>NC_073637.1:56987500-58369166 GCF_029407905.1 Bubalus kerabau
TCTCTTGAATCAGTAATAGCCTCTGGCTGCCTTTTATTTTCTTGGACAGGTTAGGGAAGAGAACCAGGAAAAGGAAACAACCCAAAGAAGCTTTCCGCTGGTAGAATCTCTAACTTTCACTCCAGAAATCAAAATATATGGTGTTTGAATAAAACATCATATTGTATTAAATCAGAAATGACAGTGTTTTCCACTTAAAAATTCAACACATTGGTATGTTTTATAGAATACTGCTGCATGAATGTAATCTACTTAATCAGATTTTATAAGTGTTTATACCAGGACCAATAAATATCTTCAGTCTCATAGATCAGTTGCTTCATAGAGTAATTAAGTAAGTCAGGGAAATAAGCCTGCATTTCCACTACCTCATAAAACTTTTGCTATGTTTACAACGTCTCCCCTTTCGTAGGCACTCAAATATTTGTCATGTGGATGAATTTCAGTCCATTTGTACCTAAAATCTAATGTAACTGAATTAAATGCACACATTTCCTATGTTCACAAAATGCACATAATAAAAATTAAGGAGGATTTCAAGTTAGAAGTTACTGAGCTTGAGTTATCAGCACAGTCCTTTTCACTGTAACTTTTTCAAAGGACTGTCCGATTTGGAAATAAAACATTTACCATTCAGTGTTGCCCTAGCGCAGTCTGAGCTGGGCAATGAACTGCATACATCTTGAGAATCTGTAAAACATATTCATCTTTGCCAGCAGTGGTCTGAAAGAGCAGGATATTCTTGCCATTTTAAATACCATGAAGTCTATAATTTTGGCTTCATTTTTCTTGTTGGAAAATTGTGGAGTGACATTGCCCCCAAAACCACCTCTTAGCCCCTATTCTCCTAGCACATATACACACATACAGAGGTGGTAGAATCACATTGTATGCTGGGTTGAGGTTTTCAAAAAAGTATGCAGAGTAATACTTTATGCGGAGTAATAGTATGCACCTAGAGCCAGGCATCCTGGAATGCGAAGTCAAGTGGGCCTTAGGAAGCATCACTACAAACAAAGCTAGTGGAGGTGATGGAATTCCAGTTGAGCTATTTCAAATCCTGAAAGATGATGCTGTGAAAGTGCTGCACTCAATATACCAGCAAATTTGAAAAACTCAGCAGTGGCCACAGGACTGGAAAAGGTCAGTTTTCATTCCAGTCCCAAAGAATGCTTGAACTACCGCACAATTGCACTCATCTCACATGCTAGTAAAGTAATGCTCAAAATTCTCCAAGCCAGGCTTCAACAGTACATGAACCGTGAACTTTCAGATGTTCAAGCTGGTTTTAGAAAAGGCAGAGGAACCAGAGATCAAATTGCCAACATCTGCTGGATCATGGAAAAAGCAAGAGAGTTCCAGAAAAACATCTGCTTTATTGACTATGCCAAAGCCTTTGACTGTGTGGACCACAGTAAACTGGAAAATTCTTGAAGAGATGGGAATACCAGACCACCTGACCTGCCTCTTGAGAAATCTGTATGCAGGTCAGGAAGCAACAGTTAGAACTGGACATGGAACATCAGACTGTCTCCAAATAGGAAAAGGAGAACATCAAGGCTGTATATTGTCACCCTACTTATTTAACTTCTATGCAGAGCACATCATGAGAAACGCTGGGCTGGAAGAAGCACAAGCTGGAATCAAGATTGCTGGGAGAAATATCAATAACCTCAGATATGCAGATGACACTACCCTTATGGCAGAAAGTGAAGAAAAACTGAAGAGCCTCTTGATGAAAGTGAAAGAGGAGAGTGAAAAAACTGGCTTAAAGCTCAACATTCAGAAAACTAAGATCATGGCATCTGGTCCCATCACTTTATGGGAAATAGATTGGGAAACAGTGAGAAACTTTATATTTTTGGTCTCCAAAATCACTGCAGATGGTGATTGCAGCCATGAAATGAAAAGATGCTTGCTTCTTGGAAGAAAAGTTATAACCAACCTAGACAGCATATTAAAAAGCAGAGACATTACTTTGAAAACAAAGGTCCATCTAGTCAAAGCTATGATTTTTCCAGTAATCATGTATGGATGTGAGAGTTGGAGTATAAAGAAAGCTGAGCACCGAGGAATTGATGCTTTTGAACTATGGTGTTGGAGAAGACTCTTGAGAGTCCCTTGGACTGCAAGGAGATCCAACCAGTCCATCCTAAAGGAAATCAGTCCTGAATATTCATTTGAAGGACTGATGCCAAAGCTGAAACCCCAATACTTTGGCCACCTGATGCGAAGAACTGACTCATTTGAACAGACCCTGATGCTGGGAATAATTGAAGGCAGAAGAAGGGGCCGACAGAGGATGAGATGGTTGGATGGCATCACCAACTCAATGGACATGAGTTTGAGTCAACTCTGGGAGGTGGTGATGGACAGGGAAGACTGGTATGCTGCAGTCCATGGGGTTGCAAAGAGTCAGACATGACTGAGTGACTGAACTGATCTGAACTGATGCAGAGTAAACAACAACAATAATAATAGAGCTCAGATTATCTTTGAAAATTCTTTAAAATGGCTGTAGGTTCACCATTTAGCCAGTTTCCTTCTAACATCAGAACAGGTCATATTTTTTATAATTAGTTAAATAGCAGATGAACTTCTTGGTTTATACTTAGAACCTTTGTATAAAAATATTTGTGTCTTCAGACCCTAGAAACACACATGATTTGGTGAGCTGTGAGAACTAAAGAATAGCAAATTCACATCTCCCATTTCACTTTAACTCCTAGGCCTAAGCTGGAAAATGCCTACACTATTAAAACTGTCTCTCCCTCTTTCTCAAATTGAATAGCTGAATTTGATTGATTTAAATGAGAATGTGACAAGACAGGGTTCTTTTGCCAAAAAGTCCATTAGCCTCCTAGGATTACAGAGCTCATGATGTCAGACAAACTCTCACTTAAGGGTTGCCTGGGAAGCATTAACACACGCAATGAACTTGAGCCTTGGCATAAAAAAGATATGAACTGGAGTGCCACTTCTACCAGAAACGTCAATTTGGACAAGATAACTTTAACACTTTGAGGTTCAGTTTTCTTAATTTTCAAATATGAATTATAATACCCACTTGAAGCATCTGTTTAGGGTTAAAAGAGAGAATTTTTAATAAGTGTACTGTAGTGTGTACCATAAATGTTAGCTATTGATATTATCAGGGGATAAGAATAAGGATTCCTTAAGGCTGTTTTTTTTTGGTTTTTTTTGTTTTTTTTTTTTTATGCTGTTGCCTTTTTTTAAACAAACCACCAGAGGATAGTAGAGAACAAATAGTTTGTATACATTGTTCCAGGTGCTGTCTCTGTGAAATTACCATGATCTTGTCCTCATATTGGCAGCCCACTCCAGTATTCTTGCCTGGAAAATCCCATGGACAGCGGAGCCTGGTAGGCTACTGTTCTTGGGGTCGCAAAGAGACAGACACAACTGAGCAACTTCACTTTCACTTGTCTTCATGTTACATCTATCTACCTGTTCTATAGGGTTTCCCAGGTGACTCAGTGGTAAAGAAGCCACCGGCCAGGCAGGAGATGCAGGTTTGATCCCTGAGTGGGGAGGATCCTGTGGAGAAGGAAATGATACCCCATTCTTGGCAAGTATTCTTGCCAGGAAAATCCTGTGGACAGAGAAACCTGGGCGGCTACAGCCCATCGGGTGGCAAAGAATTGGACATGACTTAGTGACTAAACAATACAACATGTTCTAAAAACATGGAATTAGCTTTCACTATTCTTAAATACCCAGATTTTACATATGGCAGGGAATAGGCTGTACTCAGTATAAATTGCTTTATTCCTGAACTAAAGGAGAAAGAGAAATATAAATCTTGCTTTGAAGTGTTTTATTCATGCATAGTGTTTGAAACTGAAAACTATTAGTCGCTTAGTTGTCTCCAACTCTTTCTGACCCCATGAGCTATAGCCTGCCAGGCTTCTCTGTCCATGGGATTTCCCAGACAAGAACACTGGAGTGGGTTACCATTTCCTTCCCCAAGGGATCTTCCTGATCCAGGGATAGAACCTGTGTCTCCTGCATTGCAGACAGATTCTTTATGGTCTGAGCCACCAGGGAAGCCTCATAGTGTTTTAAGTGGTTAGAAATATTTCAGGTTCTATGTAAAACACAAATTGATGCATCTTCTTTGTGTTACTACCAGAAGATACCAAATTGATGATAGTGAAGTTTTAGTGATTTTCTTGTTTATTTAGGGAGTGCAGGTCATTACGCATGCCTACTCAGTTGCTCAGTCGGTCTGACTGTTTGCAACAGGCTCCTCTCTCCATGGGATTCTCCAGTCAATAATACTGGAGTGAGTTGCCATTTCCTCCTGTGGGCCATTGTAAAAACAATTTAAATAAACACACTAGAAATATATCTAAGGAGTTTCAAGCTGCTACATCTTTTCACTCTGTTTTATGCAAGGATTGTGTATGAATGTCAACATTATCATTATAGTGTATGAATTCTGGGTAAAAATGAGCTGGGATGTGTAACTTAAGAGAGTAAGCTGGAAATTCTCTGGTGGTCCCATGGTTAGGACTCTGCTCTTCCACTGCTAGGAGCATAGGTTCGATCCCTGGAGAGGGAACTAAGATCCTCTGGTATAGCACCCCCCCCCAAAAAAATTTTATAGACAGTAAGTTAAAACAAGATCATTGAGATTAAGGAGATGGAACACAAGAGATTATTATGTGATTCTAATCTATTTGGCTCAGCAATAAAGAATTCACCTGCAATGCAGCAGATACAAGAGACACGGGTTCAATCCTTGGATTGGGAAGATCCCCTGGAGGAGGAAAATGGCAGTCCACTCCAGTATTCTTGCCTGAAAGATCTCATGGACAGAGGAGCCTGGTGGGCTCCAGTCCCCAAAGTCCACTCTTTGGAGTCACAAAGAGTTGGACACAGCTGACCACAGAGGAGGAGAATCTATTTTCCAAAGGTTACAAGTTCATAAAAAATGTAGATAATAATATTAATGGATTTGTACCCCAAACTAGAATTCATTCTTTATTTGTAAACATATAATGTTCAGACTTTGAATAGAGCAGTGGTTCTCAATCAGGGACAATTTTGTGCTCCAGGGGGCATTTGGGAATGTCTGGAGACATTTTTGATTTGTCAAAATGTGGATGAGAAGAGTCGTGGGGGTGATGCTACTAGAATCTAGTGAGTAGAGGATGGAGATGCTGCTAAGTGTCATACAATGAAAGGACAGGCCCCCACAACAAAGAATTATCAGGCCAAATATGTTAATGGCGCTGCTGTTCAGAAACCCTGGAATAAAGTCATGGACTTTCAGACTCTTGGTGCGTCACTGGATGTTTTCCATTTCTACCCAAGTCCACACTGGTAGTGTCGAGAAGAGCTCTCTACTGAGAAGCACAGCAGTTGGCTTGGCGTTCATCTTCCATTTTTAAAGCAGCAGATTTTCCAACGTTTCCATTTAAAGATTGTGCCATTTTCACTCAGTTTATGATGGGTATTAAATGTGCTTTGGAAACTTACAAGCTCTCAGTAAAGACAATTAGCAGAAAACAAAAACAGGAGAGCAGGTGTCTAGCTTTTCTTCCCCTCAAATGGCTTTAATGCAATCAAAAATGGGAAATGTGAATAAAGCTGCTTTGTGTTTTAAGTAGCAGCATTTGGAAGTATTGGTATAATGCCTTGGGGACATGAAGTCTTCAGTTACACGATCACTTATTTAGAAATGTGATGAAGTGTGAAGAAGCCACACCAGCAGGAGGGATCATTTAAATTTTTAAAAATCTCAAAAATAGTTTCATAGAGCATGTTTGTGGCTACAAATCAGCTGGCATATGTAGGAGAGACTTCGAGTTTAACTGTCACAAATCCACTGACTTATTAGTAGCCAAAGGAGAGTCATAGGAGAGGAAGAAGGTAATTTATCTACATTATTGAGCTGATTTGGAGGAAAAATGGAAGTTCTCACTTTTAAACTATAATTACACTTGATTTGCCTATTTCCAATCCAACCAAAAAATAAAACATAAATTTCAAAAACTGGTAAAGCAAATCTGTCTTCCCAGTTGAATCTTAAAGACTTGAAAACTTTCGATTGTAATTACATTTACTAGGAAACTGTCCAGATTGACTGCTTTATCCAGCTAATTTATGCTGATGTAGAGACCTGTCCTGTCTAATATGGTAACCATGTGGTTATGATGGAGCCCTTGAAGTGTGGCTGGGCTGAATTGAGATCTGTTGTAATTGTAAAGCATAAACTGGAATTTGAAGACTTGTCCAAAAGAGAAAAATTTCATTAACAATTTTTATATGGATGCCATGTGTTTTGGGGGGGTTTGTCCATGTCACATGGCTTGCTCTTAGTTCTCTGACCAGAGATTAAACCTGGGCCCTCAGCAGTGAAAGCTCAGAGTCGTAAACCACTGGATTCCAGGGAATTCCTGACATGTTAATGTGACAATATTTTGGATATGCTGAGTTGAATAAAATATATTTTAAAACTAAATTAATCTATTTTTTTAAATGTTGCTGCTAGAAGATTTAAAAGTACCTTGATAATACTGTATATAAAAGTACATTTATGATATTGATTATTTTTATTGAACACTGCTGGCCTAGACCATTCAGGTTTTAATTGAGTAATCACTTAAGCTTCCCTGGTGGCTCAGACTATAAAGAATATGCCTGCAATGTGGGAGACCTGGGTGTGATCCCTGGGTCAGGGAATATCCCCTGGAGAAGGAAATGGTAACTGACTGCAGTGTTCTTGCCTGGAGAATTCCATGAACAGAGGAGCCTGGTAGGCTATACTCCAGGAGGTCGCAAAGAGTCGGACATAACTGAGCAACTAACACTTCATGATTAAATGAGCACATAAGAAATTATGACTGTATGAGAGGGAAATGCATAAGGATACATGGATTGCTAATCATTCTACTCTGCAGTACCTACCATTTTTCTAGTGTTAACGTCCATTTGCAGCCTACAGGAACTTTCTGCTTTCACCAGACAGGCTCTTCCCAACCTTCCTTCCTATACCTAGTGCTCTCTCTGTTTTTCAGCTCACAAGGTTCCCTTTGTCTGAGATGCCTCCCCTGCCTCATCTTTACCTCATTCTTCAAGATCTAACTCAAAAACACTCCTTCTTCATAGGTGGTTTTCCCCAAATGCAAGTGGCCTCCTCCATTTCTGAACTCTTCAGCATCTAATCCATAACCAGCCTTCCTCGAAGTATGCTTCTTCTAATAGTGGAACTGCCAGAGTTATGTTTTCTAAGAAAAAATGTTCCATGGTTAAATGAGTTAGGGAAACGCTGACTTAAATGAAGTCAATTGGTGTCTTTTACTGCAGGATTTCTCAGGGCCCTTACTGGCTTAATACATATTGAGAATTTTTAAAGAGCCACTTGGTATATAGCATTTCCTAATCCTTGTTGACGATGGACTGTATTTTTTTCACCAAGAATTTTATAGGATTGAGTTACTAGCAACACATTTTGAGAAGTAATGCATATACCACTAATCAGCACATATTCCATTGTGGCTTTTTTTTCCTCTCTTGATTCCAGCCATTGCATATATTGTGTGCCTTTAAATTTTCAAATTTTTATTTGTTGTTTCCTAACATATCCTTGGAAGGAAAGTTATGACCAACCTAGATAACATATTCAAAAGCAGAGACATTACTTTGTCAACAAAGGTTCGTCTAGTCAAGGCTATGGTTTTTCCTGTGGTCATGTATGGATGTGAGAGTTGGACTGTGAAGAAGGCTGAGCACCAAAGAATTGATGCTTTTGAACTGTGGTGTTGGAGAAGACTCTTGAGAGTCCCTGGGACTGCAAGGAGATCCAACCAGTCCATTCTGAAGGAGATGAGCCCTGGGATTTCTTTGGAAGGAATGATGCTAAAGCTGAAACTCCAGTGCTTTGGCCACCTCATGCGAAGAGTTGACTCATTGGGAAAGACTCTGATGCTGGGAGGGATTGGGGGCAGGACAACAGAGGATGAGATGGCTGGATGGCATCACTGACTTGATGGACGTGTGTCTGAGTGAACTCCCGGAGTTGGTGATGGACAGGGAGGCCTGGCGTGCTGTGATTCATGGGGTCACAAAGAGTTGAACACGACTGAGTGACTGAACTGAACTGAACTGAACATATAGTGTATGTGATTCATTGAAGCCAGAAATGATCTTGGTTAGCCCTTTGCAAAATTACTGAATTACTTCAGTAATTGTTGATTTAGCTTAATATATTAAGTGATCATACTTAATACTTACTTTGCACGATATTTGCACAATACTTTCAAATTTAAACTGTTAAGTAGTGGTGCAGGACAGTCTAACCTGTTCAGTGTGGAAAAGCATCAGCAACACGAAACAAAGCCAATAAATACATGCAGTATTTATTTGAGGACAAAAGGGGTAGAATCTTGAGAGCATGAGCTGGGAGTCAAATCAAAGACTAGAAAATGGGAGCAAAAAAGAGAATTTGAAGTAAACAAAATGAACTATGGTGAAGAAAAGACAAATATGAATAATAAAGTATAACCAGAAATATTTTTGGACTTCCCTGTAGCTCAGATGGTAAAGAATCTGTCTGCAGTGCAGGAAACCCTGATTCGATCCCTGGGTCAGGAAGATCCTCAGAAGAAGGGAATAGCAACCCACTCTAGTATTCTTGCCTGGAGAATCCCATGGACAGAGGAGCCTGGCAAGCTACAGGGCTACAGTCTATGGGGTCACAAAGAGTCAGATAGGACTGAGCAATTAACATTACACTACTACAATACAGAAATATTTTAATTATGATGTAAAAAGCACCTCCATTAGATGTTGGTTTGCCTTATGTTAACTGTGACTCATTTTTTCAAAAATACACCCTCAGTGACCAAATTTAAAAGCCTAATTGATCCATTATAATTATATACATACACATTGACTAATCAAAATTAGAATATTTTAAGCCAGTCATAAGAATTAAATGGGATGCCTAATAAATGTCACATTAGGTGTGATCCAGAGACTTTTCTATCCTATTCTGTCCTTTATTGTTCCTATCTCTGCCCTAATGTCCTTGTTTCATTCATATATATTTATGAACTTGACCTTCCCACCCCCAGGTAGAATATGAGTGAGGGAGACTGAGAAGGGACTTTGTTTTATGCCTGTTTATATTTCTGGTGCCTGGCCTAATTCATTTATCTTTGTGGACTCCTTGACAGTGGCCTTATGCATCGTCTTGAAGAAGGGGGTAGCTATTTGCTTGGTTTCCTCTAAAAAATCAAGAGTATCTCAGGATCCAAATTCTCCTTAATAACCCCTGGTAAATGTCATCCATGACTTTTCTGTATGGCAGATGTCTTAATCAATTTTTATCAATAAGTGTGTAGTTATAATCTGTTTACTATGTTTGGTGCCAGGTGCTTTGGAAGGGTAAAAAGAAAGTAAAATACACATTTCTTTGCTTTTAGGATTGAGAGGAAAATACAAACAGATAAATAGAAAACAAATGGAGAATGGGTGCTAAATTCTGTGATGCATATACTTCAGAAAGGGGGAACTGAAAGCAGTCTGGGATACAAAGAAATTTTGCAAAGTAACAAAAAAATGTGCTTGCAAATTTTTGCAGGCAGAAAGTAAAGTCCACTTTCTGCCTGCCAGTGCAGGAGATGCAAGTTCTATCCCTGGGTTGGGAAGATCCCCTGGAGAAGGAAATGGCAACTCACTCCAGTATTCTTTCCTTGGAAAAAGGAGGAGCCTGGAGGGGTCGCAAAAGAATCTGACATGACTTAGTGACCAAACGACAACAACGAAGCCAAGAGCATGAGAGACCAAAGGGCCCAAGAAGATTTTTGAGGAGGGGATCTCCAGGATGAATCCTATGCTAATAAATCCTGTTCTAGAGTCCTATATAGATTAAATTCATATGTAGACTGAAATATAGATTAGAGTGGAGGAGAGGGTGCATAAGGAAGACCACGTAGGAGACCGTTGGCTTTTGCCTACATTGCAACCCCATGGACTAGCCCACCAGGCTCCTCTGTCCATGGGATTCCCTAGGCAAGAGTGTTGGAGTGGGTTGCAATTCCCTTCTCTAGAGGATCTTACGAATCATAGATATTTGTAAATATTTATGCAGGCAGAGGTGAAGAGCTCTTATGAATCGGGCAGTGGGGTTGTGATTGGTAAAACTTATTGTTCTCTGTGTACAAAAGAGCAAATTCAAAATGGGCCATTGTGAAATACAGTGCTGCTTTTATTGACCGTGTGGGCTCCTCGTTGAAAAAGGACAATGTAAACGTGTAGGCAGTGAAAGGCACCAAAGAGGTATCTGATTTGAAAGCCTCTACCCCTGTTACCCTGGAGAACCTCAAACTGCAGTCATTACTAGAAGTCTTATAGGTGCTGGGGCAAGCAAGAAGCGGCTGATTGTCAAGCTGTTTGTTGTTGCCTACACAATGGCCAAACTGGAAATTCCTTGGCTAATTTTCTCTCATTGCCCAAATGGAAGTCCACTGTGGAGTAGACTTGAGCAATACTCTTTTGCTGAAAGTAAACAAGGCTCACCCACATCATTGGGAAAGTTGGCAAACATGATCTAGTGACCACTGTTTGGTAAATCCAGTACTTTTCCATCCTTACAAATGGACCTGAAAACACAAGTGCTTGGTGACCACAAAATGACGTATACATTCTATGTGGGTAAGACTCCTTTGCAAATGTTAAGTTGTTGAGTTTAAAGAGGCCAAGCAGGTGAATACAAGGTTCAAAGAAAATGCAATTCTTAACAATGTCTATGAGCTTGGAGTGGATGTAAATAACAAGCATATTGGTTTAATGGGTAATAGTATTAGTGCTAATCTCCAAATGAAGAGAGAAGTTCCTGACCTGCTCAAGCAGGAAATACCCCTCTGAGTTTCAATACCTCCGTCTTAGTCACCACTGAGAGAGCCAGCAGCTTCGAACACATTTAAAACTCTGGCTTTTTTGACATTTTTGCCACACTTACCTCTCTTTATAACATATCAAACAACCCCCTTTGTCTTTGTGAATTAAAAACTTCCGTAGATTTTGTGAAAGAACGCTTAATAACACTGAAGAAAGCAGATGGAATGCACTGGTTGGAGCATAGGGCAGACACAGCCCTCCTTCATAGATTACCTGTGTGATCTCTGTTTAAAAGCATGGTCAGTGAGAAAATCACAGGTTCAGGCCTATAAGTGAGAATCCAGAGAGACCTGAAGATGTTGTTGATTAGTCACTTAGTCGTGTCCCATTCTTTTGCAACCCCATGGACTGTAGCCCGCCAGGATCCTCTGTCCATGGGATTTCCCAGGCAAATACTGGAGCAGGTTGCCGTTTCCTTCTCCAGGGGTTCTTCCCAACCCAGGAATCGAACACACATCTCCTGCATTGGCAGGTGGGTTGTTTACCACTGAGCCACCTGGGAAGCCCACCTGAAGGTGTTAATTAGCCTTAAATATGTCCTGCACCTCTACTCATCATTGAAATGTTAGACCTACTCTCCAAATGGCATTGTCTTCCACTTTGACTTACTGGTGAGTGCAGAAAGAAACCCAAAGGTAGCATCCTTCAGTAGGATCAGACAAAATGAGGGATACTATTGTGATGGAAAATTTTAGGGAAAGTCTTTTCACTTATAATAATAATGTTATTTAAAACTGCATACATCACATTTGGGGATATTTGTAAAGAAGGTGCATCTCAGAGTTTAAAATTATTGGATATAAATATAGACCCAACAATGAGCATGCCTTAAAAGCATATGCAGTCAAAGAACCTGAAATGTTTATTAATCCCTTTGGAGGGCTGCTGCAGTAAAATCCTGTGGATGCTTCCCAGTTGGCTAGAGAATGGGATTGCTCCAAGGTTTCAGGTTGAAAAGCCTCACACAGCTCTCTAGGCAAGAAAGTTTGGCACTGATGCTGAAAAACTACAAAGACATATTCCCCAATATTTATCATATGATTTATATTCTGCAGTGATTTCCAGTTTCAGTGGCAACAGTGGAAAGGAACAGATGAAGTCAGGTTACAGGAATAGAATACTTGAGAAAGGGCTTGAGTATCTAATGCACATTTCTATGGAAGGCCCAATGCCAGGAGTATATAACGGCAGACCTGCTGTCAACCTTTTCTTTTTAAAACTCACCAGAACAAACACATTACCCTTTGGCAAAAGAACATCAGAAAACCTCAGTTTTGAAGGAGAACCATATTCCTTCTGATAAAAAAAGAAACAGGATTTTCTGTTCAAACCACTTCTGTAAATCACCATGATCTCTGGCTATGTTTGTAAATGATGGATAAGTGATTATTCTGTAGTAAAGTGTCATAATAGAACCACTATAGCAAAATAAAGTGAAGTAAGTACATTTCCCACCATTCACGGCTGTTGTGCATCCGTTTAGTTTGTGATGCTTATAGAAACAGCAACACTCTGTAAAAAGTAATTCAAGGGATTCAACCACGGGGAAAAAAGACTTGGTTGATTCTCACTTGACCGTATTTCTTAATTTTAAAGAAAAAATACAGCATATGTTCTATATCAACAGGTAGCATTCTTTTGTTATGTTTTGTTTTCCTTCTGTGTTTTTATTCTTGCTTTATCTTAAAATGGGCTTCCCTTGTGGCTCAGCTGGTAAAGAATCTGCCTGCAATGAAGGAGACCTGGGTTTGATCCTTGGTTTGGAAAGATCCCCTGGAAAAGGGAAAGGCTACCCACTCCAGTATTCTGGCCTGGAGAATTCCATGGACTGTGTAGTCCATGGAGTCGAAAAGAGTCGGACATGACTGAGCGACTTCACTTTTCACTATCTTAAAATATAGCTTAAAGCTAGAAATTGAAATATGAATATTAAATGGGTCATGTTATCCTGTAAGTGTTAAAATGATCATATTTTATTTTGCTATTTAAAAGTTGCTCCAAAGGATGCAGGATGGCTTAATATTTGAATGGAGTTCTTCATTCTACCTTTATTCTCCATGGCCATCTAACAGTCTAAACACTGCTTAGGACAGTGTGCAAGGGCAGAGTGAAATAAAAAATCCCACCTGCTACCAAGGCAAACTAAATTTCTCCCAATATTTACAGAAGTTCTTGGTACACAGCCAAAAAAGGCTCAATGAATATTTATTGAATAAATAAAATCACTTATTTATAAAAAGTCTGGAATTCACAGAATAGGATTCTTAGCCGTAAAAGTAAAACCCTGTAGGGCAGTTTTTAGATGGACTTACAGAAACTGCCTAATTATTATTTTCTTTGGCTCCATTGTATTTAGTGATGAATAATTTTCTTATTTTAAAACAATATTTTTCAGATACACATTACTGCATAAAGAAAAGCCAAAAATAAGAACTAGAAGGTTCTTAAGCCTATATTTATTCCCCATTTGCAATATTTCACAGTCCTTTTCTATAGGAATACGTCTAAATTTAGAACTCTGTGGAGAGAGAGACTGACATTAGCACAGGCAGGGAAAAAATAGCAATTTATATGCAAAAAAACAGGTGTTTACCATGGGAGATGGTAAACAGCTTATGCATACTAGTTTTAACAAATTCACACTTCTATACTTAGTATTTCTATACTTAGTATTTTATATACTTAGGAAACTGGCTGCTCTCAAGTGTGTTTTAAAAGGGTTTATTATGTTGAGTTTTCTAATATTCTCTTACCAATTAACTATTTTTTAAAAATCTTTCTAAGTTCCAAAATAGATCTGCTAAAATCCTATATTTATTTGAAAAAGTTGCATTTTCCTGAGTTTATTGTAACAATAAAAATATAGCAATGCAACCATATGAATATTTTAAAATATAAATGCCACTGTCTTTTTTAAAAAATAAATCCTAATCTAGAATTATTTTCAATTTTAATAATAAAAGTCAAATAAGTGGTAGGGGAAAACAAGAGAAAATCTGTAAGAAAGAATCATGGGAATACTTTTGCAAAGACAATTCTTTGAATTCTTACTCAAGAGAAGTGAGTTCATTAAAATAATGAAGCTAACTAAGCTTATTATTTTATAATGAATAAGATAAAATATATGTATTTTCTGTGGCAGAAGTATTCAAGTTCTACCAGTTTGGAAGTCACTATTTCACTTGATCATTAAATTCTTCTGAATCGCCCTTCAATTCATGTTACAAACACAAAAGCTAACACAGCCTCTGTGTTCACCATATCTTTAATATGGCTTTATCTTTTCATAATACTATCCACCCGTATAGTTCCAGCAGAAAGTATTTCAAAGCCAAAAATCACTTTATTCTATTTCACACCCAAGATGAAATTCCATGACTCTAATAAAGCAAATTTTTCAATGAATACATTTGGAGGGCAATAGGAACTGGATGCTGGTTGGAGAGATGGAGGTTAGAGATTGAGAAATATTGTACATGGAACAACACTGGAGAAAGACAAAGGTAGAATGCAAGGATTAGATCACGAGAGATCTTATAAGTCGTAAGTAAGTGTATGAACTGCATTTCGAGGGCAGTGATGAGCACTGAAGCGTTTCAACTGGGGCTGGGGGACACAGGGTAGGGGCTGATCAGATTTGTCCAAAGACATCATTCTGGCTATTTTAAATGGACCAAAGGGACAAGTCTATGCACTTGATTAGAAATCCAGGCAGTCAATGCCATTCTCAAACCCAATACAATATTGTAAAGTAATTAGCCTCTAATCAAAATAAATAAATTTAAATTTTAAAAAAATCCAGGCAGTCAGAAATGGTAGAAAAATGAACACATTTTAAGGATAATTAAGAGGTAGAGTAGATATGAGTTAAGTTCCAGTTCATTATAAAGGTGATGGTGAGAGAAGAGTTGAGAGTTCGTCCAGCTTCCTGAGTCTGCACAATGATATCATTTATTAATTTCAGGAACTCAGGAAAAAAAGTTCCACCTTAAGAGGAATTACCAATGGATTCCATTTGGAATACAGTGAGTTTTGGACCCTGAGATTTCCAGATGGCTTATGGGATAGCTATGGAATAAAAATTTATTAAATTTATGGAAGATCTGTGTATAAATAGTGATTGAAGCAACTGAAAAGAAAGTTGCTGCCGGGGGAACAGTAGGATAAAAGCGTAAGAGGATCAGGGCCAGGCTGAGGAACACCAATATTTAAGAAACAGACTTCAAGGATACTGGGTCAACAGGTAAAACAGGAGGGTTCTGTTATGGAAGGAAAGTGGGTTTCAAAAATGCGGAGTGTTTAATTGTGCCAAAGACTGATGAGAGATGAAGATTAAGGTAAAAACCAGTCATTAGAATTAACCACACAGAAATGATTTGTGACTTTGGGCAAAAGCTGTTTGGTAGAATGGTGGGTACAAGTGTATGAGTGGGTTGGGTGAAGAAGCAAGAAAGTGTGAGACCTGGGAATATCAACTTTTTTAAAGAAGTTTTATGATGAATGGGGAGAAGCAATGGGTAATACTAGAATGATACAAAAGTTCAGAGAGTTATTTGTTTCCTTGGGAAAGGTTTCAGGACGTTTAAATGCTGATGTGAAGTGTCTGATAAAAAAGTAGGTTAAGTTATCCAAAAAAAGAAACAAGTATAATAGCTAGTAATAACAGCTAACACTCACTGAATGCTTAATGTATACTAGGCACTCTTCCAAGTTCTTCATGTGTAGTAACTCCTCTGATGCTCACCAGTAGGTACTGTGATTATTCCATTTTGTAGATAAGGAAATAGAAACCTGGAGAGTTAGAAGGACTAACTGATGGAATAACTTTGCTTAAGAAGTGGAAAAACCCAGGTAAAGGAATTACCCTTGTACTGAAGAGAGACAACTTGCATTCTACAGAACCAGACATGGGAAGAATGGGGTGGAGGCAGGTGAATTTATAGGTCTGGAAGCAGGAGATTGAGAGAGTTCTCTTAATAGCTTCTAATTTGTCAGTCAACCAGGATGGAAGGGTATTTGCACAGCAAGAGATGGGGTAGTAGACTGGTAGGTTTGAAGCACCAAAAAGATGTCAAATAGACCCTATAAAGAATAAGAGGGAATGCAGTGCTGTTAAGACCATCCAAGAAAGATCCAGAAGTCTTGGTGTTGAGTCAGCCATGGGGATTTAGAAGACTTCAGAAGTAAACCAGATGGGTCAGGGGTATAGGGAAGGACAGGGGATGAGTAAGAGGTGTCCAACCATTTGATAGGGACTTACTTGAACCTTCTTTAGAAGTAGGGTATAAGTATACTTAATTAATCAGGTAGACAGGGGATGGATGGTGTCCAAAGATAAAAAGTTAAAGAATAGATCTTGTCTCTCTTGGTAAACGTCACATTGCACTTTAAAGTATGTGGGTTATTTTCAAATATTATTTAATACTAATTTCAAATATAATTCCACATTGATAAGAGAACAGACTCTGTATGATTTCAATACCTTTAGGCCATGAAATTTTCGCACCTTGTTTTATGTCCCTGTATTGGTTCCAGTGTCTCCTGGTTTATAGTCTATGGGAACTTGAATAGAATTTGTACCCTGCTATTTTGTGAAAATTGTATAAATCTGAATTATGTTGAATTGGTTCATAGTGCTTTTCAGGTTTACTATGTCCTTCTACTTTTCTATTAATTCTATTAATTTCTGAGAGTTTTTATATTGAAACTCCAACTAAAAATCTTATCTACTTAAAAATAATTGTAATATATAGTAGAAATATATGTAACTTTGTATTTTTCAAGTTTCCTGTAAATCTGTTGTCATATTTTCATAATTTAAAAAATAAAAATGGAGAAAAAATAGATCTTGGTAAAGTGGTACATGGCCACTATACCTCTGCTTAGTTTTTCTGTAGACTAAGAAACTGCTCAAAAAGTCTATTAATTTCAAAAATACAACTTGGAATATATAAGGTAGGCACTATCAGAACATGACTTTACCATATGACTGCCTATGACTTACCTTGCTTGTCTACAGTGACTCAGCAGGTAAAGAGATGAAAGGAGCTTGGAACTGTTGTCTTTTGAACCACAAAAGTGAGTATTATCCTATACCCACTGAATATTGATTCTATTTATTGGCATTCAGTTGAGTGTAGCCTTAAACTATGAAAGTTTTCTGAAAGCACTCAAAGTTTCAAAAACAGTCCTTCCTGTTCATTGGAAGGACTGATGCTAAAGGTGAAACTCCAATATTTTGGCCACCTCATGCGAAGAGTTGACTCATTGGAAAAGACCCTCATGCTGGAACGGATTGGGGGCAGGAAGAGAAGGGGACGACAGAGGACGAGATGGCTGGATGGCATCACTGACTCAATGGACGTGAGTCTGAGTGAACTCCGGGAGTTGGTGATGGACAGGGAGGCCTGGCTTGCTGCTATTCATGGGGTTGCAAAGAGTCGGACACAACTGAGCAACTGAACTTGACGGAACTGAAGATTTGTTTTATGAAGACAACTTTGTTGCAAACCAAAGAAACTTGAGGTATCAGAATAGAAATTTACCAGCGAACCAATAGGTGGCAGTATAACATGGTGTTCTTGAATTTTTAAATAATTTAATTAACAATTAGGGCAGCAGAAGTCTTTCAAAGTGGAAAGAAGGTGGAGGTAGAAGGTGGACAAAGTGAGGGAGGGGAAGGGAGTGGAAAGGAGAGAGGAGAGAGCAAGAGGAAGGAATTCTGAAGGAGCCAAAACTGCAACAGAACTTATTCATTCCCTGCAAATTCACCCCCGGAAGTCTCAGAGTCCAGTCTGATTCACATGCTTGCAAGCCCTGGGGACGGTCATCTTTCATGGTGTTAACACAGTAATAGTGTAACAGCTGATGGCTGTATCCATATCTCTGTTAACTAGGCTGTGAGATACTTGAGGACAGGAAACATGTTCATTTTGTAATGCTCTTGAACCAGTGCCTAAACTAGTGTCTGACTCAGAATAGGAATAAAATAAACATCGATGGGTGAATGAATGAATGAATGCATGATAGATACTGGCAATTTATCATGCCATCTGCTCTAACTTTCCCAGCCACCTTTGGGAAGAAAAGTCCTGTCATCTTCTTTTCTAATGAAAAGTTGTTTCTCACTTTATATCTCATAAGTCATCTGGGGGCATTTATCATTTTCCTTTAATGACATTCAAATAAAAATCATTAGGATGAGTATGCAAATCAAGCAGGAGGCAACAGTAGTGTTGGAATGGTTTGGCCCTGAGGGAGAGAAGATATCTATGAAGTCCCAACCATGCGCTACATAAATGATAGACTTTGCATGGATTCTTATCTGACCCTTACAACAGTAGTACGAACAAATTACTGTTATTAAGTCCTCTTATAAGTGAGAAAATGAGGATGAGAAAAGTTAATTTGTCCAGAAACACTAACAGGTGCAACCTGATCGTCCTTCTTTCTTTCCTTCCTTCCTTCCTTCCTTCTTTTTTTAACTAACATTAGACAAAGGTTTATTACCTACTGAGTCCCAGAGGGGTTAAAAACTTGTCTAAGGTCATGCAGTGAGAAAGCGGCAGAGGACTCAAATCTGGTCTCTAGGACTTGAGAATTCTTGTCCTTTATTAAAGTGCATCTTTCCATCACAAATCTTTTTTCAGACTTTGGGAACCTCATTTCACGTTCCTGCTCTCCTTTGAATTAACATCACATTATGGCAAGCTAGTAGTGACACTTTTGAATAGAAAGGGACACAGTGTTTCTACCAACCTACCAACTTGGAGTCATTTCTCCAGTCTGGACTTGCTAACTCTCCCCCCACCAGCTCTTCCTGAAACTTTTGGCTAGTGTAATTGACACCAGGGACTTGGGAAGCCAGGCCTGTGCTCTGAACTTCCAGCAGCAGCCCCAGCTGTTTGTCAACAAGCTGAGAGCATCCTATCTCAGAGGATTGGTGCCCAATCAGAAGGCAAACAGAAGGTATTTTATGAGAGAACAGTCGGTATTAGCCTACCACAGTCATCAAGAAATAACCAGATATGATGGCGTTGAAGGCCTAAAATGCGATATGTCACTTAGAATCATATTCTCGTATTAACAGTGCTATTTTTGATGCATGGTAGATAAGCCTGAAAGCAAATACACAAAAATGCTAACAGAAGGAATATGGATAATTGATGTTGGGGCAATGAGATGATGAGTAATATTTTTGTTTTATTTGTCAAAATTTTAACTGTGTGGTTTTAGTACCTTTAAAAATAAACATTAAAATTTATATTTTTAAAAGCATTCTTTTCTCTCTGATGAAAGAGTTAGAGAGGACAGATGAAACATGGGCAGGTGAAACAACATAGACCAGATTCCCAAATTCTGGATGTATCTTCCTCCAGACTTTTCTGCAGTGGATTGGAAAAGAGCTGCAACTACATCGCTGCTGTTTAGTCACTATGTCATGTCTGACTCTTTGCAACCCCGTGGACTGTACCTTGCCAGTCTCCTCTGTCCATGAAATTCTCCAGGCAAGAATACTGGAGTGGGTTTCCATTTCCTTTTCCGGGGGATCTTCCCCACCCAGGGGTTCATCCCAGGCCTCCTACATTGCGGGCAGGTTCTTTACCACTGAGCCACCGGGGCAGCTACATAGCAAAGACTAAATTTATTCACTAGATCACATGATTTCTGGTGATAAAGGAAAATGGTTCACAGGAATGGCCTAGGAGGTGGAAATAAAGCAGAAAGAAAGCAGAAATGTGTCCTCAGTTCCACAACTGCAGAAGTAATCCCTCCACCCCCACCAACAGAGCCGCTAGCTGGGGCTTCCAGGTTTCCCCTGAGCTCCTGTAGCTGCCATCATAGTAGTTGGCCTCTAGGGGCGCTCTGCTCCATTTTGCAAAACCGCTCTGGTCCTTCCAGGAGACAATCTCCAAACCCTCCTTTTTCCCTCCAATCTTTTAGCAGAAATAAAGGAAGAATTACTGTTAAAAATATAAAAGCACATTTACTAGAAAACTGAAGGGAAAGCAAATTCATGGAAATAAATGATACAAGGGAGAACAGATTCTTTTATCTTAATGTAACAAATTAACCACAGACCTGCTTTCTGAGAGTCCAGATTATGACATTTTTTTCTAAGCCTAGACTGCTGTGGATGCTGAATGAGTCAGTCAGAGCCTTTCAGCTGAGGGACCTGTTCTGCCCCTGCCAGGTCTGAGGAGAATCTTAGCCTTCACTCCTCATCTCTCTAGGTAGCTAGCTAATCCCAGTGAGTTCATGCAGCTTTGTAAGGCCCAGTCCTGCTCATACTGTCTGGTTTTCCTTGGTATCCTGGGAAAGAAAGACCCAGAATTCAGCCTCTGGATTTAGGCCTTCCTATATCGACCTCACAGAGAACTTCCTCTACCTTTTCTGGACGTCTGGAGATTCACACATCTCCCTGTCTTGTCCCATCATTTGAAGCATCTCAAGGCTCAGTTTCTCCTATCTGAGTGGCATCCTTGACACTCATACTTTCTGGGCATCTTAATCTCCATCATTCTAATCTACTGTCCCAATAAGCATACTTGTCCATCTGTGTTTCCCCAGTTTGTTCGATACAATCACCATACCTGTGTCTTTGGCTAATATCGTCCCCGATTCTCACAAACAAAAGGCCACAAACAGATGGCTTTGGGGAGGATTATCTCATGTCTGCTGCTCCATCAGGCAAGCAGAAGACTGTATCCTTACCATCCTTCAGAGACTCCAACCCCCAACCTCTGCCTCCCCACCTGGACTTTCCCTTCATCCCTGTTCTTCCTCTGAGAGCTCTCTCTGACTGAAGACTCCTTTGCAGGGCAGAGATAATCGACACACTCTGAACCCAATGAATGTTCCAGCCAGTCTTGCCTCAGGTACCCACTCCCCTGATTGCTTCAGATACTCTCTGGAACCCCTCCTCAGGGAGTGACCTCGCAGAATTCTACCCACTACAGTTTCACAACATCAAAATCCCTTAACCATATAGTAACAACAACACATAGGAGAAGAGGAGGGTTGAATCACTCACACATGCTCTTACGGGAAAGCAGGCAGCTCTCTCCCTGGTTAAGAAAAATATGGGTCTCCACCCCACCACAAAAAAAAAAAAAGAAAAATCCCAGGATGCCCCGGAATGCAGTTTCTTTTCTTCATGACGTGTTGTAAAGCACGTCAGCCGCTCCTTGTTGCTGTGCAGATCACCCAGCATCGGGTCACTGAGACAGACGGCAACACCGGCTCACACCGCTGATAGGATTAGGAGCTGGTGCTTTGTCAGCCCTGACTGAATCTGAGGGAGCCCCCAGCATTCGCAGGTGAGCTGAGAGGCAGAGCGAGCGAATGAATGTGGGGGACCGGGAGGTATCTTGGTTGAATGGTGCAGATGTTTGTTTGTTTTTTTTTTTCCTCTGTGGCCGTGCATTTGTATATTTGTGTTGTCTTTTCTGTGAAGTTTGCAGTCTGGGGGCTTCCTGTCAAGAAAAACCTGTCCTTTATGACTTATCTGGTTTCAGGGATTGACAACATGCACATCACAGGATTTTGGGGGGGCTCAAATAAGATTATACATGTGAAAGAGCTCTGAAAATAGAAAGTTGTGTGCACATGAAAGGCATGAGTCATTTAATTACAAATTTCACATAAGCCAAGCAGCAATTAATTTACCCTAGATTTGGGGACATAATTACATAAACACATCCCTTGTCTCCCAGTCTGCCGTACCCTATCTCCCCTGTTCTTCCTAGGTCTGGGCAGGAGTATTATTTATAATCTCGAAGAATTCCAATGTTTGAAGTAGTTACTTTCTAAAAAAATCAGCATTCTAGTCATTTCTAAGGAAAAAGCCACAAAATTCGAAAACCAGAGAATAAGTATTGAAGTAGAGGATATTTTTGAGCAGATCAGAGCTGACTATATTATACTGTATTAGATTCTCTCTCTTTGATGGTATGATCCTAATGTTATAAGACACTTCTCTTAATGACGTGAGAAACACTTGAGTGAAATTAAAGGCAAGACAGATATTAGCATTTGTAAAATTTGCCTTTTAGAACAGCATAAAAACAGGCTTGGGTTCCAAAAGTACAGAGCTAAGAGGCGTTTGAACACTAAATCACCAGCCTTTCCCTTAGCAGGGTTGCTATGGTGACAACAGGGCTTCAGCACAGCCTCTCAAGGCCTGCACTTCTGCAGTAAAAGGCTTTCACTGAACACATGTTGGATTTTTTTAAGGCACACACCCCATCATCAAATACAAAGACATATTGGAGGCAGCTTTATCTGAGTCATTTTCTAAACAGAAGTTGTATCTATGTTCTTTATCTTGCACTGTTGGGCCCCTTAAGGGGTTAGAGAATTCACTCATTCATGATTCATTTATTTGACTGTTAAATATGAGTGCCTACGGTGTCCGGTGGAGAAGGAGATGGTAACCCACTCCAGTATTCTTGCCTGGAGAATTCCATGGACAGAGGAGCCTGGCAGGCAAGAGTCCATGGGGTCACAAAGAGTTGGACACAACTGAGCGACTGTCACTCACTCATGGTGTCAGGACCTGTACTAGGCACTGCCTACATCCCTGGTGAAGACAGACAAATAAGTAGGGGATTCTGATACAAAATCATAACAGCTCTTCCCAGGTGCATTGCATACAGGTGTCCTGGAAGTATATAAGGACTTATCTTTTGGGGAGATCAAGGGAGGTTTCCTGGAAGAAGGTGTTTCTAAAATGAAACTTAATGTATCTTTAGGAGTTGAGGAGGATGGGTAGTGGGGTACAAGAAATGCTCTAGACAAAGGGACCAACTATGTGCAGTAGTCTAGAGGGAAAAGAGAACATGATACTTCCTGAGAACTGCAAGTGCTACAATTTGACGGGTGTCCATTTGTGTGCGGAGCGGCAGTGGCAGGGGCAGTGGATGGAGGGGTGGCGGTGGCAGGATTGGTGAGGGGAGGGAGGATCTCAGAAGAGCAGTGGAGAGAAATGAGATGGGAGACGTACACAAAGCCAGACCAGGAAAGGCCCTTATGCCACATTCAGGAGTTTGAGTATTACTTGGAGGACAACTGGGAAATCATTAATGAGTTGTAATAAAGAAGCATGGCTAGAAAGGCCTCGTGGAAAAATTGCAAAACTGGCAAGAGAGGAATTGAGAGGCAAGGTTGGAAGGAAGACAACTTTAGTTAGACCACTATTGCAATAATCCAGGACATTTGTGGTTTAGTCTCTAAGTGAAGATAATGCGGTCAAACAGAGGCTAGAAGTAATCAGATCCAAGACATTATTTCCAGGGTAGCATGAAGATCATTTGTGGTTTCTGCTATTTGGGGGCCATAGGAAGGAGAAGTCAAGAATGTGAAATTCTGACTTGGACAACTCGTTGGAGGGTGTTTCTGCTTTTACGCTCCCAGATTTAATTCTCAAGAGGGACCTCAGAAACACCTTAACAGTTTGACATTAACAGTTCGATCCTGTCTGACAGTGTATGTCCTTGGGCTCATAATTTGGGCCCATAATTGTAGGAGTTCTGGAATGTCCCTTTCCTGAAACCCATATCTGAGATAGCTATGAGCTGTTTAAGAGTATGAATTAATCACCTCTCCCTGACAAAAAAAAAATCTTAAGATTATCAACTTCACTGCTTAAGAGAGCTAAGTAGATTGAAAAGACACGAAGATGTATGTAATAAAACTTCTTTATGGATAGAGAGGAGGCAAATTGATTTCACTAATCCTCTGATTTCAAGCTCTTTCTAGACTCACTGTACATTCCTAGACTTGAAAGTTGAAGACTCAGAAAAAATGCTTTTTGGAGGACAGACAAGATGGTTCAGGTTCAGACCTTCAGACTTTTAAGGACCATCGTCCTCCCGTCCTCCCCAGAACACTGGATGCAACAATCAGACTGTTCTCATCCACATTGCTACTTATAATATTCTCCAATTCTGAAATAAAGGGCCTCTAAATTAGTATATGCAGACTTGCATTATCAAACTGAAGTGTAATAAATCAAGGCCCACGACCCACACGATGGATGATCCCTATTCGAAGTCCTCAGTTGGACAGGTTTTTTAGAGCTTTTTTTTGAACATATTTGTCTTTCTCAAATGCTTTTTCTATCATGTAAGAGGATGCAGCAAATACTGAATGGAAGAGCTGGAGGAGACTTCACTGCCCTTTGGAAAGTTCTGTTCAAACAGTAGGTACAGCTGTTTTTTTTTTTTTTGTTTTTTGTTTTTTTTCATCCTTCTAGCTACACTTGACGAGGCTATTAGTATTATCCCTCAAATTTAACGAGCATAAACTTTTAGTTCAGAGAGGTCAAGAACTTGAGGCATGTAGGCACTTCGCTAGAAGCGAGAGGAGTGCCGCCCTGAACCGGTTTTCTGAGCTCGAGTGAGGCGTCGCCAGAGCCGCGCGCCGGGCACTCACTCCCGGCGGGCGGGCGGCGGTGGTTCGGGGCTGAAGAGGGGGCAGGCCGGCTTCCCAAGCCAGCCGTTCTCTCCCTGAGGCTGTGCCGCGCCGCCAACGCCAGGCCCTTCTGATGCAAAGCCCCCGAGGAGGAGCGCAGCCTCAGAGATCCTGGAACCCAGATGCTGCGTCAGGCCTGCAGCAGTGGCTTGCCGGGGGTCCGGGTGGGGGGCGACCCACCCCGTCTCTCCGGCGAGGTAATTGTGCGGGAAGCTGGACGCCGACAGAAAACCCGGAGGGCAGGGAGGGGCCGCCAGGCAAAAACTTTCCCATGGTACAGGTTGGCTCTCCGTGATGTCACAGCTCTTCTGGGTTCTTCTCTGCCACGTGCACCCCTTTCGAACCCCATACCAGGTGCCCAAAAGGGGGTGTTGGGCTTCTCCTGGCTGAAGATGCTCCGAGCCTCTGTCTGCGACCCCTCTTAGGGTCGGGCTCGGCAGAGCGGGAGAGGCGCGCGGATCTGGGAGGAGAGCCCGCGGCCAAGTCGGGCGGGCGGGGCGCGCCGAGGAGCCTTCTCGGGGGCCGGCAGGTGAGGGAGGTCGGGGGAGAGGGCGGTGCGACGGCAGCCGCGGTGGCACCACGTGTCCGGCCGGGGCGGGGCGGCGGGGCGCGCCCTCGGAGCCCAGCGCCAGCGGCGTCGGCGGCGCGTCGGCCCCGCAGCAGCGGCCGCCCGCGGCGCGCTCCGGCTTAGCGTAGTCTCCTTGCTCCCGGTGCCCGCAGGTGCCACCTCCTGGACGGCGGCAGCGGCGGCGCGAGGAGCCGGCGGGCGGCAGCGCGATGGGACCCCTTCGGGAGACCAAGGTAAGGAGGGCACGTCCGAAGGGCTCGATGGCTGTGTCAGCGAGCGCCGGAGGGAGAGGAGAGGTGGGCACTGCGGGGAGGGACGCGGATCAGGTGAGAGCTGGAGGGGTGACCTTTAGGATTGCGGTGGACGGGGACGACGAGGTGGCCAGCGCGATAAGAAGGCAGGGGACTGTCGCCCAGGTGATGAGATCCGAGACCCGGGAGATGGGGAGGCAGTACTGTGTTTGGAGGGTTGACACTGAGGATTAAAAAGATGGACTCCGAAGGGTTAATCCCATTCCCTGAAATTGGAGATTGGGGATCTAGCTCTCAATCGTCGTCCTCCGTGTGTGATGTGACTAAAAAGGATTTGATATATTGGTGACTGAGAAATAAGGACTCCAGCATTGGTTCAGCGTCCGCCTGGTGCCCAGCGGAGCGGCTGGCGTGTGATACCTGCTGGGTGACAGCACAGATTGCAGGCTGGGTGCGGCTCTCGCCCCTGGATGGGGCGGGTGCCTGAGCGACCTCGGGAGTTACCCGCGGCTGGGACTTTCCCTTCAATTCCTGCACTGTGAAGGCTTCTCAGAGGTGTTTACTTTGGCAGCGACCCTTCCTGGTAAGCCGCGTGGAAATGAGCAGGAGGTCATGTTTCCACACAGTGTTCGTTACCTAATCCAAAGCCCTTTTTCAGTTGCAGAGGTTGGAGGGAGCGGTGGGTTTTTTCCTGTAGAGAGCCCGTCCTGGGAGTCCATTTTAATAAGGGAGGGTGGGGGTGACCCCGACCGACCAGCTCTGGACTGCAGGCCCCCGTTCTGCTTCTAGGTAATGTGCAGCAGTCTTGGCTGAGCATCTCTGCCTCTTTTAGCTTCAGTTTCCTCATCTGTAAATAGGGACGCAAATTAGTGTGCTCTCTGTGGCCTCCGTTGTTGGAAAGACTAAACAAAATGATGGCTGGCAAAGCACTTTAAAAATGGGAAAATATTGCTGAAATACTGCTTTGGGGGCATTTTCAAAGCCCTCTGCACTTGATGCTGTGTTTTGAAGGAGAGAGACAGGGAGAAAAAAAATGTCTTCATCTGAGTGTCCTGTAAGGAAAACAAAAGCTAAACATGATGAGAAAGGCGGAGCCATCTTACCCGGTATTGAATTTTTGTTTGCTTTTCTGTTGGCAACAAGCCTTGTGTACAAGGATATTAATGAATAATTAAAATCCTGGCTGGAAGAAGGGGTGCATTTGAAAGATACGGTTGCATGATCTATCTAGGGAAACTGTTTCAGGTATAGGGGTCTGCTTTGTCAGGAGACAGGAAAACAGGAGTCAAATTGTCACAGCTAATTCAGGGAAAGCAAAATGGAAGTCTGGAGGAAATCGAGTAATAATCAGAGTGTGCTGTGAGTTATAAAGAACCTTTGAGAGAGCTGAAAGCTTGAATGTGGTAGGAAAAGCCAGAGTGGCAAGGTGAGTTAGACATGAGAGAAAGGAATAGCCTTCCTGCTAGCAGCTGAAAGTGTGTGTGTGTGTCTGTGTGTGTGTACACACATCCATGCTGCAGCGTGTGATCTTCAATAAATTAGAAGGCTTAGCTCAGTAGAAGAGTTTTGGAGCTGATTTTAGCTACTGAAACAAGGACTGCTCTGTGAAGATTTAATATTCAGAAATGTGGCTCCGCAGACACTGAACCCAGAAGGAGCAGACTGGAGTTCAGAGGGGGCAACAAGTGTCCTTTTGTTTTCTCTCTGATGTCCGATTTGGAGAAGGAGCTGAGAGTACAGCATCATGAGAAGGAGATTGCCCGAAGCCGGATTCCCCGCTTGATTCTTCGGCCCCATCTGCCTCAGCAACAGCACAAGGTGTCCCCCGCCTCTGAGTCTCCCTTCTCGGAGGAAGAGAGCAGAGAGTTCAACCCCAGCAGCTCTGGGCGCTCAGCGAGGACCGTGAGCAGCAACAGCTTCTGCTCAGGTACGGTACCCACGGGAACGAAGGCAGGAAGTGAGTACACTGCGGGTGCGTTGTGAGTGGACCTGGAGCGGGCCCCTTACAGTCTCCGAGCGGATGTCTGTTATTAGAATGAATAGTAGGAGGCTGCATCTTTCTGACTCTTGTAACCTAGGGATACAGCAGTTTCTAATGGTTCAACCCGATGGAATTTCATCCCCGTTTTTATGTTATTCTAGTTGATAATTTTCTATATGAAATCTTAACTTCCTTTTTCTATGACTGTAAAATATATTTCTTGGCTAAATCTGGAAAACGTAGCTTACATTTCATGCAAGCAGTCTTTGTAAGCCTGGGTACTTCTGTTTCTGAAATCCCCAAAGATAAAGCAAGTCCTAATGAATGAGGTCAAGATCAAGGTGGCTTATATCCCAGTACTGGCTTGACCTTGTATTTTAGAGGGAAAGAAAACGGGTTTTGAACTTACAGGCCTGGCCTTTCTATGAACCCTTACAATGTGTTGGACCTTGGGCAAGTTTCTTAACCTCCTTAAGCCTCAGTTGTTACATCCATAAAATGGGTTGATAATACCTACCTTGTAGAGTAGCTGAGAGGTTGAAAGAGACTACATACTTAAATGTATTCCTAGCGCAGGGCCTGCCCTGCAGAGGTGCTTGAGAAATGATGGTTCTTAATACAAGAACATATGTCAGTTTTGATACATGTTTAAGGAAGTTTCCTTAGAGCTGTGAGCATATTTGGTTAAGGGCACAGATCCCTTCCTACCTCCTAGAGGTACTGCCATTATCTCTATCATACAAACTGAAGCACGTGACCTAGAAAGACTTATATTCTTTGAGAAGCATTAGGAATTTGGGTAAAATTTAAAGGAGTGACCGTATTATGATTCATGAAGAATGTTTCACAAAGAATAATTCTTAGAATTTATTTAGGGAAAATGTAATCTGAAGATTAACACATTCATGAAAAGGGAAAGATGAATCAAGGTGCTATGATTAATGCCCTAATTAAACAGGATACAATATTCCATTGTAGTTAGTACCAGTGATTACATTTTCAGGGTTTTAGAAGTGTAGCTTTAGATTTATTATATACTTTCACAAAATAATTCCACCTAGTACATAAGTTGTATATTAGAAATACTGTGCTGCCTATTTTTAAATCCTTTTCTCCATAATGCCTCAGATTCTCTGTTTGATTTTGAAAATATTATATCAAAATATTATATGTTAAAACTGATTATTGCTGAATCCAGTGTAAAATGAAGACCCACTGATGGTTTGCTTGACATTCTCCCAGGAAGAAAACAAAAGGAAAACTACTGGAGCAGTAAAAATTCCTGGAACTCAAAGTGGTGTTTGCAGAATGTAATGCTGTTTACTTTCACTCCCTTTTCGAGCTCAGGAATCACTCTTGCTGAATGTGGATGAACCCAGGGGACTATCATTTCATACTGACACAGCTTTGTTTGCGTAACTCAATTCCACATTTATTCCTGAAATTCTCTCCACATCATCACCTTCTCTCTGACTGACTTTAGCATGAGCAGTGTTACCAGCAAAAAAGAAAAAGTTGGTCAAAGCAAAAGAAAGAGCCCCAGACAGATCTTAAAAAATATATTTGGCAAACAGATAAAATTGTTAATTTCAGCCATGAATCATTCTTTCCAAGACCCATTTCCTGGATCAACCCTTCTTCCCAGGAGCCCTGTCTCCCACTAAGGCCATAATGCTGTACATGAAAATCGAAAGTAAATATTGATCCTTGTGCCATTAACTAGCTGAGAATTGAGTGGCACAAACGTCTAATGACCGGTGTCTATAAACCTACCTTTTGATCTTCAGTCTTGCATCCTGCCTGCAGATAAGACTCTCTCTATTCTGGGGTCTCCTCTTCCTGCTTGGCAGTTCCCCAAGGTTTGGGTTGGTGCCTTGTCATTCTTTACTTTCCCCTCCTAAGAGCCCTGATAAAACCCCATGATGGCTTTTGAGTGCTGTGCTGACTAAAATTGACAGGAGCAAGGTCTTTGGGGGGGGGCGTGTTAATGATGCTTTCAGAGGTCAGTTGGTGGATGAGAAATAAATGGGTTTAGTACTATGGGGAGTATTAAAGCTGCAGGCAGTGAAGTTGAGAATGTAAAACACGTCCAACCAGCAGGGGGAAATAGCTGGTTTTAATCCAGCCACTTTAACGCTGAAGCTACAAAATATGTTGGTTATCATGGCAGTTAAGTGAGAGACCGCACATGACTGTGTACATGCAAATCGTAAAACACCGTCCATCGCTACAGTGGAACTCAAATAATGTAGACATATCTGTTACTGCCATAACCTCCTAACTTTATTGTGATCATTCTGCATTAGTTTGTTTTCTTTATTCTAAATCTTCACCTTTTACTAACGAGAAAGAGGGATTCTTACAATCTGGTAGTTAAATGAGAGAGAATGCTGTTGCTCAATCACAATGCAATTTAATTTGAAAATTACAGTTTTAAGACTACAAACTAGATTCTTTCCCTAAATCTGTATCAAAGGCTGTATAAATTATGAAGAGCATCATATATCCTAAGATACTCAGTTTTTAAAAGAATAGTTCATTGAGTTTATATAAAGTTAAATTTACTTATTATAAAGGATTATCCTTTGTTTTGAGAGTCTGGCTTTCCTATCATTTGTATTATAACAAAAAATCCTGACAGTGGTTGGAGTTATACTTCAGCAAAATAAATGACAACTCCATATTGAAATGTCCTCCACCCTCACGTTTTTCCTTTAATTTTGCTGATCTATGAAATTAAAAGCCTGCACTATTTTCAGAGTGACCTGTCCATTTTTTACCTACTTTCTTCCTTCTCTCTCTCCACTGCCTTCTCCCTTTCCTTCCCACGGGAGCCTTGACAAGGAACATTTAATGATGTGATATTCTGTATGCTAATTGTCTGTTGTCTTGCTCTCATTTCACAGGGAAGAAGTTGTCTGTGACCTTTTGCAATTCATTTGGGGTGTGTCCCCAAAGAGCTCTTCTCTTAATAGCTTCTTACTAGCAGAATTTCTCTGAAGAGATGCATATGCTTTGTGCGTTTCGTCAGCACGTGTGTTTTTGCGCTTGGACTTCATCCTCCTGTTAAAGGAGTCTATTCCTTACAGTTTGTATTTGAACTTAGTCACTGTGACCTCAGGTGGGCGCAGTTAGGCTTATATTGTGTTGGAGGCCAGGCCCTCTTTTGTGTGTATGGCAAAGAAAAAACTGCATTCTTAAAAAATGTTGACTAATGCTTTCTTTAAAAAAAAGTACCTAAGGAAGTACAGTTTAAAAAGTTAAAAAAAAAAAAAACCCTGCTTTCACGTCCTCTCTTTTATTTTTTGTCAGTTTTTTTAACCAATGTTTTCTCATAAAATCATCCTGTCTTCCTTCCCTCTCCCTGCCCCCTCCCCATTTTCTTGTTTTAACATGCCCATGAGAAGTGACAAAAACCCACATCTGTGATTTGTGTTCTGGGTGTGGCCCATTGAATCTAGGCCTCTGTCCATTTTTCTCTCCCTCCACCCCCTGCCTTTTTGTTGTTGTTGTTAGGGCATTGTGTTTGTGTGTTTGTCATTGTGGCCACAACTCCGGCCACTATTAGGAACTCTAATGACCTGGGTAAGTCAGTCACTTACAGCAGTCACCTGACGTGATCAGCAGCATGCCACGCAGTTCTCTTTGCTTAGTTGAGGCAATAATTACCCCGTGGAACTGGGAGGCAGATGGATTGCTGGGCTTTAGGCTAGTTCTCCTTGGGACGCCTTGTAAACATGGCAGGTGGGGGAAATGATGCGTACAGCACACTGAAGGTTTTATGGGAGACCAGTGATTGCTCTGAGTTATTTCCATGTTTCTAATGTGCACACACGTACACAGCCAAGTGTATGGCCCAACCCATTAAAAAGCGTGTACTAGATCAATCAGCCGAACAGACAGCGTCTGAGAAACTGGTTCTTTGCAGTCTAATTCTGAGTAAGGTGTTTGCAGAAGTAACTTTGGTAGTTACAGTGGCTGAGAAGAACTCCGTCTTTGGGTGCAGTGACCTAGAGGTAATCATTGTGGCTGTTTGTGGGAAGAACAATTACAGCAAATTACAACATGACTAGTGCCCTGCCGAGGCATGATAATGCCTCCAAAAATCTGCTTTGCCTTGCCAAACAGAAATATTTCTGCTATGCTTTTGTCCAGTTGAGGAAACTTGGCATCTGGATAGAGTAAGCCTTTGAATATAATGATCAGAATTGAGATGAAGTGATTAAACTGAAGTGAGCTGCAGTACTGAATTACACTATAGTTGAATGACTGCCAACCTGCTGTGAAGAAAAAAAAAGAACAGCTAAAACCCTAAGAATTTAGTATCATTTTAATGAGAATGGGACCTAGGCTCTGTTGCATGATACATATTTCTGATGCTTAGCTGCCTCAGCCTCAGAAGTAAGTACCTAATGAAACAGCTTGCAAATGAAGGGCACATAGACAGTGCTTCTTTGAGGATGCGGTAACTGCAATTAGAGGGACAAGAACAAAAGGTTTTGCCATTTAATAAAAAAAATTACTTAATGTGAACAGTGGAGGGTTGGATTTGGACCATGCCTGAGAGCAAATTGTGGTACTTGCTGTGAACATCTTTCATGCTGTAGAATTCTCACGTCTATGACGTTGTTTATCACTTGAGAGTGTGGTGTTTGTCTACAGTCAGATGCCCAGGAAAGCTAGTTTAAAATGCAGATGCCTTGGCACTATCATAGCTTGTTATTCCAGGATGGAAGGGCCAAGGAATCTGTATTTTATAAACTTTCTGGATGACTTTTTCCTAGTGAAGTCTGAGCCTCTCTATTTTGCGGTCTGCGTGTGTTTAGGGATTTTGTATGAGGGATGTGAGGGGTATGCCCCAGTGGCATCCCAAGATGAACAGGGATCAAAGACGGCAGAAGTGGTGGCCAGCCAAGCTGTTTAAACGCATGGCATGGGACAAGGAAAATGCTTCCACAGTTCCTGGAAATTACAGCTTATCAGTCTGTATTTACAATTCTCATGTCATTAGTCTTAGCGATAGTATTATTTATATCTACATAGTGGGCTTAACTTGTGTTCAGATGGTAGAGAAGTTAAAGGGAGGAGAAAGCATTTCTTTCCTCTATTTTCCTGGATAACCCTCTTTCTGGATATACTATCTGTGGCCAGACTTTTAATTCTTTTGCATTTACTTATTTTGGCATTGGGATGATTTGAGGTACATTGGAAGCAGTTGTACTGGGTACAACATGAATGTGCCCTAAACACCCAGTAGGTTCACTGAGAGGGATGGGAAAAAAAAGAGAAACTGAGGCCTGGGAGTAGCAAGACATTCAGCTTTTTGCAAACTTCCATAAAAACGTATTAATCTAATAAGCATTTATTCAGTGCCTGCTAAGGGTACAGAGATGAATACAGGGATTAGAAAAATCAAGTATTTTACTGCCTTCACTCTGATAAAATATCAATAAATGGGATGATATGTGTGGAGGCATTTCCCACACAACTGCCTTTATCTCAGTGATTTTGTGTCTGTTCGTTTTTACCCATACCCACTCGACACACACACACTCCTTCCTTGTAGTTTGAGTTTGTTGCTCTGTTTATTATTTGCACTGGCCTCTCACATTTCATAAGCCCAAGGGTTCAAAGAAGTAGCATTTGTTAGTGTGGTGTAGTAGATAAACATGAGCCTTGGCATCCATGGATCTGAGTTAAAAGCATGAAATAAGATTAGAAAGGTGAGCAGGACCAGAGCAGGAAAGGCTTTGTTCACCTTGTGAAAAACTTGATCCCTGAGGTCCAAGGTCCATACAGGAAGTGAACCCATAACGTAAAGAGTGAGGCCACCTGGCTAGATGACAATAGGTTTGGACTCTAGAACTGGACAGTGTATGCCCCTTCTAACAATAGTCAGAGTTTTAAAAATTCAGTGCCCCCGCCCCGACTATATGGGTCAAATAGCATACATAAGTAGCTGGATTTGGCTCTTGGACTGCCATTTTGCAATTCCTTAACATCCTCCAGAGCCACTGAAGGGTTTTCCCCAGGGAAGGGTTTTCTAGTTTATGACTAGATTTATAATTTAGAAAAATGTTTCTGATTACATGTGGGAGATTGGATAGGAGGAGACAGAGAATGATGGTGAGAGCCTGCCTGGTTTGAAGGCCACTGTGGTGACAGTCTAAGTGAAAAATGATAAAGTAATAAGTGTGAGGACTGGAGCCAGAATGTCTGTGTCTTAGTCACCAGTTTCAAGCAGAATGCATCTAAATTTCCACTGGATGAAGTAGCAGGACTGGGGAGGAGGATGAGTCAGGTGAATGAACTCAGATTAGGCTTTGCTGCACTTGAGATAAAGGTCTCAAGCTGTGAAGAGAAGTCAGAGATGTTAGTAGCTGAAGTCAGTCAAGGGGCTTGACACAGGTTTCCCTGCCATCTTAAAGTAAAGCATCGTGTGAAACCTTTTGTGAACAGAAATGGCATAAAGCGAAGAAGTAGTCACCTTCGGACATGTCCGGTAATAGAAATTGTTAGTCACTCAGTAGTGTCTGACTCTTTGTGACCCCATGGACTGTAGCCTGCCAGGCTCCTCTGTCCGTGGAATTCTCCAGGCAAGAATACTGGAGTGGGTTGCCATGCCCTCATCCAGGGGATATAATTGGTTTATTACATGAAAGAAACATTCCTGTCCAGAGGAGTTCAGTGTCTCTAATTATCAGTCATCAGTGTAAGGGAACAGGCCCCCAGTGCTGTGAGAGCTAGAGGAGAGCTCTCTTGCTAAGAAAATCAGAAAATATCCCACTCCGGAGTTGGTACTTGGAAGCCAGGAAGGAAAAATAGCCATCCAGTGTATGTTTTATTTAATTGTGTGTGGATATGTAAGTGTGAGAATGGGTGAGGTGCATGTGTGAGGTGCATGTGTGTAGTGATTGGTGTGTGTATGTGTATACATCTGTATGAGTGTGTGAGGTGTGCACACATCTGTGTGTCTGGTGGCAGCAGAGGTGGAAGGCTGGGGAATCAGCAAAGCATTCTGGAGGAGGTGATGCCTAAGCTCTCTGTTCATGCAACTCCAGTCAGGTTTTCCTCCTTCTTTCCTCCTGAATTGACACCTGTGAAATTCTCAGGATCCTCACCGCACCACCAAACCTAACGGTGGATTCTCTGTCTTCACCTCTTCATCCCACTGGATTCCCATCTCAGTATATGGCACCCACTTCGTCTAGATAACAGCACTCCAGTTCAGAGTGAAGAAGGAATTCAGGACAAAGCCACATACCCACATTTCCCAGGACTCAACTTGACCCAGGCCAGCCCCCTGCCCCACCACCCAGGTGGTGGATTTTACTCTGAAAAAGCCCAGGGGAGACAAGACTGCTGGGTGCGCCTGTACTGTTAGCTGGCTTTGCTAGCACTCACACAAGGTAACTGCACCAAACCTCTGCTGCCCTCGGGCTCGGACTGTGGCATCTCCTGCTTTGGAGACACTGTCGGGCCACATGTCTCTCGGAGCAGAGACCTTCCCAGCTGCTCCATGCACTGCTGGGTGGTCAAGGTGCCCGCCCTCTGCTCATCGCCTGGGTTATACTCCTCCTGCTGCAGGAGGCCAGTCATGTCAGGCTGACTGCTGTCTCTTTTTAGAGAACCCTAACCAAACTTCCTAGTGCTCATCATGGGGGCTCGCCCAGCTCTCACCCATACCTGGTAGAAACCCGTCCTTCAGCTTTACCCTGCTCAGTGTGAATCTTCCCAGCATGCCTCCTTCCCAGCTGGCCCTGCTTCATTCTCTTCTGGTTAGCCTGGGGGTGGTCCCCGAAGATAGGATTCCTTTTAGGTGTTGACAGAGCCCTCAGAATTCTTGAGACCCTGTGGACCCTAACCTGCCCTTCTAGTTGTCCTGAGGTGTGTGTGAGGGTTATCTTTTCTTTAATGCTAATGATTATATGTTTTCAATTCAAAACTAAGATCTATGTGCAAACACATATGTCAGAGTAGATGTAATAACACTTACATTGCTTTTTGCCAAAGTGAGATCCTGCTTTAGTGACCCGTGATCCTTTCTAAGTAAATATTTATCAAACACCTATTGTGGACAAGGTGCTATCCTAGGAACTGAACAACAGTGATGAACAACCCTGACAAGACTCCTGCCCTCCAGGAGTGTGTATTCGAGGCGGTCGGTACCTGTACCTGTCACTGCTTGTCAGTACACAGAGGTGCCCCCATTCACTGTACTGACGGCTCGGGTTCCTCTGGATCGAAGGCTTCATTTATTCAGCCATTCCTCTGTGGATGGACATTTCATCTCTGAGGCTGACTTTTCAAAATTCAGAATTTCACTTATTGAATGTCACTGAAATGAACTTTATTCCTGAGCATCTCGCTCTCTTTCCTGTGTTTGTATCTTTTTTTTAAAAAACTAATACCCTGATTCATATATATTCTCTAAAACAATTCTTTTGTTTTCAGATAGAAAGATCAAGATGTAGGAATTAGACTGTATAATAAGCATTGTTTTTTCCTTAACGTACTTCAACATTTCTCCATTTCAATGCTTTACTGCATCTTGATCATCGCTATCTTCAAATGCTCAATGTGAGAAAAAATAGAAAGGAAGGGGAAAAGATTTGCATTGCTACAAGAGTGTCTGCCTCTGTCCGTGGAAGTTTTCCAGGCAAGAAATACTAGAGTGGGTTGCCATTTTCTTCTGCAAGGGATCCTCCCAATCCAGGGATTGAACCTGCATCTCTTACATCTCCTGCATTGGCAGGCAGATTGTTTTCCATTTGTGCCACCTGGAAAGGGGTTTGCTACAAGAGAGGTCCCTGTAATTCAGGTGTCCTAAGAGTGGTTTCCCTGGTGGCTCAGATGGTAAAGTATCTGCCCGCAATGCGGGAGACTGGGGTTCGATCCCTGGGTCAGGAAGATCCCATGGAGAGGGAAATGGCAACCCACTCCAGTACTCTTGCCTGGAAAATCCCATGGACAGAGGAGCCTGGTAGGTCACAGTCCATGGGGTCTCAAAGAAACTGAGCAACTTCACTTTCTTTCTTCAGAGTGGTTTCGGGTTTCTTTGTTATAAGGTTTTCAAGAGATCAAAAGATAGCTTCCCTGTCTGACTCTCTGTGTGTCTCTTCTTTCCTTCCTACCTGCCAGCTCCCCTCCTGCCCTACCTTTCCCTGTCTGCTATCTTCTCCCAAAAAGGAACCTTTAAAAAAAAGATCTTTATAAACCCATGATTTAGAAGCTGCAAATAAACTCATATCACTAAGGAGAGAGAAGATCAGAAGCATTAGTAACATCCCTATTTTGGAAAGATCATAACCCTGTGAAAGAAAGAGCAGGAGAAATAAAAGCTTGCGAGACAGAAGAACTCCCCCACCCACCTCCTGGGGCTCACCTGTCTCCTGGCAATGACTGAGCCAACCTGGTTCCCAATTTCAGCATCAGTTGCTCCCTCACCCAAACGCCTAGATAAATGTGTCATTATGCTACGCTGACTATTTGGACCAATTTGTTTTCCCTTCTAAATTCCCCCTGTGGTTGCTCCTACAAATGGGACAATTTGGCGCTTGGTGGAAAACCAAACAGAAGCCTTCATTTCAGAGAAAGCACAGGTCCTGTGAAGAGACCAGCTCGCCTCACCTTGCCTCACCAAATAGCCTCTTTTGCTGCCCAGGGCTGCACCAGAATGACTTTTATGGGAGCACTCGAGGCTCCAAAATAGCTCAGAAATCCCGGGAATGTTTATATGGGAAATGATTGTTTTGTCTCCAAGAAACCAGGGAAACTTTCATTAAATAATTTCTCTGTTTTCTGCTTGGTTTTTGTAGACATAGGTTACGTGTCTTAGTGGAGGTGTTTCATTCCAATTGCTCTAACAAGTTCACCTCCATCAGCACATACATATGCTTTTGTTTACACATCCTTCAGAGTAAATGAGCTCCCTTTGACCCCCTCATCGCCTTGCAGCTGCCATTCTACTTCCCTGTTCCTCTTCACGAGCAGAACTTCACCAACATCCTGTCTCCGTTATCTGTCCTTGTCAAGCATGGGGGTGACCACATTAGCAGATCTGACATTCTCTTATCTGCTGTCATTTTCCTTGATTTCCCAGCATGAGTCAATACAGTTGAACAAGCCTCTTTCTTAGGAAAGATTTTCCTCCTTGGCTCCTTCGGGCTCCCCTTTGAGAGTTCCTGTTGGCTCCGTCCTGCCCCTTCCCGCCTCACCGTCCTCAGTCCTCTTCTCTTCCTGCCCTCCCCAAGGGCTCAGATCTTTACATCCCTCACTTGTAGGATGGTGATGCTCTCCAGTCCAACCTCTCCTCTGAGCTTTGTGTGCGCACAAAGTCACTTCAGTCATGTCCAACTCTGTGCGACCCCATGGACTGCAGCCCGCCAGGCTCTTTATTATTGGGATTCTCCAGACAAGAATACTGGAGTGGGTTGCCACAGCCTCCTCCAGGGGATTTTCCCCACCCAGGGATTGAACCCACGTCTCTTAAGTCTCTTGCATTGGCAGGTGAGTTCTTCACTGCTAGCGCCACCTGGGGAGCCCCCTCTGAGCTTTAGGCTCACATATCCAACTGCCTATTTGATATCTCCAGTGTCCTAGCTAATTTGTGCCTCAGATTTAACATATATCAAAAGCAGAGTTCCTTTTTTGGAGGGGAGGGTGAGTTGGGTCTTCCTTGTAGCATGTGGGCTCTTCATCGACTCTCCGTTGTGGCATGTGTGTTCAGTAGTTGTGGTACATGTTTGATAATCGTAATACATGGACTCTATTTGCGGCACATGGGCTTAATTGCCTTGCAGCATGTGGGATCTTAGTTCCCTGACTGGGGATGGAACCTGCATCTCCTGCATTGGAAGGCATATTCCTAACCACTGGACCACCAGGGAAGTCCCATCAAAATCAGAATTCTTAATTTCCCCTTCTGTAAACTCATAAACCCATTTTTCTCCAACTCAGAAATGACCACTGTATTCTCCGTTGCTTAAGCAAAGAACCTGGAAGTATTCTTGACCTCCTACTTTTCATTGTCATAACTAATGTATCCCCAATCCATCTCCTTTTCTCAGTTTTTACTACTACTCCCTCCGTCAAACCACTGTCATCTCTCATTTCCACTATGCAGTGGTCTCCATGTGGGTTCACTGCCTCCATGCCTTCATTCCTAAAGGGGTTACACAGCATGGGTGTTCAGAAGGAGACTCTGGCGTTGACCTCTTTGAATTCATACCCGCAGCTTACTGTGGCCTCAGGGAAGTGGCTTTGTAGTGCTAGTTTTGTATGCCTATCTTATTCAGTTCAGTTCAGTTGCTCAGTCCTGTCTGACTCTTTGCAGCCCCGTGGACTGCAGTACATCTTGTTAGCGCCTGTCTCAAAGAGGATATTAGATTAAGTTCATTAAATTGCATTAAAGGTTTAGTGTTCTAAACATGCCTGGTGCTTAGTAGGCACTCAATAAATATTAGTGAGACCTAATATCACTAATATAGTCTGTTCTCCACAGGCCAAATGGTTGTCATTTCTTGCTTAATGCACATGATAGCTTCCATTGCACTTGAGATAAACGTAGGGGTCTTGCCTATAGTTCTGCGCATGCTCAGACTTCCGCCTCCTTCAACCTCCTCATCAGTCCTCTGCCCTCACATTTTTCTGGTCTCTTCTCAGGTTCCTCAGTGTACCAGACTCCTTGTTGTTCCCTCTCCCTGGAGTTTTCTCTCCCCCGCCTTTTCCATGATTGGCTTCTTCTCTTTTTTTTCATCTGAGTTCAAATTACCTCTTTAGGGCCTTCCATGACAATCTGTCTAATGAAATACCTTCCCACCTCCCACCCAGCTACTCTAATATCACCCAGTTTGTTTTGTTAACAGTACATCACAATCAAAATTTCTTCCCTACGTGTTTTTTTTTTTTTTAACTTCCTTATCAACTCTCTCTACCTCTAGAATGTCAACTCCTTGAGGACAAGGATCTTAGAGTCTTGGTCATCATTACATTTTCAATATCTTGAGGACTATCTGCCACACAATAGGAAATCAGTAATTATTTGTGGGATGGATGGATGGACGAATGAGATTCTTACACTTCAAGATTGGTAATTGTGTAGTGTCACATTGTATAATGCTGAAGCAAATTTAGGGTGGAGCCTTGTAGACTTCTGAATTCTCACTCCAAAAAGATGCTGAAATTAGGTGAGGGAATAGAATTGCAAATTTTGCTACTGAAAACCTACAGTGCAAAATTATCTGAGCAGCATGCATTAAACGGTCACTGTGTTGAAGCAAAACACTAGAAACAGCTAGAGTTTCTTGCCTCAAATTTTGTGGTCTGTTTATAATGAGATGGCTTCTTTCTAGCAGCTTCCTTCATCTGTTTTTAATTTGAGCATTCCCCAAATTTCTGCTGTTTCCTCTTGGAACAAACATAGGTAGAAAAATTTAGAAAACAGCTCATGGTGGTGAGAAAGACAGGGACTTCAGAGTCAGACAAACCTGAGTTTGAATCTTTGAATTCATCCCTTATTAGCTGTGTGACTGGATTTCTCACCCTGTCCAAGCCTTAGTTTTCCCATCTATAAAAATGAGATATTTTTAAAATTATATAATAAAACTAGTATTCTTGGACATGAGAGCTATGTTACTTTTATCTTACCTATATCCTTTCAGAGCATTTGAATAGTTTTTAGTAAGAATTTCACAGGGTTCAGATTAACCATGAATTTAAACTATGACATTTTACTTGTTTCCCGTTAGACTATCTTCAGAAATGTCAGTGTCTGGAGCAGTAAATTATTGTTCAGTTGCTCAGTCATGTCCGACTCTTTTCAACCCCATGGACTGCAGCATGCCAGGCTCATCTGTCCTCCATTATCTCCTGGAGTTTGCTCAAATTCATATCCATTGAGTTGGTGATATCATCCAACCATCTCATCCTCTGTCACCCCTTTCTCCTCCTGCCTGACCAGTAAATAGTAAATATTTCCTGAGCAGTAAATAGTAACACCTATAATAGTGTCTGGCACATGGTAGATACTCAGTAAATATTTGTTGAGCAGATGAGTAAGTTGTCTGTAAACGCCTTTGTCATGCATGAGAATCAACTAGATTTCTGTATAGTTTGATGTTTCTTTAAAATGGAAATAATTCTTCCTCCAAATTATGCAACTGAACATTGAACAGCATCAAACCATAACTGAATGTTTCAAGACCTTATGGCACAAAACCACATTTTCCTCCGCCTGCTGTTATTTTTAAGTTCTTCTGGAATTGTTTAGTTCAGCATTTTGAAAAACCAATGAGCTCCGATATCTAAATTCAAAAATGAACCAGAAGTTTTAAAGATGTTCCTTGGACTTTGAAGAAATATTTTATCAATAATCTTTAGATTACTAGGAACTTGAAGTTGGGACTTGGTCATCATAATTGTCACCAAATGTGTTGGATAGCACTGGTTGTTGCTGCTGCTGCTGCTGCTAAGTCGCTTCAGTTGTGTCCGACTCTGTGTGACCCCATAGACAGTAGCCCACCAGGCCCCGCTGTCCCTGGGATTCTCCAGGCAAGAACACTGGAGTGGGTTGCCATTTCCTTCTCCAATGCATGAAAGTGAAAAGTGAAAGTGAAGTCGCTCAGTCATGTCCGACTCCTAGTGACCCCATGGACTGCAGCCTACCAGGCTCCTCCATCCATGGGATTTTCCAGGCAAGAGTACTGGAGTAGGGTGCCATTGCCTTCTCCGCACTGGTTGTTAGGCACCTTAAACATCAGTAAATATACACACACTTAAGCAATCCTAATATTTTTAAATGTGGGTTATATATATATATATATATATGGGCTTCCCTGGTAGCTCAGCTGGTAAAGAATCTGCCTGCAATGCAGGAAACCCAGGTTTGATTTCTGGGTCAGGAAGATCCCCTGGAAAAGGGATCGCCTACCTACTCCAGTATTCATGGGCTTCCCTGGTGGCTTAGACAGTAAAGAATCTCCTGCAGTGTGGGCAACCTGGGTTCGATTGCTGTGTTGGGAAGATCCCCTGGATGAGGGCAGAGCAATCCATTCCAGTATTCTTGCCTGGATCTTGGCGGGTTACAGTCCAGGGAGTGGCAAAGAATAGGACATGGCTGAGCAACTAAGCACAGCACAGTACATATATATGTATAGGGGCTTACCAGATGGTGCTAGTGGTAAAGAACCTGCCTGCCAATGCTGGAGACAGATGCAGGTTTGATCCCTGGCTTGGAAAGATCCCCTGGAGGAGAGCATGGCAACCCATTCCAGTATTCTTGCCTGGGGAATCCCATAGACAAAGGAGCCTGGTAGGCTACAGTCCATTAGGGTCTGAAAGAGTTGGACATAATATAGCACACTCACACACACACGCATATATACACACACACACATATATACACACACCTATACATATATATATATATATATATATATATATATATATTCACTTTGCAGAAAATATTCATTGCTTTCAAATTTTCATCAGAAAAGCATTAACAAGTAATATGGGAAGGATAGATTTCCTAAAAATTAAGAAAACAGTAACAGCATCTAACCTTATACTGCATTTTAAAATGAATTGCAGATGGATTTAATATACATGAAAACTGAAATTATAACAATCTAGAAGAACGTATGGAAGTGACAGTTGCTCAGTCGTGTCTGATTCTTTGTGACCCTGTGGACTACAGTGCATGGAATTCTCTAGGCCAGAATACTGGAGTGGGTAGCCTTTCCCTTCTCCAGGGGAAGAAAGTATCAGTCAGTCAGTCAGTTCAGTCGCTCAGTCGTGTCCGACTCTTGCAGCACGCCAGGCCTCCCTGTCCATCACCAACTCCTGGAGCTCACCCAAACTCATGTGCATCGAGTCGGTGATGCCATCCAGCCATCTCATCCTCTGCCATCCCCTTCTCATCCTGCCCCCAATCCCTCCCAGCATCAGAGTCTTTTCCAATGAGTCAACTCTTCACATGAGATGGCCAAAGTATTGGAGTTTCAGCTTTAGCATCATTCCTTCCAAAGAACACCCAGGACTGATTTCCTTTAGGATGGACTAGTTGGATCTCCTTGCAGTCCAAGGGACTCTCAAGAGTCTTCTCCAACACCACAGTTCAAAAGCATCAATTCTTCGGCACTCAGCTTTCTTCACAGTCCAACTTTCACATCTGTACATGACCACTGGAAAAACCATAGCCTTGACTAGACAGACCTTTGTTGGCAAAGTAACATCTCTGCTTTTGAATATGCGATCTAGGTTGGTCATAACTTTCCTTCCAAGGAATAAGTGTCTTTTAATTTCATGGCTGCAATCACCATCTGCAGTGATTTGGTAATATTTAATTGATCCTGGAGTTAAGAATGACATTCTAAACATTAAAGCATTGAAAGAAATCACAAAGGAAATATGGAGAGATTTAACAACTAGAAATAGAAAAGGTTGGTTGTCAAAAACATTTTAAACTAAAAGCCAACAATAAATTTGGTGAACTATGCTGGAGGACTGTGCCTTCCATATGTAAGAATTTCTTACAGATCAATAAGAATTCCTTAACACCTTAATAGAAAAATTGTCAAAAACATGCACAGTACATAGAATAAGTAAAAAAAAGACCAGCGAACATATGAAAGACTTTAAGCCTCACTGATAATTAAATACATGCAAACTAAAACATCAGAAATACATTTTTCATATTAACTTGGCAAAAATGCAAACAAACTAGTATTCATTACTAGCATGAATTTAATAAGTAGGGTACTCTCATATGAAAGTAACAGGAATATAAATTGCCTGAAATTTCTCAGAAGTGTTAGTTTTTGTACAAAGTGTTAATTTTACTTTTAGAGATACGTTCTATGAGGTAATAAAAAAATGTGACCAGAGATTTATCTGTAGAATGTGTTATTAAAGCAATTTCAATAATAGAAAATTGGAAACAACCTAAAAAACCCTGCAAGAAGGAATTGATTTTTGGAAATACGGTATTCCTGTTTTAAACAGTTACTCATTTAAAAATAATATTTTTGAGAAATTAAATAAAGTACTTTGAAGCTTTTAAAAACATACCCAAAGAAAGATGAATACTATAGTAAACCCTAATATGCTGCTTCTCCGTTCTATCAAGATTAAGTAATAGCAAGATGTCATATTTGCTGCATCTGTCTCTTTCTCTCTTTTTTAGTTTGCTGAAGCATTTTAAAGCTTATATCCAGACATCATGCCATTTCATGTCCATACCTTAGCACTCATTTCTTTAAAAAATGAATATTTTCTTGCAAAAATTAGTGCCATTTTCATTACTAACACAATTAACATAATTCCTTGGTGCTATTGAGAACACCAAAATAGCCCCAGTCATCTCCAAAGTTTCTGTTTCCTTCCTCATGGTATTATTTAAACCAGAGGCCAACAAACTTTTCTGAAAAGGACGAGATAGTAAATAATTTCAGCTTTGCTGGCCAGATGATCTCTGTTGTAATTATTCACCTCTGCTTTTGTACTTGAAAGCCACAGCCCACACCATGTAAAGGATTGGGCTGTTTTCCAGTAACATTTGATTTACAAAAGCAGGCAGCGAACAGGATTTGGCCTTCAGGCTGCAGTTTGCCAACCCCGGATTTAACTCATTCCTGTTCTCCGTATTGTGTGGTGGACATTAGCTTTAAAGCTTGATTAGATTTAGGGGCAGTTTTTTTGTGGCAAGAATACTTCATGGGGAATGCTGTGTGCTTCATCTCATAGCCCGTCAGAAGGTACATAATATCCTTTGCCCCAGTCAGTCATGCTAAGGATACTCAGTGGGTACAAATGGGTAAGGCTTGATCCCTCTTCTACAGACTCTACGTCAGCCTTTTGTCTAATGGTTTCATCCATTGTGTTGTTGCCTAAATCTGTTATTCCATTAGAAATAATTACAAAGTTGACCCTTGTGCAACATGGGTTTGAACTGCATGGGTCCACTTATACTCAGACTTTTTAAAATAAATATATACTATGAGCTAAGGTTTGTTGAATCCTTGAATGTAGAACTGCATACATGGTGGATCAACTGCTATGTTTTACTTGAGTTTTCTACTGCATGGGGTCAGCACCCCCAAGCACCAACCACCCACATGTTCAAGGGTCAACCATAGTAACTTTCTATTATTCCATCTTACTTCCATTAACCAGAATGCTTCTGTAAGAAAGAACTTTCCAATATCAGTGAGTGATTTAAGTTATCATAAAATACAGATTATCCAGTAACAGCTTTTACAATCAGGATATTTTTTGTTTCCTTTTAATTGTTTTGGTTCCTACTAGCCTTAACAGCTTATTTCTGTCTAACCTAACAAATTCCAGGGAAAAAAATTTTAATAACAGAGTAAAGAAACTGTAATGTATGTTGAAATTTAAAAAAAAAAAACAGAAAACAAGCAAGCAAGTAAATAATATGCATAAAAAATCAGTAAGAAATATACCAAATAGTTAAATATTTCTTATTGGCAGTACAATTCTAGGAAACTATTATCTCTTTATTTTTTTTACTTCTTTGTAATTTTCTGTACTCTAGATGTTCTGCATTAAAGAGTATTACTTTTTTAATTTAAAAACCCAACAGAATATTTTCTTTAACAAGTTTCTTTAGTACATTTAAAATAATATACACATTATTTTAAAAGGCGCTTTTACACACTTTTTTCAGAATTGTAGGTAGAGTAATTGTACAATTTTTAGCTGTATCCCATATTCTCAAAGAGCTTATAATATAAAGAGAGAATAAAATAGATTAAAAAATCATTTTTAACAACCTCCAAGCTCCAAAACTGCATTAGATATTTGTTTCTCCCATCTGTCTTTATAGACCTTAAAATTTTTTTCCCTTAAAATCAATTTGGAAACGAGTTAGTAGTATATTTCTTACAGCATTTGAGGTGGACCACAACTTCTGGAGGTTCCTAGATCTGTAAATATTTTTCTATTATCCTTAATCATGTGGGTTGACATATTCAAAGAAAATAAACAGGAACAAATCAATGAAAGAACTTATTCCTCAGTATAAATAAAAGTGAATATTCATTGGAAGGACTGATGCTGAACCTGAAGTTTCAATACTTTGGCTACCTGAAGTGAAGAACCAACTCATTGGAAAAGACCCTGATGCTGGGAAAGATTGAAGACAAAAAGAGAAAGGGGCGGCAGGGGTTGAGATGGTTAGGTAACATCACCAACTCAATGGACGTGAATCTGAGCAAACTCCAGGAGATAGCGGAGGACAGGGGAGCCTGGTGTGCTGCAGTTCATGGGGTCACAAAGAGTTGGACACAACTTAGGGATACAACCACAGCAGCAAAAATAAGTGAAAGGGGGCATGTAAATTAGTCTCCTTCACTGCAAATGGTAATCATTTGGCCCTGATGAGGGTCACTTTACCCTGAGATCCACCAGGGGCCATCCTGGACTCATGTATGTGGAATTTTAAATTGTTGACCCCGGAAGGAAATCATCTCAAATGGATCACGCTGTAAAACATGGAAAGTGCTCCTATTTCATGTATATTCTTAAAATGAAATTGTACTTACCATGAATAATACCATGAGAAAGAAACATAAAAGCTCAACTATGTAAGAGCTGGTGTGGGTGTGTGTTTAAGCGTGTTTTAAGAGAAAAAACCCTTTTCAGTGGAAGTGAAAATCTCCACCACTCTCTTTCTAAAGCCTTAGAGCAAAGTTTTCCTTAAAACCAAGTTGAAATGTTCTTACTTTTCTCAGACATTCTGGAAATTTAAAACAACCTACACTTTTCTGGGTAAATCATTCAGGATTTCTGTCATTTCCTGCCCAGAAACAGTTTCTTCGTGGTATCCTCTTAGAAATTTCTGCCACTGATAATTCCTTTATACTAACATAAGTAATGAGAACTGCAATTCTACAAGACAGATTTAACAGTCAAAATAGCAGCAGGAAACAGAAGGCATGAAGTATTTCACTGAAGCAGGTTTAATAAAGAAATCTATTATGTGCTGGATCCACATGTAGTTTGGCACGTAGTGAGATTAGACTTGAACAACCAAAGAACATCAATTTGACTGTTCTTAGAATCTTGGAATAAATGTGAACTAAGACTATTTTACATATAATTTTGGAAAGAAATATAATCTTCATCTGGACTGGTGGTCTGCTTCCAGCTATGATCATGAAGTTAAAAAGGAAGAGAGGAAGAGGAGGGATTGGGAAGGGGAGGAAAGAAAGGGCCCTAAACAAGACCTGTTGAAAAAATCAAGACCTGTTGAACCACTTCTTCAGTGCTGTGCAGAAGAAAACACCTCAGGTGCCACAGTTAACCAGTTGACTCTGGTGCTGAATTTCTGTTGTTTTTGCTGGGGTCTTAGTTTGCATAACTTAAAGTGTAGTCTCTGCAGTAGGAAAATTAATGGCCCCGCCCTTTCCAAAACTAGATTCCTTTGTCAGTGTTGGTTCCATTAGACAAAACAGGCAAATACCCCAAGCTTCTCTCGTAACTCAGTTTTTCTGGAGTGTGGATATGCCTTAACAGGCTTACTAGTTAACAAGAACTGTGCACTGGGAGTGATATTTACCAACTCCCTTTACTTGCTTATAAGCTCCATCAGTATGGGGGCTGGGTACATTCCTGCGGCTGATTCAGTGCCAAGACTGGATATATATTTGTTTAATGAAAAACGATGTCTCATATTCCCATCATTTCCTCCTCAAAATGAAGTGTAATACCAGACAGTTAAGAGATGATAAATGAATACTAGTTTACCAGGTGGTGATTCAAATGCTGTATGAGGTACCTGAAGTTAAAGATTTATTCAAGTATTCATCTTCTCAATCCCTGCCCTGGAGATAACGGCTGTAAATTTTGATGACAGGTGAGACATACATGCCAGGTGAAAAATTGCTACTGCCTTCCGTAAACTGCTACCGTTCTGAATAATTTTGGTCCCCAATTTTTAATCAGACGTGTAGTCCTTGAAATGACTAGTACTGAAAACGTGGCATGCACACATTCCTTCTTGTTTAACTCTGGCTAAATGATAGTAGAACCAAACAAAGCACGTTCGTTTTCTATCTATTTAAATTACAGTTTTGACAGTGTTTCTCAATACTGGAAATTGTTTAATTTTGTCCCTTGGAGTCAGAGTTCTCAAGAAAAATTGCTTTCGAGGGTAGAGAATCTGAAGCATGACTTTTTGTTAATTTGGGCCATCTCTCTTTGAAAAGAAGTAACTTATGGAACTGACTCATAAGGAAATACTTGACAACAGGTAATTTTGGATGATCAGACTTCATTCATTTGGGTTTATCTGCTTTGGGATAGGAATCAGGAACCAGGCTCTCTTGAGGCCATGGGCAGACCTGTTGAGCCTCGTAAAAGTACTGGAATCTGTCTTTGCACCTTAAGAAAGGAGCTCAGATTTCTTTGGACTGAAGCATGGGACAGGCAAAAGTAAGAAGCCAGGGACAATAGTGAAATAGCTGAGCTGTAGCAGCCAAGAGGATTCTCATCACTTTGTGATTCAGGGACACAGTTTCTTCAATTCAAGAAGAACATAGCACATTGAAAAGAGCTGCAAAGACAGAAGGTATGAACGGTGCACTAAAAACCATTTACTTCCAGAAATGGACCACTGAGATCCGATATAGACTATTATGTCCAAAAGTCTAAAAGGATATGTCATTTTACTAATGCCAAGTTCACTTTTTTCTAGTAGCTGGGATATTTTATAACAAAAATTGAAATAAAGGCCAAAAATGAAGCAATGGCAATTACTTTTTAGATGGATTATCTAGTCATGTTAATTCAGGCAACCAGTATATTTTATTCAGTCCTAGTTCTGTTTCTGTCTTCATTCAAGCCATGAAGTTTTATGATAGCCTTTGATAGATGGCAAATTATTTTAGTTCCTTTAATATTTATAAAAGTATAATAGTCCTAAAAGTTATTAGTACCAAATTCGTTTAGTAGTATTCATTAGTACTATTCATTTTTTTGCCTACTTAGTTACTAAAATAGCTCTGCTGTCAAAATATTTCCATATAATAGAGAATTTTTCAGCAATGAAAATTTACCACTAATTGATTATTTTGAGTAGACATACTTTTAAGTAATGCTGATTGGCTTTACATTCCATACATTTCTCCTCAACACAGTATTAATGAATTAATCAACCATTATAAACATTTAGTAGATATGGAAAGAACTTAAAGGAATCAGCAATGTAGCTTTCTTGTTTGCTTAATAAGTATTTACAAGGTCACTGCATATTATGCATATTAACTTACATTAATAACTATGGTAGTTAATATATAGCTTGAAAGTTAAGGGAACATTTCTAATTTGAATATTATTTTTATTTTGCCCATTTACCCCTGACAGCAAGATATCTGACTGATGTCCTTTTGGTTTGGATAGGTGCATTCGATGATAAAACAGGATCACTGTCTTCTGCTTCCTTGAACTCCTGAAGTCAGCTGCCTTCTCTTTCAAACTCTGGCAACCAACTGATGGGTCCAGTAATTGAAAACTGGGTGTGGTCAATAACATTCAAGCAACTTTTTCCTAATACAGACAACCTTGAAGAATTCACATCAATAATTCTGAATTGCTCTGACAAACGTTTTATTACTAACCCCATCAGAAATGTGTGGATGAATATGAACCAGCAATATACTACCTAAAGTCTTAAAACAACAGGCATAATTTAGGTTTGGACAACAGGAATGTCACAGAAATATTTGTGATCCAAAAGTCTTACAGGGTTTTGCCTTAGAATCTATTCTTTGATCAGTGGTATTTCCTTTGTTAACGCGATTGGCCAGAATATGGAAGATAAAAGGCAGGTCATCCACAGGGGTTAGCCTGCGCCTCCTGAGCAGAGTACGTGCATGTGAGTGCGCATGGGCATGGCTCAGTGCCTGGCTCCCCTGCACCATCATTGATCGCCTCCTCCTCATTAAACGCTCGTCGATTCCTGTCTTCCAGATGACACAGGCTGCCCTAGTAGCCAGTCAGTATCGCCTGTGAAGACGCCCTCAGATGCTGGGAACAGCCCCATTGGCTTTTGCCCTGGAAGTGATGAAGACTGTACCAGAAAGAAATGCACAGTTGGAATGGTTGGTGAGGGAAGCCTCCAGTCAGCGCGACACAAGAAGGAACCGAAGTCAGGCCTTGTAAAGCCAGGTAGGTGGCCTTACTCTTCATGTTCTTATCAGAGCAATATGACTGGAGTGATTTCAAGTGAAATTTGAAACGAAGCCCCTGGATGTCAGGATGAGGAACACTAATGCAGCACCTAGTACCCAGAAATATCTTTTTTTTTTTTACATAAAGAGATAGAGCAGAGAGTGGAATATTTTCTATACTAGTTGTTAATTGAGAATGCATAGTGATATATGTGTCTATTATAAAGACATGTTAAAAAGGGAGGAGATTTGAAGAAATGTTAACTGAATGGTCTAACAGACATTTAAACCATATCATTAAGTCTAGCATAAATTATACTAAGAAATTACTCAGTACCATCTAAAGTATGCACAGATTGTGAAAAGAACAGGTTATCTTGAGGCCGATCTGTAAGGCTGGGAGTGCTTGCTAACCTAGCTATTTTATTTGCTTTTTTAAGACTGAAATATGAGTATGCTGCTATATGTGTGTATGTGTGTATATGTATATATATAGAATGTTCAATAATGACAAAATAGTAAAAGCTTTGAGATGAAATGGAGATCATTATTACAGTGAATAAGATGCCATGAACATCAGAACAGTTCTCAGAATTTGCAATATAACAATAAGTATTTTACATCTCAAAAATATATACAGTGTATGAGCAAGTAAAGTTTTAGTGAAACTTAGCTATAACTTGAAAGTAAAAGGACCTGAATATTGGCATTGAGAGACAACCCCTATAATATTGCCTTATTTTCTTCAATATCACCAGTTATGCTATACATATTAATGAGCCTGAAAAGACAGATTAATGGCTTGCATGAGTTCCATTCCTTACATTTGTCTTCTAATTTTTGTTTGGTGATGACATTATTGTGCAAGGAGCTGTAAGTGGCTTTATTTCAATGGAGTCAAAGCTTGGTCCTTGTCTGCTTCCATTGGGAGGTCCTACATCCACTTCCATCTCTCTCCGCTTTTGTTCTTCATGAATAATTGATATGCAGAGCATATCTTAATGAATTATTCTTCATCTTGCTTTTGGTCAATCAGAGAAAATGTCGTTTAATCTGAGAGCAAAATTTAAACTGTGTGAGGAAGAAATCCTTTATTTCCTATTGGTTACTGGTAAATGTCAGTCAAGATGAATTTGTTGTCTTTTGCTTTGGTATAATATGAAAAAGAAAGGAAATGATACACAGTGGAGAAGACAGCATAGGAGAAAGATGGATATTATAAAAGAGATGTTGAGTACCCATTTTTATGCCTTTTATGCTCTTTTATATACTTAAGACAGAGACAGTGTGTTCAAGAATGTCATATAATTATTGTATTGTTGTTACTGAGTCGCTAAGTTGTATCCAAATGTAATTATGGTCAAGAAATAAACCATTACCTTGTGTATTCAGAAACTAGAATGTCCTTCCTCTCTTCCCCAGCTCGGCTGTCCTTTTAAAAAATTAAGATATAATTCACATACTATAAAATTCACCCCTTTAAAGTGTACATTTCCATGGTATTTAGTATATTCAAAAGATTGTACAAACATCACCACTGTCCAATTTCAGGGCACTTTTATATCCCTCCAAAGAAGCACTATACCCATGAAACGTCACTGTCCACTCTTCCTTTCTCCCAGCCCCTGGCAACGACTTACATGCCCTCTGTCTGATCTGCCTGTTCTGGACATCACGTATAATGGCATTGTACAATCTATGGCCTTTTGTGTTTGGCTTCTTTTGCTTAGCATGATGTTTTCAAGGTTCATGCACTAGCCTGTCATTCTTTTTATGGCTCAGTAATATTCTACTGTGTGAATATACCACATTTTAAAGTAAACTTTTGGTGAGAAATTTTGGGTGTATAGAAAAATTGAGCACCCAGTACAGGGTTCTTATATCCCCTACCATATCTCATATCTCATACCACTACCCCCAGCTTCTTCTATTATTAACATCTTGGCTTAGTGTGGTGTCACACCACACTTTGCTTATCCATTCACAATTGATGGGCATTTGGGTTGTTTCCACTTTTGACCTATTGTGAATAATGGTGTCATGAATGGTCACATACAAGTTTTCATATAGACTTTCAGTTCTCTTGGATGTATACCTAAGACTGAAATTTCTAAGTCATATGGTAAGTCTATGTTTAACCCTTTGAAGAACTGCCAAACTTTTTTCCCTAATGGCTGTACCACTTTACATACCACCAGCAATGTCTAAAGGTTTCAGTTTCTCAACATCCTTATCAAACAGTTGTTATTGTCTATCCTTTTGGTTATACTTACTCTAGTGAGTGTGAGGCAGTATTTCATTGTGCTTTTGATTTCCATTTCCCTGATGGCTAAAGATGACGAGCACCTTTTCATGTGCGTATTGGCTGTTCGTGTATCTTCCTTGGAGAAATGTTCTCAATTTTCTTTTAGACAGTTGGGAGCAGTCACCAATAGATTCTGCTTCTGCAGCATACAGGATGTGAGTTTAAGAGCAGAAGCCCTGTCATCCTCTTTTTGTATTCCTAGCACACAGGGTCCGGTGTGTATCGAGGGCACAGTCGACACTGGTTAACCTCAACAGCAAAGGTAGGCTATGGCATTGAGAATGTAAAATGCTGCAGGAAAGAGTGTCGGCTTTGGGGGTGGCCAAGAAAAAATAGATTTTTATTGTGAAGATATTGTAGGATTTGAATGCAACCTGAAATTTTTTCACTTCTGTTATTCACCACCCACCACCTCCCCTGACGGAGAAGGCAATGGCACCCCGCTCCAGTACTCTTTCCTGGAAAATCCCATGGATGGAGGAGCCTGGTGGGCTGCAGTCCATGAGGTCGCTAAGAGTCGGACAGGACTGAGCAACTTCTCTTTCACTTTTCCCTTTCATGCGTTGGAGAAGGAAATGGCAACCCACTCCGGTGTTCTTGCCTGGAGAATCCCAGGGACAGCAGAGTCTGGTGGGCTGACGTCTCTGGGGTCGCACAGAGTTGGACACGACTGAAATGACTTAGCAGCAGCAGCAGCACTTCCCCCGATCCCCACCTCATCCTCAAAACATTTTACAGTGGTGACTATACAAGTAAACAGTGAAACAAGACACGAGTGTGGGGCAGCAAGAACAAACTAAGTTAAATGGCCGTTAAGATTATCCTTGGCCTTCCCTGGTGGCTCAGATGGTAAAGAATCTGCCTGTAATGTGGGAGACCTGGGTTCGATCCCTGGGTTGGGAAGATCCCCTGGTGGAGGGCACAGCAACCCACCCCAGTATTCTTGCCTGGAGAATCCCAAGGACAGAGGAGGCTGTCAGACTACAATGCACAGGGTCACAAAGAGTCGGGCTCGACTAAGTGACGAACACTTTCACTTTCACTTCAAGACTACCCGTGCCCTTCCTTGTTTCAGTGGTCATCATGTGCTCAGTCACTCAGTCGTGTCTGACTTTGTGACCATACGCACTGTGGTCCTCCAGGCTTCTCCGGCCATGGGATTCTCCAGGCAAGAATGCTGGAGTGGGCTGCCATTTCCTCCTCCAGGGGATCTTCCTGATCCAGGGATGGAACCCGTGTCTCCTGCACCGCAGGTGGATTCTTCACCGCTAAGGCCCAGGGGAAGCCTTGTTTCAATAATCATCATAAGAATAATCATATCTTAATGAAGGTTAAAAACCCTGTGTGTATGCACAGAATTCACCCTGAGCAAGTCTTGGTTCCTACAGAAGATACTTGTTGAATATCAGCTACTTGTCTTGCTAAGGATGTTTAAGTAGAAAGTACAGACAAAAAGACTAAAAAGAAGTGAGTGGGGAGGGAGGAAGGAAAAGAAGGAAGGAGGAAAGAAAGGAAACACGAGTTGTTCTTCATGCTGTTTCGACAATAATGGATCCTTTGAGAATCCTGAAGGCCATGGACCCATATTCCAGAAAAATATGCACAAAATATCACATACTATTTCTGAGGTTTTATGGGCCCCCTTTATTAGGATTTTTAACTCCTAGTTAATAACCCCTGCCCAGAGGCAGAACCTGAAATAGCACCTTTGTCAACTGCTTCTGATTTAATCACCTAAGCAGTGCTGACCTCATGATCTTTTGATTTATTTGCATTTGATCAAGGTCACAATAGTCCCTAAAGTGTATTTTTTAGTTGCCTGAGGTTCCTAATGTCATCACTAAAAGGCATTGCCTGAGCTTTTGAATGGGTCCCTATCTGTAGGGGCCCAGTGGTCCCCAGTGGTGGTGGCTTAGTCGCTAAGTAACGTCTGACTCTTGCGACCCCATGGACTGGAGCCCGCCAGGCTCCTCTGTCCATGGGATACTCCAGGCAAGAATACTGGAGTGGGTTGCCATTTCCTTCTCCAGTCTGTACGGTAAGCTCTTTGTATTTAAAACAGTCTGCACTGGGACCTATAGCTCTCTGAATTTTCAGCGGAATAAACCTCTCAGTCTCGTAACTAAGAAGAGAGAAAATTCTGGACACAAGGGCCTTGGGTTACTCCAAAATTTATAAAATGCAGAGAATCTGTCATTAAACCACAAGAAGTTACTGCTCACTGGTTATTAAAATCTTCCACCTCCTCCACAGCCCCAGGTGACCATCTCCCCTCAGCCTAAACTCATCTTCCACTCTTGATGTACGCTCTACTTTTTTAAAATAAATCAACTCATTAGAACCAATACCAGTTTATTAAAATAGCAAGCAATTAGTCTCCTACACAGATGCTCCAGGGCCCTTTAACATTAACCTGGGCCCATTTAATTTTAGGTCTGTTGTTCTAGATTCTGGAAACTGCTGTTCACCTTGGAAAGGAGTTATTGAAATGCCCCTTTGGTCGTTCAGATAAAGAACTAATAATGTTGTATATGTGTGTGTGTGTGTGCTTAGTCACTCAGTCATGTCCAACTCTCTGCAACTCCATGGACTGTAGCCCACCAAGCTCCTCTGTCCATGGTGATTCTCCAGGCAAGAATACTGGAGTGGGTTGCCATTCCCTCCTCCAGGGATCATCCCAACCCAGGGATTGAACCCGTATCTCCTGCATTGACAGGCAGATTCTTTACCACTGAGCCACCTGGGAAGCTCCATAGTAATGTTGGCTGGATACCTAATGCAGAAGGAGAAGGGAACTGTGTTACGGGATGCCAGGAAGGGCTTAGAAAGGTAAGCTGAGCACACCCGCACCTCCCCAGCAGGGCACCACGGCACTCACAGCATGGAAGCCCTGCCTTCTAGACAGGACTCGTGCTGGACCTTCTCGGAGGCAGTGCGCCTTCTGTCATTTTGGCTTCTATCACTTACTGCCTATTCAGATTTAATTAAAAATTGCCACCAAACAGTGAAAGAAAATAACCCTGCAGTCAGTTGGATAATGGCTTTGCCTTTTTCATGTTTTCATGAGTCTAACTCAGCAGACGTTCAAGACTGTATCTCTAGAGCCTAATACAATGTCTGTCATGACACAGGTGTGCAGTAAATCCTTCAATGAGACTGGAATGATGTTTAGTGTGGGAGGAGTATGGGAAAGATAGGCAGAGATGACCTCAGCATCATCCTTGCTAATGGGGACCTTATCATTCAAGACAGAAAACTGTACAATAAAGCTGGGCTATAGTACAGATTAAAAGGAAGGGAATGAAGGCATGCTGATAGGGACCTCTTTATAATAATTCATTTTTATTGGAATATAGTTGATTTACAATGTTGTGCTAGCTTCTGCTATACAGCAGAGTGAATTAGTTGTACGTATACATGCTGTGCTATGCTAAGTTGCTTCAATCGTGTCCGACTCTGAAACCCTATGGACTATAGCCACCCCTGCCTTCTCTGTCCATGGGATTCTCCAGGCAAGAATACTGGAGTGGGTTGCCATTCCATCCTCCAGAGGGTCTCCCTGACCCAGGGGATGAACCCACGTCTCTTATGTCTCCTGCATTGGCAGACAGGTTCTTTACCACTGGTGCCACCTGGGAAGCCCATACATAAACATATACTCTCTCTTTTTTAGATTCTTTTCCCGTATAGGTCATTACAGTGTACTGAGTAGAGTTCCCTGTGCTGTAGAATAGGTAGGTCCTTTTTAGTTATGTATTTTATGTGTGTTAATAGTAGTGTATGGGCTTCCCAGGTGGCATTAGTGGTAAAGAATCTGCCTGCCAATGCAGGAGACATAAGAGACGTGGGTTCCATCCCTGGGTCTGGAAGATCCCCTGGAGCAGGAAATGGCAATCAACTCTTAAACACTGGTTAAGGAGACGAAGGCTCCTTCGCACACAGCCAATGGCCCGCAGGTGTTCCCGTGCTTATCAGGGGCATCGTCCCTTTCACTTCAAAGTTAGTCCTGTCGAATAAAAGGGACAATGTACAGGGTGGGGCGTGAGCGGGGCATATGTTCTTACAATAACTTGACTACAAAGAGGACACTCAAGAACTTAGCTTACAGTTCTCCGCAGGTTACCCAGCTTGTGGTTTCTTGGGGGAAAAAGTGTGAATGGATGGGTGGGGTGGGGCTGCAGGGATACCTTACTAACCACCAGACTCAGGAGTCCAGTACACCAGGCTCACAGCTTCATGCCACCTCTTTAACAGTGCACTCTTCAACTACTTGTTATCTTCCAGAAACTTTGTGTTTGGCATCTTTAGAATGGGTTATTGTGTCCATTAAACAGATTAAAGAATGTAAGATGCCCAGCGTTCCATCTGGCACAAAACAATTCCTTAGTAAATGTTAATAACAGTCATTCGTTGCTCTTAAAATAGTTATCAGAGATTCCTTGCACTTTGTTTACAAGGAATATCCTTGAAACTATCACACAGAACTTATGTTTATTAAAACAAAATTCTAGCATGTCATGTTCTCCCAGTTCACATAAAACAAGAGGAGTGTTTGCTATTGGAGGACACTGGAGAGAGCGTGAGTTGATTGACAGATGATGGTTTGACAATGAGGAAAGAGAAAATATGAAAGGGAAAATATGTAAAAAAGCAAACAAAAGACCACTAAAAAGCATAACAGCCTATTAAATGTTTTGTAGCACTTGTGTGTGTGTATGTGTGCTCAGTTGTATCTGACTCTTTGTGACCCCATGGGCTGTTGCCTGCCAGGCTCCTCGGTCTGTGGGATTTCCCAGGCAAGAATACTGAAGTGAGTTGCCATTCCCTACTCCAGGGAATCTTCCTGACCCTGCATCTCTTGCATCTCCTGCATTGGCAGGCACATTCTTTATCACTAGCACCACATGAGAGGCTTCTTATAGCACTTAATGCAATACTTAATGTTCTAGAAACACACTGAGTCATTGTGATGGTGTAGTTGGCAGAAAATTATGTGTATGAAGGCAGGAAAATTCCTGAAGCATTTTAGAAATATTTTCATAGAATGGAAAAATTAAAATTTTAGTGCTAAAAGAGATTTGGGTTTTATGGAAACGTTCTGCATTCTTTGGCAGACAGTGCTTTTCTAATAGCTTATAGTTTCAAAGGTCTTTCAGCAGCAAAGCCCAATCTCAAATAAAGTCTTTAGTCTGTTTCAGATGCTTAACATATCTGGAAGACTATATTAGATGTAATCGTGTGCTTGCCTGACTCTGAAATTTGATTAAAAATTGTTGTAGCCCATATTTATTGAGACTTAACTGTCCCAGGCAAAATTCCAAGGACTTTACTCATTTAATCCTAATATCAGTGTGAGAAGGGGGTATCATTGTCCCCTCTTTTACAGATGGAGAAACTGGCATAGAGAAGCTAATTCATGCAAGGTCACAGTCTGTAAATGGATTCTAAACAGTGGAGTTTTGCTTTTGACTCTTAACTACCACACTGGTTGTAAGGTCCAACTTCAAAGGAAAAATTTTAATTGTAACAGGGAAGTATGACAATTGAGAAAGATGTGTTGATATAAGACAGGGATTTTTAAAAAAATATCTGTGGAGCCCTATAGATTATCTGATACAGTCCATATACTTATTATGCTGGCTGCTGCTAACCAAATCAATGACCCTCAATGTAACTTCAATGAAATACAGAAAATTGAACACAGGAGGCTATTTGGATGCAGATCAGGAAAATAAACCATGAAGATGTCAACATCAAAGGATGTGAAGGTCTTCAGAGTTTTCCACTTGATCACGATCTACTTCTTTCTCTACTTGTCACAGTGTTTTATGTGCCGCCCTGTGTGTCATTAATAGTTTCATAAACAATGATCATTAGGTTTTGTCAACTTAAACAGGAGCTTTTGCACCGATACTGAAGTGGATCTCTGAAACTTTCACTCTGAGAGAAAAAATGTCCCCCCAGGAATCAGCACAAAATGTTTTATGATAAGCTATTGTATAGTCTGCCTCTTCTCCCCAGCAGAGACCAGACGGGTGGAAAAAAAAACTCTGAACTGTGATGAGGAGCCCTGGGTGTTTATCTTTATCGCAGGGTTACTTACATATTTACTCTCATGCCTTTCTCCCATCTGTGCCTTTGATGGTGCACCCAATCAATGTGATGTGGCCAAATGGTCTGCTAATGGTTTTTCCATAAGAATTAGTGAGTTATAATCCTCTTCTTCTCAGAGGTGACTGCTGTCCACATCCCAGGTCTACTGGGATCTATTGCACCTACATCGTTATAGCTACCGATTTGGAGGCTCACCAGATGCTTCCTAAGTGCTCTAATGTGCTGAGAACGAAGCGTTAGTGGTATCTCACACATAGCAGATGCCCCAGCCGACCACACACCCACCATTAAAGATGTTTATCGACTACCAGCCCAAGAGAAACAAACCTGAAAATGTATTTTACACACAAACCTATAAACTAAGAGTTACAAATCATGCAGATATATGCTTTAGGTTGGGCTGCTCCCCCACCCCCAGCCAATTGAGAAGAGTTTATTGAGGAGACTGCATGTACAGAAATGGGCTTAATTAAGGAAACCCATCCAGTATGGGGCTTCCCAAGTGGCACTAGTGGTAAAGAACCCGCCTGCCAATGCAGGAGATATAAGAGACGTGGGTTCAATCCCTGGGTCAGTAAGATCCCCTGGAGAAGGGCATGGCAACCCACTCCAGTATTCTTGCCTGGAGAATCCCAGGGACAGGGGAGCCTGTAGGGTTATAGTCCATAGGGTTGCAAAGAGTCAGACACAACTGAAGCGACTTAGCATATAGCACAACCAGTATGGGAAGGGCAACAGCTTGGAGCCCTTCCCTGTCGTGAAGAGGCAGAGAAAGGTCAAGGTACCAGAACCCAGAGCCCGAGAATTCCCAGGCTGCATGTGAGGGAACCATGTACTTTGGTAGCAAAGTGTTAGCCGCTCAGTCATGTCTGACTCTCTGCAACCCCATGGACTGTAGTCCACAGCATGCTGCAGCCCACGGGGTCAAAAACAGTCAGACACGACTGAGCTGACTGACTGGACTGTAGTCTACTAGGCCCCTCCATCCATGGGATTTCCCAGGCAAGAGTACTGGAGTGGGTTGCCATGTCCCCTCCAGGGAATCTTCCCGACCCAGGGATCGAACCTGGGTCTCCCGCATTGCGGGCAGATTCTTTACCATCTGAGCCACTAGGGAAACCCAGCAAAACAATGTGCCTAACAAGAAAGGAGGTAGAGGGAAAAGTACCCTGACTTCTCTGTCTTCTTTGTCTGTATAATTAGGTGGGTGGCATTTGGGTGGACTGGGCTACTGGTGGAAGTTATGTGTTGAACCAAACTTAAGTAAGTTTGTTGGGGTAATTCAGTGAGTTACGGTCTTCTACCACCTGAACCTGTGTCTAACAGCAGCCAAGGTTCAGCAGTAGGCAGTGTGGCTGCAGGCCACAGTTAAGTGAGGTGAGCTTCAGGAAACTGGCCACAGTGGACTTACAATCCAAGCCGTTTTGAATTCAAATCCATTACATGGACTAGAATGTTTGTGGCTTTGCAGGAAGGTGATTTTTGTGTAGGAGCCTAAAAGACAGCAAACCTCACTCACTTCACCACCTATAAGCGTTCTGCTCAACTTCAGTGTGAATCCTGGCTGTACACTGATTGACCAGCTTTCACTCATTCACTCAACAAGTATTTACAAAGCATTTATTCTGTGCTAACACCATTGTTCCAGGCTTTCAGGACAGAGGAGGGGAAAAAACAAACAAGATGCCTGTTCTCTTGGAACCTGCCTGATATAGGGAGATGGCTGATTCACAAGCAGACAAAAAAGATAAGTTCAGATAGTGACACTTAAAACAAGGTAAGGCTATAGCCGGTGATGAGCATTGGGCAGGGAGTGTCTGGGGAGGTGACATTTGAGCTGAGAACTTAGTCATATTCCTTTGCACATGTGGAGGGTTTGCGGGGACAGTGAGTGAAGCAGTGAGCTAGGAAGAAGAAAGAGTAATTGCAGGTGAAGTCTGCATCAAACAATGGGAACCTACTGGCCAGTTTTGAGAGAGACATAATTTAATATATGGGTTTCCCAGGTGGCTCAGTGATAAAGATCTGCCTGCCAACGCAGGAGTCACAGGAGATGCGGGTTCTACCCCTAGATCAGGAAAATTCCCTGGACAGAGGAGCCTGGTGGGCTACGGTCCATAGAGCACAGAGTCAGACACAACTGAGCATGCTCTCAACGCAACACAATTTAGTGTATATGTTCAAGGCCCTTTTGGTTGCTCTATGGAGCTTGCATTATCAAGAGATGAAACTGGAAGCAGGTTAATGAAGGAGGAGGCAGTGAAAACAGAGCCAAGTGTAGGAGACAGTGTATATGAGAGAATACAAGGCCCTGCATTTTCCTAATGAGATTAAAAATGTTTTATTTGCTAACTTGCGTAAACCTTTAGAGATGGATGAAATAGTCAATAGCTGGTAGGTTTTTTAAATTTATTTTTTTAGTTAAACATACAAATGTATACTCTGTTATTTATTTAGAAGCAGGGATCTTGTTATTCATCATTAATATAAAAAATTTATTGCCCTCCTCATCCCTGGAGCTAGTTTTCAACTTGGGTGTCTTTTCCAATGTCTTTTCCAGAGCAAGTTATCTTCACTTCTGCCCAATTTGTTTGATACAAAGCCATTTTGAATTCATATCTGGAGCTCTCATTGAACATTATCTTCGAACCTACGAGTACTGTGAGGGTAGCTGTTAAGTTACTGTAAAAAGACGCTCCCAAATCCAGAGGTTAAAAACTAGACAGAAGCTGATCTTCATCATAAAACAGTCCCTAGGTGTTTGGGGGACTGAGGCTGGTAGGCAGCGTGTCAGGTCCGCTGTCCTTCTCCAGGAAGAAGGAGGGAGAGAGGGACCAGGGGATACTCACCCAATCACTTTACGGTCAGGGCACAGAAGTGGCACACGTCATTTCCAGTTATATCCCAGGACATCTTAGTCAGCTGGGCATCTATTATTATGGAAGAAGGAAAGAATGGGGATGGACATTGGAGGACAGCTAGCAGACCATCACAGCACCCATGGAGAGCATGGGGGCAGCTGGTTTTTCTCTTCCCCTGTAGATGCAATGTCAGTATCAGTCAATACCCAGAGCTATTCAGTTACTAAGTCCAGTTAGCAAAGAGTATGTTTTTTTTTTTTCAATCTCCACAACTTAACCTTTGATTATTGCTATTTAATAGCAGAGGCAGCAGAGCATGAGATTGTTGGATGGCATCACCGATTCAGTGGACATGAACTTGGGCATACTCAGGGAGACAGTGAGGGACAAGGGAGACCAGGCGTGCTGAGGTCCATGGGATTGCAAAGAGTCAGACACGACTTAGCGACTGAACAACACTGCTATTTAAACTGATCTTTAAAAAAGGCTGGAGGAGTCATACCAGTCATACCACAGGAATAATTACAAAATCTGCTTTTGAATTTCTTGGCCCCCTTCATTTTAAATAATCCCGTCAGTCGACCCCTGAAGGCAGCCCAAAACAATACTGATTGAGGTCGATTCAGTCCCCTGTGTCTTTTTCAAATGACACTTTTTGTTCAAAGAAGGTAATTATAAGAGAGATCTCTATAATAAGAGGCTTTGGAAAGACTTTAAAATAAGGAGCTTGCTTTTGTGTGAGGTAATTGTGGGAAGAGAGTGCCTCACCTTATATTTAGGTATTGAATAGGGTGTACCATGTCACTTGCCAAGCAGTGGGAGACAGGGGAGTTCACATGCCGGATAGTTTCTTTTGTAAATATGAGGAAATGGTTTCTCTTTTGTCATATGGAGGAATAATTAATACTTATCTTTCTCATGTTGCTGTGAGAATCATAAAACATGTTACGTATGTAACAGAGTACAAGCCTACCTTAGAGATTTTGTGGGTTTGGTTCCAGACCACTGCAGTCAGGTGAATATTGCAATGAAGTGAGTCATGTGAATTTTTTGGTTTCCTAAAGTATATAAAAGTTATATTTACTCTCTACTGTAGTACATGAAATGTGCAATAGCATTGGGTCTAAAAATATATACATTTAAAAATACTTTATGCTATCATATGCAGATTATCATCTGACAACTCACAGTACCACATACCTTCAGTTTTTTAAAAAATGCAGTATCTGCGAAGCACAATACAACAAAACACAGTAAGGTGAGATATGCCTCTGTGCATCGAGTAAATACTGCACGATGCTCAGAGGTAAACGTGCACGTCCTATACCTTTGCAAAAATCAGTGTCAGCATTTGGCAAGTGTTTGTAGTTACCGTATTTTCCTGTTCTGCAGTGTGTGCTCAGTAAATGATCATTACGGTGATTAAATGAGCAAAGTTTACAAATAGCTCAACTTTAAGGTATTTGAATGCTCGCTTCCCATCTTGTTTGCATTGGTCCTATTTTATCACAGTTACCTTCTTAGTAAGAATTATTCTAATATAATAAAGGGCTTTTCTGGACGCTTAATAAACATCTTTGCTCTGAGCAAACTCCTTTTTGGAAACACTGTGCTAACAGTTGTCTCAGACAGCCTTCAATTCATTTTCTCCCTTGAGAACAATGATTGTCTCCTGGTCCTCCCTCCCAGAGAGAACTGTGAAGTGCCTTGCATATTTAAATAGCTGGAAGTCAGGAAGTACGCTGAAAAATTTCCTCAAAGTGTCACGTGCTTGCCATTACATGTAGGAATGTGTTGGGTTTTGATGTAATTTCTTCCTTGCTCTTTGGGATATAAAGATTCTTAAGTGTTGCTCTATAATTGTCAAAGATTAGCCTTGACTGTCCTGTAGGCCTTTACCTCTGTTTGACAATTTGATGTTTCCTTAAATGCTTTGTGTCCATTCATGAGGGCGATGGTTTCATTTGAAATGCTGCAGTCACCAGGGAGAAGCTCTTGTGCTCTCTCCTGATTGGCCAGCCTCCCCTCTGCCTCCTGTTGCTATGGTGCCCAGCAGAGTAACTTCCTTGCCCTGTACAAGTAGGAGGCTCAGTCTCCATGGATACCCCACTCTGAGACTGTACTCCACGGAGAGATGAGCTGAGCTGCACATACTGTATTTCTGCACAAGACATACCCCAGCCTGTGGTGGGAGGCTGTTTGCAGAGGCAGTGTTTGCCATGAAAGTCTACGGAGCTTATCTTCTAAGTAAGTCATATTAGTCACAGTAAGTAAATAATTATATTGGATCCCAGAGGATATGTTCTTTGTGTATGTGTGTGTGTCAAGTTACTTGTGGTAGGCTAAAAATGTAGTCTGGAAATAAATTTTCAACTGTCTGCCATTCAGATATCCTGAATGCAGAGTCTGAAACTAAACTTTGAAAAATACACACCTATATTGTTTTAAATACCCCTTGTCATTTGTGAATCTGTCATTTGTGAATCTGCCATTTGAGGCAAACGGGAAAAGATGGACATGGATGATTACACTTTAGAATGCTCTCCTAACTCTTAGCCTTGCATGCTGCATTTGTAAATGCAGAGCTTGTCCTTGCCCAGCGACGTGCTATGGGAATAGATGAGCACAGGCACAATTAATGCTAATTGGCCCTGCACAGAGTGTGCAATGGGGCCTCTGTGTAGGCTGAGACTCGATGTATTTATTATCAAGAGTGATCTTGCTTATGTGCTCATCTCTGCCAGTTCACCCTGGAAATTATTCAGAGACCATCTCTCTAGCCAGTTTTAATTTATTTTTCTCATATAGTGTTCAGGAAAAATTCAGAAACTCTTCAGGTCTGTGGAATTGGGATGGGGAAGAATTTTGTGTTTATTAATGATTTGCTCTAACACTTCCGCTTTCTTGTACCTTCCAAGAGCATAAGGGTTGGGTTTGCAATGTTGTAAAACACATGAGTCATCTTAGAGCAATTTTCATCTGCTGGGTGAATGATTAATGCCTGTGGTGTTAAAATTAATGAGTGGAAACAAAAGACTATACGTATGGTTACCCCAACTTTAGTTCAGTAATTCTAAAATTACATTAAATTAGATCTTCAGACTGTCCACAGTAGGTAGCTGGCGTCTAGCAGCTCTAGACAAAAAGCAGAATATACACTGTACTGGTGTAAGAGTGATTCATTTTTAGTTATATAGAACAGTGAGCACAGAGTGTCACGCTAGATTGTAAATGTCTCTTATTTTCTGTACTCATGACTAACCATTCATGCAGAGGAGAACTGGTGTAATGTCATCTCTTCCAGCTGTTAGTCATGGCTCAATTTTAATTGCCCCAAATGGTGAAAAGTCACCACCCTTTGAGGATGTGAATGTTCTGGTGACTCCTCTGGCTCTGATTTTGTCACTGAGGTCAGGCTTTAGGTCACTGTCTTAATATTTTATAAATATAATTTCCACTCATCAAAGGGGCAGCAGACAAATAAAAGCTCATGATACACTCTGTAGTGATCATGGCTTTAAAGACATGGAAACAATGTCGATGACACTTTCTGCAAAGTTTTTCACCTCATTAGTTGTGGCTCAGCTGGTAAAGAATCTGCCTGCAATGTGAGAGACCTGGATTCGATCCCTGGGTTGGGAAGATCCCCTGGAGAAGGGAAGGGCTACCCACTCCAGTATTCTGGCATGGAGAATTCCATGGACTGTATAGTCCATGGGGTTGCAAAGAGCTGGACACGACTAAGCGACTTTCACTTTCGGTATTATAGGCTCCATTTCCCATTTTCAGTGTGTCTATGACAAATTCTCCTGCCCATCTCTGCAAACTAGCAGAGTATGGGAATTTTTTCAGCCTCAAAATACTGGAATTTGCTGTTTCCTCATCTATATCAGTTCAGTTCAGTCGCTCAGTTGTGTCCAACTCTTTTCGACCCCATGAACCGCAGCACGCCAGGCCTCCCTGTCCCTCATCTATATACTGAACTAATAATAGTACCTAGGACATAAAGCTACTTTGAAAATTCAGTGACATCATCGGTAGCACATGACATATACTGAATAGTCACTGCTGTTGTATTATGATTACTGTAAGCATCGTTATCATCATTTTTACAACGGCTTGTAGGTAAGGGAGAGTGTATCGAAGAGCTTGAAGAGTTCTTTGGTTTGATTCCATTCAGCTTATCAAATGTCCTAGCAAATACTAAGAACCTAACCGTGTACTTGGTGCTTGGTTTTCTGATGGGAATTATGACATTCAATGTACTTGAAAATGTAGACAACAAAACAAAACGTGAGATGTGCAGTCGTTTTTTCTTTTCAAATGTGTGGCTTTCTGTTTTTGTCAAATGGCCGTATCTAGATCTACACAAGGAAATGTTTGCCAGTTCATTTTGCTGCCACTAACGGAGAGGTAAAGAGTCCACAGCAGATATGTAAGCTAAAAGGGGCTGGGCTGTAGCTAAGTGTAGTTAATAGTTATACCTTGAATTAAAAATGTGACATTTAAAAACTTAGGTTCAGATTCTAAGCGCACTTCCTTTCCTGAAAAGTTTTCCATTCAGAGTGCAATAAACGACATTTTGAATGAGAGCCGTTTCATTAAGTTGAGTTTTGGGAGTGATTAGAAAGGAAAGGAAAGGGAAATGATTGATTAATCTGTATAAAAATAGGCCCCATGCTGGGGTTTTTCCTTTTGCACTAATCCTCTGTGACATCTGAACCAAAAAAAAAGTAAAACCAATGCCATATGTGCAGAGCCTGCTGGTGCTGATTTTAAAACGCATGAAGAGTTGACCCAGATAATATTTTGCAGTTTTATTTTCATTACAATGTCATTTTCATTTTCCATTTCTTCTTTCTGGCATGTTCTCTTCCTTCCATCTGTTTGCCCTGGAAAGAACGTGGCATGTGGAATAAGGGCTATACCAATTTGCTTGAATGGAAAAAAAGGGGCGGACATTTGTAGAAGGCGATTTAATATGAGGTCTCTAGAGGTTGGGGACCTGGGACTCGCTATCTGTCCAAACATAGAACTAAATATATTTTGCTAAACCTAATTTCAGATGCAATATCACTCAAGTAATGAAGCTAGAATAAGCCTTCTCTTGGAATATTTCAAGGCAAAAATCAAATCCATAGCAACATCCCATTAGCACGGCGACCTTCTATCTATATGACACTGGTCTGTGACCAACATAATCCCCACTTTCCTTTTCCACTGTCTTTAGTCAGACAGGCGCAAGCTCCGATGATGCACAATTTGTCGAGCGTTTGTTAGGTGACCAGAGCTGCTGTCATGAGTTGGGGATCACGTCCTTCTGTTGACATCTGAGAAGCATTCTGAGGTCTCAGTTGGCAGTTCTGTTTGCTGAGTCCTTTTTTATCCAAGGGAGTTTACAGCAGTTTCAGAGGGAGGGCTGTTCCCTTGTCCTGTGTGGCGGCAACATTATTCAGGGAAACTGGATCTTCCCGCAGTTTTGGCTTCTTGTGCTCACCCCTGTGGCTGAGATAACGCAGGCTCTGCAAGCCTCTGCCAGGAAGATCTGATTTCTGCCCCGGCGACTGGCGGGCCTGACTGTTTTGAGAGATGGAGGCTGTGCCTGAACCTGATCCTGGGTTCCTACCTGACATCAGTGCTTTTCCCCCGGTGTTTGCAGAGAAAGAAGAGGATTCAGGCTGAGGGGTTTTGGTCCTCTTTAGTGCAGTAGAGAGCAGGATCTCTCTACTAGTGCAGTAGAGTAGTTCAGGATCTGTGGGCAATGCCGTGGTCTCCTATATGGCCGAGCCCAGCTTACCAGGGATGGTGGAGGGGTTTTGTCTGTGCAGAGCTGGGGCCTTCTTGAGTTTGGGATGAGATTCTCCAGCTTTGCATTTCCAGCCTTTCTTTTCTCTTCTGTCTCAGTCACCACTTAACAGATCTGAACCCAGTGTGTGCATGTGTGCTAAGTTGCTTCAGTCGTGTCCGACTCTTTGCAACCCCATGGACTGTAGCCCATCAGGCTCCTCTGTCCATGGGATTCTCCAGGCAACCCAGTAATGCTCCTCATTTGTTGTTTCAGCAGCTCTTTACTGATGTGCTAGCCAGTGAGCCAGGCACTGGAATACAACAGTAAACCAGGAGCTCCACATACGTGTGTGATGTGATGTGTTTCTGGGGAAGGTGCTGAGTCCCCTGAGTGCACCGAGGAGGACCATGGAACCCAGACTTTGGGGTTCTGGAAATGGTCTTGGGGAAATAATGCTAGACTGACACTTATAAAGGGTAAAACTAGGTTTTTAAGTGTGAAGACACTCAAGGATCTGAATTTTACATGCCATTGCTGTTAACTTTAGTACTACGTACTTTCTTGTTATGCTTTACCTGCTAAGTCATGTCCCTCTCTTTTAAGACCCCCATGGACTGTAGCCCGCCTGGCTTCTCTGTCCATGGGATTTCCCAAGCAAGAATAATGGAGTAGGTTGCCATTTCCTTCTCCAGGGAATCTTCCTGACCCAGGGCTCCAACCCAAGTCTCCTGCATTGGCAGGTGGATTCTTTATCACTGAGCCACCAGGGAAGCCCTGTGTACTTCCTTTGGAGTTTAAGTTCTATTGTCATGGCTACCATGTTGCAGTTAACATGACTCTTTCCTCTGCTAGGATGTGAGCCTCTTTAGGATGTGGACCATGTTTTTCCCCCTTCTTTCCTTCCTTCTTTCATTCTTTCCATCCTCCGCATTTTGTTTTTTATTTTAAATTATTTGTGCTGCCTTATTTCTTTCTTTTTAAATATTATGTATTTAATATATTGCCCATAAAAAACAGATATAACACGTGTAAGCTATGCCATGCTGTGCCATGCTAAGTTGCTCTGTCGTGTCAGACTCTTTGTGACCCCATGGACTATAGCCCACCAGGCTCCTCTGTCCGTGGGATTCTCCCGGCAAAAATGCTAGAGTGGATTTCCGGTCCCTCCTCCAGGGGATCTTCCCGACCTAGGAAGCCGATCCACATCTCTTCAGTTCAGTTCAGTCGCTCAGTCATGTCCGACTCTTTGTGACCCCATGAATCACAGCACGCCAGGCCTCCCTGTCCATCACCAACTCCCAGAGTTCACTCAGACTCACATCCATCGAGTCCGTGATGCCATCCAGCCGTCTCATCCTCTGTCGTCCCCTTCTCCTCCTGCCCCTAATCCCTCCCAGCATCAGAGTCTTTTCCAGTGAGTCAGCTCTTCGCATGAGGTGGCCAAAGTACTGGAGTTTCAGCTTTAGCATCATTCTTTCCAAAGAACACCCAGGACTGATCTCCTTTAGAATGGACTGGTTGGATCTCCTTGTAGTCCAAGGGACTCTCAAGAGTCTTCTCCAACACCACAGTTCAAAAGCATCAATTCTTCAGCGCTCAGCCTTCTTCACAGTCCAACTCTCACATCCATACATGACCACAGGAAAAACCATAGCCTTGACTAGACATCTCCTGTATTGGCAGGTGGGTTCTTTACTGCTAGTGCCACTTGGAAAGCCCTTATATAAGCTATGCTATGCTATGCTATGCTAAGTCACTTCAGTCGTGTCCTACTCTGTGTGACCCCATAGACAGCAGCCCACCAGGCTCCTCCGTCCATGGGATTGCCATTTCCTTCTCCAATACATGAAAGTGAAAAGTGAAAGTGAAGTCGTTCAGTCGTGTCCGACTCTCAGCGACCCCATGGACTGCAGCCTACCAGGCTCCTCCATCCATGGGATTTTCCAGGCAAGGGTACTGGAGTGGGGTGCCATTGCCTTCTCCGATATATAATCTATAGAAAATAATAATAAAGCAGGCACTGTGACCCATCTTCTGCTGTAAGAATTACCACCACTGAAGCTGCCTACAGGCTCTTCCAGATCTCATTCTCGGCCTTTCCCCAGAGGTAACCACTACATTGAAATGTGTGTTTTATCAATTCCTTTCATTTTAAAAATAATCTCTACCACCTTAGGTATGTGCCTCTACAAATATGTTGGAGCCCAAGGGTAAAATTTAAACATGGAGCTGTTTGCCTTTGTGCTCTCCCTAAGTCGCACAGGGCCTAGAACTTAAGAGGTCCTCATTGGATGTTTGTGGACAGATGGATTTGCCCTTGTAGAGCCTGGAAGATATCTTTGTGATGCTATACACCAAGGAGATACTGGAATTCAGTTTTAGTCAGTTTGTTCCTTTTGAGCCTTGTTGGTTTTGTTCCTTTGGGATGCTTATGGATGTAGGTCACAGAAATGAGTCACATACTGTTTAATTGTTTAGGGAGACTTCCTACTTGGGCTTCCCTGGTGGCTCAGTGGTAAAGAATCCACCTGCCAATGCAGGAGACGTGGGTTGGATCCCTGAGTCAGGAAGATCCCCTAGAGAAGGAAGTGGCAACTCACTCCAGTATTCTTGCCTGGGAAATCCCATGGACAGAGGAGCCTGGCAGGCTACAGTCCACGGGGTTGCAAAGAGTCAGACACGACTTAGCAACTAAACAACAAACAACTTCCTACTTATCCTCTTCATTTCACTGCCATGCAAACAACTGTCCAGTGGTCCTAAAGAGAGTGGCCTTAATGTTTTTTTCATAATCTGTTTTGCCTTTCCATTCCATTGTGGCTTTTCTTAGAACAGTGTGGAATGGGGAGGAGAGAGGTGGAGAGACTAAGGAACACTGAGTACACTTGAATTAAAAGTTAACTTGCGTCGGGGGGTGGGGCAGAGGAGCGGGGCTAGCAAAGGGTTGGCTGGGGAACGCGTGCTCCGTGCCAGATGTCACTTTGAGTTGAGAGCCTGGGGAAGGTTCCATTAAACAAATCCATGGAAATGCAGAGCATAATTTGTGTGCAGAGCATAATCTGATGGTGAGAGAGCTTCATTCTTTTTAAATGCCAGGCACCACACAAGAACCAGCAGAGAACATTTTCAGGGGGACATTCAAAAACATTTTGTTCAGAAGCTTGAGAGTCTCAGTAGTTTTCAGTGGGTTAAACAATGGGGTGAGGTGACCTTTGGAGCTTGCTGCTGGGAGCTCAGCTTGTTTGCAGAATGCTTGGCCTCTGCCCAGGGAGCACCCAGCTCTGAAGGCGCAGTGGGAGCATGGCGTCTGGGTGAAGTCCCCTCCCCAGAGGTGCCAGGCTCTGCTGGCCTTGATCAGGTGTCCCAGGGCGAGAGTGCAAGAGCTGGTTCACCTGCCTCACACCTGCTTTCCTCCTAGCCCATCCCTCCGCTCATCCAGATATCCTCTTTTGTGTTGCCAGGTCCTTGCCAGAAACATTTCCATGTGACTTCATTTTTCCCTCTCTCCCCGATTTTCACTTTAGTTTCTTGAACACAGGTCTGAATTTAAACAAACCCCGTGAGACTTTTCATTGCTCCATTTGCTTGCTTTTGTTCTAACACTCTGTACAGATGCCAGGAATTGCCAGAATTTACCCAGCTTGTTTGTTTTTATTTTGTTGACATTTGTGCTTGCAAATAAAAAATATTTGCGTTAAAGATTGATTGCGTGCTCAGTTGCTCAGTCATGTCTGATTCTCTGTGACCCCATGGATTGTAGCCTGCCAGGCTCCTCTGTCCATGGAATTTTCCAGGGAAGAATACTGGAGTGGGTTGCCATTTCCTTCTCCAGGGGATCTTCCTGACCCAGGGATCAAACCCGGGTCTCCTACATTGACAGGTGGATTCTTTACTTCTGCACCACCTGGGAAGCCCCCTTACAGCCTACTTTCCAGAAAATATTACACAGTGGTGAAGGTAGCATTGGTCTTGGAGCATGGTCAATCCATTCTGATTAGAGAATTCAATTTTTCACATAGTCCTCGGGCCATATGAGAAGCATTTTTTCCTTTCGTTTGGCAGAGATAATTACGGTACATATGGCCATTTCAGTTGTTCTTTTGTGTGGGTAGCACTGCAGTCAAGTGTGTAACATAAGATCAACGTGAACGTGTTCGTCGCTCCGTTGTGTCCGACTCTTTGCAATCCCATGGACTAGCCCACCAGACTCCTCTGTCCATGTAATTCTCCAAGCAAAAATACTAGAGTAGGTTTCCATTCCCTTTTGCAGGGGATCTTCCCAACCCAGGGGTCAAACCTGGGTCTTCTGCATTGCAGGCAAATTCTTTACCATCTGAACCACCAGGGAAGCCCAGTGTAAGATGAGGTGTCTTAATATTTAACTTGCTCTGTGCTTTTCCTGTTTTAAATCCTTTTGTACAACTGGGGTTTTAAATGATTTTGAATCTATGCAGTTAACTTTGTGAACCTAAGAGCTACGTGGAGAGGAACTCTGTAGGCAGGGCTCTTCCCCCCTTAGATACAGCCCAGCTCCAAACTGTAACAGTCACCTGCCTGGCCTTCCCACCTCCAGTCCCTCCTGCAGATTTCACTGCTGCAAGATCTCCATAAAACATCAGTGTATTCATAATAAGGCCCTGTTCAAAACTCGCCATGGCTCCCTCTTGCCTTCAGAGTAAAGGTCCTTGTTGTTGTTCAGTCGCTAAGTCATGTCCAACTTTCTGCAGCATGCCAGGCTTCCCCGTCCTTCACTATGTCCCAGAGTTTGCTCAAACTCATGTCCATTGAGTCAGTGATGCCATCCAACCATCTCATCCTCTGCCTCCTTCTTTTCCTTTTGCCTTCAATCTTTCCCAGCATAGGCCCTTAGCATAGCTTTACATTCTTCAACTCTCTTCAACTCACCTTTGTGGCTGCATTTTCTCATCTGATCACTATATCCCAGCCAAAGAAGGGGTTCAATATATTCTAAATATGCCCTGTGTTTTCCTTCCTCTGGGTTTAAGTTCATACCACCCCCTTCACCAAAAGTCCACTCCCTTCTGTACCCGCAGAACTTGATCAAGTTCTCCCGACTGCTCAAGGCATCTCTCCCTTGACATTGTCCCTGCCCTCTTCTGCTCACACAGCCGAGAGGATTTCTTCCTCCTCTGTGGTCCCCTAATGCCCTCTCTCTGTCTTGCACTCAGTATGTCCTCTCATCTCCTAGTTGTTTGTCTCTGAAGCTCGTCTCCTCCTGAGAAGAGCCTTGAGCCCTGGAACCATACTTCTCCTTGTTTCCTCCCCCGAGTGCCTGTGCACAGCTCAACACACATTTGAGTTGAATGCTATCATTTTGGTTTCCAGCTCTTAGATCATTGTGAGTTCTGATGACAAGGTCCCAAGCAGAGTGGACAAAGAAGAAAGCCAACTCTGGAGTCAGACTGACTAGCTCTGCTGTTACCAGCTCCGTGACTTGGAGCAAGTTCCATCGCCACTCAGAACCTCAGTTTCTTCTTTTACACCCTGTATGTCTTTAGAAAAAATGTCTTTAGATTCAAGAAAATATCAGAGGTAGATGAAGTAGGCTTTTAGTACACGACGGCTAGTAACCTTTGTGTCCGACTCTGTCATCTGTTGCATTAGTTATCCCTTCAAGGTCTGTGTAATCTCTAGTCTGCCATCAGCACCAGGCCGTTCATGCTTTCATCTGTGTCATTAATAAGGCATGTTAATAGGATAAGGGCAGATACAAAGCCAGGTGACATGTTACTAGAGATTTCCCTCGAGGTTGGCAGGCAATCCATTAGTCAACATCCTGTGGGTCCTGAACTGTGCTGCCATCCAGTTCCCATTGGCAGCCTTGTTCATAAGACTTTCCGAAATGTTGTGGCCAATTGCCTGCGGAATCCCAGGTAACCCATTTGTGTGGCCGCCCCAAATCACAACACCGTCAGGAAAGGAATGAAATTTTTTTTATGACTATAGTCATAGGACTTCTCTTTCTGGCTTATACTTACTTTATGAAGGAACCTTTCCTACAGTTTTACTGGAGATCAACACCAAATGTAGCAGTCTGTGATTTCCAGGATTTATCTTTTCTCTGCTTTGATAACCTCTGTACTTTTTGTTCATCACCAACCAGCTACATCTCTTCCTTTCTGATTTCCCCAAAATTGGTGGTAGTTCCACAATCATATCTGTAAGTTCTTTTAGTACTTTCCTTCACTCAGTAAATATTCTTCCGAGTCTCCTCTGTCAGGTACAGTGTTTAGTTTTGGGGGATACAGTGATGAAGAAGACAGAGGTCTTCCCAAACTGCATGGTTTTTGCGTGCTAAATTTGGGGCTGAAAACTTGAATTTTAAGAAAGTTAGGCATATGGGTAGGTAGGCATGCGTGTGTACTCAGTTACTTCAGTCGTATCTGACTCTGTGCAACCCTATAGACTGTAGCCCACCAGGTTTCTCTGTCCATGGGATTCTCCAGACAAGAATACTGAAGTTGGTTGTCATGCCCTCCTTCAGGGGATTTTCCCAACCCAGGGATCAAACCCATATCTCCTGCATTGCAGGTGGATTCCTTACCACTGCCACCACCTGGGAAGCCCTATTGGTAGGTAGGATTGGAGGGAATATTTATCCTAACTGTAAAGAACAACAGGCTGTCAACCCAAACTGAAAGGAGAGAAAGAGGAAGGTAACTCAGTCGAGAGCCTTTCCAGGCGCCCTTGCTGAATACTCAGTATGGAGGAACTTTCAGTGTTATGAAATCTTTCAAGGCCATAGCAGCTACTGTGTATTCAGTGCTGCATTAGACACGGGTGCAGTCATAGAGGAGCCCTCAAGGATCTGACAATGGGCTGGAAAATTACAGACGGTTGCAGTGCAATGAAATGAATGCTCATTAAAATTCTGGGTGGGGTGAGAACATAAAGGAAGGGCTTCTGATCTCTTTCCTGAAGGAGTTAAAGGTTAAAGCTAAGCTGAGACCTGAAGAACAGGTAGTAGTTAGCCAGGCCCAGAGGGAAAGAAAACTCATCGTTCTAGGTGGAGGGAACAGCTTTTGTGAAAACTTGGAGTCCAGAGATGGTTGTGCTGCCTTCCAGAAATGTCGATGGTTCCACCAGCCGGGGTGCAGTTGTGGCAGTCGGGACAGATTCTATGGACGGCTTGTAGATTATGCATTCAAGTTTGGACTTTATCTCCAGGACACGAGCACCATTAAGGGTTTCAACAGGGGAATCACCTAATGAGATTTATGCTCTGGAGCAGCCTGCAAGATGGAGTGCTCGGGGCCACGATGAGCAGCTGGATTACAGTGGGTGGTGGTGTCATAATTCTGGTAAGAAATGATTGTGGCCTGGGGTGGAGCGTTCAGGATGGGAAGAAGCAGACAGATCACGGAAGTTACTACAGACAGATTCGAGCAGATGGCTGCAATCTATAGTTAAATAGTGAAAACCAGAGCCATTTACTGTAGTGGTTCTCAGACTTTAGCATGCATAAAAGATCGCCTGGGCATTTGTAAAACTGTGTGTTACGGGAATGACTTGAGGAAATGTCAGTGGGCAGATTGGGGATGTAAGTGAAGAATCTGTGTTTTCAGCAAGTGTCCAGGTGACACTGATGCAGACGGGCCTCAGCCCACGCCGTCAAAAGCCCTTCTATGAGAGGTTTTAAGCTGGCAGTCTCTTAAGCGTATCCATGATAGTTAACTTCTCATTTAAGAATGAAGCGTCAATCCTATTTTTAAAAATGTGTGTATTTAATTATTTATTTTCGGCTGTGCTGGGCCTTTGTTGCTGCACCGGCTTTTTCTCTGGTTGCCGTGAGCAGGACTCTCATTGTGGGGGCTTCTCTTGTGGAGCACAGGCTCTAGGGCACTGGGGCTTCAGTCGTTGTGGCCCTTTGAGTTATTGCAGTCCAGGCGCTGAAGCACAGGCGCCGTAGTTGTGGCTCACAGGCTTAGCGGCTCTGAGGCGTGTGGGATCTTCCTGAATCAAGGCTGGAACCCGTGTCTCCTGCATTGGCAGGCAGATTCTTTACCACTGCACCATCAGGGAAGCCCCAGTCCTATTATTTTTGTTGAGAATAGGTGAGTGGCTCAGCCTGATGGGTTCAGGTGCTAAAAAAATTTAAAAAGAGCTGTCTCCTGGCTAGTGTGGTCTGTGTTCACTAATTGTTTGCTCTCTGGTAAGCGATGCGGGGCTTCCCAGGTGGCTCGGTGGTAAGGAATCCACCTGCAATGCAGGACACGCGGGTTTGATCCCTGAGTTGGGAAGATCCCCGGAGGAGCAAATGGCAACGCACTTCATTATTCTTGCCTGGGAAATCCCATGGACAGAGGAGCGTGGTGGGCTACAGTTCATGGAGTTGCAGAGTCAAACATGACTTAGTGACTAAAACAAGGGAGGCAGAACAGAGGGTGATAATCTTATTAAGACTCCTACAGCAGATGGTTTGTAAATGAATTTTCCAAGGTTTCAGCAAGCCCTTTGCTTGAGCAAGCCAGCAACCACTTACGAGGAAAATAAAATCTCCCAGCTCTTGGTGCAGGTGTGCATTCTTAGTGTTCAGGGCATATTTTGATGTGTATTATTGTGGTATTTCTCAAGCTTAAATGTCCACCTTCAAATCCCAGCTTCACTATATACAAGCTGTGTAATCTTGAGCAAGTTACCTGTTCTCTCCTTCTGTCATCTGTAAAATGGGAGTAAAATTGTACCTGTCTCATGGACTTGATATGTATTAAATGAGAATAGGTGTACAGCACATTGACAGCGTGTGACCATAATAAGCCATTTCTAATCATTACTGGGATCTGTAATAAACTCATGAATTAAGAGTTTCATCATGTAATAGTCTTCACCTTATTTAAGTCATGGTGCTTTAGAAAAACACATTTATGGAGCCCATATGCAAGAATGCTTTGAGAAACTTAATATTTAGCAACACATACCAAACGTGGGGTTAAGTCAGCCAATAAGTAATAATGCTGAATATTAATACATGAATAGTAATATTAATGCAGTTATCACAGTCCCCATTATGTCACTGAATCCTCACAACGGTCCCATACAGCCAGCATGGGATCCCTTTTTAGAGTGAGGAAACTGAGTCGTAAAGAGATTAATCAATCACCAAGGTCACACTGGCATTAAATGAAAGATCAGATATCTTCTGTCAGAACTCACCAATGCTGCTGCTGCTAAGTCACGTCAGTCGTGTAGGACTCTGTGAGACCCCATAGACGGCAGCCCATCAGGCTCCCCCGTTCCTGGGATTCTCCAGGCAAGAACGCTGGAGTGGATTGCCATTTCCTTCTCCAATGCATGAAAGTGAAAAGTGAAAGTGAAGTCGCTCAGTCGCCTCTGACTCTTCGTGACCCCATGGACTGCAGCCCACCAGGCTCCTCTGTCCATGGGATTTTCCAGGCAAGAATACTGGAGTGGGGGGCCAGTGCCTTCTCTACCACCAATGCTGGACTCTACTTTTAACCACAGATGTTAAATATGTACTATCAGTTACATGAAGAACAGATAGTAACACTCAGTATTATGCCAAGTAAAATCAGAAATTGACTCATTTTGAGTGTAAAATATGTAAAAAATTATTCCCAAAATGTATGCTGTGCTGTGTAGCTATATTTTAAATCAGAGGCAAGCCTGCTGCTCTGTTTCTCAGAGGCAGCCATTCAGGAAGCCGATACATGTGATCTCAGTCAGAGGGTATATTAGAACGATTCCCAAGTTTAGTGTTCAGAGACCTGAAGGGCTTGTTAAAATACGGGCTTCCCAGACTCTTCAGCAGGTTAAGAGTCTGCCTGAAATGGAAAAGACACAGGAGATATGGTTTCAATCCCTGGGTCGGAAGATCCCCTGGAGGAGGGCACAGCCCCCTCCAGTATTCTTACCTGGAGAATCCCATGAACAGTGGAGCCTGGTTGGCTATGGTCCATGGACACAACTGAAGCGACTGAGCATGTACCCCTGCCTCTGAGTTGCTGACTCTGTAGGTCTGGGGTGGGGCCTGAGAATCTGCATTCCTGATAAGTTCCCAGGTGATGCTGCTGCTGCTGGTTTGGAACCACACTGTGAAAACCACTGTCTTAGAGGAATGGGAAGATGATTGGTGACTTTAGGGGCAGAGAATGGTTTAAAGTCTACCCTATAATCACCAGACCTGCTTCACCAACCTAATTATTTAAATTCACGAAGATGTTCTGAAGCAACAGAATGTCCGCTCTAGCATGTAGATGCTTAGATGCAAATCAGAAAATGGTCATCTTTACTTTGCTCTTAACATTTCTAGAGCAGGGGAGTTGCTTTCTAATATAGAGACTTTTATATAGTAGCTCCCCCTTCTCTAAAACAGTGGGGCCTGATTTAAGACTCAGCTATGTATTCAGATGGAGAAAGAAGTGGCAACCCACTCCAGTACTCTTGCCTGGACAATCCCATGAACAGAGGAGCCTGGTAGGCTACAGTCCACCGGGTCGCAAAGAAGCGGACACGACTGAGCAACATCACTTCACTTACGTATTCAGAACTTCACCTGTGATGCAAACCCAGCATTTCGTCTTAAAACTAGGTACTTAACTATTAATAAGTTCTGAGCTGTCTTAAGCCATTTCATGTCCCCCTCCTCTGCCCTTTGAGGGGCAAGGGCTTTCTCCCTCCATGAGGTTGTATGCACAGTCCAGTAAACTCTGGGTTGGTTTCTCACATTCATGGACTGGTTTCATTGTCTAAGTTAAGGGGCGAGGTCATGGAGTGATCTAAGCTACACCCAGCAGGACATCAGGTGATTCTTGAGATTTTAGGGTTACTCCAGGTCAGAATGACGCTAGAAAGGATCACCTTGGGCATGTTGGATCCTAAAATTGGGACAGGGCAAAGCAGAGTCTGGTTTTATGTTTAACTCTTGATTTCTTCACAACAATGAGAGGGAAGGGATATAAAGACAAATGTGTAAGCGCAAGTGACCCACAGAGCATTTTCTTTTGTCCATAGAATGTATAACATAGAAGTAGATTCACTGAGCTGATAGTTTTCTTTGGAGGATTTGAGCCTCTGGAAATGCAAGTGGATGCTTTATCAGAATGGAAAACCTAGCAAGATGAGTAGCTGGAATTAACCGAACTAATTTTCTCATCATCAGAAGAATTAAGACCTAAATTATGGAATAAGTCATACAGTGGACTATTATACAGTTGTCAAATGAATGTACTATAACTATAGGAGTATTTTAGCAACATAATTTTGAGTGAAAATTTTCCCAAATACTATACATATCATGATAACCTGTTTATTAAAAAGTGAAAAATAGATGAAACAAGAAAAAAAATTTTGCCATTTGGAAATTCGAATAGATGTGATCGCTCTTTGTAAAAATGAAAACCAGGAAATGGTGAACAGGCACTAAGAAGAAGAAGTATAATGTAAGTTGGTGTCGACCATCTAGTGTTTGTGATGAGGGTGGTTTCTTCATATATTATAATATTAACTGTGAAGAAATAAACAAAAACATAAACCAGTTAGAAAATAAAAATAAAGGTAGTCTTGCATGAGTCAATGAGGAGTGTGTGTCAAGAACCAAGGAATTTGATTAATCCAGTTCTGTGCCTCTGAGACTTATGTTTCCATGCGGACAGCAGGTGGGAAAATAGCTTTCTGAGTTTCAGAGAAAATAACGCAGCCCCACTCTGAAGGTCCAGGCTCGGGTCCACGCAGCACTGTGACCTCAAGTCTTGGCCACTGCCTCTCACCTTGTCTCAGTTGGTGCAGCTTATCAATGGAGATCACTCAGGAGGCAGGGAGGTCAGGAGGTCATCGAAGATTGTCAGCAGAGTCACTTCAGACAAAACTAAAGGCTAGTGTCCCTGGAGTAGGAAAAACATAGATGTTTCCTTCTCTTTCCTACCCACCTGCCTGAGAAAGGTCACGTTTACATGTTTTCTCAGAGAAGCAAAGGTCGGAGTTCTAGAAATGGAAAGATCTGCATCCAACCAAACTTTTGGGGATTTTAAACTCAGCTGGGTCTAAACTGCCTTGATGGCCTCCTTCCGGATGCTGCTTCCGCTCCCCCCACAGCGCTGCTGTCTCCTCCTGCCGCCCCTTCACCCTGGACGCCCTTCTCCGCACTCCTCCTGCCGCAGTTTCGGATACTAGTGAATCGTTTCCAGAGCTTGCTGGTTCACTGAGCATCTCCTGGAATCGTAATCCTTCCAGTAGGGAACAGTGTTTTCCTTTGTTGACCTCTCTTAGCGCCTAATGAATCTCTGTCCTGAGAACTTTGCCTCTTTCTGAAGAAACGGGTTCAGCATCTCAGCATGACGGTTGCTAGGGGTGCAAAGGAACTGACGAAATCTCGCCCTCGTGGAGATGCTGTATCCTGAGTGTGTGTTTGTGACCCCTGACCCTGCGAGAAGGCTCGATGGTTAGCTCTCTGTTGTTTAGTGTGCTTGAGGCTTTCCTGTGAAATTGGAAGATTCAGTCAATACAGCCCAGGTCTGAGGATTTACTCAATTTAGAATCTAAAGGGAGGAGGCAGAATCTTTACCTTCCTCTGGGAGAATCTTCTGTTTATTTTCTTGCTTGTTTTGAATCCTTGCTCATAACTACACCCCACACTACAGCCTCACCTCACTCCTGCTTTGTGCTCCCCACCCCTCCCCTGCTCGGTGCTTCCTACCCTGCTCCTGCTCTGTGTTCCCACCTCACTCCTGCTCTGTGCTCCTCACCTCACTCCTGCTCTGTGCTCCCACCCCACTCCTGCTCTGTGCTTCCCACCTCACTCCTGCTCTGTGCTTCTCACCTTAGTCCTGCTCCGTGCTCCCCACCTCACTCCTGCTCTATGCTCCAAGTCCTCTCCCACTGGTCCCATCGTGTGTTGGGACTCAGATGTGATTCAGAGAGGGAGATCGTGATAAGAAAAATCAAAATAATAGCAGTATTTTTAAGTTCTTACCAAGCGTCAGGCCCTACTTTCTACATGCTTTACCTATACTAGTTTACATAACCCTTACAACAACTCTGTAAGAGAGCTCCCGTTACCGTTCTCTGTCCATAGAAGGCGCAGAGAGGCCGAGTGTTATTCCCAGGGTCACACAGCTAGTAACGGAGGCTTCTGAACTGTACTACCGCATAAAAAGTGAAGAGAAACAACTTCATGGGGATTGAAATGCTAGAGACAGAGAGGATAAATTCTTCAGCAATCAAGGTGAAAGGATGCCGAAATATTCGAAGTGGAGCAAGGCCAAGTGCTCACAAAATCCAGTGATGCAGTTCGAGGCAGATGGTTCAGTGGAGTGAAGAGGAAGGTTGGGGCTGCCGCGAAAGTCAGAAGAGCACGGCAGTGTGAGGCGCGGCTTCCCCGGGGGTGCTGGGCGGCGGCCCTCCAGGAGCCTGGGAGCCGAGAGTGCACACAGATCGGCGTGCCCTGGGTCACGAGGCAGTGACCGTGACGAGGATGCCGGGAGGCAGTGGAGACTGTTCAGTCTTGGAGTCTATTTTAGAAACTGCGTTTAAGAAGGTTTAGAAAGAAAGAAAGAAATGCTGTTTTAGAACCCTGCTGTGTGTCTCTGCAACAAATTATAAATTATGTCATCTTCTTCCTTAGCAAGTGGGTGATGTTGTTCCATTCATGGTCTCGAACTGCTTGCAGAGAGCAGGGCCTCACTAAGCGTGCAAAGTCAGGGGACTTTGAACAAGACCCATCCCTAATCCTTCCCCCTTATATCCTGCAGTCCCAGACAGGAATCCGAGCCGTGCTCTGCCTTTGTAGTCTTAGTGACACGTCAGTCCCCAGTTCTCCCCCACCCCTTTACCCCCCCTTCCTCCCCGTCAGCTGTCTCCACGGTGACACCCCTGCTCCCAACCCACCACTGCCACCTTGAGCGCTGCTTTTTCTCTGATTTAGGTTTTCCTGCCAGACACGGAGGGCAGGCACCTCATTTTGGTAAACGCTGGATAAACATGTCTCCTTAAATAGAAGCAGCCGGCTCACCAGCTGGCTTTTTTTCCCTAAGTGGCAGCAACTCAGTTGAATAAACTTGACAAGTCAAAGATGAGGAACATGTAAGAGTGAAAAATTCTGCAAGGAGGATCAGCTCGTGTTATTACCAGGCCCTCAGGATAATCAGTGTGGATGAAGTTCACGGCCACCGTGGAGGCCACCCTTCCCAGACCTGTTTAGCGGAAGGCCTTGTGGCTGAGAGTTGCCCTTCGAGCCTCTCTTCTTAAGGGCCTGTGCCCGATGCTGGTTCAATGTGGGAGGCTCTACATGCATGTGTGTTTCCTTGGTTTCACTTGGCATGTCAGCCAGGGACAACTCGAGCCTACCAGAGGGTTGGGGCTGATGGGATGACCCAGTGGAGAGCTGGCTGGGCTGCGAGCTGTTATCAGTGTTGGATGATTGCTGATACCCCCAAGTGCTCAGCCCTTTCTCTTTAAAACCGGATTATGAGGAGAGGGCAATGGCACCCCACTCCAGTACTCTTGCCTGGAAAATCCCATGGATGGAGGAGCTTGGTGGGCTGCAGTCCATGGGGTCGCTGGGAGTCGGACACAACTGAGCAACTTCCCTTTCACTTTTCGCTTTCATGCATTGGAGAAGGAAATGGCAACCCACTCCAGTGTTCTTGCCTGGAGAATCCCAGGGATGGGGAAGCCTGGTGGGCTGCCGACTATGGGGTCGCACAGAGTCGGACACAACTGAAGCGACTTAGCAGCATGAGGACTTCAAACCATGGATAAACTGCTAAATGTCCTACTGGCTTTGAAAAATGACATGTGTGCACATGCGCTTGGCTGGAACTGGTACCTTCTGTATGTTCACCCTTTCCTTCCAATCCTCTGAGAATGCACCTAGCCTAGGAACGTGCTTCTGGAGGGCTGCGAGGGCAGAGATCACTCTGTTACACTCCTCTCTCCTGTGTGCCTTGTCGTCGAGTGAAGCCCTCTTAACTTCTGCTCACTCGCCTGCCACTTGCCATGGAAGAAAGCTCTTGAGTTTGACCCTACTGGAGAGAGATTCCCTGTGCTCTGTATCTTTGGAGCTCTCCTCCTCGCAGTGTGGTCCGTAACCATCTGCTGCACAATCATCTATGGTAATTACTTAAAATGCTGATTCCTGGGTCACCCCCCCTTTCCCAGCCTTCTAAAGGAATTTCTATTAGTGTTTCCCAGAAATCTCCACTTCCCAGGTGATGCTTATACACAGTAAATTTTAGAAATCATTGCATTGTTAATAATTATTATCAGATTAATATTTATGAGCATGTCAATGCTCATAATGCACTTACCATGCACTGCACTTCCCATTCATTTCAACTTCACCACAGCTGTACAAGGTAGAAATCACCCATCTAGAACAGGGCCTGACACATGGCACACAGCAGATACTCAATACATTTTTTATTAAACAATAAGTTAACCTTAAATATATGTGTGTGTGTGTGTATATATATATATATATCAGTTCAGTTCAGTTGCTCAGTCATGCTCGACTCTTCACAACCCCATGGACTGCAGCTTGCCAGGCTTCCCTGTCCATCACCAGCTCCTGGAGCTTACCCAAACTCATGTCCATCTCGTTGGTGATGCCATCCAACCATCTCATCCTCTGTCGTCCCCTTCTCCTGCCTTCAATCTTTCCCAGCATCAGGGTCTTTTCAAGTGAGTCAGTTCTTTGCATCAGGTGGCCAAAGTATTGGAGTTTCAGCTTCAGCATCAGTCCTTCCAATGAATATTCAGGACTGATTTCCTTTAAAATGGACTGGTTGGATCTCCTTGCAGTCCAAGGTATTCTCAAGAGTCTTCTCCAATACCACAGTTCAGAAGCATCCATTTTTCAGTGCTCAGCTTTATAGTCCAACTTTCACATCCATACATGACTACTGAAAAAACCATAGCTTTGACTAGACAGACCTTGTTAGTAATGTCTCTGCTTTTTAATATGCTCTCTAGGTTGGTCATAACATTTTTTCCAAGGAGCAATTGTCTTTTAATTTCATGGCTGCAGTCATCATCTGCAGTGATTTTGAAGCCCCCCCAAAATTAAGTCTCTCACCAGTTTCCATTGTTTCCCCATCTATTTGCCATGAAGTGATGGGACCGGATGCCATCATCTTAATTCTCTGAATGTTGAGTTTTAAGCCAACTTTTTCACTCTCCTCTTTCACTGTCATCAAGAGGCTCTTTAGTTCTTCACTTTCTGCCGTAAGGGTGGTGTTATCTGCATATCTGAGGTTATTGACATTTCTTCCGGCAATTTTGATTCATTTGTGCTTCATCCACCCCGCGTTTCGCATGATGTACTCTGCATATAAGTTAAATAAGCAGGGTGACAATATATAGCCTTGACGTACTCCTTTCCCGATGTGAAACCAGTCCATCGTTCCATGTCCAGTTCTAACTGTTGCTTCTTGACCTGCATACAGATTTCTCAGGAGGCAGGTCAGGCAGTCTGGTATTCCCATCTTTTTAAGAATTTTCCACAGTTTGTTGTGATCCACACAGTCAAAGGCTTTGGCATAGTCAATAAAGCAGAAGTAGATGTTTTTCTGGAACTCTTTTGCTTTTTTGATGAGCCAACAGATGTTTTACATATATATGTATATCTGTTTCCTACCTGCTAAGTCGCTTTAATCATGTCAGATTCTTTGCAGTATGGCTTGTAGCTTGCCAGGCTCCTCTGTTCATGGGATTCTCTGGGCAAGAATCCTGGAGTGGGTAACCATACCCTCCTCCAGAGGATCTTTCCAACCCAGGCATCGAGCCCTAGTCTGTTATGTCACATCCTACATTTAGGCTCTTTACCACTAGTGCCACCTATGAAGCCCATATACATAGACACTGCTGCTGCTAAGTCAATTCAGTCGTGTCCAACTCTGTGCAACCCCATAGACGGCAGCCCACCAGGCTCCCCCGTCCCTGGGATTCTCCAGGCAAGAACACTGGAGTGGGTTGCCATTTCCTTCTCCAATGCATGAAAGTGAAAAGTGAAAAGTGAAAGTGAAGTCGCTCAGTCCTATGCGACTCTTAGCAACCCCACGGACTGCAGCCTACCAAGCTCCTCCATCCATGGGATTTTCCAGGCAAGAGTACTGGAGTGGGGTCCCATTGCCTTCTCCGATACATACATACACACACACACATTTACTCCATAAATAAATAAGGAAACTAAGGTTTACAGAGGTTAAAAACACTTGGCCAAGAACACAAGGCTAGTGAGAGGTGGAGCCAGGCTTTGTAGAGCCTTCATTGGGTAGAGCTTGTTGGTGTGTGAACTTTCAGGCTGGCGCCCCCTTCTGGGGATGCTGAATTGTGCATGGCAGTGGTTCCTGAGGACCCCAGAGGCATCTGATTGGCCTTAGGTTGAACTGATTGATCTCTATCATTCACCTCTTGGTCATCTCTGATAAATCGGCAGGATCACATTTATTTATTAGTAATGAAGGTAACAGGCCCAGGGAACTTGGATGATTGTTCACGAAGCCAAAGGGACCCATGCTCCTGCCCTGTACTCTGCTGAGGTTGACCAAGGCAGAGTCTTAATTTTCCTGGGGGTTGAGGTAGAAGGCTGCTAGTTATATCTTCAGGCCCTGTGGGAGATTAATAAGCTTTTTGCCCTGGTCAGAAATGTTCACTTTCTCTTCCCTTCTGGAAATTTATACTCTTCTCTTTGCTTATCATTTCTCCATCCACTTTTCTTGGTTGGCAGGTAGATTGTATTTATGCCAAATACAGGTAGCTGAGCCAGGCCAAGATAAAGGAGCGAAGCTGATGGTGTTATCCTTGACCTGTTGGCCCTCTGTGCCTCCTCTCCCATTGTCCCTCCCTCCCTTTCTCAGGGGACTGGCCTCTGCCAAGACTTGAGCTGTTGTAAAGGTGTGTGCATTTTCCCTGGGCTTTTCTGAAAGCAGGCTTCTAGTGCAGGAGCAACTCTAGAGATTTTTGGGGGCCATCCATGGGGACTTTGTTTTAGGACCATGGATACTTTTTTTAATATAATCTGATTTATTTATTAATGGCTGTGCTGGGTCTTCGTTGCTGTGTGGGCTTTTTCTCTGGTTGTAATGAGGGAGGTACTCCTCGTTGCAGGGCGCAGGGTTCTCATTGCTGTGGCTTCTTTTGTTACAGAGCACAGGCTCCAGGGCTCCGGGCTTCAGTTGCTATGGCACGTGGGCTCCAGAGCACAGGCTCAATAGTTGTGACGCACTGACTTAGTTGCTTCTCGGCATGTGGGATCTTCCTGGACCAGGGATCGAACCAGTGTGCCTTGCATTTCGAGGCAGATTCTTAACCACTGGACCACCAGGGAAGCTCAGGACTGTGGATCTTTATTACATACTCTATTGTGTACACACATACGGTTAAAAATAGGAACATGCTCTCCACTGAGGGAAGACCACCATTTGTAAAGAGTGACTATAAAAATGCCTGACTCAAGTGAGATAAAGCATTTCCCGTTGTGGGACTTTTTAAGGGAACGATGCCTGAAAAAGCCCTCTTCCAGCCCTCAAGCCACTGTATCAGTAATTCTAGTTAGAAATAATTCTAGCTAGAAATAATAATTCTACTTAGAAATAATAATAGCTTACCTGTAACGAGTGCTTGCTGTGTGCCAGGCACTGTCTTCATTTCTTTTCATGTTTCACCTAATCCCCACAGTCCCTTAGCACTACCTACTCTTAATATTTTCATCCCTGTTTTACAGATGAAGAAACTGAGGCAGAGAGAGGGTAAACAACTTGCTTGAGGCTCCATAGAGTTAACAGAAGGGCCATAATTCAAACCCAAGTGGCTTGACTCCCAAACCCTCATAATACTGCATTATATGGTGTGATTACTTTTATTATATGATGATTTTCTTTTAAAATCTTAGACTTTCAAGGAACAAATCAATTGTCCATAATTGTACTATTCCCCTACTTATAATTTTTATAACAAGAGTAATACATGCACCTGGTTAGAAAAGCCAGATGGCTCAGGAAGTTATAAAACGAAAATAAGAGTCTCTTTAAATCCTCATTGTCCTATTTTCAAGGGAAACCATTATTACCAGATCTCTTTTTGTTCCTCAAGAAAAATGTTCTATACATGTAGCAGTTTATGATTTAAAGGTTTATTTACAGAGAAGCAAGCATGCTGCACCCACTCTTCTGTATCTTGCTTTCCTGGTCGAGTAATAGGTCTTTCCATCTCAGCACACACAGGTGCATATCACCCCTTGTCATGATTGTAGAGTATCCATTTAGTTTGCTGTGCCGCCCGCCTTAAGCTGTCAGTATTGATGGACAATTCACTTGTCTTCTTGGATGCTTAAGTGCAGGGGAAGTTCCCAGCAGTACAGTTTTCTTTTTTATGTACATTGCACCAATTCACACTAGTGTTTTGCCCCAAACCCTTAACAGAACCAGTGTTAGCAAACTCTGATTTTTTTTTTTTGCTGATCTGTTGAAAAAAAATCCTTTTTCATTTCCATTTTTAATTTTATAAGTGATATTGTATGGCATTTCAGGTATATCGGTGGTTTGTTTTTCTCTCTTTGTCTGCCATCTGACTGTTCATGTCCTTTGCCCATTTTTCTGTTCTTTTTTTTCTCTCTTTTTTTTCTAATTTGTTTGAGCTTTTGGTAAGTTAAGGAAATTAGCCCTTTATCTATAAATATGTTATAAATATTTTCATTCAATTTATTATTTGTCTTTGACTCTGCTATTTTATTTTTATGTAATTAGATTTATGTTTATAGTTATGTAGTTAGATTTATCAATACAAAATTATTCACTTCTGCATCGGACATGATCTGATATGCAAGACATATCAGATCATGTCTTCCTGAAAGGTTGTAAATACCATTTCCATTTTATCATAATTTCAGAAAAGATTTATCTTCATTCTGATTGATGTTCGTATGGAACTGCCATACATTTAAAAGCATATATAAACATTTATAAACAGAAGTTCAAATTTAAAGTATGTAGAAATGAATAATTTTGTATTGATAAATCTAACTACATAACTATAAACATAAAATCTAACTACATAAAAATACAGTAGACTCAAAGACAATAAACTGAAAGAAAATATAACATTTATAGATATATTTCAATCCATTTGTAGATCTTTAGATCAAATATTCCCTTTCTGACATAAATACCTATGGAAGTTTTGGGATTAGTTTGCAATAAGTAAAACAAAAATCCTCTTTTGGCTGTGAAGCATTTTTTGGATTCCTTGGCTGGGCCCCCAGAGCTCAGCTCTGCAGCTAAGAGTCAGTGCTGCTGAATAGACTTGGAGTAGCGTCATCTGTAATTACACATGTCCACTGCTCCAGCTGCTCCTTAATAGTGCTACTTGGCCTTAGTGAAAACGGCTCCTCTCCCTTCCCCAGAGACCTTTAAATAGAAGATCTGTGTATCTGTGTGTGTTGACGGGGGATGGGAAGATGAATTGATGGGGGTCTGGGTCTTTTTTTTGTGTGTGTGTGTGTGTGTTTTTAATTAGCTGATTATGTTTGAGGTGGAGATATAGGTGGCCAATCTGAATTAATCTGATTGTTTTGCGGTAACAAAGGATAAAGGAAGGTTTGGGGTTCCTTGAAGCAGTGGTTTAGGATGGCTTATTACCACTTCGTAGACGTTAGGAGTTCTCTGTTCTCAGAGGCCTGTGTGATATTCTGATGAATGAGGAATCCACAGTGTCCTGAAAGCAGGCAAAAATAATAACGTCCTAAGAGACTGGATCACAGTGTTTAAAAAAAAAAAATGAATCTAGTTATCAGTAAATTTTGCCCATATTTTTTGTTTCCATTTTTCCTTCCTTCTCTAATTCCCAGCCTTACCATCACATGCACAGAATGCTCATTACCCTAAGGTTATTAATAAAAGTAAGGCCTCTCAAGAGAATCCAGCAGCACTCCTGAACAAAAACCCGCAGAGCTTCTGGAGGCCGGCAAGCACAGCTCCTTTATGGCTGGAAGGTGCTGCCCAGTGTGTAATCACCAGCATCAGCATCGCAAGGTATCTCAAAGGTCATCCTGCTCCGCCTACCCCAGTACCTGATTGAAGACAGTATTGATGAGGATATTGACTGGGATATGCACATTTTAAAATTCCCTTCAGCTTTTCAAGCAACAGCTCTTCAGTGGCCAAATATTTTTCCCTGTGCTTTGCTGAAGCAGTCCCTGTGACATCAGAGATTTACCAATAGGTATCTATATACCAGCAGATGGGGGCAAATACTTCCTTGTCCCCCAAAACTGCATTAGGCTCATGCTATCCAAAAAATCCCTATGGAATATATATTAAAAGTCTTAAAGTGAGTATATACTTTGGTTTAAATGTTCTACTTTTAGGAATTTATTCTAAGGAAATAATCAAACAAGAATGTAAATCTGTATGCTCAAGCGTATCCATTAAGCCCATGTGGGTTTAAGAGGGGGCACTCTGGGGTTAGACGGCTTGGTTTCCCTCTTGGCTCCACTTCTTATTGTATGACCTGATGTGTGTCACTCAACTTCTCTTCTGTATCTTTAAAATGGTCTGATAGCTGTCCCTGCCACATAGAGTCTGTCCTGTCATGAAAAATAAGTGACTTAACATGTAAAAGATGCTCAGGATGGTTTCTGGTACATAATGTTTGGTATTAATCATAGAAAAATGAACATAGCCTACATATTCATTGATTTAATAAAACAAAATGTGCCATGTTTTAAAGTTATTCATATATTAAAAGAAAAACAGTTAGGTTACATAATAATGTATTAAGTATGAATGCTGAATAGTTATATACCAAAAGGTTATTTTTTGGTGATGGAATTATAAGCTATATTTTCCCCTCTGGATCATTGCTGTTTTCTAAGTCTTCCACAAAAGAAATGCATAGTATAATAAAAATTGCCTTTTCAAGTCCTGCAGAGTAATAATAACAGCTAACATATTTTGAGAGCTTACAATGGATCAGGTGTTTTTCTGAGACAGGAGATAGATACTCATTGCTTACAATAACCCCATGAGGTGGGTGCTATGATTATCACTCTCCATTTACAGATTAAGAAATTAAGGCAGAGTGAGGTGAAGTAATGTGCCTACTACATCTTCCATCTCATAAGCAGTAGAGGTGGGATTTGAACCTGGGCTGTCTGATTCAGGGCTTATGTTTTTAGGTTAGGAACTCTCTTTGTATGGCAGTGGCACCCCACTCCAATACTCTTGCCTGGAAAATCCCATGGACAGAGAAACCTGGTAGGCTGCAGTCCATGGGGTCGCGAAGAATCGGACATGACTGAGCGACTTCACTTTTCACTTTCATGCATTGGAGAAGGAAATGGCAACCCACTGCAGTGTTCTTGCCTGGAGAATCCCAGGGACGGGGGAGCCTGGTGGGCTGACGTCTATGGGGTCGCACAGAGTTGGACACGACTGAAGCGACTTAGCAGCAGCAGCAGTGACCCACAAGAGCACTGAACTACATCCAGTGCCCACCGCAATCACCTAGTTGTATACGCTGTTTAAAGGAAATACATAAAGAGTGCCTCTCCTTCTTGGTATCTTTGCTACAGCTAATAGATACATAAGAGGTTTTCAGGTCTCCAGCTGTCCTCTTAGTTACCCTGTTTAGTAAATGGGGAGAATGTATTCAGACGCCATAGTAAAATTGACTTTTCTGTATATCCCTTTTTTACATGACAATAAGCAAACTGTAAATAGTTTATATTTTTAAAAGTCATCAACAGAAATAGGTAAGTAGCATTTACATTCTTCACTATAATATTACTCAGATAGTCCTGAATACAGTTGTACCCTGGATGGGTCTTCTCAGTCTCTTTCTGATGTATACAAGGTAAGTTAGAAACGCACAGGAACAAAGTGCCCTTAGGCCCTGCAAACACTAACAAGTCAATATATTGAGTGCCAGTAGCAATAAATTTAGAACAACGTGGTCCCTTCAGTTCAGGGTACGTAATAACTGCAGAGGGGCTTCCCCGGTGGTGCTAGTGGTAAAGAATCCACCTGCCAGTGCAGGAGACATAAGAGATGCGGGTTCAATCTTGGGGCGAGAAGATGCCCTGGAGGAGGACATGACAACCCACTCTAGTTTTATTGCCTGGAGAATCCCATGGACGGAGGAGCCTGGTAGACTACAGTCCATGGGGTCAGGGTTACAAAGAACCAGACACGACTGAAGCAACTTAGCGCGCACACACACACACACACACACACACAATAACTGCAGGTCAGAGGCATCGTTAAATAACAATGGATTTTCAGCAAACGTCTGTTTCTGTTCTAGAATTTCCATTTTTATGCAAGCAGTCGAATTATATTGATGGGTCTTTGCATACCTTTTAAAGAATGAAAATTGGGTGTCTCAGAGTAATAATTTTACATCAGAAAATAATATCTTACCCCTGATGGCTGCAACCACAGGACCTATTTTTGAAAATCATCCACCTTTATCATTTTATAACCAACCTGGTAATTTGCTAGCAAAGTTGGAGTAGACTGTCAGGACTACTGTGTTCCTGGGTAGCATTACCAATCATGAGTCCTTGAAACTGTGAAATACTATAGTTTAGCCAACGCATTACTCAGAGGCAACTAATTAAGTTCAAGGAGCTTCTGGGAGTTCATTACATCATTAGACAAAGTCTCTCAAATCCAGAAGGAATAGCCAGTCCCAGTTCTGATAAATTGCTACCGTAATCCTCCCAGAATTCTGCTGGGAGCTGGGATTCGCAGCTGTCATCTGCCCTAAGGAGTCCTTCCTGATATCTTTTCCAGAAGAGGCTGACCTTCCCGAGAGGTCCTAGAAACCAGACGAGGGATCTTTCTCTTTGCCTTGCTGTTACTTGCTTCCCGATTCAGCAAAACCAAAACACGCCATCAGTAAGAGCATCTGTTCACAGTGGGTCAGTGTGGCCGCCTCTTGTCCTCATGGCTCATCTTGGCTGTCGGGGAGATGGTAGTTTATTCAGGAACCTCCCCAGCTTCCGCTTCTTTTACGGTCTTCTTGGGACATGTTATCACAGGGGTAGCATGGGGATTTGGTCCTGGACAGAATTCATCGCCCACAAGCCTTAGGCAAATAAATCAGCTTTTGTTTCTTCAAAAGTAGAAGACAAGATTAATATCTGCCTTACAAAGATGTCAAGATTAATACGTCAAGGAATAGAAAGAATCTTGAACAAGGGCCTGAAACCTAGTAGGTTCTCAATAGTCATGATCATCAGGACTTCAGTGGTTAAAGTTCTGTGCATCCAAAGCAGGGGGCATGGGTTTGATCCCTGGTTGGGGAACTAAGCTCCTACATGCACACAACACAGCCTAAAAAATAAAATTAAATTCAAAATAATAATGATTACTATCACTGCATATCAGAAACTCAGGGGATTTAGATTATTCATAGTTTCCTCAATCAGAAATGTGATCTGGTTCTGAGTTTGAGGCCAGAAGAGTCACAAATTGTGGCACAGGAGTTGAGAAACAAGATCAAATAAAATTATGTGCCTCAATTGATTTTTCCAAAAGCATTTGGAATTTCATCTTTAAAAAAAAAAAAATGCTCTTTCTTTTCTTCCTGTTGTCCTGTTACCTCTTCCATGCCCCTGAACTTCCAGGCAATCCATGGAATGTTTTCATTATTACTATTTCAAAACTTTGTTTTGTTAAAAATGAATTTATGTTAATTATTCTACCACATAGCATGTTTTCAATTATACGCTGAACCCTAGTCTGTGCTTAAAACCTACTGTGATCTTTGTAAACTAATAAACAACCCCTCCACCCACCCCCAAAAACTGCGGTTTCAAATTTCAGTGATCATTCCCAGGTTCCATCACTGGTCACTGTGAACTTTTTTCACAACTCTCTGGAAATGTTAAGTTCCTGCTGTTCTGTTAAGGTTGTGTTCTTTATAGAAAAGCTGCAGCTGCGGTCAGAGAAGTGGAGGAAGATCAGATAGCGGGGCTTGGAGCTGTTATCTGGAGCGCAGGCTTTCCTATTTCGAACCGGTTGATTATCTCCAGACCCTAACGTGCCAAATTCAAGTATGGCTAGCCGACTGCAAAGCCGAAAGATAAACTCTCCTGGAAAAACCGCTCTGGGGCTGACAAGCATGCTTTTCATGTTGCCGAACGTTGGGGTCGGCGCGTTCATGTTCCGGGCGCGCCCGGGGAACCGGGAGGGAGCGGCGGGCGCTGTCTCCGGACCGGGTGACCGCGGCTCCTCCGCGGGAAGCCCGGCATCTAGGAAACCGGCCTCCCGGTGCTTCCAGGCTGTGTTTAGGCGACGCCGTCCTCATGCCTGCGCCTCCTCTCGTCGGCTTTGAGGAAAACGGTGGGAGCCTGGGAGCGCTGGAACCCCGCCACGTGCTGCGTCCGTGTGCAAACGCGGGAGCCGGGGACCTCAGAGGGCAGGGCATCGGCCAGCGGGCTCTCGGGTTTCGAGTTTCCCGTCCTTCATGCTTCTCCCCCGCCTTTGTTTTTTCAGGTAGTGAAGCCGATTTCAGCTCCTCGAGCAGCACCGGCAGCATCTCGGCTCCTGAGGTCCCCATGTCTGCCGCTGGGAGCAAGCGGTCCTCTTTCTCACGCAAGTAGGCCCGCCTCCAGCTCCGGCTCTGTCCTGGTTGAGACGCGATGCACGGGTGTCCTACCTGTCCTTAACCTGTTTTCCTAGACACCTGGCTTTACTGCTGTCCATTTCCGTTTTGTGATTCTTCAGTGAATGGGTTTGGGGTTGGTGGCGTTTTACAGTGATTCACGGTTGGTACTTTGCCCAGCCTTACCTGCCGTGGTCACGTGGTTGGCCCCGCGTGTGCCCATGCGGGGCTCCCCCCTCATCCCGTACCCGGCTCGGGGAGGCCTGCTCCTCCGGCCCCCACCCGTGTGCTCACCTGTGGATCAGGTCTTCCCGTCCCCACTTCCCACCCAGCCTCCGCCTTCTTGAATCTGTCCTCTTGGCCGTAAAGCCTCTGACTTCACCCTTTTCTTGCCTCTAGCTGAGCTTCCTTTTTGTGAAAGAAGCATGGTGAGCCTCTGGGCCACCTCCAATATTCACTTGGGGAAGGGGTGAAGAAAGTATAAAGTTCATAGGTCGGGGTGCCCCCCACCCCCCAAAAGAAGTCTAACAGAATGGTGACCTCTGTGGGCTCTTGGTTGGAATGCCAGCACCACCAACCCCAGGCCTTGTGGCCCCCCCAGCTTCTCTATGCCTGAGTGTCCTCATCTGGAAAGTAGGGTAATAGTCATACCCACCTTGTAGGGTTTATTTATTGTTGTTTAGTTGCTGAATCATGTCTGACACTTTTGTGACCCCATGGACTGCAGCCTGTCAGGCGCCTCTGTCCATGAGATTTCCCAGGCAAAAATACTGCAGTGGGTTGCCATTTCCTTCTCCAGGGGATCTTCCCCATCCTAGGGATTGAACATAGGTATTGAACCCACGTCTCCTGCTTTGGCAAGCAGGTTCTTTACTGCTGAGCCACCTGGGAAGCCCTGTAGGGTTTATAGTTAGGGTTAAATTAGCTAATTGAGTAAAGTGTGTTTACTGTGTTTGAAGTGCAGTAAACATCAGCACACGATTGGTGCTGTTTGGATTGGGGGAGAGAAGGGCCATGAGGAAAAAGGGGCCACCATTAACATTTGGAGGGACACATTGTCAGCCCCAGGATTCTCTGCTGCCATCTGTAGCTTCATTTATTCAATTAGAATTTATTGAGCATCTATTATGAGGCAGTTTCTAGAGATATGGCAGTAAACAAAACTTAGGAAAACCCTATTTGTTCTAGGAGATAAAGATAATGAATGCATGTAAATAATATAAATATATATATTTTTTAATGTGCAAAATAAGGATACAGAGACCCACAGTGTGTGGTATATTCTGGATAGGCTGGTTCTGGGAGACTGTGTGATGAGGTTAGCTCTGGGCCGGGACCTGAACAAAGCGATGGAGTGAGTCACATGACACCGGGGGTGATGAGTCCCTTGACTGTCCTGGACCACAGTGTCCGAATGTGTAAAAAGGAGGTTGGACCACATGATTCTTAAGGTCCCTTTTCTGGAGAAAAACTGTTTAGTTTCTAACTGCTTGCATTTCCAGGACTGAACAAGCAAATGTTTCCCACTTCTCTTGGGTGAGCAGAAGATGTGGCTACTATTTATAAAGGGATCTGAGGCCCACAGGGCAGAGTTTTATTTAAAAACAAAGCTGAAGCCAGACAAACTTGTAACTAAAGAGTGAAGTCTGCAGTGAAGAACAATTGTTCTATCTCCAAATACCGTGTATTTTGGAAATAAAGTGCCTCTGGGATCATAGGATGAGACTATAAACATTCTCTGTACAGATCAGATGTGGCTTGCTCTGAGAATAAGCCATTTACCTCACCCATTCAAGGAATTAGCACATACCTGTGGTACAAGGCACCAAAGAACAGAGAAGCAAAAGAAAAAAGAAATGGCCTGAAGAGCAAACCAATTTTAATAAGCATTTCAAAGGGATTTGAGTCTGTTGTTAAATTCCAAGGTAATGTCAGGTATACTGACTGACTTAGAGAAAATATTCTAGTCTGGAACCCATGAATTCCCTCAGTGATGGAAAATTGATGTTTTAAACATAAAACAGCTTAATATAATTATGTGCAAATCAGATATACGCTTAATAGACAGGAAATTGAAATAGGCAAGTGTTCTGTCCATTATGCTCACGTTTTAAAAATCTGACCCAGGCACAAACAGAGCACCATCAGTGGATTTCTGGGTTGGAATGCTGTGGGTGTTTCACGTAATCTGTGTGTTCTACAGGACCACGTGTTGAGGATAGCTTCTCTGGATGGGCTGGTTCAGTTCAGTTCAGTTCAGTTTCTCAGTTGTGTCTGACTCTTTGTGACCCTGTGGACTGCAGCACGCCAGGCCTCCCTGTCCATCACCAACTTCTGGTGCTTATTCAAACTCATGTCCGTTGAGTCGGTGATGCCATCCAACCATCTCATCCTCTGTCGTCCCCTTCTCCACCCACCTTCAATCTTTCCTGGTATCCACACTAAACTTTTAAAGAGCTTATGATCCTTTTGGGCTTCCCAGGTGGTGCTAGTGGTACAGAACCTGACTGCCAATGCAGGAGGTGTAAAAGAAACAGGTGCCATCACTGGGTCAGGATCCCCTGGAGGAGGGCACGGCAACCCACTCCAGTATTCTTGCCTGGAGAATCCCATGGACAGAGGAGCCTGGTGGGCCACAGTCCACTGGGTCCAAAGAGTCGGGCATGACTAAAGCAACTTAGTGCCTGCACACACAGATACACACACACACACACACACCCCTTTTAATTGGGTCACTCCTCCTGTAATAAATGAATTTTCTCTGTGGAGAATTAGATCCTGGGAGGAAGGCTAACGGGAAAATTTGGTGAAGAGGTAGGGGAAATGAAGGACAGGTGGAGCTGGAGAGAATTTTTTTTTTTTTTTTTTATGGGCTGTGCTGGGTATCTTCATTGCCATGTATGGGATCTTAAGTTGCAGCATGTGGGATCTAGTTCCCTGACTAGGAATTGAAGTGGTAAAGAGCCTGCCTGCCAATGTAGGAGACATAAGAGACATAGGTTTGATCCCTGATTCGGGCAAATCCCCTGCAGGAGGGCACAGCAACCCACTCCAGTATTCTTGCCTGGAGAATCCCATGGTCAGAGGAGCCTGGTAGGCTACAGTCCATGGGGTAGCAAAAATTCAGATACAACTGAAGTGACTTAGCATGCAGCACACCCCTGCATTAGAATCGCGGCATCTCAGCCACTCAACCACCAGGGAAGTCCTGAAGAGAATATTTTTGACAGGTGATTTCACAAACAAAGGAAACGGCAGCCCACAGAGGAGTCTGGCAGGCTGCAGTCCCTGGGGTCGCCGCACGACTGAAGCACCAACACTTTCACACTTCACAAACAAAACTTGGAAGATTTACAAACGACCTCCTCTTAGAAAAGGCCAACTCCCTGGTCTTTCTGAGAAATTCTCTTTCTTAAACCAAAACTCTCATCTGACTAGAGGCAGCTAGAAGTGAAAAGAAAAAAAAACAAAAACAAAAACTCAGCCTATGGAGTCAGATGGACCTGGGTTTGACTTGAGCATCTATCGTTTATTAGGTACAAGAAAGACCCAGAGCGCCCAGCCTCAGTTTCCTGTTCTGGAAAATGGGGTAATAATGGCATTCACCTTCCTGATTTAAATGAACTGAGAAATCTTTGCTACCCTATGTACTAGCCCACCAGGCTCCTCTGTCCATGGGGATTCTCTAGGAAAGAATACTGGAGTGGGATGCCATGCCCTTCTCTAAGGGATCTTCTTGACACAGGGATTGAACCTGTGTCTCTTATGTCTCCTGTATTGGCAGGCGGGTTCTTTACCACCAGCGCCACCTGGAAAGCCCCTTAACACAGTGCCCAGAACTCGGGAAAAGAGTCATTAGATGGTTATTTTTAGTCAGAAGTGATAAAAATAATACTAAAGAGTGGGCAAGATGCTGGTGCTGCCGCGGCTGGTGGTGGTGGTGGTGGTGATGGTGATTAACATACCAGTTTCCTCAGGCTGTTATAACAAAAAACACAGACTGGGGAGCTCTAAACAGCAGAAATTCACTTTGCACTATTGTGGAGGCCGGAAATCCAAGATCAAGGTGTTGGCAGGACTGGCTTCTTGCGGCGGCCCCTCTCCTGGACTTGGAGATGCCCATCTCGTCCTTCTTTCTTCACGTGCTCTTTTCTCTGTGTCTGTGTCCAAGTTCCCTCTTCCTATAAGCACACTAGTCATACTGGATTGAGGCCCACCCTAGCACGTTGTTTTAACAGAAGTACCCTTTTTAAAGCCCTATTTCCAAATACAGTCACATTCTTAGGTGCTGGGAGTCAAGAGCTTCCACCTGTGAATTGGAGGGGGACATTGTTCAGCCTGTGACAATGATGATGAAGATGGTGAGGGCAAGGGTGAGGATGTTACCTGAAGGAAAGGGCAAGGGCTGGCAAAGGGAGATTCCGCTGGGTGCCTTCTGAGGATCCCTTCTTCACCTCCCCGTTTCTCTCATTTCCAGTTACTGGTTCAGGTTTGCAGGAAGGGGCACAGTGTAGCAGAATTCTCTCTCTCTCTGGACTGCATTCGTCTTATCCACCAGACCAAGGGACTTGGGGAGGGCTAGGAAGGCAGTGTCAAATTTGCCTTTGCACGGCCTTGACAAGCATGGAATCCTGTTTCTCCATTGAAGATTTCTTTTTTTATCATCATCCACGATGTTTGTACCCACGTTTGTACCCACATAAGTTAGCATTTGAACTAAACTAAATGTAAGGGATAGAATTGATCATTTAAAGCATGCAGTTTCTTTTTTAAAAGTTGGCTCTTACAAACAGCCTAGTAACTCATTTCCTGAAATATATTTCAAGACTCAGTTGTACTTGAGTAGTGTTTGATAGCTTGAAGAGTTTTTGCTTTATTTTGTATAGCAGAGGAATTCTTACAAAATCCTCACTTCATTTAATGCATATGTCACTAATCATACATCTTAGTGCAAGCACCAAACTAAAGAAGTTGGTGGTGAATTCTTCAGGTTAATAACCACATACCTCGCCAGTAGCTAGTATACCTGTTTACAAGCCCAAAACAATATACTCCATTTGTGGAAAGATGGAGACATATCTGTAGAGTTAAGAGACCTGAATTTAAATCCCAGTTGAGTTGTGAGTTCTTGGACCAGTTTTTTTCTTTTTTCCCCTGCTTGGGTGCGTGCTAAGTTGCTTCAGCTGAGTCCAACTCTTTGTGGCCCCTTGGAGTGTAGCCTGCCAGGCTCTTCTGTCCATGGGATTCTCCAGGCAAGCACACTGGAGTGAGTTGCTATGCCCTCCCCAGGGAATCTTCCCAACCTAGGGATAGAACATGAGTCTCTTTCATCTCATGCATTGGCAGGGGGGTTCTTTACCACTAGCACCACCTGGAAAGCCCTTTCCTCCCCCCTGAGGTTCATTTATTGCTCATAACTTTAGTACTTCCCATACTTCATGTAATGTAAAAGGAAAGTGATCATCTGACCAGCCTTACTGTCATAAATCTTATTGCCCTGATGGTCAAAGTTAAGTGAAACAATGTTCATAAAGCCCTTACAACAGAGCTTGGGTTGCAGAAGGTTCTTGGTGAAGAATTTCCTGGATCAACATGAAGGGTAGCGCTTTACTTTTTCTCCTAACTTGTAATGGTTAACCCTCCACATGTCTCATAGCCACATGAAGAACTAGTCAGGCCAGTCGGTGCCAGACTTAGAAGTGAAGCAGAGAGAAGCACCTCCCAAGCCAGAGAACATGTTCTTTCCTGCCCCGCCCCTACCACAGAGTTGCTGAAGTTGGTTTGTCACAAAGCCATCAGCCCATCTGTTCCATATAAAGTGTCCCCTTTCACAAAAAAAAAAGGAGGCAGAGTCCATTTGGATGATTTCAAAAAGAAAGAACTTTTTAACTTGAGAATTTCATGATGTTTCATTTATATGTGATTTACTGGGTTGAGTACTAGTTCAAATTGTATTAGATTTTAAGTAATTGCAATTTTGGAGCCAAGTAGACCCAAGCACACACACTTACACTGACACTCATGTTTCTCAGTGAGATGTGTCTGTTGGATACACTTGCAATCAAAATTGCAAAGAGAGACTGTCAAAAAGCAGCCCTGCTGCATGAAAAGTATCGTTTTCCCTTTTACTTCCATGTAATGTCATCAACAGAGAAGGCAATGGCACCCCACTCCAGTACTCTTGCCTGGAAAATCCCATGGACGGAGGAGCCTGGTAGGCTGCAGTCCATGGGGTCTCTGAGAGTCGGACACGACTGAGCGACTTCACTTTCACTTTTCACTTTCATGCATTGGAGAAGGAAATGGCAACCCACTCCAGCGTCCTTGCCTGGAGAATCCCAGGGACGGGGGAGCCTGGTGGGCTGTTGTCTATGGAGTCGCACAGAGTCAGACGTGACTGAAGCAACTTAGCAGCAGCAGCAGCAATGTCATCAAGATGTATTCCTGACATAGATGTGCTATCCTATTTAAGTAATTTCTACATTCTTAAGATGCTTCCTTACACTGTGTTGTTGTTGTTGTTGTTTAATCACTGTGTCCGACTCTTTGCGACCCCATGGACTCTAGTCCACCAGGCCCCTCTGTCTATGGGGTTTCCCAGGCAAGAATACTGGAGTGGGTTGCCATTTCCTTCTCCAAGGGATCTTCCTGACCCAGGGATCAAACTCACATTTCCCGCATTGGCAGGCAGATTCTTTACCACTGAGCCACCAAGAAAGCCCATTCCTTACACTGTTTTGTGTGTATGTGTACTCAGTCGTGTCCAACTCTTTGCAGCCCCATGGACTATAGCCCGCTAGGCTCCTCTGTCCATGGAATTCTCCAGGCATGAATAGTGGAGTGTGTTGCCATTTCCTCCTTCAGGGGATCTTCCCGACCCAGGGATCAGACCGGCATCTCTTGCATCTCCTGCATTGGCAGGCAGATTCTTTACCACTGTGCCACCTGGGAAGCCCCATTCCTTACACTCAGTTCAGTTCAGTCACTCAGTCGTGTCCAACTCTTTGCGACCCCATGAATTGCAGCACGCCTGGCCTCCGTGTCCATCACCAACTCCCGGAGTTCACCCAAACTCATGTCCATCGAGTCCGTGATGCCATCCAGCCATCTCATCCTCTGTTGTCCCCTTCTCCTCCTGCCCCCAATCCCTCCCAGCATCAGAGTCTTTTCCAGTGAGTCAACTCTTCGCATGAGGTGGCCAAAGTATTGGAGTTTCAGCTTTAGCATCAGTCCTTCCAATGAACACTCAGGACTGATCTCCTTTAGAATGGACTGGTTGGATCTCCTTGCAGTCCAAGGGACTCTCAAGAGACTTCTCCAGCACCACAGTTCAAAAGCATCAATTCTTCGGCACTCAGCTTTCTTCACAGTCAAACTTTCACATCCATTCCTTACACTGCTGCTGCTAAGTTGCTTCAGTCGTGTCCGACTCTGTGCGACCCCATAGACGGCAGCCCACCAGGCTCCCCCGTCCCTGGGATTCCCCAGGCAAGAACACTGGAGAGGGTTGCCATTGCCTTCTCCAGTGCATGAAAGTGAAAAGTGAAAGTGAAGTCGCTCAGTCATGTCTGACTCTTTAGTGATCCCATGGACTGCAGCCCACCAGGCTCCTCTGTCCATGGGATTTTCCAGGCAAGAGTACTGGAGTGGGGTGCCATTTAGGGAGTGTCAAATCTATGGAACTAGATTAACAGGGAAGTTCAAACAAGATTATCCAAAAATAGTACCTTGCAGTTGAATTGCCCTTAACAGCTTATCCAGTGTATTCAACATGCATTCTTTAATTCCACATCACCTCTGTGAAAGTTTTCATATATCCCCAATAGTAAGTGGCTTACTTGCTAAGTTCCTAGTAAGTGGCAGTGCCAGGACTTCAACCCATTTTATTCACTTAGCAGTCATTTAGGGAGAACCTACCTGTGCTAGGAGGTAGTGGGGATGTAAGAGCACAAGCTATGTTTCTGCCCTCAGGATGCCCTAATCTCGTGGGAAGGACACACAAGCCTGCCATGGTAACGCACTGTGATAAGTTCCATGGTGAAGTCTGCACAGCGGGGTGGGAAGCCCCAGGGGACAGCACCCACACCAGCCTAGAGAAGGAAGAGTCCAGAGAAGGCTGCTTGGAGAAGGTTCCCAACCATCTTGAAGTAGGAGGTATCCAGAGGCTCAGGGTAGGGAGCAGAAGAACATTCTAGACAGAGAAAATTAGTTCAGAATTAAAAGGATGATGGACAGCATGGACCATCAGGAAATGAAATTGTCTGGAATGCAGGGGAAGAGGGGAGGAGGGGCAGGGAGAGGATGGGTTGAATGCGGTGGTGTGGGGATGGGATCAGACCTTGGGCACTGTATTAAGGAGTCTGGATTTTATTCTGGAAGCTGAATGGCTTTGATGAGGCCAATGACACTCAAATTGCGCGTTGGAAAAGCTGCTTTCACTGCAGACAGCCTCCTTGCTGAGAGGGCAAGACAAGAGGCAGGGAAAGAAAAGGGGTAATATTTCAGCAGTCAAATGATAAAAGTTTTGCTAAGTCATTGGGGGCTTCCCAGGTGGCTCAGTGGTAAAGAACCCACCTGCCAATGCAGGAGATGTGGGTGCCATCCCTAGGCTGGGAAGATCCCCTGGAGGAGGAAATGGCACCCCATTCTAGTATTCTTGCTGGGAAATCCCATGGACAGAGAAGCCTGGTGGGCTTCAGTCCACAGCATCCAAAAGAGTTGGACACAACTCAGCAACTGAAAGAACCACAAGTCATTGGGAACAGAAAGAAAAAGAAAACATATAGGTGGTTAAAATTATAGACGATGCATTTATGTGGGTTATATTTATCTGTCCTGTTTTTTCGTTCTTCCTTATGGGCAAACTCCTTCTCCCTGATCCTCCAAATGATCCACCCCAGTTTTCTGACCCAACATGAGCAAAACCTGAATATTTTAAAGTAGAAACAGGTATACTGAAATAGACGCCACGTCTTTAAAACAGCCTCTGGAAAGAAACTAAACCAAAGCAACCTTTTACATGGTTTGTGTTCTTAGCAGGCAGCTGGGTTTAAATCCAAAACAAGCTTTATGGTCAGAAACTATTTGAAAGAACAGCAGAGGGAGGGAGCCCTGTGCTGACAACACAGGAGAGAAAATATCGGGCAGGTGGGAAGAAGGCGCTCATAAAGCCACGTTGCTCTAATCATTATAGGGTTGACCCCTTCCAACCCTATAGGTTGGATTTCCTCAGTGGTGACTAGGTTTAAGAAGGAATAGAACGTTCGCACTTGGGTATCCCCGGCCCCAGGGATTCTAACATGCTTCATGCTTCTCTCCCAGTCGAGGTCCCCACGGGCGGAGCAATGGAGCTTCGTCCTACAAGTCTGCCAACAGCCCACCCTCCCCACGGGAGAAGGACCTTCTGGCCATGCTCTGCAGGAACCAGTTGAGTCCCGTTAACATCCACCCCAGTTATGCGCCTTCTTCCCCGAGCAGCAGCAACTCTGGCTCCTACAAAGGAAGTGACTGTAGCCCTGTCATGAGGTGAGTGCCGTCCGTCTCCTGACTCATGGTTCTTAGTTTGTCCTACTTGTAAGCTTCTCTTAAAAAAAAAAAAATTTATATATATATATATATATATATATAATATATAAAACTTGCAGTGGCTTCTCTGGTAGCTCAGTGGTAAAGAATTCTGTCTGCCAAGTAGGAGAGTCAGGTTTGATTCCTAGGTCGGGAAGATTCCCCTGGAGGAAGGCAAGGCATGACACTCCAGTATTCTTACCTGGCGAATCCACCAGGACAGAGGAGCCTGGCGGACTACAGTCCATGGGGTCGCAGAGTCAGACAGGACTGAGAGACTGAGCATGCATACATATAACTCTCAATCCCCTGCCTTGTTCTGCAATATGACACATCTCTTTACTTTCCCGCACTCAGTAACAATCCTTCAAGGGCTGCTGCAGAAAGGACAGGAGCCACAATTTCTAATAAGGCTCAGCAGTCCCAGGAATTACTGGCTGGGCAGGAGAAATGGCACAGCAGCAGTAGGACGGTCCTACGCATTTCCCTCCGAATGGGGAAGAGTCGTTCGTGTGTTTGCCTGTTCATTCAAACACCAGATGTTTACTGAGTACCACACTGTATCCAGTGCTGTGTGAAGCACTGGGAATAGAGCCATAAACAACAGAGGTCCCCGTGCTGATGCCCAGAGGAGAAGAAAAACAGTAGCCATCTAATGACAGAAATGCATTAGGATTATTCTGCAAGTACCTGTCATTCTGTGTAAGAGCTGGGAACTGGGAATTCCCTGGCGGTCCAGTGGTTAAAGACTTTGCCTCCCAGTACAGGGGAGTGCAGGGTCAGTCCCTGGTCAGGGAGCTAGGATCCCACATGCCTCGCAGCCAAAACATAAAAACAGAAGCAATATTGTAATAAATTCAATAGCGACTTTTAAAATGGTCTGCATCAAAAAAAAAAAAAAAAGTGGACACAGGATCCATTTGGACGGGTCAAAGGAGGCCTCTCTGAAAAAGCAAAATTGAAATGAGATCTGAAGGTCAAGAAAGGAATGAATTAGTCCCTGGAAGGCACGAGGTTGCAGAAAAAAGGAACTGCACATCCAGATGGGCCCTAGCAGGCCAGTTGGGAACTGGATGCTGGGCACGGGCCATCTTGGATGGAGCGCAGGCTCAAGGCCAGCAGGGTGGATGCGGAGGCTTGGCCTGGGTCCTGAATTAGGGAAGAAGCTGCCAGCCCTCCTCCTTCCATCTTCCTCCTCCTGGGCATCTGGGTCTCACAGTCAGCTTTCTTAGAGCAGGAGGGATGCCCCACTCTCGGCCAGGCCTGACAGGGGCCAGGACTACAGTGAAGGAAGCTTCACAGAGCGCTGGACACCTGTCTTACAAACCCTATCTGGTGTGAGTAGACCAGCTCTTTTCCCTTCAAAAGAAGGAAACTTTACACCAAATCAGCACACTCACGTCAGGGACTGATATCAGAACAATCTGAATTCAACCAACAACAATCAAGATCTTTAGGCAAGTGGCACATTGTGTGGAAGCGAGGTCATCTCGCTCCCTTCCTGCCCCCACTCATTGTCCTTTAACATAACAGCCTCCTACTCTGAACTGACAGGCGGGTCTCTGAACAATTGTGCATTATTTTACAGGAGATCGTCCCTAAGCCACAGAAAATCTCCCTCTCCTGGCCCCACCCCCTTGACAAAGCCCTACCCTCAATCTTCCCAGTTACGCGCAGTTCTAAGAGTGGCAGGTGGATGACTGTCCCCCTTCTGAAGTGAAGTGAAGAGAAGTGAAAGTTGCTCAGTCATGTCTGACTCTGCGAACCCAAGGACTGTAGCCTGCCAGGCTCCTCTGTCCATGGAATTTTCCAGGCAAAAATACTGTTCCCTTCTCCAGGGGATTTTCCCAACCCAGGGATTGAACCCAGGCCTCTCCCGCATTGCAGGCGGATTCTTTACTGTCTGAACCAGCAGGGAAGCCCAAGAAGACTGGAGTGGGTAGCCTATCCCTTCTCCAGGGGATGTTCCCAACCCAGGGATCAAAGTGAGGCCACTCACTGTTGGGCTTTAAGATCCCAGCACACAGCTGCCGTTTCTTCTCAAGCTGTTTTAGCTGTGCCTTAACTTTACTTTTTTTATAGAAAAAGTAATATTTCATTTACTTGGATTGTTTCAGGCGGTCTGGAAGGTACATGTCCTGTGGTGAAAATCATGGTGTCAAACCCCCAAATCCAGAGCAGTACTTGACCCCTCTGCAGCAGAAAGAAGTTACCGTGAGACACCTGAAGACCAAGCTCAAGGAGTCTGAGCGCCGACTGCATGAGAGGTGAATTCGCATTCCTTGCACACTGTGATTTAGAACTTTCTTTTTCCATAAAGTGAAATGTGAACCCACGCTGTAGAAAAGAAGAAAAATTACTTGGTTTAATTTTTGTCGGATTTCTTAACTCAGTCTCTCAGAAGAGTCATTTGATAATCCTGAGTGATTTGACTCTTAGGAGTTCAGGGAGCCCTCCTGGATTTGAAGGGACCCTCTGCTTTTTCTGGGTGTGTCTAGCTTTGACGTGAAGAGCTGGGTGTGTGCAGAGCTATTTTTAAAGGACAGAACACTTGCAGGAACAATGCCGTACTTCCAGTAGACTGGGTCACACACAGCTGGCCCCTATGAAGCCCTGTTTATCTGTGTCAGAGAGTGGACGGCCGTGTGCATTGTGATTCCTGCAAGCTATTTCTGTGCTGAAGGAAAAGGTTCATTATTCTTGGCCAAGTGTTACGGTAATTAAAAAAAAAGAAAAACAACAGCCCAAGCTTAAGAGATCTTATCTCAGTGAGAAAAGACCTTTGACGTATTGGGACAGGCCAGATTTTTGCTTGATAGTTTTTCTGAGAGCTCTGACCAGGGTTGACGGTGACATGAGTCAGATCATACTTTCTGGAAGTCTTGGTTTATGTTTTGAGGAATCTCTGGGATGGTTTGAATCTCTGGGAGGGAGGTGTGGAAAGGCAGTGAAACTAGAGAATAGTGAAGCCTAAACTTAAAGAAGCAATATGTACAACATCTCTTCAAATATGTCAGTATCCTGATTATGTGGTCTTGTCCTAGTCACTGAGAGAATGAGTACATACATTTACATCGACTAGGAAGAAATTATATGTAAGGCAACATTTTTTTTTACAAATATCTAGAAATATTGTCCTGTGAAAAAGCTAACCATTCCCTTCAGTGTCAGATCAGATCAGTCGCTCAGTTGTGTCTGACTCTTTGCGACCCCATGAATCGCAGCACGCCAGGCCTCCCTGTCCATCACCAACATCTTGCCTGAGAAGAGACAGAATTATCAACATTTCATAAAGTCCTTGAAACATGTAACTTTTTATGATTAAAAAAATTTTTTTATCATTGGAATATGATCAGAACTGTTTTGTAATGCTAAAGTTTATCAGTCTGTCTTCTGCCTTTGACACATAATTAAAAGTGATATGGACTTTCCTTCCACAAATTGTTTTGTGGACATATGAAAGAGTAGGCTATGGAGATTAAAGCAGGCTAAGAGATTCTAATGTGTTCTAATAAAATAATTTCCAATATTAAGTACAGGATTGCCTCAGAGATATTGCAGGTTTGGTTCCAGACCACTGCAATAAAGCAAATTGCAATAAAGTGATTTATATGAAAATGTTCACTTCTTAGCACGTATAAAAGTTGTTTTACTACACTGGAGTCTATTAAGTGTGCAATAGCATTATACCTAAAAAAATGTACAAACCTTAATTTAAAAATACCCTAATTGCTAAAAAATGCTAACCAGTGTCTGACAAAGCAGGGTTGCCACAAACCTTCAATTTGTAAAAGACATAGTATCTACAAAGCATGATAAGGCAAAGTGCAATAAAACTGTCTGTATTAAGCAGAGGATAATGCTTGAAAGATGGCTCAGACCACCGTAAAGAATATAAAGAATATGCCTGCAATGCGGGAGATCTGGTTCAATCCCTGGATTGGGAAGTTCTGGAGGAGGGCATGGCAACCCACTCCAGTATTCTTGCCTGGAGAATCCCCATGGACAGAGGAGCCTGGCAGGCTACAGTCTATGGGGGTCACAAAGAGTCAGACACGACCGAGTGACTAAGCAAGATGCTTGAAAAGTACTTAGTGCCATGTCAGACATAGAGTGGACACTATGAAAAAGGAGAGAAAAACAATCATAGCAAAATTTTTATTCTGATTCTAGTAACTGTTATTATTTTAGCTATTTTATAATTAAAAGGGAGGCAGTTCAGGGCTAATAACTTCAAAAGAAAGAAAAAAAAAAATAGAAACTTACATAACCTGTATGTTTCCGGTGGGAGAGCCTGGGCTCCAGGCGGGGTGTCAGAGTTGACCTTTTTTTTGTTTTGAGTCACGCTTGTCTTCCGGGTCTAGGGAGAGTGAGATCGTGGAGCTGAAGTCCCAGCTGGCCCGAATGCGCGAGGACTGGATTGAGGAAGAGTGCCACCGGGTGGAGGCCCAGCTGGCCCTCAAGGAGGCCCGGAAGGAGATCAAGCAACTCAAACAGGTCATCGAAACGATGCGGAGCAGCCTGGCCGATAAAGACAAAGGCATTCAGAAATATTTTGTGGACATCAACATTCAGAACAAGAAGCTGGAGTCACTCCTCCAGAGCATGGAGATGGCGCACAGCGGCTCGCTGAGGGACGAGCTATGCCTCGACTTCCCCTGTGAGTCCCCGGAGAAGGGCTTGGTCCTCGGCGCGGCCTTGGGGCCGACGGAGGATGCTCTGTCCCCGGAGGAGCCGGCCACGGAAGAAGGGGCCGACAGCGAGCTGCTGGGGGCAGACGGCGCGGCCCCCGGCGAGGATGTGTTGGAGGAGCTGGTGACAGGCGCCATCCCTGAGCCAGAGCTACCCGGCGCCGAGGTCGTGGCGCTGGGCGGCGAGGCGGCGGCGGTGGGCCGCGGAGGGCGCCGCGCGGTGGCGGAGCGGGCGGTGCAGACCGACGTGGTGCCCTACAGCCCGGCCTTCTCCGAGCTCCTCCGGCACGTGCTCCGGCTGCAGGACCCCTGGCCCTCCTCCAGCGCCGCGACCCCCGACGAGGAGTCCGGGGACGACTCGACCGAAAGCTTCCCAGAGCCCATCTCCACCTTCGTGGTCGATTTAACTCCCCGGAATCCAAACTCGGCCATCCTTTTGTCTCCCGTGGAGACCCCGTCCCCCGCGGCGGGTCCCGAGGCGCGTGGGAACCGCCTCATGAGAGAGCTGGATTTTGCGGGCTCGGAGGCGGCGGCGGCGGAGGAGGAGGAGATGAGGCTGGACGGCCCGGGCCCACTGGCCCGCGCAGGGGGCATCGCCGGGCGCTACTGGAGCCGCAGCTTCCTGGTGGATCTGCTGGCCGTGGGGGCCCCCGTGGTCCCCACCGTGCTGTGGGCGTTCAGTACTCAGAGGGGGGGCACGGATCCCCTGTACAACATCGGGGCCCTGCTACGGGGCTGCTGCGTGGTGGCCCTGCACTCGCTCCGCCGCACCACCGAGCACATCAAAACCTAAAGAGACGATGTAGCTTCAGTGGGGTGGGCCCGCCTGCCCCCACCCCATGCAGCACGGTTCCCGTTGGAGAATCCGCGGGGTCGACCGGTGGCGGGCCTGGTTCTGTCGTTCTTTGCTCCTCGGTATTTGATTTGCACTATATTTAGTTGAAAGCCTGTTCCCTGTTGAAAACCGGAGGTATCTTCAAAGGCATGGAGACCTGGTTCCAGTCAATGTCCCACCGGTGTGATAGAGAAAGCATGTTCGTGACCCTGCCCTTGTCGTCCAAGGTACCCCTGCTTATTATCCTAGTGGTTCAGGAAGAGAAAATGCAGAGTTTGCACTTTCAAGACAGCTTCTGTAAGGCTGGCATGTTATCTCCTTGCTTTGCTTTGTCCCGTTTTTCAAAAATGTGTAATTGTTAACAGCATTCCAATGGTCTTGTGCATAGCAGGGGACTGTAACCAAAAATAAAAATGTATTTGTGTAATGGGTTGGAAGAAGTCTTGAATAGCTCTTTAGTGTCTTAATTGGGGTTGATAAGGTTTGAGTGTTTGCAGTTTTTTTTAAACTAAATGTAGCTCCAGAGTCTGAAATGGCTTGTGTGTTCCTAAACCTGGTAATTGATGAAACTGTATGTAAGGTTTACATTGTATTAACTTATTTTTTGCTTATTAAATATAGTGTTTTGTTGAAAATTGTTTGTAACCACACACTTCAGCATGATGAAAATAAAGATTAGTGTTTCCATTGAAATAAATGTTCTATACTCCTATAAAATAACTATCTCTGTGATTTTACTTCTGCATATGATAAGAAAGACTATATGGATGGCACACCCTTCCATCTGTAACAGTAGGAACTGTAAAAATGGAATTAAATGATAAAGAGGGAAAAATAGGTGTTCAATAAAGGCAAGAACTTCTCACTCTATCTTTTAAAATGCATTATTTTCTGGGCTTCCCTGGTGGCTCAGTGGTTAAGAATCTACCTGCCAATGCAGGAGACACAGGTTCGATCCCTGATCTGGGAAGATCCCACATGCCGTGGAGCAGCTAAGTCCGTGTGCCACAACTATCGAGCCTGTACTCTAGAGCCTGGAAACAGCAACTACTGAGCCCAAGCCTCATAACTGCTGAAGCTCAAGAGACTTCGAGTCCCATGCTCTGCAGCAAGAGAAGCCACTGCAAGGAGAAGCCCAAGTACTGCAGCTCAACTGTAGAGTAGCCCCTGCTTGCCACAACCGGAGAAAAGTGTATGAAGCAATGAAGACCCAGCACAGCCAAAAACAGAAATAAATAAGAACTACAGTTGAAAAAATGTTTACGAAGCATTATTTCTGAGTAGAAGTAGCTTTGACTGTTTGCTCTGCAGTTATCCGTACACTTGTTTGCCCCATGTTGGGTTGGCCACGAGGTTGTTCGTGTTTTTTCATAAGAGGTAACAGAAGAAACCAGTCGAACTTTTGGCCAACCCTGTACTTATTCAGATATACTGAGTGTTTTCAGGAATTTGGGTTGATTTTATTTGAAAGCATGCTAGGGGTTCAGAGAGGGAGGAGATACTGCACCATTTGGCTCCTGCCCTTGGAGTAATAGGGTGAGGGTGGGTGACTGGAAGGGATGAGATAGTATCAAATCTGTATTATTTCATTTGTTCTTTACACCAGCCTGGAGAAGTGGGTATTATTCTATTTTACAGTTAAGGAGCTGAGCCTTAAAAGAGGTAAATTGCTCAGAGTGTCATCATTTATCTCTAGAAGCCAAGGTTTCAAGTGTGCAAAGCACATGCCTTTTCCACTTTGCACACAAAGGGAAGAGACTGGAGAATATCTTAAGTTTTCCCCAGAAACAATTCTTCCACAGCACTTAATCAGCTTTGTGTGCTAAGTCACTTCTGTCATGTCCAACTCTGCAACCCCATGGACTGTAGCCCACCAGGCTCCCCCGTCCATGGGATTCTCCAGGCAAGAATACTGGAGTGGGTTGCCATGCCCTCAGACATACTATATTTTTGCTGACTATGTCTTAGTTAGTGCCCATTTCCCCCACTAAAATATTAGGGATCTGTGTTCTGTTTTATTCACAGATAAATGTCAAGAACTTAGAACGGTAGGTGGCACATAGTAGGGAGTTCTAATCAGAGCTGTTGAATGAATTTATCAAACAAATACTTATTGGGTGCTCTCATCCTAGACACCTTGCTAGGTCTGTTATCAATAGTGAAGGGGACAGGCAAGGATTCTGCCCTCAGGGAGCTTACATTCTATCTGTGAAAGAACAGAACATGCCATCAGATGAACAAGTTAACTCTGAATAATGGTAAGTGCTTCCAAGGAAATAAGGTATTTTGACCAAGAGGATTGGGAGTAAAGGCAAGGAACACATATCTGAAGAAATGCCAACAATGTTAGTGTTAACAGATGAAAGAGAGCCAATCAGTGAAGATATGGGAGGTAAAATGTTGCAGAAAGAACAGAGGCAAAAGTTCCTGAGGCAGAAAAGGGCTGGATATGTTAGAGGGACATCAAGGAGGTCAATGTGTCTAAAGCAGAGTGAGGGGGAAGGAAGTGGTTGAGAAGTGGAGGACAAGCTAGTTCATATGGGTTCATGGGAGGGTTGAATTTATTCCCAGAGCAGTGAGAAATATTAACAGACTTTATACAGGGCAATGATACAATCTGGTTTTTCTTTTTTATAAACTCTGTGTCTGCTCTGTGCAGGATGTACAGGAGCAGGAGTGACAGCAGGAAGACCATTGTGATAGTCCGAATGAGTGGTGATGACAATTTGGAGGTAGAAGTGGATATAAAGATTAAGTTGAACAATTAAAGATATATCTTGAAAACTGATGTGATTTGCTGATCGGTGGAATATGGGGAGAAGAGGTAGGGTTTAAGGAAGAGAAACTAAGAATGTCTCACAGTGTTTGACTTGAGCATCTGGCTCAATAGTGGTGTCATTTACTGAGAATGGAAAAGTCCAAGAGAAACGAGTTTAAAACAATAAATTTGAGATGTCAAGAGAGTAATTGTGTATATGAATGTGAAAATCACAGGAGTCATCAGGACCAGGATTCTTCAGCATTCACACACTGTGTAAAACCATGGGATGGATGAAATCATCCAGGGAAGGTGTAAAGAGGAGAAGGCTGGGAACTGAGTCCTATGGTGTTTCCACATTTAGATAGAGGTAGAGGATGAATAACCAACAAAACATCTGGAGAGAGGCAGCCCAAAGGCAGGAGGAAAATTTGGTGGAGGCAGGATCCCAAAAGCCAAGAGCAGAGAATGGTCAACTGTGTTGAAGTCCTATTAGAAGCTGAGTTGCATGAGAACAGATAGGTGTCTACTGGCTTTGACAACAAAATCTTAGTGACTGTGGAGATCATTTTATTTGCAAAAATGGGAATTGACGGATGGGAGTAGGTTGGAGAGTGAGTGGAAGAGAGGAAGAATCAATGTGTGCAGCTAACTTATTTTGAAGTTTTACTATGAAGAAGAGGAGGGCTGTGGGTAATAATTATAAGGGGATATGAGTTGCAAGGATTTGTTTTATTTTTTTCAATACCGAGAAGAAATAATGTTTGTACACTTTTGTGATTGAGCCAATGAAGAAAGAAACTGATGACCTAGGAGAGAAAGAATTAATTGAAGGAGGGAAGTCCTTGGGAAGTGAGAAGGGATAGGATGGAGCCGTGGAGAGAAGTGGGTTGTCTCGGATAGTCAGTCCACTTCTTCCGTGGGACACACATAGGCCTCAGGGGCACAGGTGGGCTCTCACACTGCACACACACAGTAGCAGAGGGATTTGGCAGAAATGAAAGGGAAGCCGTTTCTGGAAGTGAGTAATAGGAAGCCTCCCAAAATAATGAACCATGCTGACTTAGGTCCCTTCCTGCCGTCCAGCCCAGACCAACACCTAGATCTGGCCATCTTCCTTACAATCCCTCCTTGTGTTGTTTATTTTTTGTCGTTGCCAAGTTAAGCATTTTTAAGAAAAATTACAAGCGTGCTTTTGGTATCCAGGTGTTGCTACAGAAACAAATAGAACCACATAAAATCAGCACTGTTCTTCATCAGTTCAAGATGGATGGCAAGATGGGTTCTGGTGAAGGAGATTTATCCATGAACCACAAACGTTTATGTTGATCATCACACTGGAGGCAGCTGATCACAAACAGCAACTTGCTTTGTTGTCTTAATGACCTGTATCTTTTAAAAACATAAACCAGAAGACTCACAGAAAGTTAATTCATTGAAACACTGGACACTGTACAACATGTGTTATACACATGGAAACAAATTTGTGCAAAGGTAAAACAGGAGAACTTAGAGCGTTTATACCACTTTTCTTTTTCTTCCCACTTCCTTCCTCCACCATCTCCTCCTCCTTCTTTTCCAGGGTTTCACTATGTATAGTCTGTGGAAAATTACTGCTTTTATTCAGAACAAAGTCTCTTACAAATGAGTCCCTCGGAGTAAATAAAAGAGGGAACACAGCCTGCGTTTCGGAAGTCCAAGGCGTTGGCTGGTTTTGTGGACAGGATCATCTGACCCCATAGAAAGAAGCGCCTCAAAGTTGCTTTCCATAATTTGGGTGCCTGTGATGTACAAACAGACAGGAAAATGGAAAAAGGAGAACAATTCTACTCTATTGAACAAACTGCTGGTCCATCAAAGCAAATGTTAAACATTTCCTACAGTTTTGTGTGCAAACGTTCCAATATACAAGAAAAGATTTTTCCCAAAGGGATAGGCTGACCTTTCCAAGTTGAGCTGTTCAGAAAGGAGAAAAAAAAAAATGCAATACACTCAGATGCCAGGCGTTTCTGGCATTTGTGGCAGAAGAAAAAGGAAGTCTGTGATTTGTGTTTGTCTTAGGCCCTGCCTTAATAGTGGTTAGGTCTGATACATTTTTTCTTTTCAGGATTTTTCATTTTAAAAGTTTTGGGGTGGTTTCTGACTTCCATTTTGGCTCAGTGAGCTCTTTTACAAAATTCACTTACTCCCAGTATTGCCAGGCAAAATGTGTACCATGAAGCAGTAACTTGGGCCATTAAAAACAGCAGTTTACAGAAATCAAGTCTTGAAAGAATGTCAACATTCTGATGTTGACGCCTGATGGTCCTGAGAAATCAATTAGAAATCCAAATAAAATACAAGTTTCTATCAGGTAGTTTCCCTGTCCTTCCCTGGAGGATAATTGCTTTACAATGAACCCAGATCCTACTTTACAGAGTGAAGTAAGTCAGGTAGTTATTTTTAAACCACAGGAAGGCAGGCTCCGCTTTGACCAGATTCTCCCTCAGTCACAGTGATTGTGGTAACTAATCATTATACAATGATTTCAAAGAATTTTAGAATTAACAAAAGGTTTAAATGCTACTCAAAAGAGTTTGTGTTAAAATACTGTAATATTTCAGCAGTGTTTAAGTTCTGTAAAAGGCACGGCACGTCTCTGTCAAAATAATTTTTCAACATTAAAAAACCTAATACACTGAACACATAAAAGTGCAGATCTGGGAACAGGACACCAGGCCTGGAGACCTCCCATTTGCCTCTCTCTCATCTCTGGCAGTGGTTCCAGGGTCACCTCTGAGAACAGTTTGAAAGCCAGTTCACCATATACCAGTTCTTTGAAAACTGCCGGTTCATGTAAGAGCTCCTGGTGGTAACTCTCAGTTCGTTGGAAGAGTATGTACTCTGGATAATGCTGAAGGACTCCATCCTCTACTGTCCTAAACAATCAAATGCTTAATGGAGATGTTTTCTGCTTGATGGAGATGTTTTCTAACCATTTCTCACAGAACTTCGTTGGCCACTCTCTGTTGATTTGACTGGGAAGAGGATCTCTCATTCCATCTACAGAGGCCATGGAGGCATCTGGGATTATGGATGTGAAATGATGATGTAAAACCCACAGTCCAGGCTCCCTTGTGTCTGTGTGTGTTATTCATTCAGTCATGTCTAACTGTTTGCGGCCCCATTGACTATAATCCTCCATGCTGCTCTGTCCATGGAATTCTCCAGGCGAGAATACTAGAGTGGGTTGCCTTTCCCTTCTCCAGGGGACCTTCCCCACCCAGAGATGGAACTCAGGTCTCCCGCACTGCATGCATATTCTTTACCATCTGAGCCACCAGAGAAGCCTAGGCTCCCCTACTGAATGCTATAAAAGGCAGGTATCAGAACTTTTCTCCTCATAGTCACAGAATTCCTCCCTGTGCCAATCCTACCTGACTCACCTTCAGAGATATTTTCACTCTTGTTCCTTGAAAGTTATCATTTCTGATCAAAGCTATTTGAATAACTGAAAATTAAAATTTTGCTAGACCATAGCTTTAATAGATTAGAATATGAAAGCCATTAACAACAGCAATATTTCTCTAATTTGATGGTGAATAAGATCCTTCCTCTCCTTTCTTGCAATCAAATAGCTAACAGAGTTTGAAGTGGTTTGGTAGCCTCACTTTCTACAGTAAACAATAGGCGCTGGCATTTTAAACTGACGTTTAATTTTTCTGAACCAGCATGTTATTCAGACTTGGTTGTATGGAGAAAATGCAAAATGAAAGCAGTCTTAATAATTTTCACACTGTGCTGTGCAGTGCTGTGTCTCAGTCATGTACGACTCTTTGCGGCCCCATGGACTGTAGCTTGCCAGGCTCCTCTATCCATGGGATTTTCCAGGCAAGATTACTGGAGTGGGTTGCCATGCCCTCCTCCAAGGAATCTTCCCGACCTAGGCATAGACTCCGCGTCTCTTACGCCTCCTGCATTGGCAGGCAGGTTCTTGCCACTAGTGCCACTTAAGAACTAGAGAGGAATTCCTAAAAGCTCACTCTTTGGCAGCTCATAGTTTCATCAAGAGAAGAGAGGCTTTGGAAATCATAGTCCACTTAGAATGTTGACTAACCACTAAAAAATCTGCTCCCAAAGCTTACTGATTTCTTTTAAATTAAGCTGGCACACAATGCCTTTCCAAGCTTTAGTTTCCTTACACATGTAGCGGGGATAATGTTCACCTCCCTGGATTACGAGGAGTCATTCATTGACAGTTAAAATTCTTAGGTGGTGCCAAGCACCAAGTAAATCTTTCCTCTTATTATAGTTCAACTTAAAGGTGTGTAAAAATGAACTTAGTTAAGATCAGTCAACTTTCCCCACTCTGCTCAGGGAAAGGGCTGCAACATCAGTGGGTGGTGTAATATATGGGAGGTGTGCACAGGATCCCATGAGGAAGAAGTGTGTGCAGGGACTTGTAACAAAGTGTGTATAGGACCCCACAACACCTACCATTGCTGAGCACCTGTTATGTGTACATCAGGTACTATACTGAACACTATCTCGGTTAATCCTTAATACCACCACCTCCATTTAAAAGATTTGTAACTGCAGGCACTTTAACACTGCTACATCTCTACTGCAGCTGGAGAACTCTGAGAAGCTCTCAAAATGGATGTGATCAGAGCAGTAAATAGGCAAAGTCCTTGCAGAAACAGTCATGGAAGTTCCCTGATGGGGAAGGTGGAGATTGACTTGGGTGACCACAGACTTTTGGCTAGAGTTTCTCTGTAACACTCTAGCTTGTGATTAGCAGTGTCCACAGCAGCTCTGCAAGGGTAGAAATCTGTTGTATGGGATGGATGACAGGCAGGCTCCTAGAAAAGTGTCTCTTTCCAGCCCTAGGAGATTGAGGCTTCTGGTGAAAAAGCATCTGATACTCTCGAAACTTACTCTGGTTACTGAGCATTGCAATGGCCGTGACAAATGGACGCTGAAGATAAAAGGTAGAAAGCCAAGCAAACAAACTGTTATCAGCTGTTGCTATAACCTTGGAGCAGCCTTGGGTGCATTAAAGAAAATGGAAGTAAATGACACAAAGGAAAAAAGCTGTCTTTGATATGAGGGGAGAAGAACTTAAATTTTAAAAATCTGTGTAAATGGAGAAAACAAGTTACTAGCTACTGAAATAAACTCTTCATGGACCCACCATCTTCTTTACAACTTGGCTGTTAGGCACAAGGAGGCCTAGTTTTGGCCTATCTCAGCTTTCAGTGGGTGTTTCTCACGACTAAAATAATTTCTAGCTTTTTGATTGAGAGAGAGTTGTGTGACTCTCTTTTTCTACACTTAGAGAAGCCATTGTAGGGTTTTAAATTTGCCTAGTTTCAATATTCCCGTGTCTCAGGAAATAGAGAGGTGGGAGGAGAGGGAGAAAAGCAGTGGAAGGGCTAGTTGGTGAAGCAGGCAGAATGCACACATTTATCCACTAAATTTGCTATCTTATATGGGTGTGGTTCACACCCCTAAAACACCATAACAAATATAATAATGAAACAGTTTGAAATATTGTGAAAATACCGAAATGTAAAAGAAGTGAGCAAAGGCTGTTGGAAAAATGGTGCTCATAAACTTGTTCAGCACAGGGTTGCCAGAAGACTTCAATTTGTTAAAAATACACTATCTGCAAAGCACAATAAAGCAAAGTGTAATAAAACAAGGTACACCTGTAATGACAAAATTTTGGCTTTTTGGAACATTTTAGCTCGGTTAGGTTTATCCTGTTGCAGTAGCCTGTAGTGTGGTGCTGAAGATCAATCCAGACGCCAGTTTCCATAGCTACCACCTGCTTCCCAAGCACCAATCTTCATCCAGGAACGGTCACTGCCCGGGCAAGTGCATGTCGAAAATGAGGAATTCAGATGCCGAGTATTGACTCAAAGATGCCACTAAAACAGAGCCAGGATTCAACTAGAGGATGAATCCTGAATTTTTAACTTCTACTAATAAGCTCCTAAAACTGATAATCCTTTGCTAAAATTAAGGAAACAAAAACAGAAACCATAAATTTAGAAGCTGAAGGAACCAGTTTGCTACTATAGAGGGCTTATCATATGTTTGACTTCTGTTGGGACAATATACCCAGTAAAACACAGGAATCTAGTTTACACCAACAGAGGTCAAAAAATACAAGAATTCACTCTATGCTTTCCATGAGAAAAATCTCTTTCTTCCTAATTAATCATACAGACTGTGATTCTATCCAGTCTTTACTTCTAAATAAAAATTAAAAAATCAAACAAAAAAAGTCACACATGAAAATCATGACCAAAGCAGACTACAATACTTGTCCACTCTGGGGAAAAGCAGTAAAAACCAATTGTACTGAAGGAAAATTAGCCTTTATGAACCCTCAGTTTAGAGAAATCATGTAGCATTCCCATAATAACTAAAAATAAATAAATACAAAGGACATAAAATAATTCATTTATTATTACAAATTCGAGTCTAATTCTATTTAATTGGGAGTTCACTGGCAAAAGCTCTCTAATAACCATAACTGAAAATATAGCTTGGGGCTATAACAGGAAGCTTTTTACCAAAGTTAAATTTCAACCTATTCCACTTTGCTGTACATCTGAAACTTATACAACATTGTAAATCAACAGTACTCCAATAAAAATTCTAAGAAAATAAAAAAACAACCACATTTAGTCTAGATACTTAGGCTAAGAACTTAAGGAGTTTATTGTATAATTTGTGATTTTACTATGAAATATCACTTTAATTCCAATGAATTAGCAGTATTTGGCTTGTATTTATGACATTTTAAAAACTCACAAAATGTTAATTTTGGGCAGCAACTTTTAAGAAAGTAAAAATCTTAAATTCCAAAGCTAAAGAAGGTCAGGCTGGATGTATTTTAAATGGGGAGACAAAATTAATGAGATTTTAAACTATCAAATCTACATTTTCCCCTATGAACACAGTCTATATCTATTTCCTGAAAACTATTTTGGAGCTTGTCAACATCCAAAAATAGAAGTATTATTATTCCTATCTTGGTTTAATAAATCAACGTTACCTTAGTAAACAACATAGGTAACTTGCATTATGTCATTATACAAAACTGATACAGAAATCATCTAAAAGCTTTGAGACAGTAGAACTGAAGGCTTTATGCATTTGTAAATTAATGGCTTTTGGCAGAGAGGAGCTAAGGTACTTAAAGATACCATAACATCTTAAAATCTACAATGACAGAGAAAAACTACAAATACTAGCTTTTAAAACTCACAAATTATAATAATGTAAAACAAATTTGCCATTTTAGCTTATTTTCGGTATGTTTATACATGCAATATAAATTACAAATAAGTAAAACATTACAACACCATCTAAAAGAAAACAATGATGTATAAAATGTTTGTGATAAATAAAATTATTGCATTTAATGTCATTTTCTTGAAAACTGAAATGACCAGATGCCTTAATGAATGCCAGTTCAAGTCAGAGCAAATATATGCCAACATGAGCTTCTGACAACAGAAATAAGAAGTTAAAGCCCTGCAAGTCTGTCTGATTTAGGTTGGGTAATCATGGAAACAAATGAATATTTAAAATTATTTATTTTAACATTATGCACATTGAAGGAAAGCACTATAGACAGCATAATTCTTTCCCATCATAGAATTATTTACACCCATTGAATTAGCTAGAAACACTAGCTTGAAGAGGTACTGATATATTCCATTTGTAATAATTTCTCTACAACAAACAATTGTCGTACACTTGGAACACACTGAAGAAAATATTGTCTCATAAGTCTTTTTTGTTCTCTGAGTCTCAATCACTAAGAGTTCAGGGGGCTTTGAGAGAATCCTGGTGTCCTGGCTGGCTGATGAATGCATTAAAATCAAGCAGGGTATTTGTATTCTGAAAATACTCTTGGCTCCATACAAATGCTGCTTGGCTTGTAGAGCTCGCATTTCTCCCACTGGCACTATGACATCTGAAGAACATTTGTTATGAAAGTTTCACACCAATTTTATTTTGTTCCTTCTTCATTAGCCGCTGGGCTTCCTTTTCCATTTTCTTCCTTTGTTGTTCTGCTGCTCTCTTTTCTCTGTCTGCTATCTTCTGCTGCCTGAAAAGAAGCATATTTTTACTTTTAGAGAACACTGCTGCTGCTGCTAAGTCGCTTCAGTTGTGTACGACTCTGTGTGACCCCACAGACAGCAACCCACCAGGCTCCCCTGTCCCTGGGATTCTCCAGGCAAGAACACTGGAGTGGGTTGCCATTTCCTTCTCCAATGCATGAAAGTGAAAAGTGAAAGTGAAGTCGCTCAGTTGTGTTCAACTCTTAGCGACCCTATGGACTGCAGCCTACCAGGCTCCTCTGTCCATGGGATTTTCCAGGCAAGAGTACTGGAGTGGGGTGCCATTGCCTTCTCCGTTAGAGAACACTACACAGGTAAAATGGCAAATAAGGTCCAGAAAGAAAGAGCACTTCCCTTCAACTATCATCAAATGTAAGTTTAAAAAGTCTTCATTCTTCTCACTGCTTTGAAAATTTCAAGGATTTTCAAAATAGTACTTCTTTTAATCCTTAGAACATAACTTACAAAATAAAAAAGGTATTATCTTTGTTTTAAGAATAACTAAAATGGGGCATTCAGGCTAAGTAAAATGGCCAAAGTCATAAGATTAAGTATAAGGCTAAGAACCTATATCTCCTGACTCCTTTTCTTCAGATTATTTTCACTAAAACACTATTTCCATTGGACCACATCTCCTTTTGAGAAAAGCCTGATATTTATGATTAAATGTCCTGCTATGATAATAGTTAAAAGCTTGTCAGCTGAAGGATATCATTGTACAGAGCACAATGCAAAAAGAAAATGCAAAGACATACCTTCCAATTACAAGCTAGAACTCTAAGGATTAAAATTTAACTAGCTCTACTAATGAAGGGCTTCCCTCATAGCTCAGTTGGTAAAGAATCCACCTGCAATGCAGGAAACCCCGGTTAGATTCCTGGGTCAGGAAGATCCACTGAGAAGGGATAGGCTACCCACTCCAGTATTCTTGGGCTTCCCTTGTGGCTCAGCTGGTAAAGAATCTGCCTGCAATGTGGGAGACCTGGGTTTGATTCCTGGGTTGGGAAGATTCCCCTGGAGAAGGAAAAGGCAACCCACTCCAGTATTCTGGCCTAGAGAATTCCATGGACTGTATAGGCCATGGGGTCACAAAGAGTGAGACACGACTGAGCAACTTTCACTTCACTTCAATTATGAAGGGACAGAATGGTGGAAATTTAATAATTATACTTTATGAAGTGCCTTCTCCCAGCTCCTCCCTAACTCTACTGATATAGAACCTCTAAACACTTCTATCTTTATTGATTTTTAAATTGAACTATAGTTGATTTACAATGTTCTGTTAATTTCTACTGTTCAGGAAAGTGATTTAGTTATATATATACATATATATATTCTTTTTAATATTCTTTTCCAATATGGTTTATCACAGGATACTGAATGTAGTCTGTGTGCTACACAGTGGGACCTCATTGTTCACCCATTCTGTATATAATAGTTTCCATCTGCTGATCCCAAACTCCCCATCCATACCCCCACCTCCCACCCTACCCCAGCACCACAAGTCTGTTCTTTATGTCTGTGAGTCTGTTTCTACTTCGTAGATGGGTTCATTTGTATCATATTTTATTTATTTTTTAAATGATTTTTTGATGTGCACCACTTTTAAAGTCTTTACTGAATTTGTTACAATATTGCTTGCTTTGAGTTTTGGTTTTTTGGCCACATCGAACCCGCATCCCTACACAGGAAGGCAAAGTATTAACCTTGGGACCACCAGGGAAGTCCCTGTGTCATAGTTTAGATTCCACATATAAGTGCTCTATCTTTATTGACTGACTTGTATGGAAAGTGGGGATAGGAGTAGGGTAATGAAATAGGAGAAAGGAGAACAGAAGTTGGTCCTGGATCTGAAGGCTTAGGGTCTGAGAAAGTAAGTCAAGAAGCATGTAAGGCTGAGGAAGGAAGCTGTAGGGCACAGGACAGGCAACGCTGGGTTATATATAGAAAAATCTAACGTGGATTACCCATACACGGGATAGCTCAAAGCTGGCTATAGTGAGTGAAAGGTATATATATAATTCTCAGTCATACTTATAAATGGGAGTAAGCAGAGGTATGGATGACCAAAATTCAACAAAGTAGAGAGAATTACTTTAGGCAACATTTTGACCATCACCACCAACTAATTAAAATTTCAAAAGAATAGTTTTAAAAAATCTACTTTTCACTAGCTCTGTTCACTTTCAAGCAAAACTGATAATATGCACTAAAAACATCAAAATGTCAGTGGCAGAAAAAAGAAAAAGAATTATGAAAGGCTTGCTAGGTTACAAACAAATAAGATAATCCAGCTCTGACCTAGTTACCAGCCGAAATATAAGCATCAACAATTAATCTTCCTGGTACCAGAGGCAACTTGGACATTAGTGCTGATAAAATATATTTTTCTTGTCCAGATACATGTCTGGAATGATTAAAGTACCAGAATTTTTTCCTTAATGATACTGATCATAGTACTGGTAGTATTTAAAGTAGCAATGGGAAACAGGCTAGGATAGAAGCCATGGATTATGGATACACTTTTAAAATTCTCAGTGTTCTCCTGGGGGTGGTAACAACATATGGAAGCCTCCAGGTGTCTTTGGCTCTACTTATGCAACTTGCAGCTTGAAGCATGTCTATTACTGACTAATAGTCTCCGCCTCCCAAGCTGTTGTTTCAAAAGCACGGAGTTTGCGGGGGTTTTTTTTGTCTTGTCTTGTTTTGTTCAGGGTGCACGATGACAGGGTGAAAAAGAGATGGTTTTTATACCATGAACGTTCAGCTATCATCAGTTAACTCATAAACTCTACAGAGCTGTCATTAAGAAGATTGGATTCAAAATGAATAGCGCCTTCCTTTATCCTTGTGGTTGATAAACCAATCATCAGTAAATCCCAATTCCAAAATGTTCTAAAAATACTCAGACTTCTATGATATATATCCAAAAGAAACAGAGTTTAAAAAGTGACATGTTTTTTTGACAATTCATGGAACATAAATGTTGCTGTTTACAATTTTAAAACTGTTTCCTTTATACTGAATGATTATCAAACAGGAACTAAATATTTAAAACTCTCACACCTTTACTGACTTTTATAATGTGACCTCCTTCTGTTTAAAAAAAAAATGCTGAAAACAGTACTGACAAGACCAAAAAAGTCAGTCTTAACTCACAGTTATTTAACTGCACCCTCTGCTGGCTACTCAAGGTAATTACAATTTATTGGTAAACATGGGAAAGGAAAATACAAAAATGAAACCAGTTGTTTCAAGATGGTCAGATAAGGGTAATTCATTTTTTATCCCAATTATAAAAACCATATTTGAAGAAAACATACTGCTATATTTTACTTTATCATCTTTAAAATGCAAAAGTAATTCAGATATATTTACATAGAGTTTTTATCAGTGATAACAGTCACAAACTCTCAAGGTAAATTTTCTTTTTACTCTTTGATCTAATGCAGTAGTAGCAAGAATTAAGTTTACTCTTCACAAAAACAAAGAAAAAAGAACATAACTAACAAAAACAAACTTGTAAACCTCCAGAAAAAGTATCTTCTGTAGAGAAGGCAGTCAGTATTATGACTTATGTTATCTACCTCAGGACTTTCAAGTACCTCAGGTGAAACGCACATGCAGATGTAGAGTGCAGCACACATTACTTTCAAATAGCAGTGCTGGGGGCTTCCCTGGTGTCCAGGGGTTAAGAACCCGCCTGCCAATGCAGGAGACTTGGGTTTGATCCTGGGTTGGGAAGATCCCCTGGAGAAGGAAATGGCAACACACTCCAGTATTCTTGCCTGGGAAATCTCATGGACAGAGGAGCCCGACAGGCTACAGTCCTTGGGATCACAAAGAGCTGGAGACAACTTAGTGACTGAGCACACATGCACAGGGAGCTAAGATCCCACAGGCCACGGGCAACTAAGCCCAAGCGCTGCAACAGAGTCCAAGCACTGCAAGAGAGATCCCGCGTGCAGCAGCCAAGGCCGGACACAACCACAAAACACAGCGGTGCTATTCACTACTATACTTGAATGAGCAGGGCTGGACTACGCTAGACCACGGGAAACAAAACTAAAGGTGTAATTTCTGACCCAGAGAAAATATTAATACATCGTCGTGACTCACATTTCATAGCAGGACATTTCAAGAGATACATTTTATAGGGAATGAAGTATAAAGCATACAGTACAATATGGTGTCTGTATGTAGACAATCTCCTTCTTCGTTAGTAAATTATTCTTTTGTATCTATAATGCTTTAAATTGTTGGTTTCTGTGAGGCTTTAATCATATAAAATAGTACATGTAGTCTGAAATACAAAAAAAACTATCCCAGATTGTATAAGGCTCAAATGAGAAGGAAGAAAAATATAACATTTGGCAGAAGATATTTTCTTGACCTTAAATGTAACATGAACAAAACTGATTCTACTCCAGCAACAGTGTAAATATTACTCAAATACCTCAGAACTTCTTCGGCTTGCCAGGCCGCATCTTCTTCTTCTTCCCAAGCATTGGTGTTTTCCTGCCAGGTATCTAAGTCACCTAATTCAGGCTACAATAAAACGAAACAAAACAAAATTACAACAGTCAAGAGCCATTCTTGGTGGCTTACACGGTAAAGAGTCTACCTGCAGTCTGGAGTGCAGAAGACCTGGGTTCGATCCCTGGGTCAGGAAGATCTCCCGGAAAAGGAAATGGTAACCCGCTCCAGTATTCTTGCCTGGAGAATCCCACAGATAGAAGACCCTGGCGAGCCCCAGTCCTTGGGGTCACAAAGAGTCAGACACGACTGAGAGACTAACTTCGCTTCATCCTTTTTCCACTCAGTGGTCAAGAAGAGGATATATTTTAAAGCATAACTCAGGCCTCATCACTGCCCTGTGTCTTTTTCACTTTCTTATCACATCCTCTACAGGATCAAATGACTGCCCCTGGTGTGCCTGGAACTAAGGGGTTTCCTGAGACACATGACCTTCCATACGCAAGTCTTAGCAAGTCCAGCTTTCTTCCCATTTCATGTTTTAAAGGATATTCCTTTAATATACTAACTTTTCCTTTACTTTCCTAACTTTTCCTTTACTTTCTCCTACTTTAGTTTGGAAAAAATAAGAATAGGACATATCTTCTGTTTCTCTCTCTCTCTTGAGTAAGATGAAGGAGTGTGTAAGTGGGGGAAAGAGAAGAGAGAGGCTGACCCCACACTGGATTAGAGATGCTTGACTGGACTACTCTTGGGCTGGGGAGGTGAACTCGAAGAACCTACATTTCCAACCTAGTACAGTCATCTCCCTTTAAGCACAAGTAATTTTCTAGACTTTTTAATGGCACTTATTGTCTGGGTCCCATGCAAAAATGACAAGTCAGGAAAAGTTTACTCTTTATTGGAGTTCTTTTGTACTGTGCTTCCTTTTGTCTGTCTTACCTGATACCATTAGGCAGGCCACACTAGCTTCCACTATTCCCCAGGCCAGGCCTCTAGGTTCACTTTTTCCTTCCACAAACCAATGAAAATGCTCATTCTGGAATGTTTAGTTAGTGAGGAAATAATTAAATGCATAAGATAACTGCATAAAATAATCAAAACATATCAATTCTTAAAAGCTGGGGAGGGGTTTGGACAGTGATGTGTCTCAAAAGCTTCAAAGATGAATCTGATGGCCTCCAAAGGTGAAAACATATGCCTTCTTCACTACTTTTGTCCTTAAAAGTGTTGTATTTAAGTCAAATCCATTTTAAGTTAAACCACACTTTAAATGTACATAAGTCTTTAACTTAATTCATAATTTACTTAAAAACAAGCTGCTATTGAGGTTAAATTTTAGGGGTAATCTCTTTAAAGATCATACTTTTATATTTTCACATTTTTGTCTCCATCTTTTATGTGTGCAATGGACTCTGATCTTAGTATCTGATGTAATTTAGAGTCTCATAAAAGGACAGGACTGGCAACTGCTCTTGATCTGCTAAACCAGTTCCAAAGTCATACAAATACTATGTTCAAGTCATTTTAATTTTTTTCTTTTTCCTTAAAGAAAACAGAAATGAAAAAAAAAAGCTCTTGCCTAGATACAATTAATATACTTACAGATTGATGAATGAAAGGCATATCTTGTGTAGCTGCTAGTCTACTAGAGAAGCCTGTGCTACCATCTGGGATGCCAAAATTTAATGGTTCTCGCTTCTTAATGATGATCTGAAAGATTAATTGAAATAGAATTATGGAAACATTTTACACACCACTCTATAAAAAGAGACAAATGAATTAACTGACCAAAGCATTTTATAATTATTCAAAATATGTTCTGCCTTTCTTTCCTGTTCTATATTTTCTTAAAGTATATCCTCTGGTAGGATAGGGTCACTGTCCTACCAAAAGTATAACCAGCTCTCTAAGCATGTGGCTATCTATGAATACATTAACTCTTTCAAGCCAGTAGTATTAGCTTTGTACCTTAAAAGTACTTTCATTCTAATTTACTAAGGTATTACTTGTAACATACTAAGTTCCTATTAAAAGCATTAATAGACTTTCAAAACAAAAAGCATTCATCTACTAAGAAATTCACTTAAAACTCCTTGAAAAATATACAACTTAATGCTTTTCAGCACTGAGACATTTGGACAAATAAAAACAAGTATGATAATAGTATGTCAATGTTATCAGCCTTGAACATCTAAAAATAAATGTACAGCTAAAACTGACTGGACGGTAGAAGAGGGTGAAAACCCTATTAGAGAACTGCAGAATAAACAGTGTCCTCATTTTATGAAATATATTCATAAGAAATATTTTCTATGCTTGATTGAATAAGAAATCGCACTTAAAGTAAATTTTTTTTTTTTTTTTTGAAACAGCAGGATGACTGATGAGGTAGATGGGAATAACAGCATTACATTATTTGAAATGGGTGTAAGGGTGGTATGAAATAAACCTCCATTTACCACAGTGTGAAGCTGGTAGACAATACCTGTGACTGGCCTAGGAATAGCAAGATAAGAATACTGTATACAGATAAACAGAAAAAGTTTTGAGTGGCTGCTTTTAGTAGAACTGGTTTGAAGAATGATGGGGCAGAAGTCTATTGCTTTTCATTATAAGCTTTTCTATATCTTTAATTTAAAAATAAATTTTAAATGTACATGTACTATTTTGATAAAAAGAAAGAAAACTGCTTAGCCATTGTTCTTTTGCTAATAATTTCCTGCATATTGAAGTGACTGTCCACATTCAATTCAAAAGGGATAAAATAAACTGTGAATGACCTTGCAAACCCATCACAATTACTCTAAGTTCTCAGAGCCCTGCATCAGTCTGATAATGTTATAAACAATGGATACTATCAGTATTATTGGTTTGTGGATATCACTATACTATGAATTCTTTTAAGGCTAGAACTGTATCTTATTCAGTTTAGTCTTCACAGTAGAGACTGGAGTCTAGAATCTGACATACAGGAGGATTTCTATGAACGCTTAGATATAATTTTAAAAGATGTGGGGGTACAATTTACAATTTACCAGGCCAGCTCACTTGAGTATATAAACTTCTCTAATATGACAAAAAACGCAACTGACAGTTAGAAATCGGCTTTCTACCAAGTACTAAGTATACTGTCTAGTTTTAATTATAAGAATCTGAAAAGCAGTCTAATGGTTTAATTTCCAAGAGCACACATCTTTAACGTACCTTCTGGGTTTTCCTTATAGTTGGTGTCATGTCCTTAAAATAGTCAGGTTCCAGTTGTTCTAAAGCATTTTGTTGTGTTGCCACATTCCCATTCCCTCCTTCAATCTTGACACTTGTGGGTGCATCCTCATCCCAGGAAGTCCACTCTTCCACATCTGTCTAAATTTAAATGATCAGCATTGTCAGTCAAAAATTTCATCATTCATTACAAAAATGAGCTTTCTAAAACAGTGGTTTTTTCAAAATTTGTTGACCAATGGGAAAATATACATTTTATGCCAGATAGCAAAACTAGATCAAAAGTTAAGAAAGAAACACTCTGTGAGTTAGACATTCTGTTCCAACCATTAAAGTAAAAAACAACCAAACAAAGCAAAAGAAAATGCTTCAAAAACTCAACTGACATTAGAACTACAGCCCACAGAAAGAGGACTAGAACTTACAATCTATCCCTAAGTAGGTTTATTACCTGATAAAATAATAAATAATAACATTTTTATAGGATTTAAATAAGATATAGTCCCAAACATAATATCAAAAAAATCCATGAAATAACTTGAAATTATTCAGCAAACAAGGAATCAACAAATCTCAACTTGAATGGAAAAAGTCAAGCAACAGACACCAAACCCAAGATGATACGAATGATGTAATTATCTAAGGCTTTAAATACGTTATTGCAAAAATGCTCCAATAAGCAACAGCAAACACTCTTAAAACCAAAGAAAAAAATAGAAAATCTCAGCAGAGAAATAGAAAATAAAGAATAAAGTTAAAATTTTAGAATAAAGAAATTTAACAATAAAACAATAAAATCCTGACGGTGACTACCAAATTAATTTCATGACATATTAATGGTTTGCAACCCAGTGTGAAAAATATGGTTTGGGAGCACTTATTCAACGTACAAAAAAAGTTTTACCTGTTTGGGAACTGATGAATAATCAACTGTAGTTGGCAAAGTTATTTGGTCTCCACTTAATTTCCGTCCTCTACCAGATCTAAAACAAAAATATGAAATAATTTATTTCAAGAAACCACCAAAACAAGCATAAGTAAAAGCACTAAAGACAGTAACTTAAAACTTATAGAGAAGGTCTTCTGCAGCTTTAAATTATTTACTTTAATAATTAACAGCTGTTCCTTAATATATGAAAAGAAAGGCATATATTAGATATCTTTTCAATGTTTTTAAATATTGGACCAGAATATCACACTGCTTTTTGGCTTAGGATTCAGAATTAGAGTCAAACTCAGGAGGACCATAAAGCCAAAAACAAAACCAGAAACTGGTTTCAAATCACACTCCTGAGAGTTCTGTGAGTTCTGTAGGTGATGCTCTGGGATGTCTACGCTCTTTTAACCAGGGTAGCCTGGCTTTTGTTTGTTTTACATAGTTGGTTTCTTATTAAGATTACTATTAAACTATTAAAAAGTTTGAAAATCACTGGGTTGAATTGTAAACTGTACCCAGTAACTTTCAAGGATTAGTGAAGTACTACACGAAACAAGATAGGTATTGTCATAGAATTGTTAAGACCATGGGCAATGGAATCTGTGTAAACCATGGTTTTCAATGTTACTTCTATTATGAATCTAGTTAGAATTACCTATGTCTGAGCCTCAGTATCCTCATCTGTAAAAGGCAGGTATTCAAACTGACTTTTGCAAGGTTGTTGTGAGGATTTAACTGACATATTTAAAATAGTTAGACATGAGACTGTGCCTGCTTTTTAATGACATTAAAAAATGATAGCTATTATAAATGATCAGTCACCTGCTTCATGTCAAATTATCTATGAAACAACTGCTTAGAGCTAGTTGATAAAGTCAGCTAAGTTTAGAAATCCTATTTTATTTGTTTAAAGGATGCATAAACAAGTATTATAGTCTACTTTCTAAATTTATGATGTAAACCTGTATTTTAGAGCACATGATATAGGTTCCTTCTGACAATTAAGAAAAGCTTATTCTAACAAAGAGTCAGTTTCCTTTAAAATCGAACATACAATCAATCCTAAATATGCTTACACTACAAGAGAAATTTATAGTGATAATGCATGTGTATGTGCTCAGTCATGTCTGACTCTTTGTATCCTCAGGGACTGTAGCCTGCCAGGCTCCACTGTCCACGGAATTTTCCAGGCAAGAATAATGGAACAGGTTGCCATTTCCTACTCCAGGGATCTTCCCTACCTAGGGATGGAACCCACATCTCCTGCATTGCAGGTGGATTCTTTACCACTGAGATACCAGGGAAATACGTATAGATGATAGAAATTTGCAATATCTTATATTAAAAGTAACCTATATTCAACAAAAATTTTTTGAAATAACAGATGCAAAGAGAAAAACACCTAGAATTTATCACCACAGTTAAAACAACTTATTTGTTTCAATCTCTAGTCTCCTGGCATTAATACCGTTTTTCACCCTGCTTTAACCTGGTTATTTTCTGGTCATACTACTTCTAACAATAAATTCTATGCCACTTAATCCTCAGAGTTTTAGTAGTTATAAAATGGCCCTTTAGTCAGAGAATACATTTCCTAGCCTCCCTTGTAGCTAGGTGCCTAAGCTCTGGACAGTAGGCTGTGAACAGAATTATGTGTACTTTCTACATCATATCCACTAAAAAGAGAGCTGACTACCCTCCATTTCCTCTCTATCCAACTCTTCCTCTGTAGGTGCTTTTTTCACAGTACTCTAGGCCAAAGGAAATACCTAACAGTTCCACTGATTAAGTACGTAGGCCCAAACAATACTTATGTATGTCCTATCTGCTTAGTAGCCATTAGGAAAAAACACATATGAAATTAGAGAAAAAACATTTTCATTTCATTCTTTAATAACTACAACAACTTACTAATAGAATGTGTGTACCTGTTGGATACTGTATAGCTTCTCAAGCCTTGGAATCAGACTGGATTCTGTCAGCTTCATTTTCTGTTCTATGTTAATTCTGATTTAGTGCTTGCTCTTAATTACAACCTAAAATCCTAGCTTTGTAAAGATAGGTCATTCCAAATACAAGTAAACAAAAACTTATCTCAAATATTCAAGAACATCATCAAAAGTAATACTGCAAGATTTAATGCTACAAACGTGAACTATCTTGAGCCAAGAGATTGTATAATGTTCAATAGACATTATCACATTCGGTGTGTTTTGTTAGAAATTTAGAGTATCCTTCAGTACCCCTGTGACTGTAATGTGAGCCCTGAAGTGCCCTGGCATACCATTCAGGAACTGTATCTCTTGGGTACAGGAGAATGACAAAATAGAAGGAATACAAGTCTCTGAATGACTTACTGAAGCAGAAGGACTTACCTAGCCTGGACTCCCTGTACATTCTGGAATATTATTTAAAAGATAAAAAAGAAAGAAAGAAAATCTATTTTCTTTGGGGTTTTTCTGTTAAACTTGTCTTTTTCCAATATAAACATAACACTCATAATGTACTATGTAAAGAAATACCTATGCCTAATTCCACCTAATCATCTTAAAAATATCCTGATAATACAACACTTTTGTACATAAAAACTTCATGATGATTACATTATGAAAGTTGGTTTGCTTATCTCTGAAATTCTACAGTACAGAATGCTATTTTAATGGAAGATGTAAGAATCTGATGAAAAGACCTGAACCTCTACTTTCTAGATCTGAAAAAACATAAAAATCTGAGAAAATATTTTAAAAAATACTAGAGATTAATGTATGAATACTGCAATCAAGATGCTTAGCTTAAATATAATATGCCCTGCCTTTTTGAAGTTATGAAGGTATCCAAAATTAGCAAGAAGGTAACCAGATCAATCTGAACATAAAATTTCTTTACCTGCATATTAACCTCTTTAGGAATGAGAATACTGTTGCTAGGCAGGTACAAACTTTAAATAACCGAAACTGTGTGATAGCCATGATGGAAAGCAAAACCTGTAGAAAAAAGCACAAAAATAAATGCATTAGGGTGATTTCATAAGCTATATTTATGTTCTGAAGTCAACCTGAAAAGTCCTATTTTGAACTGTAAAAATCAGACATATTTTTACTTTCTTTTAAACAGCACAGATAAAACACAGTAAATTTAAAAATTAAAATGTAAATCATATTGACAAGAAAGTTCTGAAGAGTTTTCAACAGTTGAGAGGAAAAAAGCCTTTTCAAAATATTCTCAGAGTGGTTTTCTAAGTTGTACTTAAATATTTATTTACAATTTATTTATAATTTGTTTTCTAGGAAAAATCAAAGTGTATGAAACAGAATGTACTGAGTCTTCCTCATCTTTTGAAATTTGAATCATATGAACATAGTAATACTATTCAAAATACTTTTAAACTTTTTCAACTTCTAGATACATTTCATTATACCCATTTTATAGGTGAGGAAATTAAGAGAAGTCAAATAACTTAAAAGCACACAGTTAACAAGTTAGAACTACAGAGATCATCTAGTCCAGTGGCCCACACATATTTAAAGAAATAGGGCCCAGCACCAGCAAATCTATTAAGTCATATTCTCTGAGGGGTAAAGTCCAGTTACAGTCAAAAAGCCAACAAAGGAGATAAAAAATACTCAACAGAAAAGCAAAAGGTTAAAATATTTCAATGTCAGAGAGTAGATTTTTAGGGAAAATACCATTAGCAGGCATAAAAATGCTCATTTCATAATGATAAAGGGGTCAGTTAATCAAAAGTACATAACAATCCAAAACATATGTCCCTAAAAACAAATTATGCCAATATCAGAAAAGAGAGGTGACATTACCAGAGTCTGCAAATATGAAGAGGATATTGAGAAAATATAACTTTATCCCTGTATTTGACAAGATGAAATCAACAAATTCTTTGAAAGAAACAAGTTATGAAAACACAGCAAGAAGACAGAGATAACTTGAAAATCTCTAAATTTATTAAAGATATTTAATTTATACTTAAAAATCCCCTAAGCCCAGATGGTTTCATGAGTGAATTCTACCAAATACTTAGGAAGTAGTGCCAATTCTATACAAACTGCCAGAAAACTGAAGGAAAGGGATTATTTATTAATTCACTCTTTGAGGCTAGCATTACACTGATACTAATCTAGACCAAAGACATTACCAGAAAAGAAAACTGAAGACCAGTATCTTATGAACACAGACACAAAACTCCTTAAAAACTCACAACCAACTAGAAATAGAAGGGAACTTTCTCAACCGCACCAAGGACACCTATGAAAAGCCTATAGTAACTTGAGACTTAACAGTGAAAAACTGGCTACTTCCCACCAGCACATCTGTTTTTGCCATTTCTGCTCAACACTGTATGGCCAGTGCAATCGAGCAAGAAAAGAAAATAAAACGCATTCAGATTAGAAAGGAAGAAGTAAAACTGTATCTATACTCTATGTAGAAAATTCAATGGAATCTATAATCAACAGTATTTTTATATGGTAGCAACAACAATCACTAAAATTTTAAGAAATCTGTAAGAGTACAAAACATATGAAGTACTTAGGGACAAATCTAATGAAAAACATATATATTGGAAACTACAAAATATTGCTGAGAGAAATTTAAAGACCCTTATTAATTTTTAAAAAGACCTTTCAGGGCTCAAAGACGTGATACTATTAAGATAGCGAATCACTCTAAATTGAACTACAGAGTCAATGGAATCCCAATCAAAATCTCAGGAGGCTTTTTCCTCTAAAATGCGATAAGCTAATTCTAAGATTCATATAGAAATATAAAGGATCTATAATGGTCAAACAATGTTGAAAAATATCAAAGCAGATGGGCTAATACTACCTGATTCCAAGATTTGTTATAAAGCTGCAGTAATCAAAATGGTATAGTACTGGAGTCAACTGATAAACAGATTGATAAACAGATCGATGGAACAAATGGAAGGTAGAGAAATAGGCCCATAAAATATGAAGAACTGAAATTTATGAAGATGTAAAACCCATTCAGTGGAGAAAAGAGTTTTTTTGACAAAAAGTAATGGAAAAACTGGATATCCATATGCAAAAAAAAAAAAGCCACCAAAACCCGAAGAACTACAATCCATATTTCATGCCATTTACAAAAAATACTCAAATGGATCGCATATGTAAATATAAAACCTAATTACAAAAGTGCTTAGAGAAACAAAATTGGACAAAATCTTTGTGACCTGGGTTAGGAAAAGAGTTTTTTAGATAATGACACCAAAAGTACAATCCATTAAAAGAAAATGGATAAACAGGGCTTCATCAAAATTAAAAATTTATATAATTCAAAGATACTGTTAAGGGAATATAAAGACAGGCCACAGACTAGGAGAAAACTTTTGCAAAGCATATATCTGATAAAGGACTTGTATCCAGAATATATAAGGTTCTCCCAAAATGCAGTAAGAAAACCTAATTTTTAAAAAATGGGTGCAAGCTGTGCATAGGCACTTCACCAAAGCAGATACACAATAGTAAATAAGTACATGAAACAACGGTCAAGTCCTTGATTTCTGGAGTTGGTTTACTAATTGAGAGGATGAAAAGAACAGTTACTCTAAAAGAAATTGAACAAAAAAAATATATTAAAAATCTCACTGTTCAAGTAACTTATTTCTGTCAAAAACATCTCCAAACAGTGGTTTACTAGTGATAAACCACCCAACAGAGGTTCAAAAAATGCAACAACTTTGACTCCTCCTTTGTCTTATCCCCTTATATGCCAACTACAAAAAAAGACTTTATCCTGTTTCCTAATAATGCCCATATTCTTTCCTATTTCCACTGAGGTCTCCCAGGCATAAGACTTCATTACTTATTGCTGAACTACTGCAAAGTTTTAATTCCAGTATTTTTCTCTTACTGTACCTATCTTTTCCATTTTGTACCTTAGTTATTTCTATATACTGTATTCTTCCAGCACAATCCTTCCTGTGAGGATCTTGTTCATGTTACCTTGCCAGTTACTATTTGCAAAGTAAGACCTGGAAGAAAGATTTGATTGCTTCCATACAAATAGAATAATCTGAACAATTAAGATGATGAATAAAAGCTTCATTTTAAGGCTGATTTGTCAAGGATTAAACTCAACCAAAAGAAAGCAAACTTCCTAAATGAAGATTTAGAATTTTCAGGAAAAAAATATAAACAAAAAAGATAGCTAGGAAAGAAACTGCAGAGCATGTGGCATTAAGGGGAAAAGGGGAAAGAGTTGAGGAGACCCTCTCTCAGGATGTTTGAAGGAAGAAGATGTTTAATATTTAAGGACTGGAGCGGAGAGTCAGTCTCAGGATGTATATGAATGAAGATTTGAGAATAAGTTTCATGTGGAGTTTTGGTAACAACGGTCATCACCCTGCCATAAATACTGCTATGTGTCATTTTCAATAAGTACTCTCAATGTGAATGACTAATGATGCCTACAAATAAAATCTAAAGTTTTGTTTCAACAGTAAATTGTCAAGTGGGACTATTACTGACACCAGAACAGAATTCTCTCCCTAGCAGTTAAAAATATCTTCATTTTATGGAAAATTTGCTTTTACGATTAATAAAAGAGAAAAACTAATATTCACTGATCAGCTACTATGTGCCAAGCACTAGGTATTCTCTCAACCCATAAAGCCATTTTATGAGATAGATATTATTGTTCTCTTTTCATAGAATTGAAGCACAAAGAGTAAGCTTATGTTTTCACACCCAATGATCTAGATTCAAACCTGCTGCTGCTACCTCCCTTCAGTCGTCTGACTCTGTGCGACCCCATAGATGGCAGCCCACGAGGCTCCCCCGTCCCTGGGATTCTCCAGGCAAGAACACTGAAGTGGGTTGCCATTTCCTTCTCCAATGCGTGAAAGTGAAAAGTGAAAGTGAAGTCGCTCAGTTGTGTCCGACTCTTAGTGACCCCATGGACTGCAGCCCACCAGGTCCTCCAACCATGGGATTTTTCAGGCAAGAGTACTGGAGTGGGGTGCCATTGCCTTCTCCGAGATTCAAACCTAGGTCTATTTAATTCAAAAACCAAGAATACCTCACTAACAATAAACTATCTTAGCAATTCAATGATGGTATTATAATTTTCAAGATAAATTTTCTGACCAACTGCAACTGAAAGGTGGGTAAATGTAATCAAGTTAACCACATCAAGCAACATTTTTTATTTTATCAATTACACTGATTTGAAGGCAGGAATATTCTTTGGGACCTGTGTTTACTTACTGTTCCAATCCAGTTCAAGTATCCACTCTGTAACAGATACTACTACCCTGGGTGACAGGAAATGCTACTGACCCAGTACACAGACCACGCTGTTGCTCAAGTGTCAAAAGCTAGTGACAATGCAAGGGTCTAGGAAGGCAGAGCCCCATCAGTCTTGCTCAGTTTGGTTATTTCTAGGTCTTAGCCAATGTCAAGCACATGGCAGGTATTCAAATATTTGCTGAAGGAAGGGAAATTATCATTCCTTGAGCACTCAATATAGTCCAAGACAATCTATTTCGTTTCTATAGTCTCACGGGAATCCTAAGGACAAAGGAGGTGAGTTTCACTGTTCCCATTTAACAGATGAGGCGCAACTACTAGTGAAACTCACCTTCACTCACCCGGAAGTTAAAGAGACTGACCCCAAAGCCAAGGTTCTTCCCACACCACATCCCATTTAAGAGACCTCTTTGACACTCAATGCCTCAGCTGATTTTTGAAATGCTCTCTAGATCACTCATCTGAGAAGTACACATCTTAGGCTACCTGCATTTTGACTGCTTCAAACTACTTACTAGGACTGAGAAATGCTAAAGCAATTTTAAAATTAAGATTTCCTTAAAAATTACTACAAAAATACAAAACCCTGAGATAAAGCCGAAATAAGCATCAAGGACAAATAATCTCTCTAGGAAATCAATAGCAATGACAGCTTGGCTATGTAAAGTGAAAAAGATTCACCTACAATTTTAAAAAAGAATGCTGCATTAGAATCTGAAAGATTAAATGTACCTTTCCTCCCTGTAATTCCACGTAAACTGCTTTTCTGTAGTCACTATATCATACTATGTCATAAATCGTTAAATAAGCCAAGCCAAAATCTATGTTGGAACACACTAAACAAGTCATTAATTGCTGAATTTCTAAAACGATAGTTCTGAATTTTCCTAATATCAAAATTTGAAACTCCATATGATCTACTACAGTACAGAAATCCTTAAATTAAGTTTGTAACTCTCTAAAGTAGGTTACGGTATATCGCAAGGCTCCAAAAATAAAACCACCTGACCTCACTCAAATTTGAAAAACCAAAGTTCAGCAGCGGCAAGAGAAAGGGAACAAGAAGTAGAATGTGAGAACAGGTGGTAAAGTTCAACACCGGACCGCCTCCGGCAACTCAAAGCCAGACCCTCGAACACCACCGAGGCTCTTATAAAGGCAGAGCAAAGTCTCCTGAAAGGCTCAAAAGGAACGAGTTTCAAAACTACAATGCTTTAACTTCAGATTACCCACCTGAAATTAACTGATGAAAAAAAAAATCATACCCACTGTACAGATGCAAAAATCGACAGAAGCGTTTTCAGGTTATACAATCCGACGCCATACGTACGGCGTTCGGTGAAACGCTCTCAATTGCTCCAAGTGGGTGCCCAGTGGACTGGGATTTGGATTTTGGAAAAATCTGTCTGGGAAGGAGCAAGGCCTGTAGAGGAAGGGCAGGAAGAAGGGGCAAATTTCCCCTTGGGGGGGCAGATCTGGGGAGAGGGGAGACTCTGGGCCGGGGCCCCGCCAGCCGCTCTCCCACGCGAGAGAAGCATGGTGAAGGCTGCTCGACCGGGGCCCGCTCCGGGTCGCAGCTCCCTCACCCCAGAGGTCACCCTGACCCGGAAACAGTATCCTAGAGTGGCAGTCGGCCTGGGTTGGGGGGAAGACCGGGTGAAAGAAAAGGAAGGTGGGAGGGCGGGAAGTGCGGGGCAAAGAGAAGAGCTAACCCGAGAAGAGCAGAGGACAACCCCGCCCCCCTCCTCAAGACCCGGGTCCAGATCTGGATGGGGGTTGGGGAGAGAAGCCCCTCGAGGGCGCGCGAGCCGCACACACTCACCTGCCCCTCCCCCTCCCCGCCCGCCCGGCGGAGGCTCCGAGCTGCCGCGAGCCGCGCGCGCACGGAAGGCGCGCGCACGCGCGCTGCCGGTCGCTTCCTCGCGCTCGCGCTCCGCCGGTTCAGTCCCAGCCCTGCTCATTCAAAGCCGGGCGCGTGCTCTGTCTAAGCCGCCGCTGCCTCCGCGCAGCTGCCATAGCCGCCCCCTCCTCGGGAAACCCTCCCCTGGTCCCACCTCCTGCCCCTCCTCCTTCGCTCCAGAAGGCGGCTCTCAGGAGTCCCAAGCTCTCACTTCCGCACCCCGCCCCAGGTCCTGTCTGGCCCAATAGGTAAGAGGTTATGGGTCCGGCGTCGGGGCTGAGAACCAATGAGCATTGGGGGGCGGGCCGAGCGGCGGCGGCTGGCGTGGCAGCTGCTGGGGCTGGGTTAGGAGTAGGTTTTTTGTGACCGTTTCTGTCAGCGCAGACTGCTGTTTTTGTGGAGTGGATGGACTGCTCCCGTTTTCTCTACTTTCTGTGCACAGAGCCTCAGCTCCAAACTATACCCTTTTTCGTTAAACCCACAGAATCCCCCTACCAGATGGAACCAAGAGAAATAAATACGTATTTGAGTGAGTGAAGTCGCTCAGTCGTGTCCGACTGTTTGCGACCCCGTGGACTGTAGCCCACCAGGCTCCTCCGTCCATGGGATTCTCCAGGCAAGAATACTGGAGTGGGTTGCCATTTCCTTCTCCAGGGGATCTTCCCGACGCAGGGATTGAACCCAGGTCTCCCACATTGCAGGCAGATGCTTTAACCTCTGAGCCTAGATTGCCAAAAATGAGGGAGGCCCATGTGTCTGGATATTGGACCTGGGTAGGCCAGATCTCATTCAATCTACCACTGTACAGGTGCGAAACCCCGAGTTTAATTCAGAATTTAGGCTTCTGCAAGTAATTTTTGGTGGAATTTCCTTTAACTGGAAGTTAAAAAGTGGCATTTCACCGTGTGCTTGCCTTTGTTCCTCTCTTGCTTACCAAGTTAGTCTTTCTTCAAACTAAGGTGTTTTCTATGATTTTCTCTTTGAAGCCTGATTGTTTTTTTCTTTTCATGCCATTTGCTATGAAAAGGCTAAGATCCTTTGATGTTGTGGGTAAGGGGCCCTGAAGTAACTGCTTCACTGTTGTAAAGTGACCAGTGAGGGAGGTTAGAAATTTATATAGTCAAAACCTGAAAGCTGTTCTTGCAAATTGTTCCCCAACCAGCCTTTTTTCTCCTTTTATTTGGCTACAACTATCGTTCTGTCACCCTGACCAACACTTATCTCCCTATTTTACTTTATAGTATTAATATCTTCACCACTTCTACCCTCCAAATCTGTACCACATTTCTATTAATTTAACTTGTTTATCCTCAAGAGGGGAAGAAAGAGAATGTTTATGACTTTGTTTTGGATTTATTCTATGTAACAACCTTGAATAAGGTATTATGTTCTTAAACCTCATTTTGCTCATCAGTGAAATGGACGTAATAGTGCCTACTTCATGGTCAAAGCTTATAAAGTTCTTAGGGCAGGACCTGGTGTACAGCAAACATTCTTAAATAAGAGCTGTTGCTACTACATTACCACTACATCATTCCTAGTAACCATAGCTCCTGAAGTCCACTTTGCCCTCCACAGTCCCTTAAACACCTGTTCTAGCCCTTAATTTCTTCAAATGCCTAAATTCTAATAATTTAAAATTTCTAGAATTTTTTTTTGATTCCCCAAATCCAGTAATCCAGACTAGTTTACATCTTGATATGAACATGTTTTCAAAATGCTTTTCCTTAGTGATGTGTATATTTGCTTCAGCTATTTATTATTATTATTATTTGTTGTTGTTGTTCAGTGGCTAAGTCCCACTCTGCCACCCCATGGACTGCAGCATGCCAGGCTCCTCTGTCTTTTCTTCTTTTTAAAAATTATTTGTCAGTTTTCTTTATTAAAGTTTCCATTTCCAAATGAAACAAAACAAAAGGTACATATTTTTCTAGAAACAAATAATGAATATTTGTTTTCCAGCACAATAATAAAACAAACAGAAATCTTGCTAAAGACTGCAAACTTAAAATTTGCTTTAAAAATACCAATGTGGTGGTGGTGGTTTAATTGCTAAGTTGTGTCCGACTCTTGCAACCCCTATGTACTGTAAGCCTGCCAGGCTCCTCTGTCCATAGGATTTCCCAGGCAAGAGTACTGGAGTGGGTTGCCATTTCCTTCTCCAGGATAACTTCCCAACCCAGGGATTGAACCCATGTCTCCTGCATTGGCAGATGGATTCTCCACTGCTGAGCCACCAGGGAAAAATACCTATAAAAGAATATTTAAAAGTCATCATTAGTTGTTGAGCATTAATCCCATAACTGGGAATTAAGTCTCGATAATTTGAGGTCTTGTTTGGGGACCACTCTTGGGAGTGTGCAGTTTGAAGTCCTGTCCTCTGCCCAAGTCTTGGATGGGGTAGGGATGGGGACCACCAAATGTCAAGTGGGAGGAGCATAAGGGATAGAACCTGATATGTGAAATATCTCTTTTTTGATTGCCTCTCTTTCATGTGTGTGTGCATGTGAAGTCACATCAGTCATTTCTGACTCTTTGTGACCCTATGGACCTTAAGCTGCCAGGCTCCTCTGACCCTGGGATTCTCCAGGCAAGAATACTGGAGTGGGTTGCCATGCCCTTCTCCAGGGCATCTTCCCAACCCAGAGATGGAACCCGAGTTTCTTATGTCTCCTGCATTGGCAGGCAGGTTCTTTACCACTAGCACCACCTGAGAAACCCTCTCTTTCATGGGGTATAGCTAACTCTACTTATTCTGTCAGGACCATTTTGCCCACTTTAAGGCTTCTGATTTGCCTGCCCAGTTTCCAATCACCAGCTTGATTTTTTCATTCTTTCAGCTTCCAACACACCACTTAGTCTCCCAGTTCAAAGCCTGGGTAGAATTCCTTATTCTGAGCTGTCCAGGTTCTGAGTAGTGTCTTGACAACTGATCTCTCATCCTGCCTGGGAGGTAGGGCAGACCGTGCATACACAGTGTAAGACTTCCAGATCTTCCCCAATTCAGTTCCCTGACTTTTCATTAAAGGAATGGTTTTTCCTCAAGCACAATCTTAGACCCATTGTCCTGACATTTGTGTGCTCAGTCGCTTAGTCAGGCCCGACTTTTTGAGACCCATAGCCCACTAGGCTCCTCTGTCTGTGAGATTTTCCAGGCAAGAATACTGGAGTGGGTTGCCATTTCCTACTCCAGGGGATCTTCCTGATCCAGGGATTGGATCTGTGTCTCTTGCACCTCCTGCATTGGCAGGCAGATTCTTTACCACTGTGCCACCTGGAAAGCACGGTTCTGACATTAATGACTTTTTATTGATGAACAGCTGTTCATGGTTGAATACAGATCATAAAGTCACATTCATTTCTTGATCAAGCAAAACAAAACCTTACAGCTTATAGAGTGACAGTTTTGAACGGATACATTTGAAAGCAAAGAATTATCTGGGGATAATTCTAATGGATTGATCTACTGATATTTCTGTCTACAGAATTTTGCTTGCTTTCAAAATGGTACATTTTAATATTATGGAAAACCATAATTTATTTTTTAATATCCAAAATTACCATTGCTTAATAGAGAAATCAAAAACCCTGAAGCAGCTTTTAAATTTCTTTTTTATTAAAAGAAAATTAACATTCTGTGAAACATTTAAATAAATATTTTTATCATAGTTATTTCTATAGCATAGCTTCAATTAATAGTAATTTTTATTGCTAAATACAGGAAGACCCAAGGTTTAAGAATAATTGAGAGTTTACCAGGTCCCTTCAGATGTCTGGATAGGAATGGAGAGAAATAATTTACTAGATTAGAAATAATCTAATCTAATCATAGATTAGAAATAAATTCATATAAAAAAATGGCATGAGCTCTTCACTCTTATGTTTCAGTAGAGAGGTTCAGCCATGTAATACCCCTTGGCGCTATCCATATTGTTATTAGAGCTATACTATAGTTCAGCTTTATTATGAGTTACATAGACCTGATTTGAGCAAGTCTGGCGATCTAATGCCATTTATGATTTCTAATAATAAATATGTTGAGATTCATTTAACCAATATAACTTTACAGTTTATAATATAATTTATCCTGTATGTGAATTGAAAACTAAAAAATTAAATAGGGAAGTCACTAGTTAAGACTCAGTGTTTTCCCTGTCGTGGACCTAGGTTTGATTCCTGTTCCAGGAACTACGATCTTGCAAGCTGCGTAGCGCAGCCAAAAAAAAAGAAAGCAACACTGAATCAATAATGAAAGCCTAATTGATGCTATAGCATGATAGACATTGTAGCTTTGATCTTGAACAAATTTGAGCCTTTCCTGCAAAATTAGGTTAATAATTCCTGCCTTATGAATTTCTTTTGTAAAGTAAGGGGCATAATGTACATGGAAATGTGTTGGAAACAAAGCAATAAAATCAATGAAAGCTTTTAGGTGCACAAGTTTATCCTCTTCAAGTCCCTAGAATCTTCTTTTAGCTCACAACAAGGACTAAGTCCTTCCAAGTGTCAGGTGAGTGCATGCTCCTCAGTTCTGTCTCGTCACAACAAAGATTTGGAGTGACGGACATTAAAGCCCTCAGCGTGTCACAGCTCTTGGGTCTTGGACAGACCATGTTATATCTCTCAGGTCTCGAACAGATGGTGTTATAGCTCTTAGACAAATCAAGTGTTACAGCTCTGTGTTACAGCTCTATTTTATTTAGACAATATCAGGAAAATCCATCTTCGAGGCGTGAGGGCATGTCGACCCAAAGACGTGAAGAGAAGAGCACCCCAGTGCGCGGGAGACAGAGAGAGAGACCCCGGCGCTTTGGCTCCTCTTTTAATATGTTTTTTCCTCCCCCTGGGCCTGCCCTATGTAAACTGGGCTAGCCATGAGTGTTGTCTGTTCTACCTGAGGTCCTCACTCCGGTCCTCAGACCTTCCTTTGTTCTGTTTTTGTGGGCTTTTCCCTTCCTTATGTTTTAGCCACTGCCATTCTGGACTGTTTCCTATTCTAACTACCTAACACAAGGAACACAGGGATGAATTTTATGTCATCAGCAACCAGAACTAGACATATATATTAGTAATGTGTTACAAAGGTGAAAAGAGGAGGAAACACTCAGCTTTGAAGCTAAGCTCTGAGTTCACCCCCCACCTCCTTTGCCTCCTTGGCTTTAAGGACATGGGGTGAAAGAGCAGCTGTTAGAACAAAAACACCTTCAACCCTTCTCTTCCCTCTCTGGTCTTTTCCTTATTAATTATGGTATATTTTTCTCATAATAGCATCCATTGCCACATTTTGTCCATTTTTTCTTCTCAGAGTCTATTATCTATTATCTTAGCATACCAGGATTATGATAATGATCTTCAATCTTCTAATTCAGCTTGGTGCTTCACTGCACGATTAATATAAATATTTTTCAAGCACATACTTCTTCGTGCTAAGGCTCCTGTTCAAAATAAAGAGAGAGTTGCTGTTGTCCATCAATTCAAATTCACCTTAGGAGGATATGTGTCTTGACTTTTGCTTTTTAATTTCTTAGTTTCAAACTGCTGCTCTTGGATCTTTCTCTGACCACCTCTGGCCCTTTAAAATATTAGACATATCAATACTTCTTGTTAAAGGGACTTGTTTGTATATGACGCACATTTCATTCAGTGAAAATTACTCACCTCCTCACAATGGAATATGTTTTCCTTGCTCTAATTTTTATGTGAAATTAAACGTTTTATAAGTGAGAATTTAATCCATATTATCATCATCCTAGAAGTTTCTAGTATAAAGAACTTAATTTGTTTTCCCTCTTCCTAGGAAGAATTTACATGTATAGAGGATTGAGAGGGTAACAGGCAGGAAGGCCAGGGGTCTCCAAACAGAGGAAATAGGTTGCAAGTGTGAGACATTTTTATCTCTCTCTCAAGTGGCAGGAGGAAACAAACTAGTGATATATTTTTTTCCCCTTCTCTATACAAATTTAAAAAGGGGGTTTCTCTTAAAATACTGTGTTGCCATAATGACACCTGGTCTCACCTGAAGTTAACTATTCTCAAACCTTGAGTTAACCAATGCATTTTTCTTATGGAAATGTTTGTCTTAAACTATGTTAATATACTATGCATTTATCCCAGACTCTAATGGCTCAGAACCTACTTGACAAACCATTATGTTATACTCAGACATTGTTCCCCTAATCTTTGTGAAAGAAACTATATGGTAATCTGCCCTTCTACAAGATTCAAGTCAATCGTTTTATGACCCGAGATGACTTGTCTGGTGCCAAGATTATCCCAAAATACATTTTATGAATGAGGGGCCTGGTGTCATTCTGAGTTTTGAGACATTCCTTTCTTTCATTAACAAACTGCTAGTGACTATATAACATCCAGCTGAAGACGAGCAGAGGGATACTCTTTCTGCCCCCTTCTGATGCCTATGTCAGAAGCTTTCTCTATCTCCTTTGTACTTTAATAAAACTTTATCATATAAAAGCCCTGAGCAATCAAGCCTCGTCTCTGGCCCCGGATTGAATTCTTCTCCTCTAGAGGCCGAGAATCCTGGTGTCTTTTCGTGGTTCAGCAACAACCTTTCAGGATCATCTGATTAAATACATAAATTATTCTGAAGAAAAACAAAAGGAAAATACTGTTTCCACACAGCCAGACACATTCAAGTATCTTGCCCAAAAGGAATCATCTTTTTCTGCTCATAGGCACAGGACCCATTACCATGGTAACCGTAACTAGTGGTCTCTAACTGGATGTGAATTTTATACAGTTATTTGAAATACTTAGGCATCAAGTCAAGATAAAGTGCAATTTCTGTAATATATATTTTGTTAGGATGTTTTTTATCTCAAAAATCTTATTGAGGAAAAGTTTCATCATACTGTCTATTCATTTGCTTAATTAAACAGCTTACTCAACACTTACCATGGGCACAGTGTGTGCTAAGCATGTTAGAGGAGTTGAAAGTACCTTAACCAAGAGTAATTTCTCTAGTAAAATCAGTTTGTCATGGGTAAACAGAATTCCTGGAAGGACAGTTTTTCCTAAGAGCTTTTTTAATTTTAGCAAGATCTGATCATAATAACTAGACTGGTATATCAGAGCCTGCAAGTAATGTGGGAAGAGGTCTGTAGCTGGGCACACTGTCCACAGTATCCAGGTACCCACTGTAACCCCAGGCAGCAGGCCCCTTCTTTTTGGTCTTAAACATGCTGTCTGCGGCTACTTTCAGGGAAGGCGAAGTCAGGGGAGATAAATCTTTATGTTTCTTTCGCTGGAGCTTGGACACTTCCTTTCAGCTAGTGCCAACCTGAGGAAACTGGAAATGCCTACTAATGAGAATGGAAGAAGGTTGTGACCCTCCAGTGGTTTTCCCAAACCAAATACACCATGGATTCAGATCAAGGGTTAAGCATCTCAGTTTTGGAGGATACACATAGTAATTTCAAGGATGTATGTGCTGGGGCTTCCCTGATGGCTCAGTGGTAAAGAATCTGCCTGCTGATGCAGGAGACACAGGTTTATTTCCTGATCCAGGAAGATCCCACATGTCTCTGAGTAACTAAACCTCTGTGCCACAACTACTGAGCCTGTGCTCTAGAGCTTGAGAGCTGCAACTATTGAAGTCCTTGCTCCCTAGAGCCGGTGCTCTGAAACAAGAGAAACCACTGCAATGAAAAGCTCACATACCTCTCAACTAGAGTGTAACTCCCACTCTCCACAAGTAGAGAAAGTCCACGCAGTGGCGAAGACCCAGTACAACCTCAAATAAATAAAGTAAAATTACTTGAAAAAAAATTGACATATGATGATCTCAAATAATTATCTCAAAATAAAAAGGTTAAAAATATTTGTGCAATTTGAAACAATTTCTTTGCCCTGGCATTGTCTTTGCCTACCTTCCCCTGTAGGGAGGACGCATTCCCTATTTTCTTGTTCTGCTAATATTTTGCCTGATGAAACCAGGAGACGTATCAGTTAGGATTGGGTCTCTGGTCAAGTAGCAATGCAACCCTGAAAGAGCAAAGGCTGGTATTGTCAGGGACAACCTCTTTTCAGCTCAGTTCTCTACACCTTCCCCAAAGGGGCTGGCGTTTGCCCTTCTGGTCCAAGGAGGCACCCTGCTCCATGCAGCAGGAAAAACAGGAAAGGCTGGAGAAAGGCAAAGGAATGCATCACAGTCATCTTTTAAGGTAAGTTTCTAGAATACGCCACAAGATTACTTCTGTTTTCATAACTCACCGTACACAAGTTTGTCACTCTTCACTGCACTCACTGATGAGAAATAGTCTCTTCTTCATGGCCCTGTGCCCGGCCACTGATTCTAACAATTAACACTCGCCTTGTGTTCATTACATGCTAGGCATTGTTCTGGTGTAATAAGAAGCCTAATGGGCCAGCGATTGACATAATATAGGCAACATTACAGTCGTAACAATAATAGGAGTGGCCATCCATTACTGAGAGCTTACTACCTGGTGGGCATTGTGTTAGAGGCCTTATGTATGATGTAATCAGTCCTCAGATTGGTCCTCATCGCAAGGTAGATATTTTCCATATTTTACAGGTGAAGAAACTGAAGATAAAGGAGACTAAGAATTTGCCCAAGGGCACAGAGGTGGTAAAACATAAACCTACAATTTGAACTGGAATTTGGACCTAGATATGTTTTTCTAAAAACTCTCTTCATAGTGAAACACTTTCTCCTACTTGGGGAAAAGTGGGAGGCAATTAAATGTTGGAGCTGGGATCTGGAGTTAGATTTGAATCTCAACTTTACTGTTAAAAGCTCTGCGAACTGGGACATTTGATTTAATTTTTAGGTTTTGTTTCCTCATCCGGAAAAAGGGATAATAACTTCATAGTAAAAATGTAAGGAAAGTGTCCATGTAGAACACTCAGTGTAGTAAGGATGTGGTAAATCTCTAATTATTATTAGTAGTAGTAGCAGTAGTAGTAGTAGCATTTTAGATAGCACTCTTTAGGATAAAGTGGACAAGAGGTAAAATTAGATGTATTACCCAGAAATCACTGCAATGATCAAAAGGTGATGGAACTTACAAGAGTAGAGACAGTTGTACAAGAATAAATGTTTCACTTATTATCAGAAATATAGGAAAATATTCTTATTACCTCCTTATTCTCTGTTCCTTACATTGACCAAGATGGGAACATCATATCGATTTACTTTATGAATTTTTCAGATCCTGAAGAAACAATGCTAATATACAAAGTATTTTTTAATGACTTGCTCAACAGCTAAGTAGCCACTTTTTACATTAAAAATTATTAAAAAAATTTAAACACAAATTTGTAAGGCAGAATTATTCAGAGAAACTTTTTTTTAAGTGGCTGGCTTATGAATGAAGGCTATGTGAAGCCATATTGCCCGTGGATTTTTAACAATTAAGCATTTAAAAAAGTCTTAGTTAAAACTGCAATTTTTCTGGTACAAATTTAACTTATATGCAGAGTACATCATGAGAAATGCTGGGCTGGAAGAAACACAAGCTGGAATCAAGATTGCCGGGAGAAATATCAATAACCTCAGATATGCAGATGACACCACCCTTATGTCAGAAAGTGAAGAGAACTAAAAAGCCTCCTGATGAAAGTGAAAGCGGAGAGTGAAAAAGTTGGCTTAAAGCTCAACATTCAGAAAACGAAGATCGTGGCATCCCGTCCCATCCCTTCATGGGAAATAGATAGGGAAACAGTGGAAACAGTGTCAGATTTTATTTTGGGGGGCTCCAAAATCACTGCAGATGGTGATTGCAGCCATGAAATTAAAAGATGCTTACTCCTTGGAAGGAAAGTTATGACCAACCTAGATAGCATATTCAAAAGCAGAGACATTACTTTGCCAACAAAGGTCCATCTGAAGAAGGCAATGGCACCCCACTCCAGTACTCTTGCCTGGAAAATCCCATGGGCAGATGAGCCTGGTAGGCTGCAGTCCATGGGGTCGCTACGAGTCAGACACGACTGAGCGACTTCACTTTGACTTTTCACTTTCACACATTGGAGAAGGAAATGGCAACCCACTCCAGTGTTCTTGCCTGGAGAATCCCAGGGACGGGGGAGCCTGGTGGGCTGCCGTCTATGGGGTCACACAGAGTTGGACACGACTGAAGTGATTTAGCAGCAGCAGCAGCAGTCAAGGCTATGGTTTTTCCTGTGGTCATGTATGGATGTGAGAGTTGGACTGTGAAGAAAGCTGAGCGCTGAAGAATGGATACTTTTGAACTGTGGTGTTGGAGAAGACTCTTGAGAGTCCCTTGGACTGCAAGGAGATCCAACCAGACCATTCTGAAGGAGATCGGCCCTGGGTGTTCTTTGGAAGGAATGATGCTGAGGCTGAAACTCCAGTACTTTGGCCACCTCATGTGAAAAGTTGACTCATTGGAAAAGACTCTGATGCTGGGAGGGATTGAGGGCTGGAGAAAAAGGGGACAACAGAGGATGAGATGGCTGGATGGCATCACCGACTCGATGAGTGAAATCCGGGAGTTGGTGATGGACAGGGAGGCCTGGCATGCTGCAATTAATGGGGTCGCAAAGAGTCAGACATGACTGAGCGACTGAACTGACTGACTGACTATAGTAACTGTTGGAGTAGGAAATGGCAACCTACTCCAGTATTCTTGCCAGGAAAATTCCATGGACAGAAGAGCCTGGCGGGCTACAGTTCATGGGGTCGCAAAGAGTTGGACACGACTGAGCAACTGAGCAAGTAATGGCTATAATAATTTAAGGAAAAATTTTAAAAGCAGCCAGCCAGAAACCTAGAGCAATTGAATTAGAAACTTTTTAACAAAGTCTGTGGCTAAGAAGCAAATTTTTAGAAATTCCCTTTACTCTCAAATGATTTGTCTAGAGAACTCCAGTCCTCTTAAAACTGAGTTCCCCTGAGATTATGGTTAATACTTCTATCCCAAACTTTTCCCCCTTTCTTGTCCTACCTCTGTTCCCCTCAGGATTGAGGAGTATCAAAGAAAGAGGTGGGGCTGAAACCAAGCAGAACCCTGTGGAGTCTTCCCAGGTATAAAAGTCCCTTCATATCCCCCATTATCCTAATGATAAGAACAGTAGAGTCACAAGACTCCTCGTCCCTCCTGAAGGAATATATAAAGCAATCTGATGCATATCTATGAGTTTCTCAGTAAAAACTAAGTCACCCCCACCCAGTGGAGGACGATGACTGTATGCTATCCACAAGCACGCAGACCCCAGCCTGGAGCCAGAGGGTTGATGGCAGAGATTCCTGAAAATCACCTTGTTACTTCACCACCGCCCAATGAGTCAGAATGTCCATGAGCTGATGAGGCATCCTGAGATCCTGTTATCTTCATCCTAATTATCTTCCCTAACCCTTGTTTAAAAGCCACTGGGGAGTTCTGAGCTGCCCTTTCTCTTTGCTTGCCACCCTGCAAAGAAACCCTTACTTTGTTGCAAACACCCTCTGTCCGAGTTTGGCTTTCTGTGCCACAGGCTCATGAGCCCTTGCTCTGTTACATTAGAAAAGTTCTTTATTGAAAATCTATGGAAATTAAAAAAAAAATCCAGTGGACTGAATACAGCTTGAGGTAAGGAAAGCCTACAGAGAGTAATCAGTTTTGTGGCTTTCACAGTGTTTAAATGTGAAGATTTCTGCATCTCTTCCAGAAGCCAAATGTAGGAATTTGTTCCTTAGATGTCACAATTGTAGTTCTTGGAATTTAGTTTTCCAAGCAAAAGGAAGTGTTGTGAAATGGAGAATAAATTGGATTTTCATTAGAAAATCTGGTTTTTACGTCTTTCTTGTCAGTCTCTCTCTCTCCTCCTCATTTTAATGGTAGAGTTTTCTTGCCTCTTTGGGGTGGAACTGAGGGAATTATTAGGGTCCTCAATTAACAAGTGGTGTGGTCTCATCAATTCTCTCAGGACATGAAAGCTGTTCCTCATGGAGTGGACTGGTGCTCCAGTAACATCAGATGGCTTCTTCTTCTTCTTCTTCTTTTTTTTTTTTTAACTGGGGCATAATTGCTTTACAATGTCGTGTTAGTTTCTGCTATACAATGAAGTGAAGCAGCCATGTGTATACATATTTGTTGTTGTTTAGTCTCTCAGTCATCATGTCCAACTCTTTGTGACCCATATACTGTAGCCTGCCAGGCTCCTCTGTCCACGGGATTTTCCAGGCAAGAATACTGGAGTGGGTTGCCATTTCTTCCTCCAGAGGATATTCCGGACCCAGGGACTGAACCCCCAAGTCTCAGCATATCCTTCATAGCAAGCGGATTCTTTATTGCTGAGCCACCAGTATCCCCTCCCTTTTAGACTTCACTCCCACCCCCTATCCCACCTCTCTAGGTCATCAACAGACCACAGACCTGAGCTCCCAGTGCTGTGCTAGCTATCTGTTTTACATATGGCAGTGCCCATATGACAGATGGCGTCTTGATTTCCCCAAGCTCCGTGCTGCATTCACACACTGAACAGTGAGTCTGCATCTCCTAATGTCAGACATCTCATAAGATGGCAAACAAAATGTTGAGTAAGGAAGAGCCTCACTACCTCCAAGGAACTCGCTATCTAGTGCTGTTTCAGCCTTCATTCTTACCCCCACACTTTCTGTCAGAACGCTCTTACTTGGCTAATCTCATGTTTATCTCACGACTTATTTCAGGCATCATGGTCTTCTGGTATCTGTCCTGCATCCATCTCCATCCTCTCATGATGCCCTCCCTCCAGTCAAGTGCCCCTCCACTGTACCCCTCCAGCACCTACATCTCTCTCCCGTGTACCATGTTACACTTCTGTGTATTGTATATCACCTTTTCTGCTACTGTTTCCCCAACTACCTTGCAGACTCCTGGAAGGTGAAGACACAATCTTATTTCTTGTAGTCTTTTCACTAGAATGCCTGTTATTGAGTAAATGCATACAAAGTAAATATATACAAAGATATCTGGATTTATTACATGGTAACATTCAGAAAACTAAGATCATGGCATCTGGTCCCATCACTTCATGGGAAATAGATGGGGAAACAGTGGAAACAGTGTCAGACTTTATTTTTCTGGGCTCCAAAATCACTGCAGATGGTAATGGCAGCCATGAAATTAAAAGACACTTACTCCTTGGAAGGAAAGTTATAACCAACCTAGATAGCATATTAAAAAGCAGAGACATTACTTTGCCAACAAAGGCCTGTCTAGTCAAGGCTATGGTTTTTCCAGTGGTCATGTATGGATGTGAGAGTTGGACTGTGAAGAAAGCTGAGCGCTGAAGAACTGATGTTTTTGAACTGTGGTGTTGGAGAAGACTCTTGAGAGTCCCCTGGACTGCAAGGAGATCTAACCAGTCTTTTCTAAAGGAGATCAGTCCTGGGTGTTCTTTGGAAGGACTGATGCTAAAGCTGAATCTCCAGTACTTTGGCCACCTCATGCGACGAGTTGACTCATTGGAAAAGACTCTGATGCTGGGAGGGATTGGGGGCAGGAGGAGAAGGGAACAGCAGAGGATGAGATGGCTGGATGGCATCACCGACTTGATGGAAGTGAGTTTGAATGAACTCCGGGAGTTGGTGATGGACAGGGAGGCCTGGTGTGCTGCAATTTATGGGGTTGCAAAAAGTTGGACATGATCAAGCAACTGAACTGAACTGAATAACTTTTCATGATTTAGCAAGATTAAACTTTTCATGTTTAGCAAGATTAACAACAACCTGGGGTGAGTATTCTAGGGAGCGGTATCCTGTAGAAAGAGCTCTGGGACTTGCTGCATTCTCCCAGCTGTTCCATATGCTTCCTGAGTGTCACTTGCTGGAAGGTGACTTGTGAATGTCACTTCTCCTTGCTTGCGACATGGCCACAAAGCCTTGATTAGAGTTATTCTTCTAAATTGGCATTTCCTTTAGACTTTTCTGAGTAGAAAGTGTAATTTTTATAGTATGAGAGCTTTTGGTTAACTTAGCCATGGTAATTTGTGGCTTTTTTGCACTCTCTAATTTTATCTCTTGAAAATAAGTATCTCTTTTGGTGTAATATTGGGTTGCAGGAGGTCACACTCTTCATAGTGACAGTTTTGAGTGGGAAGAAGGGGATAGCAGAAGAGTTTGGATTTGTTCAAACAAAGGACACCAGAAAGCTCTTCTTAGAAGACTGACCAGGGGCGGCAGACTCAGAAATCTAGGGTAATCTAGAATTCCTGGGATTTCTGTGGATCTGAAAAATATCAACTTTGACTGAAAAAAAAAAAAAAAAGGTTTAAAACAATCTCATTTCTCCAAAATCCTTAGAAATTAAAATGGCTTAGATCATCAGAAATTATACCCTTATGAGGATAGAGAAAAACAGATCCCCTGGTACAATATAAAAATTCAGAATGCTTTCAATCTGATCTAGAGAAATTGAGTCAAAACTAGACAGCTCTTTCAACTCTTTAAAGGATTTTATGATCTGTTGGGACAGCAACTTGGAGGTGGTATATCTACTTACAAATCAAATATTTCTAAAAGTTTTTAAAATGAAATAACATACAAACACAAAGAAGCAAAAGAAACTTATATTTTGAGGAAGTCTGATTTTTGTGATTAAAGCTAAGTAATACATTTTATATATTATAAAAATATTTTTAGCATATTTTCTTGAAAACATTAGACTTTTTATTGATGTGCAACACAACAGTTCCTAAATATGCAGTTTCTGTATTTGTGTTTTCAACCTGTTCTTCAGAATAGCACTTCAGTTGCTTCCTGAAAAGTAAAAACAATACAAACATTTTTTAAGAACATATAGTGTAATTTTAAAATATGTTTAATTAATTTTAACTTTCTTACTATTTCATGGAATGGTTAATAAGACAAAAATCAGTATTTCAGAGTTTACCAATTTAAGTTGCTCTTGTGCGGAACTGTGGAGAGAGAACAGTGGTCCTTATATATTGTAGTTTTCACATTCAAGTTTTCTTATTTTATTTAGTATAATTTTGCCGGGGTCCAGCCCCAGTTAGATCCAGGGATTCCCTCAGGAGGACGGCGTTGGCGACTGAGAGAAATAGAGAAAGAGATAAGGAAAGAATTTTGCAGTTAAGAAAATAGAGGAGAGAAAAGAGGCTGATATTCCTTGGTTTATGCAGAAAGCCAATAAAGCCCCAGCATGGGACTTGCTCTGTTCACGTAGGCCGCAGGCGCCCTCTCGAATAGCTGAAGATGCCCCACCTTAGGCACCTTCTCGAGTGGGTCTTAGAAGCCCAGGCAGGAAAGTGAACGCAGAAGGCCCCTGCACTCCAGGGAATCAGCCTGAAAAGGAAAATGAAAGAGAAAGAATGACATGGGGAGACCCAAGCTTGATGAGCATGGCCCACACTTTATTTTCCAAAGTAGTTTTTATACCTTAAGTTGTGCATAGAGGATAATGGGGGGGGTGGGGCGGGGGTAGAGTCATGCAAGGTCAGCAGTCCTTCATCCTTATCGAAGCCAGGCTTTCTTTCTGCAAACTTATCATATGCAAAACCTTTAGGTGATTTACATCATCTTCTGGCCAGGACGCCTGTTAACATTTTATGACCCTTTCTTCAGAAAACTTATTTTTCTCTAAAGGTGATTATTCTAAAGTCAGGCGCCACCCTCTGAAAGCATTAGATAAAGTTGCATTCCTATAGGGCAAAAGTGTGGTGGGCTATAACAAGAAAAGAATTAACTCAAGGGTCCAAGGTTACAAACATTAAAGCTACTACTTACATTTCTATATACCAACTGTATTAATCAGTATACTCCCAGAGACACAATAGGTAAGGGATATGGAAACTTGGCAGCAAGCATTAGCTCAACAAAGAAATCCTCTACTAGTTCTATTCTAACAATTTTAACTCTCTGAGAAGCTCTGCATTGTTAGAATATCTTAAGCTTCCCGTGCCTCTTGTGGTTGGGAGGCTGTGAACAATCACATGCGTAGCTGCAGGAGTCGGAACAAACCTGTCAGGCAAGCTAGAAAGTCATCAGAGGGGTTTGAATTGAAACACAGCTATTATGTCCAGGAGACTTATTAACTAGAGTTTTAAGTTGATTTTCTTACAGAGAAAGGTGGTTGGGGATAGCCCCCCGTTAATGTCAGAAGAGTTGGTGAAAGTCGTGAAATAGTAAAACAGACAGATTTTTGTTTTGGGGTAGATGCTCAGGCAGGTCCAGGGGGGCCCCTTGAGTTCTGATTCACCTTTGCATGTCAGATCTCTCCGCATGACCTTTGTCATGGGTGGGAACTCCCGTGCTGGCTCCCGGCATAATTTCAGGACTCTCTTAAAACTAAAATGCTGTTAATTCAGAATGCAAAGTTATTAAAAAAGAAAAACAGAATTTCATCAACTGTTGCTATCAGCTGAATATGTGAGTGTGTGCTATGTCTGAGTCTTTGCAATCCCATGGACTATGGCACGCCAGGCTCCACCGTCCATGGAATTTTTCAGGCAAGAATACTGGAGTGGGTGGCCATTTGCTCCTCCAGGGGATTTTCCCCACCCAGGAATCAAACCCACCCAGGAATCTCTTAAGTCTCCTGCATTGGCAGGCAGATTCTTTACCAATAGTGCCACCTGGGAAACCCCATCTGAATGGGAAAGAAAGTGAAAGTCGCTCAGTCGTGTGTCTGACTCTTTGCTATCCCATGAACTATACAGTCCATGGAATTCTCTAGGCCAGAATACTGGAGTAGGTAACCTTTCCCTTCTGCAGGGGATCTTCCCAACCCAGGGATGGAACCCAGGTCTCCTGCATTGCAGGTGGAATCCTTACCAGCTGAGCCACCAGGGAAGCCCCACCTCAAATTTATGTTTTAAAATCTAATGTCCAATGTGATGGTATTAGGGATAGGGCTTTTGATAGGTGCTTAGGTCTTGAGGGCAGAGCCTCCATGAATGCGATTAGTATTCTTAGAAGAGACTCCACAGAATTCCCCAGCCCCTTCGACCGCATAAAGATACAGTGGAAGTCTGTGACCCAGAAGAGGGCCCTTATTTGACAATGCTGGCACCCTGATCTCAGACTTCTGGCCTCCAGAATTGTGAGAAATTAATTTCTGTTGTTCTTAAGCTATTCGATCTTTGGTATTTTGTTATAGCAGCCTGAAAGGACGAAGACCATGTTTAAGTCTTCTCATGTCTTAATTGAAGAATTATGGATTATTTAGTAGCAAAGGGGAAGCTGTTAACTTTTTATCTGCGAAAAAAGTCCTAAAAAACACCATGAACAATATCATTTACCAATGACTTGAAAGTAGGATTTTATGAATTTTGTAAAATTCCAAAGTTGTAGATACAAGTAGGGAGGAAGTCAGTGAAGATAATTAAGAAAAAATCCGTTTAATGAAGAAACACAAAATGTACAGATATAATACTGTACAAATATAATAATAATAAGCAGTATTTATACTTTATATTTTAATGCTTCTTGGAAGAAAGAAATGAACTTAAGCAGTACCTATCACATGATTCTAAAACAGACAGCAAGTTTACTCTTACTAGAATTCTAGGGACAAGAAAACTGGCATTAAAATACAATAACTTGCATGCTGCTGTTTACCTTTGATCCCTCAGCTCCAAACCCATCCTCTCTATTATCTATAAGAGGCAGGGCTGGGACTTTTCAAATTGTGCTTCTCCCTTGACAGCTGGTTTCTAATTAGTTTCTACCAGGAGGAGGGAAGAACGGATTATTTCTTCTTGAAGCCCCAGGCTCCAGTTGTTCTGCCACTCTCCCAGAAAGCCAGCCTTATTGTTTCCCTTCATCCTGACTTTATTTTTTTTTTTTTAATTTTAAATTTAGTCTTGGATTTTAGTACTGAAATACTTCATTCTCCTTCTAAATTATTCAGTTCAATTCAGTTCAGTCATTCAGTCGTGTCTGACTCTTTGCAACTCCATGGACTGCAGCATGCCAGGCCTCCCTGTCCATCACCAACTCCCGGAGTTTACTCAAACTCATGTCCATTGAGTTGGTGATGCCATCCAATCATCTCACTCTCTGTCGTCCCCTTCTCCCAACTTCAATCTTTCCCAGCATCAGGGTCTTTTCAGTTGAGTCAGTTCTTTGCATCAGGTGGCCAAAGTATTGGACTATCAGCTTCAGCATCAGTCCTTCCAGTGAATATTCAGGACTGATCTCCTTTAGCATGGACTGGTTGGATCTCCTTGTAGTCCAAGGGACTCTCAAGAGTCTTCTCCAATACCACAGTTCAAAAGCATCAATTCTTTGGCACTCAGCTTTCTTTATAGTCCAACTCTCACATCCATACATGATTACTGGAAAAACCATAGCTTTCACTAGATGTACCTTTGTTGGCAAAGTAATGCCTCTGCTTTTTAATATGCTGTCTCGGTTCGTCATAACTTCCAAGGAGCAAGCGTCTTTTAATTTCATGGCTGCAATCACCATTTGCAGTGACTTTGGAGACCAAAAAAGTAAAGTCTGACACTGTTTCCACTGTTTTCCCATCTATTTCCCATGAAGTGATGGGACCAGATGCCATGATCTTCGTTTTCTGAATGTTGAGCTTTAAGCCAACATTTGCACTCTCCTCTTTCACTTTCATCAAGAGGCTGTTTAGTTTTTCTTTGCTTTCTGCCATAAGGGTGGTGTCATCTGCATATCTGAGGTTATTGATATTTCTCCCGGCAATCTTGGTTTCAGCTTGTGGTTCATCCAGCCCAGCGTTTCTCATGATGTACTCTGCATATAAGTTAAATAAGCAGGGTGACAATATACAGCCTTGATGGACTCCTTTTCCTATTTGGAACCAGTCTGTTGTTCCATGTCCAGTTCTAACTGTTGCTTCTTGACCTGCATACAGATTTCTCAGGAGGCAGGTCAAGTGGTCTAGTATTCCCATCTCTTGAAGAATTTTCCACAGTTTGTTGTGATCCACACAATCAAAGGCTCTGGCATAGTCAATAAAGCAGAAATAGATGTTTTCTGGAACTCTCTTGCTTTTTCGATGATCCAACAGATGTTGGTAATTTGATCTCTGGTTCTTCTGTCTTTTCTAAATCCAGCTTGAACATCTGAAAGTTCAAGGTTCATGTACTGTTGAAGCCTGGCTTGGAGAATTTTGAGCATTACTTTGCTAGCAGGTGAGATGAATACAATGTGCCATAGTTTGAGAGTCCTTTGGCATTGCCTTTCTTTGGGATTGGAATGAAAACTGACCTTTTCCAGTCCTGTGGTCACCGCTGAGTTTTCCAAATTTGCTGGCATATTGGGTGCAGCACTTTCACAGCATCATCTTTTAGGATTTGAAATAGTTCAACTGGAATTCCATCACTACCACTAGCTTTGTTCATAGTGATGCTTTGTAAGGCCCACTTGACTTCACATTCCAGGATGTCTGGCTCTAGGTGAGTGATCACACCATCGTGATTATGTGGGTCATGAAGATTTTTTTTTGTATAGTTATTCTGTGTATTCTTGCCACCTCTTCTTAATATCTTCTGCTTCTGTTAGGTCCATACCATTTCTGTCCTTTATTGAGCCCATCTTTGCATGAAATATTCCCTTGGTATCTCTAATTTTCTTGAAGAGATCTCTAGTCTTTCCCATTTTATTGTTTTCCTCTATTTCTTTGATTGTTCACTGATGAAGCTTTCTTATCTCTCCCTGCTATTCTTTGGAACTCTGCATTCAAATGGGTATATCTTTTCTTTTCTCCTTTGCCTTCGTGTTTCTTCTTTTCACAGCTATTTGTAAGGCCTCCTCAGACAACCACTTTGCCTTTTCACATTTCTTTTTCTTGGGTGTGGTCTTGATCCCTGCTCTTGTATAATATCACAAACCTCTGGCCATAGTTCTTCAGGCACTCTGTCTATCAGATCTAATCCCTTGAATCTATTTCTCACCTCCACTGTATAATCATAAGGAATTTGATTTAGGTCATACCTGAATGGTCTAGTGGTTTTCCCCACTTTCTTCAATTTAAGTCTGAATTTGCCAATAAGGAGATCATGATCCAAGCCACAGTCAGCTTGAGGTTTTGTTTTTGCTGATTGTATAGAGCTTCTCCATCTTTGGCTGCAAAGAATATAATCAATCTGATTTAGGTATTGACCATCTGGTGATGTCCATGTGTAGAGTCTTCTCTTGTGTTGTTGGAAGAGGGTGTTTGCTATGACCGGTGCGTTCTCTTGGCAAAACTCTGTTAGTTTTTGACCTGCTTCATTCTGTACTCCAAAGCCAAATTTGCCTGTTACTCCAGGTATTTCTTGACTTCCTATTTTTGCATTCCAATCCCCTATAATGAAAAGGACATCTTTTTTGGGCATTAGTCCTAGAAGGTCTTGTAGGTCTTCATAGAACTGTTCAGCTTCTTCAGCATTACTGGTCGGGGCATAGGCTCCAATTACTATGATATTGAATGGTTTGCCTTGGAAACAAACAGAGATCATTCTATTGTTTTTGATACTGCATCCAAGTATTGCATTTCGGTCTCTTTTGTTGACTATTCTTCTATTCTATTCTTCTAAGGAATTCTTGCCCACGGTAGTAAATATAATGGTAATCTGAGTTAAATTCACCCATTCCAGTTCATTTGAGTTCACTGATTCCTAAAATGTTGATGTTCACTCTTGCCATCTCTTGTTTGACCACTTCCAATTTGCCTTGATTCATGGACCTAACATTCCAGGTTCCTGTGCAATATTGCTCTTACAGCATCAGACTTCTATCACCAGTCACATCCACAACTGGGTGTTGTTTTTGCTCTGGCTCCGTCTCTTCATTCTTTCTGGAGTCATTTCTCCACTGATCTCCAGTAGCATACTGGGCACCTACTGACCTGGGGAGTTCCTCTTTCAGTGTCCTCTCTTTTTGTTTTTTTCATACTGTTCATGGGGTTCTCAAGGCAAGAATACTGAAGTGGTTTGCCATTCCCTTCTCCAGTGGACCATGTTTTGTCAGAACTCTCCACCATGACCCATCCATCTTGGATGGCCCTACATGGCACGGCTCGAGTTTCCTTGAGTTAGACAAGGCTGTGGTCTGTGTGATCAGATTGGTTAGTTTTCTGTGATTGAGGTTTTCAGTCTGTCTGCCCTCTGATGGAGAAGGATAAGAGGCTTATGGAAGCTTCCTGATGGGAGAGACTGACTGAGGAAACTAAGTCTTGTTCTGATGGGCGGGGCCAGGCTCAGTAAATTTTTAATCCAATTTTCTGTTGATGGGTGGGGCTGTGTTCCCTTCCTTTTATTTGACTTGGGGCCAAACTATGAGGGAGGTAATGAAGATAATGGCGACCTCCTTCAAAAGGTCCCATGCATGCACTGCTATACTCAGTGCCCCCAGCCCTGCAGCAGGCCACTGCCAACCCATGCCTCTGTTGGAGACTCCTGCACATTCCCTGGGCAAGTCTGGGTCAGTCTCTTGTGGGGTCACTGCTCCTTTCTCTTGGGACCTGGTAGGCACAAGGTTCTGTTTGCATCCTCTAAGAGTCTGTTTCCCCAGTTCTGTGTAAGTTCTGGCGGCTCTATGGTGGGGTTAATGAGACCTCTTCCAAGAGGGCTTATGCCATACCCATGTCTGCTGCATCCAGAGCCGTGCCCCAGGTGCAGTCCACTGCAGACCTGTACCTCCACAGGAGATGCACGAACACCATTCTGTCTCAGTCTGTGCGAGGTCTCTGGGTCCTGGTGTGCACAAGGTTTGTTTGAACCCTCTGAGCATCTCTGACCAGTAGGGGGTTTGATTCTAAACATGATTTCATTCCTCCTACCAACTTGCTGGGGATTCTCTGCCCTTGGACGTGGGGTATCTCCTCACAAATTTATGGCAATGTGTGGCCACAGAGAATGCTTTAGGAATGGGCATGTGACCCAAGCTGAGCCAATGACAACAACTTTGGGACTTTTGCTGGAAGTGTTGGGCAAGAGGTTTGTTCTTTCTGCATTAGCTGCATTAGAATGTAAACATGAAGATGCTGGTGGTGTTTGTACATGAGGCTTGGGGTGGATGATGCAGACAGAGTCTGGGAGTGAATCTATCACTGAGGAGAATGGAGCAGAGAGACGGAGACTCAGGCTCTGGATGATGTCATTTGAGTCTTTGGTTCTTGCTCTGCCAGAAATCAGATTACTTCTGAGTGTCTCAGTTAAGCGAGTTCACTTTATTGTCCAAACCAAGTGGAGCTGAGCTTCTGTACCTTGTAACTGAAAGAATACTGACGTAACCTGAACTTCTCACTCCCCACATTCTTATACCCCATCATATAATGGAATAACATTTCCACAGGGTGGTTTTGTCTTTACATTTGAAGCTATCACTCCCTTGGACAGCAAGGAGATCAAACCAGTCAATCCTAAAGGAAATCAACCCTGAATATTCACTGGAAGGACTGATGCTAAAGCTGAAACTCCAATACTTTGGTTACCTGATGCAAAGAGCTGACTCATCGGAAAAGATCCTGATGCTTGGAAAGATTGAGGGCAGGAGGAGAAGGGGGCAACAGAGGGCGAGATGGTGGGACGGCATCATGGACACAACAGACACGAGTTTCTGCAGTCCATGGGGTGGCAAAGAGTTGGACATGACTGGGCAGCTGAACCACAATAACAATTACTAATTAAGGAGAACAAAGAAGGAAAGAAAAGTGTACTTCTCAGTTTTGAGTACCAAATTCAATTCACTAGCTGTATCAACAGAGGATGAGGTGGTTAGATGGAATCATGGACACAACAGACACGAGTTTCAGCAAACTCCAGGAGATGGTGAAGAACAGGGAAGCCTGGGGTGCAACTGTCCATGGGGTCACCAAGAGTCAGACACGACTGAGCAGCTGAACAACAACTTCCTTAATGGCCGAGACTCTTTGTGACCATAGCGGTGCCATGCTGCGGTCTTTCTTCAGTAAACATTTTCTGATACTTTAGTACGTGGAGACAAACAGCATGTACCGTGCTTACCTAGAGTACGTTCAATGTCAAAACTGCAGTCATAAATATTTCCAAGAGCAACACTCTTCCCAGCAGACAGCTTATCACTGTAGTCACTATCTGGGCAGCTGTACCCACAGTGGACGCTTTGCTGTTGCTGCTGCCGCTGCTGCTACTGCCCGGGCTGGAGACAGACTGCGAAGCCAGGCCGAGAGGCCGGGACTCCACCCGAACAAACTCATCCAGGATAAATTCAATCTTAAAATTTTCTCCTGGGGGGGAAAAAATAAGCAGTGTTTGACTTCCTTTTATTATCTGTTTGTTGTCATACACTTCCAACTGGGTTTTCATCAACTTACAAATACTGTATAACCCCTAATGAAGTACTTTTGGAAACTGAGTCAAATGAACTGAAGTATAAACAATGGTAGAGAGGGTCTCAGAGTCAGAAGTGTTCTATTTGCCATAGTTAACTTCCCTGGTGGCTCAGATGGTCAGGAATCCACCTGCAGTGCAGAAAACCCAGGTTCAATCTCTGGGTCAGGAAAATCCCCTGGAGAAGGGATTGGCTACCCACTCTAGTATTCCTGCCTGGAGAATTCCATGGACAGAGGAGCCTGGAGGGCTACAGTCCATGGAGTCACAAAGAGTCAGACAGAACTGAGCGACTAATACGTTCACTTCTATCTGCTCATCAGCTATGGACAGGAGGACTCTGGATAGATTTTCCTTCTGGACCATCAATACCTACTTCTTAGGGGTTCTCTCCTAGTGCCCAGGACTGGCTGTTAGAAACAAAGGACAGTATGGAAGAGAGCTGAGGGTGCCGAGCCTTGTCTGATCATTGTACACTTGACCAAGGAGCAATGGAAAGACACTTAATCACTTTTCTTGCATACGCTTTGTTGTTTGTACAGTTTTACAGTGGTTAATCTACAAACTGGCTAACTGATCTAAAAATCATGAAGAGATGACTATATTTGACCTTCCTTACTGTACACAAGCAGGGAACTGAAAGCCTACACTTACGGGAAAAAAGAAAGCAAGAAATAAGGAAGAAAGGAGGAAGGGAGGGAGGGAGGAAGAGAATTAGAAATAACAGATAGACACTCCAAGGGAAGCTTTGAACTCTAAAGGAAAATTTACTGGATAAAAGGAGAGCACTATTTTGTTATCATGAAAAGTGTCAAAATCTACATTATTGCTTCAGCACTCTAGTGATCCCAGTTACTTTGGAACACTGACTTTGAAAATGGTACTATGAAGACCTTGATCCTCAGGTTGGGTCTTTGCCACTGGGCACCTTCTGAGTCTACCTTCCCAGGGAGGTGGGCAACCTTCTTTCAGAGGGGGTTCTTGTCAAGTGCCTCATAGCTCATCATTTAGGCTGACTGTTAGAGCTTATAGGACACTGCAGGCTCTTGCCCCAGGGCACAATGTTGAACTCATTGCCACTGGATTTCCATAAAACTCTAGGTTGAGATATTGCTGCCCAGTAGGAAGATCAAGTTTCTCTGTTTTGGAATGATTTTAGCTTTTGATATTTAGGTCTTATGAAAAAAAAAAATCCAGATTATTGTTAGAATTTCTTTAACTTATTTTACTCTTTATTTTTTTATTTTTATTTTTTTTAAAGAGAATTTATTTTTGGCTGTGTTGGGTTTTCATTGCTGTGCTGAGCAGGGGCAACTCTCTAATTGCAGTGCAAGGGTTTCTTATTGTGGTGGCTTCTCTTGTTGCAGAGCATGGGCTCTAAAGCTCAGGCTTAGTTGTTTTGTGGCATGTGAAATCTTCCCGGATCAGGGATCAAACCCATCTCCTGCACGGGCACATGGATTCTTTACCACTGAGCCACCAGGAAAGCCCTATTGTGGCTTTTATTCTGACTTTTAGTATGTGTATGTTTGAAATAAGATTGGTGAGGAGAGTTAGGGCTAAGATAAAACTTTTTCAGGAGTTAGGGCTTATAAAGGTCCTAAATGAGCCCTGGGTTGAGGTAAACAGAGTAATGCTGGTCTGTCTCCAGTACAGAGAGTCTATTTCCTTCCTTTTGACATTGATTCATCTATCATCACTAGAGACCTACTTTTTGGATGTATCATTTTTGCCATGGTAGAAAGGCTTTTACCAGTTGAAGCTATGCCATCAGTCCACATGGAAATAATATAAGAAACCTCACTGTGGGAGTTGTGACTATATTTACTCTAACCATGTTGAAGAGATCATGAGTATACTTCATGAGAACTCACAGGAGACATCTGTTCTGGTCTCAGAGCAAATTGTAATTCATCAGAGCGACTGTTTCATCTTTAGAGAGCTATGAATCATGAAAACGCTCATGTTTTCTCCTTGGCTTATAGAAAGACTAGAACCCACTTTCCAGCCCAACTCTGAACTCCAGCATGGGCCATTAAAATTACCTGATACTATCTTACCCTTTCTTTTCTTGAACTGAAAACTCTATATATTAAATTTTCTTACTATACATGTAATATGTAATTTTTACATAGACGATGTAGAAAAATTACACATGGATAAGGAAGAAAATATGAATCATGATATAATTTTGATTTACATCCTCAAATTACCTGTTTTAATTCCCTTAATTGCTTATTTTATTTTTCACCTTGTTTTGCATATTAGATATATTTTTGTAAGCTAGACATTCTGATTTCTATAATTTATTGAGCAGAGTAGTACAGACCGCTTTGTTCATTAAAAGGAAATTATAATTATCCTTATTTATGGGTATACATGTGAGGATCAAAAATAGTACACTCACCTGTTCTAAGAAGAGTAAGATCTGTGTAGTTGGCCCAACAGCTGCTAAACGGAATTGTTGTATTTCCACTAAGTCCACTGATTTGGTTATTATTGGAGTCCTTTAGTACAGCCTTCAAAGCCAGTGCAGTAATCCCAACTGATACACAATTACCCTAAAGAAAAAAAGAGTAGAGCATTACAACAACTGGCCTGTTACCATGCTTTTTTTTTTTTTTCTAAAAAAAAAAAAAAAAAAGAGATATATGGAACTTTATCTTTTTAAATGTCTCATTTCAAATTTTAAATCTACAGAAGCTCCTTTTCCTACACAAAGAGTTCAAATAACAAGCTGTGGAGCAAGTTCACAGAGAAGGCACATTTTTAAAACATACAAGACGATATTCATAGATAACAGTCCAAAGTTGAAGAGGCAGTGCCATTCCCAGTTTGCCAGTGTACCGGGATTAGTGAAGTTGGCTCACCCTCCAGAATTGATAACTTCATTCTTCCACTTAAAGAAATCTCTGAGTTATAACTTACATCGGCATCTTCTGCCTTTACTGAAGGCTGTTGAGAAAATGGCTGTCCCAGCTGTGTGGCCACCGGCTGAGTGACCACTGAGAGCGAAGTCACAAGGGCCACATGATGAACAGGAAATGAAAGCCTTCCAACCGGTTGGGCAGCCACCTGTGAATGGTCATGAACGATAGACTGGTTATCACATGATCGACTACATTCAGTAGCAAACTCGTCTTAGCCAGGCTAAGTGTTTAACGTTCATTGTTAAAAGTATGTTCAAGGTGTGAAGTCAATATTATTACAATATTTCCTCTAGAGCATATTCATGAAGCACTGTTGTAAATAATCAAAGTAAAGCATATTTTACACCAATAAATATTTTTTTAGAAGATACACTCCTTTTTCAACTACTTTATGATTTTGGCAATACTGTAAAAAAAAAAAGGCAACAATTAGAAAGACATGCTCTCTAAATTACTGTACTGAAATAGAAGAACAGTTAAAATAAGAAAGAAACAATGTTTTAAATAGCAAAATGCATCTTTCTAGTTGCATTTTCTTACCTTAGCCCAGCCAGAATCACTGGGGCTGGGGATAGGATCGGTAATAGACATGGAAGAGACATTAAATCCAAGGATACTATTGGTTTTTCCTAAAATTACAGCTTGTCCAAGAGAACCAGCAATTTCTTGGAGTTCAGGTAACTGCATCTGACCTATGAGGAAAGTGTTATGACACGTGGACTGTAAGAATATGGAACAGGGAGAACATGTGAGAATATTCCGCTTCAGTTTCTGTTTGTGCCACTCGCTCCATCCACATCAGAGAATTCTACAGCTTTCTAACCATACCTGAGCTAAACATGACAAAGTCATACTAAGGAGGTCAGGAAAATAAAAAACTCTGTAGAATATATATATATTTAGCTAGAATTAAAGAAAAAAAGACAAAACAAAGGTGATAATATAATTTCAAGAAAAATGAGTGAGAGCATGCAGGGAAAAATGTTTCTTAATTTAATACTTTCCTATGTCATTCTTTGTTTAGAAGTGAAGCACTCTCATGTATGTCTATCATTAAATATTACTTTTTAAAAAAATAGAGTGTTCATTGCAGAATGGAAGGAGATAATTAGCATCATTGAATTTATAGTATATATTAATGAGTGGCTAACATTACCATTAAATTACTAACAAAAATGTTCCTTGCTCTGGACATTGATGATTTTCAAGGTTAATTCTGACACTGTAGGTAGTTTCTATTCCCTTTTTCTAGCTTTGCAGTTCCTTGTAAACCTACTTCCCCCGCTAAGGCTCTTTACCTTGTGAAGTGGCACCTCTTATCAGAGAAGCCTGGAACTCTCTCTTGAGCCCTTCTTCTCCTTCACCTCTCCCCCACACCATATAATCAGTTCTCCATTTCGAAATCTCTCTGACTCCATTGCCCAAATCCTAGTTAACCCATCAGCAGCAGAGATACGAAAACAGCTTTCAAACTGGCTTCCTGGCATCCATTCTCTCCCTCTTGCATTCTGTTCTACACACTGCAGTCAGAGCGATCATTTAAGAAACAACTACAGAGTGAAGCCCATCAGAAAGAGACAAACAAACACTGTACATTAGTGCATATATATGGAATCTAGAAAAATGGTACTGATGAACCTATTTGCAGGGCAGAAACAGAGACACAGACGTAGAGAATGGACCCTGTGGACATAGTGGGAGAAGGAGGGTGGGATGAACTGAGAGAGTATCACTGGCATATATACCCTACCATGTGTAAAACAGCTAGTGGGAAGTTGTCATACAGCACAGGGAGCTCAGCTCAGTGCTCTGAGATGACCTAGAGGGCTGAAACTGTGATAACTTAGATGGGTGGAATGGGAGAGTGGGAGGGGGGCTCAAGAAGGAGGGGATATATATACACTTATACACATATGTATCCCCTCCTTAGGGCAGTATTAAAGAATGACCTAATCATCGGACAATTGCCTTATCTCTAATCAGAACCTGCTTAATCATCTAATCAGGTCATGCTTAAAATTTTGCATGCTAGGCTTCAGCATTATGAGAACCAAGAACTTCCAGACATACAAGCTGGGTTTAGAAAAGGCAGAGGAACCAGAGATTTAAATTGCCAACATTTGTTAGTTCATAGAGAAAGAAAGGAAATTCCAGAAAAACATCTACCTCTCTTTTATCAACTACACTAAAGCCTTTGACTGTGTGGATCATAAAATATTGTGGAAAACTCTTAAAGAGATGGGGATACCAACCATCTTACCTGTCTCCTGAGAAACCTGTATGCAGGTCAAGAAGCAACAGTTAGAACCCTGTATGGAACAGTTGATTGGTTCAGGATTGAGAAAGCAGTACAATAGGGCTGTCTGCTGTCACCGTGTTTATTTAACATATACACTGAGCACGTCATGAGAAATGCTGAGCTGGATGAGTTACAAGCTGGAATCAGGATAGGTGGGAGAAATATCAACGACCTCACCTGTGTGGATGATGCCACTCTAATGGCAGAAAGTGAAGAGGAACTGAAGAGCCTCTTGATGAGAGTGAAGGAGGAGAATGAAAAAGCTGGCTTAAAACTAAACATTAAAAAAACTAAGATTATGTCATCCAATACCATTACTTCATGCATATAGAAGGGGAAAAGGTGGAGCTAGTGACAGATTTCCTCTTCTTGGGCTCTAAAATCACTGCAGACGGTGTCTGCAGCCATGAAATCAGAAGACGTTAGCTTCTTGGCAGGAAAGCTATGATAAACCTAGACAGTGTGTTGAAAAGCAGATACATTACTCTCCTGTCAAAGGTCCATATACTCAAGGCTATTGTCTTCCCAGTGGTCATGTACTGTTGTGAGAGCTGGACTGTAAAGAAGGCAGAAGGCCAAAGAATTGATGCCTTTGAACTGTGGTGCTGGAGAAGACTCCTGAGTGTCCCTTGGACAGCAAAGAGATCAAACCAGTCAATATTAAGGGAAATCAACTCTGAATACTTATTGGAAGGACTGATGCTGAAGCTGAAGCGCCAGTATTTTGGTCACCTGGTGTAAACAGTTGACTCATTGGAAAAGTCCCTGATGCTGGGAAAGCATCAGAGGAAGAGATGGCTGGGTGCTATCACTGATGCAATGGACATGAAATTGGGCAAACTCTGGGAGATGGTGATGGACACGGAGGCCTGGCATGCTGCACTCTATGGGGTCGCAAAGAGTTGGACACGACTGGACGACTGAACAACAACAATGGCTGATTCGTGATGTTGTACAGCAGGAACTAACACAACATTGTAAAATCAATTATATTCCAATAAAAAAGAAACAAAAAATAAAACAACAACAACAACCACAACCACAGCCAGTGTCTTGGTGTACTCTTCCTACATCTCTAGCACCTTCCTAATCCAGACTCATGCCTTGAGGGCTTTAGTCACTGAGTTTCTTCCATGAAGGCTAGGCCCTCAAGCTTAGTGTGCTCAGGCAGTACTCTAGGGCAGAAGGTCTCATGTGACACTGAAAATCACAGTCTTGGGTATTTTTAGTCCCTGTCCATTTTAAAGGCCTCTTTTGGTTGATTCAGTCTCTTCGGGATAAATGGCAGTCTTTGAGACTCTCCCCACCCACACACGCTCCTACAAGATGGCTTTCTGGGTATGCCACGTGACCTCATGCCAGCTGTACAAAGGTGCTTCACATCCATACACTGCTACTCCCATCTCTCCTCAGTGGTTTTTGGTGCAGGGTGGCACATCTGACCTGTTGGCATGGTTAACAGGTTCTCTCTGACCATCTGACATGTGAAGGCATCGATTTCTGCTGACTGCCAGCTAGAAACCAAAGACTTTCACTTGAAGAGCTGTTTTCCTGACACGACTCTTTGTCCAGAGGTCCCCTCAGTACTTAAGCAACCACTTTCTAGGACATCTGGAAACTTATACATGTCCTAACATTTTGTGAAGGCTGTGAGGGGCCAGAAGTGTTACTCCATGCATATCTTTCTTGCCACTTTGCAAAATTTTGCTGTGATGTCACTCCTTGCCAGGTTATAGGGCTTTCCTTGAGACCTCAAACCCTAATTCAGTTTAAGTCTTAGAAACAAGCCGTTAGCCTATTTTTCCTCCTGCCCCTATTTCCATGTTCTTAAACTGCAGTGTACTTATATCTGGGTATATAAATATCCAAATTTATATCTAAATCTGGCTAGCAAGATAAAACTGCTTTAAGAGACTGGAGGGTAGGAGAGGTTGTATGTGAAGCAATTTAGATTACATACAGGAAATAAATCACTTTTTTTTTTTTTTTTTTGACATTAGAGTGGCTAGTGTAGTAAGTACTGGACTTCAATACATGTAAAGGCTTACCAGGGAATTTTTTAGAGTCAGTGAACAATCTATATACACAGACCTGTATCTGAACCTGATGCAACTCCTAGACTAAATTAGAGACTATGTTGATCCCAAAGCCCTCACCCTGTAGATATAAGGAAACCCAAGGCTGAAGAAGAGTTACCTATGACTGGGCATAGAGTGAAAATCACTCAGTTGTGTCTGACTCTTCGCGACTCCATGGACTATACAGTCTATGGAATTCTCCAGACCAGAATACTGGAGTGGATAGCCATTCCCTATTCCTGGGGATCTTCTCAACCCAGGGATTGAACCCAGGTCTCCCACACTGCAGGTGGATTCTTTACCAGCTGAGCCACCAGGGAAGTCCAATGGAAGATCTGGCTGCAAACACAAGCCTGTGCTTCCTACTTCTTTCAACAGAGAGCTGATTAGCACTTTCTTCCATTCATGCAAACCTTTCCACAGGCTGATCCCCACAAGGGAGAAAGCTTTTGCCTGCCTAACTGGTAGAATTCCAGAAGAGCAACATGGCTGGTGCATGGGGTTAAAGCTCAGAAGCAAACCGCCTGGGGAAATCAGTGATGACCCTGGTGGCAGAAGATGAGAACACTCAGTACCTAAGTGGACACATAAGAGAGCCTGGGAGTTGAATGAAGAAGATGCTTAACAGGAATCGGGTAGATGAGGATTTTCTGAGTCTGAAATTTATACAACATGGAGACTCTCTTTAAGAATAAGTATTATTTGTACAACTTTTATAATAGTCAATTATTTGACCACATTATTAAGTGGACCATTCTTCCAGGGCCTTGAAAGTCAAAGCCCATCCCAGGACTTGTACAAGTAAAGGGACTTGAAGTTTAAGCTGGATGCTAATATTCCTCCTACAAAGACCCATATCTCATCCTCTTGGAGACGCATATGCCTAGACACTTGGCTTGACCACCAGAGACAACGGCATGGAATTACAGCTGAGAATGTGATTGCATGTCAAGAGGCCAGGAAAGTTCAGTTGCACCAGAGAGGTTTGGGCAGAGCAGAGAAGACCACCCACCCTGTCACAGAAACTATGAGGACAAGAGGGCAACGTGAGGGTCTGAGGTCAAGAAAGTCCCTTGTCATTCAGATACCAACTTGAAAAGATGGAGGAACAAAATCTGAAGGTTTGAACATTTACCCAAATGCTCAACCAGAGTCAGCCTAAAGAAACCATAATTTAAGCCACCAAAGTTACCTCTGGCAGAATAGCTGAGCTTATTTTTATCTCTGATACCTAGAAAATATGGTATAGTGAGTGAGTGTCAGAGAAAGGGGTGATGGCTAGTAAGGCTGATTAGGTCATTCACAGAAATGAAAGACAGGACATATTCTTGCACATTTGCGCTTATTAGGGCAAATAGATGACTTTAGAAATCCATCCTACTACTCCACCTCTCAGAATCTCCAAGGGTTTATTTATCTCCCTTAGGAAGACACCTACTGTCCTTTTTCTGGGCTTACAAAGAGCAGAACCTCTTTCGGTTTCCCATGATCTAGCACCTGTCTACCTCTCAACCTCGTCTCCAGCAGCTTGTTCTTCCTGGAGCCTTCTGCTGCAGATCTTCTGGGTCCTTTCCAGTTCTTCAATTGGACCAAACTCTCACTACCTATTTCCTCAGCTCCAGTATTCTTACCACCCACTTTGACCAACTCTTTTCATTCATTGACCAACTCTTTTCATCCTGAATCTCTCAACTATAAGGTCACTTCCTTAGGTCATTTTTTGGATCTTACGTTAGGTCAAATCCTATTATGGAAGTAATTAATTGCTACAATAACAAAATAGAGGTTGGAGTTTCTTCATAATGAGTAGAGCAGAGAAAAGGGTTTCCAGGTCCTTAGAGGGTTCAGGATGTTGGGGTTGGTGAGATTTCCTGAGCCTGGCTTACCAAGCCTCAATAGTGTTATTTGTGGATGCGGTTTTGGTAATGACATTACCCTTTCTCAAGTGTCTACTTTTCATACCTGCGGTGTCATTGGTTATGAACTGAGGGGGAGGATCACCAATCTCCAGTTCAACTGTGAGCTCCATGGATCTCTTCCTCCGCAGGCTCTCCCCTCGTATTACTTTGCTGACACGGATTTTGTCACTTGGTATCTTTAGGAACAAAGCAAGATTTCTAACCAGATTCTGAGAGCTATAAAAGTCATCCTCTGTTACAGCAGGTAATTGGAAAGAGACAAATACGACTGCAGTGGTGTGAACTTCCACAGGCATAGTTCCTTTAACCAAAAGGTAAAGCATCTGGTAGGTTCTATCAAAGTAGTTTTCACCAGGGACAGTGGAATTCAGGTTAGGAAGTAATTGCTCTACAAAGGAAAAAAAGCCAAAACAGCACAGTTACATCTATTTATATTATCATAATTACCATGCAGTATTTAATATTTGTTTAAATGTACGAAATTCTGAAAAAGTTCAATATTATCATTCTTTTACAGGAAAATGTGCATATTAAAAGCAAAAACATTTATAGAACTGAGGTGCAAAATTAGTCAATTTTTAAAATAATACTATTAATAATCATTATATATTAGATTTAGTATAAAAAACAACTAGCTATAGACAAACTAATGAGAAATAAAATCTAATTATAAACTAGAAATCTATGTTGTACTTATAATACTCTTTATATTTTCAGAATTTTAAAGCCATGACTAAAGGCATTTTGTAATTAAAAAATGTAAATTTAACTTTAATAGCCATTTAGTTTATGCAGTGCTTTATACCAGCTCTTAAGGAAAATTGATGATTCAGTGCTTCTATTTTTACTAAGGACAAAAGTATATACTATAAATGAAGTTTATATGAAAACATCTCAGAAGGATCTCACATCAATAACACAAGTTTACATTTCAGACTGAAAACCCTTTAGTTAATGCAAAACAAATTCTTCTAGGGCACTGAATTTTTGTAAGTGATTGAGATTATATATACCTATATATGTAATGAATAAGTATATATGTGATTTTAGGGCATAGTATAAACAATGTCCAAGAAGTAATAAATCCACTAACACATATTGAACACAAAGTCTGACTGTATAATACTGGAATGTGATATGAAGCTTCTTACCACATTTCATAGTGGGGCATACTGAGGAAAAGAAATTAGAATCTTAGAAAAAAGAGATTATTTCTTACTAACAGACATTCATAGCAATGGCATTAAGAAGGCATTTCATTATTACTTTATATTTTTGAACATCTACTTGCCATTTGGCGTAAACATTCCATGAATCTGAAGCATGTGCTTTTGTATTATAAATTGAAGCTGTTCTCAAGCTACCATTAGAGATGCATATATCACTTATTCTAGGTAACTTTCTCATGTCTTCACATTTTGGGCAACCTAAAGAGATATGTCGGAGAAGGCAGTGGCACCCCACTCCAGTACTCTTGCCTGGAAAATCCCATGGATGGAGGAGCCTGGTAGGCTGCAGTCCATGGGGTTGCAAAGAGTTGGACACGAGTGAGCGACTTCACTTTTACTTTTCACTTTCCTGCATTGGAGAAGGAAATGGCAACCCACTCCAGTGTTGTTGTCTGGAGAATCCCAGGGACGGGGGAGCCTGGTGGGCTGCCGTCTATGGGGTCGCACAGAGTCGGACACGACTGAAGCGACTTAGCAGCAGCAGCAGCAGCAAAGCGATATGTACAGTCATAATAGGATATTATTCTCATTCTAAGTGTCAAAGCAAAATGTTTGTCTAAAAACAATGCTATTTCAGAAAAAAATTTTCTAAAAGGGCGGTGGTGGTACTGTTTTGCAGACTTCTGTAATCAATTCCCTGTAACCAATTTATTAAATTCTACCTGTTGATATTCTATTTTCTTGACTTGAATGATAGAGTACTTTGTATCAAAAGTATTGTCTTTTTTTTTTTTTTTTAAAAAGAGTTAACATTTATAAAAATTAAGCTGCAAATAGGTGCAATCATTTGTGTCTAAAAATAACACTGACTCTCCTGGTTTACAAGGAGGCCAAGGAGCATAACAAAGAGCGTGGGTTATAGAGCTAGACTCTATGTGTTCAGTACCTTGCTCTGCCCCTCCAGCTTTGATATTGCTCTGGACTGAATTGTGTCCCCCCACTCAAATTCACCTACGGTAGCCATAACCCACAATGTGACAGGATTTCGAGATGAAGCCTTTGTGAAGTAATTAGGTTCAGATGAAGTGAGGGTGGGGACTTCATGATGAATTAAGGCCCTTATAAGAAGGGACACCAGAGAGCTCACGCTCTCTCCCCAGCCCCTCCCTGGCACCTGAGATTACAGTGAGAAGGCAGCCATCTGCAAGTATTCAGAACCAGACCATAATGGTATCTGATCTCACAGCCTCCGGAATACTAAAAAAATAAATTTCTGTTTTTAAGCCATCTAGTTTATGGTGTTTTGTTATGGCAGCCTGAGCTAGGACAGAGACCTTGGCAGATTACTTCATCGCCCTGTGTCTCAGTTTACTCATCTGTGCCTACCTCAGAGGGTTATTATTAGGACATAGGAACATCGAGTTATTATATACAAAGCACTTAGCACAGTGCCTGACACATAGCAATGTCTCTGGAAATAGCAGCTATTCATATTAGTAGAAGTAGGACTTGCTTCATAGACAGTAATGATTATGGGTTGTTCATTCATACTCTCCTGTCTAGCTTTTATTATGATCTACAGCACACATTGATGTAATCATGAACCAGGATTAGGGGGTGCAACAAAAATATGATGGTAAGTAGCACATGTGGAAAGGAGTGGACTGGGCTTATTAGGACCCTGTTTAACAAAAAAACTTCCAGGAGCAGAGATAAATCCCAGTTTTGCAACACTGGTAAATGCGCAAGTCAGCTTCTTTCATATATTTCCTTTAAATCCAGAGTTTATTTCACATGTTTACTTCACAATGTTCAGCTGCTGTTATGCTTTCTCGGCAATACTTCTGGTGACTACCAATGAAGTTAGGTTCTAACCTCTACGAAAGAGAAGTGAAGCAAACAGGGCAAAAATTCTAAGTGAAAGCTCTTCTGTACGCAGGAATAACTGAACTAAAAGTGTAGCACATAAATGTTCAGCCATGGTACACACAGACTTTTATCTGCAGGTGTGCAGATAGATACGAATTCCATCAGGAAGGATCTTTCAGGGCACACATGTTCTAAATGAACACATCTTAGTGTGTGGTGGACCGTGGGTAAACAGTTATTTTCTCTGTATTTGTCAAGGGCTAAGGAACTAAAAACATTAATAATGAAACACTATGAAGAATTTTATACACCATTAAGTACATAGACAATGTATGCTGTATGTTCTGAGCAAATACCTGTATACAGTTGTCTAGTAAGTTCACAATGTTTCTGTTGGGAGTTCCACACTGTGTTTTGGGGGCAGACCAGTGTATTGTTCACATAGACATCCAAACGCTGACGTGTGGGGAAAAAAATTCCTACCAGAACAGCCTATTAAAAATAAACAACATGTTTCCATGTAAAGAGAACAATGAAACATAATACTTAGAATTTAGCACTTTGAAAATATCCTTTATACATGCCTTCCATAGAATATTAAAACAAAGTTTTATGGATTTAGGGTAAATATTAAACTAAAAACTTTAAACAGATTTACATTCAACATGGGATCGCAAGGAGTTGAACATGACTGAAGCGACTCAGCATGCATGCAAACATGCAAGGTGTGTGTGAATTCATGGAAAGGGCTTCCCATGTGGTGCAGTGGTAAAGAATCTGCCTGCCAATGCAGGAGAAGCAAGAGACTTGGTTTTGATCCCTGGGTCAGGAAGATCCCCTGGAGAAGGAAATGGCAACCCACTCCAATATTCTTGCCTGGGAAATTCTCTGCCCCATGGACAGAGAAGCCTGGCGGCAGGGTCTCAAAGAGTAAGACATGACTGAGCAATTGAGCATGCACGTATTCATAGGAAAGAATGCAATGTAAGAAAAAATACTAGAGGACAACCTCTAAATTAAAGAAAGAATTCCTTTAAAAAATGACGTTCAACACAGGCTTTCAATTCCAGGGGCAGGGAAAATGGGAGCATTAGCAGTGCTCTTCTGTACAATGCAACCACACAAAGTTAGGTACTTAATGTTGAAAACACTGCTCATCTCTGAGAAAATTTTGTTAGTAAGATAAAAAAAAAAAATCAGTCAAAATAACTATCCTGATTATTGTGGGTCATTGTTCATGTTCATTCCCCATATTTCATGCTATCAGATAAAGTAAGGAGACTTGGCTTTTGCAAAGGCGGGGCAGAATTTATAAGAAATCTAATAAGCTACACATAAATATTCTCTTTCACTAAAAAAATTGAGTCCCTGTCTGATTCAGGCACTATTTTAGGAACTTTCAAAAGTCCCCACCCTCTTTGAGCTTACATTCTAGAATAGAGAGACAATAACTAATAGAAATAAAAAAAAATTAGAGTATGAAGCATGTTAAAAGGTGAGAAGTGCCATAGAAAAGAAAGGAAAGGTAGATCAGAGTCTGACTAACTGGGTGAGCCAGCAGGGAGGGGTGGTCAGGGTAGGCCTACAAAGGAGAATGAGAGTTGAGGAAGTTGGGAGTAGAATGTAGAATGTTCCAGGCAGACTTACCATCGTCGGAAATGCAGGCCCAGAGGGTAAGATGTCTGGTGTGGTGAGGAATAGCAAGGGGCACAGCATGGCTGGAGAAGTCAGAGCGCTAAGGGATGCGGGAGATTTTCAGGTGCCCTGTAGACCATTGTGAGGACTCCGGCTCTTGTACGGAGACAATGGGGAAATTACTGCAGGGTTTGGGGCACAGGGGTGGCCTGCTCTGACCTGTGTTTTTGAAAGTATCTCAGTGGTTACTGAGCTCTGTTACTGAGAACAGACCACAGAGGGGGCAAAGGCAGAGCAGGAGGAGGAGTTGGGAGGGAACTGTCTTACTCCAGGGAGGAGATAATATTGGCTCAAGCTGGATAGAATCACTGGAGGTGAGGAGTGGCCAGATCCTGGACATTTTGCAGGAACTCTCAATAGGATTTGAAGATGGGCTAGATGAGGAATGTGAGAGAAAGAGAGGAATAAAGAATGATTCCAAGATTTCATCTAGAGCAGCTGAAAGGATGGAAATGCTCTCGCCATTCTCAAGTGTTTCCTTTCCTTACTCCTCTCTCTGCCTCGTCTCATACTCATTACTGATGAGTATCAGTTCCTGATACTCTGGGACTTCTGAGTCTCATACTCTTAGGAAAAAAATCTATAGTATGAGACTTCTACTTAACCTCATACTCTTTTCCCACTGACATAGCATAAAGTTAATTATCCCAGCTGAATTCATTTTACAGCAAAGAGCTGACATTATTGAAGATATTTTAGATAATGTGTTGTGATCTCTGAAGTAAGTTGCAAAGGTGTATTTCTGACATATATAAATAACAGCAGCATGGAAGAATGACAATATAATCCTAAGGGGCTGGTTTTAGATGCATGGTATTTTTATGTACAAGTTCAGGTTTTGCTTGCTAATCACACAAATCATAGGGCTCACTGTCACACCTCAGATGTAGCAGCACAAGCCAGTGCATATGTGGAGAGGTGTTGGGAACTCCTGTGTGCTCTCAGGCTGATAAAGCTGTCTGGATTCACAGTATTCTTAGTGGTGGTTCCTGAAAAGGAGCTGTAAGGCTGATGTTGTTCCAGAGGACAGGGAAGGAAGTAAAGTCCTTAGCGGATAGATATATATGCAAATAACACCAATAACTCTTTATTTAAGCCTTTGTTTTTTTTAAGTTTATTCATTATTTTTTTCTGGCCACACTGTATGGCATGCTGGATCTTAGTTCCCCGACCCATGCAGTAGAAGCCTCGAGTCTAAACCACTAGACTGCCAGGGGATTCCCCAGTAATTCTTTTTTTGTTGTTGTTTTTAGACTTTTTAAAATAAATTACTTTGAAATAATTGAACAGAAATAATCGTCATAGAATTACTGAATGACAAAGTGCATTTCTTGACAAAGTCAATAAATGAAATAATTTTTATTATTTTTTACATACCTATCAATAATTACTTCATTTATTTATTTAAATATTTTTTATTTTATATTGGAGTATAGTTGGTTAACAGTGTTGTGTTAGTTTCAGATAGACACGTGTATATGTACCACTGAATCAATCACTTTGCTGTACACCTGGAACCAATAATAAAATAAGAAATTATTTCTATCTTGCCTTACCTTGTCATGGTCAACATTAAGCAACATCAGTCGAAGATTCTGAGGACTGGTGCCTGTGAAGTAGACCTCGTAAGATTTGCCCAGAGCCACGATGCTGTGAAACAGGGACAGTCTTCTCTGGCATGTGTACCCGGCACACCAGCCATGATCCTGCGGGCCTACATCCACACAAATGAAAGTTCATGTTCCGTATTATGAATATTACTAGTGCAAAGCCTGAAGTGTAACTGTATTCAAAATAAATTGCAGTGGTCAAGTTCAGCATTTACAGCCATTATCCATCCACACGTCCATTCAGTGATCTAAGCTATTTCTGAAGCCTTGCCTTAAAAAAGAAGGCAGGGGTCTTTCCTGTGATTCAGTGGTTAAGAACCCAGCTACTAATGTGGGGGACACAGATTTGTTCCCTGGTGGGAAGATAAGCCCGAGCACCACAACTATTGAGCCTGTGCACCATAGAGCCTGTGCTCCACAACAAGAGAAGCCACTTGAACAGGGAGTCTGGACACCACAAGTAGAGAGCAGCCCATGCTCGCTGCAACTAGAGAAAGCCCAGGCACAGCAACAAAAATCTGTGCGTGGCAACAAAGGCCCAGTGCAGCCAGCAAATAAAGGCTCCTGACGGACTTTAAGCAAACAACAATGTGTTGCACGGAAACTTTTTTTTTTTTTGAAAAGGAAGGCAGGGAAGCAACTCCCTCTCTACTATCCTTACTTTTAGACAGCCCAGAGTCAGAAGGTAAATTAATATGTTGAGGATCTGCATTGGAAGGTTATTAAAGGAAATAGCAGGTTTACTTATTTTAATAATCATGTCCAGGCCCCACAGTGAGGAAGAAAATGCTTGATGCTTTCTCCTGTTTCTCCTATCAAATGTGACTTTGGGTGGGGAAACAACTTTCTCAAACCATTTATTGAGAAATACACTCTAGCAGAGCTAATTTGCTAAAAATACAGCTTGTACCTAGAAAACATACACAATTGAATGTCCAAATCACTGATGTATTATTTCTTTCACACACTCATTTGTTCATTAGTTAATTTCTTAACTTGACAAACTTTTAAGTTTATTTTTATTGCCTTTAACATTCCTTCTTATTTTAATATTTTTGTGAACGAGGATAGGTACTATTGGAGGGTCAACATCATACATAAACAGAAGAAACGTGAAAAATAACACTCCATTAAACTCTCTCAAAAGCCAAAAGAAAGTGGACAATTTCACCTGAATCCAGACATTTCCAGAACACATGTAACATGACTTGTAAGAAACTTCTCTATTGCACTTCAGTTTTAAAGTGGCTGGGATTATATATATACACAGCAGTGAGATATGGAATGATGAATTTTCCTGATGTATTTGTTCATTAGTTTTGCTCAATTTCCTAGCTTGCTTGGAATTATCAATATTTATAACTGAACTTCGATTGAATTTTACATCAATATAAACTTCTGAAGCTCAAATAGAGCATAACATATTCCTTAGCATTAGAAACATAAATCCTAGGATGGGGAACATGTGTATACCCATGGTGGATTCATGTTGATGTATGGCAAAACCAATACAATATTGTAAAGTAATTAGCCTCCAATTAAAATAAATAAATTTATATTAAAAAAATAAAAACATAAATCCTGCTTTTAAATAAACCTTCTTTGTGGGTTTTGGACACAGACATTTCTATGCATAAAATAAAAAAATTAGAGTAACATAAGTCATATTTTAAAAACAAATAAAATTAAGGGAAACTTTGGTGGTATGTACTAATTTTATCTTGGAATTATTCTTTCCACCTAGTAGAGACATCCCAAGCTTCAATAATCCTTCTAACACTGTCATACTTTTTGCCACATTGCTATTATTTCCTAACAGAGGCAGAAGATATCAAGAAGAGGTGGCAAGAATACACAGAAGAACTGTACAAAAAAGATCTTCACGACCCAGATAATCATGATGGTGTAATCACTGACCTACAGCCAGACATCCTGGAATGTAAAGTCAAGTGGGCCTTAGAAAGTATCACTACGAACAAAGCTAGTTGAGGTGATGGAATTCCAGTTGAGCTATTTCAAATCCTGAAAGATGACGCTGTGAAAGTGCTGCACTCAATATGCCAGCAAATTTGGAAAACTCAGCAGTGGCCACAGGACTGGAAAAGGTCCGTTTTCATTCCAATCCCAAAGAAAGGCAATGCCAAAGAATGCTCAAACTACCGCACAATTGCACTCATCTCACACGCTAGGAAAGTAATGCTCAAAATTCTCCAAGCCAGGCTTCAGCAATATGTGAATCGTGAACTTCCTGATGTTCAAGCTGGTTTTAGAAAAGGCAGAGGAACCAGAGATCAAATTGCCAACATCCGATGGATCATGGAAAAAGCAAGAGTTCCAGAAAAGCATCTATTTCTGCTTTATTGCCTATGCCAAAGCCTTTGACTGTGTGGATCACAACAAACTGTGGAAAATTCTGAAAGAGATGGGAATACCAGACCACCTGCTCAGCCTCTTGAGAAATCTGTATGCAGGTCAGGAAGCAACAGTCAGAACTGGACATGGAACAACAGACTGGTTCCAAGTAGGAAAAGGAGTCCATCAAGGCTGTATATTGTCGCCCTGCTTATTTAACTTATATGCAGAGTACCTCATGAGAAATGCTGGGCTGGAAGAAACACAAACTGGAATCAAGATTGCCAGGAGAAATATCAATAACCTCAGATATGCAGATGACACCACCCTTATGGCAGAAAGTGAAGTGGAACTAAAAAGCCTCTTGATGAAAGTGAAAGCGGAGAGTGAAAAAGTTGGCTTAAAGCTCAACATTCAGAAAACGAAGATCATGGCATCTGGTCCCATCACTTCATGGGAAATAGATGGGGAAACAGTGGAAACAGTGTCAGACTTTATTTTTCTGGGCTCCAAAATCACTGCAGATGGTGACTGCAGCCATGAAATTAAAAGACGCTTACTCCTTGGAAGGAAAGTTATGTCCAACCTAGATAACATATTCAAAAGCAGAGACATCACTTTGCCAACAAAGATCCATCTAGTCAAGGCTATGGTTTTTCCTGTGGTCATGTATGGATGTCAGAGTTGGACTGTGAAGAAGGCTGAGCACCGAAGAATTGATGCTTTTCAACTGTGATGTTGGAGAAGACTCTTGAGAACCCCTTGAATTGCAAGGAGATCCAACCAGTCCATTCTGAAGGAGATCAGCCCTGGGATTTCTTTGGAAGGAATGATGCTAAAGCTGAAACTCCAGTACTTTGGGCACCTCATGTGAAGAGTTGACTCATTGGAAAAGACTCTGATGCTGGGAGGGATTGGGGGCAGGAGGAGAAGGGGACAACAGAGGATGAGATGGCTGGATGGCATCACTGACTCGATGGACGTGAGTTTGAGTGAACTCCGGGAGTTGGTGATGGACAGGGAGGCCTGGCGTGCTGAGATTCATGGGGTCGCAAAGAGTCAGACACGACTGAGCGACTGAACTGAACTGAAACTATATTCTCGTTAAACTGACATGCATATGTGCTAAGTTAGTTTAGTCATGTCCAACTCTTTGTGACCCTATGGACTGTAGCCCACCAGGCTCCTCTGTCCAAGGGATTCTCCAGGCAAGAATACTGGAGTGGGTTGCCATCACCTCCTCCAGGGGATCTTCTTAATCCAGGGATCGAACACACATCTCATGTCTCTTGCGTTGGCAGGTGGGTTCTTTACCCTTAGACAGTCACTTTTTAAAATTTATTTAAAAGAGAAATGTTATATCATTATTATAAGTGGAAAACTTGTAATGCCTTTCAGGAAAAGCAAAATATAAAAATAAGTAGAATAAAATCTTTCCCCATATAAAACAGAACAATTTGTAAACCTCTTCATTAGTCACTTACTGGTCTAAAATTCTTTCCATGATTTCTCTGCTTTATAAAATCTGAAAGGTAGAATTTGAAACTGGGTTGACTGTAGGTCATAGACACCAGGCAGATTATATGTCAGAGCAGAATTGTGGAGCGAGTTAAAATCAATGAGCTGACATAGCTCATTCTAGTCTCTTCAACAAGGTAAAAAAATGAACTTGTAGGGTATTGGCTATTTTGGGAATTTCAGAATATTCTGGTATATGTTGTGACATTGTCAGGACAGAGAGATCTTTCTGATCCTGGTTATGTGCCCCTTCAGCATTTCAAAGACTCTAAAAGCACGATTAGGGACTAATATTTGAGCCCCCAATGCCACTTCAGGGATATATAATGAGTCCTTGCCCTCTGTTTTAAGTAGCTTTTAGAAGTTCACCTGTTTATTCAAAAACTCTCGGACACCAGAGTTAATCTGAATCCTCAGGAGACCACTGCCTTCCATTATATGAGAGCCAACAAGGGCCAGAATGGAAGGGACCTAGACTCTGGAGCTTGACAAGATAGTCTTCATAGGCAAAGAAATCAGGATGGACAAAAACCAAAGCCAAACAAAAAACCTCACAACTCACTGATTCAAGATTAAATCTTACAAGGATTCATGAAAATGAAAGGTGTAGGTTGACACTGTTCCTTCTCAAGTATTACAAATATCACATTATCAGTTTTTTAATTTATGTAAGGAAAATTGGGTTTTTTTTGCAGACATTCAGATCAATTTTTTCTTAAATGTATTTATGCCACTGCTGCTGCTGCAGCTGCTGCTGCTGCTAAGTCGCTTCAGTCGTGTCCGACTCTGTGCGACCCCATAGACGGCAGCCCACCAGGCTCTGCCGTCCCTGGGATTCTCCAGGCAAGAACACTGGAGTGGGTTGCCATTTCCTTCTCTAGTGCATGAAAGGAAAAGTGAAATTGAAGTCGCTGAGTCTTGTCCGACTCTTTGCGACCCCATGGACTACAGCCTACCAGGCTCCTCTGTCCACATTCATACCTATAAAGACGACTCAAGGCATAACCTGCCTGCTCTTCTTTTAACGGTCAGTTTAGAGTCATTGCCTGCTTTCTAATGGGAGGGGTACTGCTGAAGAATCAAGTCTCTTTCCCTTCCTTAGATCTTTCTTACAATCAGAAGGCAAGGAAGTTCAGATGTTTGCCAGTTCTTTGTGATAGATAATTTATGAGATATGTCCATGAATCTAATAAAGAGTGAATGCTTTGAGTAACTCTACTTGATTTACATTGAATACCTACCATTAATGAGATCAACATAACCACTGCTCACTATAGCCACCGGGGAGAGTCTTCGAGTTTCTGTGTCGGAATCTAGGCTTTCGATAACCATCATTGCATATTCCATCCCAAAGCACCTATGGCCCTGCCATTCTGGAATGTATTTACAGGTTGAATCTCTAATGATTCCTGGAAATGGTAGAAAACACATTTATAAATGAAACAGAATCTCCTTACAAAAGCATTCACATATTATCTTTTGCTTGTACACATGATTAATAAGTACAAAATATACATTAGAGTACATCAATCATTAAAAATAAAAAATATGTTTTGTTCCATGAACCTGAATACTAACAGAGTAAGAGCCAACAAACCTTTATAAGGTGCTTTTTCAGTGACAGGAATTCTACTTCCATTTGGGAATGTGAGCATCACCTTAGGAATTCTATAGTCTCCAATTCCAAACTGGCTATTTCCATTCCATTCATATTCTGCTTCAGGTATCACTGAACCAGAATTCCCTAGGAAGGAGCCATCCATATCTCTAAGTAAAGATTTCCTTTTGGCATCACAAACCATATCTACACAATCTGATGGATTCACCTTACTGTGGAGAAAAGGTGAAATGCATAAATACTTAGATTTAGTATAAACTCCCTATTTCTGGAGAGCATTAAAATATAGTTGCATATTTGATTAGAGCACCACAACATTGTTTGAATCTTATTTCAGAAAGGATTCAAAGTGGGGCCAAGTAGCATATATAATTAGCATTGTAATGATGCTTTCCCATTGTATTGACTTGGTCTATTATTATGATTCATTAACATTTCAAAAGGACAATTTTTATCTGTTGAGAAAAAAATTAAATTCCATTTTGCTATTTTATATTTTGTTGAATGATACATTTCATATTTGTGCATTGCTCAAAATATACTAACACTGCTCAAAGAGTAGGTAAATTACTCAGTAGTGCAGACATATAAAATCCTTGTGTTGGCAGGGAAGTCTTTATATTTTTCCCTTCCTTTTCTTCTTTTTAATGGTTCTTTAAGAATTATAAATGTACTGCATGTTTCCTATAAAATAAATCCTTAATAAAAGCTCAGTCCACTTCACTTTCTATCCCAAGTTTTTAGGCTCATCAACAATTATAGATTAGTATATATTCATTCTTGTAGGCTTTAGTCTATGTATATACAAGCGGATATACTTAAATTATAATTTTTATGCTATATATTTTAATAACCATTCTGTAGATATCCAAACTGTAAGAGATGAAACACTATAATCCCATCATGCAGTTCAATCATAGATGGTATTCTGCTTTCATCTTGAGCCACCTGGAGTGTTGACTGTTATTAGGTATAATAATAAAAATGGCTGCTTAATTTGCAATGTACTAGACATTGTATGGAGAATCCCAGGGATGGGGGAGCCCGGTGGGCTGCTGTCTATGGAGTCGCACAGAGTCGGATACGACTGAATCGACTTAGCAGCAGCAGCAGCAGCAGCAGCAGACATTGTATATACATGGTATATACTATACTTACACTATATGATACATACAATGGGGAAATAAGATTTATTCCAGAGTTATAGAAACAAAATACTATCTAGTAGACCTGAGCTTTTTGCTAAAAAAGATGTGAAACTATAAACTATTCCTTACTCTACTCTATTAGTTTTGGAGATGATTTGAATAAACATTTCTGTAGGCTATGTGTTCTTTGTGTTCAAGTGTGTGCAGAGTGTTTTTGTGAGCAAGTCTGTGAATAGAGTGCCCAGTGGCACTCTTACATTATAGTGTAGGGCTCCATCTTACTTCAGGTTCCAAAGAAACAGAACCTGAGATGTGGATTTTTGTTCAAGTGAGTTATAAAGAGAATTCTCAATAAGGAAAGGAGAGAAGAGGAAAGGAGAGAAGCCATATACAGCAAGGGAAAAAAAGGTGGACAACTATGGTCTACATACCAGCTTCAATCTGATCTCAAGAGAACCTCTGGATCATGAATTACACCCAGAGGGGTTCTACCTCTTCTTGTATAAATTAATCATTTTTTTAAGGACTGCAAGAAGGTGGTAGTAGGGAGAGCTTTAGCCTCTCAGAACTACTCCTGTTTGAATAATCTTCTGGAAAAGCAGGCAAATGTAGGTCATTACTGGCCAACATGTAGAGCATTTGAGGACGGGATGAGCTACCTAGTAAAAGGGATCTGGGACTGTGCCAACAGTATCCCAATAAAAGCATAGAATTCAAAGACATATTTTAAAACATAATGTTTTCTCCATGACCTAGATATTAAAGTTGTATATGAAATCTGAAAGATTCAATGATAACTAAATAGGAGCTAATAGCTCATATTAGCTATTAGGAGGGGGGAGCCTCTAGTGAGCCAAAAAACACTTCAGTTTAACAGTTATTGAGGAGATACTGGGTTTTCATCAAAATAAGATCAGAGGAAATCAAACTAATTAAGAAATATTGCATTTCTCTGAAAAGATATCTATCTAATTAGCATTATTTCTTGTCTTCTCTCTGTACTGAAAATGGTCAAAGAGCTCTAATGGAAATTTTCTTTCCTCCAGTACCTTCTTATATCTAAATTCCTGGTCTGTCCATCTTATGAAGAATAGCAGTTACTGGCTATATTCCTTCAAGACTTAGGATCTAAGTGGTTCAACTTCTAGAAATATTCTGACACCAACTAACCTTTGTGATTGAAAAAAATCATCATTCAAAGTTTCTGCATATTCTAAATCACATGATTACAATGAATCATTTAATTTCCAAATATACACTGTGGTGCACATAATAAGATATTTGGAAAGCAAAAGGAAATAAAAGAGGTAAGGTAAAGAGAAGAAATGATAGACATGATTTTCATTTCTAATGACTATTAATGGAGAGATCTTAATGTACAAATACACTTTGGACTCAGTCTGTTATCTTTCATGTTTAAAGATGGTGCTGTTTATGATACACGAGCAGAAAAGAATGAGAAAATATACATAATAAGGCCTAGATTCTTCAAGTTACCTGAAGGCATAGATATATTAGACACTTTCATAATGCCAATTAAAATTTCATAGACATGAACAGTTACTTTAAATACAGCAACTTTCTCAGGTCTATGGCAGGGAAATAAAACAATGGAAAACTGTGATGACAGGGAAGAAGAAGCTTAATTTTCACATATTTTACCTTAAATCAGGCCTATGGATAAATATTTTCGATTGTTCAGTAGTGTCAACCAGCTGTATGTTCTTCACATGAATTGGATGCTGTAAATCCTCATTTAAAGGGTTAGTAATGAATATTACATTAGTTTCACCTGAACAAACATTTTTAAATCCAACAAACGTTGTATCTAAAACAAAAATAATAGGAAAATGATTATCTGCTGTAGAGAAAGTGTCGAATCAGTTTTGTTTCAAATCTGTTGCACCAAACATGTCATTTAACACTACATTGAACACGGAGCTCTTACGTGTCAGGTAAGTGTTAGTCGCTCAGTCATGTCTGACTCTTTGCAACTCTATGGACTGTAGCCCACTTGGCTCCTCTGTCTTTGGGATTCTCTAGGCAAGAATACTGGAGTGGGTTGCCATTCTCTTCTCCAGGAGATCTTCCTGGCCCAGGGATCAAACTTGAGTCTCCTGCACTGCAGGCGGACTTTTTACTCTCGGAGCTACCAGGCGAGCCCATGTGTCGGGTAAGACCACCACTATTTGTGGACTAAATCCACACCACTGAGTAGTCTTCTCTTGTATTTCCTCTGAGCTTGGCATATTTTCTCTGTGATTTGCTTTATACAATGGGACAAGAGTAACATAAACAGATTTGAAAAGAGCTTGCATATGAGGGCTCACTCTCTTGGTACTTTGGGGGAATTCTGTGATTATCAGCATGTGAGTAAGCCTAGGAGATGTTTGGCTCAATCATTCCCATTATCCCATCAAGGGCCAGCACCAATCACCAGACATGGAAGTGAAACTATCCCAGACTAACCAGTCCCTAAGACATCTTGTAAAATGACAGCAGCTCAGTGAACAGTCCTAGATAAGATTAGCAGAACTACTCAGCTGAACAAAACCTAGATTGCCAAGCCACAGAATCATGCGCTAATAAATGGTTGTTTAAAGGCTCTGAATTTGGAGGATGATTTGTTATGCAGAAAAGGATAACTGAAACACTATTGCTCCCTTGGTTTTACTGCAAATATTTGTGGTCCAAAGATAAAACTGATTGGATCAAAAAACAAGCTCTTTCGCACTTAAAATTTCATTACTCAAAACTTAAAACAGTAAAAAGTGGCTCCAAAAAATGCTCAAATTAGCTATGTGCTATCTACTACCCTGCTTGATTACATTTTATTGTAAGAAAATATTGCATATACATGAATATAAACCTGTAGAATAATATTAACAAAATATTGCAGCAGTAGATGCTGTTCATACACTATGCAGATATCCTTTATTGGTCTTAAACCCATGAGGCACGTTAAGCAATTTTTGGCGAGGCTATCCACGTTATAAAGTGAAAGTCGCTCAGTCATGTCTGACTCTGCAACCCCATGGACTACACAGTCCAAGAAATTCTCTAGGCCAGAATACTGGAGTGGGTAGCCTTTCCCTTCTCCAGGGGATCTTCCCAACCCAGGAATCGAACCCAGGTCTCCCATATTGCAGGCGAATTCTTTACTAGCTGAGCCACAAGGGAAGCCCATCAACAAAGACACCAGGTCAATAACTTAGACATCTATTTCTGTTTTGACATACTCTTTCTCATAATTTTAACTCCTAAAAATGTGAAACATATTTTCATTTCCCCAACTCTGTCCTCACTATGCACTGACTGTGCTCCTCAACGGGCCCTGAGTCTGTTCTCACGATGGTCTGACCCTGGTCCTCACATCAGCCTGTCTCTTGTCCTCACTAGGGCCTGAAACTCATCCCCTAGAGCCTGACACTAGTCCTTTCTTGGCCTGATTCTTTGCCTAGCAAATGCCTCACTCTAGGCCTCACTGCAGCCTGAAAGTTTTCCTCACTGAAGCCTGATTCTTTGGCTCACTGGGGCATGTCTCCTTTTCTCACTAAAGCCTGAATGATTCCTTACTGGGACCTGATTCTGTTCCTCACTATGGCCTGACTCTCGTCTGCCTTGTTGCAAGACTCTCATACTCATTATGGCTGACTCTCATGCTCACTAGGGTCTGATCCTAATCCTCACTTTGGCCTGACACTTACCCTCACCATAGCCTCACTCTGGTTCTCACTACAGACAAATGATGATAATTTGTTTTGCATTTCTAGGAATTAAAATTATGAGAAATAGTATGTCAAAACTTAGGTGTCTAAGTTATTGACCTGGTTTCTTTGAGGGGACACTGGTTAAAGTTTTCATGAAAGGGAGACTTGCTAAACTGAAATAGAGAATGACTCAGTGTATTTAATGGGAAAATTGAAAATACTTGCTATATTCTCTATATGAATTTGTATATAACTATTTTATATTTTTAAGGATGCAGCCTGGTTCAGTGAAAAAGCAGTGGATTTTTAAGTCAAGAGATCTTGATTCTAATCCTGGCTCTGCCAAAAGCAGTGGAAGTTTGGGAAAACATTTAAGTTCTATGAACTAAAATTTTTTCAGCTGTAAAAGGTTCTAATAAAATATAACCCAAATGATACAAAAGGGCATTCCAATTTAGAGAAACTAAGTAATGTTAAATCATTATACCAGTGCCTTTTCTCTTGTTTCAGAAGGAAAATGTAATGTCAATTCTTTAATATTTATACAAAAATGGTATTTTTTAATTTTAATTTTTTAATTTTTCTGGCCACATCACATGCAGAGTCCTAACCACTGAACTGCCAGAGAACTCCCAAGGGAACCATTCTTGAAATTGACTCTGATGTCCAGTTTCTTTGCTTGTCATATTGAGCAGATTACTTTAATCATTACTTTTTTAAACTAACAATGAAATTACTAGTTATATTCTACATAGTCTTTACATAACTTAATTGAGTAGATTTTCAAAGACTATGTTTAAACTTGCCTGAGATGTCCAAAAGACCACTGATGGAGTTATAACTCATGATCCCTGCATGGGATTTCCGAGGCGCCATGTTATGTGCTGAAGAAAAGGTAGGCCAGCAAATCCCACTTCTCCCACCTTTTATAAAAAGAAGAAAGTCAATGAAATTTGCACATGCACTCTTATGAACCCCAAAATCAAAAGTTCTAAAATCTTTACCTGATGGAGGTCTAGAACTTCGATGGGCAGCAGAAAGTTCAATATTGGGATCATCATTAGTTAAGACATCAGAGCAATTAAATTCAGGGCTACTTCCAACAATTAGGGAGTTCTATTTAAAAAAGTTCAAAAGGTAAGCTTTAATAACAACATGACAACGAATAGTACTGAATTCCACTGTAGCAAAGCACAACCTATATAACTTTGAGAAACGGATCATTCAGTAAACCAAGATGCAAAAGATGTGATTTCTACCCTGAGTGGATGACACTTAAAGCAGGAGTGGGGAGACAGGCATATAAATAATTATATATAATGGCATGTTGTGTTTCTATGATAGGAATTTGTGCACTAAACAGTAGCAAGAGAAAGAGGACAAAGTGTCAAAACTACCTAAGCTGGTTCAGGAGACTTCACAGTGTGAGTGAAAATTAAACTAACTGTGGCAAGATTAGCAGGTGATAAGGAAGAAGAGATGAGGGAAGGAGCGGGCAGAGGGAAGGATGGAGAGATTCCTGGCAGAAGACAATGGGCACAAAAGCAGGAGGTATGACTAGAAGGGCGAAGTCGAGAAAATCATTTGCATTCAGTATTTTACCCTTCTCAGAGTTGTTCTTTCTGCTTTGTGTGGCTGCATTCAATTCTTACCTTAATTTGCACCGTTTTACTGGAAATCTTGTGAGATAGAGCAGACGGCATGTAAATCATTGAAAAAATGGCCATTCCATTGTCAATCAGGGTCACGTTGTAGATATGCACACTCTCCGTGGTCTGTAATAGAATTTGTAGGTTACACAGTACAGAATACAATCATTAAAGAAAATAATTACTTTTGGGGGATCCATTTACCTGAAAATAAATTCCGTAATCCCAGCATGACCAAATGGTAAATCCCTGTATAAGCGAACATCCAGGAAGGCCATCTTGGTTCATATAGATACCAAATAAACCTCCATGGGCTTCATTGTCAAACCACTTTTCCAGAGAATTAGACTGACCTTTGAAGGAAATAGAGAAGCAAAGAATTAACATTATGAATCAAATGACAGTTATAAGCAGTATTGGTTAAAGTTGAAATTCTTTTCAAAAATTAAATGTATAATTCTGATGCAAGTTTTAACAAGATAATCAAATATTTGCATGGCTCTGCCATTTATGGTTTATTTAACATTTTTCTCATCTAATTTGTCTCTTCACTGTTACTCAGAATAATTGTATATTCATTTGCAAAACTTTGACTTAGAGTTAGTACCCTTAACTTATTATATCTGATTAAAGATGAGTTTCCTTAGAAAGATTATGAAGTTTGGATTCAAACAAGGCTAAACTGAAAAATACAATGGTAGCACTTGTTGCCTGGTTTCTTCTGATCATCCCTTTGTCAAGTTCAGAGTCACTTCCTTAAAAAGCTTTCTCTGACAACCTGATTCAAAGTAGCACTTCAGGGGGACTTTCCTAGTGGTCCAGTGGCTAAGACTCCATGCTCCAAATGTAGAGGGAGGAGGTTGAAGCCCCAGTTGGGGAACTAGATTCTGCACACTGCAACTGAAAGATCCCACGTGCTGCAACTAAGACCTGGTGCAGTCAAATAAATAAACAAATGTTTTTAAAAAAACACAAAAAACAAAACGAGGTAGCACTTCAAGTCACTTAACATGGCATTACATTTTTTTTACTTTGATGTTTAATTACCACTTATTTGTGAATTATTCATCTCCTCTCTTCTATTAGCAATAAGCTTCATGAGAGAAGGAACTGTCTCTAGCCCCTTCACTGCCAGATTCCTAAAGCCTAGAAGGTAATGAAGAGGTAGGTGTTCATCAAGTATTTCTTGAATTAATGCATGCATGATCTTGGGAAAGATGCTTAAAATTTTATAACTTCAGTTTCCTCATATATAAAAAAATTTAATGCCTAATTCAGGGTTGTTTCAAAATGAAATGAAATAAATAAAGTGCTTCAATAAATGGAAGCTATACCCATTATTAATATACAGGATAATTAAAGTGGATTTTCATGAAAGTTTTACTTATGGACAAACCAGAGGAGTAACCTTAAACACCCCCTCCTGCTGCTGCTGCTGCTGCTAAGTCGCTTCAGTCGTGTCCGACTCTGTGCGACCCCAGAGACGGCAGCCCACCAGGCTCCCCCATCCCTGGGATTCTCCAGGCAAGAACACTGGAGTGGGTTGCCATTTCCTTCTCCAATGCATGAAAGTGAAAAGTGAAAGTGAGTTGCTCAGTCGGGTCCGACTCCTAGCGACCCCATGGACTGCAGCCTACCAGGCTCCTTCATCCATGGGATTTTCCAGGCAAGAGTACTGGAGTGGGGTGCCATTGCCTTCTCCGACAACCCCTCCTAACCATGCATAAATTTAAGGATTCCTTACAAAGAGGAGCACTGTCTCCTAAATTGTACATTGTACCAGCTCTTTTGTCCAATTTCCCCAAGATCTCACTGCCTCCATCTTCTACTGCTTTTCCCTTCTTTCTTTGAGACTGACATTTCGCCTATGGTCAGTTTGCCTGATTCCTGTTTTGTTTTCTCCCTAAGAAGCTGTTTTCATGTCTACACCTTGCTTCTGCACAGCGTAGCCCCATGGACAAGCATGGCTTCACCTCTGGACCTACTTGTGTCAGAGTTCCTTTCCCAGCTTCCCAGCCCCTCACTTGTCTCGGACATGAATTGCGTAAATTGATGTTGCATCCCAGGAATTAAATCTTCAATTCCTTTGTGATGTCTCACTTTTCAATTGCTTTAAATCTAAAACCTCCTTATAAACACTCCCAATTATTTGGGAAGATCAACATAGTAAAAATGTATTACATGGCATTATACATATTAGTAAATACTCATATTCACAGGTCATATTTTGATTTAAACAAACCCACAACAACACTTCAAAGAAAGTTTACAAAATTGCATATTTTAAAATTTTAAGTCAAAGGAAAGCCACTTTTACACTGTTGTGAACTACAATATTTAAAAGGAGCATATATCAAGGAATCAGTTAAACCTGTGCCAAAGTTGTTTTATTCCTTCAAAATGTATTTTGCACAAAAATAAAATTAGCTAAAGTCCAATATTTTTTGAATTTATAGAAAAAATGTTTACTCAAAAAAATTTCAAAAATAACTACAGAGATGTAAAAAAAATCAACTGTAGAAGGGCTATACATTTTTCAGAGAAAATTCCATTTCCTTTAGCTAAGTTTCTCAAGAGGTAAGGCCTGCAGTTCTCTTATTCTATTTTTTTGATTCAATAATTAATTTACCTGGTTTAGTAGTCAAGAGGTTATAAAAATTTATACAGTAGTAAGTGACCAGGCACCCTGTTCCTACTTACCTTCAATACTTTTTGCTTTAACATTTTCAATGTTTTTTTATGTAAATGCATATACTGTGTGTGTGTGTGTGTGTGTGTGTGAGTTGCTCAGTCATATCCAACTCTTGGTGACCCCATGGACTGTAGCTTGCCAGGCTCATCTGTCCATGGAATTCTCCAGGCAAGAATACTGGAGTGGGTTGCCATGCCCTTCTCCAGGGGATCTTCCCAACCCAGGGACTAAACCCAAGTCTCCCACATTGTAGGCAGAGTCTCAACCATCTGAGGCACCTGAGAAGCTCTCATAGACCACTCATAGTCTTTTCTTGCTTTTCTTCCACAAAACATACTCTACACAAAACAGTTTTACAGACACTGTTCTAAAACCTCCACTTATCATTTTAGAATATCCTGGTGATTTCTCCATGCTAATACATAGGTATGCATCTTTTTCCTTCTTTTTTAGAGGGGCCTAATGTTCCAACGTTTGGCTTTCTATAACTAGCCCACAATAACTGGACACAGGGTAGCTTTCAGTTTTCTGCCGGTATAGACAACGCTGTGATGAATAACCTTGTTCACAAATCTTTTTCTCACTGTTGTAGAGGCAACTGTTAGATTACAGGAAGTAGAAATGTTGAGTCAAAGGTAAATGCCTCTATAATTCTGGTAGCTCTTGCCAGATTCCCCTTTGGAAGGGTTATATCACTGTGTGAAGAGTGATGTGGGTGAAGGAGGAGAGGAAAATCGGTTTTAATTTTTTCTTTAAACCCAATATTATATAGAAAAAATTTTGTTTATTGAGTTCTTTCAGTGCCCAGGAAGAGGTGATATTACATAGTCAACTGACAAACAATAATTATTTATTTCTAACAAATTTGGACAAGATATTTACTAATTTTAATGACCCAAAGACTTACCTGAGCAAGGTTCACCATCGATGCGGTATCCAGCCCTTCCAAATCCAGCCACTACATTATTTTGTAAGACTGTATTGGTCCCTCTATTTATCTAGCACAATGATAAAGAAAATGCTTTAGGTCAGGCTTTTACACAATTACACAATGAGAGCAGGTATGCAACATACACCGGTAAACTAATTATCACAATGCTTTCTGAAATAAAAATTTAATTCATTATTCACCCACATTCAAATTTATAATACAAATGAAGTGCTGAAATTACCTTAGGTTCTTGGTGTAAACCCAGCACTAGATACTATACCTTAGTCTTCATTAGAAAAGTACATTAAAGTACATTTCAGTCCCAAAATCCACTGGATGTGGTTCAATATTAACAAGCCATACACCAAATTTCAGTATTATAGTAAGATTACAAAAATTTTGTCACTCTTTTTGGTTATATTCTGTCACCAATTTGATTAGTTAAGAAAAAGGCAACTGAGGCAATTATAGTGGGTCATTAAATTCAGTAGAGGCCTTCATTAAAGAAAATCTGCTATAATAAAAACAGGGTTAGAACAAGTATTAAGTAATTACGAAACAATTTTATTTTACAAGCCAAATCAGAGTGGTAGAAATGAAAGGTACAAGCATAGAAGGTTTATTTCTTGCCTAATAGTACCAGCAAAACAGACAAAATCTAACTGAAAGCATATTAAACACCCTTATCTTTAAAGAGGATAAAATAGTCAAATACAACTCATAAAAGTAAAATAAAGTGTCTTTCAAAAGATATAACTAACTTTAATTGACATTTGGTTACATTCTAACATCTGTAAACAGATGAAAAGAGAACATTATTATCTCATAAGTGTATACTAAGGTCCAACTTTTGGATTTTGCTTTAAGGTGATTATTAATGGTTGCACAAAAACAAAATTCAATCCCTATCCCATATTTCAAAGTGAGCTATTTTTAATTCCTTTTCCTTCCTATGGTTTAAGTAAGCAAAATAAAAACAAAAGGAAGCTGTCTTTCCTCCAAATCCTCCTTCTGTACTTTCTATTTTCTTGTTCACAATCTCACTCTACATCTAAACAAATAGCTAAAGTAATTGAAGAAACTTCACGGGAAATAGGGTTCAATTAGTAATATCTGATAAGAGTAAATAACCTTGCATAGAGAAGAATTTTAGATGAAAAATGAATTTTAGACCTTCTATATAAGTCTATCATTCCAATTTTTCATTTAAGGAAGGAAACTAAATTCAGAGTTAAACAGTAATATGTGTAAGGCATTCAGTCAATTGGCAGCAGAGAAATCCTATAGTGGAGCTTGAAAGCAGTAATTAATATTGGAGAAGCAGGGAAATAAGGGAAAACTACTTAAACCAAAGGATGCCAACACAGATAAATCCAATGGCGACTGGAGCTCACCTTTTTTAAAAATTGGAGTATAATTGCTTTACCATATTGTGTTGGTTTCTGCTGTACAACAAAGTGAATCAGCTATATGTATACAAATATCCCCCTACTTGGAACGCCCACCCACCCCACTCCCCCGTCTCACCCTTCTAGATCATCAGGGAGCACTGGGCAGATTTCCCTGTACTATACCACAGGTTCCCACTATCTATCCCTTTTACACATGGTAGCTTACAGTCTTCAAATTTGTTCATACTACCTCAATTGCGGCATGCCAGAGAGTGGAACTCAGATCTTTTCTGTTCTGATAGGTTCCTGGCCAAACTGAAAGTGTAACCAAGTTTCCCCGGACTCTGTTGGCATTCCCCCATATTCTTATGCCTAGAAAAAAATAAAGTCCCCCCAATACGTATAAATTTGTAATGAGTACTATGGAGAATGTTGTTCATTTCTTCAATGAAATCAGTTTTCTAGTTTGAGCCTGACAAACGAACCTCTTCAATTTTAGAGCAAATCCTCTAAACTCTTTGATACTCTACCTCTTTAACAGATTTCCTGAAATAGAATCTTCTGTGGTGTTTGTTAAATATGTGGGTTCACAGGTTCTGCCCTAGATTTTAACAAACACACACTCATACTGTATACACCTTCATTGAGTTTATATTATGCTTTAGACTGATATTCAAGAAAGGTTAATTCCCTACAATCAAACTTACTTTTTATAAAATAATAGCATTTATTTGTGAATAATCTTTCTGATTGATATGTTAAAAGTCATAGTAATTTAAAATACTGGTGATTAGATAACTCACATAAGAGCCCCGTCTGGTAAATAATTCTAGAGCTGTACTGTCCATAGCTACATATGACTACTTATATGTAAAGTAAGTATAATTAAATTAAGTATAATTAGACTTAAAAATACAGCTTATCAGTCACATTAGCCACATTTCAAGTGTTCAATGGCCACATGCAGTTTAGTAATTCCCATGTGAGCACAAACTTAGGCCATTTCCATTTTTGCAGAAAGACCAATTGGACACCATGGCTCCAAAGCTTGCATTCAAGGCTATCTGAGAAAGACAGATTATTGGACCAAAATATTATCATATTACCTTCCCCCACTGTAAAGTGAATGATATTATCATCTATGTCCAATCCATCTGTCCCAAATACACCAATTGCAGGGGAAAAGCCGTTGTGAAAAGCACAGCCTCGAACATAAGATGAGCCACGTTCTTGAATCTATAAAACATTGAGATTTAGTAAACATTTAAAAAATAAAACTAAAGTATATTTAAAGAAAAAAAAATTGAAGTAGGTGATTTTCAGTAAACAAATCTTGATAAATAAAATACTCAGTTTACGTTCCATGAAAGGATATGATTTCCCAGGAGATCTTTTAATCCTAGGAAATTGCTATATTATTCAATTTATGATTAAATAAAGCAAAAAAAAATTGTTTACCTTAAAAGTGAATTAAAAATTCTCCAGTGGTTTTCAATGCATTTATATTTTATCACTACTTATAAAATGCAATCCACGGGGTCGCTACGAGTTGGATACGACTGAGCGACTTCACTTTCACTTTTCACTTTCATGTATTGGAGAAGGAAATGGCAACCCACTCCAGTATTCTTGCCTGGAGAATCCCAGGGACAGGGGAGCCTGGTGGGCTGCCGTCTATGGGGTCACACAGAGTCGGACACGACTGAAGTGACTTAGCATAGCATAGCATAAAATGCAAAGAAATTAAAAATTATTTTTTCAGAATAGTTTATTATATGATGACCAGGGATTTTTTTTTTTAACCACGAAAGGTGATACTCTAGGCAAGGGATTTAAATTCAAATATCTGTAGGAAAACAGTCAATGAGTAGTTTAGCGGTTTCAACTTCAAACCCACATGATTTTTTTTAATTTTATTTATTTATTTTTATTGACATATAGTTGATTTACCATGTTGTGTTAGTTTCAAGTGTAAGCAAAGTGATTCAGTTACACATATATATCTATTCTTTTTCATAGTTTTTCCCATTATAGGTTATTACAAGAATATTGACCATAGTTTCCCTTGCTATACTGCAGGTCCCTGTTGTTTATCTATTTTACATACAGTAGTGTGTATATCGGAGAAGGCAATGGCAACCCACTTCAGTACTCTTGCCTGGAAAATCCCATAGACGGAGGAGCCTGGTAGGCTGCAGTCCATGGGGTCGCTAAGAGTCGGGCACGACTGAACAACTTCACTTTCAATTTTCACTTTCATGCATTGGAGGAGGAAATGGCAACCCACTCCAGTGTTCTTGCCTGGAGAATCCCAGGGATGGGGGAGCCTGGTGGGCTGCCGTCTATGGGGTCGCACAGAGTCAGACATGACTGAAGTGACTTAGCAGCAGCAGCAGCAGTGTGTATATGGAGAATGCAATGGCAACCCTCTCCAGTATTCTTGCCTGGAGAATCTCAGGGACAGAGGAGCCTGGTGGGCTGCTGTCTATGGGGTCACACAGAGTCAGACACGACTGAAGCGACTTAGCAGCAGCAGCAGCAGCAGTGTGTATATGTTAATCCCAGACTCCCAATTTATCTCCTCCCCAATAATATATGTATATATTTTATTTAAACAGTTTTATTTTATATTGGAGCGTAGTTGGTTACAATGTTGTGTGAGTTTCAGATGTACAGCAAAGTGATTCAGTTATACATATATGTATCAATTCTTTTTCAAATTCCATATAAGAAATATACTCTTTCTCATTTTTCTTAAGTCACCAGCCCTCTAGGCATATTTATCTTCCCAGATATTTATCTGGGAAGATAAATATGCCCTTTTGACAGAGGCATGGATATTCAGACATGCTTTTCATTTGAGAAATTTAAGCAGTACTCACTTTGTTTAATAGTAACTATTTGGACATATTTTTGGTCATTGTAAAGCAAAGCAGAGATATGAAATACTATCATAGATCTTCAATTTTTCTACCTCCTGTGCTCCATTTCCTTTTTTTTCTTACTGGCCTTAAATAAATGAATGACACGGTTGGAGTCAAATGGTTCCAACGTGACATGCATGACACAACCAGAAGGACATGGTTAGACTCCTGCTGTGAGTCTAAAAATGTTAATGGGAAATACAGCTACGCAATTTTTATTATATTAAATTTAGTTTTAGAAATTCTAAGGTATGGCTATTAAGTAAAGCTAAATGAAAATAAAATTAAAATATTTAATTTTGAGTATATGCAAAAATTTAAACTAAAGTACAAACCTGTCCGAGGTTAAGAAATGTTACAGCATATCTTGGGTCTGTGCTATCTCTGAAGGCTTCTTGACCACTGTGATAAAATTCCACATTACTTATTCTTGCATTTCCTGGTGGGGAAAAGAGTTACACATTTTTTTCTTTGAAACTGAATAAAAATTTTTCAAAAACTATGAAAGTTCTAGTAATTTTCCAAATTACAAATTTGCTTTCAACTTTTTCAAGGAAATTACATTCATTTTTTGTTCTTTTAATCCAAATAAGGTAATGTTTCTAAAGATGTTTTTTCACTGCCCTTCCAAAAACCTCTTTAGATATTTATTTCTGAATAGCATCCATTCTCCATGAAATTTTAATATCACAGATGTACCACACATTGGGGTCACAAAGAGTTGGACACGACCTAGCAACTGAACAACAACTACATATCTGTCACTGTATAGCAGCCCTTTGGAGGACCATAGACTGTTTAAGCTTTTTTTGCACCCAAGAGTCAGTTTACACCTGTCAGTGTTATACTGTCCCTGTTAAGAATGCATGGCATGAGATACAATTTATAATTTACCTGACATTTCAATTTTGATGCTCCAAAGAGCTTTTTAAAGACATTATCTTTACATAATTTTTTCCAGAATATGTACTGCCAAGTATCTGCAGATCGAGTTTGTCATAAGTGCCACTGAAGTGACAAAAAGCAATTTCATAGATTATTAGGAACAGCCATAACAATCTGTGAGAGATGACTCTATGTCAAGTTCTGTACTAAGTGCTTAACAGGCTATGTTTAATTCTCGTACAACATCTATGAGTCAGGAACTCTGATTACTCCAGTTTTTTATACAGGTTAACTGGGGCACAATGATTCATGTCTGAAAAAAAAAAAAAAACCCAGTAGAGAATATTCCTTGTTTCAAAACCTGATGTCTAATGAAATGTATTAGAGAAGAGTTATTTTACACTAGAAGGAAAATTGAATTCTGTCTGGAAATCCATGAGCTGGTGTTTGTATAAATGGTGAAGAACTTAAGAAGTTCATAATGATACTCATAAGAAAACAAAACTAAAACTCCTTGTCACCTTCAGAGGATGATTGGGAACCAATTCATTATTTTGAAAACCAAAAAATAAAAGGAAAGAATTCAACATTTTTTATATCTAAATTATCCTTCAAGGTGGTCAAACAGTTGTCTGGGGAAGCTCCTCTTTATAGAAATATTCAAGATTATAAAAGAGGAGGGAATGGTAGTATTACCTTTTTAAACCTCAGTGATTTAATAGATCCAGGCAATGATTATTAATAACAGCTAACTTCACAAAAGGAAGAACAATTGTATATTATGTGCCTATTAATGGAAAAACAACCACCAGTTGTGAGGAATTCTTGCCTAAAAATTGAGTCTGGGTCTGATCATTTTACTAGTTCTAAATTTTCTACTTATTCATAGAGAATACAAAGGAGGCAGGAACATGTTAAATTCTAGGGGTGCATCCTAATTGGGGCTATTGCAGACACTATATGACAGATGACCTAGCTTCTTTTATTAGTAAATTACAAGGGAAGAAAAATGAATCAGAGATTTAAGATTCATAACCAGTTGCAATATGGATCTATTTAGAGTCCAACTTGAACAAAAAAGTCAAAGAGAAAGAAGGAAATTAAGAAAGGAAGGAAGATAAAGAAAGAAGAGGAAAATGGGAAAGGGGAGGAGGAAACAAGAGGGAGTGGGAGGGAGGGAAAAAAGGAGGAAGGAGAAGAAGGACTGAACTGGAGAATTCTGAACAGTCATTTGATGTTTAGAAATTATAGCTAACATTTTAAAATCTGATTCTTACAGATGTTTTTAAAGATGTCTTTTAGATTTACACACTGAAATATCTCTAAATGAATATGTGGTTGCTCCATTCATAAGAGCCAAGATACAGAAACAACCCAACTGTCCATCGATGGATGAAAGGATAAAGTTGTGAGATACCCTCCCCTCTATCTATCTAAAATATTCCACTGTATATGTACATATATCACATCATTCAGCCATGAGTAACAAAGAATGAAGTTCTGTCATTTGGGACAACATGGATGGACCTGGAGGGAATTTCGCTAAGTGAGATAAATCAGACAGAGAAAGATAAATGCTGCATGATCTCATTTATATGCGGAATCTTAAAAAACTTCTGCATATAAATGAAATGGATTCAGGTTCAATCCCTGGGTCAGGAAGATCCCTTGGAGAAGGAAATGGCAATCTGCTCCAGTATTCTTGCATGGAGAATTCCACGGACAGAGAAGCCTGGCAGGCTACAGTCCTTGGCATAGTGAAGAGTTGGACACAGCTGAGTGACTAACATACACAAGAAAGCTGAATTCATAAAAACAGAAAATAGAAAGGTGGTTATCAGGATCTGTGGGGTGGGAGAAATAGGGAGCTATTTAAGGGTATAAACTTGCAACTAGTAGATAAATAAGTCCTGGAGATCCAATGTACAGCATAGGGAAACAGCAAAAATACCATATTATAAACTTCAAAGTTGCTAAGAGACTAGGTCTCAATTGTGCTCACCACAACCAAAGAAATAATACTTATACGACATGACAGAGATGTTACCACTACTGTGGTAATCAAATGGCAATATATAAAAGTATCAAATCAACATACTGTACACCTGAAACTTACCCAATATTATGTGTCCATTATATCTTAAAAAATATATGCCTGCTGCTTCAAAATAATCTGGGGCTTGAAGAAAGTGGGTGAGCACATAGGTAAAACAAGATTGGCCAAAGCTGATACTTGTGATAATTGGTGATGATAAGCATTATACATTTCTCTATTTTTAATATATGTTAGAAATTTTCCTTCACACAAGAATAACAGATTGGTTGTGCTTGTTATGAATTGATTTGTCTTTTGAGTGTGATGCTGGGCGGGCTTCCCAGGTGGCACTAGTGGGAAAGAACCTGCCTGCCAATCCAGGAGATATAAGAGATGCAGGTTCGATCCCTGGCCTGGGAAAATCCCCTGGAGGAGGGCATGGCAACCCACTCCAGGATTTCTGCCTGGAGAATTACATGGACAGAGGAACCTAGTGGGCTACCAGTCCATAGGATCGCAGAGTTGGACATGACTGAAGCAACTTAGCACCAGGCATGTGACAGTGGGTAAGCTGTTACCTAAGGTCATTGTTAATTTGATAATTAGTTTGCCTATGAAGATAAAATTAGAAGAATAATGTTAGGAATTTGGTTCTGGAGGGCGGTACCTGGACTATATAATACATAACAAGGCTCTGTTTTTCAATGTTAAAAAACAATACTTCAGGCCCAAAACAGAGTCCCTTTTGCTAAGCCCTGCATCACCAAACAGACTTAATTACATTTTCAGCTCTCCTGAAATGGAATCTTAAACCAGCCCATCAGGAATTGCCTGATCGGCATTGATTAGGTAATCTGCTTGATAAACCTCTGCTCCCCCTACATTAGCCTTGCAATTTCCAATCCTCTTTTTGCCTAGTATAACTACCTTGTTGCTGCTTCCTTCTGCCTATAAGTCTTCTGTTTTGCACAGCTCTTTGATGCTCCTTTGCATTTGTTAGATTGGCTGCTACCCCATTCATGTATCCTTGAATAAAGCTAATGAGATCTTTAAAATTTACTCAGTTGTATATATATATTTTTTTAACACAAGTGATCCTATAAAGGAGTGAGGATTATTTACGAATTAAACATGGAAGAGACCATGCTATATTTCATTTAGAAAAATAAACTGAATCTGTACTAACCTTTAAAAGTCACCATATTTTCAGTGAAGGAACTGACTAGGACGCGTGCACCAAAAGATTCCTTCAACCAACCTGGATAATCCTCACCAAGTATTTTGATGTTCCTACTCAGTATCCCAACATCGGCGGCTAATGTGTAGCTCTGACTAGTTCCAGGAACATGGTATCTTTCAGCTGCAGCAAAAGGACAGTTAGATTATTACCAACACAGAAATATCTGTCTTTATTAGTTTCTTTGCAGCTTACAGGCCACATAACTTTCTAATATGCCAAAAGTCAGAACAAATACATGAATTGATTCAAGTTACATGCTTAAACGTACACAGATGACAGCTAGAAATTATACCTTTTTATTTATAAAAAATAATCAAAAGTAGTTCTTCAATTTATACCAAAGCAATTATTATAATTGCTTAGAAAGTTACTGCTTCATAGGTATTTTGCGATCACTTCAAATTATACATAAAGATACACTTGTAAGGCAAGTTGGGGAGCTTACTGTAATTTTAACAGATGAGGAAATGAGATAGAGAAGTAAAAGAACTTGTCTATGGCCACGTGGAGAATCAGTAACACATAGATATTACCTCTCCTGATGCTTAAACCTTGGTTTGCTCTGCTTTTCCTGTGATATGTTTTGTATCAAACACAATTCTTTATAAATATGTAGTATATCCTATTTATCAAACACAGTCTGTACATTTACATTTTCATGATTTAAAAACATAACCTAAATTACATTCTACATTTCAAGAGATCTCATTCAAAACTTTAAAACAAGCAGGTACATTTCAAACAGAGAGAAGTATCTGGCATTTTAAATGAAAGAATCTATACTATCAAACTTCAAAAACTACCTTATGATTAAAATATTCTTCAAAGAAACCCTTTACTTTTGATTTAAAGAAAAATATGTGATATAGAATGATAAATACGTGCTTCTATCAAAATACTACTTTAAAAAGTTTCTTTTATCATGCAGATCAGATATCCACCAGTGTATCATGCCGCCTTAGCTGGGGTTCTCAGGAACATCAGAAGTACCTGAATGGCTTTTCTAACATTTCACTCCTGTCTGCTTCCACCTCCTGTGATTCAGATGAAGGTAGCATGTGAAATGAGGCATCCCTGGTGGCTAAGACAGTAAAGAATCTGCCTACTATGCAGGATACCTGGGTTTGATCCCTGGGTTGTGAAGATTCCCTGGAGGAAGGCATGGCAACCCACTCCAGTATTCTCGCCTGGAGAATCCCCATGGACAGAGGAGCCTGACAGGCTACAGTCCATGGGGTCGCAGATTTGGACACGATTGAGCGACTAAGCACAGCACAGCATGTGAAATGGGAAAAGGCTGGGGTGCAGGGAAGGCCCTGATTCTACAAGCTGAAAGATCACCTTCAATTGATTCTGATTAATTCCTTCTCTCCTTGAGAATCAGAGTTTGCCATTTTGCAGTAGCTTGTCTAAATGCAGTTACCACTGAGGAATGTGTCAGTGCCCAATCAGGGCAAAGATGTTCTTGGATCAAGGTTTCTCAAATTTCAGTGTGCATAAGTATGTCTAGAAGCGTGCTTAAAACAGTGCCAGCCTTATCCCATGGAATATAATGGTTACTGCTGAATATTTGCTGAATAAACGAATACATATAGCAGGAACTCTTGGCAGCCAACACATGAAGAGTAGCACCCTCTGGGTACCACTGCCAATCTCACTGAAATGCACCTATAAAATAATTGTGAGATATTTCATCAAATAATTGCAATTACAGAAGGGAGGACTGCTGCTGCTGCTGCTAAGTCACTTCAGTCGTGTCCGACTCTGTGTGACCCCATGGACTGTAGCCCACCAGGCTCCTCTGTCCATGGAAAGGCAAGACTAATATGTGACTTTTTCAAGACATTTTAATGATATAGCTACCAGTCCATTCTAAAGGAGATCAGCCCTGGGTGTTCTTTGGAAGGAATGATGCTAAAGCTGAAACTCTAGTGCTTTGGCCACCTCATGCGAAGAGTTGACTCATTGGAAAAGACTCTGATGCTGGGAAGGATTGGGGGAAGGAGGAGAAGGGGATGACCGAGGATAAGATGGCTGGATGGCATCATTGACTCGATGGACATGAGTTTGAGTGAACTCCAGTAGTTAGTGATGGACAGGGAGGCCTGGTGTGCTGCATTTCATGGGGTTGCAAAGTCGGACACGATTGAGCGACTGAACTGAACTGAACTGATTTGGTTAAAGAACAGCCACTTACCAAAGTGGGTGTAGGAAAGGGCATCATTGAGAATGAGAATTTTGTGATCATGCAGGATTTTAACGATGCTTCTAGTTTCCGTCTGGTGGAAATCATAGCTTGTGGTTGTTATCACAATCTCTTCACCCTCCTTAGAAAAATTCCAAATTCAAGACAATTTTTAAAAATAGGTTTATATCTCTTAATAACTATTAAATAATTCTAATTTAACTTACATTGGTTACAACCATAGTATTATAGAGAAAATAAACCATATCTTTAGGTTTCTAAAATACATATGCTTTAGTTTGATACTAAGAATTCTATATCCTGAATTATGTCAATATTTCCTCAAGTTGAATTCAGTCAATATACATTTTTAAAATTAGATAGATCAAAGCAAATATATTCGTATATATATTAAAAATTGGTCAGAATAATATTCTTAAGACTTAAAAAAATTCTCCCCAGATTTTTTTACACAATTAACTATCACTGGATATTCCTGAAAGGTGAGAAAGGCAGAGAAAAGCGACAGTACAGGGTCAAGTCTTAGAATCTCTATCATATATGACAAGCTCCTCTTTGTCATCCAAGCCTCTGCTCAACTATACTTGCAGAGGAAGAAAAAGATGTTTTGCCTCTACCCTACCAAGTTCTTAGCTAGGACCCCTGTAACAAAAGACCGAATAACATGAGAAAAGCGTATGTTTTATTCAGTGTAAGTTTTAAATGACAGAAGACCTGAAGAAATTGTTAAAGCTGAGCACTTAAAAAATTATTTATTTGTGAAATTTACTGATGCGCTGACTCTTTGCAGCTGCACGCAGGCCTTCCCTAGTTGTGGCGAGCGAGGCTACTCTCTAGCTGCAGTGCACGGGCTTCCCTTGCATGGCTTCTCTTGCTGCAGAGACCAGGCTCTAGGGCACGTGGGCTTCAGGAGTTGCGGCACTTGGGCTCAGTTGTTGCAACCTGGGTTTTCTAGAATGCAGGTTCAGTAGTTGGGGTGCACGGGTTTAGTTGCCCCACAGCATGTGGAATCTTCCCATACCAGGGATTGAACCCATGTTCCCTGTATTGGCAGGCAGATTCTTAACTACTGGGCCACAAACGAGCATTTTTATGGAACAGTGGGGAGTACAGGGAAAATGTGATAGGGTATGAGCTAAGTGTAGAAAACTGGGATAAACAGCAACACTTGTCCATTCTGATTCCTCTCTATGTCTCTTTGTCTTTAGAGCTGAGGATGGTCCTTTCTTCTGGGTATAGGAAACTTTCACATGAAGGTTTTATGACCTGCTTCAGGGGAAAGTCAGAAAGTCCTCCTGCACATGCAGAAATTTTTCAGCTTAAAATAGTCAATATTTTTGGATAGCATGTCCTGAATACTGTCACACCTTTGACAGAGGCCGTCTTTGGCAACTCAATTTAATGTCATCTGCCACCCTCTACCATGGCAGTCTCTATTTCCTTCATTACGAAGATTATGATCTAAAATTAACATGTATTTATTTATTCATTTAGTGTCTGCCTCTCTCACCTCAATGCAATTTCCTCTCTATTTTGACCAATTTCTTCACAAATGAATCTTCTGTGCCTAGAAAATGTTTGAAACTCAGCTAAATATTAACTGCTTAAGTAATATGCATAAAATATTAACTGGATAAGTAATAATAAATGATCATTGATAATGGGGATATTTAAATCATTTAATCAGCTTTAAAAAGTAATAACACCTCAACTATCACAATTATCACATGCAAACCTATGAATGTAGTAGAGATTGGAATTGCCACTATTCATACTCTATCAAAATCTCTTACTTAGCCTAGGCCTTTTTTGAATATCACTAGGCATCAAGATCTGGTTTCTTTCCAAACACTTAATGTGTAAAATCACAAATTAGAAGCAAATCTCAGATAAGTGAGATAACACAAAAGTGCATTTTAAAAAATTCCTTTTTCTGTTTCCCAAGAATTTGTAAACACATTTTTTTTACCCTCAAACCTTTGTATTTCCCTTTTGTAACTTATACATAACGTTCTTTATATATTCTGAAGAACCTCTGACACCACAATTTTTAAATGCCTACTGTCAAAGTCAGATTTTTGAGCGCAAGCTAATTGTAAAACACACATTTCTTGCCTGGGTAATCATGTGAGAAAATTAATGTCCATGAAAATAAAGAAGAAACCTTTTTAAGTTGACCCACTGCATGTTTTTACTTCCCCCGCAGAGTAATTCCCCTACCTGCCAATCCACAGCATCCATCAGAGAAAGGACTTTGGAACCTGCCTCTGCAGTTTCTGAGAGTTTAGTTTTATATATCGAATGTGGAATTCCATGAAGGTCCAGTTCACCAAACACCCCTGAAGGAGAAAAACCCACTCCTATTTATTCACCATACAGAACTGAGTTAGGTGCTAGTATAAAATGAAACAATAGATATATTTCAGTAAGTGATTGAACATTTTAGAATTAATGCAAAGGATTAGGGTTATCTGCTCAGGGCTATAGAAGAAAGCTTTGGCTCTCTGACCCATTGCTAGGAATCTGGTCCCTAGAATTTAAATCCAGTACACAAGGATACATGAATGAGGATGCTTAATACAGCAATATTTGGAAATACTTGAAAAACTAGAATTAATCTAAATGTACATCGATAGCAGAATGAAGGAGTAAATTAGAATATATTATAATACTGTAGTGTAATATGCCATAAAAAGGAAGAGCTTTATATGTAAGTATAGATCTGGAAAGATATTCATATGTTAACAAGAAAACGCACAGTAATATATTTAGCTTGACCATGTTTTTGTATAAGGCTTCAAGTCATTTTATGTAATATGAATATAGACAAAGATAAAAAGCATGAAAAGAACATGTAGAAACTGCTAATGTTAGTTTCCTCATGCAGAAAGGAGAACTGGTAAGATGTATGTCTTTTCTTGATATTGTTCTGTGTTGTCAGAACTGGTATTTTTGAAATAAAAAAATAAACACATAAAAAAAATTTTTTTAGGGTTGCATTTGTCTGCCTCAGGAAAATTTTTTTTTCTTTTTCCTTTTCTTTATCCCACACTGTGTGGGATTTTAGCTCCCTGACTAGGGATCAAACCTACACTCCTTGCCCAAAAAGCAAAGTCTTAACCAACTGAACTCCCAAAGAAGTCCCAGGAAACTTTTAAGATTTGAATTTGTCTATCCTGGAAGAGCTAACTCAATTTTAAGCCATTTAAAAAATCCCCTTACTTACTATCACTGTTTTAGAAATTGTACATTACAGCTAGTGAAGCACATTTATTGAACTGGCCAAAAAGTTGGTTTTCGGTTTTTTGATAAGATAGTATGGGGGAGAAAAAGTCTGAACGAACGAGCTTTTTGGCCAACACAGCATGTATCTTTTAAGTAAAGATGCAGTGGTGATTTGAGAGGATAGCATTGAACCATGTATATTATCATATGTGAAATAGATCATCAGTCCAGGTTCAATGCATGAGACAGGGTGCTCAGGGCTGGTGCACTGGGATGACCCTGAGGGATGGGATGGGGAGGGAGGTGGGAGAGGGGTTCAGGATGGGGAACACATGTACACCCATGGCTGATTTGTGTCAATGTATGGCAAAAACTGCTACAATATTTTAAAGTAATTAGCCTCCTATTAAAAAAAAAAGATGCAGTGGTATTAATAAAAGCGGTTATTTACTGGGACCAAATTAAACCCTCTCAGGTCCATTGCTTTCTAGGCTCAAATGGGAATCTGTACAACCACACAAATGCAACTGGAAAATTAAAACACATCAATAGTTACAACTGGATAACTGACACCAGAGTCAACTGATCCACAGATTACTAATACTGTGTAGGAATAATGTGCAGGAAAGTTACCTTAAAGGGGAAAAGTCCTAAAGTATGAAAAATAGTATTGTTTCTACAAAAGAAAAATTATTAAGAAAACCAGATTAGAGAAATAATCTACATATGGAGTGATCAATGTTAGTTTTGTAATAAATTACATTTTGGTTTAGAATTTAATGTGGCATGATTTAATTTTTTTAAATGTCGGCAACTTTTATAACCCATTACTACAAATCAGTGTTTGTAAAAACTTCTAATACTGTAAATTTATGAACTGAGGGCAAGTCTATTAGTGCTCCATGTTTTAAAGCAGATTCTCAAAACTAACATGATTCTTTCCGTATCTGGGAACACATACCTAAGACCTTGGATCCTTGATTTGGTCCTTCTGGAAGAGCCCACTCTGGAGTAGAATGATTCCCTCTCAGAACAATCTGTAATTCTCCTTTGAAAGGATTGTCTTCCCAGCCACCGATTAATCTACCTCCCTGAAGTGAAGCAGAAAGTTGTTAATACTTAGAAACTGAGCAGGAAAAACTTTCCCATAAAAAAGGAATTAGGAAGGCTTGCAGCCTTCTCTAATGAAAATAAATGAACTGTTGTTTTACAGAAAAACAGTATTGTAACTAGAAGTGATCTTAATTTAACTCCTCCACTTTGGGATAGGCAGTTTAAATTGTTTTTTCCAAGGTCAAATTCAACCTCTACTTGTCAGAACTGGACCTAAAACTGAGACCTCCTGACGCCTAAACTAATGCTGTTTGAACAGATCACACTGTATCTTAAAATAACAGCATATATAAAGTATATTCTTTTCATTTTTGTTCAGTTGCTATGACTCTTTTGTGACCCCATAGGCTGAGTCCCACTAGGCTTCTCTGTCCATGGAATTCTGCAGGCAGGAAGACTGGAACAGGTTGCCAGTTCCTTTCTCCAGGGGATTTTCCTGACTCAGGGATCCAACTCGTGTCTCCTGCATTGTAGGTGGATTCTTTACTGCGGAGTCACTGGGGAAGCCAAGCTATGCTATTCATGAGCCATCACTGTTAATAAAAATTACTATTACTAAATGGTTTCTGATTCTATGCCAGGTTTAACATGCAAGGCTTTACATATTTTATATCATTTAACCTTTACACTAAACCCATGAATTGGAATTATTATCCTCATTTCATAGATTATAAAACTGATGTGGAAAGAAGTCAAATAACTTAACTTGTTACCCAACAATTTAACAATGAGGTAAGGATTCAATTGTAGGGGTAACTTCCCTCTAAGCTCTGCATCTAACCAAAATATCGCATATCTTTAAAGCTTTAAAGGCCTAGTTTTATGAAAGAAGGCTCCCATTTATTTTTTAGTGGTGCTTAATAGCTTTTGGTTAAGCTATTCTTTTAAATGAACACCAATAAAACACTGACAGAACAATTAAATTGATTAAACTACTACATATTCAAGACCATCTGAGGTTTATGAGAGAATGAGGTGATTATTTCAAACTGAAATATTTTTATTAGCCTGCTCCTGGTTTTCATAATCCCTTCTACATCCATTCATCTTAAGAAATACTGTTCACTTTCTTTTTTTTTAAAAAAGGCTTAAAATCTTTTTTTTCCCCCAGAACTCTAGGGAATTCTCTGTTAGATGCAGCAAACTGTGAGTTTAGTTTTACCTAACAATGATATAAATTATTTTAAAGGACTGAAAATGAGGAGACCTCATACTACAAAGTAGCATGATAATTACCACATAAGGAATGTGTTAAAATGTAAAGGAGAGCAGAAATATAAGTTCAATGTATTGAACTTAGGCTTGCATTTCATGGGGCAGGGCCAGTTGTGTTTCAATTCACATCAATTGAATATGCTTTCTTATAAGCTGTTCAATAAATCTCCAACATTTTAGCACTTGGCTAGTAAGGGTGAAAGTTAACAAGACCCTCAGTCTTACCTGCAGTGATATGTAGGTAGCATTCAGAACAACTTTTCTGTAAGAAGACTCTGCAGCTCCTACATTATGTTTATCTTGCAATTCTAGAACCCCCCAAATAACAAGCCTTTCCATTGGTGGAATATCTGTGTCTGCCACAATCCATGTTCCTATAAAACAAGACTTTAATGTAAGGAATATAACGTAATCCATAGACTATAGCCTATAGATAAAACATTGACAGCCTTATCAGTGAGTCCTAATTTTGAAGTTAGTGAGTCTTTTTTTCATATAATATAACATCCAGGATACAGAATGGAACCCACCCCTTCACATTTTCTTTCTCCAGGGTGTGCTGCGTAACAGTATCTACCCTAACTGCTAAGTACTGTAGCATCTATCCTAAAGGTGATAAACACAAGCATTTTATTTATTTACATTTATGCATTTACCTTCAGGAATAACAACATTTGCCCCTGGGTAAGGTATGGTATAATTATTTTCTTGAGATGATTGCCAAAAAGAATTATTCGACCATAAGCTGAAAAGAGAAAAGAAATATTTCCATTTAGTATTATCTCTGTTTATTTAATAAGCATCTCCTTAGGGTGTAGCACTATACTAGATGTTTTGGGGATAACAGAATGCAAATTAGATAGTTTGTAATTTCACGGAAAGCTAATGTATGCAATTAGTAAAAGACTCAACACACATAACTACATAGAGATTTTTCTCCATTGAAGAAAACTATCTGAATCACTTTTTCTCCTACTAAAGCCTTATTGTGATACCCTAATTTTGTCTATCACATGAATAATTTGATTTCTTTAGAAGATTTCTTTTCTAAAACTTTTTAATTTTATATTGAAGCACAGTTGATTAGCAATGTTGTGATAGTTTCAGGTGTACAGCAAAGTGATTCAGTTATACATAAACATGTGCCTATTCTTTTTCAAATTCTTTACCCATTTAGGTTGTTACATCATATGGAGCAGAGTTCTCTGCGCTGTACAGTACGTCCTTGTTAGTTACCTGCTTTAAATACAGCAGTGTGTGTGCAGATGGAAAAGAAATGCATTCTTTGTCCATTTAAAGATTCTTAGATATGGTGCTATTTCAAGGGGAAAACGGCATGAGGGCATATAGTTGGTTAGATTCTGTGAAGGAGGCCTGGAAGAATGGTCTCTGAATTGGAAATGATGGGTCAATGAGAGTAAGCCCTTGGGCTGGGGGCACAGATAATAGTCTATAACCAGAGTGAAAAGTGTTACGTTAAATTAAAATAAATATGGAAAGTGTGCAGCTTTCCAGAGGGCACCAGTGGTAAAGAATCCTCCTGCCAGTGCAGGAGATACAAGAGATACAGGTTCAATCCCTGGATTGGGAAGATCCCCTGGAGAAGGAAATGGCAACTCACTTCACTATTCTTGACTGGAAAATTCCATGGACACAGGAACTTGGTGGGCTACGGTCCATGGGGTTGCAAAGAGTCAGACACGACTGACCATGCATGCCTGGCACAGCATATGGAAAGTGTGTTGGAGGAGACACCGTCTCTACTTACCGTCACTATGCCTGCTAGAAACTATCTCAGTACAAACTGTTACAAACAATATTATTACACAGTTGAGGGTATTTTCCTGTTTAAAAATGATCACAGAGGTTGCTATGCTGCCTGAGTAAGAAATTTAAAAATTTTTCTTATACTAATGCAGGAAGTCTGAAGAATACCAATATAGTTTGTTTGGTTAAAAGTATATTTTTATGACACATTTTAATTACTCAGGTGTATTACTAAAAAAATCTGTTGCTCAGAAATCCTGTTATAAAAATTTTGTCTTCATGGGTTTAAAACAGAAGCTAGCGGGTCATTTAGGATTATTTATACTCACAATAATAAATTTTTTAATGAAGCAATCTCAATGAAGGTTGTTTAAAGGTTATATCTATCTAACTGAATAACTTGATCAGCATTGTGCAGATTCAATTCTTGAATTCTCAAGCTTTTCTCAAGCCTTTCAGTCTTATGCCCAGCAGCACTATACTAGATGCTATATATTCTTCTAATTGCCCACTGTTATGATCAATAAAGCCTAATACCTCTTGGACTAAGCACTTGTGTGTTGTGTAGGTAGAACTGCATATTCTATTCCTGAGGTACAATTTTGGATCAAGAGTCTATTTGTTCTCACTGCTGCTGCTGCTGGTTAGTTGCTTTAGTCGTGTCCAACTCTTTGTGACTCTATGGAATGCAGCCCACCAGGCTCCTCTGTCCATGGGGTTCTCCAGGCAAGAATACTGGAGGGGGTTGCCTTGCCCTTCTCCAGGGAATCTTCCCGACCCAGGGATCGAACCTGGGTCTCCTGCATTGCAGGAAGTTTCTTTATCGCTGAGCCACCAGGGAAGCCCACTCTCACTGATAGCTATCTGCAAAATACAAACTAATAAGTCCAACTGCAACTATTTCTAGTGAGCAGAACTCATACTGTGGGAGGAAAAAACCTATCCTATGGTATATACGTGAAGTATATGTTAGGGGGGTAGAGGCCACATCTCTCAACCTAATCTCAGTGCTCAGCACAGTGCCTGGAACATGTCAGGTACTCAGTAAACTTTTTTTTATGGTTGAATTTATAAACAAATTCAATTATTATTCTTTTGTGCAACAGTTATCACAGTATCTGTATATTTTGAAATTATAATTCACTTAATAAATATTGATTTGTACTTGATGTGCAGTATTGGGCTCTTACATGCCTACTGATTATTAATTTTTATCATTACCAACATTATTTTTATGGTTATTATTTGCCTGTAGGTGACACAATATACAACAAATCAGGATCATGCCTTTAAAAGTCTTAAAGACTAGTACTGCCACGTACTGCTGCTGTTAAGTCGCTTCAGTCGTGTCCGACTCTGTGAGATCCCATAGACGGCAGCCCACCAGGTTCCCCCGTCCCTGGGATTCTCCAGGCAAGAACACTAGAGTGGGTTGCCATTTCCTTCTCCAATGCAGGAAAGTGAACAGTGAAAGTGAAGTCGCTCAGTCGTGTCCGACTCTTAGCGACCTTATGGACTACAGCCCACCAGGTTCCTCCATCCATGGGATTTTCCCACCATATATGGTAATTACTATAATATGAGGTAGAAAGTGATGTTTCATATGAGAAATATAGGTAAAGGGCTTTACAAGTTTCAAAGATAGAAAAATTATTTTTAACTAGGAGAGTTAACATATATTTAGGAAATCAAATATCTGAAATAAAATTAAACAAGCTGTATTATGAGATTTGACCAAGACAGTCTATCTAAAAAATGATACAAATGAATTTTATTTACAAAATGGAAACAGACTCACAGACACAGAAAACAAACTTATGGTTACCAAAGGGAAAAGGGGGTAAGAGGGATAAATTAGGAGTTTGGGATTAGCAGATATACACTACTATGTATACTGCTGCTGCTGCTGCTGCTTCTAAGTCGCTTCGTTGTGTCTGACTCTGTGCGACCCCAGAGACGGCAGCCCACCAGGCTTCCTGTCCCTGGGATTCTCCAGGCAAGAACACTGGAGTGGGTTGCCATTTCCTTCTCCAATGCATGAAACTGAAAAGTGAAAGTGAAGTCGCTCAGTCGTGTCTGACTCTTAGTGACCCCATGGACTGCAGCCCACCAGGCTCCTCCATCCATGGGGTTTTCCAGGCAAGAGTACTGGAGTGGGGTGCCACCACCTTCTCCAACTATGTATACAATAAACAATAAAGTCCTCCTGTATAGCAAGGGAATTACACACAATATCTTGTAATAAACTATAATGGAAAAGAATATGAAAAATATATATGTATAACTGAATCACTTTGCTGTACACCAGAAACTAGCACAACATTATAAATCACCTATACTTCAATAAAAAATAAAAACACACACACACACACACAGACAAAAAGACTTATTCTAGAGAAAGAAGTGCCGCCTGCTAAGAAAGCATTGCTTCCCTGGTAGCTCAGCTGGTAAAGAATCTGCCTGCAATGCAGGAGAGCCTGGTTTGATTCCTGGGTCAGGAAGATCACCTGGAGAAGGGATAGACTACCCCCTCCAGTATTCCTGTGCTTCCTTGGTGGCTCGGACAGTAAAGAAATCACCTGCAATGTGGGAGATCTGGGTTCAGTCCCAAGGTTGGGAAGATCCCCTGGATGAGGGCATGGCAACCCACTCCAGTATTCTTGCCTGGAGAATCCCCAGCAACAGAGAAGCTGTAGCCTGGCGGGCTACAGTCCATGGGGTTGAAAAGAGTCAGACATGACTGAGCAGCTAAGCACAGGACAGCGCAAAAAAGCACTGGATCAATGAGGAGACAGTTTCTGGTGCTGTTCTGAGTGTGTCATCGAGAAGTTTTGTGATCTCAGGTAATTCATTTAAGGTCTTTGGGCTTCCGCTCTCTCATCAAATAATAAGGGAGTTGGTCTAATAATTCTGATCTAACATTCTGCAAGTATGAGATTCCCAGTAACTTTCACACATAATTTTTGTGAGATTTTTCCATCTTGTCATCAGGGTGGCTGTAATGCTCAAGTGAGGCAACGAGTGTGGAAGTGTTTTGGGACCCTCTGTGCAGGAGGAGGGCACAGTATCTCAGCCAGGATGACACAGGAAAAGGACGCTGTCAGGAACTGCTGAAGTGTATTAATGAACAGAAGGCCTGTATACTTATATGCGGCTGGTCGCTTCCTGGGAATTGGTTTTCTTGATGGAGGATGTACAGGAAAGCAATCCTGGAGAACACAGCAGTAAGCTTGGAAATTAATAATAACGTCCTTCACATCAGGATCCAGGGTCCCAGAAATTGACTGGCTCTGATGGTGGTCATTTTTTCCTGACACTGGAAGCGAAAATAAAAAGTTTAAACTAACATGATGATCAAAGCATCTGAATGTAAACAAAATCATGGCAATTTGAAAATACTCTTTAGATAGTAACTTAGTATAATTCAAATGTATGGAATAGGTGTGAAGAAATTCCGACAAAACGCACATCTGAGAAGTACAGGCAAAGTATCTTGACAAAAACAAATATTTGAGAACTCTTAAGAGTTCTTAACTCTTAACTCAATAAGAGAATTCTTAAATATTTTTATTTTCTAAAACTAGTTAAACAATAAAAATGGAAACAAAATATATGACAGTTCATTGTACTCATTTCCTCTAATTTTGTAAAATAAATGTTGGAGTCAATTATGAATGACGGTGCTACCTCCAAGCATAAAACGTAAGCTCTTAATTCAATTCAAGGCCTTTTCCAGCATAAATTTAGTCTCCATTCTTTAATTCAACAAACACTCATTAAATCCTGCTGCATACAAGGCATATATAATATATATATAACATATATATAATATATATATAATGCATTTGCCCATTAAGCCACTATTCTCCTCCTTTAGATGAAGCAATAAATAAATCACTTTTGCCTACTGAATACATACCCAGGTAATACAGAGTACTAGTGTTTGCTTCAAGGTGCCAGTCTCCATTCTTGCTAGTATTCCAATTCAGTGGATTTGAAGAGCCATTCCTCATATCAATGATATTAAACATATCAGGATTTTGAGTGAAGTTATGAGATACGATTACATAGTCTTCTTCCTATTAAAGTTTATTTTAGATGTTAATATACTGGATAATATACACTCATTTTGATGACATGAATCACTTAACCCCTATATTAAAAGTTAAGTTTTGGTTTAGTTTGTTTTTCATTTTGCATTTATAATTTGTTTAACATTTTATCTGTGTATGGCAATAATGCTAAGTTTATCACCAAGGCAATGAAAGTTTTTTCCTTTTATATGTATATATATGTATATGTTTATATGTACATATATGTATGTGTGTATATGTACATATATGTACTGTTGCTGCTAAGTCGCTTCAGTCGTGTCTGACTCTGTGCGACCCCAGAGACGGAGCCCACCAGGCTCCCCCGTCCCTGGGATTCTCCAGGCAAGAACACTGGAGTGGGTTGCCATTTCCTTCTCCAATGCATGAAAGTGAAAAGTGAAAAGGAAGTCGCTCCGTCATGTCCGACTCTTAGCGACCCCATGGACTACAGCCTACCAGGCTCCTCCGTCCATGGGATTTTCCAGGCAAGAGGACTGGAGTGGGGTGCCATTGCCTTCTCCAACATATATGTATATATTATATATGTGTCAGTTCAGTTCAGTTCAGTTCAGTCGCTCAGTCATGTCCGACTCTTTGCGACCCCATGAATCACAGCACGCCAGGTCTCCCTGTCCATCACCAACTCCTGGAGTTAACTCAGACTCATGTCCATCGAGTCAGTGATGCCATCCAGCCATCTCATCCTCTGTCGTCCCCTTCTCCTCCTGCCCCCAATCCCTCCCAGCATCAGAGTCTTTTCCAATGAGCCAACTCTTCGCATGAGGTGGCCAAAGTATTAGAGTTTCAGCTTTAGCATCAGTCCTTCCAAAGAACACCCAGGACTGATCTCCTTCAGAATGGACTGGTTGGATCTCCTTGCAGTCCAAGGGACTCTCAAGAATCTTCTCCAACATCACAGTTCAAAAGCATCAATTCTTCGGCACTCAGCCTTCTTCACAGTCCAACTCTCACATCCATACATGACTACTGGAAAAACCATAGCCTTGACTAGACAGACCTTCGTTGGCAAAGTAATGTCTCTGCTTTTCAATATGCTATCTAGGTTGGTCATAACTTTCCTTCCAAGGAGCAAGTGTCTTTTAATTTCATGGCTGCAGTCACCATCTGCAGTGATTTTGGAGCCCAGAAAAATAAAGTCTGACACGGTTTCCACTGTTTCCCCATCTATTTCCCATGAAGTGATGGGACCAGATGCCATGATCTTCGTTTTCTGAATGTTGAGCTTTAAGCCAACTTTTTCACTCTCCACTTTCACCTTCATCAAGAGGCTTTTTAGTTCCTCTTCACTTTCTGCCATAAGGGTGGTGTCATCTGCATATCTGAGGTTATTGATATTTCTCCTGGCAATCTTGATTCCAGCTTGTGTTTCTTCCAGTCCAGCGTTTCTCATGATGTACTCTGCATAGAAGTTAAATAAGCAGGGTGACAATACACAGCCTTGACGAACTCCTTTTCCTATTTGGAACCAGTCTGTTGTTCCATGTCCAGTTCTAACTGTTGCTTCCTGACCTGCATACAAATTTCTCAAGAGGCAGATCAGGTGGTCTGGTATTCCCATCTCTTTCAGAATTTTCCATAGTTTATTGTGATCCACACAGTCAAAGGCTTTGGCATAGTCAATAAAGCAGAAATAGATGTTTTTCTGGAACTCTCTTGCTTTTTCCATGATCCATCGGATGTTGGCAAATTGATCTCTGGTTCCTCTGCCTTTTCTAAAACCAGCTTGAAAATCATATATATATATATATACACCTAATTTTCCTTAGGTATATATATATATATATACACACATACACACATACATATGCATACATTCAGAGAATATTTAATTTTTATTTCAAAACATCTGAAACAATGCTAGGCTTTTTTTTTTTGGTTGCCACATGTAGTATAATTTTATCACCAAGGCAATGAAAGTCTTTTTTTCCTTCTTTTATATGTATATATATGTATACGTTTATATGTACATACATATACACACATATATGTATGTGTGTATATGTACATATATGTACTGCTGCTGCTAAGTCGCTTCAGTCGTGCCCAACTCTGTGCGACCCCATAGACGGCAGCCCACCAGGCTCCGCCGTCCCTGGGATTCTCCAGGCAAGAACACCGGAGTGGGTTGCCATTTCCTTCTCCAATGCATGAAAGTGAAAAGTGAAAAGGAAGTCGCTCCGTCGTGTCCGACTCTTAGCGACACCATGGACTACAGCCTACCAGGCTCCTCCATCCATGGGATTTTCCAGGCAAGAGGACTGGAGTGGGGTGCCATTGCCTTCTCTGACACATATGTACAAACATATACATATATGTATATATTATATATGTGTCAGTTCAGTTCAGTTCAGTCGCTCAGTCATGTCCGACTCTTTGCAACCCCATGAATCGCAGCATGCCAGGCCTCCCTGTCCATCACCAACTCCCGGAGTTCACTGAGACTCACGTCCATCGAGTCAGTGATGCCATCCAGCCATCTCATCCTCTGTCATCCCCTTCTCCTCCTGCCCCAATCCCTCCCAGCATCAGAGTCTTTTCCAATGAGTCAACTCTTCGCATGAGATGGCCAAAGTACTGGAGTTTCAGCTTTAGCATCATTCCTTCCAAAGAAATCCCAGGGCTCATCTCCTTCAGAATGGACTGGTTGGATCTCCTTGCAGTCCAAGGGACTCTCAAGAGTCTTCTCCAATACCACAGTTCAAAAGCATCAATTCTTCAGCGCTTAGCCTTCTTCACAGTCCAACTCTCACATCCATACATGACTACTGGAAAAACCATAGCCTTGACTAGACGGACCTTTGTTGGCAAAGTAATGTCTCTGCTTTTGAATATGCTATCTAGGTTGGTCATAACTTTCCTTCCAAGGAGTAAGCGTCTTTTAATTTCATGGCTTCAGTCACCATCTGCAGTGATTTTGGAGCCCAGAAAAATAAAGTCTGACACTGTTTCCACTGTTTCTCCATCTATTTCCCATGAAATGATGGGACCGGATGCCATGATCTTCATTTTCTGAATGCTGAGCTTTAAGCCAACTTTTTCACTCTCCGCTTTCACCTTCATCAAGAGGCTTTTTAGTTCCTCTTCACTTTCTGCCATAAGGGTGGTGTCATCTGCATATCTGAGGTGATTGATATTTCTCCCTGCAATCTTGATTCCAGCTTGTGCTTCTTCCAGTCCAGCGTTTCTCATGATGTACTCTGCATATAAGTTAAATAAGCAGGGTGACAATATACAGCCTTGATGGACTCCTTTTCCTATTTGGAACCAGTCTGTTGTTCCATGTCCAGTTCTAACTGTTGCTTCCTGACCTGCATACAAATGTCTCAAGAGGCTGATCAGGTGGTCTGGTATTCCCATCTCTTTCAGAATTTTCCACAGTTTATTGTGATCCACACAGTCAAGGGCTTTGGCATAGTCAATAAAACAGAAATAGATGTTTTTCTGGAACTCTCTTGCTTTTTCCACGATCCAGCGGATGTTGGCAATTTGATCTCTGGTTCCTCTGCCTTTTCTAAAACCAGCTTGAACATCATATATATATATATCTAACTTTCCTTAGGTATATATATATATACACACATACATATGCATACATTCAGAGAATATTTAATTTCCATAATATTTCAGAACATCTGAAACAATGCTAGGCATTTTTTTTTTTGGTTGCCACATGTAGTATAAGCAGAAGAATGTGAACAGAGAGGAAAATACACAATTCAGGAAACTGGTGACCATTAGCAGTAGAGCGATGACTGATATCAGAGTAAGCCATGCAGAGGACTTCCACTTCATCCAAAAATATTTATTTCTTTATAAAAATCTGAAGTAAAGAGTCACAGAATGTTACAGAATGTTTGATTCAGATAGCTAGGTAGTGGGCATATGGGATTTGGGCCTGCTATTTTCTGTATCTGCTGTATTTCACAATACATATAATAAAGCCCTTTACTATTTTCCAAAACATCATAAGTACTCAATAAATGTTAGCTATTATCATGGATATAATAAGCTTAGTACTACAGAAATGTGGCAGAAAGATTGCTTACTTCTGAGTTTTAAAGAAGGATTTCTTTAGCTTGCTTCTGAGATTTAAGATGGGTCATGAAAAGTGTAAATATGTGAGGGAAGGACAGTCCGGGTCTCACAACTCGTGTGAGTGGGCTGCATTAGAATAATACGCAACATAAGTGATCAGAAGATGGATTATGCAACTCTTTATTTACCTTAAATCCATAGAATGTTGACGTGTACGATATGTTGGTTATGTGATCTACACCTTTAAAATACCAGTTAATGTGTTTTGCATTCGGAATCAGAGCCATCCAGCCAGACATATGAGTCAGTCGTTTCTTCTGAAAGGGAACAATGCTTGTGCCTATAGAACATAAACAAACAATAGTAATCTACCTCTAGAAAATTTCTTCTGTTATGAGTAAGTGCAAAGGTAAATATTAGTCTAGTCAATGGAAGCCTCTAAAGAGATCAGTATAGCATTTCATTACTTATGTTCTAAACGTCTTTGTTGACCTGAAGGCCCCAATACTTAATATCACACTTAACTGAAACATAAAATGTTTTCTCACTTGGAATTTTGAATTGATATGGAGCTTATATTCCCTGGGGAAAGATCAAATTGAAATATGATGACATAATGACTAAGACAAAGTGCTTAAATATATCAATACAATTTTTAAAATATCATTGATCTGAAATATAATTCCATTTCTATTCTTCCTCAAAATCCTTGATTTGCAGAGTATGTAAATATATGTCCTAAACATTATTAGATTCTCTCATACTTGCTGTGGTAATAAAAATCAGCCTAATGAGTATGAATGGAAATCTTTGATTGATAGCTTTTAGGGTAGGCTACAAGCAGCCTCTAACGCTGGCTGTAATACTCTAAATTTTGTTAATGACAAACCTGGAACCTGAACTACCTGTTATGGGAAAAAGATTTAATCTGAATAAATGCCTGACAACTTCGGGTGAAGATTTGAAAGTATCTCTCACAATATAAAGAAAAAAATCTGTTATTAATTAATTATATTTTTTCCTCTCCCTTCTTTCATCTTTGATTGAATTTTACAGTAAATTTGCAACCTCTTCCCTTTCCGAATTAGGAGGAAGAAGTCAGAAGTGAGATTACAAAATAGACTGTCAAGCACACACAGCTATATTTAAAATGGATAATCAACAAGGTCCTACTGCACAGCACAGGGTACTCTGCTTATTGTTATGTGGCAGCCTGGATGGGACGGGAATCTGGAGGAGAATGGATACATGTATATGCATGACTGAGTCCCTTAGATATCCACCTGAAATTATCACAACATTGTTAATTGGCTATATTCCAATATAAAGCAAAAAATTAAAAAAAAAACCAAGTAACAAAATCACACCAAAGTTAAAAAAACAAAAAATGAACAAAACAAAAATAAACTGTCATTCTTTTCCTTTGGGGATGTGTACATGCATGCTAAGTCACTTCAGTTGTGTCTGACTCTTTGCGACCCCATGGATTGTAGCCCGCCAGGCTGCCCTGTCCATGGGATTCTCCAGGCAAGAATACTAGAGTGGGTTGCCATGTCCTTCTCTAGGGGGTCTTCCCAACCCAGGGATAGAACCTGAGTCTTCTGCATTGCAGGCGGGTTCTTTATCACCTGAGCCACTAGGGAATAAAGCAAAATGAATTCCAATATCAAGGGTGAACATATTTTTAGGCTTATGAACTAGCATTAAGTTTTGAAGAGCCCATAACTGGAGGCACTAAAAACAGTTTAAAAAGATATGAAGTATATGAGAAGAACAATGATAATTTGGATTATTCAGCAAATATCCACTCCTCTCCTCTCCTTGAGGGCAGAATACACTCCTGTTCTGTTGATATCGGGTGACTACTTCAGCCCAGGAACTATTAGCAGAACTGACACTGCAAAGACTTAAAAAGTGCTTGCTGGGTGAAATACACCCTCTTGAGCCTCTGTCACTGCAATGCAAAGAGGCGCCCCTAGGAGAACAGTGGGTAGCACACTAAGGTGACGTTTGCAAACATGGATAGAAAAAGTATATAGATCTTAGGGGCATGGATTTAATTTAAGTTACCCAAGTGGAAACTTGCTACTTCTCATCTATTTCCTAGATCCAAGCCAATTCACAGACTAAAAACACCTAACACCAAGTGGGAGATATCTAGCCATTTATGGGGCTACTGACTACTAGGGAGAGCAAACTAATCAAATCTTCCAATAATTGTTAGTTTCTGGATCTGAACTGATACAGACCCTCAAAGACTCTAAATGCCACCATGGTCAACCAGCTGGAATGGCAGTTTACAAAGGCCAGGCCACAGAATGAGTCTTTGCTCATCTCATGGCTGGTCCATTGAGGCCACTGGGTCATCTTATGGTTATTCTTCTAGTTCCAAAAAGTATAGTGGGAATAGATATAGAACTCTGTTTGGAGAAAGAGCAGAAGTTGAAAGGCTCACAAGAAATATCCTACCAAGAGGATCTGATAATATGGGGTGAAGTAACAAAACCCTAGTATGTGCTGATGGATTTGACATAGCTATAATTTTAGCAGCTAGAGTATTACTGGTATAATCATGCTACATGTTTTCCAAATTCATTTGGCTTACATTGAGATACATAATTTTAGTTTCAAATTGCAAGTTTCTACCTTGTAAATATCATTAAACATGGAAATTTGGAAACACTGTCATCAAGAAGCTGTATCATTTAGATTTATGCAGAAAATGTGGAAAACTATATTTGAGAATCATGTTTAGCAAATCTTTGATGCACCTATGCTTTTCCTATTTTCCAAAATCTGCAGTCTATCAGAACAGTGTATAGGACAGTGGATTAATTATAGATGTTTTAACTAATGCAGCTTCCAGCTGGCTAAGTGGTAAAGAATCCACCTGCCAATGCAGGAGATGAAAGTGATGTGGATTCAATCCCTGGGTTGGGAAGATCCCCTGGAGGAGGAAATGGCAACCCACTCCAGTATTCTTGCCTGGGAAACCCTGTGGACAGAGGAGCTTGGTGGGTTACAGTTCATGGGTCACAAAGAGTTGAACACAACTGAGCAACTGAGAACACACACATTTTAACCAATAATTCAGACAGATGATGGATGCGTGTATAAAGGGATGGATGGAATGATATAAAGATCAGAGCCAGTCCAGTCAGGCCAGGTCAGACATGATGAAAATAGACATATTTAGTAACTGGAAGAGTTCCTAATGGAGGGAAGGAAAATCAGGTAGGAAGGACACTTCAGGTAGGTAGTGAACACTTCAGGAACCATACTTCCCCCTGCCACCCCCTTATCAAGATAATAAATTAAAAGCAATTCCAAACCCTTGAGGGGGTAAAGTATAGAAAATAATGCCACAACAAAAAATCTGAGAGATGTGATGATCAGGATTCCTACCAATCTCCATTTAACTTGCTTGTCTGGCTGGTGCAAATGCCAGATGGATCATGAATAATGATGGTAAATTAATGCAATCTCATCAGGCAACGATGTCAAGCACATGTGGTGTTCCACATATAGTATCTTTACTCAAACGACTCAGTAAATCAACAGCCTCTGGCACCTGGGGTGCAGCCAGGGACCTAGCAGATGCACCCCCATCCTACATCAATCAGCAAAGATAATCAAAATAATTTGCTTTCAGGGGCAGAAACAATGATCTATTTTCACTGTCTTAATCCAAAAGCTATGCCAACTATCCTGCTCTCTGGCACAGTATTGGCTATGGTTGCACGTTGCTTAGTCCCTCAGTTGTGTCTGAGTCTCTGTGACCCCTTGGACTGTAGTCTGCCAGGCTCCTCTGTCCATGGGATTCTCCAGGCAAGAATATTGGAGTATCCTCCAGGGGATCTTCCTGACCCAGGGATCAAATCCAGGCCTCCTGCATTACAGGCAGATTCTTTACCAGGGGAGCCCATGATATTGGGGTGCCTTAATCAGCAGAATGTCATGCTCATCCACACATTTACTCAATACTCGTCATAAGTCATTTCAGGGTGTGTTATTAGTTTCCTGCCTGGCTTATGACTGATATCAATATTATTCTTTTTTCAGTGTTCTAAATAGTGAGTGACAACTCAGGAAGGTGATGATGAAAATTGAGGAAAACATGTAAATGAGTGGGTCACATGATTACATTCCACTTACCAAAAGAGTCTGAGAGAACCACATCCTTTTCAAGCAGGGACACTGGAGACGGCTTGTTGAATGCTAGCCGGTGGAAGCTGACCGAGGCATCACAGACAGACCCGGGGAACCCTATGCTCCACTCGGCTTCTTGAGTGCAGTGAGAAGGGTCCAGCAGAGGGCTGTGTGGAATGACGGTGTGTCCTTTGTGACCTAGGAAATGGACGCAACAGCACATTTCATGTCAGAAAACTGAAAAGCCAAACTGTCTACAACATGTGCTTACTATGATCCAGAGTGCCACCAATACAATCTAAAAGTCTTGGTTCATTTTTTCTTTTTTTGTCATGGAGTAAGGGGCCCTCCTAAAAAGGCTTTACAATGGACTCTTTGCTCAGGGAGCTTATCATGAACATAGAAGAAATATGGGATCTGAAGAACCCATGAGAGACAAAGTAGGGGATGGGATGGGGAATAAGTAACTTGGTCAAGGACACAAGGAAGGATATAAATCCAGGCTGTCTGACCATAAAGCCTGGGCTCTCAACCGAGAGTCTGTCAACAAACATTAAGAATCTATGTTGAGGGATATCCCTGGTGGTCCAGTGCCTAGGACTCCATGTTCCCAAAGCAGCGGGTGCAGGTTTGATCCCTGATCAGGGAACTAGACCACCAAATGCCACAACTAAGAGTTCATATGCCCCAACTAAATATCCTGCATGTTACAACCAAGACCTGGCACAGCCTAACACATAAATATTAAAAAAAAAAAAAGAATCTAAGGTGAATTAAGGAATAAAGGTCAGTAAAGCTCTGTATATTGGAATTATCCAAATGTTGTCCTTCTTAAAGCCACAATTAGAATAGGAAACAAATCAACAACTATAGGTGAGTATTCAGTCTATTTGACTATTGAGATGAACCTTCTTTCAAAGGCTTTCAAAAACATTTGTTAATATCTGTAGGTTTACTTGTCAGTTGTTCCTCTTTTATAAGGTATTATGCAGAATCATACATACATACACATCCTTCCTATCTTATTTAGCCAAATTGTTATTGCTGTTTAGTTGCTAAGTCATGTCCAACTCTTGCCACCCCATGGACTGTAGCCCTCCAGGCTTCTCTGTCCATGGGATTTCCCAGGTGAGAATAATGGAATGGGTTGCCATTTCCTTCTTCAGGGGATCTTCCCAACTCAGGGATTGAACTTGTGTCTCCTGCACTGGTAGGCAGACTCTTTACCACTGAGGCACCAGGGAAGCCAAGTCGTTATCATTAAAATTTTATAAAAATGCTAAATTCTAGAAATCATATTTACAGAAAGATCTGAACTTCAGATGGTAGAAAAATTTAACCTACAAAGAATGTTGAATTTTGTACTAAAGTTCACATATTCTTTGAACCAATTCCAAATTCAGAATTTAGATTGGAAAGAAAAAGGTTAACAGTAGGCCTGGGACTTACTACTTCCCTCTAAGGTACTTGAACAGGATGTATCCAGTCTGTCCACATTGCTTATGTAAATAAACCTGGAATTTATATGTCTATGGGCCTGACTGGCTGGAGAATTTGGGTAGTCATGTAATTAACTGAATAAGAGATAATGACATTCTCAGACTGACATGGCTTTCTTTTGTGACCCCTAATTCCATAAATATTGTTTAAAATTTGCTATTAACTCAAAACCAAAGTGCAAATGCAGGAAAAAAAAAAAAAGGACACACACGGAGGCTGAATGTGATAGGTTGGGACTTCTCCAGAAAAGGATGTGTCATCTATGACTAGTGCTGACCTACATCTTTAGGTCATCAAGAAAGTTTGGTACCAGATAAGATCTGTGATTCACCTGAATATGCTATGACAATTCAAGTCCGTGTTAAGCGAAAAATGTAGTTCCAAAATATTTTATCAGAAATGAAAATATCACCTTACCTGTAAGCGAACCATCAACATCAATCAGTACCACTTCATGTTCCCATCGAAAGCCAGCCTTGTTCGGCGTGTGAGAATACTGGATGCCAGCGAATTTTGCACTCCACCCTCCACATCTGTGGCTACAAACGCCCGTGATGGACGTCACTCCCAAAGCTGCACAGCCAGGACGGTCAAAGTTCATGAAGTGTACGGAAGAAACAGTCAATCCTTCACTAAAGGGGAGAACCAGGCCTTTTGTCGTGCAAAATGCAGACCCCATCCCCAGTTCATCAAGATGACCAACTATTTTGGCATTTTTAATCATTGCTCCATTGGTTTCACCCCATCCTCCAACGTAAGGAGCCAGGATCCTCTTTGTTTCAATTCCAGCCTCGTAATTATTTACCATCACAAAGTTATGGAACTGAAGGGCACCTCCGTTGACCCATTCGGCTCCTTTTTGACAATTCCAAGTTGTGAGTGAATGAAATACTGCAGGTATTGGAACCAAAGAAGTACACGATCCTGTCTGCATGGGGAAATATTCTTCAAAGATCCACAATCCAAACCAACCTTGAGAATGAACAGTGTTGTTAAAGAATTCTCCAAGAGGGACTCTTTTTTGGCAAATATTTCGGTCATAGGATGGCCCATCAGGGTGGTTGTTCATTCGGTACCAAAAGCCAAAGTGAGTGCCACCAGCAGCCGCGTTGTGTCGTATGGTGTTGTTTGGATTGGTTACCCAAAATGCGGCTGGAGTCACATCGTCATTCAGAAGACTAGTACTCTGATGTACAAATACTGCCAAGTTATATTGCAGGATATTGCCGTGTTCAATCCCGTCTTCTATAAAAAATGCTCCTCCCCTGATATCATATATAATATTCCTCTCGACCAGAAGGTGATGTGTGTTATGGATAGTAATAGCCCTGTTATAGGTCTGGTGAATTGCACAGCCTTTTACATAAGATTTAAACTGCAAATCTCCAAGAAGGTGCCAATGTATTGGATATCGTCCCAACCGGAATGCCTGACCAGCATGGAATATCTGTCAAGCCCAGAAATTACAGCTATTCAGTGATACACATAGAGTTTGCTGGCTCATACTTTCTTGTTTCAAAATAATATCCACTTTCACATTAATTATTATTAATGCATTGATCTCTCCCATATTATTCCTGTTTATCATTTTAAAATGTTCTTTGACCCCCAACCCACCTTGTTTTATTCAATATATGAATATAACAGCCCATGTGTGCTCATGCTTTTTATCAAATGAATGAACAAAAGTCATCTTCAACTCTTCTGCTTTTCACCTTACTCTGATATGAAACTGTGGTGTTGAGCAAAACACAACCTCTTAAAAATACTTCTTTTTCTCCTCCTTTTAATCCTGACTTAATTATAATAAATATTTCTTGAATATTGATCAAGTGCCAGATATTGTGCTAAATGTCATATGCATGATCACACTCTTTACTACAATCCTAGGAAGTAGCCACTCATCAGAAGCTTCATTTTATAGATGAAGAAAGTGAAATGTTGAATGCTGAGTATCTATTTCATAGTCACAAAGCTCCACTTAAACCCACTGGTCTGAGTAGAGAGTTGGCGCTCTTACTAACCACTCTGCTATACTTTCAAAGGTCTACAATCCACCTGATGCAAAGGGCCAACTCATTGGAAAAAACCCTGATGCTGGGAAAGACGGGAGGCAAAAGGAGAAGTGGGCAGCAGAGGATCAAATAATTATACAGCATCACCAACTCAATGGACATGAATCTGAGCAAATTCCGGGAGATAGTGATGGACAGGAGAGCCTGGCATGCTGCAGTCCATGGAGTCGCAAAGAGTCAGACACGACTTAGTGACTGAACAACCAAAACGATCTAATAATCTAAGACAGAAGACACCTCTGTGTGTGTGTATGTGTGTGTATCTGTGTAATATAATCTTATGAGGTTTGGAAATAAAATGTTACATCATCCATTTATTTTCATTCTTTATATAAAAATAAAAATTAACTATTACTAATATTTACTATACAGGTCAACCCTGGTAACGTGACTTAGTCCATATCCAGAAGTTACTGGATAATATAACCTAGGAGGAGGAGAATTTTACCAAATGTAGCCATTGACTTTGCCACCCTTACTACAGTTGGATGTTCCCAATTTAACAAATTTATGGATTTTACTATCCTTCCTTCCTTCACATCCTCCTTCCTTTAATTGAATACTTGATAAAAACTGTGCTAAACCCAGATTATATAGACTAAAGATACAGAAGAGCTCCTGATATCTTGGGTATATTTATTCTTTTATTTATGTGTTTATTCAATTTATAGGCAATTAAGAATCTGGTTTGTGCCAAGCACTGCTCCAGCTACAGAGGAATCAGTAGAAAACTAGAAGGGACTGCTTATGTTCTAGAAGAAGAGATTAAAAAATAAAACCAAAATATATCTGGAGTTATGAGTTAATAAAGAAAAATAGGAATTTGGCAGCTCTTTCAAATAAAGGTGGTGAGGCACGGCCTCTCTGAGGAGATACACTTGAGGAGAGATTCGACTGAAATGAGTGTGAACACAGAAGTACCTGGGAGAGAAGCATTGTAAGGAAGATGAAGCGCATGTGCAAAGAACTGAGCTAGGAACGTGCCTGACGTGGTCACATACACAGGGAGGCCTATGTGGCCAGCATGGTGGGTGCCAAGGATGGTTCACACAAGACAGCAAGAGGCCAGAGTGGGTCAGATGATGTGGCTCCTCTGGGAAGAGCTTGGACATTTTGTTTTAAGTGTATTGTGAAGCTCCTGAAGAGTTTCGAACACAGTGTGGCAAGATCTGATTCACACTTTAAAGCCTGAACTTTGTCCACAAGTCTCTTCTCTATGTCTATGTCCCCATTGCTCCCCTGCAAACAAGTTCATCAGTACCATCTTTCTAGATTCCATACACATGCGCTAATATATGTCATTTTCTCTTTCTGACTTACTTCACTCTGGATAATAGGCTCTAGGGAAATGGGAGGAGGGTTCAGGAGGGAGGGGACATATGTATACCTGTGGCTGATTCATGGGGACGTATGGCAGAAACCAACACAAGATTGCAAAGCAATTATTCGCCAATAAAATAAATTAAAAAATAAAAAAGCTGAACTTTGGCTGTGGTGTGGAGATTACGTTGCAAAAAAGGTGGAAGCAGGAAGACCAATTAGGAGAAAAGCATAGTAGTCTAGGTGAGAGGTGACAGTGGTTTGGGTTCGGAACCAGGTGGAATGCTGGAAAAATAGTGGATTCAGGATACACTATTTTGGGATATAACTTGTTAATGAATTTGACATGGGGTGGGTATAAGAAAAGCAGAGAAACAAAATTCTGGCATGATGACATACATGAATAACAATAGATGTATTGACACTGACTGTTTATTTATCTGTCTCCTCTACCAAACATTATTATAAGCAGCATCTGGCAAAAAGCAGGTGCTCAATACATACTCATTGTATAGACAACTTTGGACAAACCGCTAATAATAGTGTCTCTTACCTCTACATATTCTATCCTTCCAGTTACCATGTTAGCACCAGCTATAGGAGCATGAAGCATAATGCAGCCTCCAAACTGGTCACTTCCTATTTCTTCTCCAAACTTTCCTTGGAGACATGTCTGTGTAGCAAATTCACCTGTAAAAATAATTTTTAAGATACAATAAAGGAAAACCATGTCAAAATCCTCTCATATAAAGACTGCTTTTCACACCTAGTTATATCTTTTTATTTACATATAGTTTTAATCTTATCCTAGAACATAATTGCTTGCATTCATGTTATCTTTTCCTCTGCACAGTAAGGAAGGTAAGAGCCTTGTCTTGTTCACCTCTGCATTCCCTAAAGTACTTTGCTGTGCTGTGCTTAGTCCCTCACTTGTATCTTGCTCTTTGCAACCCCATGGACTATAGCCTGCCAGGCTCTTCAGTCCATAGGGGAGTCTCCAGGCAAGAATACTGGAGTGGGTTGCCAGGCCCTCTCCAGGGGATCTTCTCAAACCAGGGATTGAACCCAGGTCTCCCGCATTGCAGGCAGATTCTTTACTGTCTGAGCTACCAGAAAAGCCCAAAAGTACTCACTTTAGTATCTTTCAAAGATACTAGATAAATATTTGAATGGCTGAATGAATGCTGATAAAGGTATTTTGCTTCATTATCCCTGAATTTATTTTCTGCAACATTTGGGATTAACATAGTTGATACAATCTTACACTGGTATAAGATTAGAACATGCATTATCTCATTTAATTCTTACAATGATAGAAGGTTGGCAGAACAGGAAGTATCTTTATATAAATCAGGATGAATCTAGGTTTATGATGGACATAGTGAGATGACGCAGATGAACTGGAATCAGAATGCAGGTCACTTGACATTGAATCCATTGAGCTTTGTTTTATGCTTCCCACTGAAGAAAAGGCTATACCTAAGGTGTACCAGTTATTATTCAACTATTTATAGGATTGTAATGGCAGTGGGCTTCACTGGCAGCTCAGCGGTAAAGAATCTGCCTGCCAATGCAGGAGATGCAGGTTCGATCCCCTGGGGAAGGAAACGGCAACCCACTCTGGTATTCTTGCCTGGAGAATCCATGGACAGGAGACCCTAGCCAGCTGCAGTCCACAGGGTCTCAAAGACTTGGACACGACTTAGCAACTAACCAACAACAACAGTAGTAGTGATCACATAAAATATTTAAAGAGACTTAAATGCACTGTGCTTCCTGACTATACACATTTATATAGTTATACATAGTTTTATGTAAACATATATATACAACATATGCATATGTATGTGTGTGTGTGTATACACACACATACATGTGTGCATGTTAAGTAGCTTCAGTTGTGTCCAACTCTTTGCAGTGCTATGGACTGTAGCCTGCCAGGCTCCTCTATCCATGGGATTCTCCAGGCAAGAATACTGGAGTAGGTTGCCATGTCCTCCTCCAGGGGATCTTCCCGACCCGGGGATGGAACCTCCGTTTTCCACAGCTGCTGCACTGTAGGTGGATTCTTTACTGCTGAGCTACCGAAGTCCATATACATACATATATATTATATATATGAGAACTATGGTAGGTTAAGGATAGCCGTAGAACCAGTCCCAACTATTGACACCTGAGTAGAAGAGACACATGTCCCTTTAGGACCAAAGTAACTAACTGCTGGTGCTTAACTTCCCAGCCTTCTGATCTCCCGTCTCAGAGACCATGGAAACCCATGTGGAGATGAAGCCTCCATCAACCCAGACACGGGAAAATTACAGTGATCAGAGCCCCCCTGTTGACTCATACTGGACACATGTAGCATAAATAAGAAATAAACCTTTACCATTTTAACTCACTAAAATTTGGGGCTTATTTATTGCCAGTGCATAACCAAGTCTCTTAGTTCTGAACAGGAGCTGATTTTGCCCACAGGGAGTATTTCTGTAATGTCTGGAAACATTCAAGTTGACACACTAAGGCTACTAAAGTTACCTGTGTCAAATCCATCAGGACACGCTGGGATTTTGTTATTCCACTGCACGTTGTTAGATCCTCTTATTAAAATATTTCTTGTAAGAATTCCAATTTCTGCTCTTGCTTCAAAAAGAGTTCCATCAGGGAGGGTGACAGTGATCCCCAAGTGTGTGTAATTCAGTGGATCAGTGAGCGTTATGTTCCTGCCATCAGCAGATACAGATGCAATGGTCCTTTTTTCATTTTCTTGTTGGCTGTGTCTGTAAAAATTTTAACCACAAGCTCTCAGAATTAATATAAATTAACACAATATTGCTTTGGTATATTTGTTTTATTCTATTTTGAAAACTTCATCTGTAAAATAGGAAAAAAATGTTTATGTCATACAATATGCTGAAGAGGAATTTGAAGATGGTATTTTACTCTCTCTAAAGTATTCAAAAGAACAACCTTTACAACTTTGAGGATCACACACAGTGGCTCTCAACCAAGGGTGATTTTATTCCCCTGGGGACATTTGGCAACGCCTGGACACATTTTTGGTTGTCATAACACAGCAAAGCAGGGGCTGTTGTATTGGTGTAGGTGGTGTTGGTGTTGGTGGTACTGGTGGTGGTGTTGGTGGTGGTATTGGTATTGGTGGTGTTGGTGTTGGTGGAGGTGGTGGTGTTGTTGGTGGTATTGGTGGTGGTGGTGTGGGTGGAGGTGGTGTTGGTGGTATTGGTATTGGTGGTGGTGGTGGTGGTGGAGGTGGTGGTGGTGGTGGTGTGTTGGTGGTGATATTGGTATTGATGGTGGTGGTGTTGGTGGTAGTGGTGGTGGTGTTGGTGGTGTTGGTGGTTATTGGTATTGGTGGTGGTGGTGGTGGTATTGGTATTGGTGGTGGTGGTAGTGGTGTTGGTATTGGTGGTGGTATTGTATTGATGGTGGTGTTGGTGGAGGTGGTGTTGGTGGTATTGGTGTTGGTGTTGGTATTGGTGGTGGTGGTGGTGTTATTGTTGGTGGTGTTGGTGTTGGTGTTGGTGGTGTTGGTAGTGGTGGTGGTGGTGTTGGTGGAGGTGGTGTTGGTGGTATTGGTTGGTGTGGTGGTGTTGGTGGAGGTGGTGTTGGTATTGGTGTTGGTATTGCTTTGATGGTGGTGGTGTTGGTGGAGGTGGAGGTGGTGGTAGTGGTGTTGGTGGTGATGGTGGTATTGGTATTGGTGGTGGTGGTGCTGGTGGTGGTGGTGTTGGTGATGGTAGTGATGGTGGTGGTGGTGATGGTGGTGGTGGTGGTGGTATTGGTATTGGTGGTGGCAGTAGTGGTGTTGGTATTGGTGGTGGTATTGTATTGATGATGGTGGTGTTGGTGGAGGTGGTGTTGGTGGTATTGGTGTTGGTGTTGGTATTGGTGGTGGTGATGTTGTTATTGTTGGTGGTGTTGGTGTTGGTGTTGGTGGTGTTGGTAGTGGTGGAGGTGGTGTTGGTGGTATTGGTTGGTGTGGTGGTGTTGGTGGAGGTGGTGTTGGTGGTGGTAGTGATGGTGGTGGTGGTGATGGTGGTGGTATTGGTACTGATGGTGGTGGTGTTGGTGGAGGTGGTATTGGTGGTGTTTGTGTTGGTGGTGTTGGTAGTGGTGGTGGTGGTGTTGGTGGTGGTGGTGTTGGTGGTGGTAGTGATGGTGGTGGTGGTGATGGTGGTGGTATTGGTACTGATGGTGGTGGTGTTGGTGGAGGTGGTATTGGTGGTGTTTGTGTTGGTGGTGTTGGTAGTGGTGGTGGTGGTGTTGGTGGAGGTGGTGTTGGTGGTATTGGTTGGTGTAGTGGTGTTGGTGGAGGTGGTGGTGGTGGTAGTGGTGTTGGTGGTGATGGTGGTATTGGTATTGGTGGTGGTGGTGTTGGTGGTGGTGGTGTTGGTGGTGGTAGTGATGGTGGTGGTGGTGATGGTGGTGGTGTTGGTATTGGTGGTGGTATTGCTTTGATGGTGGTGGTGTTGGTGGAGGTGGTGTTGGTGTTGGTGGTGTGGTGGTGGTGGTGTTGGTGGTATTGGTAGTGGTGGTGGTGGTGTTGGTGGTATTGGTTGGTGTGGTGGTGTTGGTGGAGGTGGTGGTGGTGGTAGTGGTGTTGGTGTTGGTGGTGGTATTGGTATTGGTGGTGGTGGTGGTGGTGGAGGTGGTGTTGGTGGTGGTAGTGATGGTGGTGGTGGTGGTGGTGGTGGTGGTGGTGATAGTGGTGGTGGTATTGGTACTGATGGTGTTGGTGTTGGTGGAGGTGGTATTGGTGTTGGTGGTATGGTGGTGGTGGTGGTGGTATTGTTATTGGTGGTGGTAGTGTTGGTGGGAGTGGTGTTGGTGGTGGTGTTGGTATTGGTATAGGTGGTGGTGGTGGCGGTGGTGGTGTTGCTACTAGTAGGCAATGGCTGAGGATGTTCCCAATACTCCTGTGATAAACAAAGAATTAACCTGTTCAAAATGTCAATAGCGCTGAGGTTGGAAAAACCCTTACAGAGGGAGACTACTGGAGGTTTCAGAGCAGGGTAAAGAAATGACTGAGGTGAGTTCAGGAGGTCTTATTTCTACCCATTCCTTCAACACACTCCAAGTTCCAACAAAAGGACTGGCCAAATTGATAATATACACATTCATGTATGAATCCTTCCAACAAATGTTTATTGAGTGTCTAGGAGGAAATGGCAACCCACTCCAATATTCTTGCCTGCAAATTCCATGGACAGAGGAAATTCTATGAACAGAGGTAGGCTACAGTTCACAGGGTTGCAAAGAGTCAGACACTACATAGCCACTGAACAAGAACAAGCCTGTTTTCTAGACATAGAGTTAAGTACTGGGAGGTGGGTACCAAGCAGAAATGCCCCTAACTTCAGAGAGACAAGTGTTTCTATGGCTGATTTTGTGTTTTATCTACTAAAGCATGTGACTGGTGCAATTGACAGAGGTGCCTTTAGGGAGTTATCAATGTATCTTCCTGACACTGTTTTTTGATTCCTCTCTTCCTTGCAAATCTTTCTCCTCCTTTAACTACCAGGTCAAATAACAACGTTGCATCTGAAATAGATTGGAAGGCACCCGTCTCAACTTTCCCAGCCTTTCTAGATTCCCAATAAGCGCTGCCCGAGGCCTCATGAGCACTCACAGTTACACACTGCAGACCTACCACCCATTTACCTCTCTGTCCTCCCATACCTGTCTGCTCCTCTAGGTAAGGCAACTGCTGAATCATTCTGTATGCTGAGTACCTGTCACAACTCAATCATAGATTTGACTGACTGAACAAATCAATGCAGAATAAATTCCTGAGGGAAGAAGGTAGAGGAATGGAACCCAAATAAGAAGATGATGGAATATTCCAGCATGAGGGACTGGGAGTCTAAATTCAACTGAAAGTAAGGAAAGCTGGTGGAAGAGGCATTTCAAGGGCGGAACCCAAAGAACTTGGTGATGTGCAGAAAGTGAAGACAGCTGATAGTCAGAAGGTCACTAGGAAAATTTTTGTGAAGATGAAAATTAGATTGTAGGGCTTAAAAGGAAAAAAAATGGAGAGTGAGAATGAAATGGAAGAAATGGGCATGGTATTTAAGTGATTGAATAACTGAGAGAGAGAAAGGGAGGCGGTGGGGAGAGAGACAGAAAAGCTAGAAGAAACAGGAGACCACAGCTGGTTTTTTCCCAAAAGGGTAAGTGGATGGAAAGACATAATTCCCAAAGACCCAAGGAAGGAATTAGAGGGGGAGCGGGGAGGGGAAAGTGGAGATTAAGGATGTTTGAGATAGGGCGTATCCATAATATTATAAGATCCCTCAGGTGATTTGGACTAACATCTCCCAGTTCTCTTGGATTCAGATGATACAGAGATGATATTTTTAGAGAAGAAGTTCTCAAAAGGATTTTTATATGTTCAGTTCAGTTGCTCAGTCGTGTCCGACTCTTTGCAACCCCATGAATTGCAGCGCTCCAGGCCTCCCTGTCCATCACCAACTCCCGGAGTTCACTCAGACTCACGTCCATCAAGTCGGTGATGCCATCTAGCCATCTCATCCTCTGTCGTCCCCTTCTCCTCCTGCTCCCAATCCCTCCCAGCATCAGAGTCTTTTCCAATGAGTCAACTCTTCGCATGAGGTGCCCAAAGTACTGGAGTTTCAGCTTTAGCATCATTCCTTCCAAAGAACATTCAGGGCTGATCTCCTTCAGAATGGACTGGTTGGATCTCCTTGCAGTCCAAGGGACTCTCAAGAGTCTTCTCCAACACCACAGTTCAAAAGCTTCAATTCTTCAGCTCTCAGCTTTCTTCACAGTCCAACTCTCACATCCATACATGACCACAGGAAAAACCATAGCCTTGACTAGACGGACCTTTGTTGGCAAAGTAATGTCTCTGCTTTTGAATATGCTATCTAGTTTGGACATAACTATGTTACTGCTAAGTCACTTCAGTCGTGTCCGACTCTGTGCAACCCTATAGATGGCAGCCCACCAGGCTCCCCCGTCCCTGGGATTCTTCAGGCAAGAACACTGGAGTGGGTTGCCATTTCCTTCTCCAATGCATGAAAGTGAAAAGTGAAAGTAAAGTCACTCAGCCGTGTCCGACTCTTAGCGACCCCATGGACTGCGGCCTACCAGGCTCCTCCATCCATGGGATTTTCCAGACAAGAGTACTGGAGTGGGTTCTCATTGCCTTAGGTGCACCTAAATGCACCTTTCCTTACTTTGTAATAATATCCAACATTTATATAGCACTAACTTTGAGCCAAGTTCCACTCTGTTTTACACATACTAACTCATTTAATCCTTACAATAATTCTGAGATACATACTAACAGCCCTCCAATTTTAGTGAAGCACAGAGAGGCAAAATAATATGGCATTAGGCCTCGTAAGTAGCATTGCTGGGGGTCGGACCTAGGTCGACTGACTTTAGAAGTAGTAATCTTAACCACCTGCGTTGCAAACTCTCAAATAGGATTTACAAATGAAATAGTGAACAACTAATTAGATTTGGTGGGAAATGCCTAAATTCTTGTTTATTAAAACTTTGGTTTGTTGTTCAGTCACTCAGTCGTGTCCGACTCTTTGCGACCCCTAAATTCTAAACTGACTTTTCTTTCACCCAGAAAAGCTATGAGGACTTCCTATTCTACAAGTAAGCTCTGTCATTTTGCTGCTTTTTAATTTTGCCATTATATCATCTCAAGGGCAGAGGAAAAAAAAGAGGGTGCTTATAAAGCTAAGTATATATTTAACTCTTCCTAACATCTGCAAGTCTATTTTTAACTTGGAAAGGGACAAGTTCAAAATGCCATCTTGAATTTTAATTCTAAATTGAGTCACGACCTTAATACAACTCAGCTGTTTCTTGTCATAAATTACTATTTGTTCCCTGATCCACATAACTATATCCAATTTTGCTATTACATAATTTGAACAATAAAGCAAAAATAAAGCTCCTCTTACTTTATCTCCCCACCAGTATTCTTGACGTAGCTATATTAGTTTTGTTCCTTGTATTTCTTATTTGCTAAAATATATAATTAAACATTAATTAAGGGTCATAAGCAGTTTCATGATAAAACATCAGACACCAAAGGTCATGTTAATCATTACTTATACTATAATTTCATCCCTATCATTCAATCATTACTAACAATTTTGCTCCATGGGAACCACTGCCAAGACTGTAAGATTAAAAAGACTTAACTAGCTGCTTTCAACTGTGCTCGTTGGTGACCCCAAACAAAGAAGCTCATTTACATTTTTGCATGCATTGATGTACTCAGCTAAAGCTCTCACTCAGAGGTTTTCTTTTTTTTTTTTAATTGGAGTATAATTGCTTTCAATGTTGTGTTAATTTCTGCTGTACAATGTGAATCAGCCGTAAGTATACACATATCCCCTTCTTCCTGCCTCTCTCTCCCACCCCAATGCCCATCCATGCCTCTCGGTCATCACAGAGCACTGAGGTGAGCCCCCTGTGCTGTACAGCAGCTTCCCATAGCCCATCTATTCCACACGTGGTGTGTATATATGTCAATGCTACTCTCCCAATTCGTTACACCCTCCCTTTCCCCACTCTGTCCACATGTCCATTTCCCATGTCTACGTCTCTATTCCTGCCCTGCAAAAGGAAATCATCTGTACCATCTTTCTAGATTCCACATTCATACATTAATATATGGTATTTGTTTTTCTCTTTCTGACTTAACTGCATTCTGTAGGACATCACTCAGAGGTTTTCAAATAACTTTTAATAGCAGAATGCTCTTGTCAAATGAAATCTTATGTGGGAACTGAACCATGAAAAACGACTAAAATCTTTTATTAGTATATATTTATACTTTTTCTTATGGTAAATTCAGTCAATAAAAACTCACGCTAGGGATCAACTCAATGTTAATATCTGGCAAATAAATATTCGGCTGTCCAGGCTTCTTTACTTGAGGTTTCAAATGTAAATTAAATGGCTGTGGACCTCCTGAATCTTACCTTTTTTACACAGTTACACATTTCTATTCTAAATCAAAATTATCAGATCCAGAAGATATCATACCTGTGTCCTGTGCTTGCAATTACAATCTTATCTCCTGGTTTCCATGTTACTGCTTCTTGTAAAATCAAAGTCCGTTCCCCTGCCTTTGCAGTATGAGCCAAACGAGTCCAGATCACAGGAACAGGCAGACCTGGAGCCAACATACAAACCAACTGAGAGTTTCCTCAGGTATGTCTTCTGGAATACTAAGAGTTTTATGCATTTTAATCTCCTGGGTTGAATAACTTTTGAGAAGATTCATTTTAACTTACCATCTTATACCTTTCTCAAAAAAAAAAAAAAAACCATTTAGAGTGCTTTCTTTATAAAAGTAACAGTCACATTTGTAATAACATGTATGGGTCTACACATTTTGTAAAAGTCCTTCTGCAATGATATATTTCATATAAACTCAGTATCAATGGCATCATTTTGCTGTTCAGTCCCTTAGTTATGTCCAACTCTCTGCGACCCCATGGACTGTAGCCCACCAGGCTCCTCTGTCCATGGGATTTCCCAGGTAAGAACACTGGAGTGGGTTCTCATCCTTCTCCAGAATGGTATAATACTCTTGATAAAATGGCCAGAGGCATACATTGATAACATGGGCAGAGGCCTATTACCTTTGTCTTTGTTAATAGGAGTTGCTTAAATTGATAATCTGGAGACAAATGAAATGTGTAAATTTCTGAAAATTCCATTAGTGTATATATTTAGCCCAACGCAGGACATATATGAGCATAATCAGATATCATGTTTATATATTATAAATTTACAAAAGAAGTAGATTATTACAATAGAGAGGGCTTCCCAGGTGGCACTAGTGGTAAAGAACCCACCTGCCAATGCAGAAGACATAAGAGATGTGGGTTCAATTCCTGGGTTGGGAAGATCCCCTGGAAGAAGGCATGGCAACCCACTCCAGTATTCTTGCCTGGAGAATCCCATGGACAGAGGAGCCCAGTGGGCTACAGTCTATAGGGTCACACAGAGTCAGACATGACTGAAGTGACGTAGCACACACGCACATTACAATAGAGAAGACTTCATATAAAAAGGTTCACACCATACTTCCTTTAAACAATGCTACCCTGACACCACAAACAGGATTACAATAATTTTTCTTTGCTGATAATTTTTCAGAATATAGTTACAGAAAAATGCAACTATAAATTTATAGTTGTATGTTAGAAAGAGCCCATTTTAAAATACAAATGGAAGACGTGACAATTTTTGCTTCCAGACTTAATGCTTTTCTATTCAGATAGGATGAGTAAAGAAAACAATCAATATGGACAGTCTCAAGTGCTAAATTAGGCAAACAATGTGACGGAAGGGCTTTCCAGGAGTGACCTTGGTTGTGCGTCTTGGTGGTCTTTAGGGGCTGACCTGGCCTGTGTGAAGGAGGGAAGAGATAAAGGGAGGTAAAGAGAGAGTCCATAAAGACAGGAGAAGCTTGGCGAGGCTGCATTTAGAGAGTTATCAGGAGGATTATCTCCGGCTTCTTGGCTAGTCTCTCCTGGACCAATTCCCTGAGCCATACCATGCAGATCCAGGATTCCTTCCCTCACAGCCAGCGTTTTGGCGCCATATACTGGGAGTTCAGGAGACCTCAGGTGCCCGTGCAAGGTAATGACCGCCCTGTGTTGAAATGGGGCTGCTTCTGTCCCAATCTGCAAGGGATTTCACGAGCATCACTCAAAAAGCTGAAACTCATTAGCTACGATTGTAATCACCCCAAAACAAATTCCTTCCTTCTGTCCCCTCTTTTGAGAATGGATTACTCCATTCTCAATATGGAGAGAGAAAGATAAACCTTACATTTTCCTCCATAAGATAAACCTTACATTTTCTAGTCAGTCAAATACATTGTGCCAGACCTTTGGAAAGGATACTGATTGACTTTGGCCACATATAGCTCAGAGGTAATTTTTTTTTTGCACTATTTAAATTTCTGCTCTCTGCAAGTATGCTTTATCTTCACATTAAAAGCACAAAAATATTCTGGGAAACTTTTACAATCCAGAAAAAAAGACTTTATGCTAAGAACTGAGATCTACAAAAAAGTAAATTGGTGAGAGTATAGCATAATTAAGTGTCCACTTCACACATGATATTTTAAAAAGAAATGGAGAGAGGTTATCAATAAGTTATCTCATATACCTGCAGAATGCCTCCATCTGTAATTAGAATATTTTCTGCCTGGAGTTCAATGTCAGCTTCATGAAATATTAGAGTTCCACCTAAAAACCATACAATTTTGAAATATATTACAAGGAAAATTCATATTAAAGCTATTTATTAAATTATACATTAAAAATTTGATTTTTTATTCATATCTGCTATCACTATGCATGTCACTTCACTTCAGTTCTTTGGCAATATGAAGTAAAATCAAACCCCAAGCCAGATTATTTTCCCTTGATCATTTGTTATTTTAAATGCTACTAAATGGTGCAGCTACAGTTTCTAGGTCTACAAACACAGGACCTCAAATTTAAATTAAGAACAAAAAATTGAAAGAAAAGAAAAATACTTTTTATAGAAAGTATTGTAATGTCAACATTAGCATTGAACTTTTATCCACTCATTTGCACCAGCAATAGCTATAGCCTATGATTAGCATAATTAAAGAATGTGCTGGGATACATTTTTTTAAGAGACTGATGTAGATTTGTGGACAGTAAAACTTCACTTGTTCAAATGTTCAATAATTATTAACTTCAAAGAGGTGAAACACTGCTATTACACCAGGATTTGAAACAAAAACAAAAAGCAAAGGTCTTTGATTAGCTAAGACCATTATGGCAAAGCTTTATATATTAAAGCTCCAAGTGTTTTATTCTTGCCAATTATTCTCTCTTTTATACACAGTGGTACCAGTTCTGGTTATTTAATTTTCTGTATTAAAAATAGAATATTAAGAAGCAGAGAGAACTTTGGGTAACAGTTGAAAGCAGGTTCACAGGCAAAGGTTAAACCACAATCTGACATCCAAGAGGAGCAAGAGGGGTCATTTAGTATAGACTTTAACACATCTCCGTGGTTTTTACAATCCCCAGGACCCACTATACTAGTTTTTCTAAATAGGAAATACTATTTTACGGTTTAATTCACTCCATGTGGATTCACTTACACATATACACACACAAACACACACAGTTATTGAAACAAAAGTTTAAGAAATATTTAACTTTAAAAAAACACGCTTACCCATATGAATATGGTACACTCTGATATTTTCTATTCTATTTTATTAAAAACATTCTGGTGGCAACACAATACATAATTTTATAACCACAAATGGATAATAACACTCAATTTAATAAATTTAGCACTACACTCTGAATTTGAAACATGATACAACTGTGGATGTTCATAATCATGAATCCTGATTAAATTAACCTCACAGAACCATTTCATAGGCAGAGTCTTAGAAACAGATTTTCAGAAATTTACCTTGAATAAGCAACATTTTCAGGATAGGGGTATTTTGATCCAGCAAAATTGTCTGTCCTTTTGTAATAACAACTAGGGAGCCTTCCTCTGGGGGAGATTTTCCTCCCCATGAGGAGTTGGAGGACCAAGTGTCCACGTACAGGAAGTCAGCATTAGCCTGTAACAGAACACAAGAGACTTTAAAAATTTAATTCAGAGATTTCATCATTTAATTTCTCAAAATGAAGAAATCTGACAACGAACATCTTAATTAACAATAAAGTATAACCTACTTTAAATACATTAGAGCTGCCAGTTGATTTCATTTCACAATAATAAAAAACTTAAAAAAATCTATTACCAATTACCTGCAAACCAGAATAATCAGAAGTCTGAAATTATAAACATTTTAGTAATAAGTAAAAAAAAAAACCTACTTTAAATTTTTTATAGTCACACCTTAGTTATTTTTTGGAGAAATTAACAAAGTAAAAAGTCCATTACTAGTGACTTCACTTCCCATAAGGCTAGTTTTTCTACTGCTGAGACTACTCTATGCGACAGCACTGTTACCCGTTTGGCCAGGCCGGTGCTTCTGATGCTGACGTGGACTGGAGCCCACCCTGAAGGAGAGTGGGCATTTGTCATGCAGATGACACAGGTCTTGTTGGAATACTCAACATCACACGTGGCTTCAGCTACGGTAACGAGAACATCCTCTACATTTTCACTGTAAAGTAAAAAGGAGGAAAACAAAACATTGATGTTTTTCTCAAATTTCTAGGTCACACTGACAAACCCTATTATTTGTATTATTGTAAAAATAATGATCTTACCCCATGAGCTATCAAAGTGCAGACTGACACTTTTTTGAGCAGTAAAACTTTAAAATATTTGTTGAGAAAAAAGTAAACAAAGAGATTAAGAGGTTGGTAAATAAAACTATATAAACTAGCAAGTTCTGCAGCACTGGAGGAAAAATGCTTGGGTTCAAATTACTGAGAGATTCTACATTCTTCTCCAAAATGGCACTTCAATAAGAGACTTTCTGTGATCATTTTGTCTAGCTGACATTTTTGCCATATTCATAGACTTTGGGATTTAACCACTGTGTAAAAATCCAAGTCCAATGTAGTTATAAGTATGTGAGGAATTAGCTTTGCCTGCTATGATTTAAATGATCTGGGGTTTTGAAGTCAGCCTAACTACTTGAAGGATGATGGTAGTGCAGTACATAAGCTTGAGCCAAAATAATGAACATGTTTAGGAAGAAGGGATCTAAATAGTTACAATGAAATGGATCTGGTGGTTTAAGAGACGTTTCATTCGACCAATGAAGCAGATGATGGTTGGAAATGAGATTTGGCGGAAAGCATAACAGGAAAGTGATTTATACTTGTGATGTTACTAGGATATGGGGAAAATCAGTATCTTCTTTAATTTTAGTTTTCTAACCATAAAATGGGGTTTAAAAATATCTAAGAAGGTAAGCCAGGAAGATTCTATAGAGTAGAAAGGTTTGTGATACAGAGTATGCAGTCAGTAAACAGTAGTGTGGCTTTTCAGCGGATGGGCACACATTGTAAGTGCTCAGTTGCTCAGTCGTGTCTGACTCTTTGCAACCCCATGGACCGTAGCCCGCCAGGCTGGAATTTCCATTTCCTCCTCATTCCAACCCAGGGATCAAACCCATGTCTCTTGCAGCTCCTGCAGTGGCAGGTGGGTTATTTACTGCTGCGCCACCTGGGAAACCCAGCTACACATTGTTGTTGTTGTTGTTTAGTCACGAAATCGTGTCTGACTATTTTGCAACTCCATGGACTGTGTCCTCCAGGCTCCTCTGTCCATGGGATTTCAGGGAAGAATACTGCAGTGGGTTGCCCTTTCCTTCTCCGGGTACACATTATTTGACTATATTTAAACACTGTCCTGGCACATGAGAAAGCATGTGTAATGGCTTGAGTCTGGAAAGACGCACTCCTGTATGTGTAATGTGAAGACAGTACCTGAAGCCTGATCCCAAGACTGTAAGTCTGGTGCCCCCTGCTGTACTGCCTCTCTTGGGAGCTATTTTGGTGATGAACGGCGTCATTGACATGTTGTATGTAAAAGGAGCCGTGGACTGAGAGGAATCCTTCCCGTTGACCACACTCACTTCACAGGCTTGCTCGGGTCCCCTCCCTGTGATAGGAGGACATCAAACTGAGTTCAGTTCTGCCATCAGGCCCTTACTCATGTCCAAAACCCCCAAATATTTTCAATAACACCTTCCTTACCCAAAGTCACTTTCACTGGCTATACGTGAGTTAATAAGAATGTCTAGCAATAGTCAAAAACCTCACAAAATAAATGCACATTATCACCAGAGGGAAAACCCTTAGGTTCTTCCTCAGAGCCTCTTACTATAGATGATTCTACAAACCTGCCTGTTCAGTTTTCCAGTCCTAGAGGATTCAACACTGCAAATTAGAGAGGAAGGAACAAAGAACCACTCACAGCAGGTGCGCTGACAATGGCAAGGAGTGGCAGTTAAAAGCAAGGTGAGAGACAGAAAAACTACAGAAATGCAATCCAAAAATGTTGAAAAAAGAAGCAGAGCTCGTGTTAAGGCAAACAAATCTTGACAGGTCTTGATAGCATTGCTGCATTAAAAAAAAAAAAAAAAAAATCAGAATACCAACTCTGATGTTAAAATGATAAACAAGCCCAGTCACAAAATGTTACATTTTCCTAAATATTCTTTAAGAAATCAGAAGAAGCAAAAATGTTTAGAAAAGCTTCATCAAATTTTGTTAATGCTTTAAAAAAATGTTTATATATAAACCATATCCCTTATTCATCTATATTATTCTCTTTGGTTCTTCTTAAATTTTGCTAGATAATTAGAGTTTATTGTGTACTTAAGATATCCGATATTTAAACTCCACAATAACCCATCGAATTAGGGTTAATATTATCTCCTTTCAATAGCTGGACAAATTGAAGCAGAAAGGAGTTGAGTCACTTAGCTGAGATGACAATGGTAGAATGAATTCAGGGGCTCCTTAAAGGGCGGGCTTTTAACCATTAAATAAAAATAAGTAAGAGTGGACTTCCCTGGTGGTCCACTGGTTAATAATCCACTTGTCAATGCAGGAGACATGGGTTGGGGCCCTGGTCTGGGAAGATTCCACGCACTGCAGGAAAACTAAACCCATGGACCACAACTACTGAGCCCGTGTGCTCCTACAGCCTGTGCTCACAGCAAGAGAAACCACCGCAATGAGAAGCCTGCACGTCGCAAGGAAGAGCAGCCCCTGCTGGTCCCAACTAGCGAATGCCTGTGCAAAAAGCAACAAAGGCCCAGTGCAGCCAAAAGTAAATAAATAATAAAAATTTAAAATATAAATAAGAGTAATAATAATAGCAAGCCACGGATCATGTTTTGGATATCATTTTATCCACTTTACACACATTGGCTTATCAAGCCTCACAATAAGTAGGCTAATTATTTTCCTTTTACAGAGGAGGGAACCAAGGCACGGAGAGGTTGAATAACTTGCTCAGAAACACAGCCTGGGTTGGCATCTTGGCAATGAATTATCAGAATTCACTTCCTTAATAACCATTATAATATATATATACATATATACTATATATATGGTATACTGTACCATATACAGTATCCTAACTTTAAGGAAAGCTAATACTCCAATAGGTACTAAAAACTTGTTTTCCATTTGGTATGCTCCTTATGTAATAAACCAAAAAACTGAAGTTTGTTACAAACAATTCAGTTTAACTCAGATATCATGAATCTTGGAAAATACACAAGGGTAGAAAACAAAATTCTGAAGAAACTGCTGAAAATCAGGAAATCCATAAAGTTAATTCAGTTGCCCTAATGAACACTAAACCTTGAGAAAAAAGAATCTCAGACTGATCTCTATAAAATGAAACAGTTCTCAAAGACTGCCATTCTTTTTCTGACTGTTCGTGCATGCTAAGCTCAGTCATGTCTGACTCTGTGCGACTCTATGGACTGTAACCTGCCAGGCTCCTCTGTCCATAGGATTCTCCAGGCAAGAATACTGGAGTGCGTTGCCATGCTCTCCTCCAGGGGACTACTTACCATTACCTGGTGGAATGTCACATAATAATGTTGTGCGATTAGAGTTCAGTTTGTCCACTGCACATTTTGAGCCACACACTAACACAACTGAATTTTGTGGATTAAACCCAGTGCCTGTCAAGGTCATGGTTTGACCACCACCGAAGCTCCCTAGTGAAGGCATGTAAGAAGGAAAGACAAAGTTAATGAAAAGAAAACCTCATCTGTACATATATTTAATACCTGAAATGGAAGCTAATTTCATTAAATGAAAAGATTCTTAGAACTGAAAATTTTTATATTATTGCAGCAGAATCTCTTTTGATTGTAGTGTTTTAAACCCCTCACTGAGTAAATGTCACATTTAGTCATTTATTTAAACTACTTCTAGGAATTTAAATTTTATTTAATAGAAATGTCACAAAGAATTTGAGTAGTCAAAACGCAAATGTAAAATTACTATTTTAGTTAAAAGCACATTGATTATAATTTCTTAAGGTTTTTAACCACTAAAATAATTTTCAAACAGAAAAAGATATTTATTTATGTAGACATAATTATATGTCAGTGATATTTAAACATTTTTTTAAACATTTCCACATACAATCTACATATTTTCAATAGTATTAAAACTTAAATATATTCTACAGCATGAAGAGAAATATAAGCATTAAACAAATATTTTGAAACTATGGATACCTTTGCATGCTTCTTGGTGCATAAACAAAAATATTTTAATGTGCTACAGGAACTATATATTTTAGCAGGGTTGGAAGAATATGTTTCTTTCTAAATAAGTGTTTACTGAAACAATGTAAAATATTTCTAGGCTCTGGCACATTTATGCTTACCTTGGCTTGGATGAATACTGTCAATAGTAAGTGGGTACTTAAATACAACTGCAGACATGGCAAAGCCTTTTGTTTTATGATGCATCGTGACAGGAAAAGTGCCACCAGCATGATCTCCAACAATGCACTGCAATACAGTATCATTGACCATGGTCACATTACACTGCGTGTCACTTATCATCACCGAAATTTCCAAGATGTCAGTACCAAAATTAGATCCAGTGATCCGAATTTCAGTTTCAGGAGGACCTTAAAAAGAAAGGCAGTCCATTATCTATCCTATACATATACATACCTAAACTCTAATACTTAGATATGCATTTAAAGATATACCTATTCACCTACATAAACAAAATTATATCTAGTATTTTAAAACTAACTGTTCATCGCAGCACTGTTTATAATAGCCAGGACATGGAAGCAACCTAGATGTCCATCAGCAGATGAATGGATAAGAAAGCTATGGTACATATACACAATGGAGTATTACTCAGCCATTAAAAAGAATACATTTGAATCAGTTCTAATGAGGTGGATGAAACTGGAGCCTATTATACAGAGTGAACTAAGCCAGAAAGAAAAACACCAATACAGTATACTAACGCATATATATGGAATTTAGAAAGATGGTAACAATAACCCTGTGTACGAGACAGCAAAAGAGACACTGATGTATAGAATAGTCTTATGGACTCTGTGGGAGAGGGAGAGGGTGGGAAGATTTGGGAGAATGGCATTGAAACATGTAAAATATCATGTATGAAACGAGTTGCCAGTCCAGGTTCGATGCACGATACTGGATGCTTGGGGCTAGTGCACTGGGACGACCCAGAGGGATGGTATGGGGAGGGAGGAGGGAGGAGGGTTCAGGATGGGGAACACATGTATACCTGTGGCAGATTCATTTTGATATTTGACAAAACTAATACAATTTTGTAAAATTTAAAAATAAAATAAAATAAAAAAAAACTAATTGTTAATATAAACAATACATGTCATACACATTTTGGCTATAATCTCATTGCAGTTTTTGGTATCTTAACTGTAAGATATTTATAACAATGTTTATTATTTTCCAGTGCATCTGTCCATTCTACAGATGGAAGTTATAAGTTACTCGTAATTCAGGTTAATGGAAAAGAGAGAATAAAATAGACAAGATCTAGAGTTAGGAAGGAAGGACGAATGCCTGAAAGATGAAATGAATGCCTAAGCAGTGGGTGGTGGGTTAGAGTATATTTCACGGATGAAACTTATTTTGTAAAACTTTTGGTACTTTCTTGATATTTGCAACCTTTCTGAGGAATGAACTATTTTTTCTCCACTCAGATATTTTCAATATACATGACTTGATAAACAAATCATGATATATAAATAATTAGGTGTACGATAATCAACACAGAAATAAGGAATTAAAGACATAGATGAATGTTGATGTTAATGCCTTGAAAAAATGAAACTGGAATAAAGTATTTCAATCGTTCTGTTTCCTTCCTTCCTTCTTTTGACAAAAAGCATTGAGGGCATTACACACATGGAATTTTTCGCAGGTCATCCAAACACATACTTATATACCGATACAATAAGTGAATAGATATTAATCAACATAACCTGTTACAAATGCAGAATCAGCAAGTAGTAGTTGGTTTTTAATTCAACTAGTGATAGTAAAAATAACCATATAATTGACCATAGTAAGCATCACTGAAATGTAAGTTGTCATTTTAAAGACCATAGATATTAATGAGATCTTTCATGTTGAGAATAGTTTTAGGATATAAGATTTTAAAATGTTTTAAGGTCTTAAAGTTTTAATCTTGTCTAGTATTTGCACTTTTCAAATGGAAGCATTATTCTAAGAACGATCTATACCTTGTGTCTCTTCAGTAAACAAAATAGCTCAGTTCTCACTTGTCTACAAGTCTCTTCTATCTTCAGATATGCTGCTTTCAAAAATACATTCAAAGTGAGATGAGACAGAAATGGTTCATGGAAATAAGGAGCATATGTCAATATCTAGTTCTTCATTTCCAATGATTACAAATATATGGGGGAGATGGACAGGGAGGCCTGGCATCCTGTGATTCATGGGGTTGCAAAGTAGTCAGACATGACTGAGCGACTGAACTGAACTGATGCCATTGTTATTGCTAATATTTACTTTTTAAAATTCTAAATGAGAAAACTTAATGTCTAACAAAAAATTTCAATAGCAAGCTTCTTGAAAGCAGAGAATATATCTTACCCATGACACTGTAAACTAACAAAAACTTTTTTTAAAAGGCCAACATTTAATAAGTTCTTTATTAAAGGAACTTCTAAGTTGCATTATATGAATGAACTTCTATAACCTTATGAGAAAGGTATCTGCATGTATAAGGAATCTGATATTTTAAGAAATGTATCCAAAGTTTTGCCACTGAAAAGTAGAACAGAGAAGATGTGAACCCAGGTATCTAGGCCATGTTCTCAGCCACGAGACTATAGCTGCCTCTCCAGAATTCATTACATGGATCATAAGCATTCCAACAGCTTGAAGATGATCAGAAACAGCACAGCACAGTGACAAAGGATCAAGAAGTCACTCCATTGATTCTTAGCTTAGAAAAACAACTCACACCAAATAATTAAGTAAATATTGTTTTATAATATTTTTTCCATCTGAATGGGCCAATTACTCCCTTAAGAAGAATTTTGTTGTGTTAATAATCAACTGAAGTTTCATGGAAACAAAAGAACGACTACTTATGAATTTTAACAGGTATTTTCTGTGCCGTATCAACACCAATGACACAAACTAATGACCAATTTTATCCATCGATATCCAGCTATTTCTTCCTCATTTCAAAATTAGTTCAAGTTCATGGAGATTTTGTTTTAAAATAGAAGTGGGAATTTCACTACAATTATGATCTCAAGAATGTACAAAAATAATCACAAAATAGACACTATGTGCTGTGCTTAGTTGCTCAGCTGTGTATGATTCTTTGTGACCCCATAGGTTCCTCTATCCATGGGGATTCTCCAGGCAAAAATACTGGAGTGGGTTGCCATGCCCTCCTCCAGGGGATCTTCCAGACCTGGGGATCGAACCCAGGTCTCCCACATTCCAGGCAGATTCTTTACCATCTGAGCCACCACGGAAGCCCAAGAATATACAAAAAATAATCACAAAACAGAGACTATACAGAACTCAAATCCCACATATTGATTAAGAGGTATTGTCTAAAAACAATCCTAATAATAATTTGTAAACATTATTTCAATTCTATGCTAACAAATATTACTGATCATATTATATCAAGACACCCAAAAGGCAGGTCTTGGAGTACCTGTACTTGGGACAATTCCTTTGAGAAGTGGAGTATCTTCCAAGGCATACATAAATGACAGAGGCGGGTAAGCGACTGCATTCACAGAGATCTTCACACTGACCCTTCCAGCTGTCCCTGCCGGGGTATGGCAGTGGATGTCACTGGAATTGACAGAAAGAATTTGACAAGGCTCATCCCCAACAGTGACTGTGGTGTTGCCTGGAGAGAAGCCATTTCCTGTGACCATCAGGGTAGTTCCACCCCCAGTGCTTCCGGAAGTCGGGGTGACAGATGCTACTGCGGGGCTGCTGACAGTTAGGTTTCCCAGAGCCAAGCCTTTTGTTCCCACCACCACACTAAGAGAATAAAGTCCAGCTGGAAGGGGAGTCATGAGAACAGTGATGTTCTTTTCATTCACATCGATTGCTCTGAACTGTTGGTTTCCAATGAAAACAGAAATGTCCTCCAAGACAGTGCCAAAACCTTCCCCTTCAATAAGAACTTTTTCAGATCCTTGGAGAGAGTTTGGGAAGATTCTTGTTACAAACACAGTGATACTTTCTGAGTAGGAAAAGCTGCAGTTCCCCTGACACTGAGCAGGCACCCCGTGGATTAGGAGATTTACTTTCACAAGCTGTTGGGGTGCAGGAGATGTTTCACATTCAATGGCTGTATAATTCACTGACAGAACTTTACATGGAAAATGACCCATCAGGACTTGTGCACCAGCAGAAGAAACTGCAAATCCGGAGCCTTTTATGGTCACTTTGGTCATTCCTGTAGTTGACCCTGCATTTGGTGATATCATGTCGATGTTTGGCAAAAGTACAAACCGCCTATCAAATTCACTGGACAGTGTGTTGATGGCAGTGCCCAGGTTGTAGACAGTTACTGAGACAATTTCCCTGATGCCAACATCCATTGAGTTTTGAGGGTCAACACGACACACAATGGAATTGTTACTACTTTCTTCTACAACACAGGGATAGCTACCAATTTTAACCTGAAAGTAAAGTGAACAGATGAACAAGTCAATACATTACTCTAGCATGAACTTAAATTTTGCATTCACAATGACTAAATTTGAAAAATTGATCATGTGAAAACTTTTTATTCATAAAATTAATTTGGGAGACTGATTAAGGTATATTTTGGATTGACCTTAACACTAAACTATGAGGACTTCCCTGGTGGTCCAGTGGCTGGAACTCCAGGCTCCCAGTGCAGGGGGCCTGGGTTCGATCCCTGGTTGGGAAACTAGATCCCACATGCCACAACTAAGACTCAGAGCAGCCAAATAAATAAATAAATATTTTTTAAAAACCTAAACTATGATCATACACAAACATTCGTAGCTACATTATTGATAATAGCCAAAAAAGGTGAAAAGAACCCAAATATCCATGAGCAAATGGGTGGATAAATAAACTGTATACCTTATGCAATGAAATATTATTCAGCCGAAAAAGAAATGAAATACTGCTACATGGTACATCGTGGATGAACCTTGAAAACGCTATGCTTAGTGAATACAGCTAGTCACAAATGACCACATAGTCTATGATTCTATTTATAAGAATATTCACAAGAGGCAAATCCACAGAGACAGAAGGATTCATGGTTATCTAGGGAGGGCTAGAGGTATGGAGGGGTTGTGGATAATATCTAAGGGTCATGGGGTTCCTTTTTGGAGTAATGAAAATATTCTAAAATTGACCACAGTAATGGATACACAACTCTGTGAATATACTAAAAGCTTCTGAATTTTGCACATTAAATAAATGCATTGTATGGTATATGAATTATATCACAATTGAGCTGCTATAAATTAAACTATGAGGTTATGGATGAAACATCTTCCTTGTATGCATATACAGAAGTAAAAAGAAGATCTTTATAGTCTTACCTTATTAGCACATGTGAGATTACTGAAGCCACGTCCAGTAATTGTTATCAATTCATTTAATGTTCCGACGGATGGACTAATGTGGCTTATAGATGGGGAAAGACAACTTGAAAGCTCAAAGAGCAATCTCTCTGAATTTTCAACCCTGGTACTGTTCAGGGCACACAGGGGTTCTCTTGCTTGGCAGCCTGCCATAGAGCTTCCCAAGTGCAAACTCACGGGTCTGCCTTTAAACAAAAGAACTGCTTGTAAGTCATGGATAAAATTCTAAAACAAGAACTGTTTTCAGGCTATATTACTCTATTTTGATGATGGTGGTTTATAGTCTGGTAAATCCTTTTATTTTTCCAAACGACAAGAGGAGCCCCAGGCACTGCAAAGTTAAAAGATCTGGACAAAGATGATATGGTTAAGAGTGAATATAAGATTAATTTTTCAATTTCTCTAAGGCCAAATCCTATGGGGAAAATAAAATAACAACATTATCTCACATTTTAATATATTTTCAGACACTCACAGAGTATCAGAACTTTTTCACATTACATCTCATTTGAGGCACATGAGGATTCTGTAGACTGGCAGGACAGTATTAACATGATCCTCATTTTATAGAATAAATGCTAGCCTCAGAGCAGTCCCGACACATTCAAGGTCATGCGGCTAGTAAGAGACAGAGCTAGTCATCTGGCTCCTACTTCAGAAAGACTGCATACACCCTGGGTTTCCATCTTTAACTGAAGTGACAGGGTTTCCACCTTTAACCTTCTTACCCTGAGCATATGTGGCTTCAGTGCCCCCCACAAACAGGTGCAGGGGAATGTGACTGGTTTCAGCTGGGAAAACATTAATGACTCCTTGGAGAAAAATGGAGCGCGCCTCATCAACATACCCGCTGCTGTAATAACGGATTCCAGGTGAAGTAAACTGGTAAGAAAATGAACCTGCCATAAAATGAGATTGTACATAATAAATACAAGCAATTAATGCATCTTTGAAAATAAATTTGAAATGATCCTTCAAACTCACATACAGATGACAGGTTTTCAAGCATATGATATTTCAACAGAAGTAGTAAGGAAATGACTATCAAAAGACCGTAAAATGGCTATAAAAGAGCTGTCCTGTATAATGAAATTCTATTCCATGAAGGCAAGATCCAGCATTAATTTTTCTAGAAAAAACATGTGATATCTGGCATAACTTACTGACCCCTAGAGAAAAACTCAACAGGCAATGAAAAATAGTTCATGAATAAGAAGTTCAAGCTGCTACACATGAAGAACAAAATGGGCAGTCTAAAAGGCACATTGTACACTAAGTTGTCCTGGAAGACTGATTTTAGAGCTGATTTCAATCAACAGAAATTCATTACTTGCTACCAGGTTGGTATCATTAAAACACATACTTCAGTCAATCTTTGTATTTTGCTTGTTTCAATATATTTTTCTGGTTGATTATTTCAGAATGAAAAGAGATATATCTGATATCAAAACTCAACTCTGATGTACAAAATGCCTTGCAGGCATTCATTAAGAATATTTTATAAATTTGAAGTATTTTGTGATAACAATAAAATGTCAACTAAACCATATCCTGTATTTGTATATATTATTTATGCAAAAGTATTTTAAATCTAAACAAATTTCTTTTTATTATATTTGGGAAAAAGAAACATGATGCAAAATGCAGCAAAGTGGAAACATACCTGATGCAGATTTTTCTCTTCCATTGGTAAATCCTTTGCCATCATAAGTTACACTTCCAGGACTGGAGACAGAGAAAACGCTGTATCCTATTCCCCTGAGATATGGATGTGCTTGCCAAAGCCATGTCACTGTGTCTCCCACAGACACATTTAAGACTGATGGTGACCAGGCATAACCTAATCCATGTACTAGGAGCAATTAAATCATATTTTTTTTTAAAGAAAAAAGAAAAAGTAGGAAAAATTCTTAATAACTATCTTTTAAAATATTGCCTTTTTATATAGCCACTAGTGAAAAAAATTTCAGTTAACATTATAAAATTTTTATGTGTCTAACTCAAACACATAATAAAAATAAACAGAAATAATGGAAAGTGAGATAATGTGAAGCTAAGGAAAAGATAAATCACACAACTTCAAAACTGATGACTAAGAGACCATTTGCAAAAAAATAAGAGTCAATAAATAAAATTGTTCAGAAATATCACATGGGGCTATTTTTTAAAGCTATGATCAATTCTTTAAACTCAAAAATTTTCTCAGGCACTGAGGCATGCAAAATTCTACATAATTTCAATTTGGATATTTATTTAGAAACCCACAATGGGAAACAAACTATAGTAATTCAGAAGGTTCTGAATGGCAATAAAACCAAATGGCAATTCCTGAACTTGGAAATTTTAAACCTAGCCTTCTTAGACTCAAGTCTACCACTGATTCATACTACATGTGGCCCCCTATGTCAAATGGATAAATTCTACACAAACTATAAACAAATTATACAAAGAAATAACAATACTTATGCTCTGAATACTCCGAAGTATTATAAGTAAAAATCTAATTCCAAGGTAACATGCCTCCATTATTTACAACATATAAAGGCCATCTTATACCTGAATCTTCCCCATTGTTGGTAATCCTAAATACATTCCCTGTTGAATGTAGAACACATTTTATGACAGTTTGTGATGATGATGTCACATTGCAAGGGAAGGACCCTAGAAAGAATAAAGATGGGGGAAAATACATTTTCTCAAATAGTTTTTGAGAAATACAGAGACGAAGCATAAGTAATAGACAGTCAAAGCCCTAAAAAGCTCCAATTACACAGTAGGATCTTTGGTACTTTTTTCTGATAGTAATTATGTTTGAGTACTGATTACTTTTAGAACAGAGACCTCTCATTTAAAGTGTTTGATACACATTAAATATTCAGACTATTTATTGGAGATGATGAGGGACAGTGAAGCCTGGAGTGCTGCAATCCATGGGGTTGCAAAGAGTCGGACACAACTGAGTGACTGAACAACAATAACAAACTATCAAAATCAAAAACAGTTAGTTTCTTTTATACCAGCTAACCAAATACACTTAACCTTTTATACATTAATAGAAAATATGAAGCTTCCATGACTGAGAGTATTTGTGTAGTAACTCAGCACCCAGAGCGCATCCTTTAAGATGAGAAATATGATAACAGCCCTCCTGTGAGGATGAAATTATTACCTAAAAGCACAGTGTTCTCAGTTGGGATCGTGCTGAATCCAAAACCCATTATAGTGATTTCAGTTCCACCATATAAGGAGCCTTTCTGTGGAAACATGTTGGTCACTTCCAAAATATACTGTATAGAAGCACTTAACTTGTCTCTGCAAAAGAAAAATTAACGGCTATTTCAAGGAGCCTTACATGGGGTCATGTTGCTTAACTCTACTTAGGACATGATTCATTTAAGAGAAAATAATTGAATATCTAATTACCATACCTTGTTGATGCAAAACCCCAGTTTCTGACTTCGACACAGATATCATGTTTTCCAGGAGACAACTTGGGCAAAAGGCATCTAATATCTGTGAAGTTCCGGTGAAGGACCTGGCAGGATTTCCCTCCAACGTAGACCTCCATGTTTTGTGTCAGTTCATTTCCAAAGTTATAACCCTTAATCATTAAATTAACTTCTCCTATTATTTTAAAAGGAAAGAAAATTTTACAAAAAGAGCCCATGTATTATTTAGCGCAAAATTTGAATATTAAGTAAACCAACTCATCTCTTATCTTTCATTGGATTTAGGACATCCTAACACTTTGACTGTGTGGATCACAATAAACTGTGGAAAATTCTTCAAGAGATGGGAATACCACACCACCTGACCTGCCTCTTGAGAAACCTATATGCAGGTCAGGAAGCAACAGTTAGAACTGGACATGGAACAATGGACTGGTTCCAAATAGGAAAAGGAGTACGTCAAGGCTGTATATTGTCACCCTGCTTATTTAACTTATATGCAGAGTACATCATGAGAAACGCTGGACTGGAAGAAGCACAAGCTGGAAACAAGATTGCCGGGAGAAACGTCAATAACCTCAGATATGCTGATTGACACCACCCTTATGGCAGGAAGTGAAGAGGAACTAAAAAGCCTCTTGATGAAAGTGAAAGTGGAGAGTGAAAAAGTTGGCTTAAAGCTCAACATTCAGAAAACTAAGATCATGGCATCTGGTCCCATCACTTCATGGGAAATAGATGGGGAAACAGTAGAAACAGTGTCAGACTTTATTTTGGGGGCTCCAAAATCACTGCAGATGGTGACTGCAGCCATGAAATTAAAAGATGCTTACTCCTTGGAAGGAAAGTTATGACCAACCTAGATAGCATATTCAAAAGCAGAGACATTACTTTGCCAACAAAGGTTCGTCTAGTCAAGGCTATGGTTTTTCCAGTGGTCATGTATGGATGTGAGAGTTGGACTGTGAAGAAAGCTGAGCGCCAAAGAATTGATGCTTTTGAACTGTGGTGTTGGAGAAGACTCTTGAGAGTCCCTTGGACTGCAAGGAGATGCAACCAGTCCATTCTAAAGGAGATCAGTCCTGGGTGTTTATTGGAAGGACTGATGCTAAAGCTGAAACTCCAATACTTTGGCCACCTCATGCGAAGAGTTGACTCATTGGAAAAGACTCTGATGCTGGGAGGGATTGGGGGCAGGAAGAGAAGGAGACTACAGAGGATGAGATGGGTGGATGGACATGAGTTTGAGTGAACTCCGGGAGTTGGTGATGGACAGGGAGGCCTGGCGTGCTGTGATTCGTGGGGTCGCAAAGAGTCAGACATGACTGAATGACTGAACTGAACTGATCTGAACACTTTCAGAAGTAAAAGAAAATCAGTGAAAGAATTGATAGCTGCAAGAGGGAGATAAAATTCATGTTCAATTGTTTAACAGGGAAAAGAAGATGGCAAATAATTTTTTTTAATTTAAATTTTTCTTACTGCATATGCTCTAAGTGATATAATGAACAGACCAGTTCATGGTTAAAAAAGAAAACCTGTGACAGGTTTTGCTTCAAGAAACATAACTGCAAGAGAAACTGCTTCAAAAGCCTGTCCAGAAATGACACACGTACATATATTATTATATATGTATTCTGTTATGTTCTGTTCAGTCGCCCAGTCATGTCCAACTATTTGTGATCGCATATACTGCAGCATGCCAGGCCTCTGTCACTCACCATCTCCTGAAGTTTGCCCAAGTTCATGTCCATTGCATCAGACAAATACATATATTGTCCAATGCACTGGATACACACACATATATATCAAAAGACTAATTTTGTTGAAGAATTCCTTACCCAATATTGTCCGTACTTTTGGACTAAAATCGGTTATAACTGGAGTCTGTAAACAACTATAACTATAAGCATTTTTTGCTGTGGCTTGAACTCCGCTGGTAATAACTGAAATATCAACTGTACCCTCAATTCTCTGAAACAAGAGGGAAAAATAAAACAATTAGAAAATACTAAATGTTAAGATACAGAAATTCCATGGCTAAAAGCAAAAGGAATCTCTCAAAATAAACCTTTAAAGATTTTTTTCCCCAAAGTCATGAATCAGAATAATTACCAGATACTTTGAAAGTTGTGATGTCAAAGGAAGAAAGTTATTGTATCAAATGTAGGTTATATGTTTAAATTCTTAGATAAAGGTGTATGATATAGTGGTTTTGTGGATGCTTATGATCAATTCAAACACACCTACATTACTGGATTCCCCAGGGTTCTTCAATGTTTTGGACAAGTGATTCTCTAATTAATAAAGCATATGATACTAAAAGTTTTGAGTCTTTTGCTCTTAAAATAGGCTTGAATGAAACATTTATTCCTCTTCATGGACAAAGGACATTATTATATCTTTTGTTGACATGGTTCCAGAATCCAAGACTGAAACCTAAGAAAAATATGTGATGCTTTCACCAATACAGCACACAATTCCCAATTAGGAAAAACAGTTTTCCCAGCATCTAGTATTTACTTAGTGCCCACTCAGTGTTTAACTGAATGACATAATTTAAATGAAGTTTTAATCTGCTATATCCTCCAAATTCTTAGCTCCATCATTCAGTCCAATGCATGCTCAAATTCGGGGCTTCCCTGATAGTTCAGCTGGTAAAGAATCCACCTGCAATGAAAAAGATCCCCATTTGACTCTTAGGTCGGGAAGATCCCCTGGAGAAGGGATAGGCTATCCACTCCAGTATTCTTGGGCTTCCCTGGTGGCTCAGATGGTAAAGAATCTGCTTGCAATGTGGGAGACCTGGGTTCGATCCCTGGGTTTTGAAGATCCCCTGGAGAAGGGAATGGCTACCTACTCCAATATTCTGGCCTGGAGAATTCTATGGACAAAGGAGCCTGGCAGGCTACAGTTCATGGGGTCACAAAGAGTCAGACACGACTAAGCAACTTTCACTTCTCATATCAACTACATAGTAATATATACACTTGATTGCCTAGATATTAGTGTCTTAATTCATCATCCTTCTGCACACAGTAAGTAAAACAGTTTTGGCTTAAATTTAAACACTATTTTTAAAAATAGAGGAACAAGGAGTGGTCCTAAAATGTAAAATTCCATGGGAAAACTCACATTTTGTGTGTTTTCTCAACAAACTGAAACTTTAACACATTTAACGTATTTATATATTCCTTTAAAAAACCCAAAATGTCTAGAGTTGCTTCATTGAATTTTTTATACTATTTATTACTGGTATATTTTTTCATCCTTGGGTTTTCCTGGTCAACTCCCATTCATCATCCTTCCACTTCTGACAAGACATGAACCTGCTCATGAAACTCTTCCTGACATCCTCTCCCCACTGTATTTTATCTTCACTTGTGTGTTTACTTCTATTATTTCACATGAAACACACTATTTAACATTAGTGTATGTGCCTCTCTTCCTCAATGATGTTAAGTATCTAGATTGTGAAGATAATATTTTGTATTTGGATCTTGGCAGAAAAATGTTGAAGAATTGTTAAAGAGCATAATGAACCTCTGCACTCATTAGGTAAATAAGGCATTTGTTTCACCCTCTACTGAGATGCTCCTTAATTAGCACAATTTCAGAGTTAGAAAAAAATAACCAAAACTGGATGCCTTACTTTGGGTGTTCTGCAGGTTATTTTATTCAAATCCCCTTCAATTACATTGCAGGTTTCATTTCCGACTAATACCTTTGAATATTCATGAAAGCCAAATCCAGATATAGTCAGAAGAGTACCACCTTCATTAGTAAAAACACAAAATCAAGTAACAACAAAAACACAATAGATTAACAATAACAAAAAGACACTTTGGCAGTAATCTAACTCATCATTCAAGAATTGTCTAATCATCCAAGAGATGGGTTGGCAAGTAGATCAAGGACCACATAGCCTGAGCTCCAGAGTCTGGAATTGTAAAGGGGCTGGGCTAGGTGACTGAGTGAAATAACACAGATTTGCAACTAACATTGCTTCTGGACATTACTAGGAGCAACTGCTATTTTCCATAGTGTCTTCTTCATCCTAAAGAGAAATTATGCTATTTGTATTTATTCAACTAGTGGGAAATGAGAGTGAATTACTTTGAAGTAAATTAAAAACCCCAACAAAATAAAAAATAACTTAAAATATAAACACAGAACACACCCAAAAGATCAAGGCCAAAGCACAAAGTCCAAAACCAAGCATGATCAAACAAACAAGCAAACAAAACACAAAAGAAATAAAGCGAGACTGGAAAAATGTGTTATTTTCTTTCATCTTCTGCATCAGCCTCCCTTTCCCCGATTTATTCCTGGAACTTTTTCTGGGTCAAGTAGCTCCACTAAGACTGTGATTACAAATGGAGCAGTTGGTAAGCAGAATAATAACTAATAAATCTTATCTTGACATAATTAATGAGCTTGTTATAGAAACATGTAATAATTGATGATATTAATTCAATAACCTAAGACGTAGTAGAAGCAGTCACCCTGACTTGTGCTTCATAAGAAACAAAAGAATTAGTCATCCAGGCAATCACTGTGCCTTCCGAATGAGGTGTCTCCTTTGTTCTGTACGAGGAAGGTTTAGAGTCCTCTCCTTTCACCCTGTTCTAGAAATAGTTCTAATTGTTTGGAAAAATTAACTGTTACCTGCGAGGCTTCCAGAAGCAGGCCAGATGTGTGAGATCTGACTCTGATAAATGAAGTGGAATCCCTTCTCCTCTGCATTCCGTGCTAGTCCAACATCAGCGATGGACACAGCAACTGGGAAACGTCCAGCACTTCCGTTCAGAATCTGGCATTTGATCTCATTTTCTTGTGATAAAAGAAGAAGAAAATGGTCAAGAAATGTTTTTTTTGTATAAAATTACTGAAAATTTATGTTTGCAAATATAAAAGTGGCCTTCATTTTTATATTCCAAAGAAACATATCTGAGGAAAATTACTCATATATTAATGGGAGGAAAACCTTTACAATCTACCTAATGCTATGGATCAGACCCTCCCAGAAAAAGAGTAAGGTAAAATAATAATGAGGGCAGAGTAAACAATTTCCTCCTGAGTACTACTGTGGCAAAAAAAGTTACTATAATAATTTTAAATCCTAATACATAAGGTAATTTATATGAATAATTTAAAGATTTTGGTCCAATACATTGTTTATGTCACAAACTGAGTAAAATACTAGGTTTCAACAAGAAAAGTGATTAAAAACTAAGTGAGAAAACCTATTCTTCATTTAGAACAGTATATGTGTATTTATAGTACAGTGCACGTCATCACCATCAATGTTATTATTATATACACCATATAATAATATTGGATATTAGATCTCAAGAATCCATAGAAGATGCAAATTTAAAACAATTTAAATAAGGAATTTCCCTGGTGGTCCAGTGGTTAAGACTCTGTGCTTCTAAGGCAGGAGGCACAGGTTCGATACCTGGTCAGGGAACTAAGATCCCCCGTGCCATGTGGTACAAAAGAAAAAGACGTAAATGATACAGAAGATGAATTTGCTTATATAATCTAAACTTACTAAAATTAAGGAAAATAACTAGGATTATGAAAGAGGATTTTTAGGTAAATAAATAGTTATGTTCCTCATTTCCATGAATAGATAGTATTAATGATATTTAAGTTCTATATTAATGCATACAGGTTCTTCTGGACTATAAGTCCAGGAAGATGGCTATGGCCTCTTGCTATGACTAATGTGACATTTTCAAAGCATGAGCAGAGGGGATCACGAAATATCAGAGCAGCAATCTACGTGTTTTGTGTTCCAGAGACATAGCAAAGAAGGAAAGATTTCGTGTAATCTCTTTATGAGGGGAAAAAGAACAAAAATCACCTGTTACGGATAGAGGTACTACACAACGGTGCAAGAATTAGTCTGTGGTTATAACCAAAGATTAAAAAGATAAGGTATTTATTTAGAGGAGTTTCCCAATTTCATGACCACAAAGGAACTCTATAGGCAAATTATTATTGTAAAACTGCTCTTTGATTCTACTTTCTCTTACAGAAAAACAATTAGACTCAAAAATAGTCATTTTAAAGGAACCTACCACTCAGAGAAAGAAGAGAGCAACCTGCTGGCCCAACTGAGACTGAGACAGATGAACTAGGAGAAAATCCTGAACCCGAGATGGTTAGAATTGTGCTTTCTTCATAGGACCCTGAAAATGATAAATATAAATGACAATATTAAAATGACAAAACATAGAATCTGTTGCTTAAAATCAGATATTTCAGAGGAAAATGTCACTATCTTCTAAAATATATAAATAATAAGCCTTTAAGCAAGCAGAGAAAAAAGACATTTATTTAGCAATGGTATTTTTTTCCCCATTTTATTACTGCACATTGCTTCGTGTTTGGAATTTGTGTGTTGATAGAGATTAGTGGAAAGAATTATCTGAGGAATGGAATGAGGTAAGTAAAGGAAAATTATTCTTATGACAAAGAAATTAAACAGACATCTCCATATGGTAACTTAGACTATGACAGAACTGCCATCACAAACTCATGAAAAAAGAATAAACTGTACAAGTAATGTAGTGGACACTTTCCATTTGAAACAGGATATGATTACTTAAGCTGGAGTGACACCAATCCTAAAGTGCCTGGGATATTCCAGGCTTATACTCTCTGGCCCAGGATCTTATACTGAATGTTCTCCATTGACTCTTAAGGTATCCAGGTTTGATCGATTAATGAAACGGTCACCCTACTTATATAACATCACACACACATAGATTTCACATGGATTTAAATAGCTAAGAATGAAAAATCAAAACTTCAACAATTTATAAAAATACATAGTCAAATATCTTAAAGACTTTTATGTAGAGATGGATTTGGTAAGATACTAAAAGCCATGGTTCACCATAAAGGAAAACATACATAAATTAAATGTTTCCATGAACAAGATACTAAAACAAATCATAAGTGATACACTAGGAAAAGACATGTGCAAAGAATTGATAAACATAATATATAATACACAGTGCAAGCTGATAGAAACAAGACAATCTGGTAAATGGATAAAAGATGTTAACAAGCAATTTGCAGAAGAAGAAATAATCTAAATGTCCAAGAAACATAGAAGATGTTCCTGTGCATTACTAACTAGGGAACAGACAACATAAAAACAACGATGAGGTAACTTCTTACATTCATCAAATTGACCAAAATTAGAAAACTCATATTATTAACTGTTGGCAAGGGTGTGGATAATATGATGCTCTCATACCCACCGGAGGTACAGTCAGTTAGGGGAGCAATTTGGTCATCTAATGAAGTGAATACACATATACCTAGTAATCCACATGTAGGATGCAAATCCTAAAGAAATTCTAGCATGTATGTTACAGCAGATTTGCATAAGAAAGTTCAATACAGTCATGGGCAAAAACAAAAACACTTGTAAACAGTCTCAATGTCCATCAATAGAGGAACAAATAAACTGGTTTATCTATGAAGTATTTTAAACTGATTAATTACATATACATAAAACCATATATTTCTCAAAACAAATGCTGAATGACAAAAGTAAGGTGGAAGTGATATATACAACGAAATAGCTCATAGATAAACTTAAAAAACTGGAAAAATTACCATGTCTGTGTTATACACAAAGGGTAATTAAAATGGCATGGATGAATACGGACAAAATTAATTATTGTGCTTGCCTCTGCGGAAGGTGGTAAGGCACTTGCACTGAGCATAGAGCTTAGAGACAACTATAACTGTTCCTATAATATTTTCTTTCTGATGGTTAGAAATAAATATGACAAGTGTTAACAGCTGTTAAATTTTCAGTGAGGAGAAAATGGGTGTTTTTAATAGCATTATTATACTTACTTTTTTTTTTATTACTTTTACACTCAAAGTGTGGCAAAAGGTACTTCATGTTAACTGAGTAAGAAATATTATTTTCAAGAATTAAAAGTGGAAAGTGAAAGTGAAGTCGCTCAGTCGTGTCCGACTCTTTGTGACCCCGTGGACTGTAGCCCACCAGACTTCTCTGTCCATGGGATTCTCCAGGCAAGAATACTGGAGTGGGTTGCCATTTCCTTCTCCAGGGGATCTTCCTGACCCAAGGATCGAACCCAGGTCTCCCGCATTGCGGGCAGACGCTTTAACCTTTGAGCCACCAGGGAAGCCCTAAAAGTGGAAGTCCATTACAAAATACAAAGATGTATTCAAAAACAAGAATACCAAAGTGGAATTTAAAAGTGGAAATCCATTACAAAATACAAGGATGGATTCAAAAACAAGAATATCAAAGGACTAAAACCAAATTAAAGTTCATGAAATCTTTATTCTTGAGAGTTCTGAAGGTTTTACAGTAGTGATACTAACTTTGGGATAACATGAATTTATATATAATACTATAAAAAGGTATTAGTATAATAATTACATTAGAAAGTATTATGAACAGTATTATAACAATTATAATACTATGATAAAATACTGTATATTCTTCAGAATATATTCTTTCAACATAATAATGTGATATTTTAAAGATTTCAATGGGTGTTTTTTTGCTTGCTGAAATAATTAGCAGGTGAGTTTTCCTACTAGCCATCAATACTAAATAAGTGATTACAGTATCTGAGCTTATCTTTCTGTCTGAAAAAAAGCCATCCCTTACAATCCTTAGTCATTCTGTTTACTTCAACCCTTGGGAGTTCAGACATAAAGTGTAATCATATTTTTTAAAAGCAATCACATACCATGAAAGTGTTTCATGATGCGTCCCTCTAGACTGAGTTCTTGACAATAATTTTTCTTTCTCTTATTCTCAAACCTAGGGCCTAATTATTTTCTTTTACTAAACAGTAGCTGTCCTGTTACTGACCTTTTAGTATTATATCGCCTAGGAGAAGTGGTCTCATATGATGAAAGATTCCAGTTAAAACCCTAGCTAGTAGAGTTTAACAAAACTGCCTCAATATCAGAAATCTTAGATATTGATTTTAACTTGGTGAAATGGGAAAAGTAGAATACTAGTGAGTCCAATGTCAACACTGATATTTTTCCCAAAGAAAATTAATGATCTTTCCATAGCTTTCTGATTTGATACATTTTTTTTCACTATGTAGAACTGTCTGCTTGCCTTAGAAATTAAAAACCACTATCAGAGTTTACATTTTTGCTAATTGTCTTCCACCCTGCACTCCAAATTCAAAAACAAGAGATTACCTTGGGAAGGGTTTATGGCCCGGATTTGAGGAGTAGTTGTGGGTTCCCATGTAAACCCACAGTTGCCTGAACATTTAGCTGGAATTTCATTGACATAGACTTCAACCTACAAATAAATGAACACAGAGATAACAGAGGTAGCATGGTTAAACAGGTAGGATTTAGAAAAGTAATAGAATTTTGCTAGTTTGCTGGTTTCCAAAAATTAGTCTATTCTACTCATACTTTTTCTGCTTTGACACTTCATTGACTCATTCTACAAATGTGTCCATTATATTAGGCACAGCTCTAAATGGACGGGTACATTTAACAAAACAGATGACATTCCTGTTGTCACTCAACTTACATTCTAGCAGAGGTAGGGCAGAGAGTTGCATAAGGCTATAAACTTACCCCAAAAAGTAAATGAACATTATGCCCTGGGGGTAAGTAGTGCTATGGATAAAAACAAAGGTTGCTCTTGAGAAAGTCATCTAAACTCCTTACTCTTTAACTCCCTCTCTCTCAGGAAGTGGTAAGGTTAATAATCGCTTTACAGAGACACGACAAAGATTAAATGAAAGGATATATTTTCAAATACCAACAGCAGAGCTTAAACTCCATTTTATCATAAAGAAGATATTAATAATTTTCCCAAAAGTCATGAAATAATATTATTGAATTGATCCTCTGTTAACAATAAGTCACATGAAAATAAGAATATCATCTCTTCAATTTTACTGGGTCTTAAATTTATTACAAAATAGTTATATGTTTAAAATTATGAAGAAACTTTTAATAATACCTGTGGCTGTTTGCTGGGTGTACGAAGTAGGTCTCCCAGTATACGCTGTCTGAATAAGCCACCTTCCTTTATCTTTGTTACCGTCATGTTAGCATTTTCTCCAAAAATGTTGGAATCATTGATCTATTTTTAGATAAGACTATTTTACTAGAAATGTTATGATAAATATGACCACACCAGTTTTTCTTTTTAAATTTAAGCATGGTTAAAAGTGAAATGCCAGAAGATTAAAAAATTTCAAAATCATTTGGTCACATTTTTGAAAAAGAAGCCTCTTAAAAAATGATCATAAATCTACCGAAGAAAAAACTGGTAACATCATAGCATTACCATATATTGCAGCAGTCACAACTTGAATTAAATGACTAAAATTAACTTGAATATTTAGAATAAAATATGTCTGAGAAACACGAATTTATTAATTTGATTTTGTCAAAATATTCTATGCTTTTTCTGAAAATGACCATTTTGATTAATGATTCTTAAATAATTGAAAAAAAGTGGTCTTCTTTCCACCTAAAAGTCAATGTTTCCCCTTTAGCAGTTTTGGCCTCTGACTACCCTGGTTTTTCATCTACTGATGAAGTTATATTTTCTGCCAATGGTAAAAATGAAACCAAGTCAGATCAATATGCATACTTTGGTCATTCCAAAGCTCACTGTTAACACGGTAGCCTTCAGATGCATACAGAGGCCAGAAAAGAGACAGGAGTCTTCATCCTGAGTCTGTGGGAGCCAAAGTGACCAGGAGCAGAAATGATGAACAAGCAGAGGAGACCGGTCAGGGAAGAACGAAGGGAAGAGTGCGCAGACACCCGCAGAGGTACCAAGGGGACATCGGTCATTAGAGATGTCTCAGTTACAGAATTTTCTAATTTCAGGAACATGTCTAGTTTCAGGATATGTGCTTTCTTAAAATAAGGCCCACATCTGTATGACATCCATACAGTCTATGGCATATTATAGTCTATGTTTATATACTTCTTTGAGTCTCCTCTGTTATTTTCCCAAAGCAGTTTTGCATTTTTTTCCACCTTTTGTCAAGGACATCTTTCCAGGTGAATATACGTGGGTCTATACATGGCTGCACGGTATCCATGCTACTTGTGTCATTTTAACAACTATTTTTCTATTGATGGGGATTTAGGTTTCTAGGGTTTTTTTTTCTTTATTTACTATTACAAATAATGCTGCATTGACTAACTCTGTGCCTATCTCATTTCCTATTTGTATTATTATTTCAGTAGAATGGAGTTATAGATCTGAAATGGCTGAATCATAAGGTTTATGTATTCAGATGCAACTAAATTATCCTCCCAAATGGCCTCCCCAGTTTTACTGTCTCACCAATAGTACATGAGGATAAGAGTGCCTCTCACACTCTCATCATCACTAGAAAGCACACTTTTGATGTTTACCATCTGAGCCTAAAGTCTCTTCCAGACCCTTCACCTTCACATATTCTAAATGTGACTTCCCTCCCGTACTCCCAACCACACTCTAAGCGAAAGTCATTAGATGAGCACTTAAAAGTGTGGCTCTGTTACGAACTTGAAAAGGTCATCTTTGGAACCAGAAAACTATCCAAGGACCCAGAATACAGCTCTAGCGAACAGACAGAATTATAGACAGCAAGGCAGATTACGCTTGGCCCCGCATACAGTATATCCCCAGTATACCCTCCCCCTTACACAATGCCTTCCCTCACAGTTTATGCAGATTTAGTTCTGAGACTGGCCCTGCCTCTGCTCTTCCTGCCCCTCTCAAGGGTCTTCTAATCCATATATTCCTGAACTTCCCTCATAGGATGTCAGGCATAAAGCACCAACAGCTGTTCTCCACAAAAGAGAATACCTGGTCAACTTCATTTTGAATAATCTTCTTTCCCTCAATTTTCTTTTATGGAAAAGAATGGAAAGGAATTCCTTGAATGTTTAGTCTATCATTTGCATTTTTAAAATACACACAGTCTCCAGGTCTCCTTGGCATAAGGCAGGGTGCAAATAAGCAAAGAACACATAGAAGAAAACAAAACCCAGGTGATGTGAGGGAACCTGCAGGAGAGGCTGCTTTCCACATGCCCTTCTCCACTTGACACGCCATGAGTATCCAGCACAGCTTCCCTCTCGGGTCACCGAGACTTGTCCCACTTCTTCAAGACTCTGGAGAGCAAACTGCAAATCTGCGGCCGACACGGCAGCGGGGATACCTGCACTCGCAGAAGGACGGCAAACAGTGGGAATCAAAAATTCACAAAACCGTGGTCACTCTTGTACATGCTAAGCTGCTTCAGTCGTGCCTGACTCTCTGCGACCCTATGGACTGTAGCCCACCAGGCCCCTCTGTCCATGGGATTCTCCAGGCAAGAATACTGGAGTGGGTTGCCATGCCTTCCTCCACAGGATCTTCCCCACCCAGGGATTGAACCCACATCCCTTACGACTCCTGCACTGCAGGCAGATTCTTTACCGCTGAGCCATTGGGGAAGGCCCATGGTCACCTTTAACATACATGAGATGTAGTTTATCACTTGTAAACCAACTGTTCTCCTCTAATATGGGAAAAAAAATGAAATTTCCATATTGCTTATGCAACAAATTTACATATTTCTTAGAAACAAAAATTACATGAGTAATGTACCTCAGACATTGATCCTTGGCTCAAATACTTAAACAATTTCACAGGTAACCAAAAAGCTATGGACATAAAAGAGAAACAAACTTTTGGGAATTTAACCTAGGGTATCTGGTGAGGTGATGAAGAAAACATGAAAATGTCATTTGTTCTCAATCATCTAGCTTTACATTAATGAAGATTTCAACTCTATAAATTACATAAAGAAATAATATTAAAAAGAAATACACTGAAATGTTTATGATGGTTATCTAGATCAGTATAGTTCAACTGATACACAGACCAAAGTTACAGACTTTTTCATGTACCTGTGAGAACATGTCCATACGCGTGAATGTCAAAGCTGCCCCTGAGAGGTGGAGATGCTGCTTGAATTCTTTGAATACGAATCTTTGACTCCCCGGGCCAGTTATTTCCTCTATAAACAGACTCATTCTCTGTCTCATTTGTGATTCTCTAATTTCCAAAATAAATATTGATAAAATGGTTAAATATAACAATGGTGAACACGATTTCTATTTCACCAGGGTACAATCCTGTGACATGACATAAATGAGCCTCAGGTATTCAGGACTCCTCAGAACATTAAGGAGAGTCACATAAATCAACACAGGCCGTACCGACGTGGCTGCGCTAATGAGGCTCAAGTCAACGCAGTCATCTGCGCGGCAATCAGCTGGAACCACAGTAATACCTCATTAATTCAGAGAGTGCCCGCCATCATTCAAGGAACAAATATTTACTGAGCAGGCATTCTGTTCAAGGTACAATGCTAATCACATTGGGTGGTGAGGCAAAGAAATATGAAACATGGTCTTGGCTATCAAAAAATTAAAAACCTTTTTAGAAAAATAACATACAAAAACTTGAAAACTTAACTAATGATATAAAGAAATATATGATCAATACAGTGCCTAATCCAGACTCAGGAAATACCTGTCTAATATTAAGTGCCAAGTGACAGAAGCAATGTGTGTGATAAACATTCATAGATTGTAACTCTAATAGTGAAGATGATATTCTCCGGCTGCTGATCCTTGTTAATCTTGTGGAATTTAAAGTTATAAGTCCTATTGCCCACACAAATGAGCAAATATAAGTCCTAAAAGACATGTGCAAGAATGTTCAGAGCAGCTTTATTTATAATAATCCCAAACTGGAAATAGTGCAAAAGCCCATCAACAGAATAGATAAATTGTTGTATGTTAACACCATGGCATCTGGTCCCATCACTTCATGGGAAATAGATGGGTAAACAGTGGAAACAGTGTCAGACTTTATTTTTTGGGGCTCCAAAATTACTGCAGATGGTGATAGCAGCCATGGAATTAAAAGATGCTTACTCCTTGGAAGGAAAGTTATGACCAACCTAGATAGCATATTCAAAAGCAGAGACATTACTTTGCCAACAAAGGTCCGGCTAGTCAAGGCTATGGTTTTTCCTGTGGTCATGTATGGATGTGAGAGTTGGATTGTGAAGAAAGCTGAGTGCCAAAGAATTGATGCTTTAGAACTGTGGTGTTGGAGAAGACTCTTGAGAGTCCCTTGGACTGCAAGGAGATCCAACCAGTCCATTCTGAAGGAGATCAGCCCTGGAATTTCTTTAGAAGGAATGATGCTAAAGCTGAAACTCCAGTACTTTGGCCATCTCATGCGAAGAGTTGACTCACCGGAAAAGACCGTGATGCTGGGAGGGATTGGGGGCAGGAGAAGGGGATGACAGAGGATGAGATAGCTGGATGGCATCACTGACTCGATGGACGTGAGTTTGAGTGAACTCCAGGAGTTGGTGATGGACAGGGAGGCCTGGCGTGCTGCGATTCATGGGGTCGCAAAGAGTCAGACATGACTGAGCGACTGAACTGAACTGAACACCATGGAATACTGTACAGTGAAAAAGAACAAACTTCAGCTAGCTGTATGCAACAACATGAATGTCATAATATCAAACAAAAGAGTACATAGTGTATTATTATTGATATGATGAGTTAAAAAAGCAAAACTAACTAATGTTGGTAAAGTTAAAAGAGTAGTTATCTAGGGCTGTGGGCAAATAATCCAATGACAAGGAAAAGGCACAAAGAAGGTTCTCGGGGATCTAATGATTTTCTTTATCTTGAAGTGATTACATGAGTGCCTTTACTTTGTAAAAAGTCATGGACTTTGGCAAGGTTACAGGATACAAGAGCAACACACAAAAACCAATCATATTTTTATGTGAAAATAACAAGCATGGAGAAACTGAACTTAACATAAGATCCATGACAACGACCTCAAAGAAAAGGAAACACTTACATATAAATGTAACAAAACATGTACTGAATCTGACCTGAAATTACAAAATGCTGGTAAATGTAATCAAAAGGTTAAAAATGTTGGGAAAAAAAGCAAAGAAGATCAAATATATGGAGAGACAAATGGCGTTCATAGATTAGAAGACTCAATATGGTAAAGGCATCAATTCCCTCCAAAAGAATATATTGGTTTAATGCAATTCTTATCAAAATACCAGCAAGATTTTTGTAGGTATTAACAAGCTTATTTCAAATTTTATATGGAAAGACACAGGACCTAGAATAGCTAAAACAATTTTTCACAGTAAGAGTGAGGTCAGAAGAATCACTCTACCCAATATTAGGGCTCACTACATAGCTACGGTGATCAAGAGGGTGTGGTATTTATTGGTGGAAAGACTGACACACAGAACAATGGGACAGAATAGAGAAAAGTGAAACTGAATGTCACTCAGTCATGTCTGACTCTTTGTGATCCCACAGACTATACAGTCCATGGAATTCTCCAGGCCAGAATATTGGAGTGGAATCCAGAAACATATCCACATAAATATGCCCAACTGATTTTTTTTATAAAGATATGAAAGTAATTCAAATGGAGAAAGGATAGTTTTTTCAATAAATGGTACTAGAGCAACCAGAGGGATAAGCAAACAAGTGAACCTGGACCTAGAACTTCGTATCTCATACAAAAGTTAACTCAGAATGGATCATGGCCTTAAATGTAAAATGCACAACTATATAACTTTCAGGGGAAGCAAAGAAAAATATTTAGGACTTAGGGCTGACATTAGAGTTCTTAGACTTGAAACCAAAAGCACCATTCATAGAAGAAAATACTTGATAAACTGAGACTCGTCAAATTAAGATTGTTGCTCTGTGAAAGACCTCATGAAGATCATGAAAAGGCAAGGTACAGACTGGGAGAAAATATTTGCAAAGCACACACCTGACAAAGGACTTACATCCAGGATACAGAAAGACCTTAAAAGCTCAACAATAGGAAGATAGTCCAATTAGAAAATGGGCAAAAGGCATGAACAGATACCACAGAAGGACCTATATGGTGTTTGACATTTTAGCCATCAGGGAATGTAAATTAAGACCAAAATGAGCTAATAGTATATAGCACATCAGAATGGCTGGAACAAAAAATAGTGATAATGCTAGATGCTGGCATATTTGTGCAGACAATGGATCACTCATACATTGCTGATGGGAAAGTAAAATGGTGCAGCCACTTTGGAAGAGTATGGTAGTTTCTTATAAAGCTGTACATGTGTTTGTCACATGACCCCATAATTACACTGTTGGGCAATTAACTCAGAAAATGAAAACTTATGTCACATGGAAACCCACAGATGAATGTTCATAGTAACTTTATTCAAGCAGCCAAAACCTAGAAACAACTCAAATGTCCTTCAAGAATTAAGTGGTTAAATAGACTTACGGTGTATCCATACCATTAAACACTATTCAACAATCAAAATGAACAAACTATTAATATATACAACAATTTGGAGAGATCGCGAGGGAATTACTCAGAGTGAAATAAGTCAATATCAAAAGACTTAATGCTAGCATGATTATATAAAGTCTAATTCCATTTATGTAACATTGTAAATGCCACAATTACAGAGATAATTAGTGGTTGCCAGATATAAGACAGTGGCAAAGGGAGGTAGGTGGTGTGGCTATATGAAAGTGTATCCATAGGGATTCTCAGGATGGAACTGTTCTGTGCTGGTCAGCTGAATCTATTCATGCAATAAAAAACTGTGTGTAAGAATCGTACACACACACACCACACACAAATGAAAGCATGTAGAACTGATAACATCCAAATAAGGCTGGTAAGCTGTATCAGAGTCAATTTTCCTGTTGTGCTATTATGTTATGCTTATAGATGCTACCCTTGGGGGATAATGGGTGAAAGGTATGGGAATATTCCTGTATTAATTCTTATAACTGCACATGAGTCTACAATGATCTCAAAGTTAGTTTTTAAAACAATTCATTCATGCGGACATTTAAGTATGTGCACATACACATATGACACATTGTGTCAGCGCACAGACTGAAAAACATACGATGTTTATCTTAGAGATACTAAGACTAAAACACTGGGTCTGGAAGGGCTAAAAGCAATTTTTGTGGAACACTTATAGTGTTTTAGTCTTTTAAATCATAAAACTTAACAGAAAGTTCTTTGTGAGACTCAAATTATAATATTTAATTATTATTTAACCTTGAATTTTGAATGCAGTATACTTGGTTTTGGTTTGCTGTGGGAAGTTATGTAACTAATTGTATATGTTGTAAAAATTAAATGTAACATTAATTCTCATAACTGTAACATCTAACACAGATCTCATACTCAAACAGTATAAAAGAACTCTTTAGATCCTTTTGGAATTATGGAAAACCATCTCTTTCCCCTTGCATCAATTTTTATACAAATAATAAACAGTGTTTATAACAGAAACAATTTAACAATCTAATGCAGAAATTTTCTTTCAATAATCTCTGTTCAAAGATCTTTATTGGGAGAGCGCACAGCTGCTGCTTCTACATCAACAGAGAAAACTCTGGCTAGCTGATTTAAAACTTAAATCTGGTTAGCTGATTCTTGAGGTTATTTCCTCCTGCTTTTTTCCCCATAGATACATTTCTTTAAAAAAATTTTTAATGTTTAAAGTGAATTCTCATGGGCAATGTGAAAATTCATGCTCAATTTCAAGCCTCTAAATCTTCATTTAATCCTTAGAATAACTGTCTTGTCTTATTAAAAGGTATCTAATCTGTGTCATCTATTTGTAATAATGTTTTAGGTTTACTAGGTCAAAGCTAATGTTCCATAAGTTGAAGATAGGTACTTGTAAAATTCTAATCTTACCTGCCCAAAGCTCACAGCCATCATGGGTATATTATAACTGCAATTATATGATGTCATGGTGACAGAATACTGGTTGGTTACACTGGATCCATTACTTTTGGTCTGATTCACCTGAAAGTCCTTTAAAAATATTCCTTTATTTGCTAATGCTGGAAGTCTTCTCTTTGACATTTCTAAAGAATACAAATAAACAAAATAATGGGAGATAAAATTGCATAGCTTCTGCTGCTAAAAAAAGAAAGCATCAAATAATAGCCATGTGTCATGGAATAAACTGTTTGAAATCAACTTTTAGAAAGACCTTAAGGTAAGTAGCTTGTAAGGCTTGGCAAACTTTCACTTCTAGAACATAAAGCTTTGAAGTCTTTTGATATATGAATCTCATTGGGTAATTAAAACAAAATACTGAAAAGCCACCAAGCTCTGGGCTCCATGCAGCCCTCTGCTGGCCACTTAGTTTTGTTCTGGCATAGGTCCCTGAATGTGGTGCTCACTATGACCTGAGCCTTTAACCCGGCACAAATCATCTGTCTTCTGTGCTCCACCAATCACAAAGGTCCATTGATAGTGGATTCATTTAGTTTTAAAATAGTTCCAAAGAAAAGGATTCCAAAACTTCTCTGAAATATGGTAAAAGTCACTTATTAAGGTGACTGTTTGGAATTAGGCTGTTTTTTTTTGTTTTGTTTTGTTTTTTTTTGAAGACTGGGCTTTCCTTGTGGCTCAGCTGGTAAAGAATCTGTCTGCAATGCAGAAGACCTGGGTTTGATCCCTGGGTTGGGAAGATCCCCTGGAGAAGGGAAATGCTACCCACACCAGTATTCTGGCCTGCAGAATTCCATGGACTGTGTAGTCCATGAAGTTGCAATGAATCGGACACAGCTGAGCAATTTTCACTTTCACTTTTTTGAAGACTGAAGTTTAATTTTTATTATCTTATTAGCACATTTCACATAAATGAGTCTATTAACATAACTATAAAGAAATACTAAAACTATCAGAAATAAGATTTTCATTTATATTTTTACTAATTATCACAATAAAGCCCATGGAAAGTTTCAACTCATTCTTACTAGACAGAGATCAATGGCAATAGTTGCCTTTCAGGAACAGATCTCTAGCTTGGTGATTCATTTCTCAAAAATCAAACTAGGCAAAATTAGAATGTTTTCCACAGCATGGTGGTGGTTAGTTGCTCAGTCATGTAGGACTCTTTGCGACCCCACAGACTGTAGCTCACCAGGCTTTTTTGTCCATGGGGATTCTCCAGGCAAGAATACTGGAGTGGGGTTGCCATGCCCTCCTCCATGGGATCTTCCCTACCCAGGGATTGAACCCAGGTCTCCCATATCGCAGGCAGATTCTTTACCGACTGAGTCACCGGAGAAGCCCTTCCACAGTGTACTTATCTATAAATAGAATCTAGAACTATAAAGCGAATTCCTGCTATACTGACAAAGTTTACATTAAGGATGCTTTCATCTTTAGAATAATCATCTGGCCCTATTCATTGAAAATATGATTTAAACCACAATACTATTGAGATGAAACATTTCTACCTAAGCTACAGAATATAAATAACATCTATGATAAGATTTTAGTACAAAATAGGTTTAACAGTTTTAAGTTTTAGATATGAAATGATACTATGTACCATCCAATGTTGTCATTGTAGATGTCTGTCCAATGTATACAATATCCACATAGAAAGACTGTGATTCTGATGCTTTCTGCAAGCTAATCCTCTGAAGAGAAAAACTGGTCCCAGTGTATTTGGTTTGTATGAGATCCAGAAGGTCTACACAAGTGTAGGTCCAGCTGAAATATGGTTGTTTAATTAGATGTACAGTTCAGTTACAATGTTTAATGTAAACCAATACACTATAAAACACATTAAAATCTTAAGGAAGAAAAGTCTTTCTTTTCCCACAAGAAGACTATAAGCATACTTTAATGGCACAGAAAAGCAGTCACAACAAGGGATAGCAGGCAGAAACTTACACTGGCAGGGAAAGATTTAATGTTGCGAAGATAGCTTTTATTTGTAGCCTTGGCAGTAGGCATAGGAATGTAAAGCAACATTCTACAGTGACAAATAAGTCAACTAAGGAGCATGCACCTCGATGGAGAGCATATAGAACTAAGACACAAGAATGAAGAAATCATTTTAGTAAAAAAATATATTTATCAGGGATAGAACAGTGAATTCAGCCAATAGTAAGAGGCAAGGCTGTAACTTGATAATACTTCCAAAAGAGCTCAGTGGAGTTGCATTGTCCACTATAACTAAGGGACAAACATTGCAGAAGTTATTAATCCATACAAACGGTTGCACAGTACCTTCTAAATTTAGATTCAGAGTTCCATTAAATATTAACTGCATTGGAATCTCATAAATTACAAAAGCAATTCAGTAACTGGAGTTTGCAATAAAGAGATAAATATTGCCATTCAAATCACTAAATACAATTTAACAATAATCTTTGTGCCAGCTACCGATGAACTGATTAACTGGTTAATTTGTTTGAGCACCTTCTATGCTCATTTTGAAACTCCATGGTTTGCAAATTCATCATTGAGTCCATTTCTAGTGCATCAAAGCTCAGACTGCATCATTTAAAAAAATTATATGCAGAACTACATTAAGTTAAAGTGCTCTTTAAAATAAAACAGTACTTTGGGATTCTAGGCAGACTTCTATGACTAATTATATGATTCTGAAGTTCTAAAAACTACTTAGGAAAAAATAGCCCACTGAGCCAGACCCTTTATAAGAGAAATGGAGACTACAGACGATATCAAAACTTAAGCAAATAGTACTCTCTGTGTTTTGTGGCTAGATAATTTCATTTTCTAAGGGAAAACCAGATTTTATCTTTGTGATTTTGAAGCTGAATTTACAGCTATACACATCACTGGTTTTGGAGACAACATTTGAGAAAATGTGGCTCTTTTTGATAACTAACAATGTACAGAAAATAAACTAATGCTAACACACCTAATTGATCTATAAATGGACTGTCTTACCTACATAAAAGCAGGTCTAGAAATATCAGCTAGGAGCAGGAGAATTTACTTTGCCTTCATTGGTAACATTAATAGTTTTTAACCAGAGAACCATCCTCTTGTAAAGCATGATATTCTTGTTGAAAGATCTTGTGGCATTTAGGGTAAAGGAAGCCCATTAATTTCACCAAATGTAATGCATCTTCACATTAATGCACAACAGATACACTGCAGGCCAAAGGAAGGACTGCTTAGTGATGTGCTCAGTGACGGTTTGACTAACATGGAAGAACTGAGATCTGTGAAATCTTCCAAAATCCCGCTGCAATAAGAAGAATGAAATGCATATAGGTGGTGGTGATCAAAATTAAAATTGTGATTCCATAGTTTATTTGGGCATGAGGGATGTTCCTTCAAGAAGGACTTTTGCTTCACAATAAACCATCACAGATTACCCCTGATTTGAATCAAACTGAGTATGACTCAGTGGGATACGTTCTTTCTGTGCACAGGCTTTCCATGCTCCTTGTCGATTAACATGGAGAGGGCTGCCTTGACCCTTGGCATTGCTTCCTCCTGTGTGACGGCCAATGGAGAGTGGCTGTGGCCTCTTCAGATTCAACAATTACCCTAGGGAATTGCAGAACTGTTCTCAGCCACTTCATTCATTCCAGGAGCTAACTTTGGTCCCATTTTATATATTGGATTAAACTGTTGTAATAGCCTCAAAGATATATTTATGCATGGGAGGGGAAACCAACACTTTCTTCAATACTCTGTCTTTCAGTATCTGTCTCTGCCTCTCTCTTTTTCTGCCTATCTTCTTCATCTTCTGTGGAAAACAAGGATGAAGTGAAAAAGAGAAAGTGTTAGTCACTCAGTTGTGTCTGAATCTTTGTGATCCCATGGATTGTAGCTCACCAAACTCCTTCGTCCATGGAATTCTCCAGGCAAGAATACTGGAGTGGGTTGCCATTCCCTTCTCCAGGGGATCTTCCAGACCCAGGGACTGAAGCCAGGTCTCTTGTACTGCAGGCAGATTCTTTATCATCTGAGCCACCAGGGAAGCGCCAAAGATGGATCAAATGTATAAAACATGCCAAAAGTGCAAACATAAGAGCCATACTCTGTTTAAGCAATGTCATTTGAGGGTGAAATCTGAACTGTCAGGAAAAGGACATTTTTTAAAGCATTAATTCAGGAAGGTTACTTTTCTTTCCTTAGGGTGGGGAGGAATTGGTTTTGACTCATCTTAAGCTTTTCTTAGAAAACAAGACTCAAGAGTGTCCTGCAACTTTCTCAGAGAGCAGCTTCCTATAGTTCTGTGCCAACACAGTCCACTTCATACACAGAGCTCCCTCAGCTCTCTGCCCTTCGAAGTCCACTTCAAGTTTACCCGACTTCAGTATCTGATGAACTTTCTGTCTTTGTGTATAAAAATTTTTTTTCTTTCTTTACATTATATGAAAGCATGATTCTAGATTTTATTCCTGGGGTAAAACACAAATAAGTATCCTTTAATGCTTAGTCTAACAATCTAAGGAATATTCGGTGGTAGAATTTTCATGTGTTCTGAACCATTCTTTGAAAGCTTCTTCTTAAATATTTCCTCTTTGACAAACATCTCTTGGGTACCTACATTTCAACTATGGATTCCTACCTCATGATTAGAGATTCGGACACCAGTATCTAAAACTGGTTCCCAGCTGCCCCCACTTCATCTAACTGAGCAGAAGATCTGAAGGTTGTTAGGGCTATGTGCTCAGGATATGATGCCAGAAGGCTATGCGTGAAATACAACATTTTTTTTTGAAAAACCAAAGACTATAACTTCCCTTCTTTTCTTAACAAAAGGTCATCCCACTTCTGCAAGGAGAAAGCTACGAGCACTGGCAAAACTTAAAAACTTTCAAATTAATCTGTAAAGCAATTATCCTTCAATAAAAAATAAATTAATTTAAAAAATAGATACAAGGGAGGAAGGAAGGAAAGAAGGGAGGAAGGAAGGAAAGAAGGGAGGAAAAAAGGAAACATAATAATGGTACATTTTAGGAGCTCACCATAGATATTTACATTGGCACAATAATGTGAATGTTAAATATGATTTTAACTAAATACATAAGATATAACAACAACAACAACAACAACAACAACAAAAAGCTGGGCTGGGGCACAGAAGTGCAGTGTTTCATTAGATACTGCATCCAAGTCCACAACTCTGACTGGCTCTGTCTGCTCCCATCTGTCTGGTCCCATCCCGTCACTGCTCCTGTCTTCAGGCCAGTGGGCGCATCGTGTTTTCTCCTGATGGAATTCAGGGAGCACCAACAGGCAACTCTGGTTTTCTCCTTACATCATCCCTTCCCTTCCATTCATGGGAAATCCATCTAAAAAGTTTTCTTAAACCTTTAACAAATAAAATTCCCCTTGTAGTCCAATACATTTATATGTGTTTTGGAGTTTACACATCTCTGAAGGTATGGAATAAAGGCTGATCCCTACATTTTGAAAACAGCGTTGGGATGATGAAGAAAGCAGGAAGGCTGAAATGGCCTGCTCCTGAAATGGATCAGTTTCTTCATCCAGCAGCAAAGTCCTCCATCAAGACCCCCTTTTCAGGAATTCCGTGGTGGTCCAGTGGTTAAGACTGTGTGCTACCGTCTATGGGGTTGCAAAAAGTTGGACATGACTGAGGACTAAGCGACTAATGCTCTCTTTTCTCCCTTTGGTATGTCCATCAAAATACTTTATTTTCTCCATTCACACATTCACTTTTTTTTCAGTGATTGGTCTAATGATAATACTGTGATAAAGCCGTCTCTACCTTCCTTCAGTAACTAGAAACACTATTAGATTTAATAATATATAACTTAAATTCTAAAGTTTACCCCATTGTTTTGTCTTTTAAATGATCATGGATGACGAAACAAAGAATTTTTATTTTCATAATCTACAGATATATTTTTGGCACAACTACTTCTGTAAGGAAACTTATGTAGAAGGCAGAAAAATCGTGGTTAGACCCATGGTGCAGAAGATTTCTCAAAAACGAACAAATAAGAAATGAATTCATATTTGTAGTTTACATACTATAGTATAAAGTTTTCAAATTCACAGTGCAACTTACTTGTTTCCATATGCAAAATTGAATGTAAATTGCGTATCAGTGCTTCTAGTAATCTTGCTTCTGTCTTGGTATTGAAATTTTAGACCAATATAATTTGCCAGGAATCCTTTGTATGCTAAACATAACTACATAGAAAATATAAAAAAATTAGTAAAAGTATCTTACCATTAAGGTTTTTTTTAGAAATTCAAATTAATTCAATACAATCCAATAAATGTCTACTGAGCTTTTTTAATACAAAATATATCAGAACATAGAGGAAGGAATGATTAACTTTGGACAATCACATGCAGAACTGGGAAGCTTTTATAGAAGAGGAAGTGGAGTGATGTGACCTCATAATAAATGATTAATTCTTTTATTGTTTTCTTAAATATTATTTCCTTAAGAAAAGGAAATAATTCACTCTCTTTAGTCATAGAGCTATGTAAAGAGGAAGGTCAACTCTGAACACTTCAGTGAATTTAAAAGCCCTTTACACACATAAAGAAGACAGAAGCATTCAGGTAGATTAACTAGGATGTGAATGCAGGTGAGCATTTACAGATGGACATGTCACCATCATGCATGCTAAGGAGCTTCAGTCGTGTACAACTCTGCGACCCTATGGACTATAGTTTGCCAGGCTCCTCTGTCCATGGGATTCTCCAGGCAAGAACACTGGAGTGGGTTGCCACACCCTCCTCCAGGGGTATTCCTAACCCGGGGATCAAACCCGTGTCTCCTGTGTCTCCTGCATCAGCAGGTGTCTTCTTTAGCACTAGCGCCAGCTGGGAAGCCCTGTTATCATACAAAACTCATTAAATACTAATTTTAATTGTCCATAATTCCTAAGAATGCCAGGTATATCTAGAATTTAGAAGTTCAGAACATGTGTTGTAACAACTGGAAAATTTTTTAAAAATAGAAAGGGTAAATCTATGATCTCTTGGCTTAGATGTGTGTAATACCTATCCTAAAACTGGCATTTCCTCTGTGATTTTCTTTCACTTTTTCCTGAGTGGATACCCAAAATCACTATAATGGCTATCCATTTTTGTTTCTTCTTAAATAATGAGGAATATTGAGGAGATTATATATTTTTAATTGTTTTACTATTTACACTAATGTGCACATAATTTTTTCCAAAATTATAAGATAAAGCAGAATACATGTGTGTGGCACTGCATATTTTTTTAAATGTATTTATTTATTTTAGTTGGAGGATGATTACTTTGAAACATCGTGGTGGCCTCTGCCACACATCTATATGAATCAGCCATAGGCAAACATGTGACCCCTCCCTCCTGAGGCTCCTCCCACCTCCCTCCCCACCCCATCCTCTCCAGGTTGTCACAGAGCACCAGCTTTGGGTTCCCTGCGTCATACATCAAACTCCCACCGGCTACCTATTTTACATATGGTAATGTATATGTTTCAATGCTATTCTCTGAAAGCAGCCCACCCTCTCCTCTCAGTGTCCACAAGTTTGCTCTTTACGTCTGTGACTCCAGATTTCTTTACTTGAGAATCAGCAGAAGAGGAAATCGCAAGCCCCCAGAAGGTTGAAGCATGGTGCGAGGCCAGTGTGATGAGATTTCACATGACAAGCAATTCTCCTTGTCTCATAATTTCATGAAATTTTATTACCAAGGTATTTTACAAATTCAATTAGCATATCATTTTGTTGAGCTTACCTGATTATAAGGAAATAATAAAATGTCTCCATATGGTAGTCTGTTTTGTTTAACATCTGCTGAGTCAAAAAGAACAGCTGGGTTTTTCAGGGAATAACGACCACAGTAAGCATCCGTTTCAGCTGTCTTCTGCCCTCTATTAATATGTTTCTACAGCAGTAATATTTCAAATGAAAACATGATTTATTTTTCTGGTTTATTCCCCAGCATCTTCACCTAAGTCATTCAAGTTTCAACTCAGATCCCACTGTTTCCCAAACTGCTTTAACTTGAAATGTTTTCTCTCGTCTTTGAAAGTCTAAGGCTCTCATTCTATATCATTCACTTAGATCCATAATCATATAATCCCTGTACCTGTATTTGACTATTTCCTAAGTCCTATATTTCCCTTTATATTATGAACTCCTTAAGGATATTTATTCACTCCTCTCACAAATGATTTTTAGTGTTCATTCTGTGCCTGGTGTTTGCTTGCTTATTCATTTGCTTGTTTTTTGTTTAATCTTCAGGGTTCAAGGAGCGAAGCAGCCTACCTGTACACACAGGAGCCTACCAGTTTGGGACAAAGGAACCAAGGATTATAAAACTAAGCCTGAAGGGAGGTGCATAATTCACATAATAGTATTAAAAAAGATGACTCAGGAGAAGAGACAAATGGATTGCTATCTAAAAGGAAAAGGGAGCTAAGGAGCATCAGAGAGAGGGTTAAAATATATGCAGAGAAGTGGGGATGTGAGAGAGCGGTGCTGGGAAACTAAAGGAGTCAAGGTAACGTGAGTCAAGAATGTGTGTTATGATGATGACTGTAGATGAAGTAGGAAAGGAGTATAATGTAAACTACTTGTTCAGTTTCCTTGTCTGCAAGTATCACATTCAGGACAGAAGAACCTCAATACATGTATATTTATTAAGTCAAATTGAAAACATAGCCCATTAAATGATGTTCCCTTTTCACTAACATATCTGCATAAAGCATGACATGATATATGTTTTATTTATATATATAAATTATTTTTTTAAAGGATTCATTTATTTCTGGAGTACTGATCTAAATTGAATAACTTGCCTAAATATTTCTTATTCCTAAGGTATTCACTTGGAAATGGTGACTATCTGGCTTCCTTGAGTCGTCAAAATAAGAATTAGGAAGATAAGTATATTTTAAATTTTCTTTACTGTAAATCAAAGAAAAATCTTTGTATTTTATCAAGAAATAAATACTGACTAGGCCTCATATGAACTGACTAGAGGGTGATCTCAAAAAGCAATGGAAGCAATTCACCATATAATGCTCTACTACAAAGTATATTCTCTGAAGCCACGAGGAAAAAGAATATACTCTGAATCTAAGAAAGCAAACAAAAAACCCTACAGATCTCACATTTACCTATCTTGCCTACTTTCTCTTGATTAAGAAAATTCATATGTGCTAGAAATACAGCTTTTAGAAATGAATCATTTTATAATGCAGGAAGATGCTAGAATCTTATCAATAAACATATGACAAAATTATATTTGTAACCTGACTTTAAACGATAAAGGAATTAATGCTAATCAAAAAAATGACAAAATTCCAAACATTTATATGAATTCTTATCTTGTCCATTCTGAGGTTGATTAAATATTCCATACCAGGTTAAAATCAGTTTCATAATCTCTGAAGTATTTCACAATAAATCCTTCTTCAAAATTTGCAATTTGTGGTGGACACTTGCTGCTAACCATTTCTTCCACTGCTGCCTGAAACTAAATTAACAATAATTAATAAATAATAACTAAAGCTTTAGTAATTTCTTTATGAAGGGTTAGAACATTAGTAATTTTACTACTAATTCTAATTAGTTTTAAAGGAATAATTTCATAAGATAATTCCCATGTTAGCCATAATTATGAGGTAATTTCTTAAATAATTTTTAAGTTTATATATGATAATCTCAGTATAATGACTGTTTCAAGATTTTTATTTTAGGGAATTCCCTGATGGTCCAGCAGTTAGGACTCAGCACTTTTACTGTCAAGGGCCTGAGTTTGATCTCTGGTCAGGGAACTAAGATCCCATGAGATGCTTGGCATAGCCACAAAAATTTTTTTTAATTAAAATAAAAAAGATTTTTATTTTAGAATGTCAATAGTTACATCCAACTGGCTTGTCTTAGCTTATTTAGTTATTACATACTGTAGGCATATTTGTTTAGCAGTTTTTAAAAAGCATCAATGAGGTAAAACTAAATGAATTAGCCCCTCATTAAACAGTTCCAAATAAATAGCTTTCCCAATAAATGAAAAATTAACTGGAAAATATATATATATACTCCAATGCATTCTGTTTCTCAAAAGAAGAAATACAGATCCTGCAATCCTTTATTATTTAAGAAAAAATCTAGATAATACAGGAATTGGCACACATTCATGAGGTCTGTAATTTCCACACTGTTATTTCTCTGGCAAAGTATACATATTTAGAATTAAAGAGTTGAAATAGCATATGATCTTTAGTCATCAAACAAATATTAACTCACACTCATTGTACAGGCAGTTGTGGAAATGCAGTAACTCACAAGCAAATGTTCCTTATGAGCAGATGCCCCATATACAGATACCCAGACCCTCTTGGCACAGACCTAAGAGCTCCCCATTCATTCCCTCTGTCACTGTGGTATCTCCCACTTCTCTGCTTGCTATGAGTTGGCTCTAACCCACCATGCCAAGTAGGAGATGTATTACCACTCCTTAAAATATGTTTTTGGAGAAGGCTGATGTTTAAGTAGCTTTCTGCTTGAAAAATGAACACAGCATACTTCAGCTTCTGATGACTGCGGTGTCAGAGGCCTAGAAGTGATCCCATCCCAGTTGAGTGTGAAGGTGTCCAAACTGGGTTTTCCTTTGGTTTGTTCTGTAATAGCCAGTGTGACATTGTTCCCTTCAAATGCTTCATAACTGAGCAGATCAAAGTCTCCTGTAATGAAGTACCAAACATAATTTGAGGCAGTCAATTAATTAAGTACCAATATAGCCATGAAAGAAATTTAGATTTAACAAAACTTGTTTTATTTGGAATTGCATTATCACACACAACAAAGGATGAACAGAGAAGATGCAGATCCTTGAATCTGAGACTTAGCCATAGTCAGTTCAGTTCAGTCGCTAAGTTGTGTCCGACTCTTTGCGACCCCATGAACCGCAGCACTCCAGGCCTCCCTGTCCATCACCAACTCCCAGTGTCCACCCAAACTCATGTCCATCGAGTCGATGATGTCATCCAATCTTCTCATCCTCTGTCGACCCCTTCTCCTCCTGCCCTGAATCTTTCCCAGCATCAGGGTCTTTTCCAATGAGTCAGCTATCACATCAGGTGGCCCAAGTACTGGAGTTTTAGCTTCAACATCAGTCCTTCCAATGAACACCCAGGACTGATCTCCTTTAGGATGGACTGGTTGGATCTCCTTGCAGTCCAAGGGACTCTAAAGAGTCTTCTCCAACACCACAGTTCAAAAGCATCAATTCTTCGGTGCTCAGCTTTCTTTATAGTCCAACTCTCACATCCATACATGACCACTGGAAAAATCATAGCCTTGACTAGACAGACCTTTGTTGGCAAAGTAATGTCTCTGCTTTTTAATATGCTATCTAGGTTGGTCATAACTTTCCTTCCAAGGAGTATGAGTCTTTTAATTTCATGGCTGCAGTCACCATCTGCAGTGATTTTGGAGCCCAGAAAAATAAAGTCAGCCACTGTTTCCACTGTTTTCCCAACTATCTGCCATGAAGTGATGGGACCGGATGCCATGATCTTCGTTTTCTGAATGTTGAGCGTTAAGCCAACTTTTTCACTCTCCTCTTTCACTTTCATCAAGAGGCTCTTCAGCTCTTCTTCACTTTCTGCCATAAGGGTGGTGTCATCTGCATATCTGAGGTGATTGATATTTCTCCCGCCAATCTTGATTCCAGCTTGTGCTTCCTCCAGCCCAGTGTTTCTCATGATGTACTCTGCATATATCTTAAATAAGCAGGGTGACAATATACAGCCTTGACGTACTCCTTTTCCTATTTGGAACCAGTCTGTTGTTCCATGTCCAGTTCTAACTGTTGCTTCCTGACCTGCATACAGATTTCTCAAGAGGCATGTCAGGTGGTCTGGTATGCCCATCTCTTTCAGAATTTTCCACAGTTTATTGTGATCCACACAGTCAAAGGCTTTGGCATAGCCAATAAAGCAGAAATAGATGTTTTTCTGGAACTCTACTGGTTTTTTGATGATTCAGTGGATGTTGGCAATTTGATCTCTGGTTCCTCTGCCTTTTCTAAAACCAGCTGGAACATCTGGAAGTTCATGGTTCACGTATTGCTGAAGCCCGGCTTAGAGAATTTTAAGCATTACTTTACTAGCGTGTGAGATGAGTGCAATTGTGCGGTAATTTGAGCATTCTTTGGCATTGCCTTTCTTTGGGACTGGAATGAAAACTGACCTTTTCCAGTCCATTTAGCCATAGTAGAAATAGCAAAATAGCAGATAAAGGGCTATATATACTAAGGTTTTGTTTTTGTAGCTTAAAAGGATGTTTTGTAAGATAAACAGAAGTTGGGGTTTGGAATCAAGAGGTAAAAATCAATGGGCAATAGAATATTCCAAAAATCCTTTAATTTTTGCTCCAGTACCACCATCATAGTGTAAAGGGCTAGGCTGGGAACTGCTCTTTTCCTCAGATATGAATAGAGTTCAAAGGTGAATCACAGGAAAGTCTCATGCCTGTGAGGCTTGTTTACACCATCTCACTTTGAGAGAAATCAGGCTTTGTCCTCAGATGTTTTTCTTCACTGGGAAGATGCTTTAACAATGGAGTCCTATTGCCTTTCTCTGTTGAGTAAAGTCCTAGAATCTGCCCAGTTATGATTTAGGTACCATGTTGGTTAAGGTTTCTGCTGAACTTTTAAAATTTCTCTTTGATCTAAAAATTTAAAATTTCTCTTTGATCTAAAAACATTTATATAGCATTTTGACAAGATAACATATGGGAAATTTTTAGAACTTCATGTTAAACAAAATTCTCTACTCAGCAATGAAATTAACAATTTCATACAATGAGACATAAACACTGATGTAACATTTTACTTATATGAATTAGAAAATAGTGATTGCTCCAAAAAAGGCACTTTGTTCAGGGATCTATTTCATGGGCCAGAAATCCCAAATACCCAAAGAAAGAAAGAAAGTGCTAGTTGCTCAGTCGTGTCCAACTCTTTGCAACCCCATGGACTGTAGCCCTCTAGGCTCCTCTATCCATGGAATTTTCCAGGCAAGAATACTGGACTGGGTTGCCATTTCCTTCTCTAGGGGATCTTCCTGACCCAGGGATCAAACCTGGGTCTCCTCCATTGCAGGCAGGCTTTTTACTGTCTGAGACACCAAACTGGTTGCTAAATTTGGCTTTAAGACTTGAAAATGTAATTGGAAGCTAATAGCTATTACTTGAAAAGGGTAAAGAGATCAAATAATTTTGGAAAATGCTATATTAAATACAGGTGCACTGCTTTTTTTTGTTGTTTTTATTGCTTTGTTGTTTTTATTGCTCACTGAAGGATTCCTTGGGGATTTTAATATTCTAATGGGTTCCATAAATCTTCAAGGAGAAGGTGTGCTATGCAGTGTTTCCTTTGTTGGTTTGACCAGAGAATCCTTTCAGTGGGCAAGATCTGGCCAGACTAAGTGTCTCCTGAGAAATACTGATTTACTTAAATTTCACTTCCAGAATTAAATATCTTCACTAATTTTTGCTAAATATAAAGTCGACTATTACTAATAGTGTATTTGTAGTTTATAGTGTAGTGTATTTCTCATGCATTTGGAGCTGTACCCTCTTTGAAATACAACTAAAATTTAAATTACAATATAAAAAATTAACCATTTAATTTGTTTCTCCTAAGTTGATCAACACTATGAATCCACTTCCTTTCTCCTCTCATTTTATGGTGCTTTTACCTTTTTCAGTGGAGGTGCACAGGATACAAATTTGTTTCCTAGAAAAAACGTTATAGAACTTCAAAATGAAATACATGCTTACCTCTAGTTGATATAAAGGTTATCAGGTAAACATGGCTTCGGGGGTCTTGTGTTCTTATTACTTGCACTGTGTCCGGTTTTATAGACCAGAGGTCATTTAAGGCTGACTGCAGTATGAACTCAGAAGCATCAGCAGGGAGCCAGACTTTGTACGAAATAAAATAAAATTTAAAAGTCAAATGATTAGGAACATTAATCAGAAAAAAATGGGTTGCAATCTCTGTTCTACCACAACCAGCAGTGATGCCTTATATTTGAATTTTTTAAAGTACCTACAGCCTGTACCATAAGTTATTAATGAAATTATGTTCTGAAAGATTCAAATTCAATATTATTGACTACTTAATTGGATTGTGATCTATTGAGGACAGGGCTCATATTGTTTCAATATTCCCATGGTAATAAGCATCCCATGTGGCAAATAGTAAGTATTCATCAGTATTTACTTATTGAAATGATAGAAGTAGCAAAAATTATTTTTCTGGATTTATTATAAAATAAGAAATACAATATCTTTATTAACAGATAAACTAGTATCTTATAGGTTTATTGCTTAATTTGAAAAATTGAAAGAAATGATTACGTGTCTGTAATGATAAATTTAATTCCTATTAACTTATACCTGTGAGTTGCAGGTATGTTTTTGTGTGTTTAAATATGCATTTATCATGATCATTATAGAAGAAAATGACGATATATACCTGAAAGTTGTTTTTATTGATGCCATTTTCTATCCCAGTCTGAGGAGTTTTCTTCATAATATTTTTTTTTGCTTCTTTACCAAGCATACTATTAAAACTGTATTTTCCAGATAATAGAATTTGACTAGAGCAAATACCTTTTTAAAATTTTGTCTATACATAAAGAGAAATAAAGTCTTCCTTATTTTTAACGACTTACCAGTTTTTTCCATGTTGTAGATCAATCTATACTGGTAACGTGAACATAAATTAGCTTCCACACATGGGCTGGTTACCACAACCTTCTGCACTTCATTTGTTGCATGAGTTGTTTCCCAGTTTTCCAATGTTATAACCTATTCCCCAATTTAAAAAAAGCATCTATTTACTACATGGAAAAATACATTTTTAAAAGCATCATAAACCAGCTACTGTAAACAATAAACTATTTTAAAGTGTAAGTCATCAAATAACAGGCTCTTTATAATTACAGATATTCCAAGGCACAACTTAATAATTTTCCACGAGTGTTTCCCCTTCAAACAGTATCTTACCTCGTACAGTTAATAACCAAATAGAGTTCTATCTTTGAACATTTGCTTTTTCTAAGGTGAATCTATAACCACGGCCAACCTGTACTTCCTGGACAACTGCTGACTGGGATTTGATGACTTGTTCTTCATTCACTGCATCTTCTGTTTGTTGTTCAGTATAGACACTTTTATACTGGTACAGTCCAACATCCACAAAAGCGCTTAGTCTGTACTCCTGCAGCAAGATTTCAATGTAATATCTGGAAAATAGAATAACTAAAGATTGGAACTTTTTCTCCAGAGCACTTAATCATGAATTTTGCTTTCAATGAATAGATTTCTACATGATATAAAATACATGCCCAATAAATGATTTATATTGTCCCCAGGTAGTGCTAGTGGTAAAGAACCTACTTGCCAATTCAGGAGATGTAAGAGACAAGGGTTTGATCCCTGGATCGGGACGATCCCCTGGAGGAGGGCATGACAACCCACTCCAGCATTCTTGTCTGGAGAATCCCAAGGACAGAGGAGCCTGGTGGGCTATAGTCCAGAGGGTCTCAAAGAGTCGGACACAACTGAAGTGACTAGCACACACACATACACACATCCCTGATTTTAACTATCAAATTATTTCACAGCAGTTTGCTAAAAGAAAATGAGTTGTGTAAGACAGCTGCATTAGAGATAAAGAAAATGACGAATTCACTCAGTTTTGTCAATAAATATTTATTGAGAAGAGATACTACCTTCTATCCTCAAGGAGCTGAAAACAATTACATTGTAGGTTATAAAAAACTTCCTGACATAAAACACAGAGGACACAAAGAGGTTAAAGTACTGTAATGTGTATAAGAAAATGTCAGGTAGACTCAGACATATCATATATTTTGTATCTAGTGGTTGTATGTGTCAGGGATGAAATTCTTCCCCTAAGTTCCTTAAATATTGTCTCCACTTGTAACTTGGGAAACAAAACACTGCCTCAGGAAACTTTTACTGATTAGGCTGATGACGGCCCTCCAACAAGCTGGATGAGATTCATACCTTAAATCTGGAGTTCTTGATTCCATCATCCAACTGCCTATTCAGAATTAGCTGTTCACCCACCAGTCATTACAGGTGAGTGCAAAGCTACTACTGTGTGTGCGCTCAGCTGTGTCCTGCTCTTTGGGACCCCGTGGACTATAGCCCACCAGGCTCCTCTGTCCATGAGATTTCCCAGGCAAGAATACTGGAGTGGGTTGCCATTTTTTCCTCCAGGGGGTCTTTCCTACTAAGTGAGGCCAGCTAGGAGTTCCTTTAAATGGCCTCACATCATTCAGCAGATACCCTTGTATATGGAGATGAAGTGTCCATGGTTCATGAAAGACTGTGAATGAAGTGCATTTTTTATCTCCCATCTGGCAAGGAGATGGGGCTCTGGGTCATTTCCTCCACAGGACTGATACTGGAGGATTATGTCAGGCCTTCAGCTGCCCTGAGAAACCTGTTTGCCATCTCTGCCAAATCAAGGTGGGCAATACTAACTACGGAGCAGGACTTGGAGAAGTGAAGTGAAGTGAAAGTCACTTAGTCGTGTCCTACTCTTTGAGACCCCATGGATTATACAGTCCATGGAACTCTCCAGGCCAGAATACTGGAGTGGGTAGCCTTTTCCTTCTCCAGGGGATCTTCCCAACCCAGGGGTCGAACTCAGGTCTCCTGTATTGTGGGTGGATTCTTTACCAGCTGAGCCATAAGGGAAACCTGGACGTGGAGAAGAACCACTAAATTCTGTATCCTTATTGGCAGCTTAAATATATTTTAAGGCACTTTCTACATGCTAGCACTTCACAGACATTACTCTATTTAAGTGTCACAAAATCCTATAACTACATATATTATTCTGTTTGTTTATATGAATTACAGAAACTAAGAATTTTAAAGACTGAAAAACTATTTAAAAGTTAGTAACTGAGGTAGGATTCAAATAGAAAGGGGGGTGACCCAAGAGATATGCATGTAGAGATAGGCTGTATTATTTGAATAAAACGAACTGGCAAGACAAGTTATCTACTAAAAGGTCCCAGGGACCACTGTGCAACAAACCAGCCTTGTGGCCTCAATTTCAGAACTCACAGGCATCATTATTCCTGCCAATGTGTAAATTCCAAGCTAGTTTGCAGAAGCACAGATAAACCAGGCGGCAGATGTATTATAAGCCACCTTCATGCAAGCTCTGTGCTCTTATCAGGCCGGTAAATTGAACTCATTTTCCAAGGTCAAAGCAAAGCCTGAAGGTGTATTGACACTGAATAGCAATAGAAATTAACAAGGTACTCCATTTACTCTGAATTGGCCTGGCAATCTTGGTTAAAAAAGAAAAGGCTTAAGTATATAAAGCAGTGATAGTAGAAGGGGGAAGAGAAAAAGAATGGAATGCTTGTTATTCCTAAGGCTTCGGTGAGAACATTAAGTGTAGCTTCTCTCAGGTACCATTGATCCCAACCCTCTCTGACCAACTCCATGATGCTGCCTATGAGCATAACCTAATCAATATCTGGAAGGGTGATGTGGTAGAATGAAAAACAAAACTCCTCCCACCAGGAAGCGAAGCCCAGGACGTCCCCGGTGGTCCAGTGGTTTAGAATCCACCTGCCAAAGCAGAGGACACAGGTTTGATCCCTGTTCCGGAACATCCCACATACCTCAGAGCAACTAAGCCCACGTGCCACAACTACCAATGCCACACTCAATAGAGCCTGAGAGCTTCAACCACTGAAGCCTGTGTGGCTACAGCCCGTGCTCTGCAACAAGAGAAGCCACCGCAATGAGAAGCCCGTGCACCGTGACGAACAGAGCCCCTCTCTGCAGCAACCAGAGAAAGCCTGAGTGCAGCGATAAGGACCCAGTGCAGCCAAAAATAAATTAAAAAATAAAAGGAGTGAAGTCTGTTTCTTCACCCACTGAATCTAAGTCTGGCCTTTTGCTTTAGTCATTGAGATATTAGCAAATGTGACATAAGCAGAGTTTAAAAAGCCCCTGTGCATTAGGAATTGCCCTCTTGACTGCCGGGACACTGCAACAGCCTGTCATGAAAGACCTACTGGCTGGAGATATCCTCGATACTTCAGTTCCTGCCAGGCCAGCCGAGACTCAGATATGCAAACAAGGCGATCCTGGACCATTAATCACCAGCTAACACAGCCAGGATCAAAAGAGCTACCTAGATAATCACAAAATTGGGTTGCTTCAAGCTACCAAATCTGGGGGAATGGTTTCTTACGCAGCAAAGCCTAACAAATACAAATGGTAAATGGAAGGTAATTCACATGAACCTCTTGATGTTCTCCATGTAACAGCTATTTTGCATATATCACATTTTTTAACCTCCCTGTTTTCTAGGAATCCTGAAGAGCTTTTTGAATGGGATTATTAGCTATTTGAATAATATTCTCATTTTCTTTCTGAAATTGGACCTTTCAGCACTAAAAAATATACCACTTAAGGGCAGGGAGTATGTTTTAATATCTTTAGTATTAAATTTCCAGTACTGGCAGGCCCAGGGACTGAAATAAATCATGAGACTATTAAATACATATTAACTGTGGCACCAGTTAATGTGATTTTGTGGTTTTTCTCCAGCAATAGAGAAAATAAGAGCAGAGAACTTGATGGCTGGATTGACTGAAAGGTCCTAGTAAGAAACTGAAGCAGGATTAAGAAAATTCCACAAAATTATAATTTCTGTAACAGGAATAATTTAGATTTCGAATTTCCCTAGTTAGCTGAATGCTAACTAATAAATAGCTAATAATCCCATTCAAAAAGCTCTTCAGGATTCCTAGAAAACAGGGAGGTAAAAAACGTGATATATGCAAAATAGCTGTTACATGGAGAAGTATTCTTGAGAATATAGGAACAAAATGTAACAAAATTATGGAGAATGGCCAATTACAAATAATTGAACCAATAAATTAGCATCACTTCCACCCATGAAACAAATTTAAAATATTTTTATATATAAACTTATGGCTTTTAAATATCACACAATAGTTAAAAGAAAACAAATCTTACTCTTTTCCTTCTTGAAGATGAATATCATCTGATCTCTGTGTTGGGTTGGAAAAATAATTGTTGGCATTGGAAGAATGATAGGCAATCCTCACCTTATCCCAAAAAGACAGAGAAAGAGAGAGGGGAGGAAAGAGAGAGAACTTATTAATAAGACTTTCAGCGTTTATTTATCATTTATTATTTCTCTCAGTCTTAGACCTTTTATGAACAGAAAAAAATGAAAATACTTCATGTTTTTCTTCTATTATTCATGATGAAAAGGATCTTAAAAAATTATCAAAGCTCACTTCACTCCTGCTAACCTTAATGAATATCAACCATACTATTTCATGAACACACACAGATCATAGCTTTTCCACAATTAGAACTGCAAATGGAAAATTTAAAGACCCATACTGGGAGGAAGGTTGCTTATTGTTAAGTAAAATATTCTTTTTTTCTGCAGAAAACTTTGAGGGACTTAATCCAAATTAGATCATTAAAAAGAGATATGAAAGATGCCAAAGATCACTAAATGGGTCTACACTCTACAAAGAGAAGACTTGAGGCTTCTCAACAGAAATGACTACACTGTCCTTAAAAGAAACATGTTGAAAAACTACTGCAAAATTGGAATTCATGTGTTACAGGCAGGCATTTAAGTCTGGGACACAACCTTGCCATATATGTAGTGAGTCATTTTGATTTGATCTATCAGTTTCACATTTGTGAAATGGTCCTTCCCTCATAGCTCAGTTGGTAAAGAATCTGCCTGCAATGCAGGAGGCCCCAGTTCAATTCCTGGGTCAGGAAGATCCGCTGGAGAAGGGATAGGCTACCCACTCCAGTATTCTTGGGCTTCCCTTGTAGCTCAGCTGGTAAAGAAGCTGTCTGCAATGTGGGAGACCTGGGTTCGATCTCTGGGTTGGGAAGATCCCCTGGAGAAGGGAAAGGCTACACACTCCAGTATTCTAGCCTGGAGAATTCCATGGACAGTCCATGGGATCGCAAACCTTGGGGCCTCAAACCATGAGGTCACAAAGAGTCGGACATGACTGAGCGACTTTCACTTTCACTTCCTAAAGAAATAACATAAAACATGTAATAATGTAATGAACACAAATGTTCAACAGAGTATTATTTGTGATCATAAAATATCAGAAGTTAAAAACGTATCAGTATGTGGAAAGTTAAGTTTAGTAACTCACGCAATAACATACTATTTAGTCATCAAACACTACATCATAAAAGCTATTTAATAATATGTGAAAAGACTAATACATGATAAAAGTGATTATAAATTTGGTCGCAGGATCCTGTTTATGTAAAAAATAAAATATAGACAAAAGGAGATAAAAGCCTTTAATCTCATGATCAAGTAATAGTGAAACAGATCTAGTAGAACAGTGAAATATGTGTACTCTTCTCCAAATTCCCTATGGGTGATTATAATTCTTTCATAATAAAAATAATCTTTAATTTTAAAGGAAATGTATATTTTTTTCTTAGTGAGGGAAAATTTAGGTATGGGAAAAACATTTTCTTTTAGACAACAGGTTTTCCATAATGACTTTATGGCTCATATCACATGTGTTAAAATAGTCAAGTACCCACCACATAAATTCTTTAGTATATTCATTGGTTTTAGTGTCGAATAAATGGGACACATATAAAAGTTACCATATTGTTTCTATAATACCACTGTGGCTTCCCTACCTTATCTTCTGGAAGTCCAGTCTGGCTGAAATAAATGGCATAACGGTCATCACCTTTGATGTAGAATCTATAAACATCAGATTCTGGAGCCACCAAAAATCCACTGAAACGTGCAACAAATGTGTCTTGTTCCACGGGCCAAACATAGGAGCATGAATCCACCCAAATGGCACCCAAGTACCCTGGAGTTTTTTCACTGTATTGGAGTATCTCTTCAAGACGTGCTGGCCGGCTGTTATTCCACACCTCAAGCTTTAGGCCTCTCCCTCCTGAACGTAATAAAGAAGGCTCTCATCAGAATTTTGATGCAGTATCTCAATAACTTTTACTTAGGTAGTGCTTATAGATCTTCTATTTCTATTCATATTTTTAGACTATATGTATAAACAAAAGAATTACATATATCTCTACCTGTATCTGTACCCAGAGGATAGAGTGCTATTAAGACAGTCTACAATTTTATTTATTATTTCATACATCTAAACCTCTGATTCTACATTATATAAAATGAGTGTAATATTATGACTTGTGTGGCTGCTATAGGGATTACATATTATACACACACACACACACACACGCAAAGTACCTGGTACTCAGTGAATGCCTTACATAAGATAGTAATAATATAATTATTACTTTTGATAAGACTGATGTTGCTTTATGTAGTCAAGACTCAAAACTTCAAGATTCAGACTATTTCATTACAAAACATTCACCCTGATTATTATCTCGAATAAAAGTTACTCATTTAATGGCTCAATGAACACACACTGTTGGCCTTAGGTTTCTGTTAGTACTTTTCTTCTTTTTAACATTACTTTGTGCTCTAGGATTTCATTTCCTTCTTGGACAGAATCAGAGAGAAAACATTCTCATTAAGCTTACACTTGCCAGATTGAAGGCAAGAGGAGAAGGGGGCGACAGAGGATGAGATAGTTGGATGGCATCACTGACTCAATGGACATGAGTTTGAGCAAACTCAGGGAGATAGTGAAGGACAGGAAAGTCTGGCCTGCTGCAGTTCATGGGGTCACAAAGAGTCGGACATGACTTAGAGACTGAACAACAACAACACTTGCCAGTGTTATTTTTTCATAATTATAATGGAGCCATCTCAGTTTTTATCTTTCTTCCTTAAAATACAACACCAATCAAGTGCAGGTCTTTCTCCAGCAGCTTAGGCTTGGCTGGAGTGTCAGAATCTGGAAAATAATGACTGCAACTCTTCCTCTGCAACTCTTCTCTTTGAAGTGCTTGAGCACTTCAAACTTTTTAAGCAACAGTATGCTCTGGTATACACAACTTTCTTTAAAGTAATCAATTATGAATATCAAAATTCTCCTCTTAAACTGGTCATTTAAAAAATATCATTCAAGAGCTTTCTTTGTGGCTCAGTGGTAAAGAATCCACCTGCCAACGCAGGAGACATGGGTTTGATCCCTGATCCAGGATGATCCCACGTGCTGCAGAGCAACAGCCCGTGCACCATAACTATTGAGCCTGTGCTCTAGAGCCTGGGAGTCACGACTACTGAGACCACAGGCTACGACTACTGAAGTCTACGTGCCCTAGATCCTGTGCTCTGCAGCAATAGAAGCCACGGAAATGAGAAACCTGTGCACTGCAACTAGAGAGCTGCAATGTGGAAGGAAATGGCAACCCACTCCAGTATTCTTGCCTGGAAAATCTTATGGACAGAGGAGCCTGGTGGGCTACAGCTCATGGGGTCTCAAAGAATTGGACACGACTGAGTGACTAAACCACCACCACCTGCTCGCTGCAACTAGAGAAAAGTCTGCACAGCGATGAAGATCCAACACAACTGTAAATAAAAAAATTAAATCATTTTTAAAAATATCATTCAAAACAAAGATTTGAATTAACCTATTTAAAAGGTTAATAAACTGAATTTGTTTGGCTTCAAACACCAACCAACGACACAATTATAAACTGATTTCACTGGGGGCACAAGATGAGATACAAAATCCACCTGCACACATGTACAGCATCACGGGGGTCTAGTTTCAGACCTCAAAGCCCTCAGCTGCACTTTCAATGGCCACAGGTGAAAAATCTGGAAAGACTTTTGAGTTCCATTTTTCCCCATTCCCTGTGATCACACCTAAATCATACTAGATAAGGATTTAACCTCTGCCATTTAAGAAGAACTAAAGAGCTTCGTGATGAAAGTGAAAGAGGAGAGTGAAAAAGTTGGCTTAAAACTCAACATTCAGAAAACTAAGATCATGGCATCTGGTCCCATCACTTCATGGTAAATAGACGGGGAAACAATGGAAACAGTGAGAGACTTTATTTTTGGGGGGCTTCAAAATCACTGCAGATGGTGACTGCAGCCATGAAATTAAAAGACGCTTGCTCCTTGGAAGAAAAGCTATGACCAACCTAGACAGCATACTAAAAAGCAAAGACATTACTTTGCCAACAAAGGTCCGTCTAGTCAAAGCTATGGTTTTTCCAGTAGTCATGTGTAGATGTGAGAGTTGGACTATAAAGAAAGCTGAGCACCAAAGAATTGATGCTTTTGAACTGTGGTGTTGGAGAAGACTCTTGAGAGTCCCTTGGACTGCAAGGAGATCCAACCAGTCCATCCTAAAGGAAATCAGTCCTGAATATTCATTGGAAGGACTGATGCTGAAGCTGAAACTCCAATACTTTTTCCCCCTGATGTGAACAGCTGACTCATTGGAAAAGACCCTGATGCTGGGAAAGATTGAAGGTGGGAGGAGAAGGGGACAACAGAGGATGAGATGGTTGGATGACATCACTGACTTAAAGGACATGAGTTTGAGCAAGCTCCAGGAGCTGGTGATGGACAGCGAAGCCTGGCATGCTGCAGTCCATGGGGTTGCAGAGAGTCGGACACGACTGAGTGACTGAACTGAACTGATTTATTTTTTCACTAGGAAAAAAGCATTTAAAATGTTTCCATTAGCCTGTACCAACATTTAGTAACAATCATTTGATTTGAAATAAAAGTACCTTCATACTCTATCAATAGAGCTTTCACAGGGTGTCTGAGAAATTTAGGCCAGGTTTACCTCCACTGGTATAGCCTTGATTCAACTAATTTAATAGAAATATTTCCTAATCCAGAAATAAAAAGAAAAGAAAAACTAGGAAGAAATTTATTATCATTCTCACTACAAATTGTAAAAAGCTCAAATAGTATTTTTTGTTACTATGTTATGGGCTGAATGTTTGGGTCCCCTCAAAACTAAAATGTTGAAACCTAGTGAAACCTAATGCCCAATGTGATGGTATTAGGAGGTGTGGCCTGTGGGGAGTGTTCAGGCCATGGGAGTAGAGCCCTCATGAATGGGATTAGTGTCCTTATGAGAGATCCCACAGAGCACCATAACCCTTCGAATGCCTCATCTGTGAGGAACAGGTTCTCATCAGATACCTAATCTGCCAGTGCCATGATCTTGGATTCCTAGCCTCCAGAATCTTGAGAAATCAATGGTGTTTATAAGCTACTCAGTCTATGATGTTTTGTTATAGCAGCCTGGACAGACTAAGACACTATAGATATCTGTCAGTAATATTTCTCTTACGCAAATATAGAAATGGTCTTTCTCTCCAATGGTGACTTACCTGGATATATAGTTCTGAGAATATCAGGTTTAGGGGGTGTCTTGCAACATATGCTATTTTCTGTGACATTCAAAATATGACAGGCTTGACCTACAGAGAAGCAAGGGCAGAGCCATTACTACAGAGCTTCAGAATGCAAAGCACACCAGCCTAACTTGGAGTGCTTTTTCAATTAGAACCAAGATGCACAAGCAAGACGCAAAGCTGAAGGGTCTTCATTTCCTTTACATGTTCTCCATCAAAGCTTATCCCTCATTAATTGTACTTTAGTTGTACTTCCACAAGGCAACACTTTGCTGGCAAAATCTCACAAATCTGAGTTAGAATATTTCATAATTTCTGAGAAACAAAGTTAAAAGTTTGATAAAATGATGTCATGGTAAACTATTTTATGTGGGTCCAAAGTGAAGCCTTATATGTTTTGTTCCCTGGAGAAAAGTTTGGGAATAAATCAGTCATGTTTAAAATTTACAAAAGTAGATGATTCCAGTCTTCTTAGGATAATAGTGGTTTTGTTCAAGTTTTTAAAATAAAAACAAAAAGGATAATAATTTTAAAATAAATTTATAATAATTTATGTCACAGACAGATGGAAACCAAAACAGACACGGTTTTAAATAAGAACGATTATCGTAATACATAAGCACAAATAGACTTGAGTAAGAGTTTACATTTTAGACTCCCAAGTGCTCCTCACAGTACTTCATGAAAGGTCAACCCTCATTAACTATTTATTGACATGGAAATAATCCATGAATACAGAAGTAAGGGAAATGGAGGAAAGCATCTTTACCAAGTTTTGTTTGGTGGCCTGGAAAATGTATACTTCAATACAACCTTTCACTATTTGAATGCTTTGTGGATGCAAGATCACTGAACTATAAAACAGTACATTTTAACAATATTTTAAACCAACTTAACTCATTTTTGTTGGAGCAAAGGAAAGATACAAAAACCAATGATTTTCAAGAAATTATTGAGGATTCAGAATCTCAAATCTGCCTGCACTTTAATGGCAAATACTATAAAAAAAAACTTAACATGTAATCTTTGTATATCAGCTGTATCATAATGTCAGATGTAAAACATACAAATTCAAAATTATGTTCCTGTTTTTAATATTTTAAAAGATAGTAAAACAGAATAATATATTATATGAAATGTTAAAATTTTTTGGCCTATGCAGGTGGCCAGGAAGAATTCATGGGATAGGAAAGATGTCCTATGAATGCTACACAAGATTGCTTTCTGTGAATTTCTTTTCTTGAAATCACATTTTGGCTAGCTCATCAGCAGATTCCTTAAAAGCAGAAATCATCTGAGCAGAAGGCTTGATCAGAAAAATTACATGCCAGGTACTTGGACAGATGTCCTGTTCTTTGTCCATCAAGGTAGGTAAGGTCATTTTAACTCAGTGAGAAGATCCCCATTATACATTCATTCCCAACTTCCCATTTGAGCTGCCTAGCTCCCTACCTTTGAGCAGATCTGAACCAGACATATGAAAGTGACGCACATCCAGGGAATCAAGCCCAATGTACATTTTGTGAATCAATTAATGCTCTTTCTAAGGCCAAAACAATCTGTAATTACTGATGTCCAGACAAGACAGAGTATATGACAAAGGGATGAGGAGTCTCCCGAAATGCCATTTTAAATTTCCCTGTAATTATCTAACCCATTAAGAAATAGTAACAGTTCAGAGAGGTAATTTGAAAGTCTATTAAATAGAGGTTATGTGTGTCTTTAGCGTGGCGAGCAATTTGTTGATGGCAGCCATGATGCTGCTGTGCAATGCCCTTCGGTGCTGACCTCAGAGCCCAAATCCTGGTCACATAAGGCTGCAAGGAGCAGTCCTCACTGGAAAATTGCAGTGAGAAAAGCATCAAGCTCCAGAACCAAATGCCCATCTGGAAATACCAGTTCTTAAATTAAGACATTAATTGAGCACAACTACTATTTTTCACAGAAATAATTAAAGGAAGTATTCATTCTTTTATTAAAAAATCATGAAAAATACCTCCAACTAAAACTCGGACTGGGAAATCTGTCTGATCAAAGAACCGTCCACTGATTGTTAGCAAGGTGCCGCCTTGAGTGCTTCCTTGTGAAGGTGAAATCCTAGTAATCTCTGGGATGGGGAGGGGAAGGACAAGAAATAAAATGTCATGAACATTCCACATAAACGTAAACGTTTGTCTTTTACAAATTTTCCAAATTACCTAGACATAGCAAATAACACAGCGAAGGTACTGGATTACCAAAGGAATGAAGCAGGTCTTTCGTTTTTTTTGTCTCTGATGCAGTCTTGCAAAGAGGACAATAAACATGGTTTCACACAGACCTGCATCTCCTGGGGACCAAGGGTAAGTGGTAACTGGTATCAAACAGACACTGGTAATGGAAGGATCCAGAGAACAAGGAAAGCCTGGGCTAAGCATAGATGTTTGCTTCCAAAAGAAAACAAGAAAGCAAGAGAACAGCCTCTTCTCTATGCTCTTTAAAAATGAAATCTTTCTTATATTTATGGACCAACATCTTATATTTTTCTCACATACTAATACATTAACTATGACTGGAATGCTTGCAGCTTTGTATATAAGAGTCTTAGGTATACTGGTAAAATAGACCAGTAATGATACATGGTACATTCTTTTTAAAACTTACTCTTATTAGTTCATTCTATCAAAGTTCTATGTATTTTTCCATAGGAGTTTCACATTCAATAAAACAGACTTCTGTAGCCTAGACGGTAAAGAATATGCCTGCAATGCAGGAGACCTGGGTTCCATCCTTGGGTCGGAAAGACCCTTTGGAGAAGGGAATAGCAACCCACTCTGGTATCCTTGCCTGGAGAAACCCATAGACACAGGAGCCTGGCAGGCTACAGTCCGTGGGATCGCAAAAGTCGGACACAACTAACATTTTCACGTAAGTTTCACAGTAAGTTTCCAGAAAAAAACAGGATAGATCATATTTGGTTGATTCCAAGACACACATTTTTTTCATTTTTGAACATCTTTCAAGTCTCAGGCCTGGCACTGAGATCTCTTTAAATTGAGATAAATTATGATCTCCTTGAGGAATTTTTTGGACCACACTGAAAGCATAAATCTCTGAGAGTGCTGGTTTGTGGGTTTAAATTGACAGCAGAGATTTTTTTTCCTTCCTTGATCAACATCCCAAGTTGAGATGCATGTTTCCCTGCTGTCTCTTTTAGTGAGATAAGTTTATTTCTCAATCAACCTGACACCAGAAATGTAGTTTTTGGCTACAGATCCTGGCTTTTTGTAGATCCTGGCTTAATGTCAGGGCTTCCTAGTACACTCCTTATCTTGGGTGTTTATTCTTTCTTAGAACTACATAAAATAATACAGTACATTTTACAATCATTGTTGTATTTTATTTGATGAAATAAAGTATATGCACTTCTCTTCCCCTGCCTTCCCCTCACACAGAAAGGTCACATACCTGCATATGTTTGAAACATTGAAATTTTATTGAGAGAAGAAACGAAATATGCCATTTTTTCTGGTAAACTCCTGTTTAAAAAAAAAAGTAAAAATTCTTGCTTTAAAAATGACCTTTATTTTAGGAAATTTTCTTTTACTTCAGTGATAGAAATCATATCAAAATTTACAAAGGACCAAGAAAGAACTTTTGAGGAAAATGAAGATGTTCTATAGCCTGGTTTATTAAATCCACAAATATACCAAACACATTTGCCAGCACTCACCAAACTGCACATTTAAAATATGCACCTTTTATTATATGCAAATAAATGAAGTTCAATAAAGTAAGAATTTGTATTAACATAAAAAATAAACACACAGGAGGACTGCCTTTCATAAAAGTTGGGCTCTATGGATGACCATCTTGGGCTTTCTGTGCTCTTATAACCCATTTTGGAGAAGGCAATGGCAACCCACTCCAGTACTCTTGCCTGGAAAATCCTATGGACGGAGGAGCCTGGTAGGCTGCAGTCCATGGGGTCGCTAAGAGTCGGACACAACTGAGCGACTTCACTTTGACTTTTCACTTTCATGCATCGGAGAAGGAAATGGCAACCCACTCCAGTGTTCTTGCCTGGAGAATCCCAGGGACGGGGGAGCCTGTTGGGCTGCCATCTATGGGGTGGCACAGAGTCGGACACGACTGAAGTGACGCAGCAGCAGCATAACCCATTTAGTGATAGAGTAACTAAGATCATTGAACTATTATCAGGTATGCTAAAATTTTAAATTTTTTAAGCTTCTAATTAGTATGCTATTTAATTCTTATATCAATCCCATGAGGTAGGTAATACTCAGAGAAATTTTTTCTTAGTCAAGATCAGTGATTTCCCTGGCGATCCAGTGGTTAAGACTCTACCCTTCCAATGCAGGGGGCATGGGTTCAATCCCTGACCAGGGAACCAAAATCCCACATGCCATGCAGCATGGCCCAAAAAGAAAAAATTAGTTGACATTTGTCTTAGTCAAGATCACAAAGACAGTAGCAGAAATGGAATTTGAACCAGGCAGTTTGAGTCCATAGCCCTGGGTACTACACAGTTCTCCTCTCTAGCCACTAACTTACATGAAATACAAAGTATGAGTGCAAGTTCACAACAATCCACCACAGCTAAGTCACCCTTAATAAACACAGAGCCTATTCATGTTTTTGATAGATACGTACTTGGACTTCCATAGCCTAAAGGGCTAGGGATGGAAAGAATATGATCCTAAAACTGAATGCTTTCTCTTAATTACCTCCATTAAATTCATAATTAGAAAGGTTAAGATAGTCTAACGTTATCTAAGACTCCAAACTCATTCATCATAATTAGAGCACAATGAACCAGAATCTATAAGGATAACAGAAACCTTGTGGTGGAGACCAACAATCAACTCCCTATGAATCCAACACAGGCATTATAATGTGCATCTGCAAAGCTAAAGAGTCCCTGAAAATATGCTATGCTAACTTAGCTATTTAAGAAGTTCACACTGGATTTTAAATGTTTATATTATAAGCCTTTCAGTTGATTTCTTAAAGATCTAAAATGAAGCCAGTTCCAACAATGTCTGTGGTCAGATCCTGTCTCTGAAAAATTAACTCTGCTTTTTAAGCTGGTGGGGAAATTGCCTCCTGAAATAAAATTTGAATGTAATTTATTTGGTATGACACTGAGGTGATTTTCACTAATTCACTGATAATAACTAGGCATTTCTCAATTAACAGAGTCTCATCTAAACCTTATCAGTTTGGAACAGCTGTTGTTTGAACTTGGGGTAATAGAAGAGGGAAGGTTGCCCATTAAAAGAAATACAGAATGCATACAATATTGTAAATCAACTATACTTCAACAAATTTTCTTTTTAAAAGTAATACAAAATAGATGTCACACAGTCTCCAATTGGTTCATCTGATATTCAGCAATGCTCCAGAAATTTGTAAATATTGATTTTATTAATTATAAAATGATGACATTTTTAAAATGCCATGTAATCTTAAAACTAGATTTTTAAGTAGTAAATATCATGTTTTTAACAATCACCTTAAATTCTTAAGACTGTTTTATATAGAAATACAATTTCTTAAACTCTGAGACCCTAATACAAAAGGAAATCCATTGGCTTAAAAAAGGAAAAAATGATTATAAGTCAAGATCACAGAATTTTATGCAATAAATTTTATGCAGTAACAATTGTATGCAATATTTTTGCCTATATATGCACAAATTTTCTAATTTTGGGGGTATGTTAATGCTGCATATTGACTTATGTATACCTATCAATCACAATCAAGCTCAATCACTCAAACCTTCTATTTTTAGATAATTATTTCTCTGAGAGAGATATGATGAATTTGGCAATTAGCACCTCTCATTCAGACTTGGAACTAAGAATTCACTTTTCTCACCTTAGGAAGAATGACATTGAGAGCATAAAGGAACCATATATAGTTCACAAAATCATTTAAAACTCCATATCATTGCTTCTAACACGTTTTGCTAATATTTCAATAAAATCCTATTGTCTGATCTTATCAAGTTATATTTAAGTAGGCCATGTCCTTACAGAAAATCACAGTTAAGTCATGGGACTAAGTCACTGTCCCATATAAATCATAAAGGTAAATCTTAGCACTGTTTATATATCACCCACTCTGGCTTTATCTTGAATTATAAAATTCTTCAAGATTTTAGTGCAGTATATTTTATTCTATAATAAAGTGTCCGGTGGTTAGGACTTGGCACTTTAAGTAATTCCCTGATGGTGATCCAGTGGTTACGACTTGGCACTTTCACTGCCGGAGCCTGGGTTCAATCCCTGGTTGGGGAACTAAGATTCCACAAGCCATGAGTCATGGTCCAAAAGTAATAATAATAAAAACTTTTAAAAAAGAAAAAATATAGTCCCTGGGCTTTGGGAACCCACAATTTTTTAAAAAGTGTGCCTCAATTTCTTCAGCTGAAAAATGGTACTAATAGTACACATTCCATAAGGTTATTTTGATACTCATTAATGGCTTAAAATAGGGCAGGTACACAGTAAGTCTCAAATTTAAGTATTATGGTTATTATTATCATAAGTAATTTTTAAAATAACTAATTTAAAAAAAAAATGTCCAGCCCAGGTTTATAACTTGGCAATAAATCTACTGACTTTAGGTGTCTAGAACTAGCTCTTCTATAAATACAGTGATAATGGATTTAGTTTCACCAACCCAACTGCATTTCCATACATGCAGGGACCAAATCTCATCCTTCTCTTACAGCCTGTAAACAATGAACAGGAATAACATCTGCTTTGATTATAATATTGCCACTCTTTCCAAACTTCTAATCACTGAGTCTCTCTTCAGAGACAAAAAAATAAACAATTTTTCATCATCAGTCTACTACAACTATATTAGTATTGGATGGCTAAATGATGTGACTTATTTGGATTTCAATCAACCAGTTCACTTTCCAAACAGGAGATGCTATGACATTTTGGGAAGAACAATTTAGGTTTGGCACATCATGGTCCTGCCCATAAAAGGCCAGCAGCATGCTCCAGTGACTGGGAGGGCCAACAAATGCCCCCCACACACCCTTGCAAATGCTCCAGGAGTGGGGTAATCCCCCCACGGTAGAGAATCCTGGGTCAGGGCGTTAAACAGTGATGAGATGTGGTTCTGTGACTGAGACCCTCCATCGGTCATGGCAAAGCACGGGGAAAAAAGGCTTAGGTCCTAGAGTCAGACTGCATGGGTTCACATTCTAGCTCTGTTTCCTACCAGCTGAATATTCCTAGGCAAATCATTTAATGTTCCTAAGTCTCTCTTTCCCAGTGTGCAATATGGGATAGATGAAAACATCCAATTTATAGGTTCTCTGGGAGTATTAAGCTAGATAATATATGTAAAGTGCTTAATGCCATGCCTGCCACTAAAGGTTCTTTGTTATATCTATGAGACTTGCAACATGTGTTGAGATTTGCATATTCTTGTATTTCTATAAGTATGTGATAGTCTTTCTGACTGAAATTAGGATATCTGGAAATAAGTTCTAGTTTTACTAGAAATCAAATATATAAGTTATTAATATTGGTATTAGAATGAACAATTAAAAGCTGTAGCTACCATCTTTTACAATTCTATTTGTCTTGATACTTTAAGAGAAAATCATTATCAGATAATATTAACCATGAAGCTTTATTTATTCTTACAGTCAAAAAATTTTTAATTAGTTATCAAAACAATTTTATAAACAAGAAGGGCTACAAAACATAAAATAACACTTTTTCATATCACAATCAAATATTTTTTTTTATTTACTGTTTTAAGTAATGCTAGATTTCCCAGCAACTGAAAGGCCATGTCTGAGAAACAAATTACTAGTGAACAGGAGTTACAGACTCCTTAAATGTTAATTTGGGTAAAGTGATTAATTTTTTGAAAGTAATTAAGTTTTTAATCTAGGGATATATAGCACAAAGTAAATATACACTTTTATTTTATTTTCCCAGTTGAATCAATTATGAAAATTATTATTTACAAAATGATCTACCTTCCATAATCACTATCCAAGATGAAGCTGACATTGTGATGACCTGGAATTAATTAAAATACACAATCAATTAAATTCTCAATCACAGGAGAATAATAACTATATATTATAAAGCTGATTTAAAAGCAAGGAAAATTAACACCATAATTATGCAACCATCTACTAATCCTCAAAGAAATGAAAACGAAATATCTTAAAGAAACACCTACTACTTTAAGATATACAAACAAGATGTCTCAAGGTTGTAACCAGGAAAACCTCACAAAGTATAATAATGAATGAAGAATAAAAGAACATATATGTAATCATATTGCCCTCAATTTTCTTTCATTCATTTAACAGCTACTTAATTGGGTCAGTGACGGGTTGAGAGGTACGGGTGAGCACACTGTCAACGGAGGATATAGTCAGTCAAAAGCAACGACACAGAGAACGAAAAACTGTGATAAAGCTATCAAGGGAAAGGAGAACGAACTTCGAGAATGTAAAGCTGGGGATCAGGCTTTTTGGAAGACATGACATTTTATTTGAAACTTTCAGGACCGGAAACTTGCAAAGGCTGTGAGGCAGAAGGAATGTGTATGTGTGTGTGCGTGTGTGTATATGTGCGTGCGCGCGTGTGTTAGTCTTTCAGTCGTGTCCGCATAGACTGTAGCCCTCTAGGCTTCTCTGTCTATGGAATTCTCCTGACAAGAATACTGGAGTGGGTTGCCATTCCCTTCTCCAGGGGATCTTCCCAACTCAGGGATTGAACCTGGATCTCCTGAGTTTCAGGTGGATTCTTTACTGTCTGAGCCACCAGAGAAGCCTGAGGCAGAAGGAATAAAGCTCATTAACTAAAATGCTTATGATTCTGAAGTACACAGAGCAAGGAGTAAAAATCAGAGTAAAATTAAAGCTACAGGTAAACAGCTAAATTAGTAATGGAAACATTCAAATGACAGAAGAAATGGAAAAAAAGACACTTGAAGATACTTCAGTGTAAATCTTAGAAAAAGGATTTTCCATACATGCTTATGTGATGCTGAAAAAAAGCCAGGAAGTGCTAATTTTTAAAAAAGGGATGATGCTATATGAGCGGTCTAAGAGAATACCAAACAAGGAAATACAGTCAGGCATTTCTGAGAATTATGATAAATGATGGTCAACACTTACCAATGTAAGTTCCACTCATCTTACAAACCATAGAACCCATGTCTCCATTTGGGTGATCTAGTTTTAGACCATACCTAATAAAATATGCATTTTAATTTCAAAGTTTACATTGACATTGAAGTTTTAAAATATTGTGTTTCCCTCAAAAAATCTTATGAATTTCAGAATATGTATCAGGACAGAAACTGTTACTACAACAAAGATTTTTGTAAAATAAAAATATTTCCCAATCTTAGCTGAAGTTATTTGAATAAATATTTCCCAGTCTTAGCTGAAGCTATTTGAATAAATATTTCCCAGTCTTTGTTGAAGTTATTTAAAAATTAAATATTTTGTCATTAATTTGGTCATCCCCACTGATACTCCTTTTAAAGAATTCAAAGGACTACCAAATGAAACAATTATTTGATAAAGGTATTTCTCAAAACACTTTATTCAAAATAATTTAAACAGTTCATATCATAATACACTGGAGATAGTGGAGATCAGGTTACATCTAACTATATCAATGACTGATAAATTACCATATCAAATATTACAATTTATACTGTGTTATAAAGCATTTGGATATGCACTATTGCCAGAAATTACTATTTAAATCTAGTATGTTTATATCTACTATTTATTTTTCTAAAGAAAATTATTTGAATTACTTACAAATTATCAGATTGTGATATGAGAAGCTCACAGGGCATTCCTCCAATATAAACTCTGTATAAATATTTTATTGGAAAAGATCAAGTTGTGTTTAATATATTGTTTCAAAATGCTCTCCTCCCACCAAGCTTACTGCCACTTTATTTTTTTTTCTCCCAATCACTTAATAGTATCCATCATTCATTCAACAAACATCTACTGACCACTTATTATGTTACAGTTTTTGCTGTAGATGCTGGAGCACATCAGTGAGCCAAGATCTCTGCCATTATAGGGCTGACAATATAACTGGGGAAGAATAACAATAAACATGATAATCATAACATATTTGGTGTGTTATAAAGTGATGAATACTATAGGGATAGCAAATGTAGATAACGGGGACTCTTCCATCTGAAGTTCAATTAATTCCAATACAAAATATAATTTTGTAGTTAAGTTTCATATGAGTTAAACAAGGCTCACGTCTCACAAAATAATTGGGATGAAAAGAATGTCTAATAGGATCAGTGTCAATGAAATGGGAACAAGAAGCTGAGAAGGATTAGAAGCCGAGAGGAAAATCTGCCTTCACATTTCTTTCCCCAACTGACTGGATTGACCTATTACTTTAAGGCTGATAGAACCCAGTGATACTGGAGGCTTGTAGGTAACTGACAGCTATCACATTCTTTGCAACACCAGACTAAATCCCCAGGTTCTGGGACAGCAAATCCAGATACAAAATAAGGCCAGATACAAGCCTGAATTACTAGCATATCTCCTAGCAGAGAACTTGGAACTTTTTAACATACTTTTCATACAAATTCTTTCATTTGATCAATACATTAGGTTATAAAGAATAAACTGAATTACTATACCTATTACAGAAATGTATGAGTTCATATTCTCTTTCTAACCTTTTGCTTTATGCAAATAAACAACAAACTTAGCGGTCAGCATTTACAGCATTACTACATTAAGTCCTGGCAACTTATGCATTAGTACTTACACATTAGTAACTAGTATCCTTCCATTTTACAGATGAAGAGACTGAGCCAGGGAGGCTAAGTAGCTTGCCCAAGCCTGCAGCCAGGAAGGGGTAGAGCAGGAATTCAAACCTAGAAAGCTCTGCTCCAGTGTGCATTCTTAACCATACCCTGTAATTCCTACAGTGGTGTGGGTTTGCCTCTCTCTGGTAATATTACCCTATTTGCCCTTAAATACATATATTTATTATTTTTTTTTCCTCACTTTATCTTTAAGACCAAAAGCTCCTTTAGTAGGCACTAGGTCCTTAAGTCATTTGCATGTCCTCTCTCATTTGTACCTGGTCTGAATGTGGAGATTTGGCCAAACTGACAAAGCTTGTGAGAAGCAGAAGCAGTTTGGGTGCTTGGTCTCCTGACTTCCTGTCAAGACTCAGCCCATTCACTGCTCCCACTTACAAAATTCAGGCACAAGAGAGTGCCTTGAGGGCTCCAGTGTCACAATGAATGTGATAGAAATGAGATAAAAGCAGTTCTAAAACTTTTGCCTATAGATCAATGTGTGATTTTTTTTCTACATTTATATATATTAATAGTATCTCAGGGGTACCAGAGTATAGGGGCTGGGCAGCCTGCTCTGCGGTCTCTTCTGACTGTGATTATGTGATTTCATGAAATAATTTCTATCCATTCCTTTGTATTAAAGACAAGTAAATTTCAACTACAGAGGAGGAAAAAAGGAATCACTTGAAAGTTAAATTTTCTATTTCCTGGCATCATTAGGGAAAGGATGACTTAGAAAAATCTGCTTTTAGAATTGAGATATAAAATATTCATAATACTCAACTATACAGAAATAGACAAAATACTTATACTAAACAGTCCATATAAAATGCTAAATATTTATTTTAGTAGTCCTTTTATTTTATATAAGGAATCAATAAAAATATTTCTAGAATAATAGATTCATGCAAATGTGATTTAATTCAGAGCTCTGCCCCATAGAATGCCAGACAAATCATCTTTATTTCATTTAGCAAAATCTTTCAAATTGCATGTTTTATAAAATTATATATACATATGTACATGTATGTGTGCTGAATATTAATTTATTCATTTGCCCATTTTATACATGTATTCAATAAACATGAAGTATCTTGGAAACTATGATTTGATTCTGTGTGAATTTTTTTCTATATTTATATATAGTATCTCAGGGTTACCAGAATATAGAGGTTGAGTAGCCTGACCTCTGAAGTCTTGTCTGACTGTGATTCTGTGATTTCAAGAAATAATTTCTACCCATTCCTTTGTATTAAAGAGAAGTAAATTTCAACTACAGAGGAAATGAGCAGGACTTCCCGTCTTTTAAGGCAGGACCAAGATAACCCCACCAATGCTGCAGGAAGTTATATAACTCTAGGGACATTGCTATTTCCTGCCCAAAGTGTGGACAATACTTTTGATAACCAGCAGTGCTACCATCTGGTACACAGTTAGAACATGGAGAAATTAGGATTCAAATCCTAGCCTGTTAATACATTATTGACTTTTTTCAGTTTCAGCTCTCCCCCATACACCATGTACAGTAGAAAAAGCGCCAAAATACCTGTTGGGAAACTTGGGTTCTCCTCCTGACCTTTACTAACTCATGGACCTCCAGGCTTCAGAGGTTTTTTTTTTTTTTCTTTAATATGTACAAAATGAGGCAGCTCGATAAAGTAATAAAGTTCTCCAGTAATGAAGTTCTGCAATTTCAGCTCAATTACTATTAGACTTCTTTCATGTACCTCCTATTTAATAAAGTCCATCATAGAAAAATAAGCAGTTTCGTCAGACCAAAAGAGAAAAGTATATTTGCCATGGTTTCTCCTTTTTTATTTTGTATTGGAATATAGCTGATTAACAATGATGGCCATTGTTTCTATGTCAATGAGCTATGTAACAGTTTATTTTTCTTTGCATAATATCGCTGGAAAATACTGGGAATCTCATCACATTGTAGTGGTTTTTAATATCATTGGACCCATTATTCATGGGCTATCACATCTCTTCTATGAGTTATAAGAATATTTTTGTTGCCACATCAAAAACTTACCTCAAAATCCTCACATTTTTCCCATTAGAGCTTAGTGCCGTATTACTTCCATAGACATCAGTGAAGGTTCTGCCTCGGATTGTTATTAGTGTACCTAAAAGCAAATAGAAAAAAACTCAGTGCAAGATCATCTATCTATAGATCCACACATTTAATATTAAAACTTTACAGATTATCCCAATAAAACCAGCATTCAGACACTTATATCTTGTGTTCACTATATCATTTAGAACTGCTCTGAAAGTTCTAATAAAAAAATAAACCATAAATAAATATGTATAGTATTAAAGAGGTATCTATAAGTATTTATAGCTAAAGAGGTGTTTTGTGGAAGATAGGATGAATTATTCAACAAATATTTCTTGGATCATGGGTCATTTATTTGAGAAAATGTAAATAATATCCCTACTTTATACCAAAAAATGAAGTAAATTCTAGGTGAAATAAAAATTAAATATAAATAATAAAACCACAAAAACTCTTGAAAAATAAGCAAAGATTTATGTAGTAAATTTATGTAGTATTTTTATAGTCAGGATAGTGGGATCCTGACTATAAAATGAAGGGAGCATAAAATGAAGGGAGAAATAACAAAGGTTAAGATCTATAGATTTAATAATAAAAATTAAGTGAGGACAGAAACATCATTAATATATTTAAAAATAAAATAATAAATTAAAAATATTTCCCATCAGTAAGATATATATATATATGACATACAGTCTTAAAATACAAATAATTCTTGTAACTTAATATGGAAATAAACGACTAGCCTTAAATTATCAAAGAGATGAATTGGCAATTCATGAAAAGAAGAAATAAAAAACTTTAATAAATACAAAATTAATTACATAAATCAAAGAAGTGGAAAAATTCAGGAAAAAATCTACAATACTTTTCACATAAATTCTTTTTATAAAAAAAGGAAAAGGAGAAGAGCCCCTCTGCCTCCCAGTAACCAATGTCCACTGGGCTTGGAGGAGGTGAAGCCAGGGTCAGCCCCCTCGGGGCTGTGTAGGAGTACATTTTTCACATAAATTCTTGAAAATACAAGAGTACCTAGAATTGTCAAGGTTTAAAAAGAAGGACATTCTCACATTTTCCTGTTGGAATTACAAGCTGATACAACTATAGTTATTATAAAAAACACTGGAAGCCAACTAACATTCAATATAGGGAAAGTTTAATATATTATAATAGATTCAGATGCAGCTATTAAAAAGCATTAAACAATCTTTATTTTATAATCAGAAAATGCTATTTATAAATTTTTAGGTATCATATATTTTACATACTAAAAATTAATTACTATAAACCAAAAAAGATATTTTGATTGTTATATAACAGACCTGGAGTTCCAGATAAAGGTGTGATGCTCCTTATTGTTGGGGTTCTGAAACTTTTTGCCTGCAAAATAATACTGTTGATAAGCAATCTTATCTCTATCTTGTTCCTAGCTTTATGAAATATCTCTGCTTCTTTCATTATTTTATATTTGAACAACAGCCATAATATGAGTATGAAAATATTCTTTTTATATATAAGAAATAGTTTAGATTATTATTTTGATTATTCCAAATTTTTTTCCCTGTCCCTAAAAATCATCTTTCATTTCAAAGTGTTTCTTTTTGAAGGTTTAAAATTCAATCACTCTTTTGTCATCAGTATAAGCCAAACCACAGTAATAAAGCTGTCAAGTAAAGACTTTTAAGAATTTGGTGGAATAAAATTAAATAAAGCCTACATGGGTTTTCACCCTTTATGGGTTACACTCATAAAGAAAAAATAGCAAAGCATTTTTCAAAAACATAGAAGCAAAATTTGGGAAGAGTTCATCAAAATAAGTTTTAGTAACTAAGCTAATGATAACTCCAGAGTTACACAAAAAATACTTAGACCACCACCTGACACATTAGTAAAATCAACATTTTATTAATCATTGGCTATTATTATTCAATCAAGTAAACATATGCCAACTTCGTTTGAAAAGAAAAAAATGAGAATTACCACAAAGGGGAAATATACTATAATTATTGAAAAACAAAATTAATTCTGAATTTTGTAAATTCAGGTAAAAAGCAGAACTGATGGACAGATTAAGATTCCTCAATGACTGGGATACGTACAGATCAAAATCCACACCTAGAAACAAATAATACAGGAGAAAACAAGCTAGAAATAGATCAAGAAGAGTCCATCTGCAGAAAGAAAAGGGTGCTTCAGAAAATGGAAGAGGACAGGAACATGGGCAGGAGTTAAAGGAATAACTGAAGTTTTTGGAGGAGGAATAATGCTGGTGGAGAAAAGGATGACCTCTGCATGGATACAAAAATTACACAAGCAAAAAAACTTAACACGAAGTTGACTCTCAGTGAATGGCAGCTGTCCCCCTCCCCACTCCTTCTCATTCAGGAACAACCTAAAAGAAAGATGCTCAGGTACTTGAAGTAAAAGGACAGATTTTTTTTTTTAAGATTGCCAATAAGAGATAAATTTTGAAATTTGAGGCTAAGGATGACTTTGGACTCATTCTTTCACACTTTAGAAACACTTAATGGAGAATCAATGTAAAGGTAGTAGGATGTAAAACACCTAGTCAAAATACTTCTTTTTAAATTTTTTTATTTTGGGCAAAATACCACTTTTAGAGGTAGAATAATAGAGAAGGTGGAGGAAGAGAAGCTATAGGAACTGCCAAATTATGGGCAAATCAATCTCTCTAAGTCAAAGTATACACACATAAATTATATCTGTGGTAAAAAATAATTGAAGAATGCATATTAAACAACAGATTAGTTACTATTATAATTTGAGGAGACAGATCAGAAACAGATTTTCAATACACCATCAGCAAAGGATCAGTGAAGACGGCAGATAAAATTATTTCATAGAAAACAGAAAAAGAAGGTAAAAGATTCTGAAAATTAAGAATAATTAACCTGAAATACAACAGCGGTCAAGGATAATGATTTATCATGATAAATGAATATCATGAAAATGATAAAATTAAAAAATAGTATGAGAATTAGATCCTACAAATGTGTAACAGTGTAAAAGGTTTTAAAAAACTCAATGAAAGTGTGCAAATGTTATTGGTTCTCAGTAAGAACAAAAAGTAAGAGTGAGCACTTGAGTTCAGTTCAGTCACTCAGTCGTGTTCAACTCTTTGTGACCCCATGGACTGCAGCACACTGGACTTCCCTGTCCATCACCAACTCCAGAGTTTACTCAAACTCATGTCCATTGAGTGGGTGATGCCATCCAACCATCTCATCCTCTGTCGTCCCCTTCTCCTCCTGCCTTCAATCTTTCCCAGCATCAGGGTCTTTCTAAATGAGTCACTTAGCATCAGATGGCCAAAATATTGGAGCTTCTTCAGCTTCAGCATCATCCTTCCAATGAATGGTCAGGACTGATTTCCTTTAGGATGGACTGGTTGGATCTCCATGCTGTCCAAGGGACTCTCAAGAGTCATCTCCAACACCACGGTTCAAAAGCATCGATTCTTTGGTACTCAGCTTTCTTTATAGTCCAACTCTCACATCCATACATGACTACTGGAAAAACCATAGCTTGGACTAGACAGACCTTTGTTGGCAAAGTAATGTCTCTGGTTTTTAATATGCTGTCTAGGTTGGTCATAACTTTTCTTCCAAGGAACAAGCGTCTTTTAGTTTCATGGCTGCAGTCCCCATCTGCAGTGATTTTAGAGACCAAAAAAATTAAGTTTCTCACTGTTTCCATTGTCTCCCCATCTATTTGCCACGGGGGCAGTGATGGGACCAGATGTCATGATCTTAGTTTTCTGAATGTTGAGTTTTAAGCCAACTTTTTCACTCCTCTTTCACTTTCATCAAGAGGCTCCTTAGTTCTTCATTTTCTGCCACAAGTGTGGTGTCATCTGCATATCTGAGGTTATTAACATTTCTCCTTGATTCCAGCTTGTGCTTCATCCAGTCCAGCATTTCTCATGATGTATTCTGCATATAAGCTAAATAAGCAGAATGACCACATACAGCCTTGATGTACTCCTTTCCAAATTTGGAACCAGTCTGTTGTTCCATATCCAGTTCTAACTGTTGCTTCTTGACCTGCATACAAATTTCTCAAGAGGCAGGTCAGGTGGTCTGGTATTGCCATCTCTTTAAGAATTTTCCACAGTTTGTTGTGATCCACACAGTCAAAGGTTTTGGCATAGTCAATAAAGCAGAAGTAGATGTTTTTCTGGAACTCTCTCGCTTTTACAATGATCCAACGGATGTTGGCAATTTGATCTCTGGTTCCTCTGCCTTTTCTAAATCCAGTTTGAACACCTGGAAGTTCACAGTTCACATATTGTTGAATTCTGGCCTGGAGAATTTTGAGCATTACTTTGCTAGCGGGTGAGATGAGTACAACTGTGCAATAGTTTGAGCATTCTTTGGCATTGCCTTTCTTTGGGATTGGAATGAAAACTAACCTCTTCCAGTCCTGTGGCCACTGCTGAGTTTCCCAAATTTGCTGGCATATTGACTGCAGCATTTTCACAGCATCATCTTTTAGGATTTCAAATAGCTCAATTGGAATTCCATCACCTTCGCTAGCTTTGTTCGTAGTGATGCTTCCTAAGGCCCACTTGACTTCACATTCCAGGATGTCTGACTCTAGGTGAGTCATCACACCACTGTGGTTATCTGGGTCGTGAAGATCTTTTCTGTATAGTTTTTCTGTGTATTCTTGCCACCTCTTCTTAATATCTTCTGCTTCTGTTAGGTCCATTCCATTCCTGTCCTTTATCGAGCCCATCTTTGCATGAAATGTTCCCTTGGTATCTCTAATTTTCTTGAAGAGATCTCTAGTCTTTCCCATTCTATTGTTTTCCTCTATTTCTTAGCATTGATCACTGAGGAAGATTTTCTTATCTCCCTTTGCTATTCTTTGGAACTCTGCATTCAAATGGATATATCTTTCCTTTTCTCCTTTGCCTTTCACTTCTTTTCTTTTCACAGCTATTTGTAAGGCCTCCTGAGACAAACATTTTGCCTTTTTGCATTTCTTTTTCTTGGGGATGGTCTTCATCACTGCCTCCTGTACAGTGTCACAAACCTCTGTCCATAGTTTTTCAGGCACTCTGTCTATCACATCTAATCCCTTGAATCTATTTGTCATTTCCACTGTATAATCGAGGGATTTGATTCAGGTCATACCTGAATGATCTAGTGGTTTTCCCTACTTTCTTCAATTTCAGTCTGAATTTGCCAATAAAGAGTTCATGATCTGAGCCACAGTCAGCTCCAGGTTTTGTTTTTACTGATTGTATAGAGCTTCTTCATCTTTGGCCCAAAGAATATAATCAATCTGATTTCGGTATTGACCATCTGGTGATGTCCATGTGTAGAGTCTTCTCTTGTGTTGTTGGAAGAGGGTGTTTGCTATGACCAGTGTGTTCTCTTGGCAAAACTCTATTAGCCTTTGCCCTGCTTCATTCCGTATTCCAAGGCCAAATTTGCCTGTTACTCCTGGTATTTCTTGACTTCCTACTTTCGCATTCCAGTCCCCTATAATGAAAAAGACATCTTTAGGGGGTGTTAGTTCTAGAAGGTCTTGTAGGTCTTCATGGAACTGTTCAACTTCAGCTTCTTCGGCGTTACTGGTTGGGGCATAGACTTGGATTACTGTGATATTGAATGGTTTGCCTCGGAAGTGAACAGAGATCATTCTGTCATTTTTGAGACTGTATCCAAGTACTGCATTTCAGACTCTTTTGTTGACTATGATGGCTACTCCATTTTTTCTAAGGGATTCTTGCCCACAGTAGTAGATATAATGGGCATTTGAGTTAAATTCACCCATTCCAGTCCATTTTATTTGCTGATTCCTAAAATGTCGATTGTCACTCTTGCCAACTCCTGTTTGACCACTTCCAATTTGCCTTGATTCATGGACCTAACATTCCAGGTTCATATGCAATACTGCTTTTGACAGCATCAGATTTTATTTCCATCACCAGTCACATCCACAGCTGGGTGTTGTTTTTGCTTTGGCTTCGTCTCTTCATTCTTTCTCTAGTTTTTTCTCCACTGATCTCCAGTAGCATGTTGGGCACCTACCGACCTGGGGAGTTCATCTTTCAGTGTCCTATCTTTTTGCCTTTTCATACTGTTCATGGGGTCCACAAGGCAAGAATACTGAAGTGGTTTGTCATTCACTTCTCCAGTGAACCACATTTTGTCAGAACTCTCCACCTATGACCTGTCCATCTTGGGTGGCCCTATATGGCATGGCATATGAGCCATAGAGACTTAGAGACTTTTAAAGCAACTGGACATTGCTGTCATGTTTTTATTGTATTTTACATGATACTGAGCCATGTTATGATGTTATGAATATTGATCTAAAAGACTGTGTATGTGTGTGTCTGACTCTTTGCAACACCATGGACTGTAGCCCGCCAGGCTCCTCTGTCCATGCGATTCTCTAGGCAAGAACGCTGGAGTGAGTTGCCATTTGCTACTCCAGGGGATCTTCACGAACTGCCCCAGGCATCAAACCTGCGTATCCTGTGTCTCCTGCACTGGTAGGCAGATTCTTTATCACTGCGTCACCTGGGAAGCAACTAAAAACTGGGGCATATCTAACTAGAGGAGGAGTGGGAGGATATGTGTATTGGACGTGGGAAGCGGTAGCAGATTTATTTCATACATGGCTTTCGCTCCCCATATGTTCACCTGCAATTTCTCTTTACAGCTCTGCTTAGTGGGAGACGTGAATACAGACTGGCCTTAGAACCTGCTTTGGCCACTAGAATGTAGTACAGGTAGCATGACATTTTTGAGCCTAGTCTTAAAGGCTCCCTGCACACTTCTGCTCCCCTGAGGGATCCCTGCCTCTAGTATCTGATAAGTTGGGCTACTTTGTGGAGGGCAGAGACACTACACAGAACAAAGCCTAATTAGCTGGATTGTTCCAGCTGAAGCCCTCCAAAGTACCTCATCAAGAGTGGCAAAGCCTCCTGCCTCACCCACAGCTGACCATAGACACAGGAGTAAGTGCAGCAGAGATCAGTTTAGCTCTGTCCAGAACAGAAGAACCACACAGCTGACCCATGAATACATAAGCAATATGAACAGTTGCTGCTTGAAGCTGCTAAGCTTGGGACTTGTGTGACGCAGTAGTAGTGAATAGATGTAGGAAAACAGGTGTTAAAATCTCATCTTCCATTGTAAGAATAAAGTAGACAATAAACTTTAAAGAATCAGAAATAGCAATAAACATATTTCTTAATAAGAAGCCTATTATTTAGAAATATCACAATAAAGAAAATGAAATACTTCTACATACATTAAAAGTAATACTTTTAGGACTTCCCTGGTGGTTCAATGGTTAAGAATCTGTTTGCCAATGCAGGGGACACAGATTCGATCCCTGGTCTGGGGAAATCCCACAGGCTTTGAGGCAACTAAGCCTCTGTGCCATAATCACTGAAGCCTGTGTACTGCAATGAAGAGCAGACTCCATTTGTCTCAACTAGAAAAAGCCAGAGCAGCAACAAAAACCCAGTGAAACCAAAATATTTTTTCAACTTTTAAAAAACCATAAAAAAATTCTTCTTGTTTAGAAATACCACAATAAAAAACTAAAGTTATTGAAAGTGGGGGAATGTGAAGAATGAACATGAGGTGGAGTGAGTAATCAAGGAGGTCCTGTTTGTTTTTAATTAACCTTGTAGAACCAGTTCAGTTTTTCATTATATAAAACTATAACTTTGTTAAATAAAAAAAGTTTTAATTTTCTGTATTACATGTTCAGGCCACACACCACTAAAATCTGAAATTTTTAAAAGACAAAAATAATTTAAGAAGATTCAGTTGCATGGCATTAAATCTCTTATTTTTGTCTTAATCAGAGGAAAAGCACAGAGCATTAGTCAGCAAATATAACCTGTGTTCCTACTAAGTGCTGAATGTTATGCTTGTTCTAGGGATGAAACATTGAATAAAACCCTCTAACTCAGAAAAACACTTAAAATATAATCACAGCACAGTGGATTAGGTGCTAAAATAGTAACAAATGGGATATATAGATAAAACACTATATAGTAATAACTATGTGTGGGTTCTTTCTGATCACCTTATCATTTAATCCTCCATTTTACATGATGCGATGAGATAATCTCCATTTTACATATCTCCATTTTATAGAGGATGAAAAAACTGAGGCAGAGTTTCACTATGACCAAGTCAGAGTAGATAATGAAGCCCGTATAAGAACCCTGAACAGCACTGAGCCACTATACAGTTGAGGAACACAAGGGAAATCACTTGGCTCTGCATGGGGGAATTTTCAGAGTCCCGAGCAAAGAGCAGGACTCACTAAGCAGAAGTGAGCAAGATGTATGGATCCTTGGTCAGGCAGAATGTTAGGAGACACTGCTGGAAACAATTGGTTCCAGACTATGAAATAATAGAGGAAACTTACAGATAATGGGTAAACGAGAGATACTGAGTGGAGGAAAGACATAATGATATGTATGGTTTTGAATGCGGCATCTGAATGGTGCCATCAAAAAGGATGTGCCCAGTGGGCCACAGCGATAGTGGGTGAGAAGTGACAAGACCAGACTTAAAACCAAGGGTATGGCAGGAAAGAAGATAAGGGGACAATGAACTTCAGAGCTAAGTTGGAGGGTAAGATCATCATGGTTTGGTTTCTGAATAGCTCTGGAGCTGAAGATGAAGGCAAGGAAGACACTAAGGATGTAACAGGCTTCTAGCTTTAGATGTGTGATAAATATCAGAAATTTTCTAGTAGTCATGTATGGATGTGAGAGTTGGACCACAAAGAAAGCTGAGTGCCAAAGAATTGATGATTTTAAACTGTGGTGTTGGAGATGACTCTTGAGAGTCCCTTGGACTGCAAGGAGATCCAATCAGTCCCTCCTAAAGGAAATCAGTCCTGGGTGTTCATTGGAAGGACTGATGCTGAAGTTGAAGCTCCAATACTTTGGCCACCTGATGTGAAGAACTGACTCATTGGAAAAGACCCTGATGCTAGGAAAGATTGAAGGCAGGAGCAGAAGGGGACGACAGAGGATAAGATGGTTGGATGGCATCACTGATTCGATGCACATGAGTTTGAGCAAGCTCCAGGAGTTGGTGATGGATAGGGAAGCCTGGCCTGCTGCAGTCCATGAGGTTGCAAAGAGCTGGACATGACTGAGCAACTGAACTGAAGTTTAAGGAGGAATACTAGACGTCCAATTTGAGATTAGTTGAGTTGAGGTTGCTTTGGGGCCATTTAGGTGTTTTATTCTGGCAAACAAAAGATGGCTCCCAATTTAGGAAGAGAAAGTGAGCCAGAGATATTTGGGAATCATATGTTTGAGAATCATAGGCGCTTCCTGAGGACAGAAGTCATTACTAATTTCCTCAGCATTTTATCTTACAATGGAATGTTATAGCACTCAGTAATCAACAACTTAAAACATAAATACAATTTTTAAATTACATGAGATGGTCTGTAGAAGAAAATATATTATTATGAACACCTATATTTAGGGGAACTAAATTTTGAATGATTCTGGTCTACATGCAGTCACATTTGTGCTCACTGCATCACAAAATACAAAGAAAGAGAACATAATTATGTTTCTATTTAAAATGAAGATGAGGGACTTCCCTGGTTAAGACTCCATGCTCCCAACTAGGAGACTTGGGTTTGAACCCTGGTCAGGGAACGAGATCCCACATCCCACAACTAAGAGTTCTCATACCACAGCTAAAGATTCTGCATGCCGCAACTAAAAAAAAAAAAAAAAAAAAAAATCCCTCATGCTGCAACTAAGACCTACTGTAGTCAAATAAATAAATATTTTTAAAAATAAAATGAAGCTTAGTCTGATGAAAACAGAAAAAGGGAAATCAAAGTAAGAGCAGAAATGGAGAAAGTGAAAAAAACAGTATGAACAAGAAAACAATTTGAAAGTAAAAAAGCTGAATTCAATAATAAAATTGATTTGAAAAGCAAAACAGGAAATGGTAAGATTTCATTACTATAGAAGATAATTTAAACTGGGTGAAATTATCCTTAGCTTCAGTTCAGTCGCTCAGTCGTGTCTGACTCTGCGACCCCATGAATCGTAGCACCCAGGCCTCTCTGTCCATCACCAACTCCCGGAGTTCACTCAAACTCATGTCCATGGAGTCAGTGATGCCATCCAGCCATCTCATCCTCTGTCGTCCTCTTCTCCTTCTGCCCCCAATCCCTCCCAGCATCATGCTAGTAAATTTTTTAATGTGGAAATAGATAACAATTTGTAAATTAAAAAATAAAAATCCAGTTCTGAAAGAAACCAAGTACAAGATCAAGTACATGTAAGTCAGAGAGAAAATGCCACCTACACTGAAGATGCAGGCCCAGCTGCTGACGTGACCTTTGCAGGTATTATTTTCTGTAACAGGAACCCCATCCACACTGACTCTAACAGTGTAGGAATCTTCTGGCATTGCTCTGGAAGGCAAATGGAAAACACATACGGAATGCAAAAGTCTGTTATTTAATGTATAGCATTCATGAAAAATACCACCCCAGACTACATGTCATTTTGGTAAAAAAAAAAAAAAGTGTCTGAAATTCTAACTGTGTATGTGTGTGCATGTGTGCTAAGTTGCCGTTGTACAATTGTGCTGTTGTAGAATTAAATTCAAAATTAACTGTGCTTCTGTGCAATTCAATTCAATTCTGTATTATGGAAAGATGCTCTCCATCCTGAACTCTGTACTGCAAATTCTCACATCATGGATCTCAGGCAAGTGCTTATTCTGACCAATGCACTGGTTATTGAGAAGAAAAACAATAATAACAATCATTTAAAATTGTAACATATCATGTTGGTACAATTATTTTTTTTTAATTTTATTTTATTTTTAAAATTTACAATATTGTATTGGTTTTGCCAAATATCGAAATGAATCCACCACAGGTACAATTATTTTATGCTTTGCTTTTTAAGAAGTTTTAATCATGTTTCTCTCTAAGTAAGCTGCAAAACATCAGCAAGCCTAATACGGATAGAATCCTCTGGAATACAGGCTACCTGTCTCAGTATTCAAAGTGGCCATTTAAAATGATTAATTTTTCTCCTAAGTAGCTAATAACAAACATCAATTTGAGTTGATAGTAAAGAACTTGAAATGTCAATCTACAAAATGATCATCTTTAATCTTAATGAGCGTGTCAAGATTCTGAACAAAATTAATCAAACCAGACAGGAAGGTATAATTTTGATATTTTGAGGAGCATCATTGCAATTTAATAGTGGCCATTTATCTTCTAAAAGAGATCAATAATGATTAGCTAATAGCTCTAATAACCTGGGAAAGGATATAGAACACATTTTGATCATGCCAGTATGTGGAAAGAGTGCTACAAGTGAATATAATAAAGATATAAAATGGTCTAAACATCATGAAGTCAAAAATAATAACTGATAATCAGAAAAATATTATTATAATTGCCAGAGTGATTAAACCATTATAAAAATAATATGTATAACTGTGGTTCTGATATGATGAAAATGATGTTATTAAAGACACTTTACAACATACCTAGTATAACATGTAATATGGGTTGAATGACTTGAATCTTTTTCTACATCACAAGAAATTGATCGGAAAGAAGAAATTAATTGCACTCTGTTTCCCAATTCAGCATTGTCAACTCCATAGTCAAACTGGTTTGCTTGAGCAAAACCTGGAAGAGTGAAAACACTCAATTATTACTAATGGAACTCTGTTTTCAAAGATTTAACAATTATCATTTTGTATTGAATCACCAAATGAATAAGGAAGAGTATTGATGTAAGCAGTTAATCTACTTCACATTTACCCCTGTGATTGCAATCCTCTTTGAAAACATAAAAATTAGCCTATAATTAATTAATTCATAAAAGCAATGCTTGCAAATCTATTATCTGTCAGGTGTTGTTAAAGGCATTGGAATCAAATGGCTTATATCCTACTAATGGGAGAGATGGGTAAAGAAATAGAGAACATACAAATATATACCACCAGATGTTGTATCTGGTGGTGATTACTACTATGAAAACAGCAGGCAAAGGGGCACAGCAAGATCAGACAAAGTGAGCAGGATTTTATAAGGCGTGGGGTCTTTCCCTTGAGTACCTATAAAGCAAAACCTGAGGTAAGGACTTGCAAGTAGAGACTTTGAGAGTTAATCCCTTAGGAACAAGAGAGAATAAAACCTGGACTCCACTGAAGGCAGCTGGGGCTCAATCTTGCTGGGAAAGACTTTTAAGGAAAACACAGATAGCCTCTCAGAAGCAAAGAATCAACGAGAAGAAGCGTATATTCATCAAATTCTCTCCCATTCACTGAGGGTTCCCCATGGGGGAAATGATTTTTCCTGCACTTTCAGGCTGCACATAGGTACATGCCATCTAGGTTCCAACGCCACTGCATCCAAGAAGCCCTGGGACAAAGACACACTGTGGCACCTGGAGGCGAGAGCTGGAAGCGTGGACTGAGTCAGGGTACACAGCGAACGTTTTGCCACAGCTGTGGCTAGAAAAAGAGGTGGGAACCAGGATGTGCAGCTGAGTAAAAAAGGCATCTGATAGAGTTGACTCCTTGTGCCATACAGATATGCTCATGAATGCTAAGTCACTTCAGTCATGTCTGACTCTCGGCAACCCTATGGACTGTAGCCTGCCAGGCTCCTCTGTCCATGGAATTCTCCAGGTAAGAATACTGGAATGCCCTGCTATGCCCTTCTCCAGTGGACCTTCCCGACCCAGGGATCGAACCCGTGTTTCTTACGTCTCCTGCATGGGCAGGTGGGTTGTTAACCACTAGTGCCACCTGGGAAGCCCACAGATATGCTCAGACCCTACATTTGAAGTAGAATGCATTATCAAGTCTAACAGACAGTGGTCAGCTAAGAGCTTTGTTAAAGATGTAATAGAGGGACTTTCCTGGTGATCCAGTGGTTAAGAATTCATCATCCAGTGCAAGGTACGTGGGTTCAATCCCTGGTCAGGAAACTAAGATCACATCTGCCTTGGGGCAACTAAGACCTAATGCAGTCAAATAAATAAATAAAATATTTTCTAAAAGATTTAACACAACAGGGTTAATGGGACAAGCAACAGGCCTCCCGGGCCCTGAGGCTACAACTGATACTTGTTTGACCTCTCTCAGCCATTGTACTTTCCCTACCCATATGCCAGAACTTCAGCTAATGGAGTGATGCTAACCTTTATCCTGAGGATCTGAGCCCTTGGTTTTCTTCCCCACGTGTGGTTGTGGCTGTCTCCTATACCTATTGACAGTTATCACGGCACACGGAAGCCGAGAGACGCCCCAAGAATACCACAAATTCCAGACACACTCCTCCCTCTCTGTATTAAGGAAAAGCAACCCTGCCTCTTCAGGATCATCAGAACTGACTATCTCTAGCAGTCCACCGCTTACGTTTGCTGAATTCAAACTGACAGGATAGTAGCGGTAGTTTCAGTTCAGTGGAACCCAGACTGGGATCCCTGCCAGAAGCATCTTCTATCTGGAAACTCAGACCCAGAACCCAGCAGAACCTAAAATTGCAAGAACAGAAAGCACAGATTCAATCTTTTGATGACTGGAAGTGATAAGGACAGGGAGTAACCCTTCATTCCCAGCTCCATGTATCCATCTGTTGGGAAACAACAGTTCGGATCTGCCACTGGCTCAGTGCCTATGGCTCTGATGACGGACAGCGTCCCACCTCACAGGATGTTGTTCCCAAGCTGGGCTCTAAGTCTTGCCAGCTGTGGGCTGTTCCATCATTCTGTTAGGCCACATGTTTCAGGAAGATGCTAGGTTCATGGTCATGTGTCCAATATCACAACTTTTCACTATAAAATATGTTCCTTGTTTTGAAGTCCTATCTTGTGAAATATTATGGCTCTTGATGGAATTTCATGGTATTTTGTGGAATTATACTCTCAGAAGATGAGGCCAGCAAAGGCACTGTGGAAAGAGAAGGCAAAAGCCTTCTGTGGAGCGGGTGTCAGTACCAGGAATAATGAATCTCTGCTTGTCCACGAGGGAAGGAAAGTGATGCAGCTGACATGACTGAGTGGCTGGGTGGACTTCTTGAGGATGGTCCCTACTGAGACTATCCTACGTGCTGGTCTCTGCTACTGACTGGGCAGGTAGTCAGCAGCAGCAGTAGGCAGCTTAGTGCTGATGAAAAGAGGTCCCTAGTGTTGGCCCATGCATAGCCTTCCCCCATGGCCCTCTGTTCATAGGTCATTGGACAAGCACTCAAGTAGCCAAGGAGAGAAGCTTCTGAACGAGTTATCCAGTCAACCCAGTTGTTCTGCTGTCTCTGTCTTGTGGAAATTAACCTGAGACCTACAGGTTTGCAACCTTGCCTGGTGGCTCAGATGGTGAAGAATCTGCCTACAGTGTGGGAGACCTGGATTCAATCCCTGGGTCACTGTGTCAGGTTCATCAAATGACAGAGCCATAAACTACAGCTGTGGGAACACTGCATACTAGGGGACAGTGCTGTTTACAGGAAAGGGTGTCTGGACCCTGACATCCTGGGTTGGAATCCCAGCTTCAGCAATTCCTTGCTGTCTGAACTTGAGCATTAGCTTTAGACATAAATGCAGTTAGTCATTTTTCATCAGAAAAATGACCATAATAATCTACTTAGCAGGAATTATCAGGAAGACTAAATGAGGCCTTATATATAGTGCTTAACATGGTGCCTGGATCCTAGGTTAAGAGCTCAATTGATAAATATTCAGTTGATATATACTATATTTTAAGTCAGGCTTCCCAGGTGGCTTTAGTGGTAAAGAACCCACCTGTCAACACAGGAGGCATAAGAGATGCAGGTTTGATCCCTGGATTGGGAAGATCCCCTAGATGGGGAAATGGTGACCCACTCCAGTATTTTGCCTGGAAAATTCCATGGACAGAGGAGCCTGGCAGGCTATGGTCCATAGGGTCGCAAAGAGTCAAATACAACTAAAGCAACTTAGCGTGCATACAAAGTCACAAAATATTGATAGTCATTATTAGTGAATATTAATATCCTTTTAAAAAAAATAACAGAACAAATAAGTGAGAGGCCAGGATCTGAACCACGGCTGTGATGCCAACTGGCACCCTTGTGATGTTCAGAGAAAAATAATATTTAAAAATGCACATTACAAAGCCATTCCCAGTTATCCAATGTAAGTTCCTCTAGAACCTATGTTCTTAGCTCCTCTTCTTTATAGGTAGAAAAAGTAAGCAGAAACTAAACAAAGGGTGGGATTTTAATAAACTTCTTCTCTTCTTCTAAGCTTAAAACTTAACCCAATAGGACTCATCCAATATAGGTTAAAATACAAACATATCAATTTGACATGTGAAAGATACCTGCATTGAGTTTGCAATCTAGGAAGGCAGTTACTGCTCAAATGGAATTTTGAGAGGATACATGAAAACACAGAAAAGCAAACTACTTGCAAAGCCACTTTTTCCTTTTGCCAATTTCTGCTTATCTCTGTACTTCACATTGAGTTTGGAACACACAGATGGGCTGCTGGCCACTAACTAAAGTTACTTGTGGTGTGGCTCAGGATGAGATATGTGTATTTATTTTCCTGTTAGGCACACGTCACATCAACGATATGGTAATGTGGATAATGTTTTTCAGCATTTCTATGACAAATACAAGTCTAAAAAATAACACCAACAAAAGATGATATTGTTTTTAGCTTAGGAATTGTTTCAATGTGTTTTATATATTATAACTTATTAGCTACTTCCAAAGAGTTAAAAGGAAATAGAAAAGAATCAGCTTAAGTATAATTCTAAGTAAGTCACTGGGTATAAAGAAGATACCTTTGGAAGTACTCCAAAGCATAAAGATTACATGAAGGGTTGGGTGTACCCTGGAAACAGAAAAGGTGGAGGCTTCAGATGGAAATTCCTGACATGTTGATGTATTTTTTTCCTTTTTTCAGAAGAACTGGAGACACGACTAGCCCCGCACGCAGTCCTGGGCCTCCTGATAGCAGCCTGTGCTACCATCACGAAAAATGCGTGTGCTGCCACAGCCAGCGGTTGGCAGTACCATGCAGGCTGTTTTGATTCCTCTGGTTTAAAAAATAAAAAAAAATCAGGGTTGAGAAAGTACAAACCCACTTAAAATCTGTAACATTAAAAACAACGGGAAAAATGATGCAGTGTGATGGAGGAGAACTTCTAAAGAAGGAAACCATCCCTATAACATAAATGCAAAAGAATAATAAAAATAAAATGTCTCTAATTTATGGAGCAGATATTATATACCAGTGCCTTAGCTACATCGTCCTTTTCAATATTCACGATAGCCCCAACAGGTAGGAATGAATAGCCCATTTCATTGATGAGGAAGCCGAGGCTTAGATAAGAAACTTGCCCCAGTCCCCTAGTGGGAAGTGGCAAAGTTGGAGCTGAAAGCCAGTTGAACCTGACTAAAGCCTATGTGCTTTCCATAATATTATAAATCTTATACAATTCACCGCTTCAGTTAAACAAAAATATACCTGCTAGACATTGTAATAAGGGAATATCTAGAAAACAACAAAAGTAAAATGTTATACCTTCCAATTGATTTTTTTTAACAAAGAGAAATATCAAGGAAGACAACTGAGAAATACAAGGAATGAACATCAAGAAATAAACACAATAAAGTTAGAAACACTCCAGAACTTATCAAAATGATAACACTCCTCATTAAATCAGCCATCTTAGAAGGAGATACAATGATTTCTACAATTTTGCCACTGCTCAAAACACTTACTTGGGCAGCATAATTATAAAACTGTATAACTTTGACTCCTGAAGATAGACTTTAGAAGAAAGTAAAACACTAGCAAATTTTTACCTGTAAAGTTCATTATGTGTGGAAATAGACAAAAGCCATTTGGATACCAAAAAAATACTAACAATAGATCTTTCTGGAAGGTGGAATTTCAGAGAATTCAAGTTAAATATTTCTATATTTTAGTTTTTCATCGTGACCACTACAAAAATTTTAGAAGTTATATGGGACCAACATTTAGGTGATCAAGTATTTAAAAAGCCATTACCAACATTTAGGTGATAGAGTAATTAAAATCCCATTAGAAGGTGTTCTTCTGTGATTAATAAATTATCTCTGTATTCAATTCTAAACATGGAGTCTGGGTCAGACACAACACTAACAGGTTAAAGTAGTTAGTCCAAATAAATTTTGTTCAAGTACCACATTCATGTAGACTTGGAGGTCTGGTGTGTTTTGTAAATTCATTATCATTACCTTAGACACATTCTATATATATCATTGGTCCCCAAACAGTATTTAGACCCACCTTTGAGAAAGACATTAGGTATCACAATTTTAGTCACCTACTGTGTGTGGTTAAAGCAAGGCGAGGGAAGACATATCAGAGTAGGCAGACGTATCTACAATTCAAATAGGATTTAACTATTTTATAATTCTTGGCCAGAAGCATCCAGAAATACAGATTGATGGGAAAACTAGAGGAAATACAAATTCATCATGACATTTTGTGCTTCATAAGTAAGAGGACTACTCCTGAGACTCAGAAAGTTTACCAAAGAGAAAAGGTTATAGCTGGATTAATAAGGATGTTCCTCCAAAATGCCTTAAGAATGGAATGGTTTGTTTTGTTTTTCCCTATTTCTAACTAGGGATGATCTGAGTCTATGTAACTAAACTCAAGCCATGGTTCCTGGATGATAAAAAGTATGTGTCCTAAGCCGCTTCAATGGCATCCAACTCTTTGTGACGCTGTGGACCACAGCCCAGCAGGCTCCTCTGTCCATGGGATTCTCCAGGCAAGAATACTGGAGTGGGTGGCCGTGCCCTCCTCCAGGGGGATCTTCCCAACCCAGGGGGATTAAAACCCTGTCTCTTACGTCTCCTGCATTGGCAGGCAGGTTCTTTACCCCTAGCACCACCTCGGAAGCCCACAGAAAAGGTGTAGGTGTTTATTTATTTATTTTTAATTGGAGGTAATTGCTTTATAATGCAGAGAAGGCAATGGCACCCCACTCCAGTACTTTTGCCTAGAAAATCCCATGGACGGAGGAGCCTGGTGGGCTGCAGTCCATGGGGTCGCTAGAGTCAGACACGACTGAGCGACTTCACTTTCACTTTTTACTTTCATGCATTGGAGAAGGAAATGGCAACCCACTCCAGTGTTCTTGCCTGGAGAATCCCAGGGACGGGGAAGCCTGCTGGGCTGCCGTCGATGGGGTCACACAGAGTCGGACACGACTGAAGCGACTTAGCAGCAGCAGCAGCAGCAGCTTTATAGTGTTGGTTTCTGCTGTGCAACATCACAAATCACTCATAATTATATATATATATATATAAGTAAATAAGTGTTAGTCGCTTAGTTGTGCCCAACTCTTTGCGACCCCATGGACTGCAGCCCACCAGGCTCCTCTGTCCATGAGATTTTCCAGGCAAGGATACTGGAGTAGGTTGCCATTTCCTTCTCCAGGGGATCTTCCCAATCCAGGGATCAAACCTGGGTTTCCTGCACTGCAGGCAAATTCTTTACCAACTGAGCTACAAAGGAAGCCCTATACACACACACACACACACACATATATCCCTCCCTCTTGAGTCTCCCACCCACCCCCATCCTACCCTTAGGTAGTCACAGAGCACCAGGCTGGGCTCCCTGTGTTAATGTAGCAGCTTCCCACTTTTGAGGCAAAAGGAAATAGCTGAGCGGTTTTCTTGTTTTGTTTTGTTTCGGGTGCTTCTCTCATGGCATCTAAATCTCTGTTAAAAATCCAGCACTATCTAAGAAATACTAACAATAAATATTATAAGGGACCTATGGATAAAGACATTTTAAAAAGTCTTTAACAAACACATTGTCTCCAGGTGTCTAACTCTTAAACACACACACACACACACACACACACACATTTTAATCCAAAATGTACTGTTCACAATTTAGAGGCACAAACCATTTCAAGTACACCATTGAGAGATTAAAATTCTACAGAAATTTTACTTAGAAATATTGAAAGACACTTCAATATATATGTCAGAATTGTTAAATATCTTGCTTTGTTACTTCTCTGACTCCAAAAAAATCCCATTGCACTTTTTATTTTAAAGACTAAATAAAAGTTTTTATTAATATTCTTTAAAAACCTTTCTTTCCCATCCTTCAAAAATTCATAACTATCTGAATACTACCATCATTTAGATTGTAAAGGCTGAATGGCTAAATGAACCATGTATTTCTATTTAACTCAAGAAACAGTTGCTCATTAAATATATTTAGTAATTGCCTACTTTGTTTCCATCCCAAGACCAGGCAAGGAGAAAGTCATACATAACCCATGTTCTGATAAAGTATATGATAAGGATTGCGTGGCAGACGAAGGGATCCAAAGCTTTGCTTTCAACTGTCTTTTTCCCTTCATAACCATTCTACTTCTCCATCATACCTCCTTACTAACATCCTACTCCCTCGAACTCCACAAATATTTTATTTAATATAAAAATAAATGCTATTAGACCCATGAAGAACAAAGTAGGTAACTGCAGAGTTGGGTTAAAGATGTTCCTTTCAATTCAATCATTATAGTCCAGATCCTGGAGTTAAACAAGTAATTATAATACAAATTCAGATGGTCAGGTTGATAGAGACTCTCTGGGGTTTCATTAGGTGTCAAAGAGGATAGAGTTTTCCTACTCTGGCCAAATAGAGAAGCAACTCTAGTGGATTTAGAAGAGGAAAAAAATCAATCTCTAAATGTGAAAGTCTTTAAAACACCTCAACCTTGGTGAAAAATAAAAGGCAACCGTACCTTCTCCTTTGATAGTCAGCCTTGTTGCTCCATTTATGCTGCCATATTTAGGTATTATTTCTGTGATTTTGGGAATTATTTTCGAGCCATCTGAAAGATATGAAAGTACAGTAGAAGTAAAAGCCTCAAGTACGTCATTTCAGCATCAAATGTTATGTTACAAATTACAATGGTGTAAGAAAATCATCATGGAGATTACAGGACAGAAAGTAAATACACTTATGTTTTATTTTTGGTTCTATTCCTAACCAATGACCAGACAGGGAGTTAAGTCTTTAACTTAGTTAATACTCATTGGCTTCACGTAGAGCACTATCTTACCTGCTACAAAGAGGAATAATACATGATCATTTTCAGCATTCGTACCTATCATATTAAACATTTATTAGACCCTTAATTGCATATAGAGCTCTGCTAGATACAGTCAGTTCCATAACTACAGCTATCAGCCCACACGAGCAGCAGACAAGGCTGGAGAAACAGCTCTGTGGAGAATACGGTCATTATCAAAACCCCTAAGAAATGCATAGCCTGGTAAATTGAAAGAATAGTCCAGGTACAGAAAGGAATGGTATGTTTTAAGAAGAAACTGTTTTCTGTGACAGAGTTAAGACTTCAGGGAAGATCATTTCTGAAACTTTCTGATGATAGTGAGTTCTCAATGTAAAGGTCACTAATTCATTCAATAAACAGTGTTAGGCTCCTGGGCATTGACAAATGTGCAGCATTCCCAACTTTTCCAAAAGCTCAACTTGTAGAGTGACAGAAGAGAGCACAGGGGTGACGTGAGTAAGAAGGGGCATTTCATCCACACTGCTTGGGTCATACTGGCTTTTTGAAAAAAGAGTGTAGCTGCTGCGCCTGGGAGAGCAAACACGGATTAGCTAGACTGGACAAACCGGGGGCAAGGTGGACTTCTAGGCCAAGACAGGTGCCTCTGCAAACACAGGGATGAGTGAGCAGTTTCTTTGGGGAACTGGAATTGATGCTTCAAAATAACTCAAAAGTTACAGGATGGCTTAAGGGATTTATTTTCTGCTTAAACTGTACAGGTAATTAATTCGGTCCAGTAACAAAATCTCAGAATAGGTGGAAAAAGTTAAGTGACATAAAGAAAAGCCACAGATTGAAATGGACGACTGAGAAAAAGTTTAAAAATTATGATTTCATTCCTGCCTGAGAAAAGTTTAGTGTGGACTTCACCTACAGTGGCAAAAGCTCTCCACCATAAAGAAGACTGCCTCCCCGCTCCAAGACCCAATGACTGCCCTTGACATCTGTCTTTGTCAAGAGTTTCAAGGCCACTTCTGCTTCAGGCACATTTGTAACCTGGAGCAGTCCACAGCCAGGAGTAGGAAACTCCAGCGAGCAGGCTGGATCCTATGTCCTAGAGGCACTGCTTCTCGCCTATCTCAGGTTCATCCTTCCCGTTATCTCCACCGCCAACTCCAGTTTCTTATCTTATCAAGTCTCGTCCCAGCCCTCTCTTGGGTATTAGTTGAAGGCACAGGGCAGCTGCCCCTGGAAATGACTGACATACGCCACAAAGACCCATTCCTGTCCTACTGGGAGACTCTGTCCTTCTTTAATGGAGAAGGGACCCAAAAATGGAGAAGAGAGGAGTCGGATTGTGTCCTCCACCCCCAGCCAAGTGAAAAAGGTGAAGTTTTAGTTCCTCAGTCGTGTCCGACTCTACGACCCCATGCACTGAAGCCCACCAGGTTCCCCCATCTATGGGATTCTCCAGGCAAGAGTACTGGAGTGGATTGCCATACCCTTTTCCAGGGGATCTTCCCGACCCAGGTCTCCCGCATTGCAGGCGGGGTCTTTACCGTCTGAGGCAGCAGGGAAGCCCACCCGCAGCCAAATTGCAGTCTATTTTTCAACTGAGTCACCACGGATGGAAGGGGTGAGGTTCCATAATTCAAACAGCACCTCTGACGGCAAGAGCAATCTGTCTTCGTATGTCTTTCTGTGACTGCGTGTCTGTCTGTCTCAGGCTAATCCTGCGTCTCAGGATTACTAAACCTAGTCCCCAGGATCGCCATGCAGTTGCGCACCCTCAGCCTTGACCTTGGCAGGAGCCAGGCGGTGCCGCCCATCCCCGGACCTCGGGAGCTTCTACACCAAACTCTCCTGCTTGCCTCCCTGGTGCCCCAACTGAGTTACCTGCGCGGGGCTCTACGATGCTCAGGAGCAGCCCCCAGAGGCCGCAGGTCCCCCAAAGCCACAGGTGTCCCATTGAAGAGCTAGAGGCGCAGGGTCCACGCCCGCTACTCGTCTGCAGCTCGGCCCACGCCGCGCTCAGCCCGCTAGCGCGCGCGCCTCGTCCAGGCGCGCAGGCGGACTCGCAGCCCCGGGGCCGCCCCACGCCCGCCCCGCCCCGCCCCGCCCCGCCGGCCCGGGCGCCCCCGGGGTTCGCGCGCAGACGCACACCTTTCATCCAGCGCCTGGCGCCCTGGCCCGTTGGTCGCCACCGCGCCTCCGCACTCAGACTTGAGTGCTGACGCTGCAAGGGTGTCTCCACGGGTTCAATAACCCCACTTTTTCTTCGCAAGAAAGATCCAGCGGCAAGTGTTCCATCAACTCCGCCTTTTCTCCCTCCCGCTATTCACCTCCTCCCCCACCCCGTCCTTCCTCCCTTCCTTCCAAACTTCCTTCGCTCCTTCGTTCCTTTCTCTCTTTTCACCCCCGACCCCGCCCCACCATTTCTGGACTTCAATGTTTGTTGATCTCTGGGCACGTCCCCCCACCCCCCAAACAGGCGCCCTAGAGACTTCAACTCACAACAGTTCCATAAGGACTGTTACTATGATTATGACCCCCATCCTCACAGGCCCTAACTGAGGCGAACTTTAGGTTACTTGCCCAAAGCCATACACACCTAAGTGTCGACCCAGGACTTGAGCCCAGAAACTTCAGAGCCAGGGCTTTTATGCCCTGCACTGGCTCCTATTCGGCAGACTTCAATGCCTAGGACATACTCACACTGAAAATTATTCATTATTTATTGAAATTTGCATTTAAATTGGCATTCCGTATTTTTATTTACTAAATTTGACAACTCTACTTGGAAAGACAGAACTCTAAAATAAGTGAAATAAAATTAGAAATAAAAAAAGCAAGCTTCCTTGCTCTTCAGGAATCTCAGCAGGGTAAAATGTTGTTGCTGTTGTTAGATTCAGTTCATTATAGTCACCTTATAATTTTGTGCAAACGGACTGTCAGTTGCTCTGCTGAAAGCAATGCCTGCATAGGTACCCTAACCTTCCTTACTTCTCCTGGAAATCACAGAAGCTCGTGACACTGTTGACATCTTTCTTGAAATTCCATTCCTCCTAATATGCTTGGGTTTCTTTCTATTTCTCCAATTGCTTCTATCTAATGTTTTTCTCATCCATCACTTTTGAAAATTGATATTACTGTAGGGTTTCTTTTTTTACTCTTCCCCTTTTCTATCCAGAAGCAGACCAATGAGCAGAAGATTATCTAATTGAATGCCAACTTGCTAATTCTGATTTGCCAAATTTATTAAATTTAAAGATTGTAGTGTTAATTCAGTTCAGTTAAGTCGCTCAGTCGTGTCCGACTCTTTGTGACCCCATGGAGTGCAGCACACCAGGCCTCCTTATCCATCATCAACTCCCTGAGTTTACTCAAACTCATGTTCATTGAGTCAGTGATCCCAGCCAACAATCTCATCCTCTGTCGTCCCCTTTCCTCCCGTCTTCAATCTTTCCCAACATGAGGTTCTTTCAACTGAGTCAACTCTTCGCTTCAGGTGGCCAAAGTATTGGGAGTTTCAGCTTCAGCATCAGTCCTTCCAATGAATATTCAGGACTGATTTCCTTTAGAATGGACTGGTTGGATCTCCTTGCAGTCCAAGAGACTCTCAAGAGTCTTCTCCAACACCACAGTTCAAAAGCATCAATTCTTTGGCACTCAGCTTTCTTTATAGTCCAATTTGCATATCCATACATGACTACTGGAAAAACCAGAGCCTTGACTAGACGGACCTTTGTTGGTGAAGTAATGTCTCTGCTTTTTAATATGCTCTCTAGGTTGGTCATAATTTTCCTTCCAAGGAGTAAGCGTCTTTTAATGTCATGGCTGCAGTCACCATGTGCAGTGATTTTGGAGCCCAAAAAATAAAGTTGGCCACTGTTTCCACTGTTTCTCCATCTATTTGCCATGAAGTGATGGGACCAGATGCCATTATCTTTGTTTTCTGAATGTTGAGCTTTTTAAGCCAACTTTTTCACTCTCCTCTTTCACTTTCATCAAGAGGCTCTTTAGTTCTTCTTCACTTTCTGCCATAAGGGTGGTATAATCTGCATATCTGAGGTTATTGATGTTTCTTCCGGCAATCTTGATTCCAGCTTGTACTTCCTTCAGCCCAGCGTTTCTCATGATGTACTCTGCATATATCTTAAATAAGCAGGGTGACAGTATACAGCCTTGACTTACTCCTTTTCCTATTTGGAACCAGTCTGTTGTTCCATGTCCAGTTCTAACTGTTACTTCCTGACCTGCATATAGGTTTCTCAAGAGGCAGGTCAGGTGGTCTGGTATGTACAGCTCTTTCAGAATTTTCCACAGTTTATTGTGATCCACACAGTCAAAGGCTTTGGCATAGTCAATAAAGCAGAAATAGATGTTTTTCTGGAACTCTCTTGCTTTTTCAATGATCCAGCGAATGTTGGCAATTTGATCTCTGGTTCCTCTGCCTTTTCTAAAACCAGCTTGAACATCTGGAAGTTCACAGTTCATGTATTGTTGAATTCTGGCTTGGAGAATTTTGAGCATTACTTTACTAGTGTGTGAGATGAGTGCAATTGTGCAGTAGTTTGAGCATTCTTTGGCATTGCCTCTCTTTTCCAGTCCTGTGGCCACTGCTGAGTTTTCCAAATTTGCTGGAATATTGCATGCAGCACTTTCACAGCATCATCTTTTAGGATTTGAAATAGCTCAACTGGAATTCCATCACCTGCACGAGCTTTGTTCTTAGTGATGCTTCCTAAGACCCACTTGACTTCACATTCCAGGATGCCTGGCTCTAGGTGAATGAACACACCATCGTGATTATCTGGGTCATGAAGATCTGTTTTGTACAATTCTTCTGTGTATTCTTGCCACCTCTTCTAAATATTTTCTGCTTGTGTTAGGGCCATACCATTTCTGTCCTTTGTTGAGCCCATGAAATCCATTTGCATGAAATGTTCCCTTGGTATCTCTAATTTTCTTGAAGAGATCTCTAGTCTTTCCCATTCTATTGTTTTCCTCTATTTCTTTGCACTGATCACTAAGGAATAGAGCAGTAATTAACAGCTTAAACAAAAATGCTCACTTTAGGTTATTAGCTATGAAATATGTAGACTTATTGGAGAAGGAAATGGCAACCCACTCCAGTATTCTTGCCTGGAAAATTCCGTGGACAGAGGAGCCTGGCAGGCAACAGTCTCTGGGGTCACAAGAGTTGGACCTGACTTAGCGACTAAACCATGTAGAAGTATATATTTCAATATCAATAAACAAAAATTTATAGAATTTCTGTATGGAATTTTTTGGTTAGTTTTGATTTCTTTATTATTTATTTAATAAATATTTATTTATTTATTATTAACTTTCAAATTCAAGTTAAAATAATCTAAATTAAATTTTAGATGACCTCAGTAAAAAGTGAATTCAATTTTATTCAAAATTCCAATCTTTGCACAGGCTTTTAAATTTTTTAATTTAAATAGACTATGAGGCAGAGGCTAAAAGATACTAAAAAGGATATTTTAAATGCTTTTGGTGTTAAAAAGTAGAAAATGTCATTCAAAAATATGGAATAAGTTAGAAGTAGGTGAAAAATCTTGTTACAGACATATGCTGATGTGATTTTTAATCAGGAATTGTTGAAATAGGCACACTTTCTTGAAGGAAGAATCCATATTGTTTAAATGAAAAGGAAAGCTTTCCTAACTTTTCAGTATATCAATAAAGTGATTCAGTTCAGTTCAGTTCAGTCGCTCAGTCGTGTCCAACTCTTTGCGACCCCATGAATCGCAGCACGCCAGGCCTCCCTGTCCATCACCAACTCCCGGAGTTCACTCAAACTCACGTCCATTGAGTCGGTGATGCCGTCCAGCCATCTCATCTTCTGTCGTCCCCTTTTCCTCCTGCCCCCAATCCCTCCCAGCATCAGAGTCTTTTCCAATGAGTCAACTCTTCGCATGACGTGGCCGAAGTACTGGAGTTTCAGCTTCAGCATCATTCCTTCCAAAGAACACCCAGGACTGATCTCCTTTAGAATGGACTGGTTGGATTTCCTTGCAGTCCAAGGGACTCTCAAGAGTCTTCTCCAACACCACAGTTCAAAAGCATTGGATTAGGGACCTCATTTTGTTTATTTCTATTTGCCAAACTTTTAATATTTTTAAGATTCTTTCATAAAATTCTTTTGAGTATCTCCACCAGCAAATGGCATACAATATTTAATATATAAATTGTTCATTCTTATTGTGTTTTATTTCATTTTTAACTTAACTCATGCTAAACACGTGGTCCTTTCAGGATTATAATCATCCCTCCCAGATATCTTTACTTCCAGTACACCTAGTCTTGTAACAAGTTAGCTATATATGTAAGTATGTAATAAATATTCCTTTATAGCTCAGTTGGTAAAGAATCCACCTGCAATGCAGGAGACCCCAGTTTGATTCCTGAGTCAGGAAGATCCCCTGGAGAATGGATAGGCTACCCACTCCAGTTTTACTGGGCTTCCCTGGTGGCTCAGCTGGTAAAGAATCCGCCTTCAGGAGAGCCTGGAGAATTCCATGGACTGTAAGGTCATTGGGTCACAAAGAGTCAGACATGACTGAGCGACTTTCACTTCACATGTATAAATATATATACAAATATATGCATATAATATATACATATATATGACACTGTGAATATCACATATTATAATATAAAAAATGTGTGTATAATTTTTCTATATCTGTCATCATCAGTAACCAAAATCAAACAGTCTTACTCAAGTTGCTAAATATTTATGTTAAACCACATTAATTTAGCAAATTTGGCAAGTTAGTCATTCAACACATTGATTATTTGGCTAATTGGCTTTAGGAAAATTGATATTTCAACAAATAGTCTGCTTTCCTGTCATGTAATGCCTAAATTTCTTAAAGAGCCAAGTGCTGTTATTTACATTTATAGATTTTTACTCAATTCTTTTTGATTTAATGAGCATGTTTAATATTTCTGTTATAAGTAGTGCATATTTATGTGGTAAATCAGTGTCCTAAAAAATATCACAGCAGTGAGATTTGTAATCTTAAATTGTTAACGTGGTGGTTTAGTGGCTAAGTCATGTCCGACTCTTGAGACCACAAGGCCATGTAGCCTGCAGGCTCCTCTGTCCATCAGATTCTCCAGGCAAGAATACTGGAGTGGGCTGCCATTTCCTTCTCCAGGGGATCTTCCCTACCCAGGAATCAAACCTGGGTCTCCTGCACTGCAGGCAGATTCTTTACCAACTGAGCTAGGAGGAAAGCCCTGAATTGTTAACAAAAGAGACAATTAATAATTATAAGTAGATGGAAATTTATATAACCAAGATTTCAAATTGGAACCAGAAAAAGGGGTTATGTGGTGTACATGACTAATGATTTATTAATAGACTCTTGAGAATATTTAAACCTTTACAATACAGACTCATCATGGAACATGGACATGAGAAAACACGAAAAAGGAATCCTAACTACCAAATCACATGCTTTTGTAAGTTTTTGAAAAAATCTAGCTCTAACAAAAAAACTGCCTATGTAGCAACCATCATGGGACTATGCCTTGTGCAGTCTCATAGGGCCCCACGTTTGGATTAGTGCTCTGCTTCACCATCTTGAAATCCTTACTACTTTTTGAATGAGGAAGAATCCCTATTTTCATTTTGTCTGAGATCTCATGATTATGTAGATGGTCCTGCCTGCCCTTATGACAACAACAACAAAAAAGGCAAGTTTTAAACTTGTTGATTCTTTGATTTAAACATAACCAGAAAAAGGGATAACTTTTGCATAACTGGAAGGAATAAGGAATTCACTGGCTTGGAAAATGAGCTGTGTGTTGAACCCTGATTTTGAATCTAGACCGAACTGTGAAAGATGGTAAACAAAATGAAGTGCCTACAAAACAGTAATTTGCCTTCAACAATTATTCCGTATAATAGGTATAAGAAGACAGCAGTAATTTTTTAAAAATCTCTTTTATATAGAATTTACATTTTTAGTGGAAACAGACAATAAACAAAATAAATGAGTAAAATATAATTTACAGTATGTTAGAAAATAATACAGGCTAGAGAGAAAAAATAAATCAGGGAAGAATAGAATTATGTGTGTGTGAGTGTAGGATGTAATGGAGTTTTAGATAGGATGAATATGAAGTTGTCACGGAGAAAGTGAATTTTGAGTGAAGATCTGAAGGTCTGAAGTGAGTAGCTTAGCCACATGGACATCTGGGAGAAGAGCTTTCTAGACAACTGGGAGAACAAATGCCAACGGGTAAGGAGGGAGTGTGTCTGGTGTGTAAGGGGCAGGAAAGCCAGAGTGGCCTGAGTGGCAAGAACAAGCAGGGTGCTGGAAGATGTGAGAAGCAGTGAGAGGAGGGACAGGCCATGGAGGATCATTGCTTTGACTCTGAGTGAGATGGGAATCCACTGTAGAATACTGAGCTGACATGGGTCCCAATTTATGTTTACAATACCCAGCTGCTATTTTGTTGCACTGGGGCAAGGGCAGATGCAGGGAGATCACTTAGATGGCTAGGGCAAATAACCTGGGCGAGCAAGGGGTAGCTTGGACCAGGATGGGGACAGTGTTGGTGGTGCAAAGGGGTCGGATTCTGGATATATCTGAGAGCTGGGCTAACAGGATTTGTTGACAGGGAGTACGGAGAGTAAGAGACAAAAAGGAGAAGTCAAACATGACTGCAAGGGTTTGGGTCTTAATACCCAGGAGTATGGGGGCCATTAACTGCTGGGAAAGAATGTTGAAAGGGTGGATTTGAGAAAGTGCATCAAGAGCCCATGTTTTAAAAACAGTGAGACCAACTGTGATCACCTAGAGAGTAGAATATAGATGGAAACATGAAAAGATCCGAAGCCTGAGCCTTATTAGTAGGAAAGAAGAAGAAAAACAAAGCTGACTGAGAATGAGTGGCCAAAGAGGGCACAAAAATATCAGGTGAGAGTATTGTCTGAGAACCCTAGTAGAGATGTTAAGGAGGAAGAAGTAATAACCGCCAATTGTTGCTGCTATGTCAAGCAAGAAGAGTACGGACAATTGCCTTTGGATTGAACAATGTGAAGCTTATTGGAGACTGATAAGAGCAGTTTCAGTAAACTGGTGGGGGTGAAATCCTGATTGGAGTGGTTCCTGAAAGAATAGGCAGGAATTGGAGATCTCATCTTCGAGTCTACCTGTCACAATAAGCTAGAAGAGTTGGGGAATCAATAGCCAGGGATAAATAAAGTCACTGCAGCGAGCCAGGGTGGTGATCTTAAGCTGAAATGAAATCAATGAGAATGGTGCATTTTTTTTTCCTCCAGCTACTTGAAGTGTGCAGGTGCAGACTTTCTGAGCAGGCAACTTTGGGCAAACTAGTGGTTTTACTCTCTAGACTTGAAGTCACTTTCCTGCACTAAGATGACACTGTCAGCAGCAGCATTCTCAGATAAAAAGTCAGGAAGCTAGAAAGATGTCAAGACGTAGAGAGGCTCTAAAACCTACTGATGAACAAGGCTTTGTTCTCAAGTAAGCCTGTGGGTTTGGTTTTTATTGCCTTGGGAATTTGGGGGTCTGTTGTTTGAAGTAGACAGTTGTTATTTGGGGAGCACTCATTTCTCCCTTTTAAAAATAGCATCCCAATTTCTCCTTTGTGGAATGATTTCTTTCTCATTAGAGATAGTCTGTTGAGTCAAAGTGTGTTTGTGTGTGTGTGTGCAGAGGGGGGCAAGGGGCGGTAATGATCCAGAGTAAGCCAATCAGATTCTCTCAGGAGCTTGACTCTTGACCAGAGGAACACAGCGTAAATGCTGGAGTTTGTTCATTGCCTTGGAAGTGACCTGAACAGACTGTTCATGCAAGGACTGTTTCAGAGGTTTTTTCCCCTTGCAGTCTTAGAAAATGCCTTAGTTTCTCCCTGTTTTCCACATTTTGATTTGCATGGTGTTTCCAATGATAATGTGAGTTTTAGATATTCTTCCTATAAATTTCCATAGTGCTATAGTTTGCTGATCAGGTACTATTGTTTGTAACCTCCCCAAATCTGATCTGATCTGATCTGATTGATAAATCATGCTTTTCGAGGGGGATGGGGAAGTTTTGTATTCCCTGTCTTTATTTCTCTTATTTTCCTTATTTGGCAGCATGGAAAAGGTCTGACATTGTAACCATATACAATATTTGATAAAAAGGCATGTTCACCTGTGTAAAAGAAAAACTCTAGATTAGCCATCCTTAACCTTTTTGGTACCAGGGACCGGTTTCATGGAAGACAGTTTTTACACAGACTCGGGGAGGGGGCGGGGCTGGTATTCGGATGATTCAAATACATTACACTTATTATTATTATTACACTTTATTATTCTTTCAGCAGCTCCACCTCAGGTCATCAGGCATGAGATCCTGAAGGTTGGGGGGCCCCTGATCCAGATGTTTTTAGCTAGCTAGCAGTGTCATCGTGTTGTCTTCTGCGGCAAAAGTACTTTTTTCTTGAACAAATTTTGGAAAGCAAATAGCATTAGTAATAGTAAATGAGCCATATTGGCACCTAGCTATATGAACTGGTAGTAGAAATCAGCCCAATATCATGGCTCAAATGTCGGTTCTGCATGCTTATTTTTATTATATATGAACTGAAATAAACAAATCATCTTATAAGAGTATAACTTGTTTGAAATGCCTGGAAAATGCAGCACTGGGTGAAATGATTTAGTAAGGTGGCAAAGTTCTCAGAGGGATGAATCACTTGGTAATTCTGCATTTTTCCAAAAACCCTACGTAAATTGACATATGGAAGCTATATTGAGCCTTATTTTTTTAGACACTAAGTTATTAACCCTCCCTTTTTCAAATAACTATCTATAAGGTAGGATAATCCTAGCTGAGAACATTTTTTCTAGTACAGAACTGAAAACATGTCAACCACCTATTAGCCTTTGCCAAAAGGTAATACATGTTTTGAGGCAGAAAAGGAGCTATTGATCCTGACTTTATATTATGAAATGTTTTGCAGTATTTCCTGATCAAGTAGGTGCTGGTGGTTTGCAATTTGCCCCTATGCCTTCTTCCCTCTCTTTAAAAATAAATGGCAAATAAGGTTGAGTGAGAAAAAAAACTGGAAAGGAATAAAAATCCAGTGTCAGTCGTGGTAGCAAATGAGGGGAAGGGAATATGAGATGAGTTTGGAGGGAGAGGCAGAGGCAAATCAGAAAGGATTTGGGGACTCGAGTAAGGAGGTGTCCAGCCTGAAGTGGAGGTAGGTGGCTGCTTGGCTCATGTTTCAGAAAGTGCACTGTAGCTCCTGTGTGTGAAGGAATTACATTGGAGACAGGGAGGGAAATGAGGCCAGTTTGGGATGCTATTTTAGTGGTCTAAACTAGAGATGGTAAAGATGGAACTAGAATGGCAGGATTGGAATTGTTAAAAAAGTGGGCAGATTGTTGGATACGGGTTGGAGATAGTACTGCTATTAGCTTGTAGAATTATATTTTGGAGTGGATTGACGGGGTAAGGGAAATCTTCGATACTCTGGGTTTTGAGTGTTAACTGGTGGATGGTGGTGCCATTTACTATGAGGTGGAAAGGCTGGAGCAGGTTCTGTTCTAGAGGAGGGGATCTATACTCCTACTGGTTCAACTTGAGTTCAAGGCACCAGTTAGGGGAAGGGTTGCTTAGAGGCTAAGGGCACAGGCTTGGGAGGCAGAGTGCCTGGGCTCCCTTGTGCACTCTGCCACTCGGTAGCTGGGAAGCCCGGAACAAGCTATCAAACAGTCTTGTGCTTCAGCTTTCTTTTTTTTCTAAAATGAAAATAACACAACTTACCTGATAGTGTTGTTTTGAGAAATAAATGATTTAGTAAATAGAATTGTGCTAGCATGTGATAAGCTCTCAACAAATGCTAACTATCCTTACAAACTAAATGTAAATGTGAAGTAAGTGAACAAATGTGGAGTTATTTGGCAGCACCTAGATAGAATTTAAAGCCACAAGAATGGCTGAGATCCTTGAGGGCAGATGTTCATGAATTTGGGAAGAAATTACATCTTTATTTTCACTTTCCTCTAAGTGAAAATTTGCATTTCCTTCAATTATTAATGTGGACAACAAACCAGAGTATTGTTATCAGTATCTGCAATTTGTAACCCAAGGAGAGCATAGATATTTTGATATTTTCACATGTTACTACAGTTGTTGGTGATATCATATTATCATTTATGCCCATCACTTCTTAAGGGAATTATTAAACCCACCATAAGACCAACATGACTACATTTTGTCTCAGACACTTGTACATTTAATGTGCTGGGATGCAAAGGCTACACTGGTGGTTTTTTAATAGACTACTTTTAAGAGTAGTTTTAGGCTAAAATAGAGTGGAAGGTACAGGGATTTCCCACATACCCCCTGCCCCTCCATATGTCATGTCTCCCCTGTTATCAACATTCTCCACCAGAGTGACACATTTGTTACAATTAATGAACCTACATTGGCTCATTGTCACCTGAAGTCAGTAGTTTAGGGTTTCACTCAAGGTATTGAACTTTCTGTGGACTTGGACAAATGTTTGATGACATGCACACACCACTAAAGTTTTGCACATAGTTTCACTGCCATACAAATCCTCTGTACTCCTATTCATCCCTCCCTCTCCCCAATCCCAAACAACCATTGATTATTTTACCGTCTCCATAGTTTTGCCTTTTTCAGAATATCATACAGTTGGAATCATACAGTATGTAGTCAGATTGTTTTCTTTCACTTGGTAATATGAATTTAAAGTTTCTTCTGTGTCTTTCTATGACTTGATAGTTCATTTCTTTTGAGCACTGAATAATATTCTGTTGTCTAGATGTACCATGCTTTATTTATCCATTCACCAAGTAAAACACATCTTGTGTATTAGTCACTCAGTCATGTCTGACTCTCTGTGATCCTGACTGTAGCCCACCAGGCTACTCTGTCCATGGAATTCTCCAGGCAAAAATACTGGAGTGGGTAGCCATTCCCTTCTCCAGGGGATCTTCCCAACCCAGGGATTGAATCTGGGTCTCCTGCATTGCAGGCAGATTCTTTACTGTGTGAGCTGCCAGGGAAGCCAAAAGACATCTTGATTGCTTCCAGGTTTTGGCAGTTATGAATAAAGTCACAGTAAACATTGTGTGAAGGTTTTTATGTGGGTATAAATTTTCAGCTCCTTTGGGTAGATACCAAGGAGTATGATTGCTAGATCACGTGTTAGGAGTGTGTTTAATTTTGTAAAAAACCATCAACCTGTTTTCCGAAGTGACTGAGTTCCTATCAAGGATGAGTGAGGGTTGCTGATGCTCCACGTCTTCCCCAGTATTGGGTATTGTCAGTGTTCTGGATTTTGACCATTCTTTTTGGTGTGTAATGCTGTCATAATTGTCTGAACCTGCATTTCCCTGATGACAGATAATGTAGAACATCGTTTTCATATGCTTATTTCCCAGCTGTGTTATCTTCTCTGGGGGAGTGTGTGTTAAGGTTTTTGGCCCATTTTAAAATCAAGTTGTTTGTTTTCTTATTGTTGAATTTTAGGAGTTCTTCGTATATTTTAGATTATTCATACCTCATTGGAAATATCTTTTGCGAGTATTTCCTCCCAATCTGTGACTTAACTTTTCATTCCTTTGACAGTGTCTTTTGCAATGCAGAAATTTTAAATTTGTATGAAGTCTAGTTTTTCAGTTAGTTTTTTTGTGCCTCTAAAATTAGTGTTTTAATTAAAAAAAAAAATTCTTGCAAACAGCAGGCTTTTTCATGCAAGGAAATCTCAAGAGGAAGAGCTAAGATACTCCCAAAACTTGGATTTACCATTTAACAAAATTCTTTTCTCTAACATCCTATAAACTAAAGAGAGAATTTAGTTTAACAATGTTCACTGAAAATGTTCAGGTTGGCTTTTAGACTGAAACAGAAGAGAAATAGTAGGAAGAGTTCATCCAATCAAGGACGTGACAACTGGTTGACCCTCCAGCTGAACCTGGGCAACCTGAGGCTCCTCATCCTCACCCTGTCTTTGGAATATACATTCTGCCCACTGTTCCCATTGTGGGAGCTGTTTTCAAGGACGTCGTAAATTTGAGAAAATAAGGTGTTGAGACCATCTGGACTCAATATATGACTGAACCCAGTTAAGGCCTCCACATAAACTTTTAAGATTGGGGGGTGGCAAGTCCGTAAATCTACTTGTCTTGCAGCCACCCAAGATAAGCCTCACATGTAAGCTCCTTTGCTTGTTAAACTGTCCACCTATCAATCTAGAGGGATCTGCCTTTTTCCTCAGTCTCTCCTTGCCCTCCTTGAATGGGGGCCAGTTTCAGATTTCACCTGGTTAACTCCCAAGGTTTCAGACCAACAGAAATCTAGGAAAGGTTCTAATGCCAGATATTTTGATACATTGTAGAATTATCAAAATATCTTAGCATTTTGAAATAAGCAGTAGAGGAATTGACAGCCCCAGCATTCTCCTTGCATATGCATCTGGAAGAAGAATTCTTATTTTGTGAGTCTCTTTTGGAAATGATCAGGGCTTTGGACATGTTGGAAATGGTGAAAAGTTGTTTTATTGCTGTTTTTTAAAAAATTATTTTTCCAAACAAATCTTCAACTGGAAAAAAGACTTGTACTTCTTACATCAGGGGTCCCCAAACCCCAGGCCACAGACCAGTAACTGGTCGATGACCTGTTAGGAACTTGGGCCACACAGCAGAAGGTGAGCAGCAGGAAAGCGAACAAAGCTTCATCTGTGTTTATAGCTCTTCCCCACTGCACACATTACCACCTGAGCTCCAGCTCCTGTCAGATCAGCCATGGCATTAGATTCTCATAGGAGTTCGAACCCTGCTGTGAACTGCACGTGGGAGGGATCTAGGTTGTGACTACTTATGAGAGTCTGATGCCTGATGATCTGAGATAGAGCTGAGGCCATGATGCTGGCACTGGGGAGCATCTGCAAATAGATTATCATTAGCACAACAGACATAATGTTCTTGAATCATCCCCAAATCATTTTCCCTGTCCCCAGTCTGTGGGAAAATCATCTTCCATGAAACCAGTCCCTAGTGCCAAGAAGGTTGGGGACAACTGCCTTTCCTGACCGGTCCCAGCAAGGCTTGGTAATGTATCTGGTATTGCTACCTTAACAGAAAAGGAAGCATCTCATGATATCATCACTTCTTGTTTTCTACACAGACATGCACTGGGAATGTAAACCCTTCTTGAAGTCTTGTGAGAACCTTTGCCAACCACCATCAAAGTCATCAGTATTATCCTTGATAATCCCTCTGAATCATTGAATTTAAAAAATTGCCAATAAGAGGACCAGGATATTGAATGTATGTTTACCAAATAGTTCACTGGCCTTCCCAGAGAGCAATACCTAAGTGCTTCTTTGAATTAAGGACAGTTGCTTTAATTTTTATAAAAAAAAAAAAAAAGAAAAGAAAGAAAGAAATTCCACAGTCAGAATACCTTGAAAAGAATGATTTATCCATGTGCTGCCTTACCTGGCAGTTATTTTTAACCATGTGAATGAGATAAAGTTTTCATTTCAAACCTATTATGTTTTATACTTAAAAAAAATATTGTAAGGATTAGCAGCTGATTGGGAAGACCAGAATAGAGGCTGACATCCTTTCCAAACTGAAATGCTAAAGGATGTGCTTTACTCTGAGATGGTTATCAATTTTTCTAAAAAAAGAAATCCATGAACACCTAGAAACTACAGAGGACTCCTTCAGAAGTTACTTCTATCTTGATGGTATTAAATCTGAACCACAGATCTAAAACCCTTTTCTTCCTGATATAAACTCTATTAAAGATTTTGTCCCAGCTTACAGTCTTTGATCTTGGGACTGAATCTTATTATAGTTAAACACAAAAAGCCGTTGAGAATTCTGGTGTTCTTTGAGATAAGATTTTTTTTGGTCCTTTAAAGTGAGGTAAAGAGGCTTTAACTCCATTTGCAAAAATATATATACCTTAGCTAATCAAGATTTTCGATACTTGCAACCATTAAAACAAATATTTGAAATTGAAGGAATTTCTTCCATACCATACCATGTAATATATATGATATGTTGTCCTGTTGAAAACCATCTCACAATTTGATGTCATTTTACAAGTTAAGAGATAACTTGAATAAGCCTTTACACTGATATTTTAAAATAAGACATGAAGCTTACCGGTATTTGAAATGCATTGCCTTATTTCTGTGTTAATAAAATGAATGAATAATATCATTCATTTATTTGGAAATATCTTATAATTACATTTCAATATAGTTTCCTGTGTAATTCTAAAATGTTTATTTTTTGCATTTAAATATGGGAGAGAATTCATAGGCTTCACTTTACTTCTAAAAACAGTTAAGAACCCTTGATTTAGGGAGAGGTTATAGGCAAAGCAGAGAAGGCAATGGCACCCCACTCCAGTACTCTTGCCTGGAATATCCCATGGACGGAGGAGCCTGGTAGGCTGCAGTCCATGAGGTTGCTAAGAGTTGGACATGACTGAGTGACTTGACTTTGACTTTTCACTTTCATGCATTGGAGAAGGAAATGGCAACCCACTCCAGTGTTCTTGCCTGGAGAATCCCAGAGACAGAGGAGCCTGATAGGAGGCTGTCTATGGGGTTGCACAGAGTTGGACATGACTGAAGTGACTTAGCAGCAGCAGCAGTAGCAGTAGCAGTACAGGTAAAGAAAAAAAAAAAAAAACTAAGTCATGTGATTAGGATTTGAGAACTAACAATTAGAGATCTAGCGGAAGAGAAGTTGGCCTTCCCTAGTGGCTCAGTGGTGAAGAATCCACCTGCCAATGGAGGGGACATAGGTTCAATCCCTGGGTTGGGAAGATCTCCTGGAGAAGGAAATGGCAACCCACACCAGTATCCTTGCCTAGGAAATCTCATGGACAGAGGAGCTTGGTGGGCTACAGTCCATGGGATGGCAGAAGAGTTGGACATGACTTAGTGACTAAACAACAACAACAACAAGAGACATTAGCAAACAGACTGAAAGACAGCAGCCATAAGTTAGGAGGAAAATCAGACAGTTTTGTAGAATGGAAATCAAGGGAAGAATGTGTCTAAGGAAGGAGAGTGGTCACTTATTACAGTGTTACCAAGAGGTTGATTAATGTAGTTTCCCTTGACCTTGACATGAATAGCTTCATTGGAATGTAATTTCCATGAGTAAATGAGTGGCAGGTGAAGAATTGGAGACAGTACCTATAGACAACTCAGTGACGAAGCCTTCCTCACTGTGAATGGGAGCAGAGAAATGGGGCAGTTCCCAGGATCTGTGATCAAGACATGGTTTTTATAAAAGAGGGGACCTACTTGGCTAAATGACTGTGCTGCCAGGGAGAAACTTCAGATGAAAGAGAGGGGGACAAATGCAGGAAGGCAGTCATTGAGAAAGAGAGAAGCACAGAGCAGAGACAGAGGAAAGGCTGGACACGTGGGTCCAGGTTCAGGAAGGCTGATAAGTTTACTGATGAGTGATGAGGGTGTTTTTTCTATGATCCAACGGATGTTGGCAATTTGATGTCTGGTTCCTGTGCCTTTTCTAAATCCAGCTTGAACATCTGGAAGTTCACGGTTCACGTACTGTTGAAGCCTGGCTTGGAGAATTTTTTGCTAGTGTGTGAAATGAGTGCAATTGTGTAAAAGAATTCCAGAAAAAGCAAGAGAATTCCAGAAAAACATCTATGTCTGCTTTATTGGTTACACCTTGAGTACATCAAGGCTGTGTATTGTCACTCTGCTTATTTAATTTATATGCAGAGTAAATCATGCAAAATGCCGGACTGGATGAAACACAAGCTGGAATCAACATTCCCGGGAGAAAGATCAGTAACCTCAGATATGCAGATGACTCCACCCTTATGGCAGAAAGCAAAGAGGAACTAAAGAGCTTCATGACGAAAGTGAAAGAGAGAGTGAAATACCTGGCTTGAAACTCAATATTCAAAAAACAAAGACCATGGCATCCAGTTCCATCACGTCATGGTAAATAGATGGGGAAATAGTGGAAACAGTGAGAGACTATTTTGGGGGCTCCAAAATCACTGCAGATGATGACTGCAGCCATGAAATTAAGATGCTTGCTCCTTCGAAGAAAAGCTATGACAGACCTAGAGAGCATATTAAAAAGCAGAGACATGACTTTGCCAACAAAGGTCCTTCTAGTCAAAGCTATGGTTTTTCCAGTAGTCATGCATGGACGTGAGAGTTGGACTATAAAGAAAGCTGAGTGCCAAAGAATTGATGCCTTTGAACTGTGGTATTGGAAAAGACTCCAGAGAGTCCCTAGCACTTCAGGGAGATCAAACCAGTCAATCCTAAAGGAAATCAGTCCTGAATATTGATTGGAAAGACTGATGCTGAAGCTGAAGCTCCAATACTTTGGCCACCTGATGTGAAGAACTAACTCCTTGGAAAAGACCCTAATGCTGGGAAAGACTGAAGGCAGGAGGAGAAGGGGATGACGGAGGATAAGATGGTTGGATGGCATCATCAACTTGATGGACATGAGTTTGAGCAAGCTCCATAGGCTGGTGATGGACAGGGATGCCTGGTGTGCTGCAGTCCATGGGGTCACAAAGAGTCAGACATGACTGAGCGGCTGAACTGAACTGAACTAATGAGAGTGCTTGCTGATTGCTGACTTCTTGTCTGATTGCAGCTGTTCCTTGATAAAGCATGAGGCAGTGTTGTTAGTTCAGGAAAGGAGGGTAAATAGGCATTTTAGGGGAGTGGGGAATGTATATACTAGAAAAGTGTAGGAGGGTTCTTGGGCAGTGAAAAGTGTTCATTGAGATTTGTGATCATTCCTTGTTTTCAGAATTTTACTTTGAAAAATTTCAAACATATCTGAAATAAGTATTTACATCCCCTTCCCTTAGATTAACATGTTCTTTCTCTCTCTTCATATTTAATATACATTTCTGTTGTTGAACTGTTTGAGAGTCAGTTGCAATGTGACAGGCTTCCCTAGTGGCTCTGACAGTGAAGAATCTGCCTGTAATGCAGGAGGCCTGGGTTCAGTCCCTGGGTCAAGAAGATCCCCTGGAGATGGGAATGGTAACCCACTCCAGTATTCTTGCCTGGAGAATTCTATGAACAGAGGAGCCTGACCCCAGTCCATGGGGTCGCAAAAGAGGCAGACACAACTGAGCAACTAACACACCACCACAGTGTGACACTTTGCCCCTAAATGCGTCACTGGGGAACAAGGTCTTTCTACTTGAATACAAAGGTAACACTCAGGAACTTTAATACTGATACCACAGTTCATTTTCCAAGTTTTCTAACTGCCCTAATCATGTACTTAGTAGTTGTGTTTTGTGTGTTTACACATTGCTTTAAATACTCATGTCTCTTCATTATTTTTTAACATGGAACGGTTCCTGACTTTTGTTTCTTTCCTTTTTCTTTTTTTAGTCTTCCATTCTTTCTTGATATTAATGTTTTTGAAAAGGTCATGCCAGTTATTTTTAAGAATGTTGTCATTGCTGTTTTAGAGTGAAACTTAGAGAAGGCTTGTGTGATTTTCCTTAGCAAAATTCAGGTGTTCAGGTGCACACAGGGAGGAAGCCCTCAGGGTAATTAGGTTTAATCCGCACTGTGTGTGATTAGAAAAAAAAGAAGAGAGAAGTTCAGGGTCATTATAAGGGAGTTTTATTGGTAAACCATGAAATCTAAGCGGGTAGAGAGGGAAGGGAGAACATGAAGGGAGTGTTGGATAATAATGATAAAAAGTTCACCAATTGGCTGGAGATCTCTACGAAGTCTCTAAAAAGTGAAAGAATTATATCAGGAATATAGGAAATGCAGCTGGTCAGTGAAAATATCTGTGCTTTTTCATGAACTAGGTCTGCTGAAAGCCCAATACTTATGGATGGGGTAAAATATGGGAGATTGACCCCATACACAAAGTTGTTTTATGAGCCCCATTACTAGGGAGAAAAGTACAGCATATATTTAAAGACTTGTAAAAGTCTTTTACTGTAACTGACTTCATGTCACACCTCAGAAGAGGAATGCCCATAATTCTCATTCTTTATTATACTCCTAGCATCCTTAGCAGAAAGATGTGTTGTTGACAGACATCTGTCATGTAGAACATTTAAGTGACTAATGAAGTCATTTAGCTCAATAATGGTAAAACTGGGAGGAAGACCAGAGCACTCACACACACACTGTATTAGCCTTGCTGAACACTCCCCAAATCACATGATGTGTGTGTGCATGCATGCTAAGTTTCGTCCGACTCTTTCCAACCCATGGACTATAGCCTGCCAGGCTCCTCTGCCCATAGAATTCTCCAGGCAAGAATACAGGAGTGGGTTACCATTCCCTTCTCCAGGGGATCTTCCCACTCAGGGATCCTATCTTCATCTCTTTACAGCCCCTGCATTGGCAGGCGGGTTCTTTACCACTAGCGCCATCTGCTGTTTAGTCGTTCAGTCGTGTCTAACTCTTTGCAACCCCATGGACTGCAGCACGCCAGGCTTCCCTGTCCTTCGCCATCTTCTGGAGATTATTCAAACTCATGTCCATTGAGTCGGTGATGCCATCCAACTGTCTCATCCTCTGTCGTTTCCTTCTCCTGCCTTCAGTCTTTCCCAGCATCAGGGTCTTTTCTAATGAGTCTGCTCTTTGCCACAGGTGGCCAAAGTATTGGAGCTTCAGCTTCAGCATCAGTTCTTCCATAGAATATTCAGGGTCCATTTCCTTTAGGATGGGCTAGTTGATCTCCTTGCACTCCAAGGGACTCTCAAGAGTCTTCTCCAACACCACAGTTCAAAAGCATCAATTCTTTAGAGCTCAGCCTTCTTTATGGTCCAACTCTTACATCCATACATGACTACTGGAAAAACCATAACTTTAACTAGACAGACCTTTGTTGGCAAAGTGATGTCTCTGCTTTTTCATATGCTGTCTAGGTTGGTCATAGTTTTTATTCCAAGGAGCAAGCATCTTTAATTTCATGGCTGTAGTCACCATCTGCAGTGATTTTTGAGCCCAAGAAAATGAAGTCTCACTATTTTCCAGTGTTTTCCCACCTGTTTGCCATGAAGTGATGGGACTGGATGCCATGATCTTCACTTTTTGAATACTGAGTTTTAAGCTAGCTCTTCCAGTCCTCTTTCACCTTCATCAAGAGCCTCTTTAGTTCCTCTTCGCTTTCTGCCATAAGGGTGTTGTCATCTGCCTATCTGAGGTTACTGATACTTCTCCCACAATCTTGATTCCAGCTTGTGTTTCATCCAGTCCAGCATTTCGCATGATTTACTCTGCATATAAGTTAAATAAGCAGGGTGACAATACACAGCCATGACATACTCCTTTTCCTATTTGGAACCAGTCCATTGTTCCATATCCAGTTCTAACTATTGCTTCTTGATCTGCATACAGGTTTCTCAGGAGGCAGGTGAGATGGTCTGGTATTCCCATATCTTAAAAGAATTTTCCAGTTTGTTGTGATCCACACAAAGGCTTTTTAGAATTGATAGTGAAGCAGATGTTTTTCTGAAATTCTCTTGCTTTTTCTATGATCCAACGGATGTTGGCAATTTGATCTCTGGTTCCTCTGCCTTTTCGAAATCCAGCTTGAACATCTGGAAGTTCACGGTTCATGTATTGCTGAAGCCTGGCTTGAAGAATTTTGAGCATTACTTTACTAGCGTGTGAGATGAGTGCAATTGTGCGGTAGTTTGAGCATTCTTTGGCATTGCCTTCCTTTGGGATTGGCATGGAAACTGACCTTTACAGTCCTGTGGCCACTACTGAGTTTTCCAAATTTGCTGGCAGCTGTATTGCTACCTAAGTCACCTGCACATCACACAAAGTAAGTGAAGTCATTCAGTCGTGTCCGACTCTTTGCGATCCCATGGACTGTAGTCTACCAGGCTTCTCCGTCCATGGGATTTTCCAGGCAAGGGTACTGGAGTGGGTTTCCATTTCCTTCTCCTGGGGATCTTCCCGACCCAGGGATTGAACCCAGGTCTCCTGCATTGCAGGCAGATGCTTTACCCCCTGAGCCACCAGGGAAGCACATCACACAGGCTCGGTTTAATGGACATCTCTAGTTCGATTACTCTATTTAGTGACTCTTATGCCGCCAAAGCCCAACTTTGATATAAGAAGCTGTCTAGAAGGAATAAATTCTTAAAGCTGTGCCCTCCACAAATAATTTTAAAATACAAAGGTATAAAATAACTGGAAGGCCCTTATTATCACTTAATTCTCATGATCCCAGGCAGAAAGCCAAAGCATTTATAGATGTGATGAGTACCAGCTCCAGTATCAAAACTGTTTTATGAGCAACAATCCACCATGAGTGCAGATTCCATCTACCTTCATTCATTGGCTTTCTTCACTGTTTTCACAAGCCAGCATTCATTTGAACTATATGAGGCTCTATTTATGAATATATATATGTATATATTTGTGAATACATATATACATACACACACATATACGTGTGTGTGTGTGTGTATATATATATATATATATATATATATATTTCTGGGGGAGGGCATGGCAACCCACTCCAGTATTCTTGCCTGGAGAATCCCATGAACAGAGGAGCCTGGCAGGCTACAGTCTATAGTGTCGCAAAGAGTCAGACATTGCTGAACTGACTTAGCACTTCATGACATGCACACACACACACACACATATATATATATATATTTGAACAAAGTTTAAAAAACTTTTTGAGAAAAATATGAATATTATTACATTGTAAGAGAAAAAATATGAATATTATTCTCTTTTAAAAGGGCTTTCTGAGAGAGGAGCATAGTGATGGAAAACATACTAGAAACTATTAAGAATTTACATACTGTGCTTTTTTGATAAAATAGCTGAAATAGAATTATTTCAGTTGTGCTATTTAAATCAATTTGCTGTCTGAATTACTAGCTTCAGAAAATGATCCCAGTAAAATAATATCTACATTATTATCATCCCAGTAAAATAGCATCTCAGTGTAGCTTCATATTAATATACACCAGAAGCACATTCTGCGGTCTTTATATTAGATTTTAATTCAATTGCATTATCTTCCAGAAAAAGCTGACTGGCCTGGATTTGGGCCTGTTGACATGAGAACATATTTCAGTGAGCCCCAGAGAGGATCAAAATATAGGCTTCAACTGCCCCCTGGTGACTGATAAGCAGAATAACCAAATATAATTCAAAGTCTGGAATAAACAGGTTTTCTCCTTTGCCATTTATCTATTCATTTATAAGAACATATTAGGAATTCTATTATGTACTTTGTTATGCACTGAAGATAAAAAGATAAGTGAAGTGAAGTGAAGTGAAGTCGCTCAGTCGTGTCTGACTCTTTGCGACCCCATGGACTGTTGCCTACCAGGCTCCTCTGTCCATGGGATTTTCCAGGCAATAGTACTGGAGTGAATTGCCATTTCCTTCTCCAGAAAGATAAGTGGGATACAGATTTGTGTCATAGTAAAATCAGGGTGAAAAGATAATTTCAGCTTTCCCTGCTAAATGCCATTGTAGTGATTCTTTTTTTTTTTTTCTATTCTGATGAAGTTATTATGTGGGCATTTTTGTAGGTATTCTTATGGCAATATTACTTAGAAATTCCTGAAAAATAAAACATCTTTCTACACAAGTGTAATTCCTGTACCAACACAAATCTAGAAGACACATAGTAAATAATTACATATTTCCAGTTTTTCCTAGGACTTCCCGGGTGGCTCAGTGTAAAGAATACACCTGCAGTGCAGGATAGACGGAGATGTGAGTTTGATCCCTAGGTCGAGAGGATCCCCTGGAGGAGTAAATGGTAACCTACTCCAGTGTTGTTGCGAGGAAAATCCCATGGACAGACGAGCCCGGCAGGCTACAGTCTATGGGGCTGTACAAGAGTTGGACTGAGCAACTGAACAACAAAGTTTTTCCTAGGCAGTATTTTGGCCACCTCATGTGAAGAGTTGACTCGTTGGAAAAGACTCTGATGCTGGGAGGGATTGGGGGCAGAAGGAGAAGGGGACGACAGAGGATGAGATGGCTGGATGGCATCACTGACTCGATGGACATGAGTCTGAGTGAACTCCGGGAGTGGTGATGGACAGGGAGGCCTGGTGTGCTGCAATTCATGGGGTCGCAAAGAGTCGGACACGACTGAGCGACTGAACTGAACTGAATTGAACATGAATCTGTATTTTTTTTTTTTCTGATTTACCCATATTGCTTTTATCCTACTAATAATGTTTACAGTTTTAAACATTTTCATTCTCCCCAGGGTCAGCATTATCAAATCTATTAAGCAGATGAAGAAACTGAGGCAGAAGTCAGCCTTACCTGATAATTCAGTGTAATAGATGAGATCACAACTCGAATTGTCTAATTGCACCTGTTGTCTTGGCAGATTCATCCAATAACTTTTGTGTGGTTTCTGATGATAAATATGAGGGTCTTATGAAGCCAGAGTAACATGAGATAGCCATTTACAAGAAGGGTTAAGCCACATGTTGGATCATTTCCAGCATCAGCTACTGAGCAGCTGTCACAATTCTCTTGGGTTAGATGGAGTCTTTTTTCAAGTTATGTAAGTCCCATATCCAATTACCAATCCCCAACATCACCCAGGCCCAGGCTTGGCACTGCTCAACCAAATGACACGCTTGTGGTGCCAGAGCAAAGCAATTACATAAATAATTTACTTGGGTCTTCTTTAATCCTATACAAGAGAAGCTTATGGTAATCCTAATTAGTATTTTACTCACTCGGCACAGTCATGTAACAGCAATCTCCTAATGAATTCTCAACACTGAGCATGAAAGGGTGCAAAATTTTTAAAAGATGTATTCCTAATTTAACATAAATCAATGATGTGAGTCAAGATATATACAAAGTTGGTTTATTTGAAAGATATCAATGGTTCTAGATGAAAACTACAGGATAATTTCTAAGAGGTCAAAAATAAAAACCAAAAAACCTAGAGATAGCGGGGAATTTCTTGGTATCATTTTAAAGCTAGGCTCCTTAGTATTTTGAATTTTCAATTCAGCTATTTTTGTTCCATTTCAAAATATTTTCCATTTTCTCATATTTTCTTTTGAGCTATTAAACTAGTTTCTCTATGAGCAATTTTTTGCTTTCATATACAGTACTATGAAATAAAAACTAATTGTTCAACATTTATGTACCACTTAAGATTGTTTCATTTTTGATCATTGGTAGCATACTGGTGAATATAACTATCATTGCTTTGGATCATTGCTTTATAAGAAATGAAGTGAAAATCTTTTCGGGTAGTTTTATGATTTTGTGTGTCTTGGACTCAAATTTTCATAATTAAGTCCAGTTCGTTCAATGACTACACTTAAAATATAAATTCATCAGAAATTTGTTATCTCTAGAGCATGATCCAAAAATTAACATGAATGCTTTCCTCATCTGCACTCAGCTGTATTGTTACCTTTTTTGCTCCCTTTGTTCACTAGTTCATTCATGTGCTAATTGCTTTGTCCATTTACCCACAAATAAGTATCATACAAAATAAAGTCAAGTTTTTTCCCCTCCAGGAGTTGCATGCTCAAGTTGGAAAACCAGTGTTGAAATCAGGACAGGTGCTTCTCATAGAAAAAGTGGTAGGGAATCGAAACAGAGCAAGAAACATCAGAATATGCTGGCAACAAGCTGAATTCTGAAAGGCAAGTAGGAATGAGTTAAGTAGGAGGGCTACCCAGTTTGGTGGATTTTCTACTGTATATCAATGGTATACAAAGATATATATACCTTTATATATCAATATACCATTTTATATATCAATATACCATTGATATACAAATAGATATAGCAACTTGGCCCTTTTTGGGACTCTTAACCAGAGAAATAAGTAAATGGCAGTTCAAGAGGCGCCTAGGTGATATGGCTGAGCTTGAACTTTACCCATTGAGAAATTTCAAGTAGGGGAATAAAAATGACCAGGCTTGAAATTTTAATAAGGTCACTTAGGCAGTAATATGGAAGATATGTTGGAGGAGGCATGGAGCAACGGAAGCAAGGAAATATTAAGAGCCTACTGCAATAATCTGGGCTTGAATTTAAGAGGGCCTAAGGGGGCAGGTAGTTGACAATTTACAATCTTGTGACACTCAAAATGGTCTTGATTACCAGCATGAGCACGTTTGAGAAGCCTGTCTGAAATATACAATCTGGTGCCATATTCCTTACCTTCAGAATCAGTGTTTTAACAAGTTCAAGTAATCTGGTGGCTCAAATGGTAAAGAATATGCCTGCAATGCAGGACACCCGGGTTCTATCCCTGGGTCGGGAAGATTCCCCTGGAGAAGGGAGTGGCTACCCACTCCAGCATTGTTGCCTGGAGATTCCCAGAGGAGGCTGGTGGGCTGCAGTCCATGAGGTTGCAAAGAGTCGGACACAACTGAGCAACTAACACTTTCAGGTAATCTGTATGTCTGGGAGAATCATTCAGACAGAATAGAAACACAGTATGGGCAGTTACTAGAGGAAAAAAAAATCACTCTTAGGTGTGGTCAGTTTGACGTGTTTATGGAACATTCAAGGAAGCTGATCCATAGCAGTTGAGTATATGGATCCTGAGGCTGGGCTGGAGATGCAGTTTACCATTTATCAATCTGTTAGTATTTGAAGCCATGGTCCGACCCAAGTTTCCTGGAATCTGCCCAGGAAATCATATCATTAGGCAGAGGGCCCAGAGGGAGCACTAAGAACATCATTATTTAAAGTTCCATATAGCGAAAGGTATCCACAAGAAACAGAAGGAGGTTCCAGTGGGAGGTCTAAACAACGTGAGAAGTAGGAAGAGTTCCAAGTGGCAGGATGGTCAACATTCTCATTTTCCAGCAGAGCTCACATAAGAACAGACAAAAGTCCATGGATTTGGCAATCTTGATGTCAGAGTAAAGCTATGGGTGGAGATTATTTCCCATTAGTTCGTTCTTGACCTTAGTATGTGGGGATGCAATTTAGTTTCTGCTTTCAAAGTTCAGATGAGTAGAGTGTGTGAGAGGAGCTTGGTATGGAGCCACTTTGCAAATGTTCTCTCTTCCAGTAAGATGGTAAATTCTTTGAGAAATAAGGAAGGCACATAAAGATGAGTAAGACCCAGTCCTAACCCTCAGCGTTTATAACAAATAAGAAATAAGGTATCCATAGTACAAGATGGGACATATATTATAAAATATAGGGATTCAAAAGAGGCATATACTACATCCAAACAATCAGAAGAGGCTCCTTACTTCTCCTAAATTGTTAGTACAGAGATGTGCTTACTTAACATTTACATACTTAACACTTAAACTATATTAATTGCTGACTTTTCTCTCAACAAATCTGATGAATTATTAATAAAGTCCCATTTATTCCAAAATCCAAGGAAACTTCAAACTCATTCATGAGATATTTATTAAAATAACACATTTAGGGAAAAAAATCAATACAATGTATACATCATTACTGAAAACTGTATACCATCATACAAAAAAGGATTTTATTTTGGGAAATTGATTCCTAATTTATGGCAAGTTTTACTTTAGAAATAAAACCACAAAACAACACAATCTAATTCAATCTTAAAGGCTGGCATGCTGAGCAAGGAATGTTCTTATTCTTTGTAGGAGTTCCTTCTTTACACTGTCGGGTACCAGGGCTGAAATATAAAAATAAAAACATAAGAGTAAGATGATTCCAATTAATATTTATCAATTTGAGATCTGGTATTTTATTCAGGATTACCAAGTGAAATTTCATAAGTAACCCTCACGCTTCAATAAAAAAAAAAAAGACATCTGAGAAAATAAAGTATATTTGAAATTTATTGTTTGAAAGAACTATCCAATACCTAAAAATATAATGCACATGTAAAAATTCTTTACACTAGGAATAGAAAAGGCCTTTCTGAAAGAGAGGCTGTAAAAGATTGCTAAATCTGATTCAAATGCAACTTAATAAGCCTGGTTAAAATCAAACAAAAAAAACAGAGAATGTACTCTTACAAAAACAGGGCAATCTCTCTACTATACAATTTCTTCAACTTGATAGGAAAAAGATCAGCAGGCTCACAGAAAAATGATGAAAGGAGAAGCACACAGTTCTTGAATGTCAAAAGAATTTAACCTCACAACAGAAATGAAAATTAAAACTACCATTCAGATAGCATGTTTTACCAAGCAGATTGGCTAAAATCCAAAGGTCACTAATATATGTATTGGCAAGGCTGAGGGAAAACTGGCCCTGTTACTTTGGTTGGTGGGAGAATAAATTGATATAGCATATTTGGGGAGATAATTTGGTGATCCTGTATTGAAATAAATGCATATATTCTCTTGAATCAACAAAGATGCAAGAGCTTCAACAATAGTTGTTTCTGTCATATGTTCATGTTTCAAATCTTGAATCATGTGACTGACTATATTATCTACTCTGAATATTAAAACAAAAATGAGGAAATGGGAGTTCCCTGGTGGCCTAGTGGTTAGGATTGCAGGCTTCACTGCCATTTGGCCCAGGTCCATTCCCTTGCTGGGGAACTGAGATCCCAGAAGCTGCAAAGCACAGATGAAAAAAAAAGGTGGGGGGAGCCCTGATCCTTGAAACTTAATATTAAACGTCAGTTATCAAATCTACACTATTTCCCTCCCTTTTGGCTGCTAATAAATAAGGACAAGAAGGAATTAACTTTAACCTCTAATGTTATTTGCTTGAATCCAGAGGAAATGAAATCTTCAGATATAGTTCAATATTTCTACAAAAAATTCCACAAATGACAGAAATCAAATAAGACAGATACTCCTCTTTATAAATTTAGTATAAACCTGCCGAGAAATAAGGACTACAAAATTAAGTCCACTGGAAATGTGATCAATATGTATATTAAATACACTTTTAACTCAAAATTATGATGACTGAGAACAGATCAGCTGCCTTGGGGTTACAGATGAGGTGTGACTATAAAGGAATAGCTTGAGGGAGTCTTTTACAACGAATCTATACATGTGTACAAAGTTCACAGAACTGACACTAAAAAAGGGTCAATTTTACCATATGTTAATTTAAAAAATACTTTAACAATGAAAAGAAAAGATTTATTTTTACTTTTCTTTTTTGCTAATTCTCTAGCAGGGGAGCTATAAGGGATTGAAATATCCAACACATTAGCCTTATGTGTAATAATTCAGTGTTTTACACCAGCCCCCGAGTCATTATTTGCTTTCCTTATTAAAAATAAACCAAGTTGTCTTCTTGGATGTCTAATTAAGAATCTGGTAACTCTGTAACTTCATGATTGGAAATGCAGAGATAATTTCTACCCTGTTAACAGATTTACTTCTTAAATGTTAACAGATTAAGCAAAAATTACAGAAAAAAAGTAGAATCAAAATACAGAAATTTATTTAAAAATATAAATCCATGGGGAGGGCAAAAAATATTGCCCCACCCCGAAATATGATTGACCGACAAAGTTATGTTTTAAAAGATGGCTGAAAAGGACCGTGGGATACTGTAGCTCTTTCCAGGTGGTAGTAATTCAGGGGCCTAGTATTCTCTTGTAATAATTTTAAAGTGATTTACTTTTCACACTTTAATTCTTTTTACTTTTTCTGTGTGAGGAAACAACTAATGGGTTATCTAATTTACCCGCTTCCACTTATAACTACAACCACCCCCTACCGCCTTCCTCAAAATAAATGAAAATAATCTAGTTACACCTAATTATTACATATAGACTTAACATTATTTCCTGTTTCTTTTGATTTCTCTTAACAAGGCATTAAAGGGAGAAATTTAGAAGGCAGCTGAAGTGTGTCTTAAACATGAATTACCCAATCATGAAGTTACGGAGCTACCAGATTCTTAATTAGACATCCAAGGAGACAACTTTGTTTATTTTTAATAAGGAAAGCGAGCAATGACTCAGGGGCTGGTGTAAAACACTGAATTATTACACATAAAGCTAAACTTTACAAATCCTAGCTTCCGGTAATATTTGCCTCTATAAAAAATCCCAAATTTAAGAAATTATCTGTTTTAACAACCATATCAACTTACATGTGTATATTGTTTTAAGAGTACAAAACATTTTACACCTCGTTTGTTACTCAAAACTGCAAGAAAGTTGGCGAGGCAACTATAACTCTTCCCAAAGAGAAGATGCAAGTATACCCACATAATTTTAGAAAGAGTGCTTTTCCCTGTTAAAAAAAAAAAAAAGAAAACCTGAACCAGCAAGAGAGAAAACAAATCATGTCTTAGCCCACACTTCGTTTCACACAATTTGTATTCCTTACCTCTGCCTTTTGGTGTGATTTCAGCCACCAAGTCATCAACAGTAACGTGTTCTAGTCCCTTTTCTTTAATTACCTCTTATGCAAAAGCAAAAAACAAATCATATCATTTAAAATCATTATCTGTAAGAAAGATTTTCATAGAGGAAGGGTTAAGATCATGTTTTTAGAGTCCAGAATGGTCTTTAAAAAAAAAAAAAAAAAAAAGAGGACACTTCTTTTTTTCTTTCTAATGAAGATTTAGTTCAACCTTAAAAACAGCATGTATTCACTAGATTCAAAACATAAGACAAATAGTTGTAACAAGTAGAATGAATTTGAATTATAAATTCAAATTGCCCAAAATTAAAATATGGAACAACTCATTTGTTCTCTTCTCTATGTTGGACCAAGAGGAAGAGGAGGAGGAAAGGAGTTAATACTTACTGGACCCCTATTATGTGCTGGGTGCTTTGCAATATTTAATATTCACGATTATCTAATGGCCTGGGCATTTTCCCCACTTTGAAAGTGAGGCAAGTGATGCTTAAAAATTAAATAACTCATTCAAACATGACTTGAAATCCAGCTCCAGTCTTACACCGAAGGTCTATTTGACCTTGAAGTCTATGCTTTTGTTAATTTGGCACATTGCCTTCTTTGGATTAATGATATAAAGTCTCTACTATCATTATCATTTGTAGAAACCATTACAATGAGAATTCATTATAAATATCCAGAATTCCATCATGCCAAAAGCTGAGCCAGAAAGGAAGGAGGCTCACCTTAGTGACTTGTGGAATCTAGCTAATGGCATCATCATCAATACCCAGTAATTTAACAAGCTTCCATTTTATAATTTAAAAAATATAAGTAATTTTCTAAGAGCTTTTATAGATGATTTTTTTCAAAAATAACACTGTTAAAGACAGGAGATAAAATTTCTATAAGTCTGCCAGCCATAACATGCTCAACATGTTATTAAGAAAAACTGACTAGGAATCACTAATGTTTCACTTCCAGTAGGCACACTGAGAAAGGTGGGATATTTCATGCCAGAGGAAATCTTGCCTCAATTGTTTTAAGAGAAACACAAAGAAACATTTCTAAAATTTAAGGGACAGATCTACATATGATCACTCAGTGCAAGTAGTCTATACCACATGATTCAATTTTCTATTTGTGTACAACTATGCTTGAGCACACAATATATCTTAAAATACTGATTATAATGTTTTCTAGTGAATTTCAGACCCACACAGTTGAGAGCAATGGAATTAGCTTATCTTCTAAATGAAACTGATTACCTTTACAGTGTGCCTTCAACTGATCCTTCCAGCCACATTCAATTAATTTAGCTCTCAGCAACTCTTTGAGGCTGTTGAAAAAGAAGTGTTTCCAAATTAAACTACAACAGTGTACAGTATCTTAGACAGGAATGTTTGAAGCAAAGCTTCACTGTTCAATGAAAAATCCCCTGCCTTCTGGTTACAAAACTTTTAATTTAACCATGGCCTAATCTTGGTTCTATCACTAAAAAGTTCTTTGATCTTATGTGAGTCATTTTAAATGCTGAGCCTCATTTTCATCATCAATAAAATTCAGTCAAGTGGATGGGACACAATACTTCTTAAGAAACCCTACTTGGCCCTTCTTACACACTTTCTACTTCCCTCCACCAACAGGAATATTGTGGGTTTTGTATAACTTCAAAAGGATATTAGTTGAGTTTGAAGCAGCTGTACTTTTGAAAGCTTCAAACCCCAGAATCCATTCTTTAACTACAAATTCTTAACCATTAACTATCTTACTGCCCCATTATATCTCAACCTTATAGACTTCCCCCTCCCTTTTTCTCATTACCCTTCTAAATTATACATTAGCTATATGTTAGTAGCTCAGTCATGTCATGTCGAACTCTCTGTGACCCCATGGACTGTAGCCTGCCAGGCTCCTCTGTTCATGGAATTCTCCAGGCAAGAATACTGGAGTGGATAGCCTTTTCTTTCCCCAGGTATCTTCCCAACCCAAGGACCGAACCCACATCTTCTGCATTGCAGGCAGATTCTTTACCGTCTGAACCACCAGGGAAAAACTTTAGTTACTACATTAACTATGGTATTTCATTAATTCTAAGACTGTACTTTCCCACATTTTAACAATCCAGTCATTGGCCTGCCTATCATAATTTAATTGGCAGTATTTTCTTTTCTTAATGGTTAAAAAAATAATGGTATGTATTACAACTGATGACATCATGGGTGCAAAAAAATATTTTATCTTCTGCAAAACCTACTGTTACAAAGCCTCAATCTTCAACCTAAACCATCTCATTTCTCAGCTTAAACATGTCGAGTCACAAGCCAAACTGCTTCTTTTTCAATACTCCTAACATCTACTACGTGACATTTCCATCTTGATGTTTAATTAAGTCATTTAATCTTAATAGGGCCAAAACCCAACTCTTGCTTCTCTTCCACCTCAAGCTGTTCTTACCAGAAAGGCAACTCCATTCGTCTTGGTGCTCAGGCTAGAAACCTTGGCAGCCTCCTTCACTCAGTAATTTTGATAACACTAATATCCAATCTATAAGCACATCCTACTGGTTCATTTTTAAACATATACCTGAAATTCAAATGCTTTTCACCACCTCTGCCATTACTAGCTAGTTCAAGCCACCATCTTCTCTTGACTGGAGTGCTGCCAAAGCCTCTGACTTGTTCCCTGCCACTTCCTCTCTGCACTTCCTTCTCTCCCTGCTCAAAACCCTCCAGGGATCTCCCGGCTTACTCAGAATGCAATTTCCAGTCTTTACTATAGCCTAAGAGACCCTGCATGGTTTGCCCCCTCCCCAGGGATGTCTCTGACTTTACTGTTTCTCTCTCTTCCCAACTGACTCAGTCTCAGTGGCTTCCATGGGTTCCTCAAAAGGCCAGGCAAGGGAATGTCCTGGCAGTGCAGTGATTAGGACTCGGTGCTTTCACTGCAGAGCCCTGGGTTCCATCCCTGATGAGGGACTAAGGTCCCACAAGGCGTGCAAAACGTGGCCAAAGAAAAACAAGCCAGGCAAGCTGTCTCAGGACCATGGCTCTTAGTCTTCCCACTCCCTCAAATCTTTCTGATCTCTTTATCAGTGAGGTCTACTTTTTTTCCTTTCTATAACACACCTGATTATTCTCTGCTTTATTTTTCCTCTAGAACTCCTCACCATCTGACACACTGCACATGTATTTTCTGTCTCCTTCCATTAGAATGTAAGCAGTATAAAAGAACAGACTTCATTTTGTTCACTATTGTATCTTCAGACCTTAACAGGACATGGCAAATGGTAGAAACTCAGTAACTTAAAGCTATGTGAATGAAGACAAATGAAAAACAATAATACATAATCTCCTACAGCCATTACTGGCCATACTATCCTCTTGGTTTCCCAAGGCACTGTTCTAGAGGCTTTCTTCCTCCTCATTCCTCATATCAAGGGTTGTTGATTTTACTTAAAAAAAAAACAACAAACAAACTGTAAGTTCTTTCCTTTTTTGCTATTTTACTTTTTGCCTGATATTATCTTCACAATCTATCTTTAGTCCTTCAAATCTCCTTCACACTGCCAAAATAACATTCCTAAAGTGCAACATGATCTAGTCAGCCTCTTAAAATTTTTTAATGCCTCCCACCATCCAAGGATAAGTCAACAAATGTTTTTGCAAACCTACCACCTATTTTTCTGCCATTTCTTTGACAGTAAATACACTCTACAACTCCAGTGTGAGAAATCAGGGTAGGGGCTCTAGCAATGGAAATGTGAGCTAGGCAAGGTGGATCATGAATGGCCTATTACTGAACAAGGATGTAACCAAGTTAAGTACATTGCTGAAACTACTAGGAGAAAGGTAGTCTTAGCTGGAGATGTAAATTTTGAGTTCCTAATTCCTGTCACCTTGTGCGTAGTGCCTTCTGGAAAATAAAGCCAACAGAGGAAAGCAGATATGAGATAGGAAAATAAAGACATATTCTTACTGACAATTTTTGAAAGACTGGACCCAGTGGTGCCTGAAGTACCTTCAAAACCCTAGACTTTCAGTAACACAATATTATACATTTCCATTAGTTGAGCTAGTTTCTCATCCTTTTTAATGGAAAGATTTCTGATTATAAAAAAACCACATTTCTCCTCCTGTCTACTGTCTTTCACATTTTAATTGCACAGTTCCCCCAGAATATTATCATATTAGAACAACTTTCTTTGACTTTGCATATTTGTTACCATCTGCCCAGACTGTCCTTTCTCTTTTACTTTGCTGGGGAACCACTAATTCTTCTCTCCTAGGTGAAGTAACACTTCCACCATTCTGGGAGACTTCACTGATCATTTTAATCTCCAGGTAGAAGCTGAAAGTTCCCTCTTAGGTTTCTCTCATACAATTTATCACCCTGCTCCTGGAAGCCTTTTTTGATTCTTTAGCCTCTCCTCTGCATGTGGAAACCTGTTCATTCTTCAGATGTTTACTTGGCCAATTATGTGCTAGGTATGATGCTGGGTATACAATTTCTGCTGTGGAGAAACTCAGATTCTACTTATACAAACTAGCAAAGTAGGCCAGTATAATACAAAGTAATTAAATGCTATGACAGAACAAGGTATTTGGGAATTAACAGATTCCTGTAAGAGATGATATTTAAATTAAAACCTGATAATGAGCTTGAATTACTTAAAGATGGGGGGAAAGAATATTTCAGAGAGTAAGAACAGCAAATGCACTCTGAGGATATGAGACCTTGGTAACTGAAACTGGTTCCATTATGTTGACTCTCTTAAAACTGGGCAACATTTTATCTCCAACGGCAGTTATTTGGGTATGTATTTTTCTTCTCCTTTAGTTACACAGTTTTTGAGAGAGAGTCATTTCCTGTTCATCTTTGTACATGATTCACTTCCCTCCAAGTCTTGCCATATTGAACAGACCTAAGCATTTTTTTTTTTAATTGATGTTAGGAATTGAAGTTTTGGATAATCTCAATTTTCTGTAATTATTTCTACTAACATCAGTATTGTTACTTGATAACTAGATTCTTGTAATATAACAAAATTATAATTTAAAGATGTTAAATGTAATTTATTAATACAATCTATTACTTACCGTTCTCTTTCTCCAGTTTCTATCAACTTTTGGTTAATCGCTGCTCTCATCTGCGCATCTTTGTTCATCTTGCTAACCTGAATATCAACATGTATTTTAAGATATAGAACACTTACAAAGCATTGTCTTCTAAATCCTCTAGGCTAGCACCTCAACAGAGTAACATTCTATCAACTGAAGGGGTGATAAATTTCAACAATGTGTTGACAATGTCATTACTCTAACATTATTTACTGTTTCCCAAGAAGTCATAATGATGAACTTTACAATTTCCCCCTCACCATGTACCCTTCATTAATAAGTCTTTGGATAATAACAATTACTGTACATTTGTTAAATGCATATGTGCCTGGCACTGAGCTAATCTGTTTTTATCTCATTTAATTCCCAGATCTTATTCTTTTATGTAAGTAGTATTAACACAGTTTATATTTTACAGGTGAGGAAACTGAGGAACCAAGATAGAAAAGTGAACTCAGATACTGTGACCCCAGAAGCCCCCAAATACTTTACAAGCACATAACAACTGAATGTTAAATGCATTCAAAATTTGGGGGAAGCTATATAACCTGAATATCAATAAAAGATTAAGTACAGTTGGTGACAAAATTTCCAGGTAAGGCTCTTAAGCACTTTACTTTTCACTAGGATGTACAGAATTACAACGGCCAAACTAGCTGTGTGTGGGTGTGTATGTTCTTTATCAAAACTTGCAGGTTGGCATAAAGAAAAAAGAAATCTCAAATAAATTCCTAACTTAGAAAATTCTCAATTTTCAGTAAAAACAGACAACCAAAACGGTGTAGAAATAAGAGGAAGGTTAAGTTGTAAAACTTGGAATAAGCCAACGTTACCCTACTTATCTGTCACTAACTTGAGAACTTTTGTTGTCTCCCAACTTGCCGCCTTTAAGAAAACTGAGAGTGGCGGTGAGTTTTCAGAGTTGTGTTTTTTCTTTAATGCAACAGGAAAAAGGAGAGGTTGAGAAAGAACTAGGATATGTTTGCCTTTGCAGTTGGAGGCTAACATTTTCAAAATAACACTAAGATCTATAGTCAGGACCTTCCCTAGAATACTGAACTTGATCTTGCCTTCGGTCCGACACTACGGATAGTGACCTTGGACAAGTCAGTTCTTAAAAGGCCTCAGTTTTCTCACTGGTAAAACAAGGGCGCTAGGGGATCCCTCCCAGTTCAGACAGTCTTACGGAAAATAGAATAGGGCGGAGACAGCGGGAGAGGCAGGAGGGGAGGAGCCAGAAAACAAAGCGAGGACTGGCTTCAGGCCAACTCCGGTAGCACGCCCTGTCGGAGAGCCCTACAGGCCCGCGAGCGCGGGTCGGGGAAGCTAACGAAAGACAGCACATCGAAAGGAGCCTGGGCTGGGCCCGTGTCCCGGCCCTGAGGACCACGGGCATAGCTCACCACCATCACCGCGGGCGAGGGCCGTCCCTTCCCAGCGACGAAATGACCCTTGCGCTGACGACCGTTACCTACCACACTCTTCGGCTGCCCGGACCTAGACCCTCAGTAGCTCGGGCACCTAAGCACACAGAAAGCTAGCACACGCATTTCCGGGGCGGGGTCTCGCTACCCTGCCTATAAAGTGAGAATTTAACCAGCGCGGGCCGCCTCCTGGTCGCTCAGCCTTCTGGGTAAGAGAGTCCAGATCCTGCTGTCGCGCGGGCATTGAGTTCACGAAAGACTACATATCCCAGCATGCAACAGAGGCAACTTTCTCGCGGGCACTACATTTCCCAGAAGGCACGCTACGCCGCAGTGTTTTCTGGGATGAGAACCACGCCGCCTCCAAGCCACAGTGCTACCAGGGAAGCGCGGACCTTTCAACGAGAGCTTTACTAATTCTCACGCTGTGCCCCTGGAAGGCGATGGAGGTGGCCGCTAATTGCTCCCTGCGGGTGAAGAGACCTCTGCTGGATCCCCGCTTCGAGAGTTACAAGCTCTCCCTAGAGCCGCTGCCCTCTTACCAGCTGGAACTTGACGCAGGTGGGAAGCGGCGGCACCCTCTCGCCCTCTGTTCCGTTCACCTTTCGGTTTCCTTCGGCGCGACCCATTCTTCATTTTCTTCTTTTTTGACTTCGGCTAGCCAGGCGACTGTGACTTTCCTCACGGTCAAGTCGGGCTGGGGTTTACCATGGCTTTCTCTGGAGAAGGACTCCCTTCCCCGACCGCCTAGGGAGCTGCTTTCCAGTGGCTTTGGCGTAGCAGGACCGTGGGTTCCGCCCTCGGCTCTGCTGCCCGGGCTCCAAGAGCCTGCCCGAGGTACTGCCTAGGCCCGGCCCGCCTGTCGGTCCTGGTCTGATTCCTGCTGCAGAGAGTGCTCAGGACAGGCTTTGCTCTTGGAGCATCCCCTGTGTGCGTTGAGAAGCCACACTTCTTTGGAAGACCTTCTGCTCCTGTCCTCTGGCTGAGACCCAATTCTTAGAAGAGAAACTCCATTGCATTTATAGGCTGTCAGATTGAGGACTCTGTAGTAGGACTTTTCTCTACATCTCGAGAAAAAATTGGAGACGAGTTGGTTTAGTACCCACACTTCTACTTATTTTATCTGTCGGTGGCGGGAATAATCATCCATGTTTTTACAATGTAACGAGTGGCATTTTAGTTGACGATAAAGAGCCCAGAGATTGCATTTTTAATACACAACCCTGCTGATTCTGATTCATGTCAGTGGATCACACTTTGAGCGATAATCTAGAGTTAATAGGTTTTATAGTATCAAGGGTTTATTCGTTTAATGTATAAATTATAGAACCTCAGCAACCTCTCTTGAGAGCCTGTTTTATGTACATGCTGATACAATAAAGATGAATATGATACAGTAATGTAAAGTTGCTATTGTCTAGCTAGGAAGAAAAGTGTAAGCTGATAGTTACAAGAGGATGTGGTAAGGCAGTGATCAGGATATGTACAAAACATAGTGATGGTGTTTCCATGTTTCTCAAACCAGCCAGAGACATCTAGGAAAGCTTCTAGATGAGGGAGTTGATATCTCAGTTGCGCTGTAAAGAATAGGAGTTGATCAGGATAAGAGAAAATGAGCTTGCTGTTTTCTTTTCATTCCCTTTCTTCCACCTGACATTAATAAATGATAACTCCATGTTATTTAGCCTTGCATTAAAAAACCACCTCAAAACTCAGTGGCTCAAAACAGTAAGCAGTTATTAGTGCTTATAAGTCTACAGGTTAGCTAGGTGGTTCTAGTCATGACTCGGCTTTCTCATACATTTGGGGTTCTCTGGCTATAGGCTGCTGTAAGATGGTTTCAGATGCTCTCCTCTTGGCTTTCCTCCGTATGGTCTCATCCAGCAGGCTGCCACAGGCTTATTCCAAGAGACAAGCAGCGCAAGAGTTTTTCCAGGCTCTGCTCGCAGTAAGTTTGCTGTTGTTCCACTGGCCAAAGCAAGTAGTATATTCGAGCGCAGAGTGGGTATGTATGGGAAGACTGCTAATGCAGGTCGACATAGTCCCTTGTGCTTTAGTCATCTTTGGTGTATTTCTTGTTTTTTTTTTTTAATCTCTGTAGGGAAGGAGAATTAGCCAAGATCAGCAAATTAGCAGTGATCAGACTCTCGCCCCACGGCCTCTCGCTCTTGCCCCACGTTTGGTGAATACGTAGTTATGTAACAGCTGAAATCATTTATTGTACTGTGCACGTTCAGTGCCCTCTATAAGCACCACCTGAGAAGCCTTTGCGGCTGCGTTATAGCTGTGTCCGCTAGGTGAACCATGAGAAGAGAAAATAGCGTGTCTGTTTCTATGGCTGCTGTGCCAGTCAGGAGACAGTAAACGTGTCTGCCGTTCCTGCAACTCCTTGAGTTTTCTTCCCTCACCCCTGCTCATGCCTTGCCTACTGTGGTTCAGCAGTGTGCACAGTGAGGGGCCGCGAGATAATCTCCTGTTCAGTTTCTCAGCAAAGCCTGCCCACTCAAAATCTTGTCTTCTCCATGCCTCTACCCTGGTCCAAATCATTGATATCTCTCACCTGAACTATAGTACCTTCCTGACGAGTCCTCCTGCTTTCGATTTTGGGCACCTTCATTCCATTCTCTTTAAGGCAGTACTTGTTATAGTTTTTAATTCTTTGTTTATTTGATATCTGTTTCCTCCACTAGACTGTGAGCTCCATGGAGCTCACTGTGGTGTTTCTCTTTTGCTCAGTGCTCCCTCTGTAGAGACAGTGGTTGGCATAGTCGATACTCAGTACACTGACTGAATGAAGGAGAGAAGTTGTTGAGGTCATTCCATTCCTGGGAAAGCCTAAGCAAAGGGGAAACAATTAGACTCTGTGCAGGGCACTACTGCACTGCTGTTTTGCAAGAGCAAAAAAATCTACTGGGAGGGTGAGAAGATTTAGATAGGTGAAGGCACTTTTTAATCTTTGGCTTTTTTTTATCCTGTGAGTCAGTGTTTCCCAGACTTTTTCATGGGCAATTACAAAGTACAGCTCAGCTGTCATAGATTTACCAGCTTTTTAATTTCCTTAGTGGAGCTGTTTCTTAAAAACCGTCATGTCCTCACCCACCTTTTCATAATCAGAAGGATATTTTGACACCAAAAAAGCAGGAAGCAAACTGTCACAATAAATATTCCTCTTGAGTACATTGACTGTGAAAAAACTAAGATATTCTTTTTCTCCCTCATTTCACCAGTATTGGTCTTAGATTATTGTTTGGAGGTGGAGATGATGAGATGTCATTTACATTAGGGTCTTAAGTAAAGAAGGGAAATCGCTAAATTGGGGATTGAATAGTTCAGTCCTCGGGGCTTCCCCAGTGGCTCGGAGGTAAAGAATCTGCCTGCCAATGCAGGAGACATGGGTTCGATCCCTGGGTCAGGAAGATCCCCTGAAGGAGGAAATGATAACCGACTCTAGTATTCTTGCCTGGGAAATCACATGGACAGAGGCGCCTGGCAGGCTACAGTCCATGGGGTTGCAAAAGAATCGGACACATCTTAGCAACTAAACCACAGCAAGTTCACTCCTAGGTTCTGGGAGATTGAGTTTGGATGATGAAGGGAGTGGAGATGGGGAGACCAGTTGGGATGCTTTGCAGTAGTTCACATGAGGAGCTTTCATTAAGAATTACTTGAGGATGATGAAGAAGAGGTTAATTCTTTGAAAAACTGCCATTTCTAGAGAGTGTGAGATGATTGAGCTGCTCCTCCTGATGGTTTGATTTCTTTTATAACCAGCCCAGGGGGTTCATATTAATTCAACAAACTGTTGGCAGGCACCTGTGGTGTGTGAAGCTCTGCACTTGGGATGTGAGAATGAAGGTGGGGTGTCTGGACTCAAAGAGCTCAGAGCACTGAGTTTTGTTTTCTTGTCTTATATGCTGTTAAATTGTTCTAAAACCCACTTTGCTACCCCCTGTGACACTGCATAAACAGTAAATGTCACTCTGTCTTTTTCTATCCCAAAGAACTAAGCAATAAAAGTCTTTTGTATAAAATGTAACTGCCCTTTGACCTAGCAATTCCATTTCTGGGCCTTTCTCTTATACTTTTTTTCCCCTAGACTCTCCACTCAGTAAATGTATATTCACTTAGCTAATTCATACTCCATTCTTTCATCTTGGTTTACAAGAAAGTCAGATTCCTTTCTTGACTATTAGAACCTATACTATAAAATCTCTACAAATTAGAATATTTACTTTTCCATAGACCTGATTCTTCATAGACTTTATCAAATTTCTCAGCATTTGGTGTCTGTTTTCTCTGCTAAGACTATATTCTGTGTTGAGAGTCCTGTATCCATCTTTTTCTTCAGTGTTTCATCTCTGGGGCTGAAGCATGACTGATTAGTAATAGATGATTTTATATCACACACAACATTAAACAGCTTTTGTTGTTCAGTCACTCAGTTGTGTCTGACTCTTGGCAACCCCGTGGACTACAACATGCCAGGCTTCCCTGTCTTTCTCTATCTCCTGGAGTTTGCTCAAAGTCATGTCCATTGAGTCAGTGATGCTATCTAACCATCTCATCCTCTGTTGTCCACTTGTCCCCCTGCCCTCAGTCTTTCCCAGCATCAGGATCTATTCCAGTGAGTTGGCTCTTCACCTTTGCTGGACAAAGTATTGGAGTTTCAGCATCAGTCCTTCCAATGAATATTTGGGGTTAATTTCCTTTAGGATTGACTGATTCGATCTCCTTGCTGTCCAAGGGACTCACAGGATTCTTCTCCAGCACCATAATTTGAAAGCATTAGTTCTTTGGCACTCAGCCTTCTTTAAGGTCCAACTCTCACTTCGGTACATGACTGCTGGAAAAACCATAGCTTTGACTAGATGGACCTTTGTTGGCAAAGTGATGCTTTTTGCTTTTTAAATATGCTGTCTAGGTTTGTCATAGCTTTTCTCCCAAGGAGCAAGTGTCTTAATTTCATGACTGCAGTAACTGTCCACAGTGAATTTGGAGCCCAAGAAAACAGTCTGTCACTGTTTGTATTGTTTCCCCATCTATTTGCCATGAAGTGATAGGACTGGATGCCATGATCTTAGTTTTGAATGTTGAGTTTTAAGCCAACTTTTTCACACTCCTCATTCACCTTCATCAAGAGGCTCTTTAGTTTCTCTTCACCTTCTACCATAAGGGTGGTGTCATCTGCATATCTGAGGTTATTGATATTTCTCCCAGCAGTCTTGATTTCAGCTTGTACTTCATCCAGCCTGGCATTTCTTATGATGTACTCTGCATATAAGTTAAATAAGCAGGGTCACAGTTCACAGCCTTGACGTACTCCTTTCCCAATTCTAAACCTGTCCATTGTTCCATGTCTGGTTCTAACTGTTGTTTCTTGATGTGCATACAGGTTTCTCAGGAGGCGGGTAAGGTACTCTGGTATTTGCATCTCTTTAAGAATTTTCCACAGTTTGTAGTGATACACACAGTCAAAGGCTTTATCGTAGACAATGAAGCAGAAATAGATGTTCTTCTGGAATTCTCTTGCTTTTTTCTGTGATCCAGCAGATGTTGGCAATTTGATCTCTGGATCGTGTACCTTTTCTGAATCCAGCTTGTACATGTGGAAGTTCTTGGTACATGTATTGTTGAAGCCTAACTTGAAGGATTTTGAACATTACCTTGCTACACGTGGGGCTTCCCTTGTGGCTCAGCTGGTAAAGAATCCGCCTGCAATGTGGGAGACCTGGGTTCAATCCCTGGGTTGGGAAGATACCCTGGAGAAGGGAAAGGCTACCCACTCCAGTATTCTGGCCTGGAGAATTCCATGGACTGTATAGTTCATGGGCTCACAAAGAGTTGGACACAACTGAGCAACTTTCACTTTCACTTGCTACGTGTGAAATGAGCACAATTGTGTGGTAGTTTGAATTCTTTGACATTGCCTTTCTTTGGGATTGGAATGTGGCCAGTCCTGTGGCCACTATTGAGTTTTCCCAATTTGCTGGCATATTAATTGCAGCACTTTAACAGCTTTACTGAGATATAAATGACAATAATCTACAGATATTTAACTGTATAGTTAGTTTTGACATGTGTCTGTATACACTTAGGAGGTCATTACCACAATCAAGAAATTAAACTTAGCCATCATCCCTAGAATTTCCCTTGTTCCTTTCTGTATCTGGCCCAGAGTTAGTTAGGAGGGAACAGGGAGGAAGAAAAAGGCAGAAGTGATCTCCCCTTGTAGCCCACCACGCTCCTCTGTCAATGCGATTTTGCAGGCAAGAATACTGGAGTGGGTTTCCATTACCTTCTCCAGGGAATCTTTGCAACCCAGGGATCGAACCCAGGTCTTCTGCACTGGCTGGCAGATTTTATTTTTTTTTTTAAAACCACTGAGCTACCAGGCACGCCCCTAAGGTTTATAATGTACATCTTTAAATTATTACATGATACATTCAAATGATATTTTATTATTTCATGTATAGTTTGAGAACCAAAAGTATACTTCCATTTCTCTCCTTTATGATATTGTCATGCGTTTTACTTTTACATATTACTATAAACTTATGTTGTTGTTCAGTCTCTTAAGTTGTGTCCGACTCTTTGGGACCTCATGGATTTCAGCACACCAGGCTTCCCTGTCCTTCGCTATCTTCTGGAGTTTGCTCAAACTCATGTCCATTGAGTTGTTGATGCCATCCAACCATCTTAGCCTCTGTTACCCCCTTCTCCTCCTGCCCTCACTCTTTCCCAACATCAGGGTCTTTTCCACTGAGTTGGTTCTTCACATCAGGTGGCCAAAGCATTGGAGCTTCAGCGTCAGTCCTTCCAGTGAATATTCAGGGTTGATATCCTGTAGGATTGACTGTTTTGATCTCCTTGCTGTCCAAGGGACTCTCAAGAGTCTTCTCTAGCACCACAATTTGAAAGGATCAGTTCTTAGGCACTCAACATTTTGTTTAAATAGTTAATTACCTCTTCAGTTCAGTTCAGTCGCTCAGTTGTTTCCAACTGTTTGCAACCCCATGAATCGCAGCACGCCAGGCCTGCCTGTTAATCACCAACTCCCGGAGTTCACTCAAACTCACGTCCATCGAGTCAGTGATGCCATCCAGCCATCTCATCCTCTGTTGTCCCCTTCTCCTCCTGCCCCCAGTCCCTCCCAGCATCAGAATCTTTTCCAATGAGTCAACTCTTCGCATGAAGTGGCCAAAGTACTGGAGTTTCAGCTTTAGCATCATTCCTTCCAAAGAAATCCCAGGGCTGACCTCCTTCAGAATGGACTGGTTGGATCTCCTTGCAATCCAAGGGGTTCTCAAGAGTCTTCAACACCACAGTTCAAAAGCATCAATTCTTCGGCACTCGGCTTTCTTCACAGTCCAACTCTCACATCCATACATGACCACTGGAAAAACCATAGCCTTGACTAGATGGACATTTGTTGGCAAAGTAATGTCTTTGCTTTTGAATATGCTGTCTAGGTTGGTCATGACTTTCCTTCCAGGGAGTAAGCATCTTTTAATTTCATGGCTGCAGTCACCATCTGCAGTGATTTTGGAGCCTCCAAAAATAAAGTCTGACACTGTTTCCACTGTTTCCCCATCTATTTCCCATGAAGTGATGGGACCAGATGCCATGATCTTCGTTTTCTGAATGTTGAGCTTTAAGCCAACTTTTTCACTCTTCCTCTTTCACTTTCATCAAGAGGCTTTTTTCTTTTTTTTTTTTTTATTTTTTAAAATTTAAATTTATTTATTTATTTATTTTTTTTAATTTTATTTTATTTTTAAACTTTACATAACTGTATTAGATTTGCCAAATATCAAAATGAATCCGCCACAGGTATACATGTGTTCCCCATCCTGAACCCTCCTCCCTCCTCCCTCCCCATTCCATCCCTCTGGGTCATCCCAGTGCACCAGCCCCAAGCATCCAGTATCGTGCATCGAACCTGGACTGGCATCTCATTTCATACATGATATTTTACATGTTTCAATGCCATTCTCCCAAATCTTCCCACCCTCTCCCTCTCCCACAGAGTCCATAAGACTGTTCTATACATCAGTGTCTCTTTTGCTGTCTCGTACACAGGGTTATTGTTACCATCTTTCTAAATTCCATATATATGCGTTAGTATACTGTATTGGTGTTTTTCTTTCTGGCTTACTTCACTCTGTATAATAGGCTCCAGTTTCATCCACCTCATTAGAACTGATTCAAATGTATTCTTTTTTCTTATGGCACTTTCTGCCATAAGAGTGGTGTCATCTGCATATCTGAGGTTATTGATATTTCTCCTGACAAAGAGATGTAAAAGTAGAGGGAAAAATCTTTACGTATTTACTTCTATAGTTGCCATTTCTGGTGCCCTTCATTCCTTTATGTTGATCCATAGTGTTATCTGTATAATTTTCCTCTGCCTGAAGGACTTCTAATATTTCTTATAGTGTGGGTCTTCTGGTGATGAAATATTTCAGCTTTTATGTGTCTAAAAACATTTTGCCTTGATTTTCAAAATATATTTTTTGCCATGTACAGAATTCTAGGATGATGGGTTTTTTCCTTCACTACTTTAAAGATTTTACCCCTGTGTCTATTACTTTTATTGTTTCTCATAAGAAATCATGTTATCCTTTGTTCTTTTATGCATGATATCTCTTTTTCCTCTGGCTGTTTTTAAGATTTTTCTCTTTCATCCTGACTTAGAGTGGTTTGATTATATTGTGTGTTGATGTGGTTTTCCTCATAATTCTTGTACTTGGGGGTTGCCAAACTTCCTAGATCCCTGAATTTATAGTTTTCATCAGTTTTGGCAAGTTTTCAGCCATTATTTCTTCTACTGTTTTTTTGTGTTTTGTTTTTTCCTTTTCTCTTTTCTCCTTTAAGGAATCTTAAAGGTCGGGAAGATCCAGGGATCGAACCCGGGTCTCCTGCATTGTAGACAGACGCTTCACCGTTTGAGCCACCAGGGAAGTCTTTTAAGGAATCTAGTTACCCATTATTTATTTATTTATTCCTTTTTGGCTGTGCTGGGTCTTCGTTGTTGTCTCCATTCATTCTCTAGTTGCGGAGCACAGGCTGTAGGTACATGGGCATCGGTAGTTGCAGCCCATGGGCTCAAGAGTTGCAGCTCACAGCTCTGGAGCTCATCCTCAGCGGTTGTGGTGTGTGGGCTTAGCAGCCTTGCAGCATGTGGGATCCTCCCGAATGAGAGATTGAACCATTGTCCCCTGCATTGGCAGGTGGATTCTTAACCACTGGACCTGCAGGGAAGTCCTCGTTAACCCATTTTTAGATTATGAGAAGTTAAACACCAGCTCATCAATGCTCTTTTTATTTTTCTGTTTTTGTTGTTTTGTTTTTTGTTGGTTTTTGGGTATGCTGCGTGGCATGCAGGATCTTATTTTCCAACCAGGCAACCTGTGCCCTCTAAAGTGGAAGCACAGAGTCTTAAACACTGGACCGTCAGAGAGGTCTCTTAAGTCTGTTTTATTTTGGGTAGTTTCTGTTTTCATGCCTTTAATTTCACTCTTCTTTTCCAATGTCTATTCTGTCATTAATTCCATCCAGTATATTTTTCATCTAGTTTTCATCTCTAGAAGTTTGATTTAAATGATTTTAATATCCTTCATATCTCTAGTTATGAACATTTGGAATGTACTTTAATCAATACTTTAATGTTTTATCCTGCTAATTATAACTTCTGTGACCATTATCTGTTGGCATCTGTTGAATGATTGTTCTCTTCATTGTGGGTTTTGTTTTCTTTCCTCTTTGTAAACCTGGTAATCTTTGGATGAAACAAGTTGTGACTTTTACCCTATTGTATCAAAGAGTTGGACACGACTGAGCGACTGATCTGATCTGATCCTTATAAATCGTCTTGAACTTTGTTCTGTGATGCAGTTGAGTTACTTGAATTTATTACATTAACTTCACTAGGTCTTTTTAAATTTTTTTTTAGCCTAGTCTGGAGCAGTGCTGAGTCTGTGGCTGATTATTCCCCACTTCTGAGACAAGACCGTTCTGTGTATTTTGCCTATGAATTAGGAGTTCGCTCTGGTCTACCTAATGGGAATGGTCACAGCTCCCGGCCTTGTGTGAGTTCCCATCGCTGTTCCCTCAGTTGGTCCTTTCCCTGGCCTGGAGTGGTTTCCTCAAACATGTGCCGTTAGTCGTCTGCTGAGTATTTGAGAGAGGCCTCTGCAGATCTGTGGAGTGCTGTCTCTGCGGCTCTCTTCTCTGGTACTCCGCCTGATGAACTGTAGCTGCTTTGGTCTCCCCAGACTTTTCAGTTCAGATTCCTCCACCCAGGGAGTCGGCCACGTTCTACTTCACTCGCCCCTCTTTGTGCTGTGGGCTGGACCTTCAGTCAGGGCACCAAGCTGGGCACGGTAGGGCTGACCTTATTTGTTTCTTATCTCTTAAGGATCACTGTCCTTTGTTGCCTGTTGTCTCATGTCTTGAAAATTACTGTTTTATATAATTTTATGTGATTTATTTTGTCTTACTGGTTGTTTCCGAGGGAAGGCTAAATCTGGCCACTATTATTCCATCTTGGCTGCTCAATACATGTTTTTAAGTCAGAGAGTAATTTCTGTAGAATATTAGAGCTGGAAACAAAATTGAAATGGATTCATGAGCATAATGAGAAAATGGGAGTGTAGACTGTTTATTTAGAGAAGTTTGAGAAATACAGGGTGGAAGAAAGCTCTGCTTTGAGTGCAGAGCAAAGGAATCCTTTCTCATGTGTTTTGTGAGTGGGGGAATTTTCAACATATTTAGGTGAAGGAGAAGGGGCCAGTGAAAAGGAGATAACCAACCTGCGGAAGGGCCCAGAAGAGGCAGAAGAGAAGGAAATCATCAACAGCTATTTGAGAATTAGCCTGGGAAGGGAGAAGAGGAACAAAGAAATTAACACTCTTCTCAGGCATCATATAGCAAATGCTTCACATGTTTTTTAATATAAGCCTGTCAATAACTTATAGGGTAAGTATTGTTCACTTTTATGACAGGTGAGAAATCAGGGTAGACATTTAGGTAACATACCATTTAAGCTGCTCATCAGTGGTTAACCTGACCCAAAAGCACACACTCTTCCTGGTCCCTGGGCTGTTTCTTCAAGGCAAGGAGAATAAAAGCTGGTTAAAAAAAATTTAGGCAATAATTAAAGAGAGAGAAAAGCCGTGTAACTATTGTTTTGTGTAAGTTTACTATAAAATTCATGCCTGCTCTTCTGGAGGAAAATTTGGGGAAAAGCAGATCTAAGTATGATGGTACAGAAGCATTATATAGAAGAGTTTAGTGGGAGCAGTGCTGCTAAATCTAGCCTTGCCCTGTTCTATACATTTGCTTCAGAACTAGCTCTACACACTTGTACTCTGGCTTCTTTACATCTTTATATGCAAAGAGCAGCAAACTCAGCAACTAGGTGGAAAGAAGATAAATGGTCTACGAAGTGACCTTTGTAAAGTAATTCAATTTAATTGTATGTTCTAAAAGGACATGAAGTTGTAATTGTGGCCATTGTTAGCATCCTTTGGCCCGGAACCCTGTCTGTTTTATATACCAATATTTGCTTAATGCCAAACACCATGTCTGGCACATAATAGACATTCAGTAAATCAATTTGTAAATGAAAATCTATAGATTTTTGAGGTCCCATGCATGTTATTTAAGAAAGTTAGGTAAAGATTAAGGGAGACTCCCCTCTTGCTAGGCCCCAGGTGCTTTTTAAAAGAATAAGGGAAAAGGCTTTTCCAGTAGGGCTCTTGTAGTATATTTCCAATAATAAAATAGTTTACTACACTGACTTCTTAGATCTTTATTAAAGACATCGCTCATCTTCAGTCAACTCACAGAGCCAAGCTAGCTTGGAGACTCCCGGCCATCGTCTTCTCCTGTAGACTCTGCAGAAGAGCCCTGCCAGTGGTTAAGCTCTGTCACATTCTGGATGTTGCTTTTCTCCTTTCATTTCCTCTATCTGCCTTTTTATACTTGAGATGATTGACATGATAAATGCAGTAACTTTAAGTATGTAATGTGCCCTTTTCTTGTGTCCTAATAAATTATATAAATTAATCTTGTCAGAATGCAGCAAGACGGACTGTTTCATGGTTTCCTAACACGGTTTTCCAGATCCGTACATTCACAGTCGAGTACGCTTTTGTACTAAGGCAAAGGGCTAAAAGTTTCTGGCTTGTTCAGCATTGCCCAGGTCTTTGGCACGCGTATAAAGAAAATGTATTTGTTGTATCATTGCCTCGTGTTACTGCTTTGCGCCATTATGTTAGCGTGTATACTTCCTGCAGTATCGAGTTTAATCCACACAGTGGTGCTAGAAAACCAGGAATTGATTGTTTCTAATCTGTGTGTATGTATTTTTAGCTTCCAGATAAAATAAACACTCCCTCGAGTTATGTAATAACAGTTTCCTCAGCCTCTATCAAATCCATCATAAAGTTACAATGGTTTTACCTCTGGAGGTCTCTAAACTTCAGCCATTCTTACCTGGATGACTGCAGTAGCATCCTGGTGGGTCTTCCAGGGTTTCCTTTGCTCTGCTCTGTTTTCCATATTTAGTTATAAGTAAACCTTCTGTACAGAGAAGGCAATGGCACCCCACTCCAGTACTCTTGCCTAGAAAATCCCATGGATGGAGGAGCCTGGTAGGCTGCAGTCCATGAGGTTGCTAGAGTCGGACACAACTGAGCGACTTCACTTTCACTTTTCACTTTCATGCATTGGAGAAGGAAATGGCGACCCACTCCAGTGTTCTTGCCTGGAGAACCCCAGGGACGGGAAGCCTGGTGGGCTGCCGTCTATGGGGTCGCACAGAGTCGGACACGACTGAAGCGACTTAGCAGTAGCAGCAAACCTGTAAATTTGAATCTAGACCTTATCTCTAGTTTCATACGTCTATAGCCTTTCCTCGTGCAGTTCTTCTTGTGATAAGTTGGGTGGGTGGGTGTTTTTGTGTGTGCGCTCAGTTAAGTTGGACTCTCTGACTTGTTTTTTTGAAATCAAGTTTTTCCTTCTACTTTTGCCTGTTGTCCTTTGCCAGTGATAAGTAGGGGTGTGTGTTTGTGTGTGTGTAGGGGTGTGTGTGTGTGGATGTGTGTGGGTATAGGGGTGTGTGTGTGTGTAGGGGTGTGTGTGTGTAAAGGTGTGTGTGTGTGTAGGCATATTTAAGTTAACTCTACCTTATCCTTTGTGTGTGTGTGTGTGTGTGTGTGTGCTTACGCTCAGTCAAGTCAGACTCTTTGCAACCCCATGGACTGTAGCCCGCCAGGCTCCTCTATCCATGGGATTTCCCAGGCAAGAATATTGGAGCGGGTTGCCATTTCCTGCTCCAGGGGATCTTCCCGATCCAGGGATTCAACCTGTGTCCCTTTGGCTCAAATTTTTGAAAGCCTTCATTAATTTCCCCAAGTAGATCAGCTTCCAGTGTTAGTGGTTCTCACAGTCTCCAGTAATTTTTCTCTGTACAATTTATTGCAGTTTAATTATATATTTATTTGATTAATTATATACATATTTACATTTATATGGGCTTCCCTTGTGACTCAGCTGGTAAAGAATCCACCTGCTATGCAGGAGACCTGGGTTCAATCCCTGGGTTGGGAAGATCTCTTGGAGAAGGTAACGGCTACCCACTCCAGTATTCTGGTCTCGAGAATTGCATGGACTGGATAGTCCATGGGGTCGAAAAGAGTCAAACATGACTGAGCAACTTTCACTTCACTTCACTTACATTTATATATAATGTATTTATTTATTTGCCTAACGTCCATTTCCCCACTGGATCACAAGTGTTAAGAAAATAGATTCTGTGATTTTATGCCTATTAAAATATTTGCTGAATAAATGAATGAATAAATGTAAGTCAGCCAGTACTCAAGACGGTTATTAGAAGTAGGGACAGGTGAGCATTTGGGGAAAAAAGACGAAAATACTTGCAATCAGAATATAGTAAGGTGAGTTTCATAATTAAGTAAAGTACTGGCTAAGCATAGTCTACTTATGTATTTCCTTTTGGAACAGAAATTAATTCTAGGTCATGAGGAGCCCTGAACTATAAGGGTTTCTATCTACATAGAAGAGAAGGAGGAGTGGGAGGCAGATTTAAAATTGTCGAAGCAGCTAAGAAAGTAGATCTTATAAGTTCTTATAATAAGAACAGTTGTAACTATGTGAGTTGATGGATGTATGTGTTAAACTTATTTGGTAATCATTTCTCAATACATACATATATCATTATGTTGTATACCTTAAACTTATACAGTGCTGTATATCAATTATATCTCAATAAAGCTTGAAAGAAGTAAAATTATGGAAGTCTCTAATGCCCTAGTGGAAAAGAAGCACTGTTGTTTGAGTAGGAAACCTTATTTCTGTTCCAGATATGATACTGTTTTGTTCTGTACTCTTGGGAAAGATGTGGTATAACATTAGTAGTCACCATTTACACTTTGTTTCCATCGTTATATAATGAGATAATAAAAACATTCTCTTTATTTCTTAACATGTAGTAAAAATGAATGAGTTAATAGACAGAAAAGGATTTTTAAAAGTACAAAAACACTTTATAATGTAGTGTACTTAATATTTGCCCAGAAGACAGGGAATCTTTCAATTTTAGAATTTCTCTGTTCTTTATATTCGTAATTATAAGGAAGAGGTACCTAAAAGAAAAGAGTGTGGTTTGAAAAGCTCTATCTCCCGCAGCACTATACTGTAACTTCTGGAAGCGAACGGCCTCGTCAGTTTGATTCACTGTTTACCCTTTGCACACAGTGCCTAGTTGGTGCCCAGAAATTGTTTTTGAATGAATAATATAAGTAAATTGTCCCGAAGGCCTTGGTAATTAGTGTTCTGTTTTTTTTTGTTTTTTGTTTTTTTTTTAACTTTGTTGGCATTCTGCAGAAAAGAACAATCTGAGGAAAGCTCTTGGTGTTTATGTTTATTTTTCTTATATTTCAGCTGTGGCAGAAGTAAAACTTCGAGATGATCAATATACACTGGAACACATGCATGCTTTTGGAATGTATAATTACCTACACTGTGATCCATGGTATCAAGACAGTGTCTACTACATTGATAACCTTGGAAGAATTATGAATTTAACAGTGATGCTGGTAAGAAAAAGATCTATAATATTAGGATTTTTCCAATAAATTTGATCCTTAATTTTCACTTTTCATCTGATGGCCACAGAATTGAGGTACACATACCTTTAATATATGGAGTCGTATCATCAGTTTGTATAAGGCTTCATTTTATTTAATTCAACTTTAATTTTTCCCTTCATTCCTGTTACTTTAACTTATTCTCCTCTACTCCTACCAATAGGCAATTACTTAATGTATTTTATATCTCAATATTGATGTAACTGTTCATGTCTGCTTTTTCTATGTGAGTTGTTAGCCCTGACTATGACAGTGAATTTATCTGTGGTTCCCTTTTGGTTAACTTTTGCTTAATGTATTTTTAAAGATGTTAATTGGGAATAGATCTCTTAGGATTGTTTTGTCTGCTGTGGATCAGTCCTTTTAGTGTTATAAAATATCCCTGTTTATCTCTGGGCTTTGGGAATAATTTCTGTCTTGAAATATTCTGAAATTTAATATAGCTGTCCTGGCTTTTTGTTTGTGTAATTAGTATTTGTCTTTTTCTGTTCTTTCTTTGAGTTTGTAAGTGTTAGTATTTTTAAAATGGCCCTTGTAAAGAGCATGTAGTTAGGTCTTGTTTTTTAATCCAGAATGACAATCTGTGTCCTTTAATTGGCTTAGTTCATTTATATTTAATTACTGTTATGGTTGGGTTTACCAACCATAATGGGTTGGTAATGGGTTGAGTAATGTTATGTTACCATTTTGTTAATTTTTCCTGTTTTGAACCATCAGTTTTTTTGTTCCTTTGTGTCCCTCTTTAAAAATGTCCCTCTTTTTCTTAAAAAAAATTTTTTAAATTAAAATTCCACTTAATGTTCTCTTTTGGCTTCTTATTTAAACCTGCTTGTGTTATTGACTATGAGGATTACTCCATTTCTTCTAAAGGATTCTTGCCCACAGTAGTAGATATAATGGTCATTGAATTAAATTCACCCATTCTGGTCCATTTTAATTCACTGATTCCTAAAATGTGGATGTTCACTCTTGCCATCTCCTGTTTAATCACTGCCGATTTACCTTGATTCATGGACGTAACATTCCAGATTCCTATGCAGTATTGTTCTTTATAGCATCAGATTTTACTTTCACCACCAGACACATCCACAACTGGCGTTGTTTCCGCTTTGACCCAGCCTCTTCATTCCTTCGGGAGCTATTTCTCCACTCTTCTGCAGTAGCATATTGGGCACCTACCAACGTGGAGAGTCCATCTTTCAGTTTCATGTCCTTTTGCCTTCTCATACTGTTCGTGGGGTTCTCGGACAAGAACACTGAAGTGGTTTGCCATTGCCTTCTCCAGTGGACCATGTTTTGTCAGAACTCTCCCCCGTGACCTGTCCATCCTGGGTGGCCCTATAAAAGGTTGTTGTTGAACCACGAAAAGACGCCGGGATTCTTGGCCTCCAGAGGAGAATTCAATCTGGGGCCAGAGACGAGGCTTGATCACTCAGAGCTTTGTGTAATAAACTTTTATTAAACTATAAAAGAGATAGAGAACGCTTCTGACATAGGAATGAGAAGGGGGCAGAAAGAGAACCCCCATGCTAGTGTTAGCAATGGAGTTATATATTCTCTAATTAGTTATTCAGTTCAGTTGCTCAGTCGTGTCCGACTCTTTGCGACCTCATGAAATGCAGCACGCCAGGCCTCCTGTCCATCACCAACTCCCGGAGTTCACTCAGACTCATGTCCATCAAGTCAGTGATGCCATCCAGCCATCTCATCCTCTGTCGTCCCCTTATCCTCCTGCCTCTAATCCCTCCCAGCATCAGGATCTTTTCCAGTGAGTCAACTTTTCACATGAGGTGGCCAAAGTATTGGAGTTTCAGCTTCAGCATCAGTCCTTCCAATGAACACCCAGGACTGATCTCCTTTAGAATGGACTGGTTGTATCTCCTTGCAGTCCAAGGGACTCTCAAGAGTCTTCTCCAACACCACAGTTTAAAAGCATCAATTCTTCAGCGCTCAGCTTTCTTCACAGTCCAACTCTTAACATCCATACATGACCACTGGAAAAACCATAGCCTTGACTAGACAGACCTTTGTTGGCAAAGTACTATCTCTGCTTTTCAATATGCTGTCTAGGTTGGTCATAACTTTCCTTCCAAGGAGTAAGCATCTTTTAATTTCATGGCTGCAGTCACCATCTGCAGTGATTTTGAGCTCCCCAAAATAAAGTCTGACACTGTTTCCACTGTTTTCCCATGTATTTCCCATGAAGTGATGGGACCAGATGCCATGATCTTCGTTTTCTGAATGTTGAGCTTTAAGCCAACTTTTTCACTCTCCTCTTTCACTTTCATCAAGAGGCTTTTTAGTTCCTCTTCACTTTCTGTCATAAGAGTGGTGTCATCTGAATATCTGAGGTTATTGATATTTCTCCCAGCAATCTTGATTCCAGCTTATGCTTCTTCCAGCCCAGCGTATCTCATGATGTACTCTGCATATAAGTTGAATAAGCAGGGTGACAATATACAGCCTTGATGTACTCCTTTTCCTATTTGGAACCAGTCTGTTGTTCCATGTTCAGTTCTAACTGTTGCTTCCTGACCTGCATATAGGTTTCTCAAAAGGCAGGTCAGGTGGTCTGGTATTCCCATCTCTTTCAGAATTTTCCACAGTTTATTGTGATCCACATAGTCAAAGCCTTTGGCATAGTCAATAAAGCAGAAATAGATGTTTTTCTGGAACTCTCTTGCTTTCTCCATGATCCAGCGGATGTTGGCAATTTGATCTCTGGTTCCTCTGCCTTTTCTAAAACCAGCTTGAACATCTGGAAGTTCACAGTTCACGTACTGCTGAAGCCTGGCTTGCAGAATTTTGAGCATTACTTTACTAGCGTGTGAGATGAGTGCAATTGTGTGGGAGTTTGAGCATTCTTTGGCACTGCCTTTCTTTGGGATTGGAATGAAAACTGACCTTTTCCAGTCCTGTGGCCACTGCTGAGTTTTCCAAATTTGCTGGCATATTGAGTGCAGCACTTTCACAGCATCATCTTTCAGGATTTGAAATAGCTCAACTGGAATTTCATCACCTCCACTAGCTTTGTTCATAGTGGTGCTTTCTAAGGCCCACTTGACTTCACATTCCAGGATGTCTAGCTCTAGGTGAGGGATCACTCCATTATAATTATCTGGGTCATGGAGCTCTTTTTTGTACAGTTCTTCTATATATTCTTGCCACCTCTTCTTAATATCTTCTGCTTCTGTTAGGTCCCTACCATTTCTGTCCTTTATCTGTCCTTTTCTGTCCTTCATCTTTGCATGAAATGTTCCCTTGGTATCTCTAATTTTCTTGAAGAGATCTCTAGTCTTTCCTATTCTGTTGTTTTCCTCTATTTCTTTGCATTGATCGCTGAGGAAGGCTTTCTTATGTCTCCTTGCTATTCTTTGGAACTCTGCATTCAGATGCTTATATCTTTCCTTTCTCCTTTGCTTTTTGCTTCTCTTCTCTTCACAGCTATTTGTAAGGCCTCCCCAGACAGCCATTTTGCTTTTTTGCATTTCTTTTCCATGGGGATGGTCTTGATCCCTGTCTCCTGTACAATGTCACAAACCTCCATCTGGAGGTTCATCAGGAACTCTATCAGATCTAGTCCCTTAAATCTATTTCTCACTTCCACTGTATAATCATAAGGGATTTGATTTAGGTCATACCTGAATGGTCTAGTGGTTTTCCCCACTTTCTTCAATTTAAGTCTGAATTCGGCAATAAGGAGTTCATGATCTGAGCTACAGTCAGCTCCCGGTCTTGTTTTTGCTGACTGTATAGAGTTTCTCCATCTTTGGCTACAAAGAATATAATCAATCTGATTTTGGTGTTGACCATCTGGTGATGTCCATGTGTAGAGTCTTCTCTTGTGTTGTTGGAAGAGGGTGTTTGCTATTACAGTGAATCAAAAGAACGTCTGGAGGTTGTAAAGACCTCTCTAGATCTACTCCCATAATTTACATTTTAAGATAAGAGGATTAACCAAAAGGTTTTTTCCGGAGACTGTCCTCAAGCAGGATACATTATTGTTATATAATCCTAAGGAATGTAGAGGGGAAAAAAGTTTGTCCTTTCTTCCTCCTCGAGAATTCTAGACCCCTCTTCTTGGGGACTCCTAGACTTCTTATCAACCAGCCTAGGAGATGACTCTCTCACCTACATGGCATAGCTCAATCACAGCTTCATTGAGTTAGACAAGGTTGTGATTCATGTGATCAGTTTGCTTAGTTTTCTGTGATTGTGGTTTTCATTCTGTCTGCCATCTGATGGATGGCTTGTGCAAGCTTCCTGATGAGAGGGACTGGCTGTGGAGGAAACTGGGTCTTGTTCTGGTAGGCAAGGCCATGCTTAATTCAGTTCAGTTCGGTCATTCAGTCATGTCCGTCTCTTTGCGACCCCATGGACTGCAGCATGCCAGGCTTCCCTGTCAATCACCAGCTCTAGGAACCTACTCAAACTCACATCCATCGAGTTGGTGATGCCATCCAACCATCTTATCCTCTGTTGTCCCCTTCTCCTCCTGCCTTCAATCTTTCCCAGCATCAGAGTGTTTTCCAAGGAGTCAGTTCTTTCCATCAGGTGACCTGAGTATTGGAGTTTCAGCTTCAGCATCAGTCCTTCCAATGAATATTCAGGATTGATTTCCTTTAGGATGGACTGGTTGGATCTCCTTGCAGTCCAAGGGACTCTCAAGAGTCTTCTCCAACATCACACTTCAAAAGCATCAATTCTTTGGGGCTCAGCTTTCTTTATGGTCCAACTCTCAGGTCCATACATGAGTACTGGAAAAACCGTAGCTTGACTAGACGGACCTTTGTTGGCTTAATAATGTCTCTGCTTTTTAATATGCTGTCTAGGTTGATCATAGCTTTTCTTCCAAGAAGCAAGTGTTTTTTAATTTCATGGCTGCAATCGCCATCTGCAGTGATTTTTGAGCCCCAAAAAATAAAGTCTCTCACTGTTTCCATTGTTTCCCCATCTATTTGCCATGAAGTGGTGGGACTGGATGCCTTGATCTTCATTTTCTGAATGTTGAGCTTTAAGCCAAGTTTTTCACTCTCCTCTTTCACTTTCATCAAGAGGCTCTTTAGGTCTTCTTCACTTTCTGCCATAAGGGTGGTGTCATCTGCATATCTGAGGTTATTGATATTTCTCCCGGCAATCTTGATTCCTGCCTGTGCTTCATCCAGCCCAGCATTTCTCAAATGTACTCTGCCTATAAGTTAAATAAGCAGGGTGACGATATACAGCCTTGGAGAAGGAAATGGCAACCCACTCCAGTATTCTTGCCTGGAGAATCCCATGTACAGAGGAGCCTGGCAGACTACAGTCCACGGGGTCCCACAGAGTCGGACATGACTGAGCGACTGAGCACTACAATATTACAATAGTACAGCCTTGACGTACTCCTTTCCTGATTTGGAACCAGTCTGTTGTTCCATGTACAGTTCTAACTGTTGCCTCTTGCCTGCATACAGGTTTCTCAGGAGGCAGGTCAGGTGGTTTGTTGTGATCCACACAGTCAAAGGGGTTGGCGTAGTTAATAAAGCAGAAGTAGATATATTTCTGGAACTCTCTTGCTTTTTCAATAATCCAGTGGATGTTGGCAATTTGATTTCTGGTTCCTCTGCCTTTTCTAAATCCAGCTTGAACATCTGGAAGTTCATGATTCACATATGGCTGAAGCCTGGCTTGGGCAATTTTGAGCATGACTTTACTAGCGTGTGAGATGAGTGCAATTGTGCGGTAGTTTGAGCATTCTTTGGCATTGCCTTTCTTTGGGATTGGAATGAAAACTGACCTTTTCCAGTCCTGTGGCCACTGCTGAGTTTTCCAAATTTGCTGGCATATTGAGTGTAACACTTTCACAGCATCATCTTTCAGGATTTGAAATAGCTCAGTTGGAATTCCATCACCTCCACTAGCTTTGTTTGTAGTGATGCTTCCTAAGGCCTTCTTGACTTCACATTCCAGGATGTCTGGCTCTAGGTGAGTCATCACACCATCATAGTTATCTGAGTTATGAAAGGCCTTGCTCAGTAAATCTTTATCCAATTTTCTGCTGATGGGTGGGGCTGTGTTCCCTCCCTGTAGTTTGGCCTGAGGCCAAACTATGGTAGGGGTAATGGCAGCAATGGGAACCTCCTTCAAAAAGACTTAGGCTGTCACACTCAGGACTGTTGGAGTCAACTCCTAGGAGAGTCAGTGCCCCGACCCCGCGGCAGGCCACTGTTGACCCACGCCTCTGCCAGGGACTCGGGCAAGTCTGGCTCAGTCTTTTGTGGGGTCACTACTCTTTTCTGCTGGGTCCTGGTGCACAAAAGGTTTCCTTGTGGTATTTTTAATTGTTAGTGTAGACATTGTAGTACTCATCCTTAACTTATCCTAGTTTTCTTTTAATTAATGTTATTCCAGTTAAAAAACAATGTAAAACCCTACAGTAATATAACTCCTTTACTTCCTTTTCCATCCTTTGAGCTATTGTCATACTTTTTGCTTCTTCATATGTTGTAAACGTCATAATACATTGTTAATGTGCTTGCTTTAAGTAATCAGTGGTCTGTTAATAGTTTCCTGACTGCTCTTTGCTCTTTCCAACTTTCCTCTATATATGTTTCATCTACAGAATCTAATTTGTTTGCTCTTAACTCCTCTCATTTAAAGTCCTTAAATATTTCCTTTATGGCAAGGAACACACTTTTTAACATGTAATTTTAGAATAGGTAATGCATTCATGTGATTTAAAAAACAAATTTAAAAAGATATTTAGTAAAGTCTTTCTGACCCCAGTTTTACCTGTCCTTTCCCTCTATTATTTCTTTTTACTAGTTTCTTGATATATTCTTCCAGAGGTGGACTTGTGTGTGTGTGTTTGATTTTTAATTTTCTGGTAAGTATAAGCATAAAGTGATATATTTGTTTAAAAAAATACAAACTCTTCACCTTGGCAACTGTAGCCTATTATGCCCTTTTCTCCAGCTGTCTTTCACCACTTTGTACACTGCATTCTAACAATACCATGTAACTAAAACCTGTCCTGTATCCCTCTGCCTCCAGCCCTTTCTTTACCTTCTCTCTGATTTCTGTCTCAGGCTGCCTCACAGTCTTCACTTAAGTTTCAGCTAACTGTTTCATCTAGGAAGCACCCTGAGGTCCTCTCTTTCCTCCTCCAGGATATTCAAACCATTAGTCTTAGATCTGCATGGACTGTGAGTTTTTCTGCATAGGGCTAGATAATAAATGTTGCAGGGTTTATGGACCAGACAGTCTTAAGTCACAGCTGCTCAGTTTTGCTATAGTAATTGTGAAAATGGCAGTTCACAATATGTAAACAGTGAGTATGGCTGCATTCCAATAAAACTTTATTTACAAAGACAACAGGCTAATTTTTAAGCTTACGGAGTATAACTTGCCAACCCTGATCTAGGCTGTGTGTCTTATATTTTTATAATCCTAGCAGCCAACAGAAGGCTTAATCAGTATGTTTATAAAATGGATAACAGTTCCTTAAAACTTGCTGGCTTTACACTTTTGACATTATCTATTATTTCTTCTTCAGGTAAAAGTGTGAGTCTCGTTTGTTGAGATAGTATTACTGAATAAGAAATATTTATTTCTCTTCAACAAACATTTATTGAATTACTGCTACCTGTCACCACGGAAGTGAGGATAAGATGTAGAAATAGTACGGAGGAGGAAATAGCTTACTACTATGCATGGTCAGGCTGAGCAACTTCACTTTCTCTTTTCACTTTCATGCACTGGAGAAGGAAATGGCAACCCACTCCAGTGTTCTTGCCTGGAGAATCCCAGGGACGGGGGAGCCTGGTGGGCTGACGTCTATGGGGTCGCACAGAGTCGGACACGACTGAAGCGACTTAGCAGCAGCAGCAGCACCAGTGGTACAGAGTACCACACTAACTTATTATTTTTTTGATCAGCAACAAAGGAAATCAGCTTGCTCTTTGAACTATATTGGGAGCAGGTGGAGAGTATTGGCTGCTGTGGCTTTTTTTTAAAGCGAAAACAGTTCTTACATAACTTTTAGTGTCTGATTTTTTTTTTTTTTTTTTTAGTCAAAGGCACACATGCACAAATCTCAAGGAGGTTTTTATTTGCGTCTGATTTACAAAAATGACCATCCTTGTTAATTTGGGCTAAACATTATTGTGGTCACAGTGAATGAAGGCTGTGGGGCCTAAGAAAGGAAATCCACAAGTTGTTTAACCTTTAGATTTTGTCAGGAGCCAGCAGGTGGCAGCAGGGCAACACAGGTTTATAGAGGCATTGTATTGATAAGGTCCGAATCAGCTTAATTTGTGGGGTGTATGTGTTCAGTCGTGCAGTTGTGTCAGACTCCAGCCTGCCAGGTTCCTCTGTCCATGGATTCTCCAGGCAAGAATACTGGAATGGGTTGCCATTTCCTTCTCCAGGGGATCTTCCCAACCTAAGGATCAAACCTGCCACTCCTGTGTCTCCTGCATTGGCAGGCGGATTCTTTACCACTGAGCCACCTGGGAATCTCAGCCACAAGCCACTGAGCCAACTTGTGGTTTACAGTCCTTAATTTCAGAAAAATGTCAGTTGAAAGGAAGTTCACTTAGGAAGTAGAAAAATTCCAGTTCCTTAGAAAAGCAAAAAAAAAAGAAAAAACAGTGTTTAAAATTTGATTCTTTATTGTATTGTCATTTTATCATATCGGGGCTTATTTTAAAGTACTGTGTTCTGTTTCTTAATATTTAGGGGATTAATTCTGTCCTAATTTCTTTTATCTGAAAAACACATGTTTTTGCTAATAAAGAACATCATCTTGTGATGCCTCTTTAAATTGCATGTAAAGATCCAGAGGAGAGTTACTGGTTCCATCTGAAGCATGCACTTGTGAGGCTGTGTCTCGGAGTTACTGGTTACAGCTGCTTGCTAGTCCAGCTCAGTTATTTACCAGTATATTTTTATCTAGACCTGAGTCCAGCTTATGTTCTACAGTTGAGTTTACTAGCAGGGAGCCAGTGATTTATCTGGTTAAAAAAAAATGAGAGGTGTAAAGTTCTTGGAACTGTGTGTGCTTAATACACTATTGAAAGCTTTGTGGTACATAAAGACATTACTTAATCAAATTATGATTAATTTAAAACAACTTTCCTTGAAATTCTAGCTAAAAAGTGGGGGAAAGATGAAGGATATAGGAAGACTTTTTTTCCTTCCAAATAGTTATTAGTGATAAAAGTCTTTCTCCAGAAAAAGATCACTCCCTTTTAAAAGGGCAAGCTTTTAAATATCAGTGTCTAATAGTAAATGGCATCCTTGTTTAGTTGGACTTTTTTTTTTAAACTTCAGTAGTGTTTTCTATAAATGTACATGTATTAGAAAAAAGCTCTGTTAGTTCAGAGCTTCTCTAGCTGTAATTAAGATCTCCAACTGTTTTAAGATGTTTTTATAAATATGTAGTTCATGTATTAGTACTAATTTGCTGTTTTTTAGACTGTCATTTGTACACAATATGTGGACAGTGATATTTTTGTAATATGTTTTATTGACTCAGGAATCTAATTAAAATACTGTATAATGTATTAGCCTAAAAGAAAAACTGAATATAGAAGTTTCGTTCATACTAGAGGGGTTTTTTTTTTTTGTGGGGGGAGGTGTTACTTTATAAATTGCATTCACTTCTGACATATCATTTGTTTAGAAAAACTTGAGAATTGATTTCTTCTCCACAGGAAGTGTGGAATATAGGAAAGACCAATTTTTGGAGTGCAGTCAACCAAGATTTGAATATTGGCCCTGCCATTTCTAGTAGTGGAGTTACAGGCAAATTATTTAATTTTTTTGAGCAGGGCTTTTTATCTTTTTCAAGTGGGATAATTTTAACTTCATAAGGTTTGGAAATAATTAAATGAGATGGCAAAAGTCAAAGCACTTATTTAATACAATACTGTACATTATTATCATTCAAGAAGTACTTCATTTATCATTGAAATTTTAATTCTTTCACAATTCAGCTGTGTAGTGTTATCTCAGAATGATTGTCAACAGCTTTAAATATAGTAATGTTAACTTTTTTTTGACTGGAAGAAGAAAATGATTGGTTGGGACCAGGACATTATAGATGCTAATTACATAAAGCTTTATTATTAAGACACTGTAAAACTGTTAATGGAGGGTATTCAGAAATAATTTAGTACTCTAATTTGACTTATTAATGCAGAAGAAAATATTTTGTTGCCTACAGTCCATTTAAAATTAAAATGTATTCTGAAAACTAGGTTTCAAAAATGAGGAACATTTTAGGTTCTTTCACATAAATGATCATTTAGCTTCGAGATAACTGTGTGTTTTCTTTTGCATTTTTAATTCAATTATTTTTGACTTCACATTTATATACTTGAATATCTTAATCATTCTATTGGATGTTGCACTCATTTATCTGGTAATCATAGTCCATGGGGTTGCAGAGAGTTGGACACGACTGAGTGACTTTGACATTCACATCTGATAATCAGTTGCCTAGCAGTCTCAGTTATGTGAAGCCTTGTATTTAAAAGAAAATGGCTTAAAGCCATCTTTAGGATGGAGTATGAAATGAAGAATGATCGCTTCCTAACAATGGTTCCCTAGCTTAGATGTTGTGAAGGGCATGTAGTGGGGGAGACCACTAGAAACTTTGCTTTGAAACAACTATTTTGAGGAAAATGTTGCATTTTATTTTAACTTATTCATATCTTTTAATTATGTATATCACATGTAAATTACTCAGTGTTTTTTAAAAAAAGTCAAGCAATGTATTGAAGCAGTAATGGAAATTTCCCCTTGACCACCAGTCTCCTTTACCACCAGGTCTTGTTTTCCTTCTGATGGTAAACGCTGAAATACCCTGGTCTGTCTGTAGCTTACTCTGTGCTGTCATATCACACTGTTTGTTCCGACATATATGGATTTATATGTTTTCTGCATCTGCATTTTTTTTTTCAGTCATTATCTTGGAGATCTTTTTAATGTGTTATAAATCTACTTCAGGGGACTTGGTGGTCTGGTAGTTAAGACTCTGCCTTCCAGTGAAGGGGGTGCAGGTTTTCAGTCCCTGGTCAGGGAGCCAAGATCCCACATGCCTCACAGACAAAAAACATAAAACAGAAGCAATAGCATAACAAATTCAACAAAGACTTTAAAAATGGTCCACATTAAAAAATCTTTAAAAAATTAAATCTACTTTAGTATAACTAAGTTATTTGGTATTCCAAAGGATAGTTATGCCAGTTAACCATTCATCTGCCTGTGCTCTCCAGACAGAGATGCCAGGTACACATTTATATTTGAGCACATTGGATTTATTTGTGAAGCAGAGGAGGGATGTGCACGATGGGGAACCACAGGATGTCTCAGTAAGAGGATGGTAGAAAGGACATTGTAGGATTAGGCTTGTATTAGATGGTTTGGGGAGAGGATTTTAGAAACTGGGGCTTTGCTCTGGGTTGGCTACTGTTAGGAAACTGGATAATTCCATGATGGGTATCTTAGTAAGTCTTGTCCAGAAGGAGGGAAGACTGGACCAAGGCTTAAGCTGTGATAGGTGATATTGGCATGGATTAGGATCCTATTTGTGGCTTTGAGAACATTCATATTTTATATGTATTCAGTTACCATTATGGCGTGATGCGGTTTTTCTCTTGTTTGGTCATAATGACAGAGGTCACACAGTGTCCTTGTCTGATGTTGATGTTCTGTGAAATTGTTTGTTTATCAGGAGAATGTGGCTGTTAGTGTCACTAGCTCATAGCAAAGCCAAGTCCTCGCTGATACTACCAGCCTAGCATTGGGCTGTCGGGTGCTGCTCTTCTCTTCCGCGCTATTGATAAACGACTAGATTGTATCTTAGTTTTTATTAGAACATTTTGTCATTTCATCATTAAAATAAACATTCTTGTTATGTGGATCTTACTGTACACGTGCAAGTATTCTAGAAGTGGAATTGTATTTGTTGTTGTGTAGTCACTAAGTCATGTCCGACTCATTTGCAACCCCATGGACTGTAGCCTGCCAGGCTCCTCTGTCTATGGCATTCTCCAGGCAAGAATACTGGAGTGGGCAGCCAGTCTCTTCTCTGGAGATCTTCCCAGCCCAGGGATAGATAGATCTTCCCAACCCGCCTCTCCTCCATGGGCAGGCAGATTCTTTACCACTGAGCCACCTGGGAGACCCACTAAAGGGTATATAACACATCATAAAATTTGATTTATAATCATTGTGAAAATCCTATACTTCTGTTCCTACCAACAGGGCACCTTAGCCAAGAATAGACATTAACAGTCTAAGATTTTTTTTCCCCCGTGGCTAATGGAGGTATCATTATTTTAATCATATATTTTTTTTTTTTACTAGTGAGTTTGAATATTTTGGCCTTTTTTTTTAAACCATAGTTTTGCTGTTCATATTTTTTTACTATGAAAAAAAAAGGATAACCTTGTCATTCTTCTTGAGTTTTAAAGGTATTTTGTATGTTATTAGTACTGTGTTGGAAAAGGCAATGGCCACCCACTCCAGTACTCTTGCCTGGAAAATCCCATGGACAGAGGAGCCTGGAGGGCTGCAGTCCATGGAGTCGCTAAGAGTTAGACATGACTGAGCGACTTTACTTTCACTTTTCCCTTTCATGCATTGGAGAAGGAAATGGCAACCCACTCCAGTGTTCTTGCCTGGAGAATCCCAGGGATGGCGGAGCCTGGTGGGCTGCCCTCTGTGGGGTCTCCCAGAGTCCGACACAATTGAAGTGACTTAGCAGCAGCAGCAGTACTGTGTTATATTTGTGGCAAGTATTTGTCTTCTTACCTCCTGTATGTCTTTTATTTACTCATAAGAAGGCTTTCTCCACCCTGACATTATTAAAACAATCTTCTAAAAAAGTTACTTTTACTTTTCTGTTAAAACATTTAGATTATTGATCTATCTGGAATAAGGAATGTTTTGTGTTTTTTTATTCCTAAAATTCCCTAATGTTCCACTATTCTTTGTTGACTAGTCCATTTCTTTCACAATAATTGGAAATATAACCTCATGTTCTAAATTCCTACACAGGCATTAGCTTGCAGTAAAATTTCTCTTCTTTCACTTAACTGACTGGATTGACTGATATTCTCTGTTCTCTTTTAATAACATACTGACTGAAGACCACAGTAAGCTTGATATGTATTGCTTGTAGACTGCTCAGGTCTCTACTGTTATAATTCTGTTTCTGCTAGCTGAGTTTTACATCAGTAATAACCAGATTTTCTCATTCTAAAAGCTTGTGAACTCTGTTTATTGATGCATTTTCACTATTTAATGCACTATTATATAAATCAGTAAAATATGACTACAAAAAGAAGGAAAGGTGCCCTTTTAAAGAAAACAAAATTGCATGCTTTAGAAAGAAAAAATGGGTCACTAAAAAACTTGAGGCTAATAAGAACATAGTTTAATTAATTAAATCTTTTTTAGGGTCAGTTCAGTCACTCAGTCATGTCCGACTCTTTGCGACCCCATGAATCGCAGCACGCCAGGCCTCCCTGTCCATCACCAACTCCCGGAGTTCACTCAGACTCACGTCCATCGAGTCAGTGATGCCATCCAGCCATCTCATCCTCTGGCGTCCCCTTCTCCTCCTGCCCCCAATCCCTCCCAGCATCAGAGTCTTTTCCAATGAGTCAGCTCTTCGCATGAGGTGGCCAAAGTACTGGAGTTTCAGCTTTAGCATCATTCCTTCCAAAGAAATCCCAGGGCTGATCTCCTTCAGAATGGACTGGTTGGATCTCCTTGCAGTCCAAGGGACTCTCAAGAGTCTTCTCCAACACCACAGTTCAAAAGCATCAATTCTTCGGTGCTCAGCCTTCTTCACAGTCCAACTCTCACATCCATACATGACCACAGGAAAAACCATAGCCTTGACTAGATGGACCTTTGTTGGCAAAGTAATGTCTCCGCTTTTGAATATGCTATCTAGGTTGGTCATAACTTCCCTTCCAAAGAGTAAGCATCTTTAAATTTCATGGCTGCAGTCACCATCTGCAGTGACTTTGGAGCCCAGAAAAATAAAGTCTGACACAGTTTCCACTGTTTCCCCATCTATTTCCCATGAAGTGATGGGACCAGATGCCATGATCTTCGTTTTCTGAATGTTGAGCTTTAAGCCAACTTTTTCACTCTCCTCTTTCACTTTCATCAAGAGGCTTTTTAGTTCCTCTTCACTTTCTGCCATAAGGGTGGTGTCATCTGCATATCTGAGGTTATTGATATTTCTCCCGGCAATCTTGATTCCAGCTTGTGTTTCTTCCAGTCCAGCGTTTCTCATGATGTACTCTACATATAAGTTAAACAAGCAGGGTGACAATACACAGCCTTGACGTACTCCTTTTCCTATTTGGAACCAGTCTGTTGTTCCATGTCCAGTTCTAACTCTTGCTTCCTGACCTGCATGCAGATTTCTCAAGAGGCAGGTCAGGTAGTCTGGTGTTCCCATCTCTTTCAGAATTTTCCACAGTTTATTGTGATCCACACAGTCAAAGGCTTTGGCATAGTCAATAAAGCAGAAATAGATGCTTTTCTGGAACTCTCTTGCTTTATCCATGATCCAGCAGATGTTGGCAATTTGATCTCTGGTTCCTCTGCCTTTTCTAAAACCAGCTTGAACATCAGGAAGTTCATGGTTCACATATTGCTGAAACCTGGCTTGGAGAATTTTGAGCATTACTTTACTAGCGTGTGAGATGAGTGCAATTGTGCGGTAGTTTGAGCATTCTTTGGCATTGCCTTTCTTTGGGATTGGAATGAACACTGACCTTTTCCAGTCCTGTGGCCACTACTGAGTTTTCCAAATTTGCTGGCATATTGAGTGCAGCACTTTCACAGCATCATCTTTCAGGATTTGAAATAGCTCAACTGGAATTCCATCACCTCCACTAGCTTTGTTCGTAGTGATGCTTCCTAAGGCCCACTTGACTTCACATTCCAGGATGTCTGGCTCCTGGTGAGTGATCACACCATCGTGATTATCTAGGTCATGAAGATCTTTTTTGTACAGTTCTTCTGTGTATTCTTTCCAATCCCAAAGAAAGGCAGTTTTCATTCCAATCCCAAAGAAAGGCAATGCCAAAGAATGCTCAAACTACCGCACAATTGCACTCATCTCACACGCTAGTAATGCTCAAATAATCCAAGCCAGGCTTCAGCAATATGTGAACCGTGAACTTCCTGATGTTCAAGCTGGTTTTAGAAAAGGCAGAGAAACCAGAGATCAAATTGCCAACATCCGCTGGATCATGGGAAAAGCAAGAGAGTTCCAGAAAAACATCTATTTCTGCTTTATTGACTATGCCAAAGCCTTTGACTGTGTGGATCACAATAAACTGTGGAAAATTCTGAAAGAGATGGGAATACCAGACCACCTGATCTGCCTCTTGAGAAACCTATATGCAGGTCAGCAAGCAACAGTTAGAACTGGACATGGAACAACAGACTGGTTCCAAATAGGAAAAGGAGTACGTCAAGGCTGTATATTGTCACCCTGCTTATTTAACTTCTATGCAGAGTACATCATGAGAAACGCTGGACTGGAAGAAACACAAGCTGGAATCAAGACTGCAGGGAGAAATATCAATAACCTCAGATACGCAGATGACACCACCCTTATGGCAGAAAGTGAAGAGGAACTAAAAAGCCTCTTGATGAAAGTGAAAGAGGAGAGTGAAAAAGTTGGCTTAAAGCTCAACATTCAGAAAACGAAGATCATGGCATCCGGTCCCACCACTTCATGGGAAATAGATGGGGAAACAGTGGAAACAGTGTCAGACTTTATTTTTCTGGGCTCCAAAGTCACTGCAGATGGTGACTGCAGCCATGAAATGAAAAGACGCTTACTCCTTGGAAGGAAAGTTATGACCAACCTAGATAGCATGTTCAAAAGCAGAGACATTACTTTGCCAACAAAGGTCTGTCTAGTCAAGGCTGTGGTTTTTCCTGTGGTCATGTATGGATGTGAGAGTTGGACTGTGAAGAAGGCTGAGCGCCGAAGAATTGATGCTTTTGAACTGTGGTGTTGGAGAAGACTCTTGAGAGTCCCTTGGACTGCAAGGAGATCCAACCAGTCCATTCTGAAGGAGATCAGCCCTGGGATTTCTTTGGAAGGAATGATGCTAAAGCTGAAACTCCAGTACTTTGGCCACCTCATGCGAAGAGTTGACTCATTGGAAAAGACTCTGATGCTGGGAGGGATTGGGGGCAGGAGGAGAAGGGGACGCCAGAAGATGAGATGGCTGGATGGCATCACTGACTCGATGGACATGAGTCTGAGTGAACTCCGGGAGTTGGTGATGGACAGGGAGGCCTGGCGTGCTGCAATTCATGGGGTCGCAAAGAGTCGGACACGACTGAGCGACTCATCTGATCTGATCTGTGTATTCTTGCCATCTCTTCTTAATATCTTCTGCTTCTGTTAGGTCCATACCATTTCTGTCCTTTATCGAGCCCATCTTTGCATGAAATGTCCCCTTGGTATCTCTAATTTTCTTGAAGAGATCTCTAGTTTTTCCCATTCTGTTGTTTTCCTCTATTTCTTTGCATTGATAACTGAGGAAGGCTTTCTTATCTCTTCTTGCTATTCTTTGGAACTCTGCATTCAGATGCTTATATCTTTCCTTTTCTCCTTTGCTTTTTGCTTCTCTTCTCTTCACAGCTATTTGTAAGGGCTGCCCAGACAGCCATTTTGCTTTTTGCATTTCTTTTCCATGGGGATGGTCTTGATCCCTGTCTCCTGTACCATGTCACAAACCTCATTCCATAGTTCATCAGGCACTCTATCTATCAGATCTAGGCCCTTAAATCTATTTCTCACTTCCACTGTATAATCATAAGGAATATGATTTAGGTCATACCTGAATGGTCTAGTGGTTTTCCCTACTTTCTTCAATTTCAGTCTGAATTTGGTAATAAGGAGTTCATGATCTGAGCCACAGTCAGCTCCTGGTCTTGTTTTTGCTGACTGTATAGAGCTTCTCCATCTTTGGCTGCAAAGAATATAATCAATCTGATTTCGGTGTTGACCATCTGGTGATGTCCATGTGTAGAGTCTTCTCTTGTGTTGTTGAAGATGGTGTTTGCTATGACCAGTGCATTTTCTTGGCAAAACTCTATTAGTCTTTGCCCTGCTTCATTCCGTATCCAAGGCCAAATTTGCCTGTTACTCCAGGTGTTTCTTGACTTCCTACTTTTGCATTCCAGTCCCCTATAATGAAAAGGACATCTTTTTTGGGTGTTCTAAAAGGTCTTGTAGGTCTTCATAGAACCGTTCAACTTCAGCTTCTTCAGCGTTACTGGTTGGGGCATAGGCTTGGATTACTGTGATATTGAATGGTTTGCCTTGGAAACGAACAGAGATCATTCTGTCATTTTTGAGATTGCATCCAAGTACTGCATTTCAGACTCTTTTGTTGACCATGATGGCTACTCCATTTCTTCTGAGGGATTCCTGCCCGCAGTAGTAGATATAATGGTCATCTGAGTTAAATTACATTCCAGTCCATTTCAGTTCGCTGATTCCTAGAATGTCGACATTCACTCTTGCCATCTCTTGTTTGACCACTTCCACTTTGCCTTGATTTATGGACCTGACATTCTAGGTTCCTATGCAATATTGCTCTTTACAGCATCCTACCTTGCTTCTATCACCAGTCACATCCATAGCTGGGTATTGCTTTTGCTTTGGCTCCATCCCTTCATTCTTTCTGGAGTTATTTCTCCACTGATCTCCAGTAGCATATTGGGCCCCTACTGACCTGGGGAGTTTCTCTTTCAGTATCCTGTCATTTTGTCTTTTCATACTGTTCATGGGGTTCTCAAGGCAAGAATACTGAAGTGGCTTGCCATTCCCTTCTCCAGTGGACCATGTTCTGTCCGTTCTCTCCACCATGAGCCGCCCATCTTGGGTTGCCCCACGGGCATGGCTTAGTTTCCTTGAGTTAGACAAGGCTGTGGTCCTACTGTGATTAGATTGACTAGTTTTCTGTGAGTGTGGTTTCAGTGTGTCTGCCCTCTGATGCCCTCTTGCAACACCTACCATCTTACTTGGGTTTCTCTTACCTTGGGTGTGGGGTATCTCTTCACGGCTGCTGCAGCAAAGCGCAGCCACTGCTCCTTACCTTTGACAAGGGGTATCTCCTCACTGCCGTCCTTCGTGATAGCTCCTCTAGGCCCTCATGCGCCTGCGCAACCGCTGCTCCTTGGTGGGATTGGTTCTCCTGGCCACCGCCCCTGGCCTCCGGCGCTGGGGCGTGGGGTAGCTCCTCCTGGCCGCCGCCCCTGACCTCGGATGCAGGGTAGCTTCTCTCGGCCGCCGCCCCTGACCTTGGACTTGGGTAGCTCTTCTCCGCCGTTCCTGCGCCGTCACAGCCTGGCACTCTCGGCCGCTGCCCCTGACCTCGAACGTGGAGTCACTCCTCTTGGCCGCTGCCCTTCGGGCTTGGGGTCCTCCCGGCTTCTGCCCCTGACCTCGGACTTGGGGTAGTTCCTCTTGGCTGCGCTTAGTGCGCAGGTCGCAGCCGCCGCCGCGCTTAGTGCGCCGGTCGCTTGGTGTACGTATATATATATTAATCTATACAGTTCTAGGAGCAGGGAATGAAATACATGAAAAGTGAAAGTCTCTCAGTCATGTCCAACTTTTTGTGATCCTATGGACTATACAGTCTATGGAATTCTCCAGGCCGGAATACTGAAGTGGGTAGCCTTTCCTTTCTCCAGGGGATCTTCCCAACCCAGGGATTGAATACAGGTCTCCCACATTGCAGGCAGATTCTTTACCAACTGAGCCACCAGACAAGCCCTGAAATATATCAGTCAAGGATTATTTCTGTACTGCAGGTAAACCTGTTAACTAAAAACTAAAACAACAATAAAAATTGAATACAGTTTGGTGTATGAGGGGAAGTTTATTTTCTGAGTTGTAGCCCTTTTTTATATATTTTCTTGTAAAACATTTTAATGATATAATCCATCTTACTACTTTATATTATGGGCTTCCAGATGGTTCAGTAGTAAAGAATCCCCCTGCCAATGCAGGAAATATGCAAGAGACACGGATTGGATCTCTGGGTTGGGAAGATCACTTGGAGGAGGAAATAGCAAGCTACTCCAGTATTCTTGCCTGAGAAAATCCCATGGAGAGAGGAGCCTGGTGGGCCACAATCCCGTGGGGTCACAGAGAGTTGGACACGACTGAGCATGAAGCATGAGACACTATATTTATAAGGAGATATATATATATATATATATATATATATATACACACAAAAAATATGTTAACAAAAATGCAAGTTGTTAATAGCATAACATAGCATTTTCATACCACAGAGATGTCTGTGTAAGCATTTTCATACCACAGAGATATCTGTGTAGCAATTTAGAGCATGATGTGGTTTTCCAATTAGTTAAAAATACTGATCGTTAATTTTAAACTTAAGAATGAAGACTAGACTACTGCATTGCATTAGTTATCTATTGCTGTGTAATAAAGTACTTCAGAACTTAGTAACTTGAAACAGTAAACGTTTGTCATCTCACAGTTTCAGTGAGAAATCAGAATGGCTTAGCTAGGTGGTTCCCTCTCAAGATTTCTCAAGAGAATGCCAAGATGTCAGCCACAACTGCAGTGATCCGAAAGCCTGACTAGAGCTGAAGGGTACACTTCCAAACTTCACTCACGGGCTGCTGGTAGTTGTCAGGAGCCCTGAGTGCCTCCTCACGTGGGTCTGTCACGTGCAGTTGAAGAGAAAGAGCAAGATACAAGATGCACAGTCTTGTGTGACCTAACCTAAGAAGCCACTTACCGTCACTTCTGTGTCTTACAAGTGAGCCAGTGGGATAGCTCGTACTCAAGCAGGGGACTTGGGCACCTACTTGTGAAGAGGAGAGTAACCAGTGCACTGCTGATGTTTTTATTCTGTGTGTGTTTGCGTCAAGGAGAGGGAGGGATTCATTCATAATGTTTGGCTTCTGTTTAGGATACTGCCTTAGGAAAACCACGAGAGGTGTTTCGACTTCCTACAGATTTGACAGCATGTGACAATCGCCTTTGTGCATCCATCCATTTCACATCTTCTACCTGGGTTACCTTGTCAGATGGGACTGGAAGACTGTATCTCATTGGAACAGGTGAACGTGGAAATAGTGTTTCTGAAAAATGGGAGGTGAGTTGTTTTTTGTTTTTTTTTTTCTTTAGACTTAATGCTGAGTCTGGAAACTATATGCAAATTAGATCTTAATGATTTTGAAATAACACCTTTTTAGGGATGGTTTACATGTGACCTCTTGATTTTTATAATATATGGTGTTTTGGATATCTTTTAAATAAAATGTTTACCTTTTATGAAACTGATATATTAGCTATTCCTGTTTTGATCTGGGGTGAGTGCAGTTGTCAAGAATTGCATTTGTTTTTCAGCAAATACCAATTGTGTTCTTTTCAAGTGTAAAGCAGTACCTTAAGCATTGACCTTGCTACCTTCTTTTTTGTAAAGAGTTGGCCAGAGAATTACATTGTCATGTCTTTTCTCCTTTTCTCATGTTTTATTCTCAAATATATTTATGAGCTTAGCATGCTTCTACTGCACCACTTAGCTGTCTGATATGTTTAAACTAGTCAAATAGTAACTTTACCAGAATATTCCCTATTTAGAAAAATATACCATAGCATCACTTCAGTCTCTCAGTTGTGTCTGACTGCTACCCCATGGACTGCAGCATGCCAGGCTTCCCTGTCCATCACCAACTCTGGAGCTTACTCAAACTCATGTCCAAAGAGTCAGTGATGCCATCCAGCCATCTCATCCTCTGTCGTGCCCATCTCCTCTTGCCTTCAGTCTTTCCCAGCATCAGGGTCTTTTCAGGGAGTCAGTGCTTTGTGTCAGGTGGCCAAAGTATTGGAGTTTTAGCTTCAACATCAGTCCTTCCAGTGAATATTCGGGACTGATTTCCTTTAGGATGTACTGCTTGGATCTCCTTGCAGTCCAAGGGACTCTCAGGAGTCTTCTCCAACACCACAGTTCAAAAGCATCGATTCTTTGGCACTCAGCTTTCTTTATAGTCCAACTCTCACATCCATACGTGACTACTGGAAAAATCATAGCTTTGATCAGACGGACCTTTGTTGGCAAAGTAATGTCTCTGCTTTTTACTATGATGTCTAGGTTGGCCATAGCTTTTCTTCCAAGGAACAAGCGTCTTTTAATTTCATGGCTTCAGTCACCATCTGCAGTGATTTTGAAGCCCCCAAAAGTAAAGTCTCTCACTGTTTCCATTGTTTCCCCATCTTTTTGCCATGAAGTGATGGGACCGGTTGCCATGATCTTAGTTTTCTCAGTGTTGAGTTTTATGCCAACTTTTTCGCTCTCCTCTTTCACTTTCATCAAGAGGCTCTTTAGTTCTTCTTGACTTTCTGCCATAAAGGTGGTGTCATCTGCATATGTGTGGTTATTGATATTTCTCCCGGCAATTTTGATTCCAGCTTGTGCTTCATCCAGCCTGGCATTTCTCGTGATGTATAATGCATAAAAGTGAAATAAGCAGGCTGACAATATACAGCCTTGACGTACTGCTTTCCTGATTTGGAACCAGTCTGTTGTTCTATGTCCAGTTCTAACTGTTGCTTTTTGACCTGCATACAGCTTTCTCAGGAGGCAGGTCATGTGGTCTGGTATTCCCGTCTCTTGAATTTTCCACAGTTTGTTGTGATCCACACAGTCAAAGGCTTTGGGGTAGTCAATAAACCAGAAGTAGATGTTTTTCTGGTATTCTCTTGCTTTTTCGATGATCCAGCGGTTGTTGGCAATTTGATCTCTGGTTCCTCTGCCTTTTCTAAAACCAGCTTGAACATCAGGAAGTTCACGGTTCACATATTGCTGAAGCCTAGCTTGAGAATTTTGAGCATTATTTTACTAGCGTGTGAGATGAGTGCAATTGTGTGGTAGTTTGAGCATTCTTTGGCACTGCCTTTCTTTGGGATTGGAATGAAAACTGATCTTTTCCAGTCCTGTGGCCACTGCTGAGTTTTCCAAATTTGCTGGCATATTGAGTGCAGCACTTTCACAGCATCATCTTTCAGGATTTGAAATAGCTCAACTGGAATTCCATCACCTCCACTAGCTTTGTTTGTAGTGATGCTTCCTAAGGCCCACTTGACTTCACATTCCAGGATGTCTGGCTCCTGGTGAGTGATCACACCATCGTGGTTATCTGGGTCGTGAAGATCGTTTTTGTATACTTCTTCTGTGTATTCTTGCCATCTCTTCTTAATATCTTCTGCTTCTGTTAGGTCCATACCATTTCTGTCCTTTTTTGTGCCCAATCTTTGCATGAAATGTTCCCTTGGTATTTCTAATTTTCTTGAAGAGATCTCTAGTCTTTCCCATTCTATTGTTTTCCTCTATTTTTTTGCACTGATCACTGAAGAAGGCTTTCTTATTTCTCCTTGCTATTCTTTGGAACTTTGCATTCAAATGGTTATATCTTTCCTTTTCTCCTTTGCCTTTAGCTTCTCTTCTTTTCTCAGCTATTTGTAAGGCCTCCCCAGACAACCATTTTGCTTTTTACATTTCTTTTTCTTGGGGATGATCTTGATCCCTTTCTCCTGTACAATGTCACGAACCTCTGTCCATAGTTCTTCAGGCAGTCTATCAGATCTAGTCCCTTAAATCTATTTGTCACTTCCACTGTATAATCATAAGGGATTTGATTTATAACTGTAATTATCTACCAATGTCCAAGATGCCATTTTTATTTCATTTTGTTTTTAACAATGTCACAGACTTAAATCTGAGGGGCAGGTTTGCATTTTAGTAATGATAAATATGAAATTAGTTTCTCCAGAGCCACAGGTTTTGAAAGTAGACAAAGTGACACTGAGTTGTGGTAATAAAGTACAACGCGATATTGCTGCCTTCTAAATTTCAGCCGGTGGCCTTTAGTTCTAGGTAGCTAAAGGGATAGAATTTAATATTTTACATCTTATAAAACATTTTTATCAGACCAACAGGTGCATGTAAACACTGGGATTTAATTATTTGAGAAAAACAACAGGGCCTTAGTGGTTTACCTTTCTTATTGTTATACCAAATGCTGCTCTACCTAATTGCAATGTGTTCGAAAAGTTAAACAAAAAACACAATGAAATACCAGAACAACAGCCTGTTTTTAGGAGACCTTTGCAGTCAGTCACAGTTTTAAATATTAATTGGACATTGTGACATATTCTGTTCCTGCCTCCAATAATTTTTTCTTTTCTTTTTTTACTGAGGATATGTTGTATATAGCACCCAGCTACCTGAAAGAGTTGAAAAGAATTTGGAGAATGATGGACAGGAGAGATATGAATGAGAATGTATCTGTTATCAAGCTATGGGGATTCTGTTGGTATAAGAAACACAATGACCCTCTTCACCTTCGGATTAAAAATAATACCACGTAGTCCATCAGAAGAAAATTCGTATGGGTTTATAATTCATTTGGTTTCTGCTATGTATATCTCCTTGGCCCATATAAGTCCTTCAGTAAGATTTTTTAAATAAATTAAAAATTTAAATTTACTCCATATCCTCTTCAGTATATATACTGCCATAATGAAGTCAGTCCTCTCTGGGGGTATGGGGACAGTGGGGAAATTATGGGACCAGGGCATTAATTGAAGTGGAAGGGATACTGTGGGATAGTGGTCACTTTAGAGAAATAACTGAATTTTGGGACTTTGAGGGAATTGGTGTAAGAGAGGAGGCTAAAGGTGGAAGTGGTGGGGGCATGGTAGGGCATAAGGGGCCCAGCAAGCGTGGTGGTGATGACTGAAATGTAGAAAGAGAAATGAAAGGAGGCAGGGGATGTGTGGCCTCTAACATGATGGGAGTGCTGTATATCAACAGTTTCACAGTTGATTTTCCAGGCGTGTTCAGGGGACTGGAAACGTCAACCTAAGAATTTTTAAAAGTCCTGACATGGTCTCCTCTGGTCTCCCTCACATGATAGAGAAAGAGGGGGAGGAAACAGTAATCTGGCTACTTGTACTTGGCAAAACTTACCTTTTTTTCTTCCTACCCTTTTATTTCTTCTTGTCCCCAAACAAAAGCAAAACCCACTTAACCAAAAATGTGTCTATTGTTTTCTGAGTTTTTTCCTGTTTTGTCAATAAGTTAATTTGTATCATATTTTAGATTTCACATGTAAGTGATATTGTGTGATATTTGTCTTTCTCTGTCTGACTTATTCCCTTAAGTTGGATAATCTCTAGGTCTATCCGTGTTGCTACAGATGGCATTATTTATTCTTTTTTTACGGCCGAATAGTATTCCTTTGTATGTATACCACATCTTCATTCATTCATCTGTCCATAGACATTTAGATTACTTCCATGTCTTTGCTCTTTTAAGTACTGCTGCTGTGAGCATTGGGGTAAAGCACCCTTTTTTTAATAAGGCTTTCAGGTAGCAGCCCACATGAGGGGATTCCAGATACAGGTTTAAAAAGAAAAAAAGAGCTAATTCTTGTGTTTCAGTTAGATTTGTGTTCAAACTATTTATTTTTTCATTTATTTGAAAAACTTGTTTAGAAATCAGTCTTAAAACCTTTCCTGTTTGATATTTAACAAAGATACAGTAGTCTTTTAGATTATGTGTTGTAAGAAGAATTTGATAAGATTTTGTACATCTTTCCATGATGCTTTGATTTGCTTTTTTTTTTTTTAGAAGAAATTTCAATATTTAACAGTTAGTGGAATTATCTTTTTAGATGAAATGAGATCTTTTGTTTTTGAACAGTAAGAAAGTTTTCATGATTTGTTCTCCAGTTCCTTTGACTCTTACCTTTGTAAATTTCCAGAAAACAAACAAAACAAAGCAAACAAAAAACTATAGAGAAGAAAGATACACACACATATACAAACAGTATTCAGAAACTAGGAAGAAGAAGGCAGAAATAAATTAGAGATATGATTAATATATTAATATATATCATACATATAATATAATACAAATGACTATATTATAAATGGATGAATATAATATTATACAATATATTAATATATCAATAATTTAGATACACTATCTAATAAATTAGATATGAGACAGGGGAAGAGATGAAGTAAGGGAATATTGACCTCATTTCCTCTGTACGGAGCACTCTTTTTCACTTGGCAATTTTCTAGAGGATTGCTTTTAATTCCCTTTCTCTTATAGATGCCATTTGGAGGCCCTTTTGTTTTCTGTGCGTACTGATCAGTTTGCTCTGTTAAACAAACAGATGTTTTCTCAAAGTTATTTCTTTTTTTTTTTTTTTTTAAGTTTGTATTGTCATTACTTTTCTTTTCTTTTTTTTTTTTTTTTTTAATTTTATTTTATTTTTAAACTTTACATAACTGTATTAGATTTGCCAAATATCAAAATGAAGCAGTATTTTAAACTTGTAAGCTTTATTTCAGGGCTTTTTTGTTCTTGTGTCCTTGCAGTAAACAGTATCCAAATTACTTGTTGGATTGTCAGAATTCTGTGTATTTCCTCTGTGCTCTATGAATTCATGTAATACGTTTTTCTGAATGCCATCTTTTTTTCTTTTTTGTAGATTGTATTTAATGAAGAGCTTGGGAATCCTTTTATCATAATTCACAGCATCTCATTGCTGAAAGGTGAAGAACATTCAATAGCTACTCTCCTCCTTCGAATAGAGAAAGAGGAATTGTCTATGAAAGGAAGTGGTTTCTATGTTTCCCTGGAGTGGGTCACTATCAGTAAGAAATATGAAGGTAAAACAACAAAACTCTGATCTCTCTGTGGTGGTTGCCATAATTCAGTAGGTTTTGAAATGCAAAGCTGTTCCTGTAAATGCTGTTTGCTTTTTCTTAAGCATTGTGTTGTGATTCTAGTACCTGCCACCCAATGGAATGAATATTTATAGGTAGTTTCTCCTTAGGTATGGATTATAAAAAAAAATAATTATGTGCTTCCACAGTTGAATGAATACACCTTTTGTGTAAAAGGAGACACTACTACATATTTTGGAAGAATTTAAAGTATATGTTTTTAATATATACAAAATATATGTTAATATGTAACATTAAGCACAAGATTTGTTCTTCGAAATATTTAGTGTAATTTATTCTTCTTCCCGGTGTTGTAGTTTTATTTCTAGAGGAACACAGTAACTTAAATCATTTGATTAGATATTGGAAACTTTCTAAGGGCTAGATGGTAACCATATGACCTATCACAGTTATTCAACTAGGATCTTGTGTTGCAAAAGCAGCTGTAGATGAAGGCATAAATGAATGAGTATAGCTGTATTCCAGCTGTATTCCATTTACAAAGGCATAAATGAATGAGTATAGCTGTTTATTTAACACTGACTTTTGAATTTTATATAATTTTACATGTATTTAAATATTCTTTTGATTTTTTTTGAACCATTTAAAAATGTAAAATTTATTCTTCAGCTCACAGGTCATAGTTTGCAGATCCCTGCTTTAGATAAATAAAAGCTTTGTTTTTTAAATTAATGTACATAACATAGGAGAAATCACCATGGGTGTTTTTCCTTCTCTAAGACTCTTGGTTCCATGACAGTTTTAGCTCAGTCCACAGTGGCACTCTGCTGCAGCTCCATGGCTTCCATTCTCTTCATCTTTGTTTCCTTCATTCAGCTGGACAGTTATATTTAGATTCACCTTTCTTTTTTTTTCTCTCCACCCAATTTTAATTATTGTAATTGTAGAAACATTCTTTCTGTTGTTGACTTTAGCTTTCTTTTCTGGATGTTTCAGTTCCTTTATTCCCTGAATTGCTAATATAATTGTGTTACTTTTTATTTTCTAATGAATATAACAGAGCAGTGTTGTATTTCTAGACTGTTGAGTGGAATATTTGATAAATTATATTTTGTGGTCAAGTAAGTTTGAAAATGTAGGCATACAATAGCCACATTTCACATTAAGCATAGTCAAGTTTCTAAAAATCTTGAGTAAAAAAAGAAAATGTAATTTTGATCCAGCCCTTCCCAACCCATTTAGCCATGGAATTTACTTGAGACCTACTGTTTTCTATCCCACATGTTGGGAAAAACCATCCTTTAAAATACAGAGTGTCTAAGGTTGGGTCTTTGGAGCCAGGAAGGACTCTGCCTTGCATGTAACTATGGAAGAAAAATAGTTGTTTTTACTTCATGAAATGAAAAGTCTAGTCTTAAATATATATGAAGTGAATGTGTGAATGTAGGTGAGGATTTAGAGAGAAAAATGACATATTTTAGAATGGGTTGTATTACTATGTATGTATATGTATTATTATGGGAAGGATTGAGGGCAGAAGGAGAAGAGGTCGTCAGAGGATGAGATGGCTGGATGACATCACTGATGCAATAGAGATAAATTTGGGCAAACTTCGGGAGATGGTGAGGGACAGGGAGGCCTGGCACGCTGCAGTTTGTGGGCTCGCAAAGAGTTGGACACTACTGGGCCACTGAACAACAACAACGTATGAATTATTATGCATAACTCATGATGTTGAGTTATGATTTTTTGACTACTGAGTGTGAAGTTAATAACTACTACCCACTGTAAAAAAACTTTGTTATCAGAAGTAACAATGTTAAGTAAAGGTATGGACTCAAATGTTTGAATACTTTTAAAGCAAAAAAAGAAAAGAAAAGAAAAAACCCTTATTTTCATAGAATAAATTGAGTTAGTTTACCAGAAAATTTCAGAACACAGTTAATTGTTCCTATCTTTAAAATTCAAAGTACAGTTATTTATATTTTATGGTAAATAGATCTATATGTGAATGTGTATAAAAATTATTTCTACCATAAAAGTTATTTCATTTTAAGAAAACCTGCTAATGGGCAGAAAATAGTCCACACCACACTTTTTCCATTGCCATCAATTTGTGGCCCTTGTCAGAAGACACCTATCATATACTGGCTGAGAAAGTAGACAGGCTATAGTCAAGGAATGGGTAGATTTTTCAGAGGTTGATAAGGTAAATCACAGGTAAGTAAATCACTTTTACAATTTAGAGCCCTGCTGTCCAATAGAAATTTTTCCAAAATGCACGTGTTTATATGTGAGCCACTCAGTGTGATAGCAGCTACGTATGTGTGGCTTTTGAACACTTAAAGTGTGGCTGGAGAAATGAATGTCCAATTTTACTTAATTAAACAGCTACCATGGCCAGTGGTTACCACATTAGGCATCACAACCTAGAACAAATTTCATCAGACCCATTTTTTTTAAGAGATTTTATTTACAGAATATTAGGTTGTAAATTTTTTTATCCTTTTATAAAAAGGTACCTAATAGTCTGCTTTTTAATAGTACATTTAAAATATTTAATTTAAATTAGAATTATACTTGAATATTTTCAGATATTTTTATTATAGTTTTTTGGTTGTAATTTTCTTATTCTAAAATGCTTTATTTTCTCACAGATAATAAAAAGTATGAAATGGCTAAGCATAATACTCTCCATGGGAAGTCTGTGCCACATTATGCTGCTATTGAACCTGATGGGAACGGTCTGATGATTGTCTCCTACAAGCCCTTTACATTTGTTCAAGCTGGTCAGGGTCTTGAAGAAAGTAAGGATGAAAACATGTCCGAGGAAATCAAAGGTGATTTTACTTTGAATCATAGAGCTCCTGTGTAAAATAGATCTGACTTGTCCTCCTAGCTAGGTTGTAAGTTTTACCAGGTCAGGATTGGCACTGAATTTTTCTTTGTTTTCCTTTATATTTCCCACAATAGCCTTTCATAAAATATACCACCTAGGTAGTGTGAACTGGTTAAATTTAATACTTTTCATAATTACAAAAAATGTTTTTTAAAATCTATGTATTATTTTACCTGATTAGATATTTAACAAATACTTAATGAATAAACAAATACTAATGTCTATTTATTGTTGATATTTGAAAGTCCAGCATATTAGTATCATAGATAATAATTTAAAAAAATAATCTAACCTCTCTTCATATGAAAGTGAAAGTTGCTTAGTCATGTTCGACTCTTTACGACCCCATGGACTTATACAGTCCACAGAATTTTCCAGGCCACGATACTGGAGTGGGTAGCCTTTCCCTTCTCCAGGGGATCTTCCCAACCCAGGAATCAAACCGGGGTCTCCTGCATTGCAGGCAGATTCTTTATCAACTGAGCTATCAGGGAAGCCTCTACAGATAGGTAGGAAGAGTCTTATAGGTATCAGTTCAGTTCAGTTCAGTTGCTCAGTTGTGTCCGAATCTTTGTCACCACATGAATCACAGCAAGCCAGGCCTCCCTGTCCATCACCAACTCCTGGAGTTTACCCAAACTCATATCCATCGAGTCGGTGATGCCATCCAGCCATCTCATCCTCTGTCGTCCCCTTCTCCTCCTTCCCCCAATCCCTCCCAGCATCAGAGTTTTTTCCAATGAGTCAACTCTTCGCATGAGGTGGCCAAAGTATTGGAGTTTCAGCTTCAGCATCAGTCCTTCCAGTGAACACCCAGGACTGATCTCTTTTAGGATGGACTGGTTGGATCTCCTTGCAGTTCAAGGGAGACTCTCCAGTCTCAAGAGTCTTCTCCAACACCACAGTTCAAAAGCATCAATTCTTCGGCGCTCAGCTTTCTTCACAGTCCAACTCTCACATCCATACATGATCACTGGAAAAACCATAGCCTTAACTAGATGGACCTTTGTTGGCAAAGTAATGTCTCTGCTTTTTAATATGCTGTCCAGGTTGGTCATAACTTTCCTTCCAAGGAGTAAGCATCTTTTAATTTCATGGCTGCAATCACCATCTGCAGTGATTTTGGAGCCCATAAAAGTAGTCTGACATTGTTTCCACTGTTTCCCCATCTATCTGCAATGAAGTGATGGGACCAGATGCCATGATCTTCGTTTTCTGAATGTTGAGCTTTAAGCCAACTTTTTCACTCTCCTCTTTCACTTTCATCAAGAGGCTTTTTAGTTCCTCTTCACTTTCTGCCATAAGGGTGGTGTTATCTGCATATCTGAGGTGATTGATATTTCTCCCAGCAATCTTGATTCCAGCTTGTGCTTCTTCCAGCTCAGTGTTTCTCATGATGTACTCTGCATAGAAGTTAAATAAGCAGGGTAACAATATACAGCCTTGAGGTACTCCTTTTCTGTATACATCTCTTCATATAGGTATGCTAATTATGTGTTCTTCCCTTTCATACTGAACTGAAAGAAAGTTCCTAGCGGGTAGAAGCACTTAACATTTTCTCAGTCTTGAATGAATGAATGAAGGTAATGTTTTAGAATGAAAAGAATAAAAACGTCTTTCAGAAGAAGTTTATATTTGTATGCAAAGAATTCATATTCTTCTAAAAAAATATTCAGGAGACCATTTCTCTAGAATCATTGCTGTTCATATTTCTGATATTTAGAGTCAGAGAATAGTATATTTTACTTAACAGATTTGCACAGTATTTGACAATCATATGTATTACTCTTTGAAGCTACCCTTTTTATTACTTTAACAACTTAATTATTTAAAATAAAAATGGGTTTCAGTATTTTTATGTACTTACATAGCTCTTCAGGGTTTCCCTGATAGCTCAGTTGGTAAAGAATCTGCCTGCAATGCGGGAGACCTGGGTTTGATTCTTGGGTTGTGAAGAACCCCTGGAGAAGAGAAAGGCTACCCACTCCAATATTCTGGCCTGGAGAATTCCGTGGACCATATAGGCCATGGGTTTGCAAAGAATCAGAAATGACTGAGCAACTTTTATTTTCACATAGCTTTTAAAAAATAAATTTGTTGAAAAAATTTGAAAATACTTTTATAATAAATATATGAAAAATACTTTCTCCAGGTTTATAAATATGACACCTGAATATAAGAGTTGCGCGTGGTGGCCTTTCACTTCACCTCTTAGTAGCTTAGTTTTCTCACAAGCGATTTTTTTCACAAGATCCCTTTCTGAGTAAACTACTGTTCTGTCTTAGTTATAATGTTAAACTCTCCTGGAGCTTAGCCAGAGTAGCTATTTGTATTACTAGACCACATGCCCTTTAGAACTCCTTTGGTGAGTGGTTGAGGAAGAATGTTGGACTGCCTTCATCCTTGGAACCAGTCTGCCTAGTAGCTAGGCCCATGTGCTTCCAAGACAGATTTGCAGCCTAGTTGGAATACATCGTGTTTTTAAATCACTAGCCACTAGTTGACATCTCACGTTATGTTTGAATTCCTCCTGAATTTGTTCTTCTCTTTTAGTGTAAACCACTTCCATTTAGTGTAAACCCTTCAATTTTTCTGTTTTCCTTCTAATAAACGGCCCTAACTTAACTTCTTGTACCCATTTCCTCTTGGGAAATTTCTTCTGTATTTATTTTAATATCATCAGACTTTCACAATAAGAAAGGAAAATGGTTGTAACAAAAATTATGGATAGTTTGTTAATTAGCATGCTTTCTTTTAAGCTCTCTTCTGAGTATATATGCTGGTTTCATTTTCTGTAAACTTCAATTAGACTGATAGTACCTATTACCTGGGCTTCCCAGGTGACTCAGTGGTAAAGAACCTGTCAGTGCAGGAGACACAGATTCAATCTCTGGTTCAGGAATATCCCCTGGAGAAGGAAATGACAACCGCTCCAGTATTCTTGCTTGGGAAATCCCATGGACAGAGGAGCCTGGTGGGTCACAAAGGAGTCAGACATGACTTAGTGACTAAACAACACCAATGTTATATTTCTTTCTGATGAGTGAGTGGACAGATTAATGTTTATGGATGCTATTAAGCAAATATTTGTCCATTTTACATTTAAGCCCTGCTTTCTTACTTCATGGTTATAGTATTATGGGCCTAAAAGTGTTTCTTAGGTAGATAGCTTTTTAGGAGCCAAGCAGAGGGGATAGTGAAGGAGTTGGAAGGAGGATTTTTTTTACTGGGAACTTAGACTAAATATACTGACAGCCCTTGAATTTGTTATGAAATTGCTTTCATGTTGTGGGGTAAAATAGCCAATACTTTTATAAGGAAAATGTATCTTTTATTTTTGTGCGGATGTCTGTCCCACCAAATAGTCGTAGTCTCCTGATCACAGAGTTACTAAATTGCCCCAACAGTGGCAAGTCAAGGTTGTGATGAAAGTTTCAGGCAGGGTTTGTGACACATTTGGTATTCTTTTAACTTGGAATCCTGTATATGTGTGTGTGCGTGCATGCACGCATGCTTGGAATCCTGTGTCTGTGTGTGTAAGAGAAGAGGGAGAAGCAGGGATACTGGGAGGTAGGGAATAAAGAGTTGCTATGATTTGTATTTTATGAGTGTATATCTTCTAGGGCATTAGGTAAGACTGGAACAGGGAAATGTCAGGTGTGATTGCTACAACACTTTGAGTGAAAATTCCCCAAGGAGATCTCTGCATATTTGTTCATAATTACTTTTTTGTGAGAAGATCACTAGAAAAGATGCTAGATAGGTGTTCTGTATGTTCTGGTTTCTGATTTTGTATGTTATGTTGCAGTCTCTGGTTTTTTTTATTACATAATACATTTTTCTTTCCCAAAGACCCTCTGTATTACTGGCAACAGACTGAAGATGATTTGACAGTAACAATACAGCTTCCAGAAGCCTGTACTAAGGAAGACATTCAAGTACAGTTTTTGCCTGATTCTGTCAACATTGTACTGAAGGGTCAGAGGTTTTTGGAAGGCAGTCTCTTTTCATCTATTGATCATGAAAGCAGTACGTGGATAATTAAAGAAAATAATAGGTATTTTTTTTTAGTTTTATTTATATTTGAAAATTTACCTTTTATTATTTTACTTTTTTCTTCTTTTTATCCTTTCTGCAGTGGTTACATCAAGGGGGAATACTACGATAGGCTCATCAATACTGCTGATTATTTTTCTTAGGATAGATTAAAAATGGAATTACTGTGTCAAAGAGCACAGTATTAGTTAAGGTTAAAGATACTAGCTTAGTTATTGTTTGCATTATATTGTCATGCTTTTCATTACCAGCTCTGGATACAATAAGAGAGTAATAATAATAATAAATGGTTGAAAACAGCTATTTATTTGAATTTTCACAATTTAAGCTTTTTAATGGAAATAATTTATTTCTACTAACTTTTAATTTGCTAACTAGATGATGTATTCCTCTGCTTTCTTGTTCATTGTTCAGTCGCTCAGTCTTATCCACCTCTTTGCAACCCCATGGACTCCAGCATACCAGGCTTCCCTGTCCTTGGCCATCTCCCAGAGTTTGCTCATACTCATGTCCATTGAATTGGTGATGCCATCCAACCATCTCATCCTCTGTCATCCTCCTGCCTTCTGTCTTTCCCAGCATCAGGGTCTTTCTTAAGGAGTCAACTCTTCACTTCAGGTGGCCAAAGTATTGGAACTTCAGCATCAGTCCTTTCAAGGAATATTCAGGGTTGAGTTCCTTTAGAATTGCCTGGTTTGATATCCTTGCAGTCCAAGGGACTCTCAAGAGTCTTCTCTACCACCACAGTTTGAGTATCAATTCTTTGGTGCTCAGCCTTCTTTATGGTCCAACTCTCGCATCCGTACATGACTACTGGAAAAACCATAGCTTTGACTAGATGGACCTTTGTCGGCAAAGTCACGTCTCTACTTTTTAATACACTGTCTGGGTTTGTCATAGCTTTTCTTCCAAGGAGCAAGCATCTTTTAATTTCATGGCTGCAGTCACCATCTGCAGTGATTTTGGAGCCCAAGAAAATAGTCTGTCACTGTTTCCGTTGTTTCCCCATCTATTTGCTATGAAGTGATGGGATCAGATGCCATGATTTCAGTTTTTTGATTGTTGAGTTTTAACACAGCTTTTTCACTCCCCTTTCACTTTCATCAAGAGGCTTTTTAGTTCCTCTTCGCTTTCTGCCAATAAGGGTGGTGTCATCTGTCTATCTGAGGTTATTGATATTTCTCTTGGCAGTCTTGATTCCAGCTTGTGCTTCATCCAGCCTGACATTTCGCATCATGTACTCTGCATTTAAGTTAAATAAACAGGTGACAATGTACATCCTTGTCTTACTCCTTTCCCAGTTTTGAACCAGTCAGTTGTTCTATGTCTGGTTCTAACTGTTGCTTCTTGACCCACAAACAGGTTTCTCAGAAGACAGGTAAGGTGGTCTGGTATTCACATCTCTTTAAGAATTTTCCAGTTTGTTGTGATCCACACAGTCATAGGCTTTAGTGTAGTCAGTGAAATCAAGTGACTCTTGATATGAATCTAAATGCCTAGAGTCTAAGAACTGTATATCTAATTCACAAAGTTTTTTAGGCTTTAAATTGAACAGATATCTTGAAATCACTTTATTAATGGAGAAATTTGGTGACTTGGTTATATTTTTTATATATGTTTAAAAAACTCTATATCCAAAAGGTTCTTTTAAAAATATTTTATATTTCCATATATTCTATTTAAATATATCTTACTAGTGTGTGCAATTTGAGGACAGCATTTTTATATTGGCAAACCAGCTGGAACATACTGTTAAATATAAGTCATCAAGCAGTAACTCAGCCAAAATTTAGGAGAAGAGCTGGACTGTATGCAAAAATAGATTCAACATTTAACACATGAACATAGACCAGTATTGTTTTTCCATGAAATTTGAGGTGCTTAATTACTATTTAATGTTACAAAAGGTAATTACAATGATGTGTGTGTGGTATCATTGGTTTAAAACACATGATATTTTTATATTATTCATCTCATTTTTAATAGTTAATGTTCTGACTTTGAAAGGATTTGTTAACTAATCTGTATTATGTATGGAGCTATGTATTCCTATTTGCTTGGATGGTAGGATATGATTCTAGTTTTAAAATGTAGAAATGCATTTATGCTAAAAGAGTAACTGACTGAATATGCCAATTTACTGATGGTTCATAAATTCTTTATAAACCAAGACTGTATGAACTTGTTAACTTCTTTAGGTAGCAACTGACTAAGAACAGTATTTATACATTCTGGTCACTAGGTACAAGTTCTTTAATAGTTATTTACATATATTTTTTCAGAGAGGCAGAATAGTGCAATAGTGAAGAACATGGACTTGGAGCCAGACTGCTTTACTAGCTTGTGACCTTGGCAAGTTACTTAACTTCTCAGTGCTTTTTTTGTATTTGTAAAGTGGAGATGCTAATAGTACTTACTTTCTTTGTGGTGAGCCATAAATGAGTTAAAATATGTAAAATGCTTAAGATAGCACCTAGCATGTGGTAAGCATTAGGTAAGTATAAGCTGCTGTCATTGTCTTTATTATCATCATTAATCATCCTCATCTTTTGAGATGAGCTTTCTCCTTAGAAGATACAACTATCTGGGCATTATTAATTGTGGTGGTAATTTTTAATGCTAATGATAGAAACTCATTATGTCAGGAAGATATTTTGTATAGTCTCTTTAAATAAAAGTAGTTTTAGAAAATTTTAAAGTGCTGTAGTTAATTCATAAGGTGGTGATAATAGCCTTAAAAATAGCTGATGTTAGTATGTTCTATTTGATAATTATGATAATAGTTGTTATTGTGTTCAGACAATTGTTTCCTTGCAAATTGAGTTGCAGGGCATGGGTTAGTATGACCCATGTGTACCAGAGATGGCACGTGGAAAAGGTTGCTCTGCTGTGGAACAGGTGCCACCACCCACTTTTCTCTGTATTACCGCAGCAGCCAGCTTACCTGGATTCCCTTTCCTAGTCAGGAGGCACATGGGCAATTCCCTTACCATGTCCACAGTCTGCCCTGACTCACACCTCTCTCCCTTTCCCGCTGTATTAGTCCTTAATCTTAGAGTTCCCTTATGGGTTCTTTTTTATTGATTTAAGCTGCCTGATCTTTAGTAATCGTATCATGACTACTAGTTTGGTGATAGTGAAGGTAATTGTTGGCTCCACACACAGAGAGATACCTTTAGTTTTAGGCCCTTTCCAGTTAACTTTATGTGCCCATCACTCCATCTCCATTCCCCAGTGAAATAATTCATAGATACATCTGCTTATATTTCTGCTACTTAAGATTAGTAACAGTCAGCACACCTGAACTGCAAAAGTTTTTCTGAGGGTGATTTGACTCTCCCATCAGTCCAGGGGTACTTTCATATTTGTTAAGTCTACCTTGTTTACTCCTGGATGATAGGTGTTCCATCATATGCAAAACTAAAATGAACATGATTTTTGGTAAAACATTCTCGGGACACTGGAAGGGTAATTTCTATGGAAGATTCTTCTGTTTGATATTGGTTGTATAGTTTGTGTAGCTGCTTAATGTAACAAAACTTTCCTCATTTTACACATCTAGCTTGGAGATTTCCTTGATCAAGAAGAGTGAAGGCATGACATGGCCAGAGCTAGTGGTTGGTGATAAACAAGGGGAATTTATAAGAGACTCAGCTCAGTGTGCTGCAATAGCTGAACGTTTGATGCATTTGACCTCTGATGAACTGGTAAGCAATTGCAATAGTAGTGGGACTTCACAAGGATTCAGAAGTATGTGGGGATTATACCATGTTTTTCAAATGTTATTTTGCTTTTCCTAATGTAAAAGACATTAGGTATTACTAACTAGTGTTTGAATATCACTTGAAATTCTAATATTTATTGCCTATTCACTAACTGAATATATATGTGTGTGGGGGCATGTTTTACATACAGGGTGGGTGTGCATGCATATGTGTATGTATATATGTATCTCTCGGTCTCTCAATATATGTAGAGAGAAAAGGAAATATATAATTGATCCTTGAACAATGCAGGGATTAGGGATCCCACCCTGTACACTCAAAAATCTGAGTTTAACTTTATAGTTGGTCTTCTATATCTGCTGATCCACATCCTCAGATTCAACCAGTTGCATATTATGTATTTCTGTAGTGTGTATTTTAAGTTCAGTTCAGTCACTCTGTCATATCCAGCTTTTTGCGACCCCGTGGACTGCAGCATGCCAGGCTTCCCTGTCCATCACCAGCTCCTGGAGCTTGCTCAAACTCATGTCCATTGAGTCAGTGATGCCATCCAACCATCTCATCCTCTGTCGTCCCCTTCTCTTCCTGCCTTCAGTCTTTTAAGTAGATCCTTCTAGTTCAAACCCATGTTGTTGAGGTGTCAGCTATATCTGCCTATATATCTGTATTCTCATTTAGAAGAATTAACTGACCAATGCTGATAGGGACAAAATTTTGATTTTATACCCTACTTTGCTAATAATCTATTTGTAATCATGGACATTTTTTGGGTGATCTTAAAATATCACAAGGGGTGTGTATACATACACACTACATATAACTATGGTTTTTTGTTGAATATGTTCCTCCTCTGATGACATTTAAGATAATGTTAAGAATTTGAACAAATACAGCAATACACCAGAACTTCAGTTATCTTCATTTACCAGATCTTACATCAGCATATTTAAAATGTCTAACTTATTGCCATCTGGAATTATAGCAATGCAGAGGGTTGTATAAAGAAGTATTTATACTGTAGAGTTGGTTGCATCCTAAGATAGAAAAGAAAGATTAGAATATTGAAAGTAAATGTCTCTGATGAAAGAAAACATAACCAAAATGGAGAAACCATGTTTCACCTTTTCCAGCATAATGGAAAATTTCAAGAATCACTGGAATTCTATGTATGACTACAGAACTTTGATTTCATAGCCTTGTTACAAGTCATGCAGACTGCATTTCTCTATGCTCATTCATTTAGCAAGTATTTATTGTTATAGGGCTCTGAAGATACAATTATAGAGACAGTAATGGAGGTTTGTTGTGAGATTGTAGATAATTGCTGCTAACTGCCTTTTAAACTTGATGATTTCAAATGAATGTTGTTAGATAAGTGACTAAGTTATTTATGCCTGAATACTAGTGTATTTGTTAGTTTTAAAATAACAGAATTTTGTCATCTCTAACTGAAGGCAGTGTTTTTTTTCAAATCTTTTTACCTTTTCTTGCCTTACTGCATTGATTAGAACCTCTAGTCTACAGTAAAATAAAATTACTCTATTTTACATACTGCTGGTTTGGTTTACTGGTATTATTGAAGAGCTTTACATCTCTGTGAGGAATACTGGGGTCTATAGTTTTTGTTTTGTTTTTTTACTTTTTGTATGTGAATAATGCTGAGTTCATAAAATGAGTAGGGAAGTGTTTCTGTCTTCTGTTTCTGGAAGAGATGTAGACTTGGCATTATATCTTCTTTAATGTTCGATGGAAGTTGCCAGTGAAACTTTCTGGAGTTTTCTTTTTTTGAAGGTTTTAAAGCATAAATTTAAGTTGTTTAGTAGATGTTTTGGGCATTTATTTCAATTGACTTTATTTTTCTCCTTTTTTTTTCAGTTTCCAGTTTCGTTCATTTCTGTTATGACATTTATTACTTCTCTTTGCTTGCTTTGGATTTATTTTGCTATTTTTTTGAAGGTGAAAGCTTAGATGATTTTTTTTTTACCTTCCTTTTAATGCTCTACACTTCCTTCTAAATACTACATTAGCTGTATCCTCCAAATTTTCTGCCTGTTTTCTTAATCCCATTAGTGATTAATTTGATTTGTTGCTGGGTTTCAGTTTTTTGCCTGGCTGGTTTATTCTTTGTTCTTAAACCTAGGGCTGAACTTTTCACATATCTTAGCTAAAAGTGTGGAATGTTTACTAGGTTTCTCCTCCTGTGTAGGCCCTGATTTCTAATTTTTGTATCCAAGTACTCTGACAATTATCAAAATTAAGCTTTTTAGCCTTTTATCCACTGCTTTCCCTTGTCTTTTTCAGCTCAGCTTAAAATAGCAGATAGCTTGAGGAAAACAGCATGGAGTCTTGGGTTTTCTTTGCTTTCTCTTTTCTCTGTAATCTTGTCTTTTTCAGTACTGGCTGCCTCAATAGTCCTTAGCTTTTAATTTTTGCCCTCTTATTTCTAGTGTTGGTTACTCCAGTTCTTGGGACCCCATGGACTGTAGCCCACTGAGCTGCTCTGTCCATGGAATTCACCAGGCAAGAATACTGGAGTGAGTTGCCATTTCCTGCTCCAGGGGATCTTCCCTTCCCAAGGATCAAACCTACATATCCCATATTGCAGGCAGATTCTTAGCTAAGCCTCTAGGGAAGCCCTATATGAGTAATTGAACGGGGAAGGGAGGGAGGGAGAGTACTTTCTGTTCTGCTGGATGTACGTATCTTCTTGAGTCACCGTAACAGAATGCATGCATGCATGCTAAGTCAACTTCAGTCATGTCCAACTCTTTGCAACCCTTTGGACTGTAGCTCGCCAGGCTCCTCTGTCCATGGGATTCTCCAGGCAAGGATACTAGAGTGGATAGCCATTAACTTCTCCAGGGATTGAACCTGGGTCTCTTATGTGTCTTGCATTGGCAGGAGGATACTTGACCACCATAGCCACCTGGAAAGCCCATGGCCCAGCTCATTGCTGGAATTACCTTCTAACCAGTCACTGTAATCATTGTTTCCTTTGATATTTAGGATGGAGCAGACAACCATAGCTCAGTTAGTTCAGTGCAGTTGCTCAGTCGTGTCCGACTCTTTGCGACCCCATGAGCTGCAGCACTCCAGGCCTCCCTGTCCATCACCAACTCCCGGAGTTTACCCAAACTCATGTCCACTGAGTTGGTGATGCCATCCAACCATCTCATCCTCTGTCATCTCGTTCTCCTCCTGCCGTCAATCTTTCCCAGCATCAGGGTCTTTTCAAATGAGTCAGCTCTTTGCATCAGGTGGCCAAAGTATTGGCGTTTCAGCTTCAATGTCAGTCCTTCCAATGAACAACCATAGCTAGCTGGCTCTATAGCTCAGCTGGAAATTGACAGATCTGATAATGTCCGTAACTTTCAGACATTTTGTTTCAGACCCTTGTGGGTTCTTAAATTCTGAATAACATGACTGTATTTTGGCAAACTAGGTATGTGGACATTTTATCAGTTGCTGTTGAATTGTATTTCTGTTACATGCATGTGAATATACAATTTATAACTTGAGTAATCCTTTTTCACTCTTTGAGAGAAAAACATGAAACAGTGATTTTTGCAGACAGTGAAACATACTAAAATCTTAGCTTATTTTTAACTATACCTCTGTGTTTTTGTTTGGGTAGATATTTGTGTGTGTGTTCTAGTGTTGATTCTAGAGATTATGGTGTACGTCTTCAACTCATCACCATGTGTCTTCAACTCATATCTTGAGTTCATTTAACTCATCTTGGGAACTTTATAGTATAATTCCATTCCTTCAACCTTTGTATTACTTTTGTCCTTTTATTTCTACCTTATAAATTTAATATGTTACAACCTTAGTCACTTGTCTTTTAAAGAGATTAAAAACGCAGTGTGGAGAAGTCTTGCGTTGATCCCAGTATTTGTCATTTCCTCTTTCACACTGTGTTTATTCAGATTTCCATCTGATGTCATTTTTTTTCCTGCTGAAGAATTTTCTTTATCATTTCCTGCATTGTAGTTCTGCTGGATAAATTCTTTCTGCTGGATAATTCTTTTGTTTTTCTGCAGACATACATATGCAAAAATGCATGCCTTTCTTCTTTTAAAGCTGTTTTTCTTAAGTGTGTAAGACACTGTTGATGGGTTTTATACCTTTCAGAACTTCAAACATACTCCATTGTTTTCTGGCTTGTATAGTTTCTGATAAGTCAACTGTCATTTGTAACTTTGTTCCTGTATTTGTAGTATGATTTCCTCTTCTGAGGAAATTTTTTCCACTTTAAAATTTTCTCTTTATTACTAAGAGAATGATTTTATTTTTCTTATTTTCAGCAATTTCATTGTAATGTGACTTCCTGTGATTTTTTTTCTTAATGTTTGTTATGCTTGAGATTGTTTGACCTGTAAGATTATCATTTTCATCAAGTTTGAAAAAAAATTGCCATTATTTCTTCAAATTTTTTTCTATTCTTCTTGTGTCCTTCCAAATACTTATATGTTAGACCATTTGATATGGTTCCATAGGTCACTGGGGTTCTTATTTTCTGTGTCTGTTTTTAGTTTTTGTCTTCTCTTTGCTTCATTTTTAGATGGACTCTTTTATCTTTTACTAGGGTTTCCCTGGTGGCTCAGGCACTAAAGAATCACCTGTAGTGTGGGAGACCTAGGTTTCATCCCTCAGTTGGGAAGATCTGAAGAAGTGAATGGCCACTTACTTATTCTTGCCTGGAGAATCCCCATGGACATAGGATCCTCACGGGCTACAGCCCATGAGATCATAGAATCAGACACAACTGATTAAGCACAGCACAGCACATATTACTATTTTAGAGAGACTATTATTGCATTTTAAGTAGACTCAGACTAACTGGTTGTCTTTTCTTCTGCCATGTCTAATCAGCTGTCAGTACCATCTATTTTGTTTACCATTTCAGATATTGTATTTTTATACCTAGAATTTCAGTTTGGTTCTTTTTTTATATCTTCTGTATTTCTCAATGTTTGTTTTTCTTTTTATCTCTGAGTATATAGAACATGTTTATAATAGCTGTTTTCCTATCTTTTTCTGCTGATGCTATCAGTCTATTATTTTTGTGACTATTTTTGTTTAAGTTTTATTGGTCCTGAGTCTGAAATTTAATATTTCATTATTTCTGTAATCTCAACATCTTTAAATACGAAAACATTAATGCTCTTATTGTTGTTTCTTTTCTGGTCCAAGAATCCAAATCCAGATAAAGATAAACCTCCTTGTAATGCTCAAGAGTTAGAAGAATGTGATATTTTCTTTGAAGAGAACTTCAGTTTATGCAGATTTGATGGCAATACATTAAAAACTACTCATGTGGTAAGTTCTTGATAATGATATTTATAAAAGTTTGTGAACAGAGAGAAGTTATTCAGATGAAATGGTAAGTGATTGACTAAATACTGTTTTGCAAAGATTGATTGACATTTACTGTCTGTGACAAATGTCTTTGTCTCTGAAAGCAGCCATCTTTCCACACCATCACCCATAATTAAGCAGTGTCATATGTTTGGTGCTGCTGCATAGTGATATCTTTCAGTGGTTTTTTTTTCTGTGCATGTTTTTCATATGTAGTTGTGCCTGCAGTATATGACAACTTCATATCTAACTGTTCCTCTCATTCACTGTCCTTTTGTAATATTTTTTAGATACTTAACTTTTTTTAAACTAATAGCTGGATATTATGATACTCAAAGGAATTATAAAAAGGAGCATTTCTGGATTGTACCTGTGTAGAGAAGTGATGTGGAATTGCATAAGATCAGTGGGTAGAAAAAGGTGTCATTGAAGCTTATACCAAAATTACTTACTCTTAAGATTAATTTCTACATCTGCTCTGCTCTCCACCCCATCAACATATAACACGAATAACTTCTGAAAAGCACAGAGATAACATTTTGCTTACCCCAGTGTACCTAACACCTGCCAAGGGTCCTGATTCTGATAGGTGCTTAAAAACATTTTTAGACTGATCTGTTGGTGACAATCATAAAAATAAAAATGGTTCCATCTTGGATCTCAAGAAATTTGCATGTACTTTTATGTCTCCTGTTCTTTTTCAGTCACTCCTCTAATTGAACAGAGTTCTTGATCATATTATTTTATGCAATCTGGTCGCTGATCCAAAGCCCAGATGATCAAAGTTATTAGGTTTTCTTGGCATTTTGCTTCTTAGATGGTTTTTTTTTTTTTTTTTTTTTTAGTTCTGATATAATCCCATAGATAACTCCCTTACTGTGAGTAAAGAAGAGCCATTACACACTCTTACTGCCTTGGGTTAGATTTTAGAAAATCATTCTAAGTACGACTGATGAAAAACTCTTGAACCTTGACTAACTGTAGACTATTTATTCTTGAAGAATCTGGCCTTTCCTCCTAAACTTAAAGTCTTAGGAGCTATAACTTTTAGATACTGCTTCCTGCCTAACTTTTATAGAGAAGGCACCTGATCTTAGATGTCGTAAAACGTTACTATTTTAGCTTAGCTTCTCTGAGAATTTTGCTTCATTGTAGTATAGTAGTAGTAAGTAGTGTTGATCAGTAGTTTAATCTTGGTCACTGAGAGGCATCTAGTTAATGATACTGCTCGCTATTTCCTTTGTTTAACATAAGTTAAAACCAAGGACTAATAGAAGGGGACTGAAATAAAACCTTTATTACTGACAAATTAGGGTACAAATGCCCCATCTGCTGACTAAACCCTAGAATTTAGCAAATAGCACCTAACCTTAGTCACAGGCAGTGCCAAACCAGGTCTGGCTGACTCTGGTGGGGCAGAGGAAGGCCTCTAGCTCCCTAGAGGAGAAAGTTGATAGAGCTGAGAAGAATATACTCGGAAATTTCTTCTTACATTTACCAACCAAATGTCACTTCACTCCTTAAGGATTTATAGAAGGTGAAGTGTTACAGCTGTGGACCTTCTCAGTGTCATAGAAATATACATCAGGAGTGGGGAAGAAGTGTAATACATAATAAACAGGGATAATCCTTCTAACTTTGAAAAAAAAAATTCGATCTGTAGAACTGTATTTCATCTTTTTATTTTGCAGATCTGTTAGGCTATAGTAGGTGAGGTTTACATGAGATCAAAGATAGAGCCAGTATTAGAAACTAGATCTGTGGACTTTCAGGATGTTTCACCATAATTTTCCCTAAATACCAGGATCATAAATTATAATTTCAAGATTCTAAACCATTGCAGTCTGAATAAAATATGTTCCCATAGAGCATGAATGATAGACTTATTATAAGCAGATCCTATCTTTGGAAATTTAAGAAATATATAAACAATCCCTCATTGCATCACAGTTTATAGGGACAATATTTAATTAAATATTGCAGCATTTTTTACATACTTTAAATATTTAATCAAAGTTCAGCGTTAATATCTCATTTAAGTATAATAATGTATTCTTCTGCTCCTTTGTTATAAATTAATTGACCAGATATAGATGGGTTTATTTCTGGGCTGTTTTGTTCCAATGATCTATGCATCTGTTTTTATGCCAGTACTTTACTGTTTTAATTATTATAGTTTTGCATTATAGTTTGAAGTCAAGGAACATGATGCTTCCAGCTTTGTTCTCTTTCTCAGGATTGCTTTAGCTGTTTGGGGTTTTTGTGGTTCCATACAAATTTTAGGATTGTTTTATTTCTGTGAAAAATTCCATTGGAATTGTAGGGAGATTGCCTTGAACCTGTAGATTGCTTTGGGTAATATGGACATATTAACATTATTAATTTTTACAGTCCATGAGCACAGTTATTTATGTTTTCAGTTTGTATCACCATGTCTTACAGTTTTCAGTGTACTGGACTTTCACCTCCCTGATTAAATGTATTCCTAGGTATTTTATTCTTTTGGATACAACTGTAAATAGGGTTATGTTCTTAATTTCTCTTTCTGATAGTTCATTATTCGTGTATAGAAATGTAACAGATACCTGTATATTTTTGTATCATGCAATGTTACTGAATTTGTGTATTAGTTCTGACAGTTTTTTGGTGAAATCTGTAGTGTTTTGTAGATACAATATCATATCCTATCTGTAAAGTGACAGTTTTACTTCTTTTCAATTTGGATGTCTTTTCTTTTTCTTGCCTAATTGCTCTTCTAATACTTTGAATAGTATGTTTAATAGAAGTGGCAAGAGTGGCTATCATTGTCCTTGATCTTAGAACAAAGTTTTCAACTTTTTACCATTGAGTATGATGTTAAATGGGGGCCTGTCATGTATGGCTTTTATTATGTTAGGGTAAGTTTCTTCTTGAGAGTTTTTAAATACACACACAAGAAGGGGTTTATTTCAATAAACCCTTCAGTAAAGGGGCGTTGAATTTTGTCAAGTGCTTTCTGCGTCTATTGAGATGATAGTATGATTTTTATCCTTCATTTTGTTAACGTAGTATGTGATTGCATTTATTGATCTGCAGCTACTCAACCATCTTTGTGGCCCTGGAATAATTAAACACTTCATGTTGTATCATCCTTTTAATGTATTATTGAATTTGACTTGCTAGGCTTTTCTTGATATTTTCATCTGTGTTCATCAGGGATATTGGTGTGTAGATTCCTGTTTTGTGGTGATATTGTCTAGTTTTGGTATCAAGGTAATGCTGAGCTAGCAAAATTAGTTAGGACATGTCCCCTACTCTTCCTCCTCCCCAAAAAAGAGTTTGAGAAGAACTAGTAATTCACCAGTGAAGAAGCTACCTGGTCCTAGACTTCGGTTTGTTCAGACGTTTTGATTACTCCTTACTAGTAATTGGCCTGTTCAGATTTTCTGTTTCTTCATTATTCAGTTTTGGTAAGTTTGTTCATTTCCTCTAGGTTGTCCAATTTGTTAGCATATAATTGTTCATAGAAGTTTCGTATACTTCATTGAATGTCTGTGGTATGAGTTGTCATGTCTCCTTCATTTCTGATTTCATTTCTCTTTTTCTTGGCACATCTACCTGAAGCATTGTCAATTTTGTGTATTTTTTTCAAGAAATCCATTCTTAGTTTTATTGATCTTTTCATTGTCTTTTAAGTCTCTTATTTCATTTATTTTTCTTGGATTTTTTGTTTTTTTCCTTCCTTCTACTAACTTTGAACTTGGTTAATTTTTAGTTCCTTGAGATGTACAAGTTAGGTTATTTGAGATCATTCTTATTGTAGGCAGTTATTGGTATGAATTTCCCTCTCAGAACTACTTTTGCTGTGTTCCATAAGCTTTGGTGTATTGAATTCACATTGAATTTAATCTCACATTGAATTTACACATTTGTAAATGTTTGAGTTTTCGTCTTATAGTTAATATCAAGTTTTTTGTGGTTGCAAAAGATCCTGATACTATTCAGTTTTGTTAAATTTATTAATTCCTGTTTTTTAGCCTAACATGATCTATCCTGTAGAATGTGCCATGCGTGCTTGAAAAGAATGTTTATTCTGTTGCCTTTGGGTGGAATGTTCTGTTTATATCTATTAAGGCCATATGGTTTAATGTATCTTTTAGGGCCAATCAGATCAGATCAGATCAGTCGCTCAGGCGTGTCCGACTCTTTGCGACCCCATGAATCGCAGCACGCCAGGCCTCCCTGTTCATCACCAACTCCCGGAGTTCATCCAGACTCAGGTCCATCGAGTCAGTGATGCCATCCAGCCATCTCATCCTCTGTCGTCCCCTTCTCCTGCCCCCAATCCCTCCCAGCATCAGAGTCTTTTCCAATGAGTCAACTCTTCGCATGAGGTGGCCAAAGTACTGGAGTTTCAGCTTTAGCATCATTCCTTCCAAAGAAATCCCAGGGCTGATCTCCTTCAGAATGGACTGGTTGGATCTCCTTGCAGTCCAAGGGACTCTCAAGAGTCTTCTCCAACACCACAGTTCAAAGGCATCAATTCTTCGGTGCTAGCCTTCTTCACAGTCCAACTCTCACATCCATACATGACCACAGGAAAAACCATAGCCTTGACTAGACGAACCTTTGTTGGCAAAGTAATGTCTCTGCTTTTGAATATGCTATCTAGGTTGGTCATAACTTTCCTTCCAAGGAGTAAGTGTCTTTTAATTTCATGGCTGAAATCACCAATAGTTCCTTATTAATTTTCTGTCTGGATAATATGAGCATTGGTGAAAGTGGCTTATTGAAGTCCCCTATTATTATTGTATTGCTGACCCTTTCTCATTTTAGGTCTGTTAATGTTTGCTTTATATAGACAAGTGTGCTCCTATTTTGGGTTCATAAATACGTACAAATTTGTTGTTGGATTGACCCTTTTATTATATAGTAACCTTCGTTGTGCCTTATTGTAGTCTTTGTATTAAAGTGTATTTTGTCTGATATAAGGAGCTACCTCCACTTTGTTTTGGTTTGCCTGGAATATCTTTTTCCATCTCTTTACTTTTAATCTTCATGTTTCCTTGTATGCAGTGAGTCTCTTATAGGCAACATAAATGGTTCAAGTTTTTTAGTTCATTCATCCACTCTTTTGATTGATGGTTTTATTTTAATCAATTTACATTTAAAGTAATTATTAATAATGTATTTTCTGTTTTGAAGTTGCTCTTTCCCTTTCTTCTTCCGTTGATTACTTCTTTTGTGATTTAATTATTTTCTCTAGTAGTATATTTAGATTCCTTTATCTTCTTTATATTTACTTGAGGTTTTTGCTTTGTGGTTACCATGAAGCTTACATAAAACAACTTATGTTTATAACACTATTTTAAGTTTATAACAACTTAAGTTTGAACAACTCAAGTTTGAAACTTAACAATTCTAAAGCTCTACAACCCCTACCCCATGTTTTGTTTCTGATCTCACAATTTACATCTTTTTATCTTGTTTGTGTATTCGTTGCTTAGTCATGTCTGACTTTTTGTGACCCCATGGACTGTAGCCTGCCAGGCTGCTCCATCCTTGGGATTTTCCAGGCAAGAATACTGGAGTGTATTGCCATTTCCTTCTACTGGGGATCTTCCCAACCCAGGGCCTGAACCTGGGCCTCCTGCATTGCAGGCATACTCTTTACTGTCTGATCCACTAGGGAAGCCCATTTATCTTGTTTATCCCTCAGCAAATTGTAGTTTCTTTATTTTTACTACTTTTGTCATACGTTCTTTATAAATTAACCCACACCCTTTACCACTTAGATTATTCAGAATTTTACTATATTCTGTACATTTGCCAGTGAGATTTATACTTTTATGGTTTTCTTTTTTACTAATTAGCTCCATTTTGTTTCAGTTTAAAGAAGTTTCACTGACATATCTTATTAGGCTGGTCTATTGGTGATGTACTGTTTCAGTTTTTGCTTGTCTGAAAAATTCTCTCTCCTCCCATTCTGAATGACAGTTTTGCCAGGTAGAGTACTCTTGGCTGGAAGATTTTTCCTTTCAGCACTTTGAAAGTATTGTGCTACTTCCTTCTGGCCTCCATGGTTTCTGCTGAAAAAATCTGCTTATAGTCTTATGGGGTTCCCTTGTATGTAAAAAGTTTTTCTCTTGCTCCACCTCTTTAGCTTTTGATGCATTAATTACAAGGTGTCTTGTGGGTCCGACTTTGGGGTTTTCATATTTGAAACTCTATGGGCTTCCTGGGTCTGGTTATCTGTTTCCTTACCCAAATAATGGAACATCTCCACCAATCTATCTTCAAATAAGTCTTCTGTCACTTTTTCTCTCTCTTCTCCTTCTGGGGTTCCATAATGTAAAAGTTAGTCTGCTTGATGTTGTCCCTTAAGCTGTCTTCACTTTTTTCACTGTTTTTCCTTTTTGCTGCTCTGATTGAATGAGTTGAACTATCCTAAGTTTGACCTCAATGATCCTTTTGTGTCTTCTCATCTTTAGTTTATTCAGTTATTGCATTCTTCAGCTCTGTGACTTTTATTTGACACTTTCTTTTATCTTCTAAAGCTTTATTGAAGTTCTCACTTTGTTCGTTCCTACTTCTCTCAGTCTTGGTGGGCATCTTTATGACCATTATTTTGAATTCTTTTATCAGTTAAATCACTTACTGCTGTTTCATTAAGGTCTCTTTCTGAGGTTTTATCTTGTTTTTCCCTTTGAAACATATTCCTCTGTTTTTTCATTTTCCTTGACTTTCTGTGTTGGTTTCTGTCCATTAAATAAAATAGCCACCTCTCCCAGTTAAAGAAGTGGTCTTGTAAAGGAGATGAAGCTTAATTGCTGCATTCTGCCCCTAGTTCTTTGTTGCCTCTTAAACTTTGTGATTGTCCAAGCATCTTATTTTGGCTTTCAGTAGTTGAGGGTGTGGCAAGACCTATTAGCGTCCCAAAATGGAGGATCTCAGTCAGCACCTGAGTTCAGTCTGATTGGAAGCCAGACCCTCAGACATCAGCTTTTAAAGTATGCAAATATGTACAGTCTTGTGGACTGCAGACGTAAGTCCCACTGTCTGCCAGAGCCAGATGATCTAGAGGTGTACCCTGGGCGACAGTCACAAAATTTGGGGCACCAGATGAGTGTACAAGCTCCTTTCCTAGAAATACCAGTGACCTAGAGAAAGGCATCTGGAGAAGGCAATGGCACCCCACTCCAATACTCTTGCCTGGAAAATCCCATGGATGGAGGAGCCTGGGAGGCTGCAGACCATGGGGTCGCGAAGAGTCGGACACGACTGAGTGACTTCACTTTCACTTTTCCCTTTCATGCGTTGGAGAAGGACATGGCAACCCACTCTAGTGTTCTTGCCTGGAGAATCCCAGGGACGGGGGAGCCTGGTGGGCCACCGTCTATGGGGTCGCACAGAGTCGGACACGACTGAAGCTACTTAGCAGCAGCAGCAGCAGAGTAAGGCAGAGGGAATGTGCAAAGATGGTGACCACTGGCCTCAGCCTCCAAAAAGCAACTCAGTGAGCGTTTAGATACGTCACACGAGAAGCCTGTCGCTACTCTGAAGCTCTAGGACAGGCAGAGTCCTTTTTCACAGAAAGACTGGAGTGTATCTTGCCATCTATATTAAGCCCTGATAGTGGTAGCCAACCAGGAGCTGTGTCTAATTGCTGTAGTCCCACGGTACCAGGAACACAAGCCGCACGGACTACCAGACCCAGGCCAACAGTGAGCATCCCCTGGGCAGCAGCCGCAAAACCAGGGTACTAGATGGGAAAGCAGGGGCACCAGATGTGTGTGCAGGGTTCCCTCTGGGAGACACTGGTGCTCTGAAGAGATGCAGAGGGAGAGTGCGGAGACGGAGCTTACTGGCCTCTGTCCCTGAAGTGTGTTTCAGTAGGCTCCTGGATGGGTGTTGAATTAAAAGCTTGCCCCTCCTTCATGGGAGGAGGTGAGTTCAGTATCCTTTTTCATTGCTGTCTTGAACCAGTATCTCAGTTGAGTTAAATTTGAGGCCAACATTTTTCTATATAATGACAAGCATTTGACTTTTCTATTATTAGTCACTTTTTATGAATATAGGCCAAGATTCCATGAAATAAAAATACATAAACATGGATGTTTGGGAATAAGTGGACTGATAATAACTGGAACATCTCCAACAAATAATACTCAGTCCATCTTCTTTTTAAAAAACAGATTTGGTAGGTCAGTGTATTGTGTGAAAGTCAAGGTCTAGCTGGTTAAATGTAGCTTGTACAAAAATAGTTTCTTGTTATACCCAAGAGCTACCACTTGGCTTGTCATTGGGGAAAGGAATGAAGGAGGCTCTGGCATTGTGGCTATTCAGTAGTACATCCATTTTAGGCTTCAAATACTTGGGTAATTTGTACTCTTTTTTGCAGTGTTTATTTCAAGTTTCTCTTCTTGATTTCATTTGTCATGACTTGGGACAATTTGAAATTACCTATACATGGAAAGGTCAGTATATGTCCTAATTTTAGAGAAGAAAAAGTACTAAAACAGAAAGGTCATAACTCTATATTGTAAATGGCAGGTTTTCCAAAATATAAATTCCCTGAATGAAATGTAAATCAGGGTTAGAATTTGACATTTGGAAAGTAAAATGTTAAATGAATATATGTAGCAACATAATAAAAGAGAAATATTAAATTTCAGAACTGAAGAAGAAAAGTAATGAGATGTGATCACTGGGATGTAAAGCTCAAATCAGAATTTAGATATAGTTGAAAATGAATTATTTTTGCTTTTTTCCAAAACATTAACCACTAGCCACATAGCTTTCAAGCAGTTGAAATGTGGCTAGTTGAGATGTAAGCGTGAAATATACAACAAGATTTTGAAAACTTAGCATGAAAAAAAGAATTTGAGATATATCATCAATAATGACTTTTATATGAATGTTCATGTTGAAATGATAATTGATTAGGTTAAGTAAAATACATTTATTAAAATTAATATATCCCATTTCTCTTTACTTTTTAATGTGAATACTAGAAAACTTAAAATTTTGTAAGTGCCTTGCATTTTATTACTGCCAGACAACATTGATCAAATTAAATATAGCCTTGAACCATCAAAAGGTGATAGGATGTTTTTAAAAAATTAAACTACAGTGAATTTTCTAGATTATGTGGTGTTTGTCATTCACTGCTTAAAACATGAGAATGAAACAGCTGAAAAGAATATTTGTAACTTATAAGTCATTGAGACAGTAAGCAGAGGAAGTACAAACAGGAAATAATTCTTTTAGATTAGTATCATTAAGAAAACTAGAAATTGCATGTATTCTGTATACTAATTCTTTCAAAAAGATATTAAGAGTAGGCTCAGAGTTTATAGAGGAAGGAAATACATTTAGAAAGTATCTAAATCAGTGGTTCTCCAGCTTTCAAGCTCCTTGGGGTACTGAATTTATAATTTATTGATTATATCAAATTTGACTATAGTAGCAATGAAGCTATGTAATAATTCCCCTGCTTTCATGATCAGAGTAGATGTATATCTCTGTTACAGTGTCTGAAAATGGAAGGAGACATATCCTACTGCTAGTTGTTCCTGAATCTGACCACTAGACTGATGAAGAGGTGTTCTCTTCTGGAAGAGTTAGCAACCACCAGAGCACCATTCAAGCAGCTGACTATGAATCAACTTCTTCCCTGGAAGCAGTCTGCACCCCTGTCCCCAATTCTTCCTAATTACCAGGCAGTAAAGTAGGGGACTGTGCATTGCCTGATTTACTGTACAATTTGATCTGTATGTTTGTTACCAGTCCCCACAGACTGCACTCAGATTGTATAAATTAAACCATAAGGCCCTCGTATTTTCTAGGAGAGCTGTGGCTCTGTCAGCATCCATTCTTTCTCTCCAAAATGGCAGTAGGTTTGAGATTTTTAACTTTCCTGTAAGCTAACAAGTTAGCCTGCCACTGTTTCATAAATGCTGGTAAAAAACTCAAGACTTGGGTCAGAAAGGACAGTTTATTACTGACAGTAGTAACATTAGCTAGAGTATCAACATTTGGACCAATTCCCTGAGCCCCAATTCCTGCAGTGTAATATGGAGGTAGCCAGAATACTTGTCTGACTTCGCTCAGGAGAGAAGGATTATGCTACTTGTTTACTAACAAGTCTCATTTTTGCTCTGGAGGGAGACCATTTATCTTCCAAGGTTGGTTGTTCTAACACCACCATGAGATAGTAGTCTAGAACACATTAGTGCCTCTTGCCAGAAAGATGTGCAGAAATGCAAGACTTTTTAGAATAATTGTTTTCTTACAAGTTAATGTTCAGGTATCATGGTAATACTGGTGTCATAGTGTGATTCAAATGAAAGCACTTCAGTTTCTTTCAGGGTTATGAAAATATAATAGATAATGTCAATTGTTTGTTGCCAGCTGTTACTATTGATGTTACCTGTGATGGACCTATTTGAAATTGTCTTCAATTCCATTTTTACCTTCTTTTCTCTGCAAAGAAAGATTATTTTAGTTGCATATCACATACTTTTTGATTCTTAAATTTCTACATAGTATCAAGCCCTCAGTCCACTAGAATTTAGCCTTTCCCTGAGGTATCAATGGAGAAGGAAATTGCAACCTACTCCAGTATTCTTTACTGGAGAATTCCATGGACAGAAGAGCCTGGTGGGCTATTGTCCATGGGGTCACAAAGAGTCAGACATGACAAAGTGACTTAACACTTGAAGTATCAATGAGATTGTTACTTGACTGACCATTTTTTCTTAGAATATGAATTCATATATACAGAGCATCTTATGGGAAGATATTCTTAGAAGTTTTGTTTTAGATAGAATATTTAATAAACTTTCATCTGAAATCTTATAAAGTACAAGATATTTTCAGAAATTAAGTACCAAGTCCCACTTAGAGGACTTCTTTCTTTATACGCCAATCTTTTCCCCAGGGAGATTGCCCCTTACACACCAGATAAGAGAAAGTCTTCATGTTTCTAGCTGGAGGATTTGATAAATACTTGATTAAAAAAATGCAGTTTCTTTGTTGTTATGGGCAATAAATCTAACACATGAATACAATTAGCACATCCTTGATATGTGACAAGGATGATACTACAGTATAGTGGGGGGAAAGATGATCAAAATAAATGGCTTTAGTCTGTGAGATAGCCATAAGAAAAGTACTTTATTGACATTTACATCACACCATATGCAAAAATCAATTACGGATGAATTGCATGTCTATACAAGTGTGTAGAAGAAAACAGAAATTTTTGTGGCCTTGAAGTAGGTAAAGATTATTTGGACAGGGCATATAAATAGTGTAAAAAAACAAGTGTTCAGTTGGATCAAAATTCAGAACATCTGTTTATCAAAAGATAACATTATGAGAGTATAGTAGGAAACTTGCAGTGAGGAAGAGATATTTGTAATACACATCTGGGGCAAATGGTTCGTATCTAGAACAGGATAATGAAATGAAATTACCTGCCCCCACCCAATTGGTAAAAGAGTTTTGTTGGAATAAAAACTATAATACAAACAGTTGAGTGGTTTTAAAAGACCATATGGCCCTTAGCCCTGAAGTATTTACTGTCTGACCCTTTAAGTAAAAGTTTGCTGATCCCTTGTTTAGAGAGTACTATATTGGCTTGATTTCTATAGCTTTGTAATAGTCTTGCTGTCAGATAGTTCTAGTCTTGGATCTTTGTTTTTATTTTCCTAAATTGGTTTTGTTTTTGAAAAAACTGTACAGTCAGCTTTTCAATTTGTACAGAAATATTTGGTCAGATTTTTATTGGAATTGCATTGAATTTGTAGGCCAACTTGAAAATTGATACCTTAATAATGTTGTGTCATTCGTGGACAATGTATGTCTCCATTTACTTAGGTTTGTCTTAATGTTTCTTGGCAATATTTTGAAGTTTTTAGTGTTCAGTTTAATACCATTATTTCATATTATGGAAGCTATTGTAATTAGCATATACTTTTTTAGATTCCCAATATGTTTTGTCTTTTACATAGAAGTAAAGTTCATTGACTTTATATTGTAACTTTTATAAATTCTCTTTTTCTAGTGCTTTTTGGTAGATAAGTAAGTATATTTATGTACTGGATAATGACTGAATAAAGATAGTTAAAATTCTTTTTCTTGTCTTAATGTGCTAAGTAGGACATCAGATGCAATGTTGAATTTCAATGATAAGAGTAAAATTCTTTATTTTATTCCTGGTCCTAGGAAGAAAGATTGAGTAGTTTACCATTAAATATGATATTAGAGTTTTCATATATTAGATTGAGGAACTCACCTATAGTTTGCTGAGATTTTTATCTTAATCATGAATTTTGGTGAATTTAAGTACTTTTTTGGGTATGTGCTTTGATTATGTGGATTTTGTCTTGTATTCTGTTAATTGTTCAGTTTTATCATTTAATTTTTAAAAAATTGAAGCATGAGCATTATTTTAAGGATTTTTATTTCTATATTCATAGGGCTATTAGTCTGTGGTTTTCTTGTAATTTTTTTTCTTCAAATAACAGTAATGCTGTCCTCTTGAATTGAGAGGTTTTATTTTCTGATGGAGTTTGTATAGGATGGATATTATTTGCTCTTTAAGTGTTTGGTAAAATGTATTGCTGAAAATACCTGTACCTGGAGTTTTTTTGTGGGAAGGGTTTTAATTGAAGTTAGCTTTGTTAGTAGATACAGAGCCATTCTGATTTTGTTTCCTCTTTAGCTTGTATTGATCATTGTTGTCCTTCATATATTAATCCATCCCATCCAAGCTGTTGAATTATTGGCAAAAGTACTTCAAAATACTCTCTCATTGTCTGTCTAGTGTTTATAGAATTGTAATAATGGCTCCTCTTTTGTATTTTGTTATGTTTACTCTCCTCTATTTTCTGTCAGCCTTTATATCAATTTATCACTTTTATTAATCTTTTAAGTTACCCATTTTGATTTCATTGATTTTTTTACATTATTTATCCATTTTATATTTTATTCATTTTTCTCTTACTATTTTCTTTTATCTACTAATTACGGGTTTAGTTTATTCCTCTTTTTCTAGCTTCTTAGGTGAAAACATAGGTAATTGGTTTGTAGACTGTCCTCTGATAAATGCATTTAAACCAATAAATTTTTCTCAAAGTACCATTTAAACTTGATTCCATATACTTTGATAAGTTACACTATTTTGTTTCAGCTTAACATATTTTCTAGTATCCTTTACTCTTTTCTTTGATCCATTCTTAATTATGTTAGGTGTTTTGATTTCCCATTGTGTAGGGATTTTTTTGATGTGTGTGTGTATTCTTAAACTAATTTCTCACTAACTTCATTGTGCTTATTAGAGATAACCAGTCTTTTAAAATTTATTCAGACTTGTTTATAGCCCAGTACGTGGTCTCTGTAGGTAGTTTTTCCATTTATATTTGAAAATATGTACATGCTGTAGTTGGTTGACCTCAATTTGTGTTAGGTCAAGTTGTATTAGGTTAACTAGTTGAGGGGTGTTTTTTTTGGTAATTATTATCAGAGTTAAGTTATAATGTTGTAAATTAGTTTCAAGTATACAGCAAAGTGATTCAGTTACACATATATAAATACCTGTTCTGTTTCAAATTTGTATTCCATTTAGATTAGTATAGAATATTAATAGAGTAGAGTTCCCTGTGCAATAGAGTAGGTCCTTGATGGTTATCTATTTTAAATATAGTAGTGTGTATTTGTCAATACCGGGCTCCCAAATTCTTCTCCCTTCCCCACCTTTCCCTTTTGGTAACTATAGTTTGTTTGCTAAACCTATGAGTGTTTTCTGTTTTCTAAGTAAGTTCATTTGTGTCATTTTTTAAGATTTCACATATAAGTGATATATTTGTTTTTCTCTGTCTTCACTTAGTATGATAATCTCCATCCTTGTTGCTGCAAATGGCATTATTTCATTCTTCTTAGTGGAATATTCCATTGTATACATGTACTACATTTTCTTTATCCATTCATCTGTTCACGGACATTTAGGTCCTTCCATGTCTTGGCTATTGTAAACAACGCTGCAGTGAACATCAGAGTGCATGTTTCCTTTCTAACCATGGGTTTCTCTGGATATTTGCCCAGGAGTAAGATTGCTGGATCATATAGTGGCTCTATTTTTAGTTTTTAAGGTATCCCCATACTGTTCATAGTGGCTGTACCAGTTTACATTCCCACCCACAATGCAGGAGAGCTCCCCTTTTTCCATACCTTCTCCAGCATTTATTATTTGTAGACTTTTAATGAAGGCCATTCTGACTGGTGTGAGGTGATACATCATTGTGGTTTTGATTTGCATTTCCCTAATAATTAGTGATGTTGAGCTTCTTTTCATGTGCCTCTTGGCCATTTTTAGGTCTTCTTTTCTCTCTCTCTCTCTCCTTTGAATGCACAACTTTCCAGATCTTTGTTCCCTGACCATAGATTGAACTTGGGCCCCTGGGAGTGGAAGTGCTTGCTGAGTCCTAACCACTGTACTGCCAGGAAATTCCCTGTATGTCTTCTTTGGAGTAATGTCTGTTTAGATCTTCTGCCCATTTTTTGATTGGGTTGTTGGTTTTTTTGCTGTTGAACTGCCTGAGCTGTTTGTAAATTTTGGAGATTAATCCCTTGTTAGTTGCATTGTTTGCAAATATTTTCTCCCATCCTGTGAGCTGTCCTTTCATTTTGTATATAGTTTCCTTTGCTGTGCAAACGTTTTTGAGTTTAATTAGGTTCCATTTGTTTATTTTTGTTTTCCATTTCTTATTTATTTTAAAATAATAAACTATCTATTATTTTACTTTCCATTACTCTAAGAGACGGATTGAAAAGGATATTGCTGCAATTTATGTCCAAGTGTTCTGCCTATGTTTTCCTCTGAGTTTTATAGTATCTGGTCTTATATTTTGGTCTTTAATCCATTTTGAATTTATTTTTGTATATGGTGTTAAAAAATGTTCTAGTTTCATTTTCTTACATTTAGATGTCCAGTTTTCCCAGCACCACTTATAAGAGACTGTCTTTTCTCCACTGTATATTCTTGTCTCCTTTGAAGTGAAAGTCACTCAGTTGTGTCTGACTCTTTGTGATCCCATGGACCCCAATTCTCTATCCATAGGATTCTCCAGGTAAGAATAATGGAGTGGATTGCCATTTCCTTCTCCAGAGGATCTTCCTGACCCAGGAATTGAACTGGGTCTCCTCCATTGCAGGCAAATTCTTTATTGTCTGAGCTACCAGGAAAGCCCAAAAGTTTCCTGAGACCTCTTTCTTCCCCTGCTGTTTTTTGAGGCCCGAGAAGATCATGCTGTTTTCTGTTTTATGTGTTAATGCATTATGTGCCCTGTGCTTAGTCGCTCAGTCATGTCCGACTCTTTGCGATCCCACGGGCTGTAGCCCACCAGGCTTCTCTGTCCATGGGGGATTCTCCAGGCAAGAATACTGGAATGGGTTGCCGTGACCTCCTCCGGGGGATCTTCCTGACCCAGGGATTGAACCCAGGTCTCCTGCATTGCAGGCAGATTCTTTACTGTCTGAGCCATCAGAGAAGCCTGTGAATACTGGAGTAGGTAGCCTATCCCGTCTCCAGGGAATTTTCTCAACCCAAGGATTGAACCCTCCTCTCCTGAATTGGCTGACAGATTGTTGACCACTTAGCAACCTGGAAAGATCTTGCCTCCACTGTAGATTAATTGACCATAGGTGTGTGGGTTTATTTCTGGGCTTTCTCTCCTGTTCTATTGATCTATATTTCTGTTCTTGTACTGGTACAATACCATTTTGATGACTGTAGCTTTGCAGTATAGCCTGATTCTTCCAGCTCCATTTTTCTCAAGGTAGTTGTGGCTACTCAGTGTCTTTTGGAACTTCATACAGATTTTAAGATTTTTTTTGTTCTAGCTCTATGAAAAATGACATTGGTAATTGTGGTAGGATTGCATTGAATCTGTGCATTGCTTTGGGTAGTATGGTCATTTTGGCAATGTTGATTCTTTCAATTCAAGAAAATTGATATATCTTTCCATCTACTTATGTCATCTTTGATTTCTTTCATTAGCATCTTACAGTTTTTGGAGTATAGATCTTCTGTTTCCTGAGGTAGGTATTCCTAGCTTTTTATTCTTTATGATGCAGCAGTAAAGGGGATTGTTACTTTAATTTCTCTTTCTGATCCTTCTTTGTTCAGTTCAGTTCAGTACAGTTGCTCAGTTGTGTCTGACTTTCTGCGATCCCATGAACCACAGCATGCCAGGCTTCCCTATCCATCACCAACTCCCAGAGTCCACCCTAACCCATCTCCATCGAGTCAGTGATGCCATCCAACCATCTCATCCTCTGTCGTCCCCTTCTCCTCCTGCCCTCAATCTTTCCCAGCATCAGGGTCTTTTCCAATGAGTCAGCTCTTCGTATCAGGTGGCCAAAGTATTGGAGTTTCAGCTTCAATATCAGTCCTTCCAATGAACACCCAGGACTGATCTCCTTTAGGATGGACTGGTTGGATCTCCTTGCAGTCCAAGGGACTCTCAAGAGTCTTCTCCAACACCACAGTTCAAAAGCATCAATTCTTCGGCACTCAGCTTTCTTCACAGTCCAACTCTCACATCCATACATGACCACTGGAAAAACCATAGCCTTAACTAGACGGACCTTTGTTGGCAAAGTAACGTCTCTGCTTTTGAATATGCTGTCTAGGTTGGTCATAACTTTCCTTCCAAGGAGTAAGCGTATTTCATTGCTGCAGTCACCACCTGCAGTGATTTTGGAGCCCAGAAAATAAAGTCTGACACTGTTTCCATTGTTTCCCCATATATTTCCCATGAAGTGATGGAACCAGATGCCATGATCTTCGTTTTCTGAATGTTGAGCTTTAAGCCAACTTTTTCACTCTCCTCTTTCACTTTCATCAAGAGGCTCTGTCAAGTCCAGCTTGACAAGCAGGGTTTCCAAGAGCACGATATGGTAAGAGAATGAGAAATGAGACACAAGAATTCAGAGAAAAGTGAGGCTCAGGGGACCAACACTGCTCCAAGGTGAAGGTGCTGAAACTGAATCCAAGCCAGCTTTATTATACTTTCAGCCATGAATGAAAGAATAAACAGGGAGTTAAACTATAACTCATGTGGCCTTCAGGGCAAAATAACAAAATGATCATTAACTGTTGAGTAATTAGGTAACAGTAATCAATAACAAATCAATAACTAAGACTAATATTCTTATCTATAGACTTTCCACCAGATACGTAAAAGATGTGACTCTGAGATGCCAGTTGAGAAACAGTCTGGGGTCGGTTTTCTGATCCCAGGATCGTATCTTGTTTTCAAGATTATGAACTGTTCCCTCTGGACTTGTTCCAAGAGTCTCATGTGTTATAGCATCCAGTTTATCAATAATTATAAATTTCTTTTGCGGCCCTTGCCGGGGCTTGCTTTCATTTTATTCTTCCTGTCTCCTACAGGCTCTTTAGTTCTTCCTCACTTTGTGCCATAAGGGTGGTGTCATCTGCTTATCTGAGGTTATTGATATTTCTCCCGGCAATCTTGTGCTTTCTCCAGCACAGCGTTTCTCATGATGTACTCTGCATATAAGTTAAACAAGCAGGGTGACAATATACAGCCTTGACGTACTCCTTTTCCTATTTGGAGCCAGTCTGTTGTTCCATGTCCAGTTCTAATTGTTGCTTCCTGACCTGCATATAGGTTTTCTCAAGAGGCAGATCAGATGGTCTGGTATTCCCATCTCTTTCAGAATTTTCCACAGTTCATTGTGATCCACACAGTCAAAGGCTTTGGCATAGTCAATAAAGCAGAAATAGATGTTTTTCTGGAACTCTCTTGCTTTTTCCATGATCCAGCGGATGTTGGCAATTTTGTCTCTGGTTCCTCTGCCTTTTCTAAAACCAGCTTGAACATCTGGAAGTTCACAGTTCATGTATTGCTGAAGCCTGGCTTGAATAATTTTGAGCATTACTTTGCTAGTGTGTGAGATGAGTGCAATTGTGCAGTAGTCTGAGCATTCTTTGGCATTGGAATGAAGACTGACCTTTTCCAGTCCTGTGGCCACTGCTGAGTTTTCCAAGTTTGCTGGCATATTGAGTACAGCACTTTCACAGCATCATCTTTCAGGATTTGAAATAGCTCAACTGGAATTCCATCACCTCCACTAGCTTTGTTTGTAGTGATGCTTCCTAAGGCCCACTTGACTTCACATTCCAGGATGTCTGGCTCTAGTGAGTGATCACACCATCGTGATTATCTGGGTTGTGAAGATCTTTTTTGTACAGTTCTTCTGTGTATTCTTGCCACCTCTTCTTAATATCTTTGGTTCTGTTAGGTCCCTACCATTTCTGTCCTTTATTGAGCCCATCTTTGCATTAAGCCCTTCTTTGTTAGTGTATAGAAATGCAATGGATCTTTATTAATTTTGTATCATGTAACTTTCATGGATGAGCTTTAGCACTTTTCTGGTAGCATCTTTAGGATCTTCTATGTATAGTATCATGTCATTTGCAAACAGTGACAGTTTTACTACTACTTCACCATTTTGGAATCCTTTTATTTCTTTTTCTTCTCTGATTGCCATGCCTAGGACTTCCAAAACTGTGTTGAATAAAAGGAGAGAGAGTGGACATCCTTGTCTTGTTCCTGATCTTAGAGGAAATTCTTTCAGCTTTTCACCATTGAGCATGATGTTAGCTGTAGGTTTGTCATTTATGGCCTTTAATATGTTGAGGCATGTTCCCTCTATGCCCACTTTTTGGAGGGTTTTTATCATAAAGTGTTGAATTTTGTCAAAAGCTTTTTCTGCATCTATGGAGATGATTATATGGTTCTTATTCTTCAATTTGTTATTGTGGTGTATCACACTGATTGAGTTGTGGTTATTGAAAAATCCTTGCATTCCTAGGATAACTTGCACTGGATTGTGGTGTATTATCCTATTAATGTATTGTTTCTAATTGTGGCCTTTTCTTTTCCTTTTGGAGAAGGTCCTTCAACAGTTTTTGCAAAACTAGTCTCCTGGTGCTTTAATTATAGATGGAAAGATCTTCAAAAAGATAGTTACATTCTGAGGTGCTGAGGGTTGGGACTTCAGCATATGCATCTGGAAGGGGATACAGCTCAGCCCATAACAGTATCCCTCACTTAGATTTCAGTAATTATTAACAGTTTGCCACATTGTTTCTGTTTCTCCATTTCTTTTTCTTTAAACATTCAGGAGTAAGTTGAGGATACCATGCCCTTTTACCCCAGTGCCTCACATATATACTAAAAAGACATTTTCTTAGAGAACCGCAGTACAATACAATTCAGGAAATTTGACGTTGATATACATTAATACTTTTGTCTTATATAGAGTTCATATTCAGATTTTACCAATTGCTCAAGTAACATACTTTAGAGCAATTCTTTTTTTCCTGATTCAGGATCCAATCACGTGTGTCATATTGCATCGAGTTGTGGTGTCTCTGTAGTCTCTTTTAGTTTGGAACATCCAATCAGGCAGCTTTATGACACTGACTTTGTTTTCCACCTTTTATAGACTATTTCCAATACTTCCTCGAGGTCAGATTATGAGTTTGCATTTTTTCCAGGAACCTTATATAAATGATATTTCCAGTGTATCACATTAGGAGGTACTTGGTTGATATTTACTATTTTTCTTCTATTGTGGCATTAAATGTGATTACATAGTGTCCCTATTTTAAACTTACCTTCCCATTTGAATTAGTAAGTACTTTCTGTGAAGGTTAAAGTAGTCTTTGGAAAGGACTTAGATTTTGTCATTTCCCTGTCTTTTTCCTCTCTATACTGGCTTCCAATCTTGTCACATTTAGAATAATGTCTGGGATCCTCACTGTGGTCTACAGGCAGGCTTTATGACTCACTGTGTAAAATAATATTTTAAATTGAGAGATCAGTATACACATATAACATGAATATATCTGAAGCAAAAATTTCACAAAACAGTACTACCATTACTGTGTGTGCTCAGTCACTCAGGCATATCCAACTCTTTGTGACCCCATGGATTGTAGCCCATCAGGCTCCTCTGTCCATGGAATTTTCCAGGCAAGAATACTGGACTGGGTTGCCATTTCCTACTCCAGGTGGTCTTCAAACCCAGGGATGGCACCATGCAAATCTCTTGACCTCTCCTGTGTTGGCAGGCAAATTCTTTACCACTATGCCACCTGAGAAGCCCAGTGTAATACTGTAGTCACTCAGTCGTGTCTGACTCTTTGTGACCCCCATGGACTGTAGCACACCAAGTGCCTCTATCCATGGAATTTTATGAATAAAAGTACTGGAGTGGGTTGCTGTTTTCTAATCCAGGGGCTCTTCCTGACCCAGGGATTGAACCCTCATCTTCTGCATTGGCAGGTGGATTCTTTACCACTAGCACCACCTGGGATACCCCATTTGTATTGTACAAGATATTTTTTAGTATTCTATTCCATACTATTTTTAGTGAAGTAAAATAGAAAATTGTTTTCTTGGTCTAACTAAATTGACTTTGCTACCAGTATTGAGACCATAGTTAAAAGTCATTGCTCTCCATTACTGACTCTCTCTCATTTTTTACCATTTTTTCCCCTAGCTTACTTTTATTAAGCCATACTGGCCTTAAAGTCAAGATTTTATAAGACTTTTGGTACTTTTCAGACATCGATTTTAGACATAACACACATGTACAACTTTCCAACACAACTGACCAAGCAGAATATATACGTTATTAGCTTCTTAACCTAAATCTCGTAACCACTTGAGTTTGAGGTTTCTTCCTCCATAAGGTGGGAATTCTCAGGTAGTGAAGATTAAATAGGATTAAATAATGTAGCTATGAAAAAGTATTGATTGATCTCTGCCCAGTGAGAGATCAGTAAATCTTAAAATCTTTGTACAGAGATCCTAAAACCTTTGTAATTTCCTAAGTAATAAGAGCACTAGGTTTTTGGTCTTTGATCCTGGTTTCTAACATTGCTCTTAATTCCCTTGGAATTTCCTGGGTGATAGGAGTGGCTTTTACTCTAATGAAGCAGTACTTGGTGGGTTCCTAGATAGCTTCATGATGGGAGCTGGTCACCAGAAAGACCACAGCAAGATCTGAAGGTTGGAACTTTCAGCAGTAGCCTTCTTCCCTTAACCTCCAGGAAGGAGAGAGAGATTGGAGACTGAGTTAATGACTGATCATGCCTATGTGATGAAATGTTTGTAAAAATCCCAAGAAGACAGAGCTTGTGAAACTTCTGAGTTGAGCACATGGAGATACTAGGAGGGTGGCGTGCCTGACAAGGGATGGAAGCTCTGTTCCTTTCCTCAGTAGCTTTTGCTGTGCATCTCTTCTGTCTGAATGTTCTTGGTTATCCTTTATCATATCCTTTTATGGTAAACTAATAAATATAAGTGTTCCCCTGAATTCTGTGAGCCATTTTAGCAAATTATTGAACCCAAGGAGAGGGTCTTTGGAATTCTTGATTTATGGTCAATCAGTTAGAAGTATAGGTGGCAACTTAGGATTTGTGATTGGCATCTGAAGTGGAGTGGTAGGGGGAGCAGGGGAGTCTTATGGGACTGAGCACTTAACCTGTGGAATCTGATGCTACCTCCACATAGACTGTGTCAGAACTGAATTAATTGACACCCACCTGGTGTCAGAGAATTGCTGGATAAGTGAAAAAACCTAAATATCTGTGTCAGAAATGTTTTGAGTGTGGTAGTAGTGTGAGAAAAAAGAAACGGGGGGAGTGTTTTTCCTTATTCAGTATTAGATATAAATCAACTCAATACTTCATGGGTAGTAAGAATAAGAACAGAGGTGGTGTTTTAGTCTCTAAGTCTTGTCGAACTCTTTTGCTACCCCATGGACTGTAGCCCGCCAGCCTCCTCTGTCCATGAGATTTCCCAGGCAAGAATACTGGAATGGGTTGCCATTTCCTTCTCTAGGGGATCTTACTAACTCAGGAATCAAACCTGAGTCTCCTGTTTTGGCAGATGGATTCTTTACCCCTGAGCCACCTGGGAAGCCTAAGAACAGGGTAAATTTTAGTAATTTATTCTATGTACAGAATATGAAATTGGAATTAAGTTTTCATGTCATTAACTTTTTGGTCTGACCTCCCAAGAGATACATTATTTATGAATAGGTAAAACCTTTTCCTTAATACTGCTTTCCAGTTTAATTTGGTAATAACAGTGATTAAAGCTTGTTTAAATGTCTTCACTTTGACATATGATTTTCAGAAGTCTTTAATTGCTAAGTGGAGAGAATTGCAAAGAGAAGAAAAAGACAATCAGTTGACTACTTGAAATTCATGTTCCAAGCTTTTCTATAGAGAATGAGTAAGTGAAGTCACTCAGTCATTTCTCACTCTTTTGCAACCCCATGAATTGTAGCCAGCCAGGCTCCTCTGTCCATAGAATTCTCCAGGCAAGGATACTGGAGTGGGTTGCCATCCCTTCTCCAAACCCAGGTCTCCTGCATTTCAGGTGGATTCTCTACCATCATTCTACTCTTGTAATCTTCATTGGTATTTCAAAGATAAATGCTACCTTTTCTGTAATAAACATGAGAATAGAAGAAATTAGGAAGTCTATTTTATTGGTCAAAGTGTTTTATGAATTTGAGCGTTTTTTTTAAGGCAATAAGATTATTTGGCATTAACAAAGAATGAGCTTTTCAAATAAATTGTCTAGTATAAATTAATTCTTCTCATTTAAGGCTAAAACTATCTTTAGGGCTTGTTTTTAAAATGGAATCTTAGAAAATTTATTATTTACCCAAAATCTTACATAGAGCATTCTGAAGAGAAAGTAACATTTTATTGATTGTTGAATGTCATTAGAATGAACATTAATTACCATGCTGTGTATGTCTATATAGTAAAATCCCTAGGAGCATTGGATGTTAAGTTGGGTTCTTTACTGCTACACGAAGTAGTATCAGTCTACTCTGTTAAGAAGTTCTGGTTCTGCATGATTTGTTTTTTCCCACTGCTAATAAGTTGTTGGATACTATTCTTACCTTTGACAGTGTCCTCCCCAAACAGACATCCTTTTCCTTCTTTCTTATTTGCTGTCCCATTTTACTTTCAGCTACCAAAGTAAACAGAGTTGTGAATTCAGTGAGATTTGTGGCATCTGCTCTTTTTTTTTTTGAAATGTTGATTTTTCTGCTACATAGCAAAGTGACTCAGTTATACACATATATTTTTTATATTCTTTTCCATTGTCGTTTATTCCAGGATATTGAATATAGTTCCCTGTGCTGTGTAGTAGGACCTTGTTTATTCATTCTATGTGTAACAGTTTGCATCTGCCAACCTCAAACTCCCAGTCTGTCCCTCCCCCGTTCACCTTCCCCCTTGGCAACCGCAAGTCTATTGTCTATGCCTGTGAGTCTGTTTCTTTTTTGTAGATAGGATCATTTATGCAGTTTTTGTTGTCGCATATAAGTGATATCATATGGTATTTGTCTTTCTTTTTCTGACTTGACGTAGTATGATAATCTCTAACTGCATTCACGTTCCTTCAAATGGCATTATTTCATTCATTTTTATGACTGAGTTCCACAACTTTATCCTTCCACTTGTTGATGGACACGTAGGTTGTTTCCATGTCTTGGCTGTTGGGAATAGTGCTTCTGTGAAGGTAGGAGTGCACATATCTTTTTGAATTATAATTTTGTCTGGATATATGCCCATGAGTGGGACTGCTAGAGCGTATGGTAGTTCTATTTTTAGTTTTCTGAGGAACCACTATACTGTTTCCCATAGTGGCTTCACCAACTTAGATCCCCACAGCAGTGTAGCAGGGCTCCCTTTGCTCCACATCCTCTCTGGCATGTGTTTTGGTACACTTTTTAATGATGGTCATTCTGACTGGCATGGGATGATACCTCATTATAGTCTTGATTTGCATTCTCTAATAGTGATACTGAGCATCTTTTCATGTGTCTATTGGCTATCTGTATTTCTTCTTTGGAGAAATGTCTGTTTAGGTCTTCTTCCCATTTTTCAATTGGGTTCTTTGTTTTTTGTTGTTGCTGAGTTGTATGAGATGCTTATATATTTTGGAAATTAAGTGCTTATTGGTTGTATTGTTTGAAAATATTTTCTCTCATTCTGTGGGTTGTCTTTTGTTCATGGTTTCCTTTGCTGTGCAAGGCTTGTAAGGTTCCATTTGTTTATTTCCATTGTTAGTTCTTCTGCCTAGGGAGACTGACCTAAGAATATATGGGTACAATTTATGTTAGAGAATGTTTTCCCTATGATCTCTTCTAGAAGTTTTATGGTATCTTGTCTTATATTTAAGTCTTTAAACCATTTTGAGTTTATTTTTGTACATAGTTAGGGTGTGTTGTAGCTTCATTGATTTACAGCTGTCTAACTTTTCCAGCACCACTTGCTGAAGAGATTGTCTTTCTCCTGTTTTATATTCTTACCATTTTTGTTGAAGATTAATTGACCTTATGGATATGGGTTTATTTCTGGGTTCTTTATTCTGTTTCATTGATCTGTAGATCTCTGTTTCTGCCAGTATCACACTGTTTTGATCACTGTAGTTTTCTTGTATTGTCTGAAGTCTGGAAGGGTTATGTCTCCTGCTTTGTTTTTTTTCCTAAGTATTGCTTTGGCAATTGCTGGGGATTTTATAATTTCATATAAATTTTAATTTATTTGTTGTAGTTCTGTGAAAAATGTCATGGGTGATTTGATGGGGATTGCACTAAATCTATAGACTGCTTTGAGTAGTATGGCCACTTTAACAATACTATTTTTTCCAATCCAACAGTAAGATATATCTGTTTTCTTTGAATCATCTTCAGTTTCCTTTATTAATGTTTTATAATTTTCAGGGTGTAAGTCTTTCACCTCCTTAGTGAGGCTTTTTCCTAAGTATTTTATTTTGGGGTTGTGATTTTAAAAAGTATTCCATAAATTTTTCTCTTCCTGATATTTCATTGTTGGTGTAAAGAAATGCAACCAATTTTTGTATGTTAATCTTATGTCCTGCTACCTTGCTGAATTCATTTATCAGTTCTAGTAATTTTTTGTGTGGACTCTTTAGAGCTTTCTGTATGTAGTACCATGTGATCTGCATATAGTAACAGTTTTACCTCTTCCAATTTAGATACCTTCTATTTCTCTTTCTTGTCTGACTGCTGTGGCCAAGCATTCCAAGAGTAAATAGAATAGAAATGGTGAGAGTGGGTATCTTTGTCTTGTTACATATTTAAGCTGAAAGCTTTCAGCTTTTCACTGTTAAGTATTATATTGCCTATGGGTTTGTCATAAATAGCTTTTATTATGTTAAGATATATTCCCTCTATACCCACTTTGACAAGAGTTTTTATCATAAATGGATGTTGAATTTTGTCAAATGCTTTCCTTTTCCTGCATCTAATGAGACGACCATGTGGTTTTTGTGTTTTTTTTTGATGATGTGGTTGATATCACGTTGATTGATTTGCAAATGTTGAGCCATCCTTGTGAACTTGGGATGAATCCCACTTAGTTGTGGTGTGTGATCTTTTTTGTATTGTGGGTTTCTGTTTGCTAGTATTTTGTTGAGAACTTTTGCATCTATATCAGAGATATTGGTCTGTAATTTTCTATTTTAGTGGTATCTTTGTCTGGTTTTGGTGTCAGCATGATGATGACTTCATAGAATGTCTTTGAGGGTGTTCCCTCCTCTTCAGTTTCTTGGAAGAGTTTGAGAAGGATTAGTAGAAGTTCTTTATATGTTTGGTAGAATTTGCCTGTGAAGCTGTCTGGTCCTAGACTTTTGTTTGCAGAAAGTTTCTTTAGTACAGATTGTATTTCACTTTTGTGATTGGTCTGTTCAAATTGCCTATTTCTTTTTGATTGAGTTTTGATGGGCTGTACATTCTAGAAGATTGTCCATTTCTTCTAGGTTGTCGAATTTGTTGACATGTAATTGTTCATAGTATTCTTTTATGTTTGTTTTTTGTCTTTCTGCGGTATCAGTTGATATTTCTCCTCTTTCATTTCTTATTTTATGTGGGTTCTCTCTCATTTCTTCTTGGTGAACCTAGCCAGAAGTTTGCCAATTTTGTTTACTCTTTCAAAGAACCAACTCTTGGTTTTATTAATTTTATTTCCTCTCTGATCTTTATTATTTCCTTCCTTCTGCTGACTTTTGTTTTGTTTGTTCTTGTTCTAATTCTTTTAGGTGGTAAGTTAGGTGGTTTATTTGAGATTTTTCTTGTATTTCTAGGAAGCCCTATATCTAAGAACCATTCTAATAACTGCTTTTGCTGTATCCCATAGATTTTGTATGGTTGTGTTCTGACTGTCATTTGTCTCAAGGTATTTATTTCCTTTTTAATTTCCGCACTGACCCAGGGCTTTTTTAGTAGTATGTTGTTCAGTCTCCATGTAATTTTTTTTTCCTCATTTGTTTTCCTGTGGTTGATTTCTACTTTCATGCCATTGTGGTCAGCAAAGATGCTTGAGATAATTTTTATACTCGTAAATTTGTTGAGTTTTGTACCCTAGTATATGGGCAGTTCTGGAGAATGTTCCATGTCTACTTGAAAAGAATGTGTATTCTGTATTTTTTGGATGTAATATCTTACATCCAAAATATTTTTAATCTTTAAAATTGCCAAATTCAGACTTAAATTGAGGAAAGAAGGGAAAACCACTAGACCGTCAGGTATGACCTAAATCAAATCCCTTAACAGTTATACACTGGAAATGACAAATAGATTCAAGAGATTAGATCTGATAGAGTGCCTGAAGGACTGTGGACGGAGGTTCATGACATTGTACAGGAGGCAGTGATCAAGACCAACCCCAAGAAAAAGAAATGTGAAAAGCAAAATGGTTGTCTGAGGAGGCCTTACCGATAGCTGAGAAGAGAAGAGAAGTGAAAGGCAAAGGAGAAAAGGAAAGATATAAGCATCTGAATGCAGAATAACAAGGAGAGATAACAAAGCCTTCCTCAGTGATCAGTGCAAAGAAACAGAGGAAAACAATAGAATGTGAAAGACTACAGAACTCTTCAAGAAAATTACAGATACAAAGGGAACATTTCATGCAAAGATGAGAACAATAAAGGACAGAAATGATATGGATCTAACAGAAGCAGAAGATATTAAGAAGAGGTGGCAAGAATACACAGAAGAACTATACAAAAAAGATCATCATAAAGAACTATACAAAAAAGATAACCACAATGATGTGATCACTTATCTAGAGCCAGGCATCCTGGAATGTGAAGTCAAGTGGGCCTTAAGAAGCATCACTATGAACAAAGAAAGCTAATGGAGGTGATGGAATTGCGCTGAGCTATTTCACATCCTAAAAGATGATGCTGTGAAAGGGTTGCAGTCAGTATGCCAGGAAATCTGGAAAACTCAGCAGTGGCCACAGGACTGGAAAAGATCAGTTTTCATTCCAATCCCAAAGAAAGGCAATGCCAAAGAATGTTTAAACTATCACACAGTTGTACTCATCTCTCACGCTAGCAAAGTAATGCTCAAAATTCTCCAAGCCAGGCTTCAACAGTACATGAACCATGAACTTCCAGATGTTCAAGCTGGATTTAGACAAACTAGAGGAACCAGAGATCAAATTGCCAACATCTGTTTGATCATTGAAAAAGCAAGAAAGTTCCAGGAAAACATCTACTGCTTTATTGCCTACGCCAAAGCTTTTGACTGTGTGGATCACAATAAACTGTGGAAAATTCTTAAAGAGATGGGAATACCAGACTACCTGACCTGCCTCCTGAGAAATCTGTATGCAGGTCATGAAGCAGCAGTTAGAACTGGACATAAACAGCAAACGTTCCAAGTCAGCAAGGGAGTGTAGGTCAAGGCTATATGTTGTCACCCTGCTTATTTAACGTCTGTGCAGAGTACATCATGAGAAATGCCAGGCTTGATGAAGCACAAGCTGGAATCAAGATTGCCAGGAGAACTATCAATAACCTTAGATACACAGATGACACCACCCTTGTGGCAGAAAGGGAAGAAGAACTAAAGAGCCTCTTGATGAAAGTGAAAGAGGAGAGTGAAAAAGTTGGCTTAAAGCTCAACATTCAGAAAACTAAAATCTTGGCATCTGGTCCCATCACTGCATGGCAGATAGGGAAACAGTGGGAACAGTGAGAGACTTTACTTTTTGGGCTCCAGTATCACTGCAGATGGTGACTGCGGCCATGAAATTGAGAGATTTGCTCCTTGGAAGAAAAGCTATGACCAACCTAGACAGCATTTTAAAAAGCAGAGACATTACTTTGCCCACAGAGGTCCATCTAGTCAAAGCTATGGGTTTTCCAGTAGTCATGTATGAATGTGAGAGTTGGACTGTAAAGAAAACTGAGCGCCAAAGAACTTATGCTTTTGAACTGTGGTGCTGGAGAAGACTGTTGACAGTCCCTTGGACTGCAAGGAGATCAAGCCAGTTGATCCTAAAGGAAATCAGTCCTGAATACTGAAGCTGAAACTCCAATACTTTGGCCACCTGATGCGAAGAACTGACTCATTGGAAAAGACCCTGATGCTGGGAAAGGTTGAAACCAGGAAGAGAAGGGGACGACAGAGGATGAGATGGTTGGATGGCATCACCAACTCGACGGACATGAGTTTGAGCAAGCTCCAGGAGTTGGTGTTGGACAGGGAAGCCCGGTGTGCTGCAGTCCATTGGGTAGCAAAGAGTCAGACATGACTGAGCAACTGAACTGATCTTGATAATATCAATTAACTCTAACTGTTGTTCTGTTGTGTCATTTAGGATATCCGTTGCTTTATTGATTTTCTGTCTGGAAGATCTATACATTGATGTGAGAGGGGTGGTAAAGTTTCCTACTATTGATATTATTGTATTCCCATCAGTTTTCTCTTATGTCTCTTAGTATTTGTTTCCTGTATTTGGGTGTCCCTATATTGGGTGCATATATGCTGACAAGTATAAAGTTCTCTTCTTGAATTGATCCTGATCCTTTTATCATTATGTAGTATCCTTCTTTATATAGTGTGCTTCTTTATGGCTTTTGTTTTAAAATTTGCTTTGCTTGATATAAGTATTGTAACCCTGCTTTCCTGTCATTTTTATTTGTATGAAATATCTTTTTCTATCCTCTCACTTTCATTCTTTTTCTTTTGCCCTAAAGTGGGTCTTTTGTATGCAGCATAATGTAGGCTTGTAGGCTCTTGTTTTCTAACTCAGTCTACCATTCTGTGTCTTTTGATTGGAGCATTCAGTCCACTGAATGCTGTGTATTTATTGCCATTTTAAACTTTGTTTTCCAGTTGATTCTATGTTTCTTTTTTCTTTCCTTTTTCCTTTTAGTGATTTGATGTTTTCATTTTATGGTTGTAGTTCTGTTTTTGGTTTTTGTGAATCTATTGTATGTTTATGATATATGTTTACCCTGTTTTTCAAGTATGTAAACTGCTTCCTATAATTTCCCATTGCTTTAGACAGTGGGTTCAAACACATTCTTAAAAAAAAGGTCTGTCCATACATTTCCTACTGTCCTCACTCACATTTCCTTTGCCTACCCACGTTTTACCATTTTGATATCTTTTACATCTTTGTTTATGCTTCTGCTCGTCCTTGTGTTTATAATCACTTTCACAAATACATGCTTTTTCCTGTTTGATCTTTATACTGGCGTAAGCGGTTTACTTTCCAGTTGTGATTTCCTGTTTCTTATATCTTCTTGCTTCTTTTCTATTTAGAGAAGACCTTTCAGTATTTCTTTTAGGATAGCTTTAGTATTGCTGTACTCTTTTAGTTTCTGCTTCTCTGAGAAATTCACTGTCTCCTATTTTAAATGATAATCTTGCTGAGTATTCTAGTTTGCAGATTTTTCCCTTTGAATTGGACATCTTGTTCTTGATTCTTACAGGTTATTGCCTATGCCAAATAATGTCTTATTTCCCTGCTGCTTCAAATTAATGATATGTCTCTGTTGTTCTTCAAACATTTTCTACTTACACTTTTTTGTTTCTGTAGCATCATATAATAGTACATGTAATTTTCATTGTACCTTTACACTTTTGCACTTCATTTTCATTCACTTAATTAACTTATTAGCAAAATTAGTTTGCTCCAGTTTGTAATCTGATTTTGATTTCCTTTTATTTTGGACAAAATCCTTTAGTCTGGGCTTTTAGAGGTTACAAGGAGCAGAGAAGACCTCTCATTATCTCAAGTCATAGATATTTATTGGGAACATCTGTGGAGACTACATGGACTAGTGGAAACAATCTCTTCAGATCTCAGAGAAATAGACGATTATTCTGTAAACAAATGCCTTTGCAAGTTAGACCTAAAAAAGAGAAGTGAAATTTTGTTTAGGAAAATAGGACACAATTCTCATGACAAGGTGTTCTATTTGTCTTGAGAACCAAGTGTCCCTTGCTCTATTGTACTGTGCTGTTATTATTACATCATCGTCTTATTTGCTTCTCCTGCTCATACCTGTTACTCACTTTATACTTTATATTATGATTTCTGCTTACTGTAGTCTCTCTGGGTATGTTTTTTGCTTCTCTTCTTTGCTGGCTGTATGAATGTGTTGTTTATTTTTGGCATTTAGACTTAACAAAAGAATAGTAGCCAAGGAAAAAGACAACACAAATTACTATATCAGGAATAAAAATGGACACATCAGTACAAGTCCAAAGACACAGTATCCCTCATGAATATAGGTGCAGAAGTCCTCAGCAAAACATTAGTAAATGAAATCCAACCATAAGTAAAAAGGGTAATACATCATGACCAAGTATTACTTAGGGAATTCAAGGCTGATTCATCAGCATTCAGATATCAATCAACATAAATAAGCATATCATCAGACTAAAGAAGAAAACTATTTGACCATTCTAGTAGATGCAGGAAAAGAATTGACAAAACTTAGCATCCATTAAATTTTTAGCAAACTAGGAGTTGAAGGTAATGGCCTCCTAGAAAAACCTAGATTTAACATCATACTTCCTGGTTAAAAAAAAAAAAGACTGCTTTCCCCTAAGATCGGTAACAGGCCACGGTGTCTGCCGTCGTTACGCCTCATCAGTGTCACGCTCGAACTCCGAGCTAGTGCAGTGAGGCGAGAAAAAGGAGTAAAAGGTATAAATAGTTATCAGGAGATTCCAATAACTACCATGAGAAAAATGAAAACACTTTTTAGGTGTTACCTTGAAAGCAGTGTTTATATGCAGTTCTTTCTCTACTCTTATAATTCCATTCAAAAGTTGCAACATAAGTTTCTTTTCCTAACGTGGCTGCTGACAATCTAATAAGTATCATACATCTTAAATGGTGTTAACTTTTTTTTTTAGCTGTATGGATTACTGGACTTTAAAATGAATAGGAAGGCTAGACTTTAATATTGAGACTCACAGTCTCTTACTACATAAAGATAGAAGTCTAAATCATCTGATTTAAAAGGAATGTTTTGTCTCACAGTAAATTATCAGACTAGTTTATTATAATTTGTTTTAAAAACTCCTGGATACTTGGTTTTGAGTATATTTAAAGGATCCAGATCTTATATAAGGGATAATTTGGTCACTTCTGGCAGGACAGATCCTCAAACTATTTGCTGAAACATATGTATCATAGAAAGCTATAAAACTGAAGGCAATAGAAATACACTTGAAGCTACAGAAAAAATGGAATTTGACAGTAAAACATGATAAAATGTAACATAAAGGCCAGTTAGTTGGTGGTGACTTTGAAAGTAGACCTTACTTAGCTATTGATTCTCAGGAGCAAAGGGACGCAAAGAGAAGAAATGGTCTGTGAGTCCTGGGTGCCTGTCCCCCTTCTGTAGAAAACAAGCACTGCTGCTGCTAAGTCGCTTCAGTCGTGTCCAACTCTGTGCGACCCCATAGACGGCAGCCCAACAGGCTCCCCCGTCCATGGGATTCTCCAGGCAAGAATACTGGAGTAGGTTGCCATTTCCTTCTCAAACGCGTGAAAAGTGAAAGTGAAGTCGCTCAGTCGTGTCTGATTCTTAGCGACCCCATGGACTGCAGCCTACCAGGCTCCTCCATCCATGGGATTTTCCAGGCAAGAGTACTGGAGTGGGATGCCATTGCCTTCTCCGATTTTATTCTCTAGTCTGCTCTAAAACCCATGGCAACAATTCAGTATTAATAAGTACTCTGTGTGTTTTGTGTTATCTACATTTGGTGTGATTTCTGTTATTTAGGCATTTTTAACTCTAGTAAACAGTATTTGTAATGAAAAATAGCACTGTAACTTCTTTCCATTAAGAAAAGTGTTCCTATGGATGGAATTCAATTTTTGTATTAAAATGAATTCCTTTAACCATCAATATTGCCATAAAAGTTTTAACATAATAAACATTCTTTACATTTTACTATAAATAGACAGTATGAAGTTAATAACTTGTAAACAGATCTGAAATTTGAACCCCAGCATTGTGGTTTTTCTGTGTAGCTTAGAACAGGTAACTCATACTCTCCCAAGTATCTATAAAGAGAGTAACAGCCTTGTGGGTTATTGAGCTTAATATTTACAGTATGCCTGGACATAAAGAATGTGCTCATAAATCATAGTAGCTATCATTCTTGGTAGTTATTATTGCAAGTTAGCATTTGTAAACTTCATATTTGTATTGTGGCTTAAAATATATTCTGCTTATAAAATTGGTGCTTTATATTATGTTTTAAATGAGTTACTAACAGTTGAGAAAATAGTATATATAGTGCAGTGGTTAAGAACATGGACTCTGGATTCAATGTCAGCTGCATAGCTTATTACCAGACTGACCATGGGCAAGTTAACTGTCCTCAGCTTTAAGATAGACTTAACATGAGCACATTTCTCCCAGGGGCGTTAGAAGAGGTAATGAGATTAAGTATGAAAAAAGTTTAGAACAGTTGCTGATGTGTAGTTCTGTGTGTCAGTTGTCATCATTATTAATTACAATAATTTGTTGTTGAATAAATTATTTTTTTATTTGTCACTTTTAATTGTAGGTGAATCTTGGAAGCAACCAGTACCTTTTCTCTGTCATAGTGGATCCTAAAGAAATGCCCTGCTTCTGTTTGCGCCATGATGTTGATGCCTTGCTCTGGCAGCCACGGTCCAGCAAACAAGATGATATGTGGGAGCATATTGCAACCTTCAATGCTTTAGGTATAAGCAAGCTCTTTGACAACCTTTGACATTATATCAAAAAGTAGTCTTTTTTTTTTCTTCTAAGTTTCTTTTTTTGGTTTATTTAAATTTGAGCTGTCCTAATTACAGTTGGATTGACTGTGCTATAATTTGGTTGCTTGTACATAGTTGATGAATGTTAGTACTTTTGGAACAGTAGGACTAATTTGTTTTTATGTTTGTGCAGAAGATCAACACAGAATAGAAATCAGAGTGTTTAACTGAATCATTCTGATCAATTACTTGCTTATTCCAGCTAAGCTATACAGTATTAGAATATGAACAAGGGCTTGGCAATACCCTACATGGAACTTGTATTCAGGTTTCTTCAGAGAAGTCTTCAGTAATCATAGAATTGCTCTAAGGTTAAAAAGCACATTAGGAGACATCTTTCATGTAACTTAAGTGTGTAACAGAGCCATTATAATGCAAACACTTAGGGAAAATGGTGATGCAGAAATGAAATTTATTCTGTAGGATAAAAGGGAAATACTGGTAGGGCTTGAAACATTTTGAACTACATAATTGTAGACTTATGAATAATTGATTTAATGTCAAAATACATTAGTGTGGGAGAAATTTTTTTATATGAATTAACCACAGCTATTGCTTTATTGAAAGGTTATTTTAAACTGCCAGCAGGAAGTAAAACTATGCATTTTGATTGCTATATATGCACAACCCTAATTATAGAAAATATTTTTTCAGTTGTCCTTTATAGTTAGTAATATAGGCTGTTAAAGTGGTTAATTCAGACTCCAAATGGATTTTTATGACGTGAAATAGTTTGATTAAATAATGTACCCACATAATTTCTAGCCTTTCTACTAAAATTCCTGATTTTTTAAGTAAGAGGAAAATTTTATCTTAATTTTCAGATCCTTCTTTTGTATCCATAAATCCTAGTTTAGTGGAATTCTGTTATGCTTGAGTTAAATCAACATTATATTAGATATGTAGTCTTGAGATGTTATATACATTAATTTGGCAAGATTAGCCTGGAGAGTTAATTCTAGGCTCTCAAATAGGTGTCTGTGTCTTTCTACTTTTTCATCCTCAAGCCCTGCTTAATTTTTAAAAAACCAGCATAGATCTGCCTATGCTCATGGTTCCTCTGGTCATTCATTGTTTGGTGAGGTCTCAATTTATATTAATGTTATACTTCCTCTCTCAGGTTTTAACATTCATTCAGTAATCATATACCAACCTGAAAATTGCTGATTTATACTTTAGAATATAAACGCCCTTTTAAGCTCTAAAGATAAATTTTTAAAAGATTGTTTTTTCAAAGATTAGTTTTCAAAGGTTATCCTAATGGAATTTTAAAATTAGATATTTGAATTTTCTTTTTGATTTTGTTTTGATCTGAAGGCTCTACTTCTGAGAGGTGAAGTACAACAAATCCTGTTAAAGTGTTGGTGTTGATTATAAAAATACCACTGATAATATACAAAGTGAGAATGCATTGTGCACACACTCCTGAAATAACTTTGTAATAACATCCTCTAAACATTTTCCCATTTATTTGGTAAGAAAAAAAAAGATACCATAATGCCATCTCTGTGATTGATGTACCCACTTGTTAAATTGTCATTTAAAGATATTTTCACATGTGTTAGAATTTTTTACTTATTTCTGGAAATTATATGGGAACCATGTTGTGCTTTTCTTGAAAAAATGAATGAAACACTTGTTCTTAGGAATTAGTGCTTTATTTTTGCACCATTTGGAAAAGATTGATTGTGGCTAGTCATTAATGGTTCAGAATGTAACTACTGTTGAATATCTGTGGTGTAAATTTTTAGTCATTTCAATTTGTAATAAAATTAATGAAATAGTAAATGTTAAATCACCATTTTTTCCCTTCTGTTTAATATATAGTTTTTCTTTTTTTGTCTCATATTTCTTGGCAGGCTATGTCCAAGCATCGAAGAGAGACAAAAAATTTTTTGCCTGTGCTCCAAATTACTCCTATGCAGCCCTTTGCGAGTGCCTTCGACGAGTTTTCATCTACCGTCAGCCCACGCCCATGTCTACCGTACTTTACAATAGGAAGGAAGGCAGGCAAGTAGGGCAGGTTGCTAAGCAGCAAGTAGCAAGCCTAGAAACCAATGATCCTATTTTAGGCTTTCAAGCAACAAATGAGAGATTATTTGTCCTCACTACCAAAAACCTCTTTTTAATAAAGGTAAATACAGAAAATTAATTACTCCAACATGTTGGCTTCTCTGTATTGCCAAAGTATTCGATGGTAGCTGGAAGGCTGAGCAGTTTTGCTATTATCTGTTAAGTTTTACTGTGTTAAATAAAATTACCTTGTATGATTTTTTTAAAGGATATTGGAAATATATTTGCAATTTATGGGTCTATAAAAGCTATGGAATGAAGCTGCAAATTTAGAGAAAACAGCTTCTGTAAAAAATGTAAAGATAATGTTAGCAAGTATAATTTTTAAAAAGCAGGCTAGAATCTCATCTTTTATATGAAAGATGTACAGTTCATTGTTTAAACAAAAATATTTATCATGTACTCTGCTGATATAGTTTCTACTTCTATACCAACAGGATAATAGTTAACATGTTCATTCTTGTAATTTTAAATGGACCGAATAGCTGGAGTAGAGGGGGATATATAACAGGTACAGCAGGTCTAATATTGTTAAAGTTTGACGAAGAGACCTGAGGTGTTTTTTCAAAATAAGTATAGCTTTAACTTTTATAAATCTACTTGGTCTTCCACAGAATAGACAGAGATGATAGGTTCTACAAAGTGTAGCTCTTACCCATTGCTATATAATAAACCACTCCAAAACTCAGTGGTTTAAAACAGGATATTTTATAATTTTTCATGGTTCAGTGATTTGACTGTCTCTGTTCTGCATGGCCTCTCCTCCTCCAATAAGCTAGACTGTGTTTTTTCCCATAACAGAGAAAACATTACAAGAGAGCAATTCCCTAATGTACAAGAGTTTTTATCAAGCCTGTACTTGCATCGTATTTGCTCATCTTCAGTTGAACAAAGCAAGTAGCCAAGTTTAGAGTCAGTGTGAGAGGTGAGCATACAAGGGTACAGATAGCAGGTGGAATGATGCACTGGAAGCCATTACTATGACAGTTTACCATACAAATTAGAATTTATCCTTGTAGTTCTCCCTGTAGTTCTACAGTTTAAAAAGTAATCCTATTTATACATTAAATATGTCTTGCCATGAATTTTAGTTTCTTACATTATTTTCTTGGATTTTTTTTGGTGTGCATTTACCTGGGAAATTGTTTACTTATATACCATTTTTGAATGCTTCTTTCATAAGTGTCAAATTAACTTTTATAATAGGAGAATTGAGATATTAGTATGAGACAGTAAAGAAAAGAGATACAAGATCGGAAACATTTGTTCCTGGCCTACCTAGACAAGTTTTGGCTGGATTAAATTTTAGTGAAAGAAGGAAAAATAAGTTTGAGAGACAGAAAGGGAGGAAAAAAATGGGGATTGCATTCATGTTTCAACACTTTGTCAGAATGCATTTTCCTGGAGAGAAGTATTGGGATATTTGATACAAAGGTTGGAAAAGGCCTAAGAACTGGTAGTGACAGTCGAGTCCTGATAGTACTTTGAATACTAGGAAAGAGACAGATTGCTATCAAGCACCATGAGATCATGAACAGCGGGGGAAAAAATGTATGGCAGGACCAAAGAACAAACTGGTGATATTTCCAGAACTTTTTAGTATCATTGTAAAATTCAATGAAACAGAAACAAAAGATTATTTAGATGGTGAACTATTAAAAGCTTTTGTTATGTGACAGATTTAAGTTTTCTTTAAAATTTACCTCAAAGATCATAAATACTCTTAAATTTAAGAAAAAGGCAGATTAATGTGGTGCTTAATTAACCATATGACTATATATATAAATATATGCAAATTTCCATATGGTAATCAATTTTCTTCCCTTTGTATATGTTATTTTTAACATGATTAATGTTGAATTGAAACCTATCAGGATTATTCATCCCAAATATTTTTGCATATTGGTCTATGTTGAGAGTAATAGGTCTAGAGCAGTGATTCCAAGCCATGTTTTCTCAAAATGTTTCAAGAATTCCACATTTAAACTCAAATAAATTTAAACTGTTTTAGTATTTAAATGAAGTATATACAAGTGCTATGAATGTAGTACCTTGTGTTTTACTGATTTTACTATAAATTATAAATGGGAATTTTATAAACTATGATAGTAATAAAATAATTTTTTGTTTTTCATATGGAGTCATTTAACAGTATTCATTATATCAGCATATTTAGTAGGCATCAGTTGTGTATGAAAACATAGTCTCAGTGCTAAGAATAATACAGTGTTAAGTTAAAAACAAAGTCTAGTGATTTCTAGGTGAAGTTGCTCTTTGAGTAAAAAAGTAGGTGGGAGATTTGTGGAGCTGTTGTATTTGAAAAACATTTAACCAGGGATGGAACCCATACAAGAACAGACAAAATTTGAGTTGCTGGTGGAAAGGGTCAGAAAGAGGATAATCAAGTCAAGAAATTAACCAAAGAAAAGGATCATAAGAGACTACTATGAACAATTTATAACACCAACAACTTTGTAACATAGAAAATGTATAAATTCCTAGAAACATATAACCTACCAAGACTGAATCATGAGGAAATAGAAAATCTGAACAGACTATTTACTAGTAGAGAGTTATCCAAAACCTCCCAACAAAAGACCAGGACCAGATGACTTTACTGATGAATTCTGGTGAACATTTAAAGAATTAATTCTACCCAAATTCTTCCAAAAAGTAGAAGAGGAGGGAACCCATCTAAACTCATTTGAGATGGCCAGCACTACCCTGATACAAGAACTATACCAGGATACCACAAATAAAGAAACTTAGAGGCCAGTATCCATGGTGAACATAGATACAAAAATCCTTAATAAAATACTAGCAAACGAAATTCAGCAATACATCAAGTGGGATTTATTCCAGAGATGTCAGGATGATTCAGTATCTGCTCATCAATGTGATCCACCACTTTAATTTAATGAAGGATAAAAATTATACAGTTAATAGATACAGAAAAAGCATTTGACAAATTTCAACATCCATTTATGATAAAAATTCTCAACAAAGTGGGCTTAGAGGGAACATACCTCAACATAATAAAGGCCATATTTGACAAGCCTACAGCTAACATCATACTTGATTTTTTTCTGCTAAGGTCAGGAATAAGACAAGGATGCCTACTCTTAACGCTTTTATTCAACATAATATTGGAAATCCTACCCATAGCAATTAGGTGAAAGAAAAGGCATCCAAGTTGGAAAGGAAGAAGTAAAACTCATACTGTCTACAGATGCCTTGATAAAGACTCCACCAAAAAAAACACTTAGATCCAATGACTTAGGTACAGTTGCAAATAGAAAAATCAATATACAAAAATCTGTTGAGTTTCTGTACACTAATAACAAACTATCAGAGAAATAAGATAATCCCACTTACAATTGCATTTAAAAAGAATAAAGTATTACAGATAAATTTAGCTAAGGAGATGAAAGACCTGTACACTGGAAACTGTAAGACATTAATGAACAAAATTAATAAAGACACAAATAAATACAAAGGTATCACATGCTTGTGGATTGTAAGCAGTTGCTACTCAAAGCGATCTATAGCTTTAATTCAATCCCTATTAAAGTTCTAATGGGATTTTTCACAAAAATAGAGCCAACCTGAAATTTATATAGAACCTCAAAAACCCAAAGCACTCAACACATCATTGACTGGAGATGTATTAATGTGGTTTTAGAGAGTGATGGGATTAACATTATTGTAGAGCTTAAAATTGATCAAGGGTTCATTATACGGTCACATTTTGCTCCATTAGGTTTTTGTTCCAGTCTAACATACAGTATAAACATAGAATTTTCAGAATTGACACAATGCAAAATTTTGTGTGAAGAATTTTAAGTAAATTTTATGCAGATACTTCATCCGAGCAGCATACATTCTAGTGTTTCAGAAGATGATAGCTCTTCACAATATAGTTCTGATTCAGACAATGTGAACATTAGACCAACAAAATGACAAACAACTTTAGTGATTGATTCTGATACAGAAAGTAAAAACACTCTCACAGTGTTGGAGAGTGCTCCTCTGCTTTTGTAGAAGAGTAAAGACATTTTACAAAAATTAGAAAACTTTACAGGTGTCAGGTGTAACTATTGAATGTAATAACCCCAAAAGTGTTAGTGAAATAAAAAAATTACTTTTTGGTCAGCTAAAATAAAATCACCAGCCACAAGTGTTAGTTTGTGCAAAAATTCCCTGGTCAATAATGAATTATGACAACCAGAGGTGGAGGCATCATGCTCCCTGATTTCAAACTATGTTAAAAAGCTGTGGTAATCATAATAGTATCATATTGGCATAAAAACAGAAACAAAGATCAATGCAACAGACTAGAGAGCCCAGAAATAAGCCCACCCATATATGGTCAACTAATTTACAACAAAAGAGCCAAAAATATACAAAGGGGAAAGGATAGTTTCTTCAGTAAATGGTTTTGGCAAAACAGGATATTCACATTCACTGTCTCACACTATACACAGTAGCTCAAGACAGACTAAAGTCTTGAATATAAGATCTGAAACCATAAAAATCCTGGAAGAAAACATAGGTACTCAGCTCCTTGACATCAGTCTCAGCGATGGTTTTTTTTGTTTTTTTTTTGGATCTGACACCAAAATCAAAGGCCACAAAAGCAAAAATAAACAAGTGGAATTGCATAAAACTAAAAAGCTTCTGCAGAATAAAAGATACCATCAATACAATGAAAAAGCAGCCTACTGAATGGGAGAAAATAATTTGCAAATCATGTATCTGATAAGGAGTTAATATCCAAAATAACTTACACAACTCAAAAGTAAAAAATCCAATTAAAAAATGAGCAGAGGATCTGAATATATTTCAAAAGAAGACATACAAATGGTCAATAGATACATGAAAAGGAGTTCAGTGTCACTAATCATCAGGGAAATGCAAATCAAGACCATCATGAGCTATCACCTCACACCTGTCAGGATGACTGTTACCAAAACGACAGGAAACAAGTGACCGTAAGGAAGTAGAGAAGGGGACTCTAGTGCGCTGTTGGTGGAAACCTGTTAGTGCAGCCACTATGAAAAGCAATATGGAGGCTCCTCAATCAGAAGCAGAACTTCCATATAATCCAGCAAATACACTTGTGGGTATTTATCTGAGGGAAACAAAAACTAACTCAAAAAGATACATACCCACATGTTCAATCAAAAACGACAGAATAATCTCTGTTCGTTTCCAAGGCAAACCATTCAACATCACAGTAATCCAAATCTATGTCCCAACCACTGATGCCAAAGAAGCTGAAGTTGATCAGTTCAATGAAGACCCACAAGACCTCCTAGAACTAATACCCAAAAAAGATGTCCTGTTCATCATAAGGGATTGGAATGGAAAAGTAGAAAGTCAAGAGATACCTGGAGTAACAGGCAAGTTTGGCCTTGGAATACAAAATGAAGCAGGACAAAGGCTAACAATTCTGCCAAGAGAATGCATTGGTCCTAGCAAACACCGTTTTTCAACAACACAAGAGACGACTTCACACATGGACATCACTAAATGGTCAATACCAAATCAGATTGATTACATTCTGTGTAGCCAAAGATGGGAGAAGCTGTATACAGTCAGCAAAAACAAGACCTGGAGCTGACTGTGGCTCAGATCATGAGCCCCTTATTGAAAAATTCAGCCTTCAACTAAAGAAAGCAGGGAAAAACACTAGGCCAGTCAGGTACGACTTAGATCTCCTATGAATATACGGTGGAGGTGACGAATCGATTCAAGGGATTTGATCTCGTAAACAGTGCCTGAAGAACTGTAGGCAGAGATTCGTAATTTGGTCAGGAGGCAGTGAACAAAACCATCCCAAAGAAAAATAAATGCAAGAAGGCAAAGTGGGCTGAGGAGGCTTTACACGTAGCTGAGGAAAGAAAAAAAGCAAGGGAGGAAGGGAAAAGCACACCCAACTAAATGCAGAGTTCCAGAGAATGGCAAGGAGAGACAAGAAGGCATTCTTCAATGAACAATGCAAAGACACAGAGGGAAAGAACAGAAGGGGAAAGACTAGAGATGACTTCAAGTAAATCAGAAATATCAGAGGAACATTTTATCCAAAGATGGGCACAATAGAGGACAGAAATTAGGTGAAGATCTAATAGAACCAGAGGAGATCAAGAAGAGATGGAAAGAATACACAAAAGAACTGTACAAAAAAGATCTTAATGACCCTCGTAACCATGATGGTATGGTCACTTATCCAGAGCCAAACATTCTGGAGTGTGAAGTCAAGTGGGCCTTAGGGAGCACTGCTTCCAATAAAGCTAGTGGAGGTGATGTAATTCCAGTTGAGCTATTTAAAATCCTTAAAGATGAAAAATGCTGCGCTCAATGATGTCAACAAATTTGGAAAACCTAGCAGTGGCTGTAGAACTAAAAAAGGTCAATATTCATCCCAGTTCCCAAGAAGGGCAGTAGTAAAGAATGTTGAAACTGCTGGACAATTGCACTCATCTCCCATGCTAGTAAGGTTTTGCTCAAAATCCTGCATGCTAGGCTTCAGCCTTATGTGAACCAAGAACTTCCACATGTTTCACCTGGGTTTACAAAAGGCAGAGGAACCAGAGATCAAATTGCCAACATTTACTGGATCATAGAGAAAGCAAGGGAATTCCAGAAAAACATCTACCTCTGTTTCATTGACTATGCTAAAGCCTTTGACTGTGTGGATCATAACAAACTGGAAAATTCTTAAAGAGATGGGAATACAGCCACTTTACCTGTCTCCTGAACAGGTCAAGAAGCAACAGTTAGAACCTTATATGGAACAGCTGACTGGTTCAAATTGAGAAAGGACTACAACAAGGCTATTTATTGTCACCCTGTTTGTTTAACTTACATGCAGAGCATATCATGTGAAAGGCCAACTGAATAAGGTACAAGCTATAGTAAAGATTACCAGGAGTAATAGCAACTTCAGATACGTGGATAATACCACTCTAACGGCAGAAAGCGAAAAGGAACTAAGAATTTCTCAATGAGGGTGAAAGAGAAGAGTGAAAAAGCTGGCTTAAAACTCAATATTAAAAAAACTAAGATCATGGCATCCGACCCCATCACTTCATCACTTTTATGGCAAATAAAAGGGGAAAAGGTAGAAGCAGTGACGGATTTCCTCTTCTCGGGCTCTAGAAATCACTGGATGGTGACTGCAGCCATGAATTAGAAGACAGTTGCTTCTTGGCAGGAAAACTATGACAAACCTAGACAGGGATTAAAGAGTAAAGACATCACTTTGCCAACAAAGGTCTGTATAGTCAAGGCTATGGTTTTTCCAGAAGTCATGTATGGATGTGAGAGCAGGACTGTAAAGAACGCAGAGCACTGAAGAATTAATGCTTTCGAACTGTGGTGCTGGAGAACACTCTTGAGAGTCCCTTGGACAGCAAGGAGATCAAACCAGTCAATCTTAAAGGAAATCAACCCTGAATACTGATTGAAAGGACCGATGCTGAGGCTCTGATACTTTGGCCACCTGATGTGAAAAGACCACTCATTGGAAAAGACCCTGTTGCTGGGGAAAATTGAAGACAGAAGAAGAGGGCAACAGAGGATGAGATGGTTGGATGGCATCACCAATTCAATGAATGTGAACTTAAGCAAGCTCCAGGAGATGGTGAGGGATAGGGAAGCCTGGTGTGCAATCCATAGTGTTGCAAAGAGACGGACCTGATCTGACAACTGAACAACAGCTACCCCATGTTCACAATAACCAAGATATAAAACCAGCTACATGCTCACTGATGGATGAATGAATAGCTTTTTAAAATGGCATATTTATGTTTACTATATGGCATAACTACATACACACACACACACACACACACACATATATATATATATATATATATATATATATATATATAGGCTTCCCCGGTGACTCAGTGGTAAAGACCCTCCTGCAGTGCAGCAGGCTTGCAGGAGATACGGATTTGATGCCAGGGTCAGGACGATCCCCTGGAGAAGGAAATGGCTACCCACTCCAGTATTCAATTCAGTTCAGTCAGTTCAGTCACTCAGTCGTGTCCGACTCTTTGCAACCCCATGAATTACAGCACACCAGGCCTCCCTGTCCATCACCATCTCCCAGAGTTGACTCAGACTCAACATCCATCGAGTCAGTGATGCCATCCAGCCATCTCATCCTCTGTTGTCCCCTTCTCTTCCTGCCCCCAATCCCTCCCAGCATCAGAGTCTTTTTCAATGAGTCAACTCTTCGCATAAGGTGGCCAAAGTATTGGAGTTTCAGCTTTAGCATCAATCCTTCCAATGAACACCCAGGACTGATCTCCTTCAGGATGAACTGGTTGGATCTCCTTGCAGCCCAAAGGACTCTCAAGAGTCTTGTCCAACTCTCACATCCATACATGACCACAGGAAAAACCATAGCCTTGACTAGACGGACCTTTGTTGGCAAAGTAATGTCTCTGCTTTTGAATATGCTATCTAGGTTGGTCATAACTTTCCTTCCAAGGAGTAAGCATCTTTAAATTTCATGGCTGCAGTCACCATCTGCAGTGATTTTGGAGCCCAGAAAAATAAAGTCTGACACTGTTTCCACTGTTTCCCCATCTATTTCCCATGAAGTGATGGGGACAGATCTTAGTTTTCTGAATGTTGAGCTTTAAGCCAACTTTTTCACTCTCCTCTTTCACTTTCATCAAGAGGTTTTTAGTTCCTCTTCATTTTCTGCCATAAGGGTGGTGTCATCTGCATATCTGAGGTTATTGATATTTCTCCTGGCATAGATTCCAGTATTAACTGCCTGGGAAATCCCATGGACAGAGGCACCTGGTGGGCCACAGTCCATGGAGTCTCAAAAGAGTTGGAAACTACTGAGCAACTAAACGAATATATATATGTATATAAAATATATATCTGCAATAAAAAAGGAAATCTTGCCACCTGAGAAAAGATGCATGGATCTTGAGGGCATTATGCTAAGTGAAATAAACTGGACAAAGACAAATTATCTCACTTTTATGTGGAATTTAAAAACACAGACATACAAACCCAAACTGAACTCAGATACGTAGATCAGAATGGTAGGTACCAGTGAAGAGGGTGGGGTGGGGTGGGGTATTTGAATGGATGAAGGGGATCAAAAGATACAAACTCCCATTTATAAAATATTAAGTCCCGGCAATGTAACGTACAGCATGGCAACTATAGTTAATAGCAGGCTGCTTACTTGAAACTTGCTAAGTAGATCTTAAAAGTTCTTATTAAAAGAAAAGAATTGTAACTATATGTTGTAACAGATGTTAATGATCCTTATTGTGATTGTTCTGCAATATATACAAATATCAAATTATGCTGTATATCTGAAACTAATATATGTTAATTTTTAAAATAAGTGTAAAAACAATCATGAAAACAATCTGCAGAATATTTAACTGAGTTACAATTCAGCTGCCACATAAAGGAAAACAGGCCTAAGGGATGACCCTAGGGCAGGCAGGGTTAATGGCTGCTGGGGCAGGGCTCTCGAAGGGGTCTCTTCCACTTGGATCCTGAGATTCCCAGCCCACTGGGAAGACAGGTCAGCAATGACTGTAGCACAAGTAAGAAGTGCACCAAGGTCCTTGGTGGTGTGAAGTAAAGGAAGGTGAGGTGCGCGGGAGCTACCTGTGGACTGGCAGGGTCTAGTTCCTGCTAGCCCACCCCATGGTTGTATTCTCTCCTTCCTCACACAGTCTCTGCCTCCTCACAGACTGCCTTCTAGCTCTGCCTTGTTCTTCCTGATAACCAGTAAAAATGTCATGTGTTGATTAAGGAAACTCACCATTTTATATCCACAGCCTGATACAGGTCTTAATGTATAATAAGTATTTAATATATGTGTTAGATAGCGAAGTGAAGTGGAGTTGCTCAGTCGTGTCCGACTCTTTGCAACCCCGTAGTCTGTAGCCTACCAGGCTCCTCCGTCCATAGGATTTTCCAGGCAAGAGTACTGGAGCGGGTTGCCATTTCCTTCTCCAGGGGATCTTCCCAACCTAGGGATCGAACCCGTGTCTCCCGCATTGTAGGCAGATGCTTAACCATCTGAGCACCAGAGGGTCTATGTGTTAGATAACTGATTTTTAAAAAAGAAACTAAGAATGGTTAACAGTATTAATGCTTTGAAGTATGTTACAACTATCATATTTCTACATAGAATGAAAATTACAGGTTAAATCATCATTGCACAGGTATTTCTAACATTTTGTGATTATGGAGATGAGAACAAATGTTAAGTATTATGTGTGGCAAATATAAATAAAATTGGTATTGCTGATAACTGGAAGAATGTTTTCTTAGTACTAAGTGTGTCTTACTGAAAAAGTGATAGCAGCTGAGCTGGTAAAATTAGGCCTAATGATGGGATGTTGGAGTAGTAAGTGAGAAGCCCTTATAAAATTAGTATGAAAGAAAAAAACAACCAAGCCAACTAGATATCGAGATACGTGTATAAAGTAGTAATTAAATGAGGTGGTATAATCACATCAGTAAACAAATTCACATTTAATTTTAATTTACTTATTAGAAGGAAATGTTTATAACCTCAAGGTTGAAAAGGCTCTTAAAACCCAGAAAACAAAAATCAAATTAGGGAAAAGATGAATGAATTCAGTAATTATAAAAGGTAAAATTTCTTTATGAACTGTTTACTAACAGTGGTAAAAGATCAGCAACCGAGAAAAGATCTTTGCCAGTGCATAATATATGAGGGTAAAATCTAGAATATAAAGTGAATTACTATTAATAATAAAAAGGAAACAATAGAAAAACATGCAAAAGAAAGAACAGTCAATAGGAAAAGAAAGATGGCCAATACAATTTTTAAAATATGCCTAGTCTTCTAAGTAATCAGATAAATAGGTAAAAATGTTTAAGTTTTATAGAAAATATCAGCCAGGGTATAGGAAAATGGGGTCTTTCCTATACTATTGCAGGCGGGGGTGGGGGGGGGGAAGGGGGGGTGGTATAAATAGGTACATGTGAAGGACATTTGAAAGTATGTATGCAAATTAAAAAAAAAAATGCATTCTCTGTAATCCTGGCAGGACTGTCAAAACATTCAGCATGTAGATACAGAGATCAGTATCAGGGTATACATGCAGCAATATTTACATTAAAAATTTGGAGGAATCTAAACGATCCTCATTAGGGGAATGACTAAATTGTAATGTTTTTACAGTTGAATCCTATATACTAGTGTTTATAAGACGACTTTGGTTAAATCCCTCTGTATGGGTCTGAAAACTTCTGACGCTCATATATAAAGAATGTTTTTTTTTCCTTTTCTCACAAAAGATGGAAGTCAATTATATTGACCATTGATTTATTGTAGTATATCAATTTACAAGATTTGTGTGCTGTTTTCCAAGAAAATAAGTACTCCTGTGAGAAGTCTTGGTTCATAAAAACATGTTTTTCTTATCTTTAATGCATCTATTAGAAAATAAGAGGAAAACACCTCTTAGTGTCTGAAAGGGAACAAGAAAACTGAGATGAATATCACCTGGGTTCCAGAGTTTCTGTCATGGGAAGGAAAAAGAGCCACCCTTTCACTTTGCTTTCAGCAAGTATTTTGGGTTTAAAAGCAGGCAAGTCACGTTTCAAGAGAACTAACTTGTGTTGGATCCACTGCCAGCCACATCCATCCTGTGTCCCACCCACCTTTCCCTCCAGCAGACTAGCCCAAGCACGTGTTATGGCTGTGTGTCAGAATGCAAGAGGGCAAGGTCAATTGCACAAGCGTTTTTCAAGCTTCGGCTCATGTCACATTTTCTAATATCATATTGGCCAAAGCAAATCATAGTTCATTCCAAAGTCAGAGTGGAGTACTCTGCAAAGTTATGTGACAAAGACATGAATATGGAAGAGGTGAAAAACTGGAAATATCTCTGACATCTTCCACATGTATCCATACTATTTCCCAGCAATATCATAGACTTCTAGGCATTTTTCCACGCTGCTTCTTGGCACACACAAAATCATATGGCACAGTGGGGCAGAAAAATCAGGTTGCTCTTGACCAGAAGTGACATTGGCTATCCAAGGGCCTAAATATCTAGGCAGCTGGTAACCTATTGGCAGCACAATAATGTAAAGTCTATAAATAGGTGTGTGCTTATATTGAAAGACTACCAATTATGGTTAAGTGCTGTACTCAATCTCAAGAAAAAAAATCAAAATTATTGATAAAAAATTTAATTTAGAAAAATATACTGGGCCATTTAGACCAGAAACCTATAATTATTACTATTTCAAATGGACATATATATTTAGCACTATATCAGCTTTTAAAATAAATTTTGTTGAAGTATAATTTGTACACAATAAACTATGCCCATTTAACTTATACAGTTGGATCATTTTTAATATAGCTAAGTATGTATTTTGATTTAAAAGTGTTCATCTGTAATGATATATTGTATGTATGTTCATGGAGCCACTGCTATAAAATTAGTTGGAGTGGCCATATTAATATCACATGAAATCAGTTTGAGACCAAATAATACCAGGGATAAAGAAAGTCATTTCATGATAATGCAGAGATCACTCATTTAAGAGGACATAATTCTAAATGTTTATACCCCTAAAATAACAAAGCTTCAAATGCAAAAAGTAAAGACTGGTAAAACTACAGGAGTAAACAGGCAAATCAACATTTATAGTTGGAGATCTAAATACCCTTCTTTCAATTATTGATAAGTAGAGAGTCAGCAAGGATATAGAAAATTCAAATAACACTATCAACCAAGTTGACCTGATTGACATTTACAGAAAGCATTACCACATAACAACAGAATAACATTCTTAGTATTCTTAAGAATAAACATTCTTAAGTACAAACATTTATCAAGGTCATATTCTGGGTCACAAAACAATGCTCAATAAATCAAAAATGTCATACAAAGTATATCCTCTGAGCAAAACAGAATTAAATTGGAAGTTAGTTCCAGAAAGAACTTTGGGAAATCTCCAGATATTTAGAAACTACATAACACATTAATAGCTCAAAGAAGAAATCAAACAGTAATTAGAAAGTATTCAAAATGAATGAAAATGACACATCAAAATGTGTGATGATGCTAAAGCAGTATTTAAGGGGAAACTTGTAGCACTAAATGCTTTTATTAGAAGAGAGATTTCAAATCAATTACCTTAGCTTTCACTTTAAGAAACTAGAAAAGGAAAAGTAAACTCAACCTAGAGTAAGTGGTAAAAAACATAATAATATAGAGTAGAAGTCAGTGAAACAGGAAACAAAACATTTGAGGAAATCAGTGAAACCAAAAGTTGGTTCATTGAAAAGACTGAAGAAACAAATATTTAGCCAGACCAGGAATGAAAGAGAGAAGATAAAAATGACCAATAATAGCAATAAGAGAGGTGAGTGAAATCAGTACAAATTCTACAAATATTTAAATGTGAGCAACTTTATAGCAAATAATTTAGACAATTAGAAAATATGTACAAATTCTTTTAAAAGACAGAAGACCAAAGCTCAGTCAAGAAGAAATAGGTAACTTGAATTGCTTTATATCTATTTTAAAAATGGAATTTGTAGTTAAGAAACTTCCCACAAAGACTCACAGACCCGATGGCATGAAAGGTAAATTCTGCCAAACATTTGAAGAAGAAATACCAATTTTACACAAATTTCTTCCAGAAAATTGAAGAAGGAATATGCACAATTTAATAGAGTTCTGCCAAGAGAATGCACTGGTCATAGCAAACACCCTCTTCCAACAACACAAGAGAACACTCTACACATGGACATCACCAGATGGTCGACACCAAAATCAGATTGATTATATTCTTTGCAGCCAAAGATTGAGAAGCTCTATACAGTCAGCAAAAACAAGACCGGGAGCTGACTGTAGCTCGGATTATAAACTCCTTATTGCCAAATTCAGGCTGAAATTGAAGACAGTGGCGAACCACTACACCATTCAGGTATTACCTAAATCAAATCCCTTATGACTATACAGTGGAAGTGAGAAATAGATTTAAGGGAATAGATCTGATAAACAGAGTGCCTGATGAACTATGGATGGAGGTTCATGACACTACAGGAGACAGGAATCAAGAACATATCCCTAAGAAAAAGAAATGCAAAAAAGCAAAATGGCTGTCTAAGGAGGCCTTACAAATAGCTGTGAAAAGAAAGAAAGTGAAAAGCAAAGGAGAAAAGAAGGATATGCCCATTTGAATGCAGAGTTCCAAGGAATAGCAAAGAGACATAAGAAAGCCTTTCTCAGTGATCAGTGCAAAGAAATAGAGGAAAACAACAGAATGGGAAAGACTAGAGATCTCTTCAAGAAAATCAGAGATACCAAGGTAACATTTAATGCAAAGATGGGCACAATAAAGGACAGAAATGGTAGGGACCTAACAGAAGCAGAAGATATTAAGAAGACCTGGCAAGAATACACAGAAGAACTGTACAAAAAAGATCTTCATGACCCAGATAACCACAGTGTGATCACTCACCTAGAGCCAGACATCCTGGAATGTGAAGTCAAGTGGGCCTTAAGAAGCATCACTACGAACAAAGCTAGTGGAGGTGATGGAATTCCAGTTGAGCTATTTCAAATCCTGAAAGATGATGCTGTGAAAGTGCTGTACTCAATATGCTAGCAAATTTGGAAAACTCAGCAGTGGCCACAGGACTGGAAAAGGTCAGTTTTCCTTCCAATCCCAAAAAAAGGCAATGCCAAAAATGCTCAGACTACTGCACAATTGCACTCATCTCACTAGTAAAGTAATGCTCAAAATTCTCCAAGCCAGGCTTCAGCAATATGTGAATCGTGAACTTCCAGATGTTCAAGCTAGTTTTAGAAAAGGCAGAGGAACCAGAGATCAAATTGCCAACATCTGCTGAATCATCAAAAAAGCAAGAGAATTCCAGAAAAACATCTATTTCTGCTTTATTGACTATGCCAAAGCCTTTGACTGTGTGGATCAAAATAAACTGTGGGAAATTCTGAAAGATATGGGCATACCAGACCACCTGACCTGCCTTTTGAGAAACCTGTATGCAGGTCAGGAAGCAACAGTTAGAACTGGACATGGAACAACAGATTGGTTCCAAATAGGAAAAGGAGTACGTCAAGGCTGTATATTGTCACCATGATTATTTAATGTATATGCAGAGTACATCATGAGAAATGCTGGACTGGAAGAAACACAAACTGGAATCAAGATTGCCGGGAGAAATATCAATCACCTCAGATATGCAGATGACAACACCCTTATGGCAGAAAGTGAAGAAGAACTAAAGAGCCTCTTGATGAAAGTGAAAGTGGAGAGTGAAAAAGTTGGCTTAAAGCACATTTTTCAGAAAACTAAGATCATGGCATCTGGTCCCATCACTTCATGGCAAATAGATAGGGAAACAGTGGAAACAGTGGCTGACTTTATTTTGGGGGGCTCCAAAATCACTGCAGATGGTGACTGCAGCCATGAAAGTAAAAGATGCTTACTCCTTGGAAGGACAGTTATGACCAACCTAGACAGCATATTGAAAAGCTGAGACATTACTTTGCCAACAAAGGTCCGTCTAGTCAGGCTATGGTTTTTCCAGTGGTCATGTATGGATGTGAGAGTTGGACTGTGAAGAAAGCTGAGCGTTGAAGAATTGATGCTTTTGAACTGTGGTGTTGGAGAAGACTCTTGAGAGTCCCTTGGACTGCAGGGAGATCCAACCGGTCCATCCTAAAGGAGATCAGTCCTGAGTGTTCATTGGAAGGACTGATGTTGTAGCTGAAACTCCAATACTTCGGCCACCTCATGCAAAGACTCATTGGAAAAGACCCTGATGCTGGGAAAGATTGAGGGCAGGAGGAGAAGGGGACGACAGAGGATGAGATGGTTGGATGGCATCACCGACTTGATGGACATGAGTTTGGGTGAACTCCAGGAGTTGGTGATAGACAGGGAGGCCTGGCGTGCCTCGGTTCATGAGGTCGAAGAGAGTCAGACATGACTGAGCAACTGAACTGAAGTGAACTGATTCTATGAGGCCAACATTACTCTGATCCCAAAACCAGGCAAAGATGTACAATAAAAGCAATAGACTGATATATCCTGCATGAACATGAATGCAACAATTCAGAACACAATTTTAGCAAAATTAAAAAATAATATAAAGGCAATAAGAGGGACAGTACACCATGACCAGGTGGAGATTATATGAGCTTTGCAAGTTTGGTTTAATATTTGAAATACATCACAATGAAATTTACCATTTCAATAGACAAGAAGAAAAAAATAAATGTAAGATCTTTCAGTAAATATAAAGAACACATTAAAGTCCAACATCCTTACTTACAAATCACAGCAAACTATAAATGAAAGAGAACTTGCTGGCCCTGATAAAAGGCATCTAGAGAAAGCTGGAGAAGGCAATGGCACCCCACTCCAGTACTCCTGCCTGGAAAATTCCATGGACGGAGGAGCCTGGTGGGCTACAGTCCATGGGGTAGCTGAGGGTCGGACATGACTGAGTGACTTCACTTTCACTTTTCACTTTCATGCATTGGAGAAGGAAATGGCAACCCACTCCAGTGTTCTTGCCTGGAGAATCCCAGGGACAGCGGAGCCTGATGGGCTGCCATCTATGGGGTCACACAGAGTCGGACACGACTGAAGTGACTTAGCAGCAGCAGAGAAAGCTAGCAGCATCATACTTAATGAGGAAAAATTAAATGTCATCCTCTCCTGCCTCTACTGTAAGGTTGAGAACAGGCCCAGAATGTCTGCTCTCACTGCTTCTATTCAACATGGTACTAAAGGTTCCAACCAGAGCTGTCAGGCAAGAAAAATGAGTCCAGATTGGAAAGGAAGTAAAGCTCTCTTTATCCACAGGTGCCATGATCATTTATGAAGGAAATCATCTGGAATTTATTTAAAATGAAAACTATTGGAATGATAAGTGAGTTTACCAAAGTTGAAGGAAATAAGATCCATATATAAAATTCAATTGCATTTCTATATACAGCAACAACCAGAAACTAACAGTATAAAAAATAGCATTTAAAATAGCACAGTGTTCATAAATCAGTAGAGTTGGTATTGGTAAGATGTATCCCCAAGTTCCTAAGTTTTTCTATAGAGTCAGTGTGATTAATCCTAGTAGGCTTTTTTTACCCCCCTTCTTGGTAGAGTATGGTATTGCAAAGGACCTAGAATACCAAAAATAACAAAGAGTTCTTAGACTACCAGACTTTAGGCTTATTATAAAGCTAGTAATGAAGTCAATGAACAATGTTATATTAGGATCAAGATAGACCAATTGATCCACAGAACAAAGTCTAGATATAGATGCATAAATGAACATCTATGGCCAATTAATTTTACACAAAAATTAAGGATAAACTTTTCAACAAATGAATATGTATTTTTGCCATTGCAGTAGGCTGAATAATAGTTACCCAAAGGTATTAGGTTCTAATGGAGAAGGAAAGGGCACCCCACTCCAGTATTCTTGCCTGGAGAATCCCATGGACGGAGGAGCCTGGTGGGCTACAGTCCACGGGGTCGCAGAGAGTCGGACACGACTGAGCAATTTCACTTCACTTCATTAGGTTCTAACCCTTATAACCTGTGAATATTACCTTATACAGAAAAAGGGTCTTTGTGAAAATGATTATGTTAAGGATCTTCAGCTACCCAGAGAGATTATTTTGGATTATCTAGACATACCCTAAATTCAAATTGCAGTGTCCTTATAAGAGATTATAAACTCAGAGAAGAGACTGTGTGAAGATGGAAGCAGACAATGGAATGATGTGTCCACAACCCAACATGCTGACAGCCACCAGAAGTTAGAAGCAAGGAATGGAACCTCTCCCGGAATGTGCAGAGAGCAGGCCCCACAGACACCCTGCCTTTAGACTTCTGTCCTCAGAACTGTGATAGAATATATTTTTGTTGTTTCAAGTCACAGATTTTGAAGTAATTTGTTAGAGTAGCCATATGAAACCTAAAGCCTTATAATGAAGTTAACTCAAAATGGGTCATAGATCTTAATGTAAAGCTTGAAACACTTGACACTTCTAAATGATAATATAAAAGGACATCTTTGCAACTCTGGACTAGGCAAAGGATTCTTGTGTGTAACACCAAAAGTGAGATCCATTAAAGAGGAAATTGATCATTGAACTTTGTCAAAATTAAGAAATTATGTTCTTGGAAGGATAGTCTTAGGAAAATGAAAAACAAGCCACAGACTGGGAGAAACTTTTGCACACATATATCTAATAAAAGCCACCAGGGAAGTCAATAAAGGACTAGTATCCAGAATATATAAAGAACAACCAAAATTCATAATAAAATAATAAAGTTTTAAAAAGTGGACCAAATTATTGAACCTGACATCACATTAAAGAAGATATATAAATTGTAAGTAACCTCATGAAAATATACTCATCATTATTAGTCATTAGGAAACTGCAAAATGAAAGCACAGTGAGATAACACTATGGAAATGCCTCAGATTTAAGGCTGATCATACCAAGTTTTGACAGGATGTGAAGCATCTGAAATCTCCTACACTGCTGGTGGGAGTGTAAAATGGTAGAATCATGTTAGAAAATAGCAAATAGCATTTTCTAAAATGTTAAATATATATCTATCATATGACTCAGTCTTTACTTACCCATTCTCTTATCCAAGAAAGATGAAGTATATGTCCATGTAAAGACTTGTACATAGCACCATTACTTGTAACAGCCAAAGTTGAGAGCAAGCCAAATGTCTGGTGAAAGGATAAATACATTGTGATATAGCTATACAATAAATATTGCTTGCTAAGTCACTTCTGTCGTATCCAACTCTTTATGATCCCATGGACTGTAGCCTGCCAGCTTCCTCTCTCCATGGAATTCTTCAGGCAAAGATAACCAGAGTGGGTTGCCATTTCCTCCTCCAGGGGATCCTCACGACCTGGGATCGAACCCATATCTTTTATATCTCCTGCATTGGCAGGCAGGTTCTTTACCACTGGGGAGGAGTGGTAAAGCGCCACCTGGGAAGCCCATGCAATAAACTGTTACTTGACAATAAAAAGCAAACTATTAATACTATCAACAAGGATGAATCACAAAATAATTGTGCGGAGTGAAAAAAGGCCTAAAATGCACTGTATCATTAGAGTCATATAAAATTCTAGAAAGTAACAATAAATTTATATTAGAACCTAATAAATTTATATAGGAAACAAATCAGTGGTTGCTGAGTAGGAGGGGTCAAAGAAAAATTATAAAGAGATATAAGGAAACATTATGGGTAATAGATAATGTTCCTTAGCTTAATTATGGGATAGTTTCATGAGTGAATTCGTAAGTCAAACTTTATTAAACAGTGTAGTTTAAACATGCAGTTTATGTCAGTGATTCCTTAATAATGCTACTAAAATTTTAATTTAAGGATTAGGTATTGAGTTTTATAAAAAGTTTCTATTGATTTAATTATATATTTTCATATTTCTGCTTTTATTAATAACATATTAAAATAGCATTGTAATATACACTTCCTTTATTTGCAGTATCAGCATTCATTCCCCTTTAATTTGGTATCAATACCATAATTTCTTTCTAAGACCATATATCTGCGTTACTGGCTCTACGTTTGGCACCATCACTTAAGGTTAAGTCAGTCAGTACTTTGTATCTCCCTGGTCATAGTGATTGGCTCATAGACGGGCACTTGACCTACTTAGAAACAATGATTCACAGTGAGCATTTGCTGTGATTTCTAGGACAAGGGACTCCCCGGTATCTCAGATTGTAAAGAGTCTGCCTGCAAAGCAGGAGACCTGAGTTCCATCCCTGGGACGGGAAGATTCCCCTGGAGAAGGAAATGGCAACCTACTCCAGTACTCTTGCCTGGAAAATCCCATGGATGGAGGAGCCTGGCAGGCTACAGTCCATGGGGTTGCAAAGAGTCAGACATGACTGAGTGACTTCACTTTCTAGGACAAGGATTTATCATTGGATGTGAGAATGAAGGGACAGAAACAAAACCAAATTAGAGTAACTTACTGTAGTAAGGTGAGAACCTCTCAAAATATGGACCCATCAGCAGGATGGAGCTTAGAGGCTGTTAGAAAATGGGCCTTGATTGTATCATCTAGTCAGTGCTAGAAGATACCTAGCAGTGCTTAAAGCTAGATCTATTCTTGGACTTTTGTGTAATATGAATCATTAAGTTCTCTGTTTGCCTAAGCCAGCTGGTCAAACGGAGAAGGAACTGGTGACCCACTCTAGTACTCTTGCCTGGAAAATCCCATGGACGGAGGAGCCTGGTAGGCTGCAGTCCATGGGGTCACTAAGAGTGGGACACAACTGAGCGACTTCACTTTCACTTTTCACTTTCATGCATTGGAGAAGGAAATGGCAACCCACTCCAGTGTTCTTGCCTGAGGAATCCCAGGGACGGGGGAGCCTGGTGGGCTGCCGTCTGGGGTCGCACAGAGTTGGACATGACTGACGTGATTTAGCAGCAGCAGCAGCAGCAGCTGGTCAAAAGAGGCTTGATTCCATGGTGGAAAATTATTTTAACATATAGCTATACTTTTTTCCATTGAGATTTGGACTTTATTTTAGGTTGTTACCTCTAAGTTTATGGATGATATTTGTTACATTTTTATCAATAGCAACAGTAAACAGGGATTTAATAAATTACAAATGCTTTTTAAAACGAGAAATTTTTCCACTCCAAAGTTTTGCTATTCTCCTCAAAAATGTATATTTATAAAAATAGAAAGTAATGTCTTTGGTGCCAGGGAGAGGGGATTAAAGATTTATGGGATCTTTCAATCTTGAAACTGTATTTTCTGACTTTGACATTTTCCCTACGCCCATGCTACAAAAGAGAAAAAATCTGTAACATATTATATTTTTAAGCCATTTAGATTTTTTTCTACTCCTACAACAGATTTTTAAAAAGCATTTGAAATTTACTTTCAGTGTTTGCCAAAATAGATTTCTTACTCCTGGAATAATGGTACCAGGTAAATATTCAGAAGACTGAGTATATTCTTAAAACATTAAAACAAACATTGCCTTTTTTTTTTTTTAAGAAAAATGTAGTTCAGCATGCAATATTAATTCAGTCACTGAAATCACAAAACAAAGAACTTTCAAGGAAACTGTATTCTCAGATCTTTTACTAAAGAGCAAATAGGTATTCAGTATTTTTTCTGTCTACAAATATACCAATTTACCAGAGGAACAAAAGAGAAGGGTGAGGGTATCTTACTATAGGTACAAGGTAATAAAAGCATGAAGCATATTCTTTCATAATGTTGATGTAATACATTCTGCTGGGAGGTCCATTACTGGTGCTTCAGGAACCCCGTAGAATCAAATGTGAGAAAGAAAAACGAGAAATCAAGAACTATGAACAATATGTAAGCTGCTTTGGAAAACAGTCTAACAGCTCCTCAAAAGGTTAAACATAGAGTTATCATATGACCCAGCAATCCCATGCCTAGATATATACCCAAGAGAAATAAAAACCTGTATACTAATGTTCACGGCAGCATCATTCATAATAGCCAAAAAGTATAAACAACCCAAATGGATGGATGGATAAATAATGTGATATATCTGCACAAAAAAATACTATTCCACCATAAAAGGAATGAAGTACTGATACATACCAATAACATGTATAAACCTTACAATAAGTGAAGAAAACCAGTTGCAATAGGCTATACATGTGTAATTTCATTTCTGTGAATAGGCAAATCTACAGAGATAAAGGAGATTAGTGGTGGTCAAGGGCTGGGGAGAAACGGAGTAATTGGGATGGGGGAGCCTGGGGGGCTGCCATTTATGGGGTTGCACAGAGTCGGACACGACTGAAGCGACTTAGCAGCAGCAGCATACATGTTGGGCAGAGGCAGGGGATGATGAAAATGCTTTAAAGTTGATTGGTGGGAGGGACTTCCCTGGCAGTCCAGTGGTTAAGACTCCACACTTCCCATGCAGGGGTGTGGTTCAATCCCTAGTCTTGGAACTAAGATCCCACATGCTGTGTGGCAGGGCAAATAAATAAAAAGAAACTGAAATTAATTGGGGTGACTGCACAACTCTGTGACTACAGTAAAATCATTGACTTGCATATTTTAAATAAATAGTGTCATATCTCAATGCAAACTGTCACAGAAACAACAACACAAGAAAAAGTCCAGAGCCATCTTCTGTGCTAAATATCTACGAGTTTTTAAAACTGTATTGATATTTTCACCTTCAGCTTGTTGAAGTATTTTAGTTTTCAAGAAATTTGAAATTTTTGGTTAGGGAAATGGATAAAATCAAGTTGTTCCTGTAATTTTATTGAGGGGGAAATGGTTAGTTAAAGTGGTTAGATAAAGTGGTGAGCTCTTGCCAAAACTCTCATCTGGAATGCTGTTCCTGAATATTATGAGGATTATTTGGGTGAGAGCACCCTCTTTATTTTACAGTTACAGAATGTTACATTCTACTGATATTTATGTTTTATCTAAAACTAGTGAAGCTGTAAGAAATGACTTAAACCTATGAGCATTTTTGTTCTTGATAACATGTAGAGTCTGTGAAAACCACAAAAAAACACTTTATTTCTGATTTAGGATTGGAGTCTGCAAAATCCAAGTACTAAACCCTTCATCCTAAAAAGAAAACCTATCTCTTGACTTTAAGACTGCCAAGATACATGGCCCATCTAAGTGATTTTGTTGTTAGAGGAAACTTTGATATATAAAATTTTTTTCTGAACATGTTATAGTTTAAAAGTAACATCTTTATTTAAGTTTATTTTTTATACATTTTTGGTAATAGTGAAAACTACCCTTGCTTACATGTCCAGAGTCTAATTGAAAATCATTGCAAAGGGCCCAGAAGAAATATCACGAATATATGTAAGGTACGTTTCTCATGATCTGCTGCTGCTGCTAAGTTGCTTCAGTCGTGTCTGACTCTGTGCCACCCCATAGACGGCAGCCTACCAGGCTCCCCCGTCCCTGGGATTCTCCAGGCAAGAACTCTGGAGTGGGTTGCCATTTCCTTCTCCAATACATGAAAGTGAAAGTGAAGTCGCTCAGTCGTGTCCAACTCTTAGGGACTCCATGGACTGCAGCCTACCAGGCTCCTCCGTCCATGGGATTTCCAGGCAAGAGTACTGGAGTGGGGTGCCATTGCCTTCTCTGTCTCATGATCTAGAACTTCCAATTTTTTCTTCCTCGCTCTACCTCCTTTCCTCTTTGCTTCTCCTCTTCCTCCTCCTTATTTCCATGTCTGTCTGTCTGTCTCTCCCCAACCCTTACCTCCCAATGTCAGCCACAGTCCCAGCAAAGTTTCCTCCCTTCACTCAGGTACTCATCTGCTGAACACCTGCCAGGAGACACCCAATATCTAATAGAAAAATCTATCCGCACCAATAGAAAAACTAAGAGAATGCATTTGACTGTTGGTGTATTAAGCTGATCTCCTTAATACATAAAGACTTACTTGTTGTGGCGGATTCATTTTGATATTTGGCAAAACTAATACAGTTATATAAAGTTTAAAAATAAAATAAAATTTAAAAAAAAAGACTTAATTGGTTTATACTTCTGTTAACAAAGGCAATTTTTTTTTTTTAATCAAAACATCCCATGTCAAAACCACTGTGAAAAACTAACACTCCTATAACAGAAAGGGAAGGTCTCAGATAATGAGAGATGCTTGACATCTGAGCAGAGTACAGGGAAAACTGTTAGAAAGACAAGGTTGGTGACAAAAGGGCCTGATGTCATAATTACCGAGTCGGCTTTAAACTTTCAGATAGTTTTGTTGTGTGTAATTATGAAAATACCTATGTCTATATCCATCAGTGATAATGGCTCAAAGGGCTGAGTTCAGCACCATAGCTATTATATGTAGGAAGAAAAAGATTTTCCAAAGAGAGTTATTTCCCAAGTTTCAGCAAGCTTCAGGTACATTAGTTCATTTACCAAATAGTTGTTGTGCTGCAACTATAGGTTTTCAGGTAATTTTAGTAGGTGCTAAGAATGATTAAAAAAAGATCTGTACAAAAAAGATCTTCACGACCAAGATAATCACGATGGTGTGATCACTCACCTAGAGCCAGACATCCTGGAATGTGAAGTCAAGTGGGCCTTAGGAAGCGTCATTACAAACAAAGCTAGTGGAGGTGATGGAATTCCAGTTGAGCTATTTCAAATCCTGAAAGATGATGCTGTGAAAGTGTTGCACTCAATAAGCCAGCAAAATTTGGAAAACTCAGCAGTGGCCACAGAAATGGAAAAGGTCAGTTTTCATTCCAGTCCCAAAGAAAGGCAATGCCAAAGAATGCTCAAACTACTGCACAATTGCACTTATCTCACATGCTAGTAAAGTAATGCTCAAAATTCTCCAAGCCAGGCTTCAGCAATACGTGAACCGTGAACTTCCAGATGTTCAAGCTGGTTTTAGAAAAGGCAGAGGAACCAGAGATCAAACTGCCAACATCCACTGGAACATTGAAAAAGCAAGAGAGTTCCAGAAAAACATCTATTTCTGCTTTATTGACTATGCCAAAGCCTTTGTGTGGATCACAATAAACTGTGGAAAATTCTGAAAGAGATGGGAATACCAGACCACCTGACCTGCCTCTTGAGAAACCTCTATGCAGGTCAGGAAGCAACAATTAGAACTGGACATAGAACAACAGACTGGTTCCAAATAGGAAAAGGAGTCCATCAAGGCTGTATATTGTCACCCTGCTTATTTCACTTATATGCAGAGTACATCATGAGAAACGCTGGACTGGAAGAAGCACAAGCTAGAATCAAGATTGCTGGGAGAAATACCAATAACCTCAGATATGCAGATGACACCACCCTTATGGCAGAAAGTGAAGAGGAACTAAAAAGCCCCTTGATGAAAGTGAAAGTGGAGAGTGAAAAAGTTGGCTTCAAGCTCGACATTCAGAAAATGAAGATCATGGCATCTAGTCCCATCACTTCATGGGAAATAGATGGGGAAACAGTGTCAGACTTTTTTGGGGCTCCAAAATCACTGCAGATGGTGACTGCAGCCATGAAGTTAAAAGACGCTTACTCCTTGGAAGAAAAGTTATGACCAACCTAGATAGCATATTCAAAAGCAGAGACATTACTTTGCCAACAAAGGTCCGTCTAGTCAAGGCTATGGTTTTTTCAGTGGTCATATGTGGATGTGAGAGTTGGACTGTGAAGAAAGCTGAGCACCGAAGAATTAATGCTTTTGAACTGTGGTGTTGGGGGAAGACTCTTGAGAGTCCGTTGGACAGCAAGGAGATCAATCAATCCTAAAGGAATTTAAGCCTGAATATTCATTGGAAGAACTGATGCTAAAGCTCCAATACTTTGCACCTGATGTAAAGAGACATCTCATTGAAAAAGATACTGATGCTAGGAAGGACTGAGGGCAGGAGGAGAAGGGGACAACAAGGGGATGAGATGGTTGAATGGCATCATTGACTCAATGGACATGAGTTCGAGCAAACTCTGGGAGATCGTGAAGGACAGGGAATCCTGGCATGCTGCACGTCACAGGGTCACAAAGAATCAGACATGACTGGGTGACTGAACAACAATGACAGTAGCAGTCAAGAAGAGAGGACAGATAGACCATATTAGGGCATAGGAGAAAAGAAGGAAGAATAGAAATTTCCCTTTTACCATACATTCAGGATTAGGAACTAGTTGTAGAGGGAATAAATACACTGTCTTTAAATTTGGGACATGTTAAAAGTGCAACATTTTGGAACCCTCCTACACTGTTGGTGGGAATGTATTAATAAATTGGTATATTCAATAAATTGATATAGCCACTATGGAAAACAGCATGGAGTTTCTGGAAACACACACACACACACACACAACCAAAAACTAGAGCTGCCCTATGACCTGCAATTCCACTCATGGGCATATATATGCAAAAAACTATAATTTGAGAAGATGTATGTATCCCAATGTTCAGTGGAGCATTATTTACAACAGCCAAGACATTGAAGCAACCTAAAAGCCCATCAACAGATGAATGGATAAAGATGTGGTGCATATAAGATGCTCAACATCACTCATTATCAGAGAAATGCAAATCAAAACCACTATGAGGTACCATTTCACACCAGTCAGAATGGCTGCGATCCAAAAGTCTACAAGTAATAAATGCTGGAGAGGGTGTGGAGAAAAGGGAACCCTCTTGCACTGTTGGTGGGAATGCAAACTAGTACAACCACTATGGAGAACAGTGTGGAGATTCCTTAAAAACTGGAAATAGAACTGCCTTATGATCCAGCAATCCCACTGCTGGGCATACACACTGAGGAAACCAGAAGGGAAAGAGACACGTGTACCCCAATGTTCATCGCAGCACTGTTTATAATAGCCAGGACATGGAAGCAACCTAGATGTCCATCAGCAGATGAATGGATAAGAAAGCAGTGGTACATATACACAATGGAGTATTACTCAGCCATTACAAAGAATACATTTGAATCAGTTCTAATGAGGTGGATGAAACTGGAGCCTATTATACAGAGTCAAGTAAGCCAGAAAGAAAAACACCAATACAGTATACTAACACATATATATGGAATTTAGAAAGATGGTAACAATAACCCTGTGTGCGAGACAGCAAAAGAGACACTGATGTATAGAACAGTCTTATGGACTCTGTGGGAGAGGGAGAGGGTGGGAAGATTTGGGAGAATGGCATTGAAACATGAAAAATATCATGTATGAAATGAGTTGCCAGTCCAGGTTCGATGCACGATACTGGATGCTTGGGGCTGGTGCACTGGGACGACCCAGAGGGATGGTATGGGGAGGGAGGAGGGAGGAGGGTTCAGGATGGGGAACACATGTATACCTGTGGCGGATTCATTTTGATATTTGGCAAAACTAATACAATTTTGTAAAGTATAAAAATAAAATAAAATTTTTTAAAAAAGATGTGGTGCATATACACAATGGAATACTACTCAGACATTAAAAAGAATCAAATAATGCATTTGCAGCAATATAGATGGACCTAGACATCATCATACTAAGTGAAATGATATCACTTATATGTGAACTCTCAAATATGACACAAAATAACAAATCTACAAAATAGAAACAACTCACAGAGAACAGTCTTGTGGTTGCCAGGGAGGTGGGGAGGGGGGGGATGGATTCGGATTATGGGATTAGTAGATGCAAACTATATATTACATAGAGAATGGATAAGCAACAAGGTCCTGCTGTATAGTATAGGCAATTGTATTCAATATCCTGTGATAAACCCTAATGGAAAATAGTATGTCTGTATATCTAACACTCACTTTGCTGTATAGTAGAGATTAACACAACATTGTGGATACACATTGTTGATTCAATAAATTTTTAGAAGTTAAAAATTCAACCTTTTAAATTTCTTTGAATCTTTTTGTGATTTAAGGCAGAATTCAACCCTCAAAAACAACCAAACCTGTGGGATCTTGAAATAGTAGACTATTAATACTATCTTAAACTTATGCATTCACCTAAATGGCAGGTTGATACCTTGGTCTTAATGGCCACAGGCATTTCAAAATCCTATTTCTTAAAGGTAATGACAATTATAACTAATACATACTACCTACGATACACCAGCCACTATTCTATCACTTTACATATTAACTCTTTTCTCATAACAAACCTATTATTATTTCACAGAAGAGGAAATTGGAACACAGATGTTAAGTAGCCTGCCTTAGTTAAACATTAGTTCTACAGTCAGTAAATGGCAGGGAGGTATAAACTCTAGTGAGTTTTTAGCGGCTGCTTGTTAAATCTGCTTTGCATACACCAGTGGAAACTTGTACATATACTTCTTGCCAACTGTGATGGTGATGATGTTTTATGTCATCTATGTCTTACGTCTCTCAGATTTTAAGCAGATAGAGTTTGGGCACAACTGTATTTCTCAGTCATTGCTGTTTTTTGCTTTTTTTCTTCACTGTTGTCAGTATTCCATATCTTCAGAGACAGAAGCTTTGGAAAAGTGAGTAATTAAAACTATTCAAATCAATGGTAACATTTGGTTTATGATTTTTGAAGCTCTTGATTTCATCCCATGCTTGGTAGGATTTGTCTAGATAACTTCCACTGTGGTTTCCATAGCACTGCTTTTGAATTCCTTCCAAATGCATGCTTTTTAATGGTTTCCCCAGTGATCTGATGAGTGACTGACCCCAGCTGTATGATAATTCCTAACTAATTAGGCCTAAACGGGTTATTATAGTTTGGTACAATGAAAAGAAAAACTGCTATCAGACTGTTTCTGAACAACCTTCCTTCTGGCAATGCTTTTTTCATATATATATATACATATATATATATATTTTTTTTTTTTTTTACTTTCTTTTCTCCAAGTTTTGCCTTTTTAAATTAATTTATTTATTTTTAAATGCCCCTTGATGTGTTTTAGTTCTCAAAGTATCACTTCAACTTGTGCTGAATCCTGGCCTAAAAGTACTTGTTTACTTACCCAAAGACTTTGTTTTACAAATACAGCAGCCAGCTAAGCTCCCTGATTTACCTGGTGTCCATGAGTCATTCTAACAAAGCAGGAACACCTGTTGACCTATTTGCCAAGTGCCCACCATGGAGACAGTTGCAGTGTCAGATTTTTGAGATGTGAGAACTTCCCTGGTGGGGATTTAACTAGTGGTTTTTACTGCGTTCCTGGTAGAACTCTGGAATGATGATTCATAAGAATTGAATCATTGTAGGGAATTAAGGAAAGGAATGGTGTAGGCCATCTGTTCCTTAGCAAATGTTCTCATTTTGGTGTTAACAAATATTGACCCCAGATCTGACAGCAGTATGAAAGGAAGTATGCCAACTTTTCAAACTGATGTGAAATTAGAAATTAAAGTCAGTTCATGATCATCAAACATCAAATATAATGGGCTTGAGTAGGGAATGTGTTTTTAAATAAATAGGAGAATTCAACATTGCCATAAACACTTTATGTTGTTCAAAGAGAAGCTTTTGGCAATTGTACTTCCTATATTTCTCAAAGAATTGTATTGAAAAATCACATAAAAATAAAACTATTATGTATTGATATTATTTTTCTTCTTCAACATTCAGAAAACTAAGATCTTGGCATCTGGTCCCATCACTTCTTGGCAAATAGATGGGGAAACAGTGGAAACAGTGTCAGACTTTATTTTTTGGGGGTCCAAAATCACTGCAGATGATTTTGCAGTCTGCAGCCATGAAATTAAAAGACACTCCTTGGATGAAAAGTTATGACCAACCTAGACAGCATATTAAAAAGCAGAGACATTACTTTGCCAACAAGGGTCTGTCTAGTCAAGGCTATGGTTTTTCCAGTGGTCATGTATGGATGTGAGAGTTGGACTATAAAGAAAGCTGAGTGCCAAAGAATTGATGCATTTGAACTGTGGTGTTGGAGAAGACTCTTGAGAGTCCCTTGGACTGCAAGGAGATCCAACCAGTCCATGCTAAAGGAAATCAGTCCTGAATATTTATTGGAAGGACTGATGCTGAAGCTGAAACAACTGAGCAACTGAACTGAACTGAACTTCACCCAGAAGGAAGGAATACACTAAACGATAGCATCCTTTGAATAGTACTGCTAAGCTGGCTTACCCATTCTGAACTATAGAATCCTAATTGCAATAGGCATCCTAAAGAGAGTCTTTAACCTGGTATATTCATTGCTGTATTAGGATATTAATTACTAATTAATGATCACAAACTTTGTGGTTTTAAACAAAAAACTTATCTTAACAAATCTGGAGGTCAGAAGTCCCAAATGGGTCTCATTGGTTGTAGGAATCAGGTTGTAGGGGAAGATGTGTTTCTTGACTTTTCCAGCCTCTGGAGTCGCCTGCTTCCCTTGACTCAGTCTTTTCCATCTTCAGAGCCAGCAATTGTTACAGGGAAGAACTGACTCCATATTGGATCTGTTCCTTTTACTTTAACCTTTGCTTTCTGGTGCTTTCCTACTGTCCATACATAATGGCCTGCCTTGGGGAACCTTGCCCCTCTGCCAGAATGTCAAACCAAAATGCCTTTGTTTGGGACCCTGTCCACCTGTGGATGGCTATAGGAAGGATGATATTAACATATCCTCTCCTGGAGCTGGCCATTCTGGGAGATATTTGTAAGATTAATGGCCTTTTTACTTTATGTCCTCACCTCCCCCGTCTCTCTTCTATACAAGAATCTGGCATCCAAACCCCACAAGATGGTTATTTTGAGACATTAGTCTGCCATTTCCCCATCAGTCAGCTTTCTGAATACAGTCATATTCCTTGCCTCAACACCTCATCTCTTGGATTTATTATCCTGTGTGTGGCGAGCAGAGTGAGCTTGGACTAGGAAATACAATGGTGTTGCAGTTTTTCTCCTTATGCATTACTCTGACACTGACTCTTCTTCTGCCTGTCTCTTCTACTTTGGGGGGCCCTTTTGATTACATTGGAGCCACCCAGATAATCCATGATAATCTTGAGCTTCCCTGGTAGCTCAGATGGTAAATAATATGCCTGCAATGCAGGAGACCCAGGTTCAATCCCTTGGTTGGGAAGATCCCCTGGAGAAGGGGATGACTATCCACCCCAGTGTTCTTGCCTGAAGAATTCTATGAACAGAGGAGCCTGGCAGGCTACAGTCCATGGGATCCCAGAGAGTTGGACGCGACTGAGCAACTAACACTTTCACTTTTTACTTTGATTAAATAACCTTATTTTTATCTGCAATCATAATGTCTTTGCCTTGAGATGTAACATATTCACAAGTTCTAGAGATGAACATGTGGACATCTTTGTAGTTTGGGGGTCAGGGGTGCTAATCTACTGACTATAGCTGTTCACAGTGTGCTGCCTAGAGTATATAGGTTTTTACATCCATATTTTAGGTTTAAGTTTTTAAAATTATTTTTATTATTTTTGTTATCCATACACACACACACACACACACACACGTAAAGCAATCTCTATCTTAAATCCTGTTTGAATGAAGCACTGTATAAACAAAAATGTAAATATTTACCAAACATATTTCCTATGATTATGATACAAATTCATACATAAAATGCTTATACACATGAATAATAAAAACCTAGAGCTCACCCTCATATAAATAGGAAGATAGATTAAAAATATTTCAAAACAATTTCTGGAAAACAGAAATTGGAGGAGCGTTGATAATGAAACAGGTAGAGAAATGATAACTCCAACACACTATGAGCTTGCTGCCAAAGATTTAGGAACCAGTTTACCAAAAAAGAACCCCACTGAGGCTGTGGGATCAGATTGGGCAGGTGAGACAGTGAATCGGACTGAAATCAGAGGGATTAATTACACGTCCCTGTACAAATTCAACCATATTTATAGGCTTCCCTATTCACTATCTTGCTCATAGAGCAGAAGCAGACAGCTTTTTGCAAGGCATAAACGTTTATTGTCTTAAGAAGGAAAAAAGAAAACTAGAAATAATTGTCTAGAGACAACTAAGGTTTCTGGTGAAGATTTTTGAGCTTCCAAGAAAATATTTCTCATTCTAGAGTTTAAGCCAATTTGTAGCTGTGTAATGGTTTTCTGATGGCTCACAATGAAGTGTATTATACCAACTGACATATCTTGAATTTCCTCACTCGAGTTCCAGTCAAAACTTTTATGTAGGAGAGAAGACCTGGTTAGAAAAGGAGCCAAGATACCCAATATTATAGAATATCCACAGTGGCAATCTGCCTATCTGTTTTCAAAAAAAAAAAAAAAAAGCAAAACTTGTGGTGACAAACGTTGCTGTGGGAATCCACGGAAAAAGCAAAGGAAAGAAGTTTCCAAAACTGAAAAGTGTTTTCAGACCAAAAGGATACATCTAGTGTCCAGGAAAATAAGTGTTGGAAGACCCACGCTTAGTGAGTGTCATGAACTTTCAGAATACCAAGACTAAATGATGATCCTAAAAACTTCAAAGACAAAAACCCAAATCACTCACAAGGAACTGAAAGTTACACTGATGTCAGATTTTTCCCCCCCAACTATATGAGAGAGTAAAAAATAATGGCAAAACAAATTTAAGATTCTGTCATAAGGTTAGTTTTGATCTAGAAACTTGTATTCAACAAATTATCAGGTGAGGGCAGAATATACATACGTTTTCTTGCATTTAAGTTCTCAGAAATTTGAATATTTGCTTAATAAGAATGTAGCCCCACAAGAAGAGAGAATAAACCAGAAGCGGGAAGCATATGAAATAGTGAAAACAGCGGGCTCAATAAATAAAGTAGTAAGAATTGTCTTGTGAGGTCAGTGTCCAGCAGAGTAAGAGCAACCAATCCATTTAGGCAAAAAAAGGACAGAGGGCTCTGAGAAGGAGAGCTTCTAAAATAAAATTGTCTCAAGCTTATAAAAGGTCCAGAGTCAGAGTATGCTAAATACATATAAATAGAAATAAATATGCAAAGAAATAGAGGAAAACAATAGAATGGGAAAGACTAGAGATCTGTACAAGAAAATTAGAGATAACAAGGAACATTTCATGCAAAGATCGGCACAATAAAGGACAGAAATGTTATGGCCCTAACAGAAGAAGATATTAAGAAGAGGTGGCAAGAATACACAGAAGAACTATACAAAAGAGATTCTTCATGATAACTTATCTTCATGATAATTCTCCCAGGTAACCACAAAGGTGTGATCACTCACCTAGAACCAGACATCCTGGAATGCAAAGTCAAGTGGGCCTTATGAACATCACTATGAACAAAGCTAGTGGAGGTGATCGGAGAAGGCAATGGCACCCCACTCCAGTACTCTTGCCTGGAAAATCCCATGGACGGAGGAGCCTGGTAGGCTGTAGTCCATGGGGTTGCTAAGAGTCGGACACGACTGAGCGACTTCACTTTCACTTTTCACTTTCATGCATTGGAGAAGGAAATGGCAACCCACTCCAGTGTTCTTGCCTGGAGAATCCCAGGGACGGGGGAGCCTGGTAGACTACCATCTATGGGGTCACACACAGTTGGACACAACTGAAGTGACTTAGCATAGCATAGCATAGTGGAGGTGATAGAATTCCAGTTGAGCTATTTCAAATCCTAAAAGATGACACTGTGAAAGTGCTGCACTCAATATGCCAGCAAATTTGGAAAACTCAGCAGTGGCCACAGGACTGGAAAAGGTCAGTTTTCATGCCAATCCCCAAAAAAGGCAATGCCAAAGAATGTTCAAACTACAGCACAATTGTACTCATCTCACACACTAGCAAACTAATGCTCAAAATCCTTCAAGCCAGTCTTCCAACAGTATGTGAACTGTGAACTTCCAGATGTTCAAGCTGGATTTAGAAAAGCTAGAGGAACCAGAGATCAAATTGCCAACATCCACTGGATCATCAAAAAAGCAAGAGAAAGATGTTCCAGAAAAACATCTTATGCTTTATTGACTATGCCAAAGCCTTTGACTGTGTGTATCACAACAAACTGGAAAATTCTGAAAGAGATGGGAATACCAGACCACCTGACCTGCCTCCTGAGACATCTGTATGCAGGTCAAGAAGCAACAGTTAGAACTGGACATGGAACAACAGACTGGTTCCAAATAGGAAAAGGAGTCCATCAAGGCTGCATATTGTCATCCTGCTTATTTAACTTATATGCAGATTACATTATGAGAAATGCTGGACTAGATGAAGCACAAGTTGGAATCAAGATTGCTGGGAGAAATATCAGTAACCTCAGATATGCAGATGACACCACACTTAAGGCAGAAAGTGAAGAAGAACTAAAGAGCCTCTTGAGGAGAGTGAAAGAGGAGAGTGAAAAAGTTAGCTTAAAGCTCAACATTCAGAAAACTATGATCATGGCATCCAGTCCCATCAGTTCCAGCAAATAGATGCAGAAACAATGGAAACACTGAAAGAATTTATTTTGGGGGGCTCCAAAATCACTTCAGATGGTGACTGAAGCCATGAAATTAAAAGATGCTTGCTCCTTGGAAGAAAATTTATGACCAACCTGGACAGCATATTAAAAAGCAGAGACATTACTTTGCTGATAAAGGTCCATCTAGTCAAAGCTATGGTTTTTCCAGTAGTCATGTATGGATGTGAGAGTTGGACTATGAACAAAGTTGAACGCCGAAGAATTGATGCTTTTGAACTGTGGTGTTGGAGAAGACTCTTGAGAGCCCCTTGGACAGCAAGGAGATCCAAACAGTTCATCTTAAAGGAATCAGCCCTGAATATTGATTGGAAGGACTGATGCTGAAGCTGAAACTCCAAATTTTTGACTACCTGATGTGAACTGACTCATTGGAAAAGACCCTGATGATGGGATAGATTGAAGGGAGGAGAAGGGGATGATAGAGGATGAGATGGTTGGATGGCATCACCGACTCAATGGACATGAGTTTGAGCAAACTCCAGGAGTTGGTGATGGGCAGGGAGGCCTGGTGTCCTGCAGTCTGCTGCTGCTGCTGCTGCTAAGTCGCTTCAGTCATGTCTGACTCTGTTCGACCCCAGAGACGGCAGCCCACCAGGCTCCCCCGTCCCTGGGATTCTCCAGGCAAGAACACTGGAGTGGGTTGCCATTTCCTTCTCCAATGCATGAAAGTGAAAGTGAAAAGTGAAAGTGAAGTCGCTCAGTCGTCTCCAACTCCCAGCGACCCCATGGACTGCAGCCTACCAGGCTCCTCCGTCCATGGGATTTGCCAGGCAAGAGTACTGGAGTGGGTTGCCATTGCCTTCTCCAAGTCCTGCAGTCTATGGAGTCTCAAAGAGTCGGTTACGACTGAGCAACTGAACTAAACTGAAATACAAATAATGCAAGAGAGAAAATTGCAGGTAGAATTCCTGAGGAAAAGCCTGGAGAAGATAGTCGGGGCTCATATGTGATGATAAGTGATACATGGCATGAAATGCTCAGTAGTGCCTGACTCTGCTACCCCATGGACTGTAGCCTGTGAAGCTCCTCTGTCCATGAAATTCTTTAGCCAAGAATACTGGAATGGGTTGCCATTTCCTTCTCCAGGGGATCTGCCCAACCCAGGGATGAAACCTGGGTTTCCCGCATTGCAGGCAGATTCTTCACCATCTGAGCCACCAGGGAGGCCTGTGAAGTTAAGTATATTAATCTTAATTTTCTCGTCAAGTGGCTTAAGTCAAGCTATTGTACTCAGCAGGAGGAAACACAACCCAAACACATTGCTTGAATGTTTAATGACAATGTCTATATTATCGTAAGTATAGAAATTATTTTTTTATTGGGTCTCAATTTTTAGAGACAAAACAAAAAACCCTGACTACGGTTGCCAGATACAAAGTAAATATTAACAAGCTTGCTAAGGTGTAGCCAAGAGAGGATGGGATAAGAAGAGGGAAAAGCTGAGAAATGGCTGAGTGGAGTGTGGCACTAATGTCCTTATTTCACAAAGCAGGGAGTCAGTAAGAGATAATGTTGAAAGTATCTGGAGTGTCTATTTTAAATTATTAAGATCACCAACAGAACAATTAAAAAATAATTGAGCCATGAATATCACACTCTAAGAGGAAGACTGTAACAGATGCTGTGGATCCCCTACCCAAATTCTTGTAGTCTGCCCTGGAGGCCATCCGAGCCTGGTCCAGCACACACTGACCCAATGGTCTCCTGTGACTCTCTCTGTTGGGATGGGATTGGCCTGTGAGCTGAACAGGCTAGAAGTGTTGGGAAGATGGCCCAGGAATAACCCCTTAACCAGTGAGGATGAGATTCTGCTTTTAATGAGAAACCATCAAGCTGTCTCTTTTTAGAGCATCCCCTGAGATATTGGTCCAGTTGCTCACAGGGGTAATTCACACATTAATCTACCTTTCACTGGTTTTCCTTCCCTTCTGGGTTCCACTTCTCATTCCATCCCTGTGTTTCCCAGAATTGCCCTCTCAAATAAACTGCTGCTGCTGCTGCTGCTAAGTCGCTTCAGTCATGTCCGACTCTGTGCAACCCCATAGACAGCAGCCCACCAGGCTCCTCTGTCCCTGGGATTCTCCAGGCAAGAACACTGGAGTGGGTTGCCATTTCCTTCTCCATCCTCAAATAAACTGCTTGTACATAAATTCTTGTCTCAGGGTCTGTTTGTAGCGGGAGCTAAACTATAAAATGTGATTCGAATCCTTTTTTTCCCCCATTCTCAGGAGCTGATACATATCATCTACGCGAAATGGCACTTTGAGCATATTACACAGTTAGGATGAAAGCCCCTAGAACAAATTCAAACAGTAACATTAAGGGAGTTTTTCTCTGATGGAGTGAGAGGAGGGATGGGAGATTTTGCTTTTTATTACATAAGTGCCAAAGGGTATGAACAGACCATTTACAAGAGAAAAAGCTAAAACGTGTATAAAAATTTCTGAGCTTCCCTAGTAATCAAAGAAATATAACGGTGAATTATTTTCCACTTATCAGTTAGGAAATCCTTAAACACTTGGCTACACAGGTAACAAGGGTGAAGTGAAAGGAATGCTTTTCTTTATACAAGGTGAAGTGAAATAAGCACTTTTTCATACACTGCCAGAGAGATTTTAAACTTACATGATCTTCCTGAAAAAGCAATTGAGTGATTTGGTTAAGAGCATTCATATTTTTTATACCCTCCAACTCTGTTATTTTGTTTCTTGGGAACAATCCCAGATGATGAATCAAAACTACAAACATTCATCCATAAGGCTGAACTGTTATTTACAGTTGTGAAAACTAAAATTATCTAAATACTCAAAATCTAGGGAATTACAAGTAAACAGCATATATTCATACAATAAAATACTAGAAAGACATTAAATATCATGATTTTGAAGCGTTTTCATTCACATAGGAAAATACACCTGGTCTAAAGCTAGAGAAGACAGAATATAAAATTAGATATAATTTACTATCTCAAATATCTAAAACGTATCTATTTTTTACACAGACAAGAAAAAAATGCTAAGTAACATTGTTACATTTTAGCTGGAATCAGACTTTGAAAGAGGACTTCACTGGAAAATTATCTTAATAAGATAATTATTAACCCCAAACTAAACATTTGGGGCTTAGTTCCAATATCGAGATGTACAGGTAACAGATGATGATTTGTAAATTTCTGTGTGTGAGAAAAATGGACTAAAAAAAATTTTTTTTTTTTTGTATTGGTACTGAGAAGAGGCAGAGGATGAGGCCATGAGGTGTTATGTCATGGCTGTGCCTCAGGACACACCCCCTACCAAACCTTTTGTATAATCCCCTCAACTCACATAATATGATTTTTGTGATTTTTTTTGGTCATCTCATCATAGTGTATGGTTTGTACACGGTGTTGCACAGGTTTATGCAAGGATGCTAGGTCCCAATCACTGGAATGGTGGGGATAAGATAAACTTCCAGGAACTAGCTAATGTCTTTGGAGGGGGCTTCTCTTGTGGCTCAGCTGCTAAAGAATCTGCCTGCAATGTGGGAGACCTGGGTTCGATCCCTGGGTTGGGAAGATCCCCTGGAGAAGGGAAAGGCTACCCACTCCAGTACTCTGGCCTGGAGAATTCCGTACAGTCCATGGGGTCGCAAAGAGTCGGACATGACTGAGCAACTTTCACTTTCACACTTGGAGGGTGGCAGGCAGCTTCGAAGGCAGCTGTGTTCACCACTATACCACCAATTCTGTTAGCACGCATCTCTGGTTTTCACAGGTGATGGGTTCAGAAGTGGGGTTTAGGAAATTTCAACTATCCTGGAATCACCAGTTATACCTACATTGGACTTCCCTTGTGGCTCAACTGGTAAAAAATCTGCCTGCAATGCGGGAGACCTGGATTCAATCCCTAGGTTGGGAAGATCCCCTGGAGAAGGGAAATCTATCCAGTCCAGTATTCTGGCCTGGAGAATTCCATGGACTACAGTCCATGGGGGTCGCAAAGAGTCAAACACAACTGAGCGACTTTCCCTTTCCCTTTCATACCTACATTACAAACCATATCAATCAAGGACTTAGGTTGTAAGCGATGGAGGCACTTATTGGAAGGGTCTGAGTTACATGAACCAGAGGCCGTCTGGGATCAGGGATTTTGAACTAGAACTTAAATACCACTGACACATACACCCTCTTGGTTCTCTCCTCCTTGCTTGCTCCTCATTGGATTTCTCCATTTTCTATGATGTGATTAGCATCAGTATTACATCCTAACAGCCTTGTGATTAACTTACTTTGGAAAAATTCCAGTGATGCCCTCAGATGTGCTTATCTTGGTTCATGTGCCCATCTCTTTGCAGCCATTGTGGTTGAAAGAGCAAATTTCTCAATGACTCAGCTGTGGAGTGGGAATTAGACCTGATACTAGATTTCAGGAGGTCAAACGAAGCCCATGGGAGAATTCTGCAGCCAACTTTGTCCCCACAACACAAACAAGTAAGCAATAAAAAGTCCAAAGTTAAAGAGTACAAAGAAATTGTGATTCAGCAATTTAAAGACCTTTCAGTTGGCTCCAGGAGAAATAGCTGAAACCATGGACTGAAGCCTGTTAACCCATGGGGCTATGGAGATCAGAGGATGGGATGCCTATTCTACAAGCATTGAAGCAGAGTTGTCCACATTCTTAACCTGATAAAGGCATACAAGTTATGTTTCTAATACAGACTGACAACCAGAGGGTCATGCAATACACATTAATCAGCACATAGGAAATCTGCAAAACAAACAAAGCCAATCTACTTCCCCAGCAATGCTGTGATTCTTAAAGTGGGCTTGATCTCCTTGTAAGACAACCCCCTCATCTTTCCTCTTCCCCCTCTTACCTTTTGTCATGCTTAAAAAAAAAAATCCACTTCTTCTATGCCCTTCCACTTGTCTTCAGATTCTGCTCTTTGCTGGCAGCGGCTTATCACATAAACTCATCTGTGCTAATGTGTGACATCACCCAGGTAACAGAACCTCTTGTTGACTATTAAGGATAAATCTCCCTGTATCCAAACTCTGTTCCCCTGGGCTGAATTACTTTCCTTTAAAAGCCATCTATTTTTCATTAAAATGCTTGCAAATCCTTCGGGTTATTAGGTTTATGGCAGCCCCATTAAGCAGGACAATAATGATTTATGTAAGAATTTAGGCCAGGATCTTTGTTTTGTTCAATAAAAATGCTCACGATCTACCCTGCTCTTTTAGCTCCTGTAGCCTTGCATCACTGGAGTGTTTCTCTGTGACTTTAACAACTGCCCTATTTTGTTTCTCAGGAGGACATCAGTCCTCCTTGGAATTGTTCAAGATTTAGAGCCTGGAAAGCCAAGCTATGATGCTCTACTCTCTGCTGAGAAAGCAGCGGAGGCTTTGGATCAGGACGGACTTTGGTAAAACTTCCAGATCTGCCCATGGTGGGCCTTATGACCTTGGGCAAGTCACTTATGAGTTAAAGTTTCCTCGACTGTAAAAGTGGGAATCATACCTCACTGAAAGTGTTGTCCCGATTAAAAAAATATTGAGTGAACTCTGTGCCAGGCTGCCGGGTCCATTCCTTGCCTTTCCCCTGCTCTGCATCACAAGTAGGTTGACCCCTGAAAACTGCATTTCACAGGTTCCAAGCTTCTAACTGGAGTCAGCCATGGGGTTGGGGGTTATTCAAAGGGTCTGGGAATCAAGAAATAATAACCAGATGAGCAGAAAGAGCATGTGAAGAAAGTGAAGTTGTATATATACTATTAATTTAAATATATATTGATGGCATTAAGTATCATCTCCCTGAATGGAGTATTTAAGAGTATTTCATTTAGCCATATGGTGATCAATATTCTGTGGGCTTACAAACAGTTCATACTACTCAGCAGCAACAACAACAAAAAAAACCCAAATGGGTAAAAGACATTCCTCCAAAGAAGAAATTCAGATGGCCAATAAGCACATGAAAAGATGCTCAACATCGCAAATTATTAGATAAATGCAAATCAAAACTACAATAAGGTACCATCTCACCCTGGGTAGTGTGAGGTCATCCATCATTAAAAATTCTACAGAAAACAAATTCTGGAGAGGGTGTGGCGAAAAGGGAGCCCTCCTACACTGTTGGTGGGAATGTAAATTGGCGTAGCCACTGTGGAAAACAGTATGGAGGTTCCCTCAGAAAACTAAAAACAGAATCAGCGTATGAGCCAGCAATCCCACTCTGTATGGCGAGTGTACAGAAAAAGACAGTGACCTGGGCAGTCGGGCAAGAAAAGGGAAATGTATTAGATGGAAACAAGAGGGTGACTGGCCCTTAAGGAGAACCAGTGTCCTCCTTTTCTGACAGGGTCTTTCTTATTTCTCATCAATGAAAAATTCTCTGAAGGGATGGTTAGTTTTTAGCCTGTAGTTTAGTCCTGTGGTCACGTAGCCAGAGGTCTGGAATCTGGTGGTCTCACAGCTTTGAGAAAGTAGGCACCAGTGAGAAAACAGAAAGTCATTTGGGCAATTTGGTCAGCCTCAAGGATCACTGTGGTTTTGTTCTTTGTTTGTGAGGTCAACATAATGAGCTCTCTTAACAATGAGACCCCATGTGGGCTCTATCACAGTCCTGGACATATATCTGGACAAACCATACAAAAGATGCACGCATCCCTATGTTCACAGCAGCACTATTCACAATAGCCAAGACAGGGAAACAACCTAAACGCCCATCAACACATGAATAGGTGAAGAAGATGTGGTGCCTATATACAATGAAATACTGCTCAGCATCAAAGAGAACAAAATAATGCCATTTACAGCAACATGGAGGCAGCTAGAGATGATCATACTGAGTGAAGTAAGTCAGAAAAAGACAAATATATGATATGGCTTCTATGTGAAATCTAAAAGATGACATAAATGAACCTATCTATGAAACAGAATCAAGACTGGTAGTTGCCAAGGGGGGTGGGGGTGGGAGAGGGTCAGAGTTTGGAATTAGCAGATGCAAACTGGTACATATAAATGAATAAACAAGATCCTACTGTATAGCACATGGGAACTATATTCAGTATCCTGTGATAAAGCATAATGGGAAAGGATATAAAAAAGAATGTATGTGTATATATATATGTATGTGTGTGTGTATATAACTGAGTCATTTTGCTCTACAGCAGTAATTAACAACATTGTAGTCCAAATATACATCAATTAAAAATGAATTAAAAAATATTCTGTGGGTTTCATTCACTACTATATGCTGATACAGAAGTTGAAGGACTAAGAGAGTTTCTGTTTCCTTATATTACTGCAGCAAAAGGTGATATATAATCAAATAGCACTTGATTTCCCCTTTGCCTGATTATTTATCTTTCCTTTACTGGCAGGTGCATCATGGAAATTGGAAGGATGCTGCCTGTCTGTGAAGCAAAGAATGTTGACCCTGAAGCATCAGCCACTGTAACCTTGAGGGGCATTGTGGATTTCAAAACGCAGGATACAGGCCCTATGTAGTTAAAGAGCATACCAAAAGAATAATTTCAATAAGCCCCAACTTTCACGTCTTTCCATACATAGTAAAGCACTAAAATTATTAACTTGAGATGTCTGTTTTTTTGTGATTAGCAGTAATACTTCTGTTTGACTACATGTTTGGGTTTCCCAGGTGGTGCTAGTGGTAAAGAACTCACCTGCCAATGCAGGAGACATGAGATGCGGGTTCAATCCCTGGGTCTGGAAGATCCCCTGAAGCAGGGCATGGCAGCCCACTCCAGTATTCTTACCTGGAGAATTCCATGGACAAGGAGCCTGGTGTGCTATGCTCCATTAGGGTACACAGAGTCAGACACTACTGAAGTGGCTTAGCATGCATGTGTTTGCTTTTTCAAGCAAAAACTCCTATATATTCTAGCTTTTCTCTTACCTCTTTGGAACAGTCCCTCAGAGCTATCTGAGAGACTGTATTCTGGGCTATTGTCCTCAGTAAGTCTGCCTAATTAAACATAATTCTCAACTTCCAGGTTGTGGATTTTCCTTTCTGTCAATAGACAGGACCCTATTGGAATGCTCTATCATCATCTCCACACAGCCCTGCTTTACTTGCTCTCAGTTCATGGCAACAGTGGCCACCCAGCCTTCTGAGACAGCCACCTTGGGGTCACTGTGGGCCCCTCACAGTCTCTCACTGCCACGCCTGACTCGTTTTGAAAGCATCTCCACCAAAGCCTTGCATTCCCCACTGCCATGATCTCAGACCAGGGCTTTCCCAGCCTCAGCGCTGCTGACATTTTGGACTGGGCAGTTCATCCTGTGGCAGCTGTCCTGTGCGTTGTGGCATGTTTAGCAGCACCCCTGACCTGGCGCCAGTAGCACTCACCTGGTAATGCAATCCAAACGTCCCAGATATGGCCCAGTGTCTTCTCAGGGGACACAAATGTCCCCCAGCTACCAATCATGGTCTTAGACTAGAATCTGGAGACTATTGAGAAAGCCTTTTACCTGAGACCTCCTTGTTGTTAATAGATTGAGTTTAATCTCTAATACAGTATATAAGGGTCTTGACAGCACATAAAATCTTTTGAAAACTAGCTCTAACTTCTCTGCTCCTTAATTTAAGTGTCCTATGACCTGATCTTAGTGGGGGAAAAAAAAAACAACTCTGCCCACACTCCAGAACCTTCTAGGCCTTGACACTTTTGCAGAGGTGGTTCCATCAGTCAGGATGCTTGGTGCACCTTTCTTTTGGCAAACTCCTGCTCATCCCTAAATGCTCAGATGAAATATACCACTGTTACCATTTCCTGATGACTCCAGGCATAATTACTGTCACTGTTAACCAAGCTCCGAATGACAAGTTCCATCTAGCCAAAGCTATGGTTTTTCTGGTAGTCGTGTGTGGATGTGAGAGTTGGAATATAAAGAAAGCTGAGCACCGAAGAATTGATGCTTTTGAACTGTGCTGTTGGAGAAGACTCCTGAGAGTCCCTAGGACTGCAAGGAGATCCAACCAGTCCATTCTAAAGGAGATCAGTCCTGAATATTCATTGGAAGGATTGATGCTGAAGCTGAAACTCCAATACTTTGGCCACCTGATGCGAAGAACTGACTCATTGGAAAAGATCCTGATGCTAGAAAAGATTGAGGGCAGGAAGACAAGGCAACAACAGAGGATGAGATGTTTGGATGTCATCACTGCCTCAATGATATGAGTTTGAGCAAGCTCCAGGAGTTGATGATGGACAGGGAAGCCTGGCATGCTACAGTCCATGGGGTTGCAGAGAGTCAGACACAACTGAACAACTTAATTGAACTGAAAATGACCCCATCTCCAGGTGACATCTGATGAGTTGCAAGCTGGGTTAAAACCTGAGATTCTTCCCTTATATAGTTTTTTACTTGGGAACAGAACACATCATATCTTTGTCTTTCTGGTGCCTGAAGCTAGCTGAATACTATAAAAACAACTTGGAAGCTTTTGTTAGGAAAAATAAGGAGAGGAAAAAAAGACATTGATGAGCAAGAAGGAGGGAAAATATCGGGTCCGGATGAAATCCAAGACCCTAGTTCCGTATGCCTAAGACCCAATGTGTTGGTGAGATCCTAACATGCTTATAATACATCCTCCTTTTTGCTTTTGTTAGCTTGAGTTTGGCTACTGGCACTCCCTAGCAAGCATCCTACATAAGGGCTGCACCATGACAGAAGAAAAAGAGGCTATTTTTTTTTTACTGATCTCAAAACAAACAAGATCAAAATTTAAGACAGTGACTAGGGACTTCCTTGGTGATCCAAGTACTTAAGAATCTGCCTTTCAATTCAGTGGATGTGGGTTCAATCCCTGGTCAGGGAACTAAGATCCCCCATGCTTTGGGGCAACTAAACCCAAGTGCCACAACTACAGAGAAGTCTGCAAGCCACAACAAAGACCTGAGATAGCGACTTATTAAATGAGATCCTTTCCTGTCTCACCAGACAAATTCAGGCAGAGGAGAAAATCTGGAATTTTACTTCAAATGCTCACTTTTATTAAACCAGGAGACTTTTAAAAAAGATTTGCAAATTTTCCATTACTTAACCTTTGAAGTCTCAAATCAATTTTAAGGGATCTTGTGAAAATTTAAACATTTATCATGACTGGTTTCTAGCTTCTACCTTTTAATCCCCATTCTCCAGCTTTTTCTATATATATAAATTTGACTTATTTCCCCACGTTGTAACAAAGATATTTGAACAAAGATCAAAAACATATATTTTCTAACCTCTTGCCACCTTGCTGATGGTTTGGCAGTTAAAAATATTTTAATTACTTGTTTTTTGGTAAGAATAAGAATGTGTTATATCAAGATGAATATATTTTCAGTTTAAAAACCAAACTAAAGAAATAGGACATGTGCCCCAAACAATGAAAACTGTTAAAGCTAAGCATAATACGGTGAACCTCTAGACATGGATCTGTGGGGTGCCAAATGAAGCACTGGATTAAAAAACAATTTTTCACGTGCTTAACCCATCTACAAGTGGCTCTTGACAGGCCTTTTCTTTATTGCCCAGATAGCAAGGACTTAGAATTTTTTCTTTTTTAAAGTTTTTATTTTGTATTGAGGTATAGACTATGCCAAAGCCTTTGACTGTGTGGATCACAATAAACTGTGGAAAATTCTTCAAGAGATGGGAATACCAGACCACCTGATCTGCCTCTTGAGAAACCTGTATGCAGGTCAGGAAGCAACAGTTAGAACTGGACATGGAACAACAGACTGGTTCCAAATAGGAAAAGGAGTTCATCAAGGCTGTATATTGTCACCCTGTTTATTTAACTTAAATGCAGAGTACATCATGAGAAACACTGGACTGGAAGAAACACAAGCTGGAATCAAGATTGCCAGGAGAAATATCAATCACCTCAGATATGCAGATGACACCACCTTACGGCAGAAAGTGAAGAGGAACTCAAAAGCCTCTTGATGCAAGTGAAAGAGGAGAGTGAAAAAGTTGGCTTAAAGCTCAACATTCAGAAAACGAAGATCATGGCATCCAGTCCCATCACTTCATGGGAAATAGATGGGGAAACAGTGGAAACAGTGTCAGACTTTATTTCTTTGGGCTCCAAAATCACTGCAGATGGTGACTGCAGCCATGAAATTAAAAGACACTTACTCCTTGGAAGGAAAGTTATGAACAACCTAGATAGCATGTTCAAAAGCAGAGACATTACTTTGCCAACAAAGGTTCGTCTAGTCAAGGCTATGGTTTTTCCTGTGGTCATGTATGGATGTGAGAGTTGGACTGTGAAGAAGGCTGAACACCGAAGAATTGATGCTTTTGAACTGTGGTGTTGGAGAAGACTCTTGAGAGTCCCTCGGACTGCAAGGAGATCCAGCCAGTCCATTCTGAAGGAGATCAGCCCTGGGATTTCTTTGGAGGGAATGATACTGAAGCTGAAACTCCAGTACTTTGGCCACCTCATGCGAAGAGTTGACTCATTGGAAAAGACTCTGATGCTGGGAGGGATTGGGGGCAGGAGGAGAAGGGGACGCCAGAGGATGAGATGGCTGGATGGCATCACTGACTCGATGGACGTGAGTCTCAGTGAACTCCGGGAGTTGGTGATGGACAGAGAGGCCTGGCGTGCTGCGATTCATGGGGTCGCAAAGAGTCAGACACAATTTAGCGACTGATCTGATCTGATCTGATAGCCAATTAACAATGTTATGAGAGTTGTAGGTGGACAGCAAAGGGACTCAGCGATACACGTACATGTATCCATTCTCCCCGCAAACTCCCCTCTCATCCAGGCTACTATGTAACACTGAGCAGAGTTCCATGTGCTATACAGTATGTCCTTGTTGGTTACTCATTTTAAATACAGCAGTGTGTATATATAGCAGGGACTTAGCTTTTATTCTCAAACTCTAGCACAGGGCCTGTATATTTGTAGATGTCCAATAAACTTTGGTTGAATGAACAAAAACGTCCCAGGCTCCTGTCAGCTCTGTTGCTTGGCCTATGTCAAGGTTATAGTCATTATCACTCTATTAGTCAAAGGCCAGTTCAGAAAACAGAGACTATGTTATATATTTCAAACAGAGGGGATTTAATACTGCATGAGGACTCTGAAGTAAGCAGAGTAACATCTCCATGAAGAAGTCACTCCACCATTGCCCCCTAGAGCAGGGTAATAGGGTTAGCTTGCAGCTCAGAGCAGAGACCATGAGGAGCTGATCAGAACTTTGAAGAGGAGTAGTGCCCAGTGTGGCAGCCCCTAGAGTCTCTGAGGGGCCTCAAGGGGGTGATTCTGGTAGCACCCAAGGGAGCTGTGAACAAGAGCAACTGCTCCCACTGAAGCAAAGCTGTCAGGAAGAGGAACAAAGTACAGAAATCATTTTCTATTTGTTCCTCCTTCCAATCTCCCTCTAGCTCAATGTTTCTCCACTAGGAGTGGATTTTGTTCTCCAAGAGACACTGGCAATATTTGGAGACATTCTTGGCTGGTGCAGCATCTATGTAGAGATCAGGAAACCTGCTAAACTTTCTACAGTTCTTTCTACAGGGCTCCCCTGCTCTGGCTAGACAGTGGAAATACCCCCAACAAAGAATTATCCAGCCCGGAAGATGAGGCACCAAGATGGTGATACAGATGGTCCCTGACTTAGCTTCCCCTCCCAAGGAACACAGCTAACAACTATCCAGGAATAAGACACCACTGAAAAAATCCTAGAACACTTGAGTGAGGCGTCAACTAGACCGCATGGCAGGCAGAGCTGATGGTCCTAAGAAAAGCCGGTGGCAGCACTGGGCCGTGGAACTTGAAGAGTGATTTGGCTTAATCACTTAAGGAGCTGGGTTACGGCAAGACCGCAGACAGCAAGCCTTCCTGAGCTTAAGTTCAGCTTCCTGCTGCACCTGGCGGCGGTGGAGGTGTGGGGGGGCGGCTAGTTTAGAGCCCTATTCATTGCTGAGTGCAGCTCCCTCCTACTTCTGACCAGAAAGCCCCAGGGAACACTTGGAGGCTGCATGGGTGGTAGGGAGCTAATTCACAGTCCTGCTCACTCCTCCGTGTAGCTCCTGGACCTGCCTGACTGCAAAGCCTGGCCTGACCACCTGGAAGGGAAAGTTAAAATGTGTCTTGAGACAAGAGAAAATGAAAACACAAGATACCCCACCTTATGGAATACAGCAAAAGCAATTCTAAGAGGAAAGTTGATAGGGATAAATGCCAAAATTAAGAAACCAAAATTAAGAAACCAAAAAGATCTCAAATGCCCTAACTCTATGCCTTGAGGAACTACAAAAAGAATAATCTGAGCCCAAACTTGGCAGAAGGAAAAAAATAATAAGGATTAGAGCAAAAATAAATGAAATAGAACAGAAAAACAAGAGAAAAGATTTTAAAACATCAACAGTTCTTTTTTTTTTTAAGAAAAGACAACCTTATCAGATCACATCAGTCGCTAATCGTGTCTGACTCTTTGTGACCCCATGAATCGCAGCACACCAGGCCTCCCTGTCCATCACCAACTCCCAGAGTTCAGTCAGACTCACATCCATCGAGTCAGTGATGCCATCCAGCCATCTCATCCTCTGGCGTCCCCTTCTCCTCTGGCCCACAATCCCTCCCAGCATCAGAGTCTTTTCCAATGAGTCAACACTTCGCATGAGGTGGCCAAAGTACTGGAATTTCAGCTTTAGCATCATTCCTCCAAAGAAATCCCAGGGCTCATCTCCTTCAGAATGGACTGGTTGGATCTCCTTGCAGTCCAAGGGACTCTCAAGAGTCTTCTCCAACACCACAGCTCAAAAGCATCAATTCTTCGGCGCTCAGCCTTCTTCACAGTCCAACTCTCACATCCATACATGACCACAGGAAAAACCATAGCCTTGACTAGACGAACCTTTGTTGGCAAAGTAATGTCTCTGCTTTTGAATATGCTATCTAGGTTGGTCATAACTTTCCTTCCAAGGAGTAAGCGTCTTTTAATTTCATGGCTGCAGTCACCATCTGCAGTGATTTTGGAGCCCAAAGAAATAAAGTCTGACACTGTTTCCACTGTTTCCCCATCTATTTCCCATGAAGTGATGGGACTGGATGCCATGATCTTCGTTTTCTGAATGTTGAGCTTTAAGCCAACTTTTTCACTCTCCACTTTCACCTTCATCAAGGGGCTTTTTAGTTCCTCCTCACTTTCTGCCATAAGGGTGCTGTCATCTGCATATCTGAGGTTATTGATATTTCTCTCGGCAATCTTGATTCCAGCTTGTGTTTCTTCCAGTCCACCATTTCTCATGATGTACTCTGCATAAAAGTTCAATAGGCAGGGTGCCAATATACAGCCTTGACGTACTCCTTTTCCTATTTGGAACCAGTCTGTTGTTCCATGTCCCGTTCTAACTCTTGCTTCCTGATGTGTACACAGATTTCTCAAGAGGCAGATCAGGTGGTCTGGTATTCCCATCTCTTTCAGAATTTTCCAGTTTATTGTAATCCACACAGTCAAAGACTTTGGCATAGTCAATAAAGCAGAAATAGATGTTTTTCTGGAACTCTCTTGCTTTTTCCATGATCCAGCGGATGCTGGCAATTTGATCTCTGGTTCCTCTGCCTTTTCTAAAACCAGCTTGAACATCGGGAAGTTCACATATTGCTGAAGCCTGGCTTGGAGAATTTTGAGCATTACTTTACTAGCATGTGAGATGAGTGCAATTGTGCGGTAGTTAGAGCATTCTTTGGCATTGCCTTTCTTTGGGATTGGAATGAAAACTGACCTTTTCCAGTCCTGTGGCCACTGCTGAGTTTTCTAAATTTGCTGGCATATTGAGTGCAGCACTTTCACAGCATCATCTTTCAGGATTTGGAATAGCTCAACTGGAATTCTATCACCTCCACTAGCTTTGTTCATAGTGATGCTTTCTAAGGCCCACTTGACTTCACATTCCAGGATGTCTGGCTCTAGGTGAGTGATCACATCATCGTGATTATCTGGGTCGTGAAGATCTTTTTTGTACAGTTCTTCTGTGTATTCTTGCCACCTCTTCTTAATATCTTCTGCTTCTGTTAGGTCCATACCATTTCTGTCCTTTATAGAGCCCATCTTTGCATGAAATGTTCCTTTGGTATCTCTGATTTTCTTGAAGAGATCTCTAGTCTTTCCCATTCTGTTGTTTTCCTCTATTTCTTTGCATTGATTGCTGAAGAAGGCTTTCTTATCTCTTCTTGCTATTCTTTGGAACTCTGCATTCAGATGTTTATATCTTTCCTTTTCTCCTTTGCTTTTCGCTTCTCTTCTTTTCACAGCTATTTGTAAGGCCTCCCCAGACAGCCATTTTTCTTTATTGCATTTCTTTTCCATGGGGATGGTCTTGATCCCTGTCTCCTGTACAATGCCATGAACCTCATTCCATAGCTCATCAGGCATTCTATCTATCAGATCTAGGCCCTTAAATCTATTTCTCACTTCCACTGTATAATCATAAGGGATTTGATTTAGGGCATAGCTGAATGGTCTAGTGGTTTTCCCTACTTTCTTCAATTTAAGTCTGAATTTGGCAATAAGGAGTTCATGGTCTGAGCCACAGTCAGCTCCTGGTCTTGTTTTTGCTGACTGTATAGAGCTTCTCCATCTTTGGCTGCAAAGAATATATATAATCAATCTGATTTCGGTGTTGACCATCTGGTGATGTCCATGTATAGAGTCTTCTCTTGTGTTGTTGGAAGAGGGTGTTTGGCATATAAGTTAAATAAACAGGGTTGTAAATAAAAAAGGAGACATTACAACTGATACTCAGAAATTGAAAGGATCATAAGAGATATTATGAACAACTATACTCTATTTTACTGGGGCCAAACAATGTCTCCTGACATTGTACATGAGACAGGGATTTAGACCATTCCCAAGAAAAAGAAATGCAAAAAAGCAAAATGATTGTCTGAGGAGGCTTACAAATATCTGTGAAAAGAAGAGAAGTGAAAAGCAAAGGAGAAAAGGAAAGATATACCCATTTGAATGCAGAATTCCAAAGAACAGCAAGAAGAGATAAGAAAGCCTTCCTCTGTGATCAGCGCCAAGAAATAGAGGAAAACAACAGAATGGGAAAGACTAGAGATCTCTTCAAGAAAATCAGAGATACCAAGGGAACATTTCATGCAAAGATGGGCACAATAAAGGACAGAAATGGTATGGACCTAACAGAAGCAGAAGAGATTAAGAAGAGGTGGCAAGAATACATAGAAGAACTATACAAAAAATATCTTCACAACCTAGATAATCATGATGGTATGATCACTCACCTAGAGCCACTCACCTACAGACATCCTGGAATGTGAAGTCAAATGAACCTAGGAAGCATCACTATGAAAAAAGCTAGTGGAGGTGATGGAATTCCAGTTGAACTATTTCAAATCCTAAAAGATGATGCCATGAAAGTGGCTCTATTCCAGCAAAGCTGGAAAACTCAGCAGTGGCCACAGGATTGGAAAAGGTCAGTTTTCACTGCAATCCCAAAGAAAGGCAATGCCAAAGAATGCTCAAACTACCACACAATTGCACTCATCTCACACACTAGCAAAGTAATGCTCAAAATTCTCCAAGACAGGCTTCAATGGTACATGAACTGTGAAATTCCAGATGTTCAAGCTGGATTTAGAAAAGGCAGAGGAACCAGAGATCAAATTGCCAACATCCGCTGGAACATTGAAGAAAAACATCTATTTCTGCTTTATTGACTATGTCAAAGTCTTTGACTGTGTGGATCACAATAAACTGTGGAAAATTCTGAAAGAGATGGGAATACCAGACCACCTGACCTGCCTCTTGAGAAATCTGTATGCAGGTCAGGAAGCAACAGTTAGAACTGGACATGAAACAACAGACTGGTTCCAAATGGGGAAAGTAGTATGTCAAGGCTGTATATTGTCACCCTGTTTATTTAACTTATATGCAGAGTACATCATGAGACATGCTGGACTGGATGAAGCACAAGCTGGAATCAAGATTGGTGGGAGAAATATCAATAACCTCAGATACGCAGATGACACTACCCTTATGGCAGAATGCAAAGAAGAACTAAAGAGCCTCTTGATGAAAGTGAAAGGAGAGAGTGAATATGTTGGCTTAAAACTCAACATTTAGAAAAGTAAGATCATGGCATCTGGTCCCATCACTTCATGGCAAATAGATGGGGAAACAGTTCAAACAGTGACAGACTTTATTTTTAGGGGGGCTCCAAAATTACTGCAAATGGTCACTGCAGCCATGAAATTAAAAGACACTTGCTCCTTGGAACAAAAGTATGACCAACCTGGACAGTATATTAAAAAGCAGAGATATTACTTTGCCAACAAAGGTCCATCTAGTCAAGGCTATGGTTTTTCCAGTAATCACATATGGATGTGAGCGTTGGACTATAAAGAAAGCTGAGCCCTGAGGAACTGATCCTTTTGAACTTTGGTGTTGGAGAAGACTCTTGAGAGTCCCTTGGACTGCAAGGAGATCAAACCAGTCCATCCTAATGGAGATCAGTCCTGGGTGTTCATTGGAAGGACTGATGTTGAAGCTGAAACTCCAATACTTTGGTCACCTGATGCGAAGAAATGAGTCCTTGGAAAAGACCCTGATTCTGGGAAAGAGTGAAGACAGGAGGAAAAGGGGATGACAGAGGATGAGATGGTTGGATGTCATCACTGACTCAATGGACATGAGTTTGGGTAAACTCTAGGAATTGGTGTTGGACAGGGAGGTCTGGCATGCTGCAGTCCATGGGGTCGCAAAGTGTGGGACATGACTGAGCGACTAAACTGAACTGATACTCAATAAAGAAGGTAGAGCACTGAAACATGATGCTTTTCAACTGTGGTGTTGGAGAAGATTCTTGAGGGTCTTGGACTGCAAGGAGATCAAACCAGTCAATCCTAAAGGAAATCAACTTTGAATATTCATTGGAAGAACTGATCCTGAAGCTGAAGCTCCAATACTTTGGCTACCTGATATGAAGAGTTGACTCACTGGAAAAGACCCTGATGCTCGAAAGATTGAGGGCAGGAGAAGGGGGTGACAGAGGATGAGATGGTTAGATGGCAGCACCAACTCAATGGACATGAGTCTGAGCCAACCCTGAGAGACTGTGAAGGACAGGGAAGGCTGGAGTGCTGGAGTTCATGGGGTCTCAAACTGTCAGACATGACTTAGTGACTGAACAATAACAAAACATACCCCATCAAACTGGACAACCTAGAAGACACTGAAAATTCCTTAAATCTACAACCTACCAACACTGAATCAGGAAGATATAGAAAAGCTGACCAGACATGTTGAGTTCAGTTGCTCAGTCATGTCCGACTCTTCGCGACCTGCCTCCCTATCCATCACCAACTCCCGGAGTCCACCCAAACCCATGTCCATCAAGTCAGTGATGCCATCCAACCATCTCATCCTCTGTCATCTCCTTCTCCTCCAGACCTCAATCTTTCCCAGCTTCAGGGTCTTTTCGAATGAGTCTGCTCTTCGCATCAGGTGGCCAAAGTATTAGACTTTCAGCTTCAACATCAGTCCTTCCAATGAACACCCAGGACTGATCTCCTTTAGGATGGACTGGTCGGATCTTCTTGCAGTCCAAGGGACTCTCAAGAGTCTTCTCCAAAGTTCAAAAGCATCAATTCTTCAGTGCTCAGCTTTCTTTATAGTCCAACTCTCACATCCATACATGACCATTGGAAAAATCATAGCCTTGGCTAGACGGACCTATGTTGACAAAGTAATGTCTCTGCTTTTTAATATGCTGTCTAGGTTGGTCATAACTTTCCTTCCAAGGAGTAAGTGTCTTTTAATTTCATGGCTACAATCACCATCTGCAGTGATTTTGGAGCCCAGACATGTTACTAGCAAGGAAATTTATCAGTAATCAAACATTTTCCAAAGGAAAAAAAAAATCCAGGACCAGACGGCCTTGCTGGTGAATTTTACCAAGTATTAAAAGAATATCTAACGCTAATCATTCACAAACTCTTCCAAAATGTCAAACACTGCCAAACAAATTTTACAAGGCCAGCATTACCCTGATACCAAACATAGAAAAGTACACTCCAATAATGACAACTAGAGCCAAAATACTTGATGAATGTAGATGCAAAAAACTCAATAAAATACTAGCAAAACAAATTCAGCAGCACATTAATAGGATCTTAAAACAATGATCAAATGAGATTTATCTCTAGGATACAAGGATGATTTAACATATGCAAATGAATACACATAATACATCATATTAACAGAATGAAAGAAAAAAAGTATGATCATCTCAATAGATGTAGAAAAGCATATGACAAAATTCAACATCTGTTGATGATTAAAAAACCCAACAAATTAAGTATAGAAGAAATGTACCTCAATATAATGAAAGACATACATGATAAGTCCACAGCTGACATCATACTCTTTATCCAAATTCCCACATATGCAGATTCAACCAACTTTCAATTGTGTAGTACTGTACTATAGTATTTATTGATTGAAAAATCTGCATATAAGTGGGCCCACACAGTTCACACCTGTATTGTGAAAGGGTCAACTATATTTGTGCATGCATGTGTGTGTGTTTGTGTACATATATAGCATAACCTAAATGAAAGATGACAAGGCAATTTGGAAGTGAAGTTTGCAGTGTCCTAGCCCCATAATATATGTCAGAGTCAAGCATAAAAGGAACCCAAAATAGAAAATGTAGAAAAAGCAAAACCCAAGAACAATGAGGATCAAGTGGAAGGAAGAAATGTTTCGGTTTATACATTTTTATTGCTGAAAAGAGCATTGGAAACGTGTTACTCTAATCTTAATCATTTTATAGTAAGAAAACCAAACCTCAGAGAAGCAAAATGAAGGAAGGAAGAAAATTTCTTTGGCAGTAAATTTACAGATGAAAGAGTTGAAGAATATTTTATATCCATTTCAGACACTAATTTTTTGTACTTACATTAGAAAAACATATGAATACCTGAAAAGATTTGACATAAGCCTTTTAAGTGACATAAATTTATAGAAATATAAAGTTTCTGTTTTGGTATTTTTAGGACTATTTGAAGAAGTGAAAAGGATCTGTTAAAAATATACGGTTAAAAGCTTTGGTTAGAGTTGCTATTCTTAAGAATTGTTCATAAAAAATTACAAAAAAAAATCTGAGTTTGACTTTTTGTTAAGATTACACATACAAGTGATACCACACAATTTTTGTCTTTCTCTGTCTGGAGTATTTCACTCAGGATGATGTTCTCAGGTATCATCCACATTGTTGGTGGAAAGTTAAGAATTAACTTACTTTAAAAACAGTATTTTCCCTGGATAAAGACACCAAAAAATGTATACAAGTTCAATATCTTAGCCAGCAAATGTTTTTCATAGCATACAGATTGGTAATTAAAAAGCCACTTTATGTATTTAGGGAGGCTCAGTAAGTAAATATATTGTAAAGAATGCCAAATTTTTCACTATTGGAGAAAGAAGTTACAAATAAGGAAAGGAGGAAGGCTAGAATACTTTGAAATCCGAGGTACTGGTGTGAACCTATTGCTTTTTAATACATGTACTCATATAGACATAGAAATAAATTTGCTACATGTATGTTCACGTACTAGTGTGTGTACGCATGTATGCAAATAAGCTCTGCTGAGAGGGTCTGAAACAAATGACAACCTGGTGACAATGATTAAGCTTAGCATTCAAATCTTGCTTTCTGTGTACCATTCTCCAATATAATGAACCAGGGCTCCTGGAAAAAGTGCTCGATTCCAAGACTGGGATATGTAAAATGCAAGACTAACACGGAACATCTTATGGTTGCAGAAAATAAAGAAATACTTGATAAAAGATGCAGCGAGTGTCAAGTTGAAAACCACTGGAGCCAGTCTGAAAGAGCTCCCAATGTCCAAAGCTGGAACAATTTGAGTAACCAAAAATAACACTAGTATTAGACTATATTTTAAAGAACAGAATAAAAATACATGAGTTCATGCTCATAGAAATACATTCTTGAATGAATAAATAAATGAAGGCAAAGGGACAGCTCTTCCTTCAGAAGAATTCCAAGTAATAAGTGTAGAAGAAATGAGAAAAATAGAAAATCATTATAAGAACACTGCAGTAATAATTGTTACAGGCAAGAACCATCACTCAGTGCTAAAATTTGTGCTCTGATGTTTGAAGAGATGTAAGATATTTGCTCAGTCTCAAATTACACCCCTGCCAGGATATTAATTATAAAATAAAAAACTGAAGTATCCTGGTACCATGCTATTCTTGCCAAAAATGTACCACTTCAATTTAATCTTGAGAAAACACCAGAAAAATTTAAGGGATGTTGTATAAAATAACTGACTGGTGCTCTTCAAAGTGTCAAGGTCATAATAAACAAGGAGAGACCACTAACAGTCACTGATTTTACAGTTTTACAGTTCTTTATCTACCTAGAATTTCTTCAGATTGTTGACAAGTCTACAATCATGGCAGATTTTAACATATCTCTTTCAGTAATTAATCAATTTTAAAAAACTTAGCACTGCTTGTTGAAGTATTTTTTAAATAGCTGCTTCAAAATCTTTTTCAGATACTTTCAATATCTCTGTTATCTTGGCATTGGCATCAATGTATTGTCTTTTCTCTAAGTGGGGTGGGAAAGAGTAGAACTCACTATTTTGCAGGTGGAATCAGAAAGTCTTGATGATTTTGTTTGCATCTCAAGTACATATGGAAGAAGAATGGAGAGGAAGAGGAGTGAGGAGGCAGGTGGCTTCAACAAATTTCCAAGATCTTTGGTTTGGAAGACTGGGTACACTTCAGCAGCATTTACTGAAACTGGATGTAAAAGGGAAGAACAGAAGATGATGAATTTGTTTCTCCCTATGTGGAGGTTGAGATGCTGTGGGACAACCATCTGGAGATATCTGACAGGCAGTTGGGTATTTAAGCCTGAGCTCACAGAAAAGGGCAGACATAGAAATACAACTTGTGGACTGTTTTTGCCTAGGTAGTGCTTACAATGGTAAAATATGGTTTAGAATGGTTGATCAAAGAAACTGCAATGAGACCATAAATATTTCAGAGTGGACAGAAAGGGGGGTTAATAGAGATTTAAAAAGAGGAAATCCAGAAGGTGTGACTGAAGTCCACAGAGTAGAAGAGTTTCAAGGGAGGACTGCCCATGAGCAGATGCAACAGAATAGCCCAATAAGATAATGACAGAAAGGGGCTTTGGTCAATGGTAGCATTCACTGGATTCCTTATCCTGGTGAAAGCAGAAAAAGATCAGTGGACTATGGAATGAAAACGATGCGAGCAAGTGGACTTAATAAGTGTATCCACTGTTTCTTCAATCTCAGTTTAAAAAGGCATGAAAGAATAAATGAGGCATTTAGTGAAAAGCATATGGAAGAAAACCGTGTGATTCCTTGAGCCTGTCAAAAATGCTTCTCTAAGCAATCATTGGTATTTGTTTTATCTCACAGGACTAGAGCTTCATCTTGGAAAGTGATAATGGGCTGCAAATATTTAGCAACTAAAGCCCAAGTAATATAAAACCACAGATAGATCTTTGAGAAGCCCAAATCTCCAGAGCTGCTGCTTGAAAACAAAAATTCTCCATTAATATTGACCTGCTGTTGCCATGCAAAAGGAGCCAGAGGTAGCTAAGGCTTTGTAAATTAAAAGTAGCCCCTTGAATCTCCTCTTGTACACCCTGCAGGACATGGGTACAAACTGCTTCGCTGTCTGAGCTCATTAATCAAAAGCGGACTGCTGCCCTCATCTCCCGCCACATCCCTGGTGGTCATCACATGTTTGGAACTAAATAGACCTACTACCAGGCTGAGGCTTCCTTTCTCCCACCGCCTGTTAAGAATAGCAACTGTACATGATGCTTGTCTTCCTGGTTTATTTCTCCTGCTGTTCTCAGTGTTGTTTGTAATGTGGGTTCAATTAGTTTCCTCGACCCTTCTAGGAGGAAGCTGGTTTTCTAAGGATGCTCTGATTATTAAAAATAGAATCTCAGCAGCACAACTCCAGATCTCCAAGAAACTATACTCCAACTCAAAATTCTTTCATGGCATAATTTTTTTCTGGTTTTAGAGAAGCTACCACATTATTGGATGACATTGCTTTGGAAAGTGATAGATTCAGCCTGTGAAAGTAAAAAAGAAAAGTTCTACTTTCTGTCTCATTCTTTTGTTCTAGCAAAAATAGTTTATTTACCTAGACTTAGCATGGTAGTGTCGACAGAGTGTTCCAAATACTGATTATTGCCTCCAAACCAACAGATGTCTATAAAGGTGTTAGCAAGGAAAGAACCAAACGTGAACACTCAGTCTTAGATGATAAACCATGAGAGACGCTGTCATTGGATAGGAAGGGGTAGACACGATGGTACTGTCCACCTCTCCACCCCTCAACAGCCTAAAATGGAGCCAGGGTAGTAATGTACAAATTAAAAAAAAAAAAATGGATGAAAAAATGGAAAAAATTTAGGTTATTTAATCTGTATAACAGAAATATAATGGGGAAAAAGTGACTTTGTGAATAACTACCCACGTAAAACTCATGTTAGATGTAAGCTGAATGGTGATGACTCCAAAGAAAATCTGGGTAATCACTGAACTATTGTGCATTTAACATGTGGGGAAAATTCTGTATGTACTAGAAAACTATGCTGTACAGAGAAACAAACGTGCTGACGAACCAGACCATTCGTTAAAGGGTGCTATTTACTTCAAGATTTCATGATGTAGATTGTATACAAACTTTGAGCGCATAGATGTAGCACCTAAAAAGTTCAGCATATTTCCTAAACACCATAAAGCATTTGAATAAATAGAATTGGGGGGAAAATAAATACTTGGGGTAAATAATCTTGGATAATTTAGAGGAGGTCTGTTTTTTATTTTTACCTTAAAATTTAAAGCTTAGCAATTCTAAATTATTACTAATCGACAAGGGGACTTAAAGTAAAGAATTACTCATTCTCTTTAGATGTTCTTTTCATGCCCAAGTAACTACTTATGGACAGAATTATTCAGGATGGAAGTGATTATTTCTATTTTTATTTCTTAAGAGATAAAAGCTGTGTGAGAAAGGGGGAGTTGGCATGTTGACTGCTTCTGAATTGAAGCAAATGTTTTGGAAATGACCAATTAAGGGATCTTACTCCTCACTTACAATATTTGCAGAGATGGTCAAAGGAAACCACTGTTTCCTGATAGTGGACTTTTGTAAATTAAATACAAGAAAAATAATGTGTGACTGGAGGAGACAAGGCACACGATGAAGAAAACCAGGCAACTTCCTTTCATAAACCACCAAGAAACTAGGAGCAATGAGACTTGAAGACTTAGGCTTAACTAGAGCTATTGTTACATCGAATCATGGGGTCGCGAAGAGTTGGACACAACTGAGCGGCTGAACTGAACTGAACTGATGGGTACATCAAACTATATTGAGAAATTAGTTTGACTTATTTTAGGAAGTCAATAATTGATCAATTGTTAGTGCAACACCAGTAGGGATTTTGGAATTGTGCTGAGTTATATATACGATACCTCATTTCATTTTGTAATTCAATATATACTTATTGTGTAGCAATCAAACTGTCCTGGTAGGTTAGGGTAGAGTAATAGAAAGACAGGAAGCTTACATTTGAGTTGGAAAGACGTACAAGAAAAGGCGAATAGACAAAGTAGTTTTAGATATTACTAAATTATGGAGGCAATAGAATCATGTGATAAGGAGTAACTTGAGAGAGAAAGTTACTATGCATAGGCTGCTTGGGGAACATCTCTTGGTGTAGGTGACATTTGGACTGAGATCCAAAGGCTGCAAATGAGCCAGCTGGGTAGACAGCCAAGAGGAAGAACATTCCAGGCAACTGCCCTGAATGAAGGAAGGTTCCTGTTCCAAAGTTGGAAAAGCAGAGGCCAGAATAGGCAGATAGATGGATCTTTCATGGCAATACATCTGGATTTTATGTAAAATGCCATGGAAATCCTTTGAAGATCTGGTTTATGTTTTAAACTGTTGACTGGCATTTCTGAGGAGAAGAACAAGTCACAGAGAAAAGTTAGGAAGCTATTGTAATAGCCCAGGTGAAAAACGGTGGTGGCTTTGGGCTAGGACAGTGGCAATGGAGATGCAATGGATACAGATTGAGGTGATTTTAGAGGTAGAAACATCAAGCTTCCCCTTCCTTTCGTCTATGCTTTCCATTCTTCATCTCCCACCACTATGACCATCTGTACTGATTTTTATCTTTAGAATGTTTTTTAAAGAGGCAGCAGAACATAGTGGGTAAGAGTGATGTTCTGCTGGTTTTAGGCTATGAGAATGTGGGCAAGTCTCTTGGCCTTTCTGTACTTCAGTTACATGGAAATGAAAAAAAATAGTGTTGATCTCATGTCATTGAGAAGATTAAACAGGATGGTGTATGAAGAGCCCTTGGAAAGTGCTGAGCAAATACGAGTGCTGAGTAATTATTAGCTCTCATTATAATCATCATCATACAATGTTCTATATAGAAGGCTTATCTACTACCAGTCTTCAACAAACGTAATGCTGAAATATCTTGCAATGACATGGATGAATTTTCAAATTTAATCAGACATCTTGTTATTTCAATATAATGTGGAAGCCCCAAATTTTAAAACACAGATATGAGAATAGATACTTCTTCCATGAATGGTAGGAAGTGCAGAGAAGAATGAGTATGTACATGGTTGGTAGATTTGATGGTGGGAAAATATTCACTTTGAAATAAACTTTCAGCAAATATTTATTATGTTCTTACTGTGGGCCAGGCATTTTATTACATACTCCTCACCTAAACAATTGTGCTAAACAACACAAAATCTCTGCTCTGTTGTACTCTCACTCTAGGGGAGCTGAGATGATGTTATTAACTGAGGCTGATGGGTTGGGGAGCAGATGGGAAGGGTTTAAATAGAGGATTAAAAAGAAGTAAAGATCATTCTAGGGAAATCTGCTTTTGAATTGTGGTGCTGGAGAAGACTCTTGAGTCCCTTGGACTGCAAGGAGATCAAACCAGTCAATCCTAAAGGAAATCAACTCTGAATATTCATTGGAAGGACTGATGCTGAAGTTGAAGCTCCGGTACTTTGGCCACCTGATATGAAGAGATGACTCATTGGAAAAGACCCTGATGGTGGGAAAGATCAAGGGCAGGAGGAGAAGGGGGCAACAGAGGATGAGATGGTTGGATGGCATCACCAACTCAATGGACATGAGTTTAAGCAAACTCCAGGAGACAGTGAAGGTCAGGAAACCTGTCGTGCTGTGGTCCATAGGATCACAAAGAGAGTCAAACACAACTTAGCATCTGAACAACAGCAACAACAGGGAGATCTGCAAAGTTCTGATGCTCTGTTGTGTTTTAAATGAATTTAAAGTCTAGCTAAGTTTGGTCTGGCTGTGTGAATTTTCTAGCAGCATTCAGTCATCTAATGCAGGCATAGAAAGGTAGATAACTGAGTTCATATAGTGGATTTGGGGCACCATGATGGGTCATGAAATCTAAGTTGGGTTAAGCAGCAGTAACAAGACGGAGTGAACAAGAAAAGGATGCTGGGTAGGGGAAAAAATGGTGAGAATTACAAATTCCAAGTCTAGACATGGTAAATCAAGAATTTCAGTAGGAATTAGAGTGAGGTGGTTAGAGGATTAGGGGTTGTGGTCAAAAAGTCAAACATTCTTGAAGGTTTGGCAGGTGGTGTGGTTACTGGTGATAAGGTACTGGGGGCAACATAGAGGTGTGAAACAGATAAGATGGGAGCAAAGTTCATCTTGTAAGAAGGTCAGGAGACTTGGATCCAAGGTGTTATCTGGGTCATCCAGAGGCTATAAAAACCACTGAGAGCAATGACAGGGAAGAAATAGAAGAGAAAGAACAAACCAGAAGCTCAAACTCAAATATCTAACAGGACCATGTAAATGAGTGAAGCAGGCCATTAAAACCTCTTCCCCAGCTCCAGCTGAATGTTGCCAGGGAGGAAAGTGGGCTCAGTATTGCCAGAGTTCATGTTGTCTTTTTTTTCAGGCAAATCGGACATTTGGATTTATATTATGTAATTCTTCCCAGTTTTAAATGTTGACAACTAATTTAACTTTTAACAGATACTGAGCAGTCCAGGCAACACATATTTTCAGGCCAGACTTGGCCCACAGACTTCCACTTTGCCACCACTGAGCTGAAGCCTTCCCTGGATGTGGGGAGGTGGAAGGGGCAATGGGACTCCAGGACATGCATCTCTTAGGAGCAGCAGACAAGGCCACTTGGTCACCAGGACAGATCAAGACAAAAACTGTCTGAACACAGACAAAGCACAAGCGTCGTCCAAGCAAAATGATTAATCATTCCCCTAGCCTAGCTGATATGAGTGACTGCTACATCTTTATTAATCACATATATAGCCTGGCTTCATTCTTCATGACTTACAGATATGATTTATTAAGATAGTTAATCATAGAATTACTTTTGCATCTAGATAGCATCCAATCCAGAGCAGAGCTCTGCTCACCTGGATATTCCCAACACAAGCTCCCAACACAAGCTCAAACAAATCTAACACAAGAACAGATTCTACAAGTCCTTCTTGAGAATTTACTGAGCTTCCCCATAGTTCCCCATGGTGTGTAAACAGCCTCTCTTAGAACAAATCAATAAACTCAGCCTTTTTTCAACTATAGGTGTTCCTGATAGTCTCTGGCCAGGGAGCATTGCCATGACTAAGGCTCTAACATTACAAAACTTTTTCTCCCATTGTAACACACAAATCCACAATATTTCAATTACCATAGACACTATATACCAAAATGGATTCATTATCAAAAGAGATGGGAACAATAAATTTCATCTTCAACATGGCCTTGAAGATATAACCTTAACTTCTATGTTTATTTGTATGGTGGTTTAAAATCTTGTGACACATAGCATCAGTCCATAAAAAATGCAGTTTCCAGCATGCTAAGTCACTTCAGTCACGACCGACTCTTTGCAGTCCTATGGACTGTATGTAGCCCACCATGTTCCTCTGTCCATGGGATTCTCCAGGAAGAATACTGGAGTGGGTTGCCATGCCCTCCTACAGGGGATCTTCCCAACCCAGGGACTGAACCCCAGTGTCTTGCATTGCAGGCAGATCCTTTACCATCAGAACCAGATGGAACCACATTTCCCTTGACTTCTTGGCACCAAAGATCTCAATGGGAGCTCCTCCTCCTCTTCATCACTGTGTGTGCTCAGTCATGTCTGACTCTTTGCAACCCCGTGGACTGTAGCCCGCCAGGCTCCTCTGTCCATGGCAGGTATTCAAAGCAAGAATACTGGAGGGGGTTGCCATTCCCTTTTCCAGGGACTCTTCCCGACCCAGGGATTAAACCCATGTCTCTTGCATTGGCAGGCGGGTTTTTTTGCCACTTGAACCATCAGGGAAGTCACCCTCCATTAACTGATCTGAATAATTTTTTGAAACTAAGAAAAATTCTAGGTGTCAATTAGGATAAAAATAAAGGCAAAAAGTTCCAGTATAATTGTGATGATCATTTCACAATACAAATATTGAATTATTATGTATCTGAAACTATTATAATGTTGTATATAAATTATACCTCAATTTATATTGAAAAAAGTCCTAAGACACAGTCAACTACAATTTGTCACATCGGCTCTGTTGGATACTTATTCTTTCCATCATATAATAGCATTTTGGGGTATTTATTACTTGCATGGCATTTTTTTTTTTAGCTATTGAGATATAGTGATGATGAATAAAACAGAAAGCTTATAATCTCCTGAGGGTGTGCCTGGGGAATGAGGAAATAGATAAACATATGCACAATATATTTTCAGATTGAAGTAAGCACTATGAAAACTATAGGTGAAAATTAAAAGGCTAGAAATGATGGAGGGGAGCAGGAGGAAAACCATTCTTGATAGGATGATGAGGGATTTATTCTCTAAGCAGATGACATTTGAATAGATACCTGAGCAGTATGAATGAGTATAGGGTCCTGATATACAAATGAATTTAGCATTTTTGTGGCTGGAGAGTGTTGGTTGGCCAAGGAGTAGGGGATGAGATGTGATAGGTATTGAAGTCAGACAGCTACATGTGGGACAGGGCATGGAGAGCTTTGATGTGCCATGTGAAGGATCTGGACTTTATTATGGGTGTAATGGAAAGATATTGAAGGAATTTAAACAGGAGAATGATGCTATCTGACTTCCATCTTAAGATCAGTTTGGCCGTTTATGGGACTGGAGAGGCAAGAGAGGAAGCAAGGTGATAAATAAGGAGGTTATAGAAATACCCCAAGTTAGATAGGCTGGTGGCTTGTACTGAGTAGAGGAGCAATGGAAGTAGTGAGGAATGGTCAGATTTAGGGAATATTTGAAGGGAGAACTGACATGTCTTGCTGATACATTCAAGGCTGATTCCTAGGTTTTAACCTCAGTAATAGTGAAAAGTGGTATTATTCAGTTAATTGGGGGAAGATTTAGGGAGAAGTGAATTTTGTGGGCTGATCAAGATTTACCTTGGGAATCTGCCTGCAATGCAGGAGACACCGGTTCAATTCCTGGGTCAGGAAGACCCACTGGAGAAGGGATAGGCTACCCACTCCAGTATCCTTGGGCTTCCCTGGTGGCTCACCCGGTAAAAAATCTGCCTGCAATGTGGGAGATCTGGGTTCTATCCCTGGGTTGGGAAGATCCCCTGGAGAAGGGAAAGGCTACCCACTCCAGTATTCTGGCCTGGAGAATTCCATGACTGTATAGTCCATGGCGTGGCAAAGAGTCGGACATGACTAGGTGACTGTGACTTTCGCACACTTTGCTATGATTATAGGATGTTACAGGGCCATAAGGGGACATACAAGGGGTTGGAACACAAAGGGGAATATTTGTCCATTTTAGTATGTAGAGTTCTGTAAGTAACTCTAAGAAAGTTAGTTACACCATTCACAAAAATAAGCTTATGCATCAGGAGGCAGCCCAAATCTATCTAGTCAGTTCCACCCAAGAAGTCTCTTTTAGATTTTTAATGACAAGGGCCTATTATAACAGATTTTATTTTATAATATCTGGACCTTTTCTCCTTTCACCATGACCTCCTTGTTGTGCTTTGTTAATATGAATTCTGGGCATATCTGAAACCTCTCTAGGCTTCAGTATTTCATAGATTTGGTCAGCAATGATCCTTTTGACTGAGCAACTGAACTGAACTGATTCTTTCCTGCCCCTATTTCCTACAGACATAGTCTTCTGGTGTCCTGCCTCCACCAGGAGGATACTTAAGTTCTTTGGGAATGAAAGGTACACACCATGACGGTGATGTTGTGAAGCAGTATTCTAACAAATGAGAAGCTTTTCAAAGATCCATGGGTTTAGAAGCAGGCACTATATGTCAGAAAAATTGAAGCAGAACACAGGAGGAGTAGTGAATGTAGATGTAAAGAAAGGCTATTTAGGGAATTTCAGGAGTTGGAGCCTAGGAGACACAAGATTAAGTAGTAGGTCATTTGACTATGAGGGAAAAGTGTATCTAAATTAAAGCAGCAGATCTGGGGCTTAGAAATGGGAGACCCCTCCTTCTTGAAATATCTAGCTAGTGGAGAAAGAACTCAATTTGGGCTTAAAAGTAGAGAGAACCAATTATAAACTATGATTATACCAAGAGGGACCCCAAAGGTGGAGCTTTCTGAATGGAATGAAGTAAAACAGAAAGTACATATGAATACATTTGTGTTTAAGCTAGTTGAGTCATCAAAGGCCTATAGCAAATCTAACTCATGTCATTTATGTCTCAGAGAATGCTGTCCTTTCCTTAAAGGTTTAGAAAGATTAGCTCAAATGCCCACTTAAGGACACATGGAAAGTTTCACCACTCCCTGTATATTTCTGCAGTTTCTCAGGAAACATACATTTCAAGCACTTAATGGCTGCCATATTGGACAATGCAAGTCGAGACCACAACTAAAATTTATCTATCCGATATTTTGTTTCCCAAAGTCTTTTCCCTGAGAAAAATGTAAAGGCCCTGGTATTCTGTGGGACATCCTGGCCTTTTGATATTGAATTGTTTCTCTCTCTTCTCTTCTTCCCCTGTGTTTCAGGAGCAAATGAGAAAGAAATAAGACAGAAATAAATCCATCCAATTTAGTTATGTAGACCAAGTCAGCCTTCTCTAGCCCTTAGCTTGAATCCCAGAATATCCTTGAAATACCAGGAGTTCTTAATTTTCACAGCACTGTTATATTGTGGTTTCAAGAATACACAGAAGAACTGTACAAAAAAAGATCTTCACGACCCAGATAATCACAATGGTGTGATCACTCACCTAGAGCCAGACATCCTGGAATGTGAAGTCAAGTGGGCTTTAGAAAGCATCACTATGAACAAAGCTAGTGGAGGTGATGGAATTCCAGTTGAGCTATTTCAAATCCTGAAAGATGATGCTGTGAAAGTGTTGCACTCAATATGCCAGCAAATTTGGAAAACTCAGGAGTGGCCACAGGACTGGAAAAGGTCAGTTTTCACTCCAATCCCAAAGAAAGGCAGTTCCAAAGAGTGCTAAAACTGCTGCACAATTGCATTCATCTCACACACTAGTAAAGTAATGCTCAAAATTCTCCAAGTCAGGCTTCAGCAATACGTGAACTGTAAACTTCCAGACGTTCAAGCTGGTTTTAGAAAAGGCAGAGGAACCAGAGATCAAATTGCCAACATCCGATGCATCATCGAAAAGCAAGAGAGTTCCAGAAAAACATCTATTTCTGCTTTATTGACTATGCCAAAGCCTTTGACTGTGTGGATCACAATAAACTGTGGAAAATTCTGAAAGAGATGGGCATACCAGACCACCTGACCTGCCTCTTGAGAAATTTGTATGCAGGTCAGAAAGCAAGAGTTAGAACTGGACATGGAACAACAGACTGGTTCCAAATAGGAAAAGGAGTACATCAAGGCTGTATATTGTCACCCTGCTTATTTAACTTATATGCAGAGTACATCGTGAGAAACGCTGGACTGGAGGAAGCACAGGCTGGAATCAAGATTGCCAGGAGAAATATCAATAACCTCAGATATGCAGATGAAACCACCCTTATGGCAGAATGCAAATAAGAACTAAACAGCCTCTTGATGAAGGTGAAAGAGGAGAGTGAAAATGTTGGCTTAAAGCTCAACATTCAGAGAACGAAGATCATGGCATCCGGTCCCATCACTTCATGGGAAATAGATGGGGAAACAGTGGAAACAGTGTCAGACTTTATTTTTGGGGGCTCCAAAATCACTAAAGATGGTGATTACAGCCATGAAATTAAAAGATGCTCACTCCTTGGAAGGAAAGTTATGACCAACCTAGACAGCATATTGAAAAGCAGAAAAATTACTTTGCCAACAAAAGTCCATCTAGTCAAGGCTTTGGTTTTTCCAGTGGTCGTGTATGGATGTGAGAGTTGGACTGTGAAGAAAGCTGAGAGCTGAAGAATTGATGCTTTTGAACTGTGGTGTTGGAGAAGACTTTTGAGAGTCCCTTGGACTGCAAGGAGATCCAACCAGTCCATCCTTAAGGAAATCAGTCCTGAATATTCATTGGAAGGACTGACACTGAAGCTCCAATATGTTGGCCACCTGATGAGAAGAGCTGACTCATTTGAAAAGACCCTGATTCTGGGAAAGATTGAGGGGAGGAGGATAAGGGAACGACAGAGGATGAGATGGTTGGATGGCATCACTGACTCAATGGACATGTGTTTAGGTGAACTCCGGGAGTTGGTGATGGACAGGGAGGTCTGGTGTGCTGTGGTTCATGGGGTTGCAAGGAGTCAGACACAACTGAGACACTGAAGTGAACTGTTGTGTTAAATCAAACTTGTAAGTATGAGAACTTCATGCTGGCTTTGTACATCTTTTGGTAACAGAGCTAGGACTGCCTGTAGTACTCTTAAGGTTTTCATTTCTTAAGCAAAGATCAACCTTCTTCTAGTCCCTAAGTAATAACTGTGTGGAGACAATAATTTTGTTCACTGAGTTGTATATTTACTATTTATAATCTAGGATTTCTGTACACAGATTTAAAATTCCTCATTCCCATATATTGATTTAGTAGTGTGTTGTTCTTTTGGTGAAGTGTTAGAAAAAGGATTCCATTTTAGAAGAAAAACAGTGAAATTCTCAAAGTTTCAAAGAAATGCCTTTTTTCCCCCTAGAATAAAGGTGGCAGAAGTTACCCAACTAGCAGTTTGAAGTCTCATGTGGGCTTTCATAGGCTTGCCTATTTTATCATTTCTTCTTATCAAAGGAAACAAGATGGTTGAACTAACTTTAAAAATATCTAATTTTATGTCTGAGATAATTTTTTAATGTCATAGGTTGCAAGCAATCGTACTTAAGACATAAGCAGAACATGCTTTGACATGAATTGCAGTAAGATCTCTTTGACCCACCTTCTAGAGTTCAGTTCAATTCAGTTGCTCAGTCATGTATGACTCTTTGCGACCCCATGGATTGCAGCACACCAAGCTTCCCTGTCCATCACCAACTCCCAGAGCTTACTCAAACTCATGTCCATCAAGTCGGTGATGCCATCTCATCCTCTGTTGTCCCCTTCTCCTCCCACCTTCAATCTTTCCAAGCATCAGGGTCTTTTCCAATTACTCAGTTCTTCGAATCAGGTGGCCAAAGTACTGGAGCTTCAGCTTCTGTGTCAGTCCTTCCAGTGAATATTCAGTACTGATTTCCTTTAGGATGGACTGGTTGGATCTCCTTGCAGTCCAAGGGACTCTCAGGAGTCTTCTCTGCCGGGGTCCAGCCCCGGCTGATCCAGGGTATTCGAAGCAGGGACGGCGTTGGTGACTTATTTAAATATTAATTAGAGATATAAAGAGTAATAGAATGAGGATAGCTCAGTAGGAAAATTCAGTGGAGAAAAGAGGCTGAGTAGCTTGGTTTATGCGGGAGACCAATAAAACTTCAAGACAAGAAGGCTGCAGGCGTCCTTCTGTTCTCCCAAAGGAGAGGAGACCCTGAGGCCTCCCTGGTAGGATCTTAGAAGCCCAGGCAAAATTAGTAAGCTTGGTGGATTCCGCGCTCCAGATGGAGACTCAGCCAGAGTTTGAGAGAGAGAGCAACATGGGGAGACCAGTATTTCGAGAAACTGATCCCAATTCTTTATTTTCCATGGTCTACTTTTATACACTGAGATGTTATGCAAAAGTCACGTGGGGTCAGCAGTCCTGACTTTTATCAAAGTCAGGTGCTTCATACAAATATATACAGAGGTCTTAGGGGTGTTACATCATCTTCTGGCCAGGGGGCCTGCTGACAATTTATGACCCTCTCCTTGTGACAGCGGTCAGTCAACCAGGACACTTATTTCTCCAGGGGTGATTATTCTTAAAACAGATGCCACCCAAATAAAGTTACATTCCTATAGGGTGAGGGTGTAGTGGGTTTTAGTTAAGGAAATAATTTACTTAGCCTAAGGTCCAACGTGATTAATATCAAAGGTTAATACTTATTTCTTCTATATATTCATTAATGTGTATAAGGGCAGGGGATGTAGAGACTTAGCAACAAACATTGGCTCAACAAATGAAAAACCCTTCACCAATACAATCTCTAATCAGCCCACTATACTTATACTAATGGTTTTCTAACTTTTCTAAGGAACCTGTTTTTAGAAGGTTTAAAGCATCTCGTGCCTCTCACGGTTGGGAGGCTGTGAGCAATCACATGTGGCCGGACAAGCCTGTCAGGCAGGCTAGAGAACCTTCAGAGGAGTTTGTAGGTTAAAACACTCTTGTCACACCCAGGAATTATTATTAACTGGAGCTCTAAGTTAACTCCTTCTCTGAAAGAGGTGGTGGGGGACAGCCCCCCGTAAAGTCAGAGGTGTAGGTGAGAGCACAAAGTAGTAAAGTAGGCAGGCTCTGGTTATGGGGGTAGATGCTCGAGGATTTCCAGGGGGACTGCTGAGGCTCGATCCTGCCTTTGCGTATGTCGAGCCTCCTTCCTCATGACCTTTGCCATGGGCGGAGTGCCTCACGCTGGCCCCCAACACTTCTCCAACACCACAGTTCAAAAGCATCAATTCTTCAGTGCTCAGCTTTCTTCACAGTCCAACTCTCACATCCATACATGACTACTGGAAAAACCATAGCCTTGACTAGATAGACCTTTGTTGGCAAAGTAATGTCTCTGCTTTTCAATATGCTGTCTAGGTTGGTCATAACTTTCCTTCCAAGGAGTAAGTGTCTTTTAATTTCATGGCTGCAGTCACCATCTGCAGTGATTTTGGAGCCCCCCAAAATAAAGTCAGCCACTGTTTCCCCATCTATTTCCCATGAAGTGATGGGACCAGATGCCATGATCTTAGTTTTCTGAATGTTGAGCTTTAAGCCAACTTTTTTACTCTTCTCTTTCACTTTCATCAAGAGGCTCTTTAGTTCCTCTTCATTTTCTGCCATAATTGTGGTGTCATCTGCATGTCTGAGGTTATTGATACTTCTCCTGGCAATCTTGATTCCAGCTTGTGCTTCATCGAGCCAGCATTTCGCATGATGTACTCTGCATATAAGTTAAATAAGCAGGGTGACAATATATAGCCTTGACGTACTGAGAGTAAAAACAGAAATAAGCAAATGGGACCTAATTAAGCTTTTCACAGCAAAGGAAATCATAAATAAGATGAAAAGACAACCCTCAGAATGGAAGAAAATATTTGAAAATGAAGCAACTGACAAAGAATTAATTTCCAAAATATACAAACAGCTCAAGTAGCTCAATATTAAAAGAAATAAAAAATTTAAAAAAAATGTGTGGCAGATCTGCTCCTTCTCTGTTCTGCTTCGATTTCTCTAACATACAATGCCTGCCCCTAAATAGACATTTCTCCAAAGATGGTATACAGGTGGTGAACAAACACATGAAAAGATGCTCAACATCATGAAATATTAGAGAAATACACATCAAAATTACAATGAGATATTGCCTCATATTGGTTAGAATGGCTGTCATCACAAAATCTACAAAAAACAAATGCTAGAGAGGGTGTGGAGAAAGGGGGCCCTCTTGTTGGTGGGATGTAATTAATAAAGCCTTGATGGAGAACAGTATGGAGGTTCCTTAAAAAACTAAATATAGAACTAAAATATAACTCAGCAATCCCACATGGCATATACCCCGAGAAAACCATAATTCAAAAGACTCATGCACCCCAGTGTTCACTGCAGCACTATTTACAGTAGCCAGGACATGGAAACAAACTAAATGTCCATCAACAAAGGAATGGATAAAGAAGATGTGGCACATATATACAAAGGAACATCACACAGCCATAAAAAGGAACGAAATTGGGTCATTTGTAGATATGTGGATGGATCTAGAGACTATCTACAGAGTGAAGTAAGTTCGAAAGGGAAAAACAAATATTGTGTATTAACACATGTATATGGAATCTGAAAAAATTCATACAGACAATCTTATTTATTAAGCAGAAATAGAGACACAGATGTAGAGAATAAAAGTAAGGATACCAAGGGAGAAGGGGAGGGTATGGGATGAATTGGCAGATTGGAATTGACATGTATATACCATTGATACTATGTATAAAATAGATAACTAATAAGAACCTATTGTATAGCACAAGGAACTCTACTCAATGCTCTGGGGTGACCTAAATGGAACTGCTACTGCTAAGTCACTTCAGTCGTGTCCGACTCTGTGTGACCCCATAGACGGCAGCCCACCAGGCTCCCCCGTCCCTGGGATTCTCCAGGCAAGAACACTGGAGTGGGTTGCCATTTCCTTCTCCAATGCAGCAAAATGAAAAGTGAAAGTGAAGTTGCTCAGTCGTATTCGACTCGTAGCGACCCCATGGACTGCAGCCTACCAGGCTCCTCCATCCATGGGATTTTCTGGGCAGGAGTACTGAAGTGGGGTGCCATTGCCTTCTCCAGACCTAAATGGAAAGGAAATCCAAAAACAAGGGTATATATACACATATAACTGATTTACTTTGCTGTACAGTAGAAACTAGCACAACATTGTGAAGCAACTATACTCCAATACATTTTTTTAAATATTAAAAAAAATTTAAAATCATACTTAAAAGATGCATTAAAAGATAGTACACAATCAATCAGTCAATCAAATTAACCATAGACTTTTGCTAATGGTTTTTGTGTTTAGTGGGATACCAGAAGATGAAGTTGTAATAGCAATTCTAATGATCATAGTAAAGAGATCCTTGATATAGCAAAAGCTAACTTCATTATAAATGCATTTCATTTCTAGAGGATTTATTGTTGTGCTACTCAGGAAATGCTTCTGGCCAGACTCATTTGTCTCCTTTGATCAGGTAGAGAATCAATGGTGGCCTAGAATTTTTAATACCAGTAAATCCAATGAATCCTATGCTTTGACACATTCCTAGACCAATGAAAATTTATGGCTGCAGTGATGACCCTGATGAATTCAAATTCCCTATGTGTCTTTTGAATTAGCAAAGGAAAATTAAATGGTATGCCGTATGCTTTCTCAGATGTAAGGAGTTTGAGATTTTATAGTTCTTTAAAAATTATTAATCCATGTATGTAGTACATAATCATGGAGAAGGCAATGGCACCCAACTCCAGTACTCTTGCCTGGAAAATCCCATGGATGGAGGAGCCTGGTAGGCTGCAGTTCATGGGGTTGCACAGAGTTGGACACGACTGAAGTGACTTAGCAGTAGCAGTACATAATCATTCCAGAATGAATAGTTGAATAACCAGATCATTCCATTTTGTTACTTCACTGTAAAAATAAGAGGATTAAAAATGAGAGGTTTCTCATGCTATCATTATAACAGAAAGTGGAAATGTGCTTTAATAAGATCTAAAATTGAGGGGTTTTAGAGAAAATCTTTTTAAGGGGAAGCATTATTCTTTTTCTTATACTTACTACCCCTGTCAACAATTTATTTTCATATACATTTATCTGAGCCTCAAAAGTGAAAGAAGCCAGTTGAGAAAAAGGATGAAGCCTACTGTGTTCTGGCATTTTATCTACTGGACACACAAAGGGAATCTACAAAGTAAAATACTTTTTTTTTCCCTTGAAGAGCTCTTTCTTTCTCCTTGCTTCTCTAACCTTCACTATGTAAACAATTTCTAATCAACAGCTAGTTCTGATTTCTCTCCTGGGCCAAAGATCTCTATTCCCAATGGATCAGTGAAACTTTGGCCAAATTAAACAATGACCATATTAAAGCTCAGATGTTTACAGTTGAATCCCCAAACTTCCAACCTACTGTTTCAGTGGTACCATTCTTCAGCTTACCTTGACACAAAACTGCAAATTCACCCCTGAATTCTTCCTATTTCTTCTCACCTCTATCCATTAGCCAATGGCAACCCACTCCAGTACTCTTGCCAGGAAAATCCCATGGACGGATGGAGGAGCCTGGTAGGCTACAGTCCATGGGGTCGCAAAGAGTCAGACACGACTGAGCGACTTCACTTTCACTTTCACTATCCATTAGCCAGCTGACTCTGTTGCTCCTTTAAAAAGTCTTTGCTTCCTGTTGGTGCCACCTTCATTCTAGCTGCGGCTCTTACCTTCCATGTGAATAGTGACAATGATTCCCCATCTGACCTCCTGTAGTCTGTGTTTTCTTCTTCCAGCTTATTATATTACTTCCACCATAATTAATATCCTAAAATAATCAGGCGCAGGGCAGGGAGAGGGGGGAGTGGTGGAATGTAGGCAGTTTGAGATCAACCAGGACAAATCAGGATCAGAAAGGATCTGGAAGATTCAATGTTGCAGACGGCCAGTGAGAGATCAAGTTCAAAGAGGCGTAGACTGGGTAGAAAGATCAGTGGGTTTTATGCTCTGTTGTGCTTAGTCGCTTAGCTGTGTCTGACTCTCTGTGACCCTATAGACTCTTTCCGTGGGGATTCTCCAGGCAAGAATACTAGAGTGGGTTGCTATGCCCTCCTCCAGGGGATCTTCACAACCTGTGCTGTAGGTGGATTCTTTACCATCTGAGCCACCAGGGAAGCCTAAGAATACTGGAGTGGGCAGCCTATCCCTTCTACAGGGGATCTTCCCAAACTAGGAATTGAACTGGGGTCTCCTGCATTGCCGTCAATTCTTTACTAGCTTAGCTACCAGGGAAGCCCTGTGGGTTTTACAGGTGAAGCAGGAAAGAAGTTGAAGCTCAAAAGAGTCTTCTGAGAAAGAATCAGGTGGTCAAGTACAGTTAAGTCAAGAAAAGGAGGATTTTGAGTCTCAAAGTAAAATATGATACAGGTGACCAGGAAGAATAGCTGCTGCATCCCTTGTAGATGGCCAGCTCCCTTCTGGCTGGAACTGTTTGCTAAAGATCTGTCCTCTCTTATCTAGAGCATGACTCGCATGCACACAGGGCTGTCATCCCCTAGCAGAAGGTGTTTTTCTCAGCCCTGTTCACTTCTCCCAGCTGCTGCTGGATACCCTGGACCTACTGCTGATGACCATAACCGAAGAGCAGTGAGAGAATTAGGCATGAACCCTGATCTTAAACAGGTTAAATTTACTAGTTTTACCTGGAGATCACCCTATACGTGGTAATTCCTAACTGACACTTTACAGTCGCTCTGACTCCAACCTCCATCCTGCTATCGCTTAGTCTTTCTGTCTAAACACTCTCCTACTCTACTCTGTTAAAGCCTATCATTGTGATCTGGAGTCAGACTGCATGGTTGAAATTTTTGTTTTACCATTATCTAGCTGTGTGATGGGCTTCCCTGATAGCTCAGTTGGTAAAGAATCTGCTGTGTGAAATGACAAAATCATTTAGCCTAAGTTGCAATTTCCTCTTGTGTAAGAAATGTAATTTCCTCATTGACCCTGGGTCAATGTTGTTTGAACTGCATGGGTCCACTTATATGTGGATTTTTTCTTCCCCACTAAATACATACTACAATACTACACAATCTGAGATTGGCTGAATTCCCAGACACAGAACTGTGGAAATAGAAGGCTGACCATAAGGTCATATGCAGATTTTCCACTAAGGGAATCCTTGCTTTGTTCAAGGGTTAGCTGTAATGATAAGAGGACCTAATTCATAGGGGGTTTGTATGCAATAAATGAGACAATAAATGAAAAGCATTTAGTATATTTCCTGGGTCTTAGTGATGATGTGAATAATAAATGTTAAACTGATACTAATGCCCAATCTTCACCTACCTTTCAAAGTCCAAATCAAAATACTACTATATCATATACTGTATTGATTAAGACAGTGGACTCTAGATTTGCATCCTAGCTCTGCCACTTAAACCAGATACATAACTTTTGCAAATTTCTACACCTATGCAAATGCTGACAGTATTTCCTACTTCACAGGCTTGTCACTGGGCTCAGGTAGAAGCCAAAGTCTGACCATGGAACACGATGTGATTATGATGCCCAGTACTGCACATTATTACATTATTAACTAGTGTTACATTGAGTTGCTGAATCATAAAATGGAAGGGGATCAGTGAGATTCTATTGCAGAGTAGGAACTACTAATAAATATTGGATCTGAGGAAGTCTGGGGTCACAAGCAGGTGGGTCAGACTCATCTGCTTCTATTGTTTGCTGCCTCTCTTTCAGCTCCCATCTTTGGCCTCACAGAGAATTGCCGGGACTTATTCATGAAGGAGGAAAAAATGTGGGCCTGAGTCACTGATATATCTACTTGGGATATTAGCACCAGGCAGGGTTGGATATCACTGCACTACAGCTGCACTTAATGAGGGGAGGCTCCAAGAGACAGGGGTGAAAGTGCATTGATATTAAACCAACAGGCGTAACTGTAGGTGAGGCTGGTTGCTCACTTTGTCTGGAAAGAGACTCTACATCATAGATCCAAACTGAGGTATGGGCAAGAGCCAATAGGCTGGCCAGGGGATCAGGCACTGGGAGATCCAATTGGAAAATTGAAGAGAAGGAAATCTCTGTATATGGATCACTTGGAAGGGCTTCTTTCTCTTTCTGGTGTGTTCTTTCCCAGGATCTTACCATGATTTCTCATCTGCAAGATGAGAAGGACTGTGTTTAGAACCCTGGCAATTCCCTGGCAATGCCCATTAACATTCCTTTGTTAGTAGTTCTGCTCAGTGGAAAATAGCAACAACCCCAAATGACAAAACCACCCAGTACTCAGATCCTGAAGGTTATCCTTCCACATAAAAATCCCTTTGCAGTTGAAGTGCTTGCAGGGGTAAGAGAAACATGGACTGTGAGGCGGCAGAAGGTAACGTAGGCCTGTTGACTAACTCTAGGAATGGGGACTGAAGCAGCTGTCTGATGTTTGTTAATAATTCTATGATCTCTTTTTCATTCTACTATCTTATATGAAAACTACAGTTTTAGATTTCAGGTAGTAGGAAAATTGAATTGATATCAACTTACAATGAATGTTTACTCACCTAGGCTGAAGATACAAACTTTTCAATTAGCTGAATGTCAAAAGTAGAAGCTGAAGAGCAGCTTTTGATGCCCAGCACCCAGCACTTTGATGGACAGCACCAGTTTTGTTTTTCCAGATCTACACCTTTATGCTCCCTGTTCTATATCCAAAGAGGTTGACCTGTCTGGGTTACATCCTCAGCCAGAGTTCTAAGTGTCAGAGTCCAAAACGCAGCCTTTTATCCACCATATCGTACAGGGTTGTATCTGCATGAAGATGCCTTGGTGTTCTCAGATGAAGGGTAAGAGACCTAAGTGATCTGGGTGGAAGCTGAGGAGCTCAGTGTTATGTCCAGGAGCAGTGGGTGTGGCAGCGATGGTCGGGTTCTGTGATGGTATCCAGGGCAGCCCTGGTGTGTAGCTGTGTCTGTTGGCAATGGCCTGGATCTTCATTCCTGATGCTTAGTGTTCATGGGCCTCTGGGATCCAACCTAACTCCCCAGTCTGCTCCTTCAGCTTTCTTCTTTTTTTTTTTTTAATTTTATTTTATTTTTAAACTTTACATAATTGTATTAGTTTTGCCAAATATCAAAATGAATCCGCCACAGGTATACATGTGTCTGAGCCACTAAGTGCCTTTGAAATTGAATCCAATAAATCAATTATTTTTTCTAGGTTTCTGGATACACTTTACATTTTAGTGGGTTGAAGGGTGGGGCCAATAAACAAATAAATAAGCAAAAGAAATATAAAAAAGTGATAATTGTATACAGAGACTGAAATAGGTTTATTGAGAGGTTATTTTACATCAGGTGTCCTGGGAAGACCTCACTGTGGAGATGACACTTATGAGGAGGTCTGAAAGATAAGAAGGAATCAGTCACGTGAAGATTATGAGGAAAACAATTCCATAAGAAGGAAATGGCCTCAAAGGTCTCAAGGTGGGGAATGAAACCAGCAAGTCTAAGGAAGCAAAGATAGAGTACCAGGGTCAGAGGAATGAGAAAGGGCAAGGAGGGCAGGATTAGTATGGCGTGGGGACCATGGTGAGGAGGGAAACCATTGGGGGGCGGTTTAAGAGGGAGGTAATGTGATTGCATTTGTATTTTAAGAATGGCCACTTGGGCTACTGTGTGAAGAATGAGTGAAGGGGCTAAGATTAGAAACAAGGAGATGATATGAATTAACATCATAGCCTCATGATCTCTACTCAGAAGGTTCAGGAAACTATAAAGAAGGCATTATTTTTAGGGAAAAGGGGAGATTCAAGGGTCTCACATTTCAAAAGGTCAAGAAGAATTAAAGATGACTGAGATTTCTGGCTCCAACTCAAGTATTGATTTATCACATTTAATCATAATTGTATTAGTATGCTTGTCTTACTAGCTGATGAAGGGCAGAGACTGGGTCTTATTTATCATTTTCTATCCACTTGCTATCCCATTGTCAGAGTGGACACGATAGGAATGGAATAAGTGCTGTCAAATGATCCTGCACTGACGCTGAATAACAACACACAAGCACTCTTTTCTAGTTATAGAGGCAAGTAATAGAGACCATTCAAACACCACTTTCTTTTATTCTCATTGATGTTTTCTCCTTTTTCTTCACTTTCATCTGTGTCATTTTGTAAGATAGAAAATGATTAAATGTAACAGGAGAGAAGAGAGTCAGGTATTAGATGGAGGAGTAGAAGCTTCTTTTAGCCTTGGCAGAACATCTTGGCTTTGTTACTTTGCTTTTTTCTTTAGACTGAGAAGAAAACAAGGAGAGAAAAATGGCATGGAGAGGGAGAAAGGAGCAGTGGGCTTGAGGTATAATCTACAGTGAAGATGGGCACAGAGGGGAGAAGAGCAAGAAGGGAAAAGGGAAACTGGGATGAAGAGATGAGTACAAGAGCAAGAACAACCTGAGAAGCTGGAGGAACAGCAGCACCGGATAACAGGTCCCTTCTTCCCACGACTCCACTCACACCGCTGGTCTACATCCACACCCATCACACAAACAACGTAAACCCAACACAACAAGAACCTCCTGGGTGTGTGCAGGTGGTATATCTGGATGAAATGACTAAGTTAGAACTAGGAGCCTTTCAATTTTGGCTTCATAGCTTTAATTTAAATGCTCCTGCTGTGCTTTATGAGGTCTAAATATAGTCAGCATATCTGCTCCATAACTTCTCGGCTACTAAGTGTAGATTTATCTCCATGAGGCCATGCTACCAGCTGTCTCCCTAGGGCACTCTGAGGAGGGTAATATTCATATATGTGGGAATGGAAAGAGTCATTCGAGACTGGTGGAGGCGTGAAGGTCACACACAACTCGAGCTCCTATGGACCAAAGAGGAATCCTTTTCTCCCTACCCCTACCCTTTAGTTCCACTGGTGGGGGTGGGGGGGGGGGAAAGCAAAAAGATATTTATAATCCAGGTAACAATGTAAATGGCTGTATTGTTTGACATTCATTTATGTGCTGTGCTAAGTCACTTCAGTGTGTCCAACTCTTTGCGACCCCATGGATCGTAGCCCACCAGGCTCCTCTGCCTATGGGATTCTCCAGGCAGGAATACTTGAGTGGGTTTCCATTTCCTCCTCCAGGGGATCTTCCCGACCCAGAGATCAAACCCTGGTCTCTTCTGTCTCCTCTATTGGCAGGTGGGTTCTTTACCACTAGCACCAATTCAGTTGTTGGGAAAAAAAAAATTTCTATCTCAGATATGTATCTAGAATCTAACCTGGCTAAAAGATTATGTAGAAAAGTATTTATTCTAGGGTATCAAATGGCTTGCATGACTGTTGGGTGGGATGAAGCAACAAATTCTATGTTGGGCTTTCAGGAATCAATCCTAAAGTCACATGCAAAACTGGACTTTTAAAAATGCAGCTGGCTTTTCGATGCACAATACTGGATGCTTGGGGCTGGTGCACTGGGACGACCCAGAGGGATGGAATGGGGAGGGAGGAGGGAGGAGGGTTCAGGATGGGGAACACATGTATACCTGTGGCGGATTCATTTTGATATTTGGCAAAACTAAAACAATTATGTAAAATTTAAAAATAAAATAAAATAAAAAAAATAAAAAAAAATAAAAATGCAGCCGGCTTTTCTGTGATCAGTAAGCTGTTGGTTTCAGTCCAGCCACCATTTCTGCAGTCAGGATAGCCTACAATCAGGAAGGTGTTGGCTACTGCTGCCAAAGGTAGAACACCACCAACAACCTTCATTTTTTTTTTTTTGCCATACCATAGAGCATGTGGAATCTTAGTTCCTTGACCAGGGATAGAACCCAAGCCCTCTGCAGTGGAAGCATGCAGTCTTAACCACTGGACCACCAGAGAAATCCCCAATGCCACTTCTTAAAATCTGTACCTGTACCTGGGAAATGGAGGCCCAGTATTACCACACATGAAGGTAATGACTGGACACTGGAACCTTTTCTAACACAGCCAAGAGAAAAACAGATGACTCTACAGTCTTTGTTGACAGAAAAGACAAAAGCAACAGCAGGAACAGAGTAGGAAAGTAGGGTGACATGCTTCTCACTTTTGACTTCCAATTTTAGGCAAGTTCACCTTATTTCTAAAGTGCACTGGGACGACCCAGAGGGATGGTATGGGGAGGGAGGAGGGAGGAGGGTTCAGGATGGGGAACATATGTATACCATTTAGATATTTGGCAAAACTAGTACCCTATTGTAAAGTTTAAAAATAAAATAAAATTTAAAAAAAAAAATAAATAAAATGTAACCACCTCCAGGTCTTGGCAATAATTTATTCAATATAACACCAAAAATACAGACAATAAAATTGAAATAGACAAGTAGGATTATATCAAACTAAAAAGCATAGTAAAGGAAATGATCAACAGAGTAAAAAAGGCAATGAATGGAATGGGAGAAACCATAAGAGGTTAATATTAAAAAAATAACCAGAAACTATTATACAAAAACAGAAAAACAGACAAAATACACTAAAATAACCCAGTTTAAAAATGGGCAAAGAACTTGACTGTGTCCCCCTGGAGATTTTAACTCTCAGACCTGTCCACTCCCACAGTTCTGGTTTTCCTACCCTGGCACTGGCTCCCATGAAGGTGAAACAGCTCCTGTGTTTCTGCTCTGGTAAGTTGTGATTCTCTGTGTTTGCCTGTTGGCTTCCATGATTTTAGAGGCAGCTGTTTGTCCTGTGATCTCACTTTTCTTACAGATCTAGGGAGAGTTGTTGATTTTTCAGTTTGTTCAATTTTTTTCATGCAGAACTAGAAACTGGAAGCTATGTGTTACTTTTTTATTATTTAATTTCTATTAATGCAATGTGGCACAATGGTGAAAAATCCGCCTACCAATTCAGCAGCGCAAGAGATTTTAGGTTCAGTCCCTGGGTTGGGAAGATACCCTGGAGGAGGGCATGGCAATCCACTCCGGTATTCTTGCCTGGAGAGTCCCCATGGACAGAAGAGTCTGGCGGGCTACAGTCCGTGGGGTCGCAGAGTCAGATACAACTGAGGGACTGAACATGCAAGCAATGTGATGGATAGCTAAGATAAGTAGTCAAGAGGAGTACATAAATCAAACATAATGTGTTTTTAAATTAAATGGGTTTTTAAGCCTATATTGTGTAAGTTTCAAGACAGTGTTAAATAAAGAATTGTATATAAATATTCAGAATTCTTAATTTTTGGATACGATGGTAGCATTTTTCTCGGTACCTTACGTAAGGATATTTTTATTGCTAAATTTACCTGGCAATTGATATATAATTTCTTATTATGTAATAGGGGATAGAAAGATATTAACCGCTTTATAAGATTAACTAATGTATAATTAGAATAATTATTTTATGGTCTGATTTGATGATCTGTACTTTAATGTATCGCATTGAATATTGCACATTAAAAGAAATGATAAAACCTTTATTTGTGGATGTACTTTCCATTATAACTAGAAAAGATGGAATAGGCTTGGAAAGTATTCCAGTTACTCTTAAAAGACAGCATCACTGAGCTATACTACTTTGGCAAGAAGGTGCTTTTCTTCTATAAATATTATGGTATCTGAAAATATAAAAGCAATTTTTAGCTTTCAGTGTTTCTTAACAATGCTGTCTTTACTTTGTTTTCTGCTCTGTCTCAGGGAGCAATGCATGCTCTGAAAAGAGTCTACAAAAGGGAAGTAGTGAAGACTGTCTACTCTTATTATACATGGAATTGAGGAACATTCCTAGAAGGGCCAACATAGCACTATATTTCTAATGCCATATACTTTAGTCTTATCAGATGTATGTCATTCAAAGGAAGACAGGAAGATAGCATCTTGATTAATCAACAAAGGAAATTCTCTACAGTATTTCAGCTGTCTTTGGCAGGTACCCCAGATGTTTTTACACCCTAGAACAATGACATAGATTCAGGATGAGTCATGGGGATGTCTTTCTTATGTAACATGGGAGAAAGAAGAGCTATTATAAAAAGCGAAGTTGGGGAAAGGAGTCTACCTGATGACAGGAAAAACTGCCCCTGAAAATTGATGATTTGAAAACAGATTACCTCAAAATCATACCCCAATTGAAGATCTCATCTTACATCTCTCCTCTGCGTTACAAATGCAACCCCACCTTTGTCTGTCCCACCGAAATTTTCTTATCTTGACTTTGCCTTCTTGGTATGATATTCCAAACCTGCCCCCATATCCTGCTCTGTATATTTTAGCTTCATCTTTGAAAAACAAGGAAGAAGAGACCTAGCTTATAGTCATTCTTCCTCAACAGATAATGTCTAGTACCTCCTATTCAAGGTCTTTAGCAACACTGCTCTTCTTTCTAGTTGTGCAACACGCTGGCCCCTCAAGAGCACCACAGTCAGGTCAGTTCAGTTCAGGCGCTCAGTCGTGTCCAACTCTTTGCGACCCCATGAATCGCAGCACACCAGGCCTCCCTGTCCATCACCAACTCCCGGAGTTCACACCGACTCATGTCCATTGAGTCAGTGATGCCATCCAGCCATCTCATCCTCTGTCGTCCCCTTCTCCTCCTGCCCCCAATCCCTCCCAGCATCAGAGTCTCTTCCAATAAGTCAACTCTTTGCAGGGAAATTGCAATAGGACCAACTCAGAGTACCATGACAATGGCTACAAATTGAGTGCTTCTTTTAAAAAATCATAAAATACACACACATATTAGCAAAATCAGAAAATATGAAAAGAAGGGATACATACTGCTTACCCAGAAATAACTGAATATTTTGAATATTTGGATTTCCCTTGTAGCTCAGTGGTAAAGAACCCACCTACAAATACAGGAGATGCAGGTTCAATCCCTGGGTCAAGAAAATCCCCTGGAGAAGGAAATAGCACCCCACTCCAGTAGTCTTGCCTGGAGAATCCCATGGATGGAGGAGCCTGGTGGGCTACAGTCCATGTTGTTTAGTCGGCCATGACTTAGCGACTAAACAACAACATCCCTATCTATATATTGAAACAAATAAATAAATCTTTGAAATTACGTAATACAAAATGTTTTGAATGTAAGATTTAACTCTCCAGCTCATTAAGAACACCTTTCCATATTAATAAATTCACCTATACAACATAATCTTTAATGTCTGCAGAATGTCCAACTGAATCACAATTTAATCAGTCAGTATAGTATAGCTAGATATTCAAGTTGTTTCTAATTTTTCACAATTCCAAACAGTATGTGATGAATATCTTTGTAGCTTAATATTCTCCTACTTTGTTAGTTACTTCCTTGGAAATTACTCCTAGAAGAGATAGTTATGGGTCAATATTTAAGTCTTTTATACATAACCTCCAGAAAGGTTATATCAATATACACTCCCACAAGCAACATATGAGTCTCCTTACAAGACTACATGCTTCACTTGAGAAATGCTAACACACCAAACTTTGGTAAAGAGTCTGTGTCCGAGTTAAGAGAGTGTGTAAATTGCATATTGATTCATGTACATGTACATAATCTTTCTCTAGATGGAAAATTATAGAGACCTATGGTTTTTCTGCCTTGCTTAGTAGTTTTTTCATGGCTCCTGTATTCACAGGCTTTATAAACAGAGCTTTAAATATCTACTGATTTGTGGCAAACCAGGCAAGATAATTATTCCACCACATATGAAGGCATGTTTTGTTCTCAGGATCTAGATTGTCTGAGGCTTTGATTAGCTACCCAAGCTGCCGAGTCCTGAAGTTTGGTTTATTTTCTTAGTTGAAGAAAGTCTAACAACTAACTTGAATGTCAGAAAGTAGCAAAGCAGATTTATAAAGACAAACTATTTACATATTTCAGAGGAAAACTTGGTTTGTATCCTTTGTTTAAAATCATTACGAGGTCAAAGCACAAAGGTTCCCAGTGAATCCAACAAGTTATTATTGCCTGAAAATAATTCCTATCAAAGTTGATAATAGATAGGCTACTGAGAGAGATTGTGAGATTTGCTTTTCCTAAAAAGGTATTGAATGATGACTTGAACTGTCATTAATACAGTTTATTTCTTCCAATATTATAAGCATGTGAAAAGTGACAGTGAAACAATCAGTATGAATTGGTAAAAAGACTGTCTAATGACAGGGCAAGATCTGGGAGGTATACATGGTGCAGAAGATAATTGGACTTGTATTTGAACTTGAGATATTTTATTCATTGTTTTCCATCCATTTAACAAATATTTATTGAGTATTTGGGTATCCCTGGTGGCTCAGATGGTAAAGAATCTGCTTGCAATGCAGGAGACCCGGGTTTGATCCCTGGGTTGAGAAGATCCCTTGGAGAAGAGAACAGCAACCCACTCCAGTGTTCTTGCCCAGAGAATTTCATGGACAGAGGAGCCTGGTTGGCTACAGTCCATGGGGTTGCAAAGAGTTGAACATGACTGAATGACTAACACACAACACACATTTGGACCAGAAGTTGAAATTGGTGCTTAAATACAATGGTGAGCAACACAGACACAATCGTTTTTTTCTCAGGCATGCAGAAAGAGGACATTAAAAAGTAAATATAAGGACTTCCCTGGTGACCCAGAGGCTACGACTCCTTGCTCCCAACACAGGGGGCCTGGGTTTGATCCCTGGTCAGGGAACTACATCCCACATACCACAACTAAAGATCTGCATGATGTAACAAAGATAGCAGATCCTGCAAGTCACAACTAAGACCTGGCACAGTCAACTAAATCAACAATTTTTTAAAAGTAAATATATTTTTAGCTCTGACAAAAAAGAACTTGACAGTCTTCATTCCAATCACTACAACAAGAAAAAGCTGAACAAACTGAACATGAATAACGTTTCTTGAATCCATCAGAAAAGCAAAGCCACAGGGCTGGGTGTCAAGCTGAAATATAGAGAGACAGGTGAATTTGGAGAGTCACTGCTGAAATTTACTTACTGAAGCAGAAGTTAACTGGTGTGAATGTTTATAATGGTGATTTTGACAATACATTAAAATGCATGAAAATCTAAAGAAATCATTTAGGATCCCAGCATGGAATGCAAACTCTAATTTGTAATATATGAAACAATTTCATTGAAAGGATTGGGGGAAAATGCTGATCTAAGCAGCATGGAAAATGAGTGCAATCTGAAAGATTGAAGGCAAAAACAACTGAACATAAGCACTGTACTCTAGTTGATAAAGCTGCTTCCCAGAGGGGCCTGAATTAATAATTTTGATACCACTATACATGCCTATTGGAATTGAACACTTAGGAGAATGGATGGCAGATGGTGGGATCCAGGTTCCTTACTGTTGGAGTGGAGTTTATAGATAAGCAAACAGAACAGACTAGAATGATCCATATGGTAATGGATTAGAGTTAGAAACATCACTATGAACTCATGTTTAGTTGCATATAGATACAGATGGATATATATATATATATATGTATATGTGTGTGTGTGCATGTGTGTGTACATATACTATATATATGTATATGTGTGTGTGTGTACATGTGTGTGTACATAAGCTAGTAGACATGCAAATATACCGACTTATATTTTCTTATTCTTTCAACTGAGAGGGCCTAGAAGCAACGATATATCATAAGAACATCTAGCATCTAAGTCTTGGGTTTCTAATACAAATTTCCAATAAAAAGGAAAGGACTCCTTACAGAAATGGCTGGCTCTTGAACTAGGGCAGGAAATAAACATAATAAGCCTGAAATTTCTTGTAGTGTCAAAAATAAGGAAATTCTGAGAACTCCTGTCTCTTCCCCCAAACACACATTGGAAAATCATTGAAAGTTTGTAACCAAGACAATGACATCCACTTTTTGAAAATATTACTGGCTGAAGTATCAGTTCAGTTCAGTCATTCAGTCGTGTCTGACTCTTTGTGATCCCATAGGCTGCAGCATGCCAGGCTTCCCTGTCCATCGCCAACTCCCAGAGTTTACTCAAGCTCATGCCAATTGAGTCAGTGATGCCATCCAGCCATCTCATTCTCTGTCACCTTCTTCTCCTCCTGCCTTCAATCTTTCCCAGCAGTGGCCAAAGTACTGGAGTTTCAGCTTCAGCATCACTCCTTCCAATGAATATTCAGGACTGATTTCCTTTAGGATGGACTGGTTGGATCTCCTTGCAGTCCAAGGGATTCTCAAAAGTCTTCTCCAACACCACAGTTCAAAAGCATCAATTCTTCAGCACTCAGCTTTCTTTATAATCCAATCCTCACATCCATATACGACTACTGGAAAAACCATAGCTTTGACTAGATGGGCCTTTGTCGGCAAAGTAATGTCTCTGCTTTTTAATATGCTGTCTAGGTTGGTCATAACTTTTCTTCCAAGGAGTAAGTGTCTTTTAATTTCATGGTTGCAGTCACCATCTTCAGTGATTTTGGAGGCCCCCCAAAATAAAGTCTCTCACCGTTTCCATTGTTTCCCCATCTATTTGCCATGAAGTGATGGGGCCAGATACCTTGATCTTAGTTTTTTCAATGTTGAGTTTTAAACCAACATTTTCACTCTCCTCTTTTACTTTCATCAAGAGGCTTTTGAGTTCCTCTTCATTTTCTGCCAAAGGGTGGTGTCATCTGCATATCTGAGGTTATTGATATTTCTCCTGGCAATCTTAATTCCAGTTTGTGCTTCATACAGCCCAGCATTTCTCATGATGTACTCTGCATATAAGTTAAATAAGCACGGTGACAATATACAGCCTTGACTTACTCCTTTCCCTATTTGGAACCAGTTTGGCGTTCCATGTCCAGTTCTAACTGTTGCTTCCTAACCTGCATACAGATTTCTCAATAGGCAGGTCAGGTGGTCTGGTATTCCCATCTCTTTCAGAATTTAAGAGGTGGCAAGAATACACAGAAGAACTGTACAAAAAAGATCTTCAAGACCCAGATAATCACAATGGTGTGATCACTCAGCTAGAGCCAGACATCCTGGAATGCGAAGTCAAGTGGGCCTTAGGAAGCATCACTACAAACAAAGCTAGTGGAGGTGATGGAATTCCAGTAGCGCTATTTCAAATCCTAAAAGATGATGCTGTAAAAGTGCTTCACTCAATATGCCAGTAAATTTGGAAAACTCAGCAGTGGCCACAGGCTGAAGTATGGAGTGTGAATTAAAGGAGGGCAAGAAGATATGTAGTGATGGTTTCAGATTAGAGGATGTAAACTATTTTAGACTGGATAAACAACATTGTTCCACTGTATAACACAGGAAACTAGATTCAATACCTTATAATAAACCATAATGGAATGGAATATATATATAAAAGAATGTCTCTATGTGTATAACTGAGTCACTTTCCTGGACTACAAAAATTGGTATGACGTTGTAAATCAAGTATCCTTCAGTTTTTTTTTTTTTTTTTAAAAGAATGTATGTGGGGTAGAACAGTGAAGAGGTCCAGGTGAGGGATGACCTGTTTTAGCCGAAAGGTGGGAGCAGGTGAGAGAGAAGATGGAGATGGAATTCCAGCTCTGACACTAACAGGCGTGACGGGGCAGTGAGTAAGTCACGACATTTCCTCTCTTTCTAAATATGTGATATTCACAGCAGGATCCAATTCATAGTTATCTCTTAAAAATATTAAATTTCTGTAAATTAGCAGTGTTTGTTGTTTCAGGAAATAACATTGTTGGTTATGCCATAACAATTGAGAAGTAATTTTCCTACTTACTAAAGCTTCATGTTCTGTTTTGATCGTCACATTTTAAGAGAAGTTTTTAGTGCTGAGAATAAAAAACAATGAGATCTTAGACAGGACGAGTGAGGAAAGGTTAAATGAACTGAAATCATTTAGCTTACACAAAAAAGATTCAGTGATAATTTGATGACAATTTTCCAGTGAAAGAAAAGTTACAGAAAAAGACATTGCTAATTATTCTCTCCTTTTGTAAAGATTTTAATGAGAAGAAGTGGCTTAAATTGCTAGGAAGGGGCTCGGAAGTACTGTTGACTGTATCTGTGAGATGTACTAGCATGAATTATAGCCTTTCCATGACTGAAATCTATAAAACTAGGTCACACAGTGATTTGCCATAAGTATTGTGAATTTTCCTTCATAAAGACAGGTGGTTAGACCAGAAGGCCCCTGGAGGTCTCTTCCAACCCTTTCATTCCACCAGAGAAGGGATTAATATCTATTGATTCTTGCTTGGTGACAGCCACTTTCATGATGTCCCTTAATCCTTCCAATATATATGATGAATTGGGATAATTACTCCTGCTTTAGAGAAACAGAGGCTTCCTTCCCCTCCTTCCTTTCCCACACCTTGGAAGGAGCACCTTTTTGCACATGAAAGAAATAATAACTGGGCCCTGAAACTGGGCATCTTTTCATGTGCAGTAGTTAAGTAGTTTATAGTCACAGAGTAAGGGGTTCAGGAAATGAAACTGCATTCCTCATTTCTGCTTGGTTGTGAAAAGCATCCTTTTCCTGGCTAAAGAGATTCAGTCATTCCCACTTAATGCTCAGCCTCTGTTGTCTCCTCCTCCCCTATCTGAGATTACGGCCTATGTAATGCCATGGAGCAGGGTGATACGGGGATTTCACGGTCATCTTCTGACCTTTCTTGTCTGTCCTGATGAGTTTCTGGACCCAGAAGGATCCATGGGGTCAACATCTGTTCCTGCTGCATTGGCTGATGGCATCATTTGCTCCACAGGCCTCAGTTATCTGGGTACCATCATGTGGGTTAGCCTATGCCAGTCATGAGCTTTCTTCAGTTTACTATTAATTTTTTATGCTTTCTGGGACCTAGGGCCTGTTCGATGCTTTGCCTTGTGGCTTTAGATCTGGAAGAGTCTCAGGGGGATGTATCAGGCCCCCTTTCTCTCTCTACTCATCCTACATCCGTTTCTCTTCCACTGCCTGGTATCGTTCGGATGCAGGGCTTCTCTCAGAGGTGGGCAGTCTCTTAGGGCTAAGCCCTGGGCAGAAAGGCCGTACCCCCTGTACTCCAGAGTTCCTCTAACCTGTCTGCCATCTGAGAATGGAATGAGGTGGAGTGTGGCAGAGGCTTGGGTGTTTCATGGGCACATCTAACTCTTTTGCTCTCCTTTTTTGAGTTCTTAACAAATTCCTCTTCCATCATAGCCCATAACAGGTTCTAGGCTCCTGTCTGGGTGTTAGGAAATCTGCTCTTTTCATTGCATATTCTTGCCTGTTCCATATTTTGACTTTCCCAGGTTTTGCTTTTAATCAACAAAAACATGCTTTTTAAAATTCCCCCAAATCTACCAGCAACTTCCCACAGAAAAACCGAGCCACAACTATTTTCTCTTTCAATTTTCTGGCTCTTGTGATGGAAATCATCACTTTCAAGACTAATTTGGGAATTTTTGCTCAAAATTAACACTTCTTTTTTTCACTTGATTGCTTTATCTTCTTTCTTCCAGGACAATAACCCTCAGCTTTATGGTCTGTGTTTACTGTTTCAAGTAATTTTGAAACAAACCTAGAGAAGAGTGCAAAAAACAAAACAAAACAAAACAAAACAGCTACAGCTTATTGGTTTCCTACAAAGTGATTACTGTTGATACCACCACCTACATCCAGATACCAAGAATTGCCAGCACCCTGGGGACTCAGCCCCTCTGAGAGACTATTCTATTCTACCTTCAAAAGTCACCATTGATCCAACTTCTAATACTATAGACTAATTTTGTGTTTTCAAATTTTATAGAAATGAAATCATGGAGGATGCGTAACTTGTGTCTGACTTGTTTAGTTCAAGTTTACAATTTGTGAGAATCATTCCTATTGCTCTGAAAAGCAGTCCTTTGTTCCCTCTCACTGCTGAATACTCCACACTGCATGAATATCCCATGTTCTGTTTATCCATTCTATGACTGTTGGAGATTTAAGCTGTTCCAGTTTTTTGGCTACTGAAAACAACACTTCTCAAATCACACTTGTAAATTGCAGGTGGCACATGGTCTGCACATCTGTTGCATAAATTCTTTGAAGTAGCAGTCTTTACCTTTTAATTGGAGTGTTTAGTCTAGCCACATGATTATTATTTTAGCAGCTTCTTATCTTGTCTTCCTCTAATGCCTTCCCTATTCTGTATTGTCTAAAAATCGACTAGCTCCTGTCATTCAGATTTTTAAACCATTTCACTTGAGAGCTATTGCTCTGGGGATAAATTACAGACTCTACATGGCCTGTAGGATCTCCTATCATGTGATTCTACTTCCTGCATCCTTAGCTCTGCTCTTGCCAAGCCTGCTCACCTTTCCTAATTGAGCTCTTCCATGAGCCGTTTCCTCTGCTTTAAGCATTCCCTTGTCCATCTCCCTTTCTACCCCTCACCATTTCATCTGGCCAATTCGCACTTATTTCTGAAGTCCCAACCTACCATTTCTAAGACAACTGAAGGTTGAGTTGTCACATTCAGAGCATAAAATACTCAAGTGAAATATGGGAGAGTCTGAGCCCATCAACAAAACTACCCAAGTCTGTTCTTCCCAATTCTGATGTATATTAGAGCACACAAAATTCACAACGGTGCTTGGTAGATATGCATACAAGAGTCATTTCAGTTCTGAAACAGCTCCTTTATACACCCCATTAATATCCAGCTTACATGACATTTTCTAGTGACTTATAAATTCCAAGTTTAGTGACAATAAGGACACTAGATACACCATCTCTTAGAAATGACTCAACTACTTCCCCTTGGAAAATACCCCAAGGTTTCCTGTTTACAAAGGGATTTGACAGTGCTAACTGTTGCTAGGCATCTTGAGGAGGAACACAGATTTCAGACTTGGCTAGTCCTCTCCTTTCCAACTTCCTCATGTAAACATTTCCGACCCTCTCCATCTAGACAAGTGTATCAATGCTTTCATAGTTTCTTGTGTTTCTGCCATCTAAGTGATTTCTGATGCAATGCCTGCAACCCCCTCAATACTGTGAACTCCCATTAAAACGGGAATTATACATATTCTATTCACTGTTGTATGTCTGATACCTGGCACCATTGCTGGGACACAGTAGGCTCTCACCAACATTTACGAATTGTTAAATTGTTTAAATGTATCTGCTGTTTTAAAATAAAGTTTTTTGTTTACTCAGTTTGACACTGTTGGTTTTTAAGCTTGTTTGAATCAAGTTTATATATAGTTAACTCTGATGAATGATTCTGACATAGCAGGAAGAAAGATTCATGGGTTTCGTGTACAAAACTTGTCATAATAATTAGATTTTATATTTTCATTGAATATAAGGCATAATATGGCTCTGACCTTTCCAGAGATGTATTATTTATTTCCAGATACATTTCTGCTGAATTTCTATTTTATTGTCTTCTTTCTTTTTGTCAGCTTGAAATTTCTTCTCCATTTTTCTATTTCCATCCTAATCTGTCTGTAATTCATATTTTCTTTTTGTCTTTCTTTAAAATCCATTCCCTTTCCTCAACTTTTGTCACCTCAGAGAATTTAAAAAATTAAGTTTCCCTTGTATTTGAATTTAAGATGGAAATATAAGTGTCTCCTTTGTAGAGTTAGTGGTTTTGATCTAACTGTGTTTCACAAAGGATGGCCTCTGGTTGACTGGTAAGGTTATGCTAAGACTGAAAAGATTACGGGTTCTGGCTGCTTCTAAGCTATGTCAAATAATCTCAATGAAAAGGGATATATTCATGCATTTACCTGAATTCAAATACCTCACTCTAGTGTAATTCATAATAATAATATTGTGTTTATGTTAAAACTGATATTTTCCTAAAGCTAAGGCAGCGTTTGTGAAGGGACTACTATATGGCTGTTACTGAGCTCTTTTGAATTTGGCCCGTGCGCTCTTTCTCGTGTCAGGGAACAGTTCACCTGTTCTCATCCTTTTGCTCTAGCACATTTCTCTATTCAAACGACTGCTATCTCTATCCAAATAGCACTTATAATTTATTTTGGTCTTTGCTGAATAAGAATGCATCATTTATGCGTTTACTCCTCCTCTGTTGTTATCCCATTGCATGCTAAGTCGCTTCAGTCATGTCCTACTCTTTGCCATTCTACGAACTGTAGCCTGCCAGGCTTCTCTGTCCATGGGATTCTTCAGGCAAGAATATTGGAGTGGGTAGCTGTTCCCTTCTCCAGGGGATCTTCCCAACCCAGGGATCAAACCCAGGTCTCCTGCATTGCAGACAGATTCTTTACCATCTGAGCCACCAAGGAAGTATGTGCCAGATACCCTGTCAAAAGCTGGAGATACAAAAATAAATAAAACTCAGGGTCTGCTCTTCCGTAATTCACGGTCTAGGTGTGGCCTTCATGTAACAAATGATTGCAGGGCCGTGAGATAAAGGCTATAATAAGATATGGTGGTGACATTCACAGCCTGTGAAGAGTGAGGGGGACATATGTTTTCATCTGAGAGAGTGCAATGAACTGAGCTCCCTCTCAACAAATCCATTTAAGTGTGCACTATAGAATGATGAAAAAGAGCCATGCTGTGGAGTCTCCCTGAGGACTAAGTTGAACGTGTTGATCCCTGGGATGAGCATATGGCTGAGATCTTCCTTTCATTCTGAGTCGGGTGCATCAAGTCAGTGAAGGCTTGAGGGCTTCTGACTCCCTTTTTAAGCATTATTGGTGAAATATTATACAAGTTATACTCCTGTCTGTGTATATTCATGTCTCTGTATGTTCTGGCCAGTGTATACATAACACAAAGGCAAAACAAAAATGTAAGAGGGCAAAACAAAATAAACAAAGACACATTTAGGTGTATCAAGGAGATAAATTAGGTGATATGACTTCTGGGGCACAAATATGTTTTCAGTCTCAGTATTCTCCTTTTTCTTTAGGACTGAGGGCATGTGGGCAATTATAAAAGAAATAACTACCCTCTCAAAGAGCGGCAGTGCAGGGTGATGGTTAAGAGCATGGGGCCCAGAATCTATAGGGTCTGGTCTCAACCCAGGCAGGGCCACTGACTACTTCAGGGATGCCAGGTACAATATTTAACTCAGGAAAGCCTTAGTTTGCTCATCTGAACAATGGGGACGTAAATGCAATTTTTTTTTTCCTCTTCATAGTATCATTGTGAGGATGACGTGATGCTTGATAATGGGTTAATGCATGTGATAACAGTAATGATGATGAAAAGCCGCCCATGTTACAGTGGGGTCTGACCAGGGGATCCCCTTGGTCCAATGGCTGTCAAAGTTTTCAGCTTTGACATATTAGCATCATGTAGGGCAGGCTTCTGGAGAAGGCAATGGCAACCCACTGCAGTACTCTTGCTTGGAAAATCCCATGGACGGAGGAGCCTGGTAGGCTGCAGTCCACAGGGTCGCTAGGAGTTGGATACGACTGAGTGACTTCACTTTCACTTTTCACTTTCATGCATTGGAGAAGGAAATGGCAACCCACTCCAGTGTTCTTGCCTGGAGAATCCCAGGGACAGGGGAGCCTGGTGGGCTGCCGTCTATGGGGTTGCACAGAGTCGGACACGACTGAAGCGACTCAGCAGCAGCAGCAGGGCAGGCTTCATGGATGTATCCATGTATGAGGTTGTGTCCAAAGAAGAGGCTCCCCCACTTGGAGTAATGCTCCACCGTTGTCATCTTAACACTCTCAAATTGAAATGAGTCCTGTATTTTAATTTGAAAATGGGCCCTGCAAATTACATAGCTGATCCTCACCGGGCAGTGTTTAAAAATCCCAATGCCTGAGCTCCACCCTACATCAATTAAGTCAGAATCTCAGAAGCTGGGATCAGAGAGTCTTCTCATCTTTTAAAGTTCCACAGAGGAGTCTTCTACATAGTAAAGTTGAGGAAACAGTGCCTTGATCTTCTAGCTGATTACTGGCAGTCCAAGGCGGTTTTTGCCTCCGTGGCATATGTCACCGTACTGGGGAAACTTGTTTTAGGTATAAATTTCTAATTCAAGGGAATTCACATATATTTCTTATCTTTGAATCATATCTATATTACACTGTACACACCCATCCATATAGCTGAGGGGTGACTGGCCCTGAAGTCAGATCACAGGAAACTCACTCTCTTTAATCTGTCAAGTGGGCCTAAAATAACACTTATATCAGGACTTCCCTGGTGGTCCAGTGGCTAAGACTCTATGCTCCCAATGCAAACCTGCTTCCTGGTTTGATCTCCGGGCCTGGGTTTGATCCCTGGGTCAGAAAGATCCCCTGGAGAAGGGAATGGCTACCCACTCCAGTATTCTTGTCTGGAGAATTCCATGGATAGAGGAGCCTTGTGGGCTACAGTTGATGGGATCACACAGAGCTGGACACAACTGAGAGACTAACACTTTCACTTTCTTCAGGGAACTAGATCTCACATGATGCGTCTAAGAATTCATATTCTGCAACTGCAACTAAAGATCTCTTATGCCACAACTGAAGACCTGGTACAGCCAAATAAATAAAGTTCAAAAAAAAAATAACACCTACATCACACAATTGTTATGAGAATTTAAATGAGATAATTCATATTAAGTTCCTACCAGAAAGCCTGACACAAAATAGGCATTCAATATATGTGAGCTATTCTTCATGTTACAGTGCCTACAGGCTGTTTTGGCTTGATCATTAACAGGAAACTTTGATGACCTGAAAGACTCCTGTCATGAGAACATCCCTAAGGTACTTGTTTCCAAGTCCACGGTTAGTTATTCTTTAGAGCGTACAAGGCATTTAGTCTGAGGAAGTACAGAAGCTTGAGGCAAGCCACATCATAGCGTATAAAGGCAAGTTGTGAATAATTTACTCATCCTGCCAAGCTGTCAAATTACTGAAGAGTTTTCCAAAGCCCCATCTGACCCAATATCTCAGACCTCTGCACCTTAAAGAATACATGGCTAATTGGAAGACAAAAAACATCCACAACCCACATAGCCTGAGCACATCAAAACATGCCATCTGTCATTCCTATGCTCTTAGTCACCACCCCAGCCAACAAAAATCTCTCCATCATTAACGAACTTATATTTGTTTGTTGATTACTGATCATTATTTTCTGTTTATTCTGATAGCCTTCATTTTTGGTATGAAGATGAGAGAATGGTTGCTGCAATACATTTTTAGAGCCCCAAGTATACTGTGATGCAGATGGATAGGTTTTAAGCCTTAGAGGGGAATGAGGACAAAATGAAATAGAGATGATGTTTGAAGGCATAAACAAACCATGCACTTACAGCCTTAATTTTGCAGTTTGCAATTTTAATTTCCTATTTTCCTCCTTGTGAGGGATTACTTGGCATGTTGCTAGTATCACAGAGGGAAAAAATTATGATTGCCTTTTGGTAGAGAATTGCAAAGAACTGTGTAAATACTAATTTAATTAGAATTCAGCATGAAAGCCAAAAGCCAGAAATTATTTATCTGCCCGACACCTGGTTGACATGCTTACTTGGCATGGTGGTTCTCAACCTGGCAGTACTTCAGGATCGCCTGGTGAGCCTCAGTGAAATCACCCCGAAACTCGGGCCCCGTTTTTGACCAGTTAAATTTGAATTGTTGGAGATGGAGTCTGGGCACCATTTTTTTGCCTTTTTAGTAGACTTAATGGTTTTTTTTAGGTGTGTTAGTCGCTTAGTCATGTCCAACACTTTGCAATCCCATGGACTGTGGCTCACCAGGATCCTCTGTCCATAGGGTTCTCCAGGGAAGAATGCTGGAATGGGTTGCCATTCCCTCCTCCAGGGGATCTTCTCAACCCAGTGACTGAACTTGGTTCAGTTCTAACCCTTGGAAATCACTGATCTGCTGTCTCCATAGTTTTGCCTTTTGCAAATGTCATATAGTTGGAAGCATATTATAAATTGCCTTTTCAGATTGGTTTCTTTCACTGAGTAATATGCGTTTAAGCTTCCTGTATGCATTTTCAGAGCTTGGTAATTCTTTTTAGCACTGTATACTATTTTCATTGTCCAGATGTACTACAGGGTACTTATCATTTCACTTATTGAAGGGCGTCTTAATTGTTCCAAGTTTTGGCAATTACTAAGAAAGCTACTGTGAACATCTGTGTATGGGTTTTTGTATGGTTGTAAATTTTCAACTCATTTGGGCAAATATCAAGGTGCAGATTGCTGGATTGTGTGAGAAGAGTGTGTTGAGTTTTGAAACTGTCTGGCTGTCTTGAAAAGTGGTTGCACCATTTTGCATTCCCACCAGCAATGAATGAAAGTTCCTGTTGCTCCACATTCTTACCACCACTTGGTGGTGTCGGTGTTCTGGATTTTAGCCATTCTAATAGGCGTGTCGCAATATCTTACTATATTTGTATTTCCTGATGAAATCCAGTGTGAACCGTCTTTTTAGATGCTTATTTGCTATCTGTATATCTTCTTGTCCAACTGTTTGTGACCCTATGGACTGTTGCCCACCAGGCTCCTCTGTTCATGGGATTCTCCAGGCAAGAATACTGGAGTGGGTTGCCATTCCCTTCTCCAGGGGAATCTTCCTGACTCAGAGATCGAACCCGGGTTTCCTGCATTGCAGGCAGATTCTTTACCACTGAGCCAGTAGCCTGTTTGGGTATTTGGCCTATTTTTAAATAGGCAGGTTGTTCAGTTTCTTACTGCTAAGTTTTAAGAGTTCTTTGTATGTTTTGTATAATAGTCCTTTATCAGATATGTCTTTTGCAAATATTGCCTCCCAGTCTGTGGTTTGTCTTCTCTTTCTCTTGATGGAGCATCAATTTAAAAAAATCTCCTCTGCTGATTCTACTATGTAGCAGAGTTAAGAACATGGAGCCCCAGTAGAAATGTGAGGGATCCTTATAGAACCCTCAAGGGCTGCATGCTTTAAGAGTTGAGAAGGTACAAAAGAAGTTTTAAAAAACCCCACAAAAACACCACCACCATATTTGATTCCGGTTGGACTGTACCTGTAAGCAAACAATAATGTTGATGTTTCATTTAAAAAGAAAAGCACACACAAACATACCTTCAGCAAAGTAGGAATGAGGACTTTTTCCTGCTAAAAGCAACTTTAGTGCTGCTAGTTCTCTGGCCCTGAGGGCATCATGGCAGCAGAATAAAATCAGCGCAAAACTCAGTGTGGCTTTTTTTCTTTAGTTGTCTCTCACTTTTAGTTTTTCTACACTTAACTCAGGCATTTGGAGTTCCCCTGGCACACCTCAGTTAGACCTGAGCCTCCCTGATAGGCAGCCACACTAGCTGTCCACATTACCCAACGGAGCAGAGAGTGTTTTTCACTCTGCAATGCAATCCACCCTCCTCACTACTGTGTTCAGGTTCCTGAGGGACCAGATACTGTGCCCCCCGCCCCGCCCCAATGAATGTTATTCCACTTCTGAAAGAGACTTCTGCCTTGAACCTGTGCCTTTAGAGAACTTCCTACATAATATGGAAGGAGTTGCCCCTGTACTCTGGGGCTTCCCTGGTGGCTCAGATGGTAGAGAATCTGCCTGTGATGCAGGATACCTGGGTTCAATCCCTGGACTGGGAAAATCCCCTGGAGTAGGACATGGCAACCCACTCCAGTATTCTTGCCTGGAGAATCCCTATGGACAGAGGAGCCTGATGGGCTCAGCTCCATGGGGTGACAAAGATTCGGACACCACTGAGCATACACACAGGCATACTCCTTTGCTGTAATGCCTAAAAGCCTACATTAGTCCAGGACCTGCCTGCATCCTCTGGGGCTCTGACTACTGTTTGATTCTGAAACCAAAGGGTCCCCTAAACTACAAAGGCTGCTCTTCTACGCTGACTCTATATAGAGAGCAACTCTACAAAGAGAGAGAGGGAAGGGGAAAGGATATAAGTAGAGAGCATTTAGTTATCTGATAACCAGTTAGAATGAGCTGCACAGTATAAATGAATTGTATTAAGCTGTGTGAAGTCTCTTCTTCACCCAGTAGCCAGTGATCCTTAGTTATACAAGTCAGATCATGCCACTCCTCTTAGAAATCTCTCACGGTCTCTCAACTCACTAGGAAGAAAGTCCAAAGTCCTTATCATGGTCTACAAGGCTCTGTGGGGTCTGCACCCCACTGGGCTCTGTAGCCCAGTCTCCTGTAGCTCACTGAGCTTCCATTGCACTGGCCTCCTGGATGTTCTTAGGACGCACCAAGCACCTCAGCATGTAATTGCTATTCCCTCAGTCAACAAGATTCTTCTCGGGAGGTTGGCATGATACCTCCCCTCCTTATGGGAGATACAAGTTGATCCTCTTATTTAAGATACCACCTCTCTCCACCTCTGTCACTCTCTCTCCTCTTACCCTGCACTTTGTATTCCTTTGCATTATTTATATCCACTTGACACACCATGGAGTTTTTGTTTATCGTATGTTTTCTCCTGCTAGAATGTGGGGGCTTCCCTGATAGCTCAGTTGGTAAAGAATCCACCTGCAATGCAGGAGATCCCAGTTCAATTCCTGGGTCAGGAAGATCCGCTGGAAAAGGGATAAGCTACCCACTCCAATATTCTTGGGCTTCCCTGGTGGCTCAGCTGGAAGAGTCCTCTTGCAGTGCGAGAGGCCTGGGTTCAATCCCTGGGTTGGGAAGATCCTCTGGAGAAGTGAAAGGCTTCCCACTCCAGTATTCTGGCCTGGAGAATTCCATGGACTGTATAGTCCATGGGGTCGCATGGGATCACAGAGCCAGACACAAATGAGCGACTTTCACTTTCCCACTAGAAAGCAACCTCCCTGAGAGCAGAGGCTTGTCTTGTCCACAGCTGCATTCCCAGTGCCTAGGTTGGTGACTGTTAGACCTGCACTGGTGTCAAGTAAAGTGCACTTGACATTTGAAAGAAGGATCTTTCAAATGACACCCCTTAGCAGAGGTCTTTCTCCAGCATGCTAAGGACAGCTATCCAACATTTCCATCTGAACATCTCAGCATGTTAGAAACCTGTAAGCTGCAGCACAGCCAGGACTCTATTGTTTTGTCCAGCAATTTCTCCCCAGCACCCAAGACAATGTTGGTCTGCAGCCTGTGCTCAATGTGTGTTCATGAATGTTCAGAACTGAACACTCTCCCACAAGCCTAGCCATAAACCCGGGATACCACCTTGTCTTCTCCCCATTCTTCATCTCACACATCAAGTCACGTGTCAGTCTTGTGGATTGTATCCTATTTACATGTGTGAAATACCATAGATCTCTCTAATCCTATGGCCATTACTCTGGGCTTTGTAAGTCTCACTGGCATTATTACAGTAGTTTCCTACCTAATACTTCTATCCTTAACCTAGATTTCCTCTAATTCATTCTTTAGTTGACAGGCTAAAAGAGATCTTGTCTCTTGTTTTATGCTTAAACCTTGTTAATGATTTCACATTGTGCTCAAGATACAGTGCAAACTCTTTAATATGACTGCCACGGAGTACATGATTGATCCCTGCTTTTCTTTCAAATCAGACTCTACACTCCAGACACAATGGCCCAGGGCCCTGCCTTAGCTCTGGACCTCTGCCCAAGGTGTGTGGGGGGGGTTGTGTTCTCACTGCCTGAACACACTTATTCCCTTCTCTCTGTCCATACAACTCACTCCTACGATTGTCCTCAACTCCCTTCAAGAAGGGGTTATGCATCTTGGTTGAAGCACCTCCTCAAACACATGCACTGATTTGTACCCCCTTGTTCCCCATTGTGTCACCTGCACCTAAGCCATCCTGGGTACACAGCAGAAATTTAGCAAATGTTTCTTGATCAGCTAAATCCTATGATGGTGTAGTGATTAGGGTGTGGGGTGGCCAGAGAGCATACGTGTTAAGTTTAAGCATCTAGTATTTAGAGCAAGCCCTGTATCTTCACAATCATCAGTGTCTTAATATGGATGGTGGGAAACACCTGGAGATGGTGAGGGACAGGGAAGCCTGGTGTCCTAGTCCATGGGGTTGCGAAGAGACTGATGTGACTTGGGGACTGAACAACATGGACTGTGTAGGGTTCGCATATGTATCTCTGGGGCCTAACACTGTGCCTGGCATGTTATGAATAAACACTCTGAAAATGTTTGCAAAATGAAGGTTGCATTATGATTGCAGCAGAATTAAAAAAAAAATACACTGTAGCTCAACTCGGGTAAAGAGGTAGGAGAGCTCAGTTGGTAAAGAATCCACCTGCAATGCAGAAGACCTTGGTTTGATTCCTGGGTCGGGAAGATCTGCTGGGGAAGGGATAGGCTACCCACTCCAGTATTCTGGCCTGGAGAACTCCATGGACTGTATAGTTCATGGGGTTGCAAAAAGTCAAACATGACAAAGCAACTTCCACTTCACTTTAATGACAAGAATGAGAACTTAAAAAAATTTCAAATAATTTTCGTTGCTTTAATGTGAACCACTCCTGCTTGTAGTAGAAAGGGTCTTAATGTCAACCACCAAATAATTTCCAGTTTTACCAAATTTTCCTAAGATATTTGAACTGTTTTTAAGGGACATGCAATATGAGTGTGAATATGATGCTCATGGCATAACAATACACACACACACAAATCTTGACTTTTAGGGAGGTAATATGTTATAGTGGTTTCAGTGTGTCTTTCATGTGTCATCCATAGATGCAGGAACTAATATAAATTACTTAATCTCCCAAGTCTCACTTTACTAGATTATAAAATAGGAATAATATATAATTTTAAAATGATGTATTGAGATAAGTACTGTATATAGCACTTGATATAGCAAGCATAAACCATTTTAGAAAGTGTACCTGATTATTATTGCTAAGTATTATTAAAGATAATCCAGTCACCTTTCATGTAATCAAATTCCTATTGAGCAGTAATCCTTTGACTCAACTCTGCCCTGAAGCTCTCTAGTCATCCTTTCATCATCCCTAACCTGTCATATGCTAAAGCTGAAACTCCAGTACTTTGGCCACCTCATGCGAAGAGTTGACTCATTGGAAAAGACTCTGATGCTGGGAGGGATTGGGGGCAGGAGGAGAAGGGGACAACAGAGGATGAGATGGCTGGATGGCATCACTGACTCGATGGACGTGAGTCTGAGTGAACTCCGGGAGTTGGTGATGGACAGGGAGGCCTGGCATGCTGCGACTTATGGGGTTGCAAAGAGTTGGACACGACTGAGTGACTGAACTGAACTGAACCTGTCATAATTCCACTTACATCAGGTCTAGTAATTTAAGGAGGCAAATGTGAAGGATGGGCCTACAATATCCCTAATCTACAGAATTTCTGATACAAAAATATCAAAGATTATGCATTCTGGAAGGAGAACTAGGAAAGCTCTATAGAGATATCTCTAATGGAAAGTGAAAGTGAAAGTGAATTCGCTCAGTCGTGTCCGACTCTTTGCGACCCCATGGACTGTAGCCTACCAGGCTCCTCTGTCCATGGGATTTTCCAGGCAATAGTACTGGAGTGGACTGCCATTTCCTTCTCCAGGGGATCTTCCCGACCCAGGGATCGAACCCGGGTCTCCCGCATTGTAGACAGATGCTTTACCGTCTGAGCCACCAGGGAAGTCACCATCTCTAAGGGAAATAGTATTTAAATTTTTAATACTGGAGACATTATGGTGGGAGTTTCAGCTATTTTAACAAAAGCCATAGATGTAGACTTGTTTGGGGGCAAGAGGATCAGGTAGATATTTTATGAACACTTCCTCAAAAGACAAGCACTCAGGACTGACCAGGGGGTGCATGCGTGTGAGTGACAGTATGCGACATGCCACCCTGAGCTTTTAGTCTATTGAGAAAACTAGTGGGGAAAAACACCAAAATTCTCCACATAAAATAGGTGTTAAATTTTCTGAATCTTAACAGGAGAGAGCAAAGCAGCAGACTTACCAAAAGGTTTTCTCTAAGTTTCCAGTAATGAGTCATTTAGAAAAAAGACATCTGTTGCATCTAGAAATGGACAAATGGGACCAAAACCATTCACTAGAAAACAGAATTTTAACCTATGTTGCAAGCAATTTAACAAGTAGTTTCCAAGACTAAAAATAAAAAAGAGAATTAGATTCGACTCTCATGGCTACCAAACCAATATTCTGTTGCATCATGCCAATTTTATTGTTTTTGTTCTATTATGAGTGCTGATCTTTAAAATTCTCCTGAGACAGAGTGCAATTCTGAATGTCATTCTCATTTGATTATGTGTCATCCATAACTGTTCTCTAAACTTGGTGTACTCATGTATTTGTTCTTCTAAACTGTACTTACATTGAAAATTAGAAGACCAACCTGTCCAAGATTGATTCTCAGTGGCATTATTATGTGATGAAAATATAGTAGGCTTTGTCGTCAGGTCTAATTTAAATCCTAGTTCAGCCACTAATGAGGTGTGGGAATCGAGTTAGTTCCCTTCAACTGAATGGAGTTGCCTCATATGTAACATGGAGAACACAATATCTTCCTTGTAGATTTGTTGTAAAGAATACATAAGTATTTGATGTGCTCATTACAGAGTAGTGCTAAATGTTTTCCCTTCCAGCTTCCCAAACTGTGGGTCAACTCTAATACAGCCTCCTTATAAATATTCTAAAATGCTGTACAGGGACAAATTGTATTATTGATGGAAAGGGAACTTTAATTAGTCCTTGGACTCCAAGGGAGACACGGTCAAATTCTGTTTTCTGATGAAAGGTGTATCAGAAGGGATCTAGAGTACTTGATCATTAATTAACCCTTTGTTTGACATTTGATGTGCTTCCCTTGTGGCTCAGCTGGTAAAGAATCTGCCTACAATGCGGGAGACCTGGGTTCCATCCCTGGGTTGGAAAGATCCCCTGGAGAAGGCAAAGGCTACCCACTCCCATATTCTGGCCAGGAGAATTTCATGGAGTCCATGGGGTTGCAAAGAGCTGGACATGACTGAGTGACTTTCACTTTCACTTTGACATTTGATGGTTCATAGAAAACCGAATGATAATCAAGCACTAATATGCCAGTTGCTTATTCACTGACTTCTATGACTGGCACTTTTTATACAATATTTCATTTAAACCTTAAAATAACTGGACTTAGTTTGCATTTTGATCACCCCTAATTAACAGAGGGAAGCCCTGAGATGCAGAGTTGTACACACTGAAAGTGGCAAATTGAGTGTTTGAGTCTGAAAACTGGATATTTTCACTTCATCACTCTGCTCCCCTCCCCAAATCATAGCCTTTTTGAAATGTGTTAGTGGTTGAAGGTACATATTGCTTTACACACTATGCTCAGTATATTCATATTATAGTTTTAAGAATTTGCTTTATTTTGCTCCCTTCTATGTTAATTTCTAACAATAAATTTTGTTACTTTAAAAATTTGATTTTAACCTGATAGCCTAAGTAACCCAAACTTACACATCTAAATTGTATTTCTCCCTGAATTCCTGCCTTTCTCCTTCGCCTCTTCCCCATCTTTTCCTCTCTTTCCTTTGGTCATGTCATTCATTTAAATATTACACATGCATATACAAGTATACACATATAGAAATATATCAAAGAACTGCAGGTGTCTAGTCAGAAAATGATGCTACAACCAATATGGCTTCCTTCCCAGTTTTACCTGTTACTGGTACTGGGCATTCCACAGTCACTTGTAAACCATGGACATGCATCTCTGATCTTGGCTTCCACATCGTCCCCATGGTTAAAATGTGTCTGGTCTAGGTCAGGAGTAAAAACTCCTTCAATTTTAGATATATACACTCTAAATGAAAGAAATGCTGTCCAGTAAATTGATGGGCAGCTCTTTACTGCCTTTCTTTCTGTGCAAGCAGATTATTAATTAATTTTATTATATTTGGAAATGTTTCACTAACCATTGAACCAAAGCCATTGATCTATTCCTAACGTACCACATCGATACTTGGAAAACACTCTGGCTTAGGTCACCATAAAGGCCCAGAGGTGCAGACAGTTGTGGAACGGAAAAGAATGAAGAATCAACATATATACAAATTAATTGCCCAGAAGTGATATAAAATGAAATTCCAACAAAATATGGATTCCCATGGATATATATATATTTTAGAACAAAGGAAACTAACAACCCTTTATCAGATCAGATCAGATCAGTCACTCAGTCGTGTCCGACTCTTTGCGACCCCATGAATCGCAGCACGCCAAGCCTCCCTGTCCATCACCAACTCCCGGAGTTCACTCAGACTCACGTCCATCGAGTCAGCAATGCCATCCAGCCATCTCATCCTCTGTCGTCCCCTTCTCCTCCTGCCCCCAATCCCTCCCAGCATCAGAGTCTTTTCCAATGAGTCCTCTTCGCATGAGGTGGCCAAAGTACTGGAATTTCAGTTTTAGCATCATTCCTTCCAAAGAAATCCCAGGGCTCATCTCCTTCAGAATGGACTGGTTGGATCTCCTTGCAGTCCAAGGGACTCTCAAGAGTCTTCTCCAACACCACAGTTCAAAAGCATCAATTCTTCGGCGCTCAGCCTTCTTCACAGTCCAACTCTCACATCCATACATGACCACAGGAAAAACCATAGCCTTAGAAGTAAGTGTCTTTTAATTTCATGGCTGCAGTCACCATCTGCAGTGATTTTGGAGCCCAGAAAAATAAAGTCTGACACTGTTTCCACTGTTTCCCCATTTATTTCCCATGAAGTGGTGGGACCAGATGCCATGATCTTCGTTTTCTGAATGTTGAGCTTTAAGCCAACTTTTTCACTCTCCACTTTCACTTGCATCAAGAGGCTTTTGAGTTCCTCTTCACTTTCTGCCATAAGAGTGGTTTCATCTGCTTATCTGAGGTTATTGATATTTCTCCCAGCAATCTTGATTCCAGCTTGTGTTTCTTCCAGTCCAGCATTTCTCATGATGTACTCTGCATATAAGTTAAATAAGCAGGGTGACAATATACAGCCTTGACGTACTCCTTTTCCTATTTGGAACCAGTCTGTTGTTCCATGTCCAGTTCTAACTGTTGTTTCCTGACCTGCATACAAATTTCTCAAGAGGCAGATCAGGTGGTCTGGTATTCCCATCTCTTTCAGAATTTTCCACAGTTTATTGTGATCCACACAGTCAAAGGCTTTGGCATAGTCAATAAAGCAGAAATAGATGTTTTTCTGGAACTCTCTTGCTTTTTCCATGATCCAGCAGATGTTGGCAATTTGATCTCTGGTTCCTCTGCCTTTTCTAAAACCAGCTTGAACATCAGGAAGTTCACGGTTCACGTATTGCTGAAGCCTGGCTTGGAGAATTTTGAGCATTACTTTACTAGCGTGTGAGATGAGTGCAATTGTGCTGTAGTTTGAGCATTCTTTGGAATTGCCTTTCTTTGGGATTGGAATGAAAATTGATCTTTTCCAGTCCTGTGGCCACTGAGGAAACTTTAAAATAAAAACTCAAAGAAAGAAAAGCAGAACATAGAAAAACTGAAAATAACAAGATGACAAAAAGTACTAGGAAAATATTAAAGTAAAAGAAAGTATGGCAGTACTAATGCAGAAAAACTATATTTCTATGAAGTACTATACTGCGTCATTCTGGGATGAGAATATTAGATGAGACAGAGATACTGCATATTTTAAAGGTAAAAGAGACTTTATAGTAGACAAGTAGATTTGGCTTATATATATCTAAGTGCATAGCTATAAAATATATAAGGCAAAATATTATAAACACAAGAAGATGCATATCTAGAATTATTGTAAAAAATTAACACATATTTCTCAGAAATTAAGTGATAAATAAAGGATAAAGCAAATTAAATAATATAATTACAAACTATATCTAATAAACATATAGAGAACTTTTATAGCCAGGAACTGAAAATATATAGTCATTTTAAAAAATATATGGATGTGGAAAGTCTCACTAAGGAATTGCTGCTGCTGTTAAGTCACTTCAGTCCTGTCTGACTCTGTGTGACCCTATGGACTGCAGCCTGCTAGGCTACTAGTTCACTAACTAGTTCACTAATGAGTCTAAGGGAATACCAGCCCATTATACTAGTCCACTAACTAACTATAAAAAATATTAAAAGTAGTGAAATAAGGAGTATTTGATCATAATAAAATCAAATAAAATAACAGAAATTTATAGGAAAACTAATCACTTAGATACTTAATCTTTTCTGAATAAATTTTGGCTTGAAGAGGAAATCAAAAGAAATTAAAATTTATATTATAAGCAAAGACAAATGAAAACATAATTTATATATAACTGTCATATCAAGGTCATACAGCACATAGGCATATACATACCACAGAGTGCTAGACCCTAACAGAGAAAATGCATCTCTGTATTTAAAGATGATAGAATTGGAAAAGTCAAAAAACAACAAAACTGTTAGTTGTCTAGATTCAATGTCAACATACAAAATTGGTATCATTTTCTATACATCCAGAATAGGCAATTTAAGAAGTCAATAGAAAAGAATCTCATTCACAGTAACAAAAATCTTTAAGTTCTTACAAAAAAATTAACATTATGTAAAAGTTGGCTTAAAGCTCAACATTCAGAAAACTAAGATCATAGCATCTGGTCCCATCACTTCATGGCAAATAAATGGGGAAACAGTGGCAGACTTTATTTTCTCGGGCTCCAAAATCTCTGCAGATGGTGACTATAGCCATGAAATTAAAACATGCTTACTCCTTGGAAGGAAGGTTATGACCAACCTGGACAGCATATTAAAAAGCAGAGACATTACTTTGCCAACAAAGGTCCATCTAGTCAAGGCTATGGTTTTCCAGTAGTCATGTATGGATGTGAGAGTTGGAGCATAAAGAAAGCTGCTGCTGCTGCTACATCGCTTCAGTTGTATGCGACTCTGTGTGACCCCAGAGACGGCAGCCCACCAGGCTCCCCTGTCCCTGGGATTCTCCAGGCAAGAACACTGGAGTGGGTTGCCATTTCCTTCTCCAGTGCATGAAAGTGAAAAGTGAAAGCGAAGTCGCTCAGTCGTATCTGACTCTAAGTGACCCCATGGACTGCAGCCTACCAGGCTCCTCCGTCCATGGGATTTTCCAGGCGAGAGTACTGGAGTGGGTTGCCACTGCCTTTTCCAAAAGAAAGCTGAGTGCTGAAGAACTGATGCTTTTGAACTGTGGTGTTGGAGAAGACTCTTGAGAGCCCCTTGGACTGCAAGGAGATCCAACCAGTCCATCCTAAAGGGTATCAGTCCTGAATATTCATTGGAAAGACTGATATTGAAGCTGAAACTCCAATACTTTGGCCACCTGATGTGAGGAACTGACTCATTGGAAAAGACCCTGATGCTGGGAAAGATTGAGGGCACGAGGAGAAGGGGATGACGGAGGATGAGATGGTTGGATGACATCACCGACTCAATGAACATGAGTTTGAGTAAACTCTGGGAGTTGGTGATGGACAGGGAAGCCTGGCATGCTGCAGTCCATGGGGTCGCAAAGAGTCAGACACGACTGAGTGACTGAACTGAACTGATTCAAATCCTATCTGAACTAAGCTACACTACCTTAATGAAAGGCAAAAAAGGGAGACTCGATGAATGTAAAAGAATACCATGGGGAGTACCACGGGGAGACTCAGCATTGGAAAAATTCACAAATTCATGATTTGATTCCTTTTCAATTAAAATCACAATAGAAAATTTCATGGAATTTGAGATCCAGATCCTAAAGTTTTTCTATAGGAGAATATATAGAAAATTTGGTAAAATAAAAACAAGAGGAAAAAGTAGTAACAAATTTCAAAATAAGCTATAAACCTAAGTAAGGTAATTAAGGTAAAGTGGTATTAGGGCAAGAAAGAGAGGAATGAAGATAGCAAATCCAGAGCCCATCCCGTATATTAAGGAATGTTTTTGGTATTAGAGTGTCAATCCAAATGAATTCTCCCTCAAACTGCTCTGGGAGAGGTGTTGTTTGATTTTCTGAAAGTAGCACTAGAGAAACACACATAGAAGTATTTCTATTGCCTTCACGTGGGTAAGACCTTCCTAAGCAAAGCAGAAAACACAGAAATTATAAAGGAAAAGATTACAAGATTTCCAACAGATGAGATAAAATATATTGTACAATAGAGGATACCATAAAACACAAATGACCAAAAGGGAGAAAATATTTGTTACAAATGTAACAAAGAATATTCAAAATATACAAAGAGCTCTTTTAAAGCAGTTATAAGTCAGTAAATTTAAAAAAATGACAAAGAACATGGAAAAGCAACTTACAGAAGTAAATAATAGAAATAGACACAGAAAGAGAATGTTCAACTTTATTAGTAATAAGAAAATTGGAATTTAAAATAGCGTGAGCTTTGGGGGGACTTCCCTGGATGTCCAGTGGTTAGGACTCTGAGCTTCTAATGAGGGGGCTGGGGTGTGTGAGTTCAATCTCTAGTCCCTGCCAGGTCATGCAGTCAAAAAAAATTTTTTTTTAATTTTTTTTGGGGGAATCATCAGTTTCAGTTCAGTGCCATCCAACCATCTCATCCTCTGTCATCCCCTTCTCCTCGTGCCCTCAATCTTTCCCAGCATCAGGCTCTTTTCCAATGAGTCAGTTCCTCACATCAGGTGGCCAAAGTATTGGAGTTTCAGCTTCAACATCAGTCCTTCCAATGAACACCCAGGACTGATCTCCTTTAGGATGGATTGGTTGGATCTCCTTGCAGTCCAAGGGACTCTCAAGAGTCTTCTCTAACACCACAGTTCAAAAGCATCAATTCTTCAGTGCTCAGCTTTCTTCACAGTCCAACTCTCACATCCATACATGACTACTGGAAAAACCATAGCCTTGACTAGTTAGAAGTGTTCAGTTCAGTTCAGTTGCTCAGTCATGTCCGACTCTTTGCGACCCAATGAATCGCAGCATGCCAGGCCTCCCTGTCCATCACCAGCTCCCAGAGTTGACCCAGACCCCCATCCATCAAGTCAGTGATGCCATCCAGCCATCTCATCCTCTGTCGTCCCCTTCTCCTCCTGCCCCCAATCCCTCCCAGCATCAGAGTCTTTTCCAATGAGTCAACTCTTCGCATGAGGTGGCCAAAGTACTGGACTTTCAGCTTTAGCATCATTCCCTCCAAAGAAATCCCAGGGCTGATCTCCTTCAGAATGGACTGGTTGGATCTCCTTGCAGTCCAAGGGACTCTCAAGAGTCTTCTCCAACACCACAGTTCAAAAGCATCAATTCTTCGGCACTCAGGCTTCTTCACAGTCCAACTCTCACATCCATACATGACCACAGGAAAAACCATAGCCTTGACTAGCCGGACCTTTGGTGGCAAAATAATGTCTCTGCTTTTGAATATGCTATCTAGGTTGGTCATAACTTTCCTTCCAAGGAGTAAGCGTCTTTTAATTTCATGGCTGCAGTCACCATCTGCAGTGACTTTGGAGCCCAGAAAAATAAAGTCTGACACTGTTTCCCCATCTATTTCCCATGAAGTGATGGGACCAGATGCCATGATCTTCGTTTTCTGAATGTTGAGCTTTAAGCCAACTTTTTCACTCTCCACTTTCACTTTCATCAAGAGGCTTTTGAGTTCCTCTTCACTTTCTGCCATAAGGGTGGTGTCATCTGCATATCTGAGGTGATTGATATTTCTCCCAGCAATCTTGATTCCAGCTTGTGTTTCTTCCAGTCCAGCATTTCTCATGATGTACTCTGCATATAAGTTAAATAAGCAGGGTGACAATATACAGCCTTGACGTACTCCTTTTCCTATTTGGAACCAGTCTGTTGTTCCATGTCCAGTTCTAACTGTTGTTTCCTGACCTGCATACAAATTTCTCAAGAGGCAGATCAGGTGGTCTGGTATTCCCATCTCTTTCAGAATTTTCCACAGTTTATTGTGATCCACACAGTCCAAGGCCTTGGCATAGTCAGTAAAGCAGAAATAGATGCTTTTCTGGAACTCTCTTGCTTTTTCCATGATCCAGTGGATGTTGGCAATTTGATCTCTGGTTCCTCTGCCGTTTCTAAAACCAGCTTGAACATCAGGAAGTTCACGGTTCACGTATTGCTGAAGCCTGGCTTGGAGAATTTTGAGCATTACTTTACTAGCATGTGAGATGAGATCTGACAGAATGTGGTCCACTGGAGAAGGGAATGGCAAACCACTTCAGTATTCTTGCCTTGAGAACCCCATGAACAATATGAAAGGCAAAATGATAGGATACTGAAAGAGAAACTCCCCAGGTCAGTAGGTGCCCAATATGCTACTGGAGATCAGTGGAGAAATAACTCCAGAAAGAATGAAGGGATGGAACCAAAGCAAAATGAATACCCAGCTGTGGATGTGACTGGTGACAGAAGCAAGGTCTGATGCTGTAAAGAGCAATATTGCATAGGAACCTGGAGTGTCAGGTCCATGAATCAAGGCAAATTGGAAGTGGTCAAACAAGAGATGGCAAGAGTGAATGTCGACATTCTATGAATCATCAGTTTAGGAAAATCTTTAAGACTGATGCATTTAATGTAGGTGAAAGTGTAGAGGACTGATTACTCTCCTGTATTGCTGATTGGAGTGTAACTAGGTTAAGTCTTTTTGGAAGTCAGTTTAGGAATATATTTCAAGTGTATGATATATATGTTCTTTGAGTCAGTAATTACTTTTCTTAAAAGTAATATGTCCTAGAATACTTCTGGAAGCTATGTGTAAAAACATCTTCATGATGGTGCTCTTTGAAGTGTTGTTTGTGACAGAAAAATTTTAGGAACAACCGAGATGTCATTGATAGACTGATGTAACTAAATCATGGTACAGATATATAGAGGAATCATATGCAGCTCATCAGTGTTCTCCAACTTGAATCATATGTGGATTTTTCCTAAAGGGATTTTTAAAAATTAATTCCCAAGGTAGCATGAGGAATACTTTACAAGTACAGACTTTAAATATATAAAATTATCTTAAATGGAAAAGAATCAGTTTATGCAATTATATGTTTAAAACAACATTTTTTAAGAAAACAAATTCAAGCTATATATTTGTTCTCTCTCTGAATGCATAAAAAAGATGAAAAATACATGCCAAACTGTTAATATTGGTTACTTTTAGGATTTGAATTAAGATGAAGAAACATTTAGCAATATTTTGAAAAACTCTACATGATTCTGCTGTGTTTTGCTTATATTTCAGATTGTGTTATTTTTTTTTTAAGTATAGAAAATGAATAAAACCCTATTATTCTAGGATTTACTTTAATCTTAAGAAGTTTACCCTGGGATGGGAGTTATGAGATTTAAGAAGCAGACCAAGCCACACTTAATCCAAATATATCAATGTAAAATGAATTTTTCATTAGTGATCTCTGAAACCAAGTAGTCAAAGCATTACATTCGTGAGAAAAGTCAAACATTCCTTGTTAGCTTTTTGAAGTGTCATTTGTCACTCCACCTAAAATATTCAGGTACTAATCTGCCTTATCCCCTTTCCTGCTGTGGACAGAAAACGTTTAGCATTCATTTTGTCACATAAGAAAAGTGCTCCATGAGAGAGTTTAATAGTATGAGCCCAGGCATCTCAAAATCCACTACAGTTGAAGGACCAGGAACAAATCAGAAGACAAAAAAGGTTACTCCATATAAGTCTACCTTCTGTTCTAATATAAACATTTCACACCTGGGTATATATTTGAAAAAAGGGAAAACACTAATTGGAAAAGATACACGCACCTTAATGTTCACAGAAGCATTATTTACAACTGCAAGAAACAGAAGCAACCTGTGTCCATCAACAGATGAGTGAATAAAGAAGACATGATATATATATATACATATATACACACACACACACACATACATACATACATACTAGTCATAAAAAGATTGCAAATTTCCCATTTGCAACAACATGGATGGAGTTGGAGGGTACTATGCTAAGTTAAATAAGTCAGAGGAAGACAAATACTGTAAGATATCTCTTACATGTATAATCTAAAAAACAAAAAACTAGTAAATATAAAAAAACAGAAACAGATTCACAGATACTGAGAACAAACTAGTAGTTACCAGTGGGAAGAAAGAAAGAGGGAGGGGCAAGACAGAGGTAGGGAATTTGGTTTAGTTCAGTTCAGTTGCTCAGTCGTGTCTGACTCTTTGTGACCCCATGGACAGTAGCATGCCAGGCCTCCCTGTCCATCACCAACTCCTGGAGTTTACTCAAACTCATGTCCATTGAGTCGGTGATGCCATCCAACCATCTCATCCTCTGTCATCCCCTTCTCCTCGTGCCCTCAATCTTTCCCAGCATCAGGGTCTTTTCCAATGAGTCAGTTCCTCACATCAGGTGGCCAAAGTATTAGAGTTTCAGCTTCAATATCAGCCCTTCCAATGAATATTCAGGACTGATATCCTTTAGGATGGACTGGTTGGATCTGCTTGCACTCCTAGAGACTCTCAAGAGTCTTCTCCAACACCACAGTTCAAAAGCATCAATTCTTTGGCACTCAGCTTTCCTTATGGTCCAACCCACATCCATACATGACTACGGAAAAAACCATAGTTTGACTAGACGGACCTTTGTTGGCAAAGTAATGTCTCTGCTTTTTAATATGCTGTCTAGGTTGATCATAACTTTTCTTTTAAGGAGCAAGCATCTTTTAATTTCATGGCTGCAGTCACAATCTGAAGTGATTTTGGAGACAAAAAAAGTAAAGTCTCTCACTGTTTCCATTGTTTCCCTATCTGTTTGCCATGAGCGATGGGGCTGGATGCCATGATCTTCGTTTTCTGAATGTTGAGCTTTAAGCCAACTTTTTTGCTCTCCTCTTTGAATTTCATCAAGAGACTCTTTAGTTCCTCTTCACTTTCTGCCATAAGGGTGACATCATCTGCATATCTGAGGTTATTGATATTTCTCCTGGCAATCTTGGTTCCAGCTTGTGCTTCACCAAGTCCAGCATTTCTCATGATGTACTCTGCATATAAGTTAAGTAAACAGGGTAATAGTATACAGCCTTGACATACTCCTTTTCCAATTTAGAACCAGTCTGTTGTTTCATGTTGAGTTCTAACTGTTGCTTCCTGACCTGCATACAGATTTGCTTCCTGACCTGCATACAGATTTCTCAAGAGGCAGGTCAGGAGGTCTGGTATTCTCATCTCTTTAAGAATTTTCCACAATTTGTTGTGATCCATACAAAGTCTTTGGCGTAGTCAATAAAGCAGAAGTAGATGTTTTCCTGGAACTCTCTTGCTTTTTCGATAATCCAATGGATGTTGGCAATTTGATCTCTGGTTCCTCTGCCTTTTCTAAATCCAGCTTGAACATTTGGAATTTCACAGTTCACATACTGTTGAAGCCTGGCTTGGAGAATTTTGAGCATTACTTTACTAGTGTGTGAGATGAGTGCAATTGTGCAGTAGTCTGAGCATTCTTTGGCATTGCCTTTCTTTGGTATTGGAATGAAAACTGACCTTTTCCAGTCCTGTGGCCACTGCTGAGTTTTCCACATTTGCTGGCATATTGAATGCAGCACTTTCACTGCATCACCTTTTAGGTTTTGAAATAGCTCAACTGGAATTCAATCATCTCCACTAGCTTTGTTTGTAGTGATGCTTTCTAAGGTCTACTTAACTTTGCATTCCAGGATGTCTGGCTCTAGGTGAGTGATCACACCATCATGATTATCTGGGTCATGAAGATCTTTTTTTAAATAGTTCTTCTGTGTTTTCTTGCCACCTCTTCTTAATATCTTCTGCTTCTGTTAAGTCCATACCATTTCTGTCCTTTACTGTGCCCATCTTGCATGAAATGTTCCTTTGGTATCTCTAGTTTTCTTGAAGAGATCTCTAGTCTTTCCCATTCTATTGTTTTCCTCTTATTTTTTTGCATTGATCCCTGAGGAAGGCTTTCTTATCTCTCCTTGCTATTCTTTGGAATTCTGCATTCAAATTAGTATATCTTTCCTTTTCTCCTTTGCCTTTCACTTCTATTCTTTTCATAGCTATTTGTAAGGCCTCCTCAGACAGCCATTTGGCTGGCCTTTTTGCATTTCTTTTCCCTGCGGATGGTCTTGATTCCTGCCTCCTGTACAATGTCACGAACCTCCATCCATACTTCTTCATACACTCTATCAGATCTAATCCCTTGAATCTATTTGTCACTTCCACTGTATAATTGTAAGGGATTTGATTTAGGTCATACCTGAATGGTCTAGTGGTTTTTCCCTACTTTCTTCAATTTAACACAAAATATATATAAATTCCTAACTTGGAGGGCAGGAATTAATATCTCCATTTTATGGCTGAAACTGAAATTTAGAGGACTTTAGTGCCAAGTAACATATTAGTTTATGGTTTCTTATTGGTGCCAAAAAGCGGTAATCAAGGGAAGGTGTGCAATGTTTTCAAAAAGAGTGCTTTTGCTGGTCTGAAAAACATTCAGTTCAAATTAATGGAATAGCAATTCACATAGTAATAATCAGGTTGTATCAAGAAGTCCGTCAATTTTTCAGGGCAGGCATGGTTAACATTGGTGGTGCTGGGGTGGGCAGCTATCAACATGCTATGATGGGTGGGAAACCAAAGATCTTCCTGCCCAAAGAGGCTTCTTCTCCCATCCTTTCTGAAAAATTCTCTTGGAGTTACTTGTATTGTCATTTTCTCCAAGTGGATCTGGCAAATGAAATAATGGTTCATTGGATTGTGTGATACCTTAAACTCCTTTGCAAAGTAACAATTTATTTTTTATTTTGATTTGCGGTCTGTCTGGTGGATCTAGAGCAGGGGGTCTCCCTGCTTCAGCATGATCAGGGATCATCCGGTGAAGCAGTTAAGGTAGATTAATAATCATAATCTACAGATGATTAAAGGTTAAGTGGCAAAATAAGGGTTCAAATCTGTGTCTTACAATCTCAGTCATGTCCTTTATGGATTCCTACATCACTTATCCATTCTCAGCTGAAATCATCTTGGTTATTTTTCAACCTATTAATATTCTTTGACATTTTCATGTTTGTTCATAGTTTGTGCTTTGCTCATAAAATTCCCTTTTCCTTAAAAAAAAAAGGCATTTTTCAGTTTTTTCTCTAGCTCAAGATTTTACCTATTTTAAGGACCTGCAGATGGTGAGTGCAGCCATGAAATTAAAAGATGCTTACTCCTTGGAAGAAAAGTTATGACCAACCTAGATAGCATATTGAAAAGCAGAGACATTCCTTTGCCAACAAAGGTCCACCTAGTCAAGGCTATGGTTTTTCCAGCAGTCATGTATGGATGTGAGAGTTGGATTGTGAAGAAAGCTGAGTGCCAAAGAATTGATGTTTTTGAACTGTGGTGTTGGAGAAGACTCTTGAGAGTCCCTTGGACTGCGAGGAGATCCAACCAGTTCATTCTGAAGGAGATCAGCCCTGGGATTTCTTTGGAAGGAATGATGCCAAAGCTGAAACTCCAGTATTTTGGCCACCTCATGGGAAGAGCTGACTCATTGGAAAAGTCTCTGATGCTGGGAGGGATTGGGGGCAGGAGGAGAAGGAGATGACAGAGGATGAGATGGCTGGATGGCATCACTCACTCGATGGACCTGAGTCTGAGTGAACTCCGGGAATTGGTGATGGACAGGGAGACCTGGCATACTGCAATTCGGGGTCGCAAAGAGTCAGACACGACTGAGCGACTGAACTGAACTGAAGGACCTTTCTTAAATGGTTCCTCTTTTGTAACAGCTGTCCTGATATCTTTAGAAAAAATTTCCTATACACTAACAATGAGAAAACAGAGAAATTAAGGAAACAATTCCATTCACCATTGCAACGAAAAGAATACTTAGGAATATATCTACCTAAAGACACAAAAGACCTATATATAGAAAACTATAAAACACTGGTGAAAGAAATCAAAGAGGATACAAATATATGGAGAAATATACTGTGTTCATGGATCAGAAGAATCAATATAGTGAAAATGAGTATACTACCCAAAGAAATCTATAGATTCAATGCAATCCCTATGAAGCTACCAACGGTATTTTTCACAGAGCTAGAACAAATAATTTCACAATTTGTATGGAAATACAAACACCTCAAATAGCCAAAGTAATCTTGAGAAAGAAGAATGGAACTGGAGGAATCAATCTGCCTGACGTCAGGCTCTACTACAAAGCTGCAGTCATCAAGACAGTATAGGTACTGGCACAAAGACAGAAATATAGATCAATGGAACAAAATAGAAATCCCAGAGATAAATCCACGCACATATGGACACCTTATCTTTGACAAAGGCAAGAATATACAATGGAGAAAAGACAATCTCTTAACAAGTGGTGCTGGGAAAACTGGTCAACCACTTGTAAAAGAATGAAACTAGAACACTTTCTAACACCATACACAAAAATAAACTCAAAATGGATTAAAGATCTAAACATAAGACCGGAAACTATAAAACTCCTAGAGGAAAACATAGGCAAAACACTCTGACATAAATCACAGCAGGATCCTCTCTGACCCACCTCCCAGAATGTTGGAAATAAAACCAAAAATAAACAAATGGGACCTAATTTAACTTAAAAGCTTTTGCACAATGAAGGAAACTATAAGCAAGGTGAAAAGACAGCCTTCAGAATGGGAGAAAATAGCAGCAAATTAAGCAACTGACAAAGAATTCATCTCAAAAATATACAAGCAACTCCTGCAGCTCAATTCCAGAAAAATAAATGGCCCAATCAAAAAATGGGCCAAAGAACTAAACAGACATTTCTCCAAAGAAGACATACAGATGACTAACAAACACATGAAAAGATGTTCAACATCACTCATTATCAGAGAAATGCAAATCAAAACCACTATGAGGTACCATCTCACGCCAGTCAGAATGGCTGCTATCCAAAAGTCTACAAGCAATAAATGCTGGAGAGGGTGTGGAGAAAAGGGAACCCTCTTACACTGTTGGTGGGAATGCAAACTAGTACAGCCACTATGGAGAACAGTGTGGAGATTCCTTAAAAAACTGGAAATAGAACTGCCACATGACCCATCAATCCCACTACTGGGCATACACACCAAGGAAACCAGAATTGAGACACGTGTACCCCAGTGTTCATTGCAGCACTGTTTACAATAGCCAGGACATGGAAGCAACCTAGATGTCCATAGGCAGACAAATGGATAAGAAAGCATTGGTACATATACACAATGGAATATTACTCAGCTATTAAAAAGAATACATTTGAATCAGTTCTAATGAGGTGGATGAAACTGGAGCCTATTATACAGAGTGAAGTAAGCTAGAACGAAAAACACCAATACAGTATACTAACACAGATATATGGAATTTATAAAGATGGTAACGATAACCCTGTATGCGAGACAGCAAAAGAGACACGGATGTATAGACAGTCTTTTGGACTCTGTGGGAGAGGGCGAGGGTGGGATGATTTGGGAGAATGGCATTGAAACATGTATATTATCACATGTGAAATGGGTCGCCAGTCCAGTTCGATGCATGATACAGGATGCTCGGGGCTGGTGCACTGGGATGACCCAGAGGGATGGGATGGGGAGGGAGGTAGGAGAGGGGTTCAGGATGGGGAACACATTTACACCCGTGGTGAATTCATGTCAATGTATGGCAAAACCACTACAATATTGTAAAGTAATTAGCCTCCAATTAAAATAAATTTACATTAAAAAGAAGAGAAAGAACTTACCCCTTATTCTGTGTGATTCCAGAATAGTTTGCAGATCTCTAGGTTAAAAAGTTTCTCACTGTGGCTGTACGTATGTCAAGTCACACTTGAGAATGGGGGTTGCCTTGAGCTTTCACAGGGCACACTGTCAGGGCTCAGTGGCAAATTATTACTTCATAAATGAGCTTTCATTATGTATATAATTCACCGACTGCAACTGGCATGGGTCGATAACTTGGAGAATGTGCCATCTCTCAGGAGATAATGCTTGCACACAGACAGCTGACACCTGAAGGATCTATAAACACCACCATTGCCTTAGATCACAAAGTTTGATTTTAAAAAACTGGCCTTTGGAGTTTAACAGGCTCTGCTTTAATCAGATCACATTCATTCTCTCATTCGGGGAAATGGATTTTAGCCTGAACAATCATTTATTCAATCATCCACAGAGGACAGCTTAGACTTAGATGCATGCAGGCTATTTGGTCATTCAGGTTTCAACCTGTTTTTGATGCTGGAGGCTGCTCACACAGTGAAGTCCCAGCTGGGAAGCTACATGGTGCACCTGCAAGGTTTCGGGACCAGCTAAGCCCAGCTGCATCTGACTAGCTGACAGGGAAGAGTCACTGGCAATTTCTGGAGGTGATCTAGAAAAGCCTCACTGTGAGGAGCTCACCCACAATGAAGGAAAAGTTAAGGAATGAAATTTTGGTGTGAGAACAATGGGGCATTTTGAATTGGGGAGGAGTGTGACTTCTGGCCCAACCCTCATGATATCAATTAAGTTATCTGTGAACTCAGACCACAACCATTTTCCTTTTTGGGCTACTTGCATCTGATGACGGAAATTACCATAGACTTTTAGAGAGATGATTTCCAAATTGCTCAAAATATAGAGATTTCCCTATAATTCCCTAAGTGTGTAAGCTACTCCCAAGCAGTTCTTGGTCCCTAGCTCCTCTCTTTCCTACAACCACTTCCTCAGAAAAACAATCTCCCCACATGCCTCCTAAGCCCAGGGCTGCTGGCTGCCTGCCATTCATCACCCCTACCCCCTTCCAGCTCAAATTCTAATTTTGCTTGGGTATTTATGCCTGAATCGCACAGTGTACACAATTAACAGGAGACTGACACAATCCCTGGTACCAAGGGTGGATAATAATTAGTCTCAAAGAACCATCACATGGAACTCTCTTGGCAACAGTTACTAATGCAGGAGTGGACTTCTGACTTCAGTTGGCTCCACCAGCCTAAAGTGAAAGACTTAGATTCCTTCCTTGGGCAGTGGTTTCTCTCTCTCCCTCCTTCTAGAAGAGAACAAGAGACTATATGGCTACAGTTGCCACTGCCAGTCATCTTAGGACCAAAACAGGAAGAACCCTTAGGATAAAGCAAACACTCTAGAGTGGAGCAGAAAGAACAATATGGTCTCTGGCATCGTAGCTTGAGCCCATGAATCAAATCACCCTGCAGTCGACTGCCGTACTCTGTGCTGTGTGAAATAATACAGTTCCTTATTGTTTAAGTCCAGATGAGTCATGGCTTCTCTTATGGCAGTTGAATCAGTACCAACGGATATATTACACAAACAGCTAATTACAAAATTGTGAGTTCAGAATTTTGTGGCGTACTCAAACAAAACAAAGTTAACCTGACTCATTTAGTGATTTACACAATTGTCACACTCCACAATTAAATGTAAATTATAAACAATGTGCACAAATGACTACTTTTCCAGGGAAATGGCTTGAGAATGGGACATGGAGCAATAGAAAACTTATATTGTTCAGAACTGTGGATGGAAATCTTCTATCCTGCTCACTTCTAAGAAAAGGAGCTACATATACATTTGTGATCAATAATTAGCTCCCAATTGGAAAGGGGCTGTTGCTTATTGAGTACTTACTGGAAGCCAAGCAGTGTCCCAGGTGCTTTGTATACAGTTGGAGTCCTGCAGTCATTGGGCTCAGTAGACGTGGAGTCACTAACTGGTTCCCTCAGTGATCTTGCTGAATGCAGCCTATGATGAAATGAAAGGGCAGACTGAGTACACGTCTTCCCTACTCTGCTGCTGCTAAGTCGCTTCAGTCGTGTCCGACTCTGTAAGACCCCATAGATGGCAGCCCACCAGGCTCCCCCGTCCCTGGGATTCTCCAGGCAAGAACACTAGAGTGGGTTGCCATTTCCTTCTCCAATGCATGAAAGTGAAAAGTGAAAGGGAAGTCGCTCAGTCGTGTCTGACTCTGAGCGACCCCATGGACTGCAGCCTACGAGGCTTCTCCATCCATGGGATTTTCCAGGCAAGAGTACTGGAGTGGGGTGCCATCGCCTTCTCCGCTTCCCTACTCTGCTTCACCCGGATTCCACACTTGGATTCCCCAAAATTACTGTTCTCTTAGTGAAATCGGTTTTTCCCAATGCACAACCACTATACCCAAAGGAGCCCGTTTCAGAGGAACTTCTGAACTATGGTATCAACATCAGCCCCTCCACACAAACTCTTAGGTTCTGGTGTTAAGTCTTGGTCAAAAGCCAAAATAGCTACCCTTTTTGGCAGGGCAAATTTATTTCAAGTGTTCCTTTTTCAGGGCAAACACTACCCATGGAATGGACCCTAGTCCCTCTTTCTTTACTGTTTCTTTGCCGCCTGGTGTTGGGCCCCATTTGCCTCCCACATTGACTTCTTCAGTTTTAATGTCTCCTCTTTGCTTTTCCCCAGGAGACCCTTAACTAAGACCTTCTATTTCTGCCAGCTAGGCACTGGGTGCTCCAGGGAGCCCAGTCGCATGCCTCTCTGCTTTATTCCTCACCTTTCTTAGAACTGACTGCTTCTACCAGCTCTGCTCTCTGTGAAGCACAAGGAGGTGACGACGAGAGGGTTTTGAATCATTACAAGTAGGGCAGGCACTAGGGGAAGGATGAAGAGCAGTGCCGAGGCCAGGGAGTGGAAAACCCAGGGGAACCCACCACTGGGCTGCGCCCTGCAGGCCTGCAAGGCCTGTACTTGCCCCACTTTAAACAAGAGCCCAGAGTCAGTTAGAGACATCAGGGGCTTAATGGAGCGGGGTGGGGGCGGGGGGCGCTTACTTGTCTGAAGCAAGGTCCTGGAGCAACACCCCAGTGTGTGCGGCAGAAGTGGCGGCTTTCTTCTCTCTCTGTGGAGATTGCAGGTTAGGAGGGAAATTGACATCAGGTGGGCTCATTAGCTACCAGGGAAACCAGCAGAGGGGCACGCCCCTTCCCGCCCCTTTGATGAGAATGATCACCAGCTGGGGCCTGGGGCAAGTACTCGGAAGGTCGGTTGGAGAGAGGGGTTAGGGTATAGGTGAAGCAGGCACTGGTCAGTCAGGGGATGGACAGAGAGCAAGAGAGCAGCCATCTTGAGTGGCCTGACTACACGCCCGCTTTCAGAAAACAGTGCCCCCTCTTTCCCTAGGGGCAATTTAGTAACCCTGATACTGGATTTTCTACTTTATGTCCTTTCTGAGCCAGGCTAATGTTTCAGCGACTGCACCTGAACTCCAAGTTGCTTGTATTTTTATCTTCTGTTTGCAAGTATCTGGGCTCCTATATTTTGAGATGCATTGACTTCTGATTCTTGTAGTCCTTCAAGCCCCCCTTGGAGCTCCTGGAGACGCAGGTGCTTCCCCTGCTTCTGCTCTTGCAGTTATTAAGAGGCCCATGCTGCTCAGTTATTTAGTCATTCATTCATATTCATAGAAAAACATAAAGGCAATTTGCTTAATTACAGTGGTTGATGCTGCGATGTGTCTCCCAATTTTCTGTGTGTGGTTTATCTGTGTAACAGGCACTCTGCATGAATTCAAGACCTTTAATCACTGGGGAACTTTCTCCCAGAGCAGTAATATGCAAAGAGGGAAATTGACTTCCAGGATTCCATCTAAAGAGAGCTTTTTTGACTCTGGGCTTACTGGGTTCAGGGGGCCTGGATGAGCTGCCGCTGTGTGATTTGAATGTGCAGACCAAAATTAAGCTTCTGGTTTACCTTCTTCATCTGCTAATGAAAGTTCTAGTTTGTTTACCTGCAGGTGAAGGTTTAGACTTCGCCCTCTCTGGAGATCACTGCAGAAGAAGGGGGATGAATAATTGGATGGTCTCGAAAACATGGGAAGAGAAAGGCTACAGGCTTTCACCATAAAACCAAATTTTGTGAATCTATCAGTTAATGTTTACAGATTGTGGGGAAATAGAGTGTACCCTGTGGCCTCCCTCCAAATGCACTGAACAAATCCAGTTCTGGTCTAGATTTGTTGAGTAGAATGCTTTGTGATCTTTGTGCAGAGTCTATAGGTTTTCAAAATAACAGCTGGGAAGTAGAATAAATATCATCTAATACACTTGCTTTTAGCATCTTAAGAACTAGATCCTCCTGTTTGACTTCAAAAAATTCCGTTAGTTAGTCAAACTAAGCAGACTTTTTTCTTTCCAGTCATGTACGGTCTAATGACAACAAATACATTTCATTCCACCTCTGCCCCCACTCATGCCCCCTGAATGCTTGAGGCTACTATTGAGATATGATCATGAAGCCAAGACTGATCATGTCTGAAGCTGCTATTAGTGTTCCTTGTTTGGGTAGGATTGAACTAAGATCTGAAGTAAGCTAAGGATCCCTTGAGTTTTTCTTCTTCAGCATTTCTTCATAAAAGTTCCAGAAAGAAGAAATAAAGTAGCATATCTACTTTGTTCCTCAAATCTAATCTGTTTTCAATATGGCTATAATTATTATGGACCCTAAACTGGGATTTGGCTTCCCTGGGGACTCAGTGGTAAAGAATTTGCCTGCAATGCAGGAGACATGAGTTCAATCCCTGGGTTGGAAAGATCCCCTGGAGAAGGGATTGGCAACCCACTCCAGTATTCTGGCCTGGAGAATCCCATGGACAGAGGAGCCTGGTGGGCTACAGTCCATGGGATTGCAAAAGAGTCAGACATGACTGAGCAACTAAACAACAACAAGAAACTGAGATTTAGTCTCCACTCTTGTGGGTCAATGCTTTTCATTATTTACATTTATGAGTGGATTCATATTAAAGGACAAAAAGACATCAGAGATGGAAAGCTTTGTGATGAGTGTCTGAGAGGAGAGGTGGGGAGAGGCAAAGGATTATGGTGATTGTTTTTTTGGCCTTGTTTCCAGGCTGAACGGAGAAGGAAATGGCACCCCACTCCAGTACTCTTGCCTGGAAAATCCCATGGATGGAGGAGCCTGGTAGGCTGCAGTCCATGGGGTCACGTAGAGTTGGACACAACTGAGTGACTTCACTTTCACTTTTCACTTTCATGCATTGGAGAAGGAAATGGTAACCCACTCCAGTGTTCTTGCCTAGAGAATCCCAGGAACGGGGGAGCCTGGTGGGCTGCCGTCTATGGGGTCGCACATGACTGAAGCAACTTAGCAGCTGCAGCAGCAGCAGCCAGGCTGAATCTGATCTTCCTGTGAGAGAATGCTCACAGGTGGATACTGAGAGCTTATTTTTATAGGAATCATTGCTACCCACAGAACATAAGCAGGAGTATACAGAACCAGGACTATTTCAAAACATGGTATAAATTAGGAGAAAGATGGGGAATTTTTTACAGATCAGGAAAGAAGTGGAGGCTTTTTGTTTTGTTTTTTTGGCAACTTTCTAAATCTTTATGTCTTTTGAAGTCAGAAGAGATGTTCCCTTGGGCACATCTACATAGTCATGATGTGAACGGGCAGCCACATCAGCGAGGAGATACTATCTCGTTGTTTTGCGTCATTAGAGAGGCTGAAGTGGAAGACAAATAAGACAGATCCTGAGCAAAGTGACACACTCCCAGGTCTGCAAGAAATAACTGAAGGGGAGACTGAGGCATTGGTGTTAGGACAGTTGATCGGCCAGGGAAATTATGTACTAATGTTATTGTGACTTCATTTGTATCCTTTGGTGAAGCCCAGGAAAATCCAGAATACATTTGCTTCTATTTTAGACACAAATGCCTATTTGGGACACCAGATTCAATTTGTTTGGAAACTGAGATGCTGTACTCTTGCCTTAGGGCTCTTTGAGTTAATGTCACATTACTGGCAGACAAGATCGTTCTTTTTTGCTTCATTTCCATTGTTTCAGCATATTTGCACTCAATGTCTTTTTCTAACATCTGATGAGAAGGACTTTTCTACTTGTTTTGTGTTGTGTCAAAATAGGAGGTTGTAGAACGTGGTATCCTCTTAAGCGTGATAGACTGAAGAGGTCTAAGATTTAGAGTCAACTTGCAATCTATACTCTTAGAGGTTATTCTCTGTGGTATAAAATGCTTTCTGTCCATTAAATTTAATTATTCAATAAACATATTTATTCACATCCATTAACAGGTACTTTTGGAAGGTCCATTTTGTGCCAGTTAGTGTTTTAGTCACTGCACTTTACTCGACCATGGTGAGCAAAAATGTGTCTTCATTGATTTTCACAGCATTTTTAGGAGATTTGGGAAAGAGGACTATGCTATTTGGTAAAATCCCACTAAACTAGTTACCTGGGGGGATTGAGGAAAATTTACATTGCTGAAGGTGCTGCACCTCATAAGAACAAATGTTTTGGAAGGTAGATAGGGGTAGTGGTGGCAAGGTTGTTTTACTCTTGAATAAAGATGATTCAAAGAACCTACTCTTGTTCACTCAATGTTCAGTGCTTCAAGTGGTATTTTTTATTTTTCTCATATTCTCCAAGTGTGAAAGATTGAAGTCATTAAAGCAAAGCTTGAGATTTACTTAAGCAAGCATTTTCTTGTACATGGCAAGATAATCTTTATCAAATGGAGTCTGTTTCCTAGAGCAGTGGCCCCAGGAATGATCCAAATCCACGTCTACAAGAGTTGAACTTTACAGTCTGTATTTTTGCCCTGCCTCTTCCAGGTAAAGTTGGCCATCACTTGGACCAACAAAGGTAATGGAGCAATTTGCTTTGCAATTATGTCCACAAGTATCTGAGTTTATTTTGCTATTGTTCAAAAGGGGACAGACACCTGAATCAGTTCAGTGTTGTCCACACCTTAGCCGCTTGTTTAAACCTCATGGTTTTTTGTCTTATCTAATATCAACCCTGGGTTGGGAAGATCCCCTGGAGGAGGGCATGGCAACCCACTCCACCATTCTAGCCTGGAGAATCCCCATGGACACAGAAGCCTGGTGGGCTACAGTCCACGGGGTCACAAATGGTAGGCACAACTGAGTGACTAAGCACAGTATCGAAATCAAGTCAATACACTGACATCATTGACATTGTAAATCTGATGAGCTAGTCACATTTTCTCCAATACACATTAAACTTACTATTGAAATGGAAAACATCTATCTCTGTGTTACAATCATCTCATAAAACCACACTGGTACATGTTGAGTGCCACTAATGTTTTTCTGAGCAGGTGGTTAAGAGTCAAATTGCACCAAAATGAAATATTTGGAAGACAAAGAAAACTAAAGAGCCGGTTCTTTCCGTTTGATGCTTTATTGCTCACAATACACAGATTGGAACAGACACACAGTTTCTCACAGCAGAGCACACAATGCTGTACTTTCTTAAAGAAGAGTCTTTGTCCTACAAGGACACAGAAATTAATTCCCGGGTGATGAAATGAGTCAGCATACAACATTCTAAAACTGATAGGAGGAGGCCAACACATTCAGGAGAACATCAAAAGCAACATGCAAGTCCATGATGTCACAAGTAATCTGAAACTAATCACTACATGCTTGTCAATACAGGTTTAATCTTGAAGCTTAAGTTCATGAAGGGTCTAGGTCCCTGAGCTAGCTCTGATGACTATGGTTGGCATAATTGGATAAATCCAGAGTTGTTAAGGACCCCTGAATAATGTACCAGGTATAAATATTTAAAAATGGATGGTGATGATATAGATTAGAAACAAAGATACATGTATATACATATATATATACACATATTTTTCACTTCAAAAATTAAGACTTATAAGAATACTTTTAGAATTACAATGCTTACAAGGCAAATAGTGTAATATAGCTTCTATACATAATAAACAAAGCTGACTTATATGTGTTTTAACTCTATATTCTAGTGTATAGGTGAATATTTCCCCAAATATAAGCACATGTAGGTCCTTGACTTCCTTTACTTTTCCTTTCCTTGGAGCTTTATTGGTGGTGGCAAATATTAAGACAGGCTGCTGCTTTAATCTCCCATGAAATGGACTTTGGATGCATATCCTTAATATCCAGAGCGTTGCTCTAAAAGTTATTTGTATCTTCTTGGGCTCATTTATCTTATTTCTCTCCCATGAACTGTCTTTCCTTTAACTGCCTAAATCAAACATATCCTTGAAAGAAATCCTGTGTTCTCTGCACAGTCCTCCTTAATGACTCCAAGTGCCAAAGATGCCACTTTTCCTCTGAAGAATTCAATTGTTTGTAATCTGAAATCACACGATTTGGCTTCCAAATATTTATTCTGTACTTCTTACATTTCCATGTTAATATGTTATCACTAGACTGTAATCTTCTTGAGGGCAGAGGCAATGTGTCAGTCTTGAATTATTAAATTAGGATGTGGAAGTACCATTGAAATTGCCAAGCACTATGCATATGTAAGAAATTGTTCAACTCTCATCTAGCACACTTAATGTAGTACCTTTCACTGAGCTGGGTGATGGATGGATGGCCTGGGTGCTCAGTCATGTCCCGCTCTTTGTGACCCCATGGACTATAGCACACCAGGCTTCTCTGTCCATAGGATTTTCCAGGCCAGAATACTGGAGTGGTTTGCCATTTCCTACTCCAGGGAATCTTACTGACCCAGGGATCGAACCCATCTCTCCTGTATCTCCTGCATTGCAGGCAGATTCTTTACCACTGGCACCACCTGGGAAGCCCCAAGAGCTGTTTAAAAAATAAAAACCAGATAGAACTAGTTCTCTTATTGTGTAAACAAATCTAGAGGCAAATTGGACATCAGCAGAAAATTTTAAAATGTATTTCATAGCTTGGAATTCATTGGTTCATTCCTACATTTAACACTTAGGGACATTATCCAAGGTTAGATGATTTGTGGAATACAACAATGATAGATGTATTCTTGAAGAGTTTTTCATATAGTTTGTTTTTTAAGAATTATGATAAATAAGAGCCTCGAAGATCTCCATTGGGGACATGACTCAATGGCTTTCTTTTTTTAAAGTGTATTTTATTATTATTATTTTTAATGTTTTCAGGGGACCACAGGCTTCAAAATTACCTAATAAATAAGAATTTGGGGACAAGGTCAAATAAAGCACATTTTAAGATAAGCTTTCAGATAATTCTTATTTATATTAAAGTGGGAGTGGTTTCTTATTCTTGGCTAAGGAATAAACATTTAGCCTCCTTATTAGGGCATTTTGTGCCATCTCAGGAATACAGATGTTCTTACTAGATTCTGAATTAAGAACTGTGGTTAAATGAAAGCTTACTCTACTGCCACACTGTATTCTTTTCTGGAGAGTCTCCATCTTTATCAATATCAGTCCATAACTTTCTTGAGAAAGTTCATCCGCTCTTTTTTGCAAGTCAGAGAATAGCCACGTGGACAAGAACCAAGGCCATTGTTCTGTGAGAAATGAAATAATCATGCATGGGTGTGGCTTCGGGGCTCAAGTAGGTTGCAGGAGCTTTAGCCAACTGAATTGCTTATCCCATTCATTTAACTTGTATAATTTTCTAAGTGCTTCTATTTCCATTATATCAGTTGAGAATGTGTAGTATGGACTTGACACAGATGCTCCTCCACAAGGGTATATAGGTGATTTTGCTGTGGATTTGCTGTTTATTGGCCATAAAACTGTTTTTTGTTTTCTTGCAGGATCCAGATTTGACAGCTCTCACAATGTGTTGTCCCAGGTGAACCATTTCATCCAGATTTTTACTTTTTCCAGACGTAATTTCTAAAATATAAATCAGTCACTTCATATTGAATTTGCCATAAATGTGCTCGGTGTAGAAGAATGTAAACAGGTCTGAAAACATTGTCTACAAACATTCTTGGCAACTCTTTTCAAAGAGATTGCTTGAATATTAAAATCAGAACCATATGATTTAGTTTATATTAGAATAGTCCATTTGGTTCTAATATCTCCATAACAAAACTATTCCTCAATGGGCATTCTTGTAAATGAACTTTTCTGCTGAATAATTTGAGATTATAGACCAAACATAAAAACAAAAATATTACAGGGCCATATCTAACCTTGTCCCCCTTGTGATCAATGAAGTTAAGAACTACATTAATCAATACTTCCAGTTATAGTTCATAAAATAGAATCACAACCTAAATGATCCTAATTGCTTCTTTAAAACACTTCTGATGTCTCTAATTCATATTCTAAATATTGCCAAACTGTTTCATCTTGAGATAATATCATATTGCTTTGTCATGGAAGTCAATATAGTTTCCTCATTGGGTTGTAAAATTCTTAGAAATGGGAAAAGCCTTTTATTTTCTTAAATTTCTGTGGCAGTTCATCACATGTGGAGTTTTCTTTTATTTGTTTCTCAATGAAGCCCTGAAATGCCTTACCTCTACTTTAATCTGTGAGGGAGAAATCTTTATCAAACAGCTCAACTCTGTACGTGACTCCCCACCATGAAAATGAGGACATAACTTAAATAGAAACTTTAGAAGCATCCGTTTTTCCACAGTTTGAACATGACTTTATGAAACATAGAAGTATTCAGAGCAATAAGATATATATTTATATATACATACATATATTTGAAAGTTTTGAATATATATCTTTGATACACTTTTACTTAAGACAGTTCATGTCCAGGTTTAGGCTTCAATGAAGTCAGATATAACTGATTGCTCTGAGGAAAACCATTATTTGTGGAAGGAGAAGAGTTTGATATGGGAGGTGGATAAGGAGAGAAGAATATATTTATTACTACAGAGTACAGTAAGACTTCTTCATGTGTATTACACTAAAAACATACTTGGCCAAATCTTGGTTCTGATGGTCATTTACTATGGACAACTACAGATAAACAGAAAACAAATTGCTAAAGATGTTCATCCTCTGCTTCTTCCAAGGAGAACAAGTAATTCAAACGCTAGAAATAAATGTTCTTAGAACTGGATGGACTGATGGTCTGTGGTGACTCCATAACTTACACCCAGTTCTCTTAGTCCATGAAAAACATTCCTACTCTTTTGTGAGTTGCAGTTGAGAGATGTAAATAATGTTGAATATATTATTAACAGAATTCATAGAGCCATGGGCAAACTATTTAAATTTTCTTTTTTTTCTCCAAAAATTAATCTCTTCCCCCTTCTTTCATGTCTATATATTTAACACAGTTTAGAGTGATGTATCTCTTCATGGACCACAGCCTTGTTGTGGTGAAGAGCCATGTGTAGCTCAATGAAACTATGAGCCATGCAATGCAGGGCCACCCAAGATAGATGAGTCAGAGTGAAGAGCTCTGACAAAACATGATCCATTGGAGGAGGAAATGGCAACTCAGTCCAGTATTCTTGCCACGAGAACCACATGACACTATGAAAAGACAAAAAGATATGATACTTGAAGATGAGCCCCCACCTCCTGCCACATGATCAGGTGTCCAATATGCTACTGGGAATGAGCAGAGGCCAATTATTAATACAAATAGCTCCAGAAAGGATGAAATGGCTGGGCCAAAGCAGAAACGATGCTTAGTTGTGGATGGGTCTGGTGCTGTAAAGAACAATATTGCATAGGAACCTGGAATGTTAGGTCCATGAATCAAGGTCAATTGGGTGTGGTCAGGCAGGAAATGGTAAGACTGAACCCTGACAACTTAGGAGTCATTGAATTAAAATGGATATGAATGGACAGATTTACTTCAGATGAGCATTATAGCTACAACTGTGGGCAAGAATCCCTTAGAAGAAAGGGAGTAGCCCTCATAGTCAACAAAAGAGTCTGAAATGCAGTGCTTGGGTGCAATCTCAAAAATGACAGAGTTATTTCAGTTCATTTACAAGGCAAATCATAGTAATCCAACTCTATGCCCCAACCACTGATGAAAGAAGCTGAAGTTGAACGGTTCCATGAAGACCTACAACCCCTTCTAGGATGAACAACAAAAAAAGATGTCCTTGTCATCTTAGGGGATTGGAATACAAAAGTAGGAAGTCAAGATATAATCCTAATAACAGGCACATTTGGATTTGGAGTGAAAAATGAAGCAGAACAAAGGTGAACAGAGTTTTGTCAAGAGAACACACTGGTCATAGCAAACACCCTCTTCCAACAACCCAAGGGATGACTCTACATATGGACATCACCAGATGGTCAATACTGAAATCAGACTGATTATGTTCTTTGTAGCCACAGATGGAGGTCTATACAGTCAGCAAAAACAAGACTAGGAGCTGACTATGACTCAAATCATGAGGTCCATACTGAAAAATTCAGGCTTAAGTTGAAGAAAGTAAGAAAAACTACTAGGCTATTCAGGTATGACCTAAATCAAACCTCTTACAATTATGCAGTGGAGGTGATGCATAGATTCAAAGGATTAGATCTGGTAGACAGAGTGTCTGAAGAACTATGGACAAGAGCTTAATAACACTGTGCAGGAGGCAGTAACCAAAACCATTCCAGAGGAAAAAAAATTCAAGAAGGAAATGTAGTTGTCTGAAGAGACTTTATAAATGGCTGAGGAAAGAAGAAAAGTGAAGGGCAAGGAAGAAAGGGAAAGATATACCCAACTGAGTGCAGAGTTCTAGAGAATAGCAAGGAGAGATAAGAAAGCCTTCTTAAATGAATAATGCAAAGAAATAGAGGAAAAACTAGAATGGGAAAGACTAGAGATCTCTTCAAGAATATTGGAGATATCATGGGAACATTTCATTTAAGGATGGACACAAAAGGATAGAAATGGTAAGGACCTAACAGAAGCAGAAGACATTAAGAAGAAGTGGCAAGAATACACAGAAGAAGTATACAAAAAAGGTCTTAATGACCTGGATAGCCATGATGGTGTAGTCATTCACCTAGAGCCAGACATCCTGGAGAGTGAGGTCAAGTGGGTTTAGGAAGCATTACTGTGAGCAAAACTAGTGGAGGTACCGAGTTCCAGCTGATCTATTTAAAATCCTAAAAGTTGATGCTGTTAGAGTGCTACAGTCAACATGTCAGCAAATTTGGAAAACCCAGCAGTGGCCACAGGACTGGAAAAGGTCAGCTTTCATTCAAATCCCAAAGAAGGGTAATGCCAACAAATGTTTAAAATACTGCATAATTGTGCTCATTTTACCTGCTAGCAAGGTTATCTTCAAAATCCTTCACACTAGGCTTCAGCAGTGTGTGAACTGAGAACTTCCAGATATACAAGCTGGGTTTTGAAAAGGCATAGGAACCAGAGATCAAACTCTCAACATTTGTTGGGTCATGGAGAAAGCAATGGAGTTTCAGAGAACAATACTCTTCTGCTTCACTGACTATGCTAAAGCCTTTGACTATGTGGATCACAAAAAACTGTGGAAAATTCTTCAAGAGATGGGAATATCAGAGCATCTTATCTGCCTCTTAAGAAACCTGTATGCACATCAGTTAGAACCAGACAATGGACTGGTTCAAAATTGTGAAAGGAGTACATCAAGGCTGTATATTGTCACCCTTCTATTTAACTTTTATGCAAAGTACATCATTTGAAATGCCAGGCTGGATGAATCCCAGGCTGGAATCAAGATTGCTGGGAGAAATATCAACAATTTCATATATGCAGATGATACTACTCTAATAGCAGAAAGTGAAGAGAAACTAAAGAGCCTCTTGATGAGAGTGAAAGAGGAGAGTGAAAAAGTTGGCTTGAAACTCAAAATCAAAAAACCTAAGATCATGGTCCCATCTCCTCATAGCAAATAGGAGAAAAAGTGAAAGCAGTGACAGATTTTATTTTCTTGGTCTCCAAAATACTATGAATAGTGACTGCAGCCATGAAATTAAAACACACTTGCTCCTTGGAAAGAAAGCTATGACAAACCCAGACAGTATATCAAAAAAGCAGAGACATCACTTTGCTGACGAAGGTCCCTGTAGTCAAAGCTATGATTTTTCCAGTAGTCATGTACAGATGTGAGAGTCGGACCATAAAGAAGGCTGAGTGCTGAAGAACTGATGCTTTTGAACTGTGGTGTTGGAGAAGACTCTTGAGAGTCCCTTGGACTGCAAGGAGATCCAACCAGTCAATCCTTAAGGATATCAATCCTGAATATTCATTGGAAGGACTGATGCTAAAGCTGAAGCTGCAATACTTTGGCTACCTGATTCAAAGAACTGACTCACTGGAAAAGACCCTGATGCTAGGAAAGATTGAAGGTAGGAGAAGGGGGCAGCAGAGGATGAGACAATTAGATAGCATTACTGACTCAATGGACATGCATCTAAGCAAACTCCAGAAGATAGGGGACAGAGGAGCCTGGTATGCTACAGTCCTTGGGGTCACAAAGAGCCAGACATGACAGACACTAAACAACGATAACAATGGTGATGTAACTCTGATTCTTTGAGTAGTTCAAAACCATGTGGATTCGGCATTACCAAGATATGTCTTCATTGTTATTTCATTATAAAAATGAAACAATTTAAGTATCCATTTAGTATTGAGTTACACTTGTTTTATGACTGTAGTTTCCTTTGATTCAACTAATTGTTTAGCTCAAAGCAGCCATTTGTTTTGGTTTATTGTCAAGTTACATTGTTTTATGCATTTGGGTTGTTTAAGAATAATTATAGACTTTACACTTTTCTCATTTCTCTTCATCATTTAGAATATTTATGTTGGAGAGAAGTTCTAGAAATACAATACTGATGGAGAAGTCTGAAGTGGAAATTTATGTCTGCTTGTTTTATTAATCATCTGTGCCCTTTACCTAATTACCTTAGGTGCAAGATCTAACCAAAGACACTCAGCAATTAAAGGTATCAGAAGTAATAAAATAACTCAAGGATTTTTATTAGGTGAGGCCTTAATAACATTACTTCACTCCTTCATCAATTTTTAATGTAGCTTTTTATTTTTCATTTGATCGTTTGTTAACTTTTGGTTATTTAAGGCAATATTTTTGATTTAGTACAGTGTAATAAAGAATACCTTAAAAAGTTAGATTGCTGCTGCTACTGCTGCTGCTAAGTCGTGTCCGACTCTGTGCGACCCCAGAGACGGCAGCCCACCAGGCTCCCCCATCCCTGGGATTCTCCAGGCAAGAACACTGGAGTGGGCTGCCATTTCCTTCTCCAATGCATGAAAGTGAAAAGTGAAAGTGAAGACGTTCAGTTGTGTCTGACTCTTAGCGACCCCGTGGACTGCAGCCTACCAGGCTCCCCTGTCCATGGGATTTTCCAGGCTAGAGTACTGGAGTGGGGTGCCATTGCCTTCTCTGAAAAAGTTAGCTTGATGCTGTGTAAACCCAAATATCTATTGGATATTGCATGGGAACATTTAACTTCATAATGGCATTTGTTTTAGAGTGGAAACACTATGAACTGTGTTTTTCATAACGGCATTTGCTTTAGAGTTGAAACACTATGAACTATGATCTTTTGAATTTCCCATGTGGTCTAAAACTAACAGATTATTAGCAAATAACTTTTTAAGCATTAAAACAAAAACTGAGCCCATATATTAAGCTTCCAAAGATAGGAAGAGTATATTATATTCTGTGACTAACATATAAAACTAATCATAATATTTTTCAACATCTAATTATTATCATTCTGCAAAGTATATATATATATATATTTATTACTTATGCCATCAGGTCACAAGAACGTTAATCAGCATGCTAGCTTGAAAAAAAAGGAAAAGAAAAAAAAAAGACATTTCTTCATTTTCTCTCCCTAACATTTACACAGTTTAGGGAATTAATCCCTGATCCCTGGTCTTATCATAAGAAAATCACAGCTGTAGTGAGACTGTGATGAAGACAATGCTGATTAAATATCTACTAGCATACCTGAGACGTAGTAGATGTTCAAAGACAGCAGTTCTTTCCTGTTATCAAAAAAACCTAGCATGTTACAATCCCCGTGTTAAGTAACTTATGGAACTCCAAGCATGTGTTTGTATGCACCCACACACATGCGTGTGTGATGTGGGGTTGGGTCACTCTAGTGCTCTATCTATACGATTCCAAATTCAGTCTTTAATCCAGGATGAAAAGTCAGTTAAAATAGATTTCTTTGTGTCATGCATATAGATTTTTAGGGCATTTTCTATAAATGTTTGCTTGCATTTTTTTACTGCCACAGTGACAGGATAAGAATGTTTTCATGGAGTAGATGAGGCCAATTTTCACCAAAGCATATTCGGGATTGAGGTTTTAGATGGCCGAGTCTCCATGAAGTGGCATTCAAAAGCTGAGTCACATATTCCTCATAAACAAGGTATTTGTGTGGGTAATGCTCATTAGCAATAGGTTTCAGAAAAAAGTCACAAGGTAGGGATATACCCTGGAGAGGGAAAATGCCAGTCTTTGCGGGCACTTAAAAGTGCCCAGTACTTTTCAACCCAATCATTAAAATTCAGCTATTGCTGAATCAACACCGAGGGCCATTTTGACACTGGGAGATACTGATTAGCCAGATCTTAGTAGATGAGTCAACTGAAAGGGATTAAAGCAGGATCTGAGAGATTCACATTTACGTCTCTCTAATAATCACTGGAATAGAAGAGCAGGCCTAAGTTGTAACTGTGAAGACATATTAGCAGTGAGATGAAATCAATTTTAGCTCTATTGAACATAAAGCTGACAAAATTTTTCATTGCTTTGATTTAGAATCTGTAAACAAAATATCACAATCACAAGCATTTGGGAAAAGAAAGAAAAGAAGAACCCACAAAAGACAAGCAGGAAAGCAGGAAAGACACTTGCAGACAAGTTAAAATCCAGTGACTACTATGCTCATTGGGGTCTTCATCTGGAAGTGTAAAAGTCAGTCTTTGGTCACTTAGCATAGCAACTGAGCTTTTGAGAATGTTTCAGACTTTTAAGCTAGATTCAGCTAGAAGGATTTGCTTGACATGGCTCAGTAGTTTATACATGGGAATGGTCAAAAATAGGATTTTCTTCCTTAAAAGTTTCAGAGGAAAAAGTAAAACCTTGCACTTGTCTTGGTTATACTTTTCAATATTGATTATGTGTCTGTATCTTCACAGTTATTTAATCTAGTTATTTCTCCTGTCTTACCCATCATTTTGAAGGCTTGAAGAGTATAGAACTGGACTTATTTAAATATCAAATTTACATGTATTCTCAATTAGTAATTTTGGTTATGTTGAGGTTTTGGTTATTTATACTAAAGCTGAATGATGACCATCTACTTTATAAAATATAAAAAAATCAACTCAGAATTTTATAGGCATTATGACATGTTCAAGCAGTAAATATATTTGTCTGAAATCTCATTTTTACTCAACAAATAAAATGTTTTTTTCTATATTTCACTGTAGTTTCAGATATTCATGAAGACAGCACTGTACATTATTAAAGTGAAATGCTAAGTGAAAACATTAAAATTTTTTATGTTGCCAGATTCTCAAATGTATAGATAATCTGGAGGGGGTGAGAAAATACATTTGATAAAGTTATACTGAATAGGTAAATCGATGCCTTGATTTTATCTAAAATTCACAGCCCCAGAATATACAGTGAAACGTCACTAAATGAAAAGTTTCTACCATCTGGATCTTTCACAGATCTGCTCAATTTTTTTTGTGATGTATATTTTTTGATATGAGAATGAAACAGAATCATTCTCACGGGATAGAGTACCTCAGGCCAGGATTAATTAGAGCATCGGCAAAGAATTTGTCTGCTCTGTCGTCACATACGAGTATTGGCTGTTTCCTCTCTTGGGTTGATAACTGCACAGATTCTCATTTTCTTTATCACCCATTTTCTCTACTCCATCAATCAACTTTGGTTGAAGGTTATTTCAGAAGCCAAGCAGGTGTCATCAAAAGACACCTTTGTGGCAGACAAGTAAGTGTCAGTGACGGTGATGTCATCCAGCTCTGTGCTGAAACGGTCGGACTCCTTGATGACGCTGTAACTTAGGGCCACGCTGTAGTTAGCCGGTTTCTCCACTGGCTTCTGCTTACAGTTGCAGAGCTTTCTGAAGGCCGCACGAAATTTCTGGGACATGAGATTGTAAATCACTGGGTTGATGGCACTGTTGAGATAAATGCAAATTCTGCAAAAGAGCAGGAACCAATTTTCTTGGAAAGGGCTGGAGAGAAATGAGTTGACAACCACAAGGGTTCTGTAGGGCATCCATAAAAGGGCAAACAGGATGACAACCACTGCCAGCATCTTGGTGACCTACGGAGAAACAGAAATGCAGTGCAAACACACATTAAAACAAAACAGGTCCAAAGTATGAAAATAAGACGACTCCCTCTCTGCCCTCTTCCAAACTTTAGTCCCAAGGCAAGCACTTGGGTGAGGGCAGTTTATTTGGGAGATGAACCCAGGGAGCAGGATTAAAGGCACAGAGGACAGAGTGACAGAGGAGGAAAAGCCAAAATAAGGTGTATTTTTGACAGCTCCCACTGTGGAAAATGTTGGGTCAAGTGATATATTTGGATCATTTGTCCAGCTTGGGAGGCATTTATTTACCAACTGCCCTTTGTTGAGAGGTGCCTTATTTAAATTGCCCTGTACCTCCAGGATTCTCCTGCCTGGAAACTTCTGGGGGCTTTAGAGAGAACCTTGAGGTGGAGAAGAGGAGAGACAGTCAGAGGACCGTGGATAAAGTGCAATGTTCTCTGTGAGCAGGGACCACCCACGATACCCATGAAGTCATGGCTGAAATCCCAGTCTGAGAATATGACCCAAGGCATGAGAAGTGTCTGCGGTAAGCATTAGGAGACCTTGGATCCAATCCCATCTTTACTCACCTTTTCTTCAAGAGCAACACTTTACATATTTTAAAATCAGTTTTCAGTTATCTTTAGTCCCTTGCAGTGTTTGAAAAAGTTCAGCTTTCTCAGCCCAGACTTTCTAGATGTTCTGAACTTGAAAATACTTAAAATAGGAGGGACAGATGCTTCCTCCTTTAACCTCCCAGCTGCTTTTCTGAAGCCCCCACTGCCAGCCTCTAGCTTGTTCTGGCATCAAGAGAGATCTTGCTGTGTAGAAATAAGGATTCCACAGCTAGACATCTACTCTGTTATTAGTATCCACTATAAATTCAGCTCCTTGTACTTAATACTGATAACAGAATCCATCTTACTCTTCTCTGTTAGAATACCTTCCTTTTCCCCACTAGTACTCCTTCTGATTCTGGGACTCTGTCTTACCCTTTAACCATATCTTGTCCACCCCAGAAACTCCTACAAATCCTGCATTTTGGGGGTAATGCTGTCCTCTTGCTGTTATTCTATAGCAGTTGTCTCCTTTCTGAGCTTTCCAAATGCCATTTGCTGTAAAACTTCTAATTTTTATCTGACTCTGTGTGACCCCATCGACTTTAGCCTGTCAGACTCCTCTGTCCATGGAATTGTCCAGGCCAGTGTACTAGAGTGGATAGCCGTTCCCTTCTCCAAGGGATCTTCCCAACCCAGGGATCGAACCCAGGTTTCCCGCATTGCAGGCAGATTCTTTACCATCTGAACCACCAGGGAAGCCCACTTATGGACACGCATAGCCTTTATAGCTTTTTGAACCACTAATATCTTTTTTTTAATAGCTCCTACAACTTCTCCTCAATGGTACCTAAGTGCTATCTATCCACCCAGTCTCAAGTTACTGCATTTCCATGGCTTCCAGGGCCATTTGATCACTTTCTTGAAGCTCTCTCTGCCCTTGAAGAATGTCCCCCAAGCCCTCCTGCTCTACCTCATGCCCTGGGTGATCACTGTTCACTGTTCTACTGACTCAGGGCAGGTAGGATAATTACATTTTATATTTGGCTTACTGGGGCACAGAAGTTGTTCAGTAGAAAGTGGTATTCCCATTGACTAATATGATACAAAGTAAAACATTCCAGAGATCCTGCCTTCTTTCAGAGATAAGGAGGATCTATTCAGACAAGAGGTTAATGGAAGCCTGCTTTTTCTTAAGATGACATTGAAGATTAGGAGTAAATACTTTAATTGATCCTAGGAAATTAAAAGCTTAATTCAGTGATAAATATTCTGAGCTTTGGAAGGAACCGTAGTAATGATCATCTTTGTCATCATCATCATCACCCACATCTCTGCTTTGTCCACTGCCTGGTACTTCAGGTTCTCTGACATCAGGCCACTGCTTCACACTTGCCAACATCCTTCCACTCCTTGCCAAGGACTGAGCATCCTATATTTGAGCCCCTGGCTTAATTTACAGTTGGAATGCCAGCATTACATTTGAGTCTTTATAATGGTCTCTCATAAAGATATGTAAACATGATCTTATTTAATGCTTATTAATGTGTAAGCTAGTATTTTGCATCTGAAGAAACTGAGGTTTAGAGAGTCTATGTGATTGTCTAAAGACACATAGCTAGTAAAGGACAGCCATGATTCAAGCTAAGTCTGCTTAAGCCAAAGCCCATTCTCTTTTCTTTATAGTTTTCTCTCTCTGTGAGACTCATTTTCATCAATGAGATTTCTACTATGTTATCCCCATATGGTGCCAAAAACATTCAACTTCTTCTAAGTATAATTCCAACTAACTTATTGCTGCTAAATTTCTGAACTTTAAGACTGAATTTTATCTGTTCATTTTTTCCCTACAAAATTTTCAGGCAAAACACTAAATCCACATTTAATATCTTCCTACATGTTTTGACTTAATGTGAGTGCGGGAGCAACTTCCATTGTCTTAGAGGAAAGCAGTCAGATTTTAGGTTAGCACCTCTGCCCTGTGTTCCCCATGTATACTCTGGCATCACGCCCCACACTTCTTATTTCAATGAGTTATATTTGTCCACCTGTCCAACAGATGATGAACTTTCTTCAGGACATGAGTAAAGTTTGTTCGTTTCTCTTTCCTTGGGGATTTAATTAGGTATGTGACATAAGAGAGGGCTTCTTAGGTGGCTCAGTAGGTAAAGAATCCACCTGCAAAGCAGGAGATGCCAGCAGATGTGGGTTCAATCCCTGGGTCAGGAAGATCCACTGGAGAAGGAAATGACAACTCCAGAACACTCCAAGAATACTCCTGTATTCTTGCCTGGGAAATCCCAAGGACAGAAGAGCCTGGTGGGCTACAGTCCATGGGATCGCAAATAGTCAGACATGACTGAGCGCACAGACACACGCAAACACGTGACATAAGATAGCCCTCAATAAATGCTGAATAAATTCAGATATAGAAATAATTATTTCAAAATATGTAAACATGATCCTTTTCTGTGTTTTAACACTCCAAAGTATTGGTAGAGAATTTTTGTAAACACTTGATTTTTTTAATGTTAAAAATCCCTTTTAAATAGAGATTAGTTAATTAGTAAAATGAATCCTTAATACATTTCAACTTTTTGTTTGAAATATATATATATATATTTACCATTTTAATTTTATTTTATTTTTAAACTTTACAATATTGTATTAGTTTTGCCAAATATCAAAATGAATCCGCCACAGGTATACATGTGTTCCCCATCCTGAACCCTCCTCCCTCCTCCCTCCCCATACCATCCCTCTGGGTCGTCCCAGTGCACCAGCCCCAAGCATCCAGTATCGTGCATCGAACCTGGACTGGCGACTCGTTTCATATATGATATTATACATGTTTCAATGCCATTCTCCCAAATCTTCCCACCCTCTCCCTCTCCCACAGAGTCCATAATATATTTTTAAAAATTTTAAGGCGAGTGGAATGCAACAAATACAACGATGTTTCTATGACTGGACCAGAGGAAAAAATGTCCCCAGTGGGCTGATAGAGAATACATTTTATTTCACTCAGAACTATTTTATTCAGTTCCAAATATCTCTAGTTGCAATTAATCACTTTCTAAAATGTTCACAAGTGTTTAGTGTAGCCATAGCTTGGATTTTAACAGTTTCTTAATATAGGAGCAAACACCCAGAAAGGAAATGTCCTGGAGACTGTCTTTCATACCCAATTAATTGTGCTGTTGGTTGTTGAAGTTTTACTTCTGTTGTGATTCTAAATAAGTGACAAAAATGCAAATTTGAAAATATCTTTGGGCCATTGATTTTTTTGTGTGTGTTATTTTATTTTTTAATTAATTAATTTATTTTAATTGGAGGCTGATTACTTTACAATATTGTAGTGGACCATTGTTTTAAAGCACTGACATTTTGCTGGGGAAGTGCATGGGATACGCAATGAGTTGAAAGATTACTTCTTTACAGAAGCCTCTTCCCCAGGACCTACTGGTCTTTGAGAAATAGCATGAAACAGTTTTCAGGGGGAAATGATCTTATCATATATTTTTGATTGGGAAGGAATTTATTTATGCATTTATTTTAGGAGATTCATTTGCATTCCTACTGGGTACCAGCTAATCTTCTGGCTCTTAAGGATTTGACAGTAACCCAGAGACACATTGCCAGTGGCTTCATTTATTTTACAATCTGATATAATGTGATCAATGCTAAGAGCGAGGAAAGTTTTGGTTCTGTGACAGCCCCTGATCTGGATTTGGGGTTGAGGATTGGTGAGTAAGGGTTTGGTGTCAGTGATAGTTAAGACAAAATCTGAAGGTAAAGAGAGACAGGACAAGTGTTACTGCAGAGATTGGGTGTGTGTGACAAGCTGGAGGCATGAGATAGTGAGGCATGGCCTGAGGACCAGAAGTAATTTAGTGTGCAAGTTTCAACTGCAGACCATGGAAGGAAGTGGAGTGACCTCTTTCTCTAGGAAGCTTGTGGAAACCACTACAAAAGCCATCATTTTCTGTGGGGTACTTGGTATTCCCTCTGTTAGGACAGCTGCCAAAGGAGATGCAGTGTTGAGTCCTAAAAACATCAGCTTCATGGAGCTAAGAAGTCAATGAAGAAACAGGCAGCCATTTTTGCAGAGTATATTGAGGACCAGGAAAAGAGGTCATAAGAATCAGTTAAGTAAAACATAGTGTTTAGCTTGAGAAGCTGCCTACAGAGATGGTTGAGGAGAGGAGGGTGGGAACAGGAGGGTCTAAACTGGGCAGGCCTCTGTCCTTGGCCACCATGGTGAAGGGCTGTTTTTTTTCATGTGGACCAACTTGAAACTTTAAAATTAAGCCCTGGCTATAGATATTTTGGGCTTCCCTGGTGGCTCAGATAGTAAAGAATCCGTCTGACAATGCCAGAGACAGGGGTTTGATCCCTGGGTCAGGAAGATTCCCTGGAGAAGGGAAAAACTACCCATTCTAGTATTCTTGCCTGGAGAATCCTATGGGTAGAGGAACCTGGCGGGCTACAGTCCATGGGGTCACAAAGAGTCAGACATGACTGAGCGACTAAGCACACATGCATGAAACCTGCCCCATTAACCCAATAGATGTTTTACTCTTTCAATATTTAATTATATGGAATAAGTGGCATATAGTTCTCACAAGGAAGTTTTAACTCAATCCTCAAAACCTCATTTTGTTATCTTTATAACATCTCTAGATAAAAACTTTATTCAGGCATTTCTTTTCTTCCTTTAAAATTTTTTTAAACAAAGATGTGAACTGGATAGGTGTCTATCTGATTGTCAAGGTTGAGAGCACAGCTCCTTGAATGCATTCAAGCTTAACTGCATATATGTGCTGCCTGTGAAAAGCCAGAGGCTAACTAGGTTCTCTATTCTAGACTGCTGAAGAAACTTGTTTTCCTAACTATCATCTCTAGTACTAGTAATATGACTCTTACTATAAATTCTAAAGCTATTAGCTAACATTTGTATCTTGCCTTTAAGAAAACAGTGTTAGGTTTATAGAAAAGTCACAGAGTGTCCAAATACTCGACATCAAAGTTCCACTATTACTAAGACCTTACACTAGTCTGGTGCATTTACTTCTTTGTCACAATTAATGACAATTCTTACACAGAATTAGCTAACTCCATACTTTATACAGATTTCATGCCCTTTTTTCTGTTTCAGGATCCCATGCAGGATATAACATTATATTTAGTCATTATGTCTCCTCAGGTTCCTCTGGGCTGTGACCATTTCTCTAACTTTCCTTCGTTTGATGTTCTTGATAGTTTTGAGGAGTATTACTGGTGAGGCATTTTATAGAATATCCTTCAGCTTGAGTTTGAATGATGTTTTCCTCATGGTTGAAGTGAAGTTATGGAGTTTTTAGAGGAAGGCCACAGAGGTTAACTGCCATTCTTGATACAACATATCAGAGGAACAGGCTACCAACTGGACTTGTGACTGATGACATTAAATTGTACATTGCTTTATAGAGATATAATTTACACACAATTAAGTTCACCCACTTAAAGTGTACAGTTCAAGGGTTTTGCAACCATTATCACAATCTAATTTTAGTACATTTTTATCATCCCAAAAAGAAACTCTATACCTATTAACAGTCACTCTCTACCTTCCCCCATCCTTCCCAGGCACTAATATACTTTATATTTTCATAGATTTGCCTATTTGAACATCTCATATAACTGGGATCATGTAGTCTTTTGTGTCTGCCTGGTGTCTTCCATTTAGCATAATGTTTTTTTAAGGTTCATCCGTGTTGTGGCATGTATCAGTACTTCATTTCTTTTATTGCTGAATAATATTCCATCCTATGTATATACTACATTTTATTTATCCACTTCTGATAAGTTATTACTATAATGCCTAGTAAAAAGTAATAACTGATTTTACAGATCAGGACTCAAGGAAGTGAAAGAGCAAAGACAAAATATACACAGTTAAAACAACCCTCTTGGACTATTTTTGTAAACTTGGAGACCAACTACAAGACAGAAAAGCATGAGTAAGAGGAAATAAGTATTTCTGGAGAAAAGCATTATTTATTTATGCAAATAAAAACTTTCATTTATTAGGCAAGCCTGTTTGGAGTGGGTTCAAGGGAAGATGGAAAAAATGGATAAGGTTATAAGCATACCTTTTGAGAGTTTTTCTGGGAAAAGGAATAGAAAAGCACAAGGGCTATCAGAGGGGGATGAAGAATCAATTTTTTTTAAAAGATGAGAGACATTACAGCATCTTTGTTTGCTTAGGGAACAATCCTCATGGAGAGGGGAAATTTTATGATCCAGATGGAGAAAGAAGACAATTGGAAGAGCTATATTCTTGAATAGGGAACAGAGTCCAGTGCAGAAGTGGTGTGGTTGGCCTCTTCTCAAGTGTAGACACAAAATTACTTTTTCAATATCTGTTTTTTTGTTGTTGTTCTTAGCTGTACTTAATCTAAATGATCAAGATCTTCCAGGGGAAAAAATGCCACTTTCTTGTCAATACCCTGAATCCTGAGTGTGTTGTTCTTAGCTGTACTTGATCTAAATGTTCAAGATCTTCCAGGGAAAAAAATGCCACTTCTTGTCAACACCCTGAATCCTGAGTGAAGTCCTGATAGCAGTTAATTGCTTAATTTGTTGAAATTAACAAAATACTTTCATTGCCATTTTCTGTTCATGTCCCAGTGAGATCTGTGGAACAGGTGTTATTATTCCCATTTCATTGATGAATGGTAACTGAGCTCAGAGAAGCAAAGTAATAAGGTTATACAGCTCACATACAAAAGCAAAGCTAGTTATTAAACTAAGGTCTGTTGAAAGTGACTGTCTCATTTTCTTTCAGATAATTACAAAAATCAATATATATGGCAAGCTGAAGCCTTCTAATTGCTGTAAATAATGTTTATGAAGTATTTGAAAGGATAATATTGTGAAGGACAGGGAAGCCTGGCGTGCTGCAGTCCATGGGGTCACAAAGAGTTGGATCAACCCAGCTACTGAACAAGAATGTCAGCAGGAATTAGTGGTAGCCCTGAAATTACATATGATTTTTGCCCCAAATTGGAGTGTTACATTTAGGAAGTACTGATTAGGGAAAAATTGTCATAACAAGGCAGACAAGAATCCTTCATACTAATGTATTTCCTAGGGAAAAAACAAACAAGAAAATTTTAAATGCAAAAGTAATAAAATTACATAAAAAATAAAATGGAAATGTCTGTCTTTTGGGGTTATAGCCCAATTAATACTATATCACTTATGAGGATCTGGTTATATAAAATCTGAGGAAATTTTGATTAATCAATGATTAGTTTATTAGTCCATCTAGGAAGTCATGGGCAATTTATCAATATCTCAGAGTACTCTGGGCGATTTAGTTGAAACTCTTGTACTGATAAAGAAAAATTTTTTTCTGATTTTTGATTCTGTATACAGTTCAGAAAAAAATCCTGTGCTTGGTCATGGGTCTTGCTATTATCCAGACATTCCCTCCTGGGAGATAAAGGGTGTGACATGGTCCTTCTGCCTGTGAGTAAGGGACAAAGTACAGTGGGCCTCTGGCATCTTGGTTTCACAGTCCACCTCTGAGCTCTGAGGAGACTGGACAGGTCACGTGACATGTTTGAACCTCACATTCTGAGCCAGTAAATAGACAATCTGGCTTTCTCTCCAAATCTCTCCAATTTGAACATTCCACGCAAATCTAACTTATATGCTACTAATGATGTGACAATATTCAGACATGTTTGTGATCATTTTCACATGACTGGGTTTTGTTATTGGGGGCTATGCAGCCAGGCAAAGGGAAACAGCCCCTGGGGCATATGTATCCCTCCATTCAGTTCCTAACCACAGTGATTGTTGATAATCATCTTAATCGCTGCATTCAGAGAGGTGATGCAGTTTCTTGAAGTGTTGAAGAAATGACTAGAATTTATTTTAATATCCTGTAGCTAACTAAGAACACAGTGCTTCTCCAGACTCAGGACCCTGGCTTCTAGACCTACTATTGTTTCTCTTCGAAAGTTCATTAAAACTGAAGTATTGCTGAAGACATGGCATTATAGAAAGATATACAGGTGTCACTTGGAGAAGAAAGCAAATAATTGAATCCTTTTTCAGGAATACTGTTAAGTTAAAAACTGAATCTATGGAAGTTTTAAAAGGAATGGTTAGACAAAAATTACTTAATTTTTGTCTTAAACTTAAACACTTAGCTGTCATTTAGTGGCAGACTATCTAAATTGCAGGGCAATTTGAAAAATCTTTCTTAGAACTGAAAAGGTAAAGTCATATAACAGGAGATGACAACCACATCAGCAAATGTATTTGAAGAATATTTACCACTTTTCTTTTATAATGAATGATTATCAAGAGCATCGTAACAGGTAACTTTAACTTTTAAATAAGCTCTTTATCAGGTTGGATCTCACATTCTATAATGCTAAAATTCTGTTTAAGGCTTCATGAATAAAGTAAATCAACAACTAACTTCCATAGGATTGTACGACAGGTTGGAAGAACACATGCCTGTGATGTAATGTGTTCATGCACAGCTGAATTATTACTGAGTAAATATTTTTTGAAAATGTTAAAATATAATTGTGGAGGTCTGTGTGGGGGTCAGTCAGTCAGTTCAGTTGCTCAGTCGTGTCCAACTCTTTGCGACCCCATGAATCGCAGCACACCAGGCCTCCCTGTCCATCACCAACTCCCGGAGTTCACTCAAACTCATGTCCATCGAGTCGGTGATGCCATCCAGCCATCTCATCCTCTGTCGTCCCCTTCTCCTCCTGCCCCCAATCCCTCCCAGCAACAGGTTCTTTTCCAATGAGTCAACTCTTCGCATGAGGTGGCCAAAGTACTGGAGTTTCAGCATCAGCATCAGTCCTTCCAAAGATAGTGGGGGTAGGGCTCTTTAAATTAGCAAAGTGCTCTAGTTCTTGCGCTTCTGGCTGGAATACTCTTATTTCCAGAAGTGTACTTCCTCTGGACACATTTGTTGGTTAATGGATATAAAAGTTAGCCTTTAATCTTCTAATGCCATTCTTTGAAGGGTAACAATATGTTCTGTGTTTGGAACTTATCCCATTCTCCTGTATAGCTGCATATTAACAAAATGTTCTGTTACCGGGAATATTTTTCCTCCCAGATGACCTGTGATCAATGTGATTGATGACCCTTTGCATTTCGTGACATTAATTGGCACAGTGGAAGGAAAAACTTGACTAGACAATTATGCAAATCTGAATTTAGCCAAGCCTCAACACTGATTGGGGGCCCCTGGAATTTTCCACTTTCAGCCTGTTCTGCTTTGTTTTGACATACTGTCTTCACAGACAGTTTAAAAAAGACAGTTATCCTCAATGTGGATGTTTCATATCTTGGAGTGAGATCATTGATGGGATTTAAAAATTGAATGATGGGGCCAGAGAAGGGGTTGGAATCAACTCTAAGTCAGCAAAAGTATAATAAAAGTGAATAAAGTCTGAGTGGTGATTCATGGTGAAGAGGTTGTGGACGGCCATAACCTGTGTTGTGGATTACTTGCAGATTTCTTGACAAGAAGCCACACAGGGATGCTAAGGTATAGGCTTCTTGACTCCACTTGTCAAGTACTGTATCTAAATGTTCCACTCAGAATAGTCATTCTGGTAAGAATTTTGAAGAGTTTCGGGGCTCTACTCTGATTTTAAAGGTCCATGAAAGTATTAGCAGGGGTTCCCAGTAGAGACATTGTGGTTGTCTTTGGTGATGGCTGAGGGTGGAGAAGGAGAAATTAAGTGAAAAAAAAAATGGTGATACAAGACTTTTCAAGTGTAAATCTGTAAGTGTGGTATATCCAGGGAAATTGAAGAAAGGTTTTTTTCTTCAGTGTTCTATGGGTGTTGAGGACTTCCTCAGCTCTTTTGAGCAGAGCTGTTTCCTGAGTGAGATGATTGTGGGGACAGAAAACCAGACTCCGCATCCCAGGGGCGCTGTGTGTGCCAGCAGAGCCTCGAGTTGGCCCTCTGTGGGGGAGATCCGAGAGCAGCGGTGGCAGTTGGTGTCACAGGGTGGCACTCCTCTGTGTGTAACACGATGTGGCCTTTCTGCTGTGACTCCTCCAGTTCTCCAGGATAATCACTGAGCATCACCAAATCCCAAGTGTGAGTCACCTCTTGTGGAGAATATTCAACACTCTGCACCCAGCTTTGATGTGGGATGAACCCTCAAAGTTTGTACTTTCTCTCAAGAGCAAAGATAGGGAAAGGCATGGACACATTAAGAGTGGGAAAAAAAGGTGGAAGGTTGAGCTGTTCCAGTTAGTAGAGCCAGGGCTCCTGGCAAAACTATACCAATGCCTCTCAGGGTGAGAGAGACCTGAGTGGTTGTAAGCCTCACTTTCTGAGAATCTCTGAGAGGCTGTGTGAGGAGGGAACTGTGCAGTATTTCTTCACATGCTTCAATCTGGAATGAAGAAAACTGGATGAAAATGAAAGGTATTCCAATCTAGCAAAAGGAATTGGCAGATGAAAGAGAGGAAGAGAATGAAGATGTATGAAGTGCCTACTGTGTATCAGGCAATGTGCTTGGCACTTTCTTCACAACTGCCTTACTTTACCTGCATTTTATAAAGGATAAGACTGACGCTGAGAAAAGTCATACACTAAAGAATACAGCCACACTTTAAGGAGATGTATGTTTGGCTTGAAAATCTCCTTATTCTCTTTAATATAATGCCTAGAATTTGGAGAAGAAATATTTTTTCCCTAAAGTTTGCAAAAAACAAAAAAATCCAAATGAATGAATGAATGAAAGTTGCTCAGTCATGTCCGACTCTTTGAGACCCTGTGGACTATACAGTCCATGGAATTCTCCAGGCCAGAATACTGGAGTGGGTAGGCTTTCCCTTCTTCAGGGGATCTTCCCAACCCAGGGATTGAACCCAGGTCTCCTGCATTGTAGGTGGCTTCTTTACCAGCTGAGCCACAAGGGAAGCCCCAGAATACTGGAGTGGGTAGCCTATCCCTTCTTCAGCGGATCTGCCCAATCCAGGAATTGAACCAGGATCTCCTGCATTGAAGGCAGATTCTTTACCAACTGAGCTATAAGGGAAGCCAAATTAAACAAACAAACAAACAAAAAACCCAAAACCTGTGCTTAAAGGTTGGAACTGATGAAGGCTCTATGTGCAGAAGAGTAGGGAGAATGAAAAACTAATTCTTAAGGGAACCCTCCTTCACTGTTGGTAGGATTGCAATCTGGTGTAGCCACTGTGGAAAACAGAATGGAAGTTCCTCAAAAAACTAAATATAGTTACCATATGATCCAGCAGTCTCAAAAATTTGGGGGCATATATCCAGAAAAGATGAAAACTCTATTTCCAAAAGATACATGCCCTCCACTCTTCATAGCTGCACTATTTACAATAGCCAAGACATGGAAGCAAACTAAGTGTCCAATAACAAGTGAATGGATAAAGAAAATGTGGTATATAATACACAATGGAATATGACCCAGCCACGAAAAAGAATGAAACAATGCCATTTGCAGCAACATGGATGGACTTAGAGATTATCATACTAAGTAAAGTAGGCCAAATAGAGAAAGACAAATACCATATTATATCACTTCTCTATTATGTAGAATCTAAAATATGATACAAATGAACTTATTTATGAAACAGAAATAGGCTCACAGACATAAAGAACAAATTTACAGTTACCAAAGCGTTAGGGAGGAATAAATTGGTAGTTTGGGATTAGCAGATATAAACTATTATATATAAAATAGATAAACAGCAAGATCCTACTGTACAGCACAGAGAACTATATTCTATATCTGATAATGAGCCATAGCGGAATAGAATATGAAACAGAATGTATATGTTCTTCAATATATATTCTTTATATATCAGAATCACTTTGCTGTACACCAGAAACTAACACAACATTGTAAATCAGCTATACCTCAATTTAAAAAAAGAGCCCAGATAAGGTTAAAAAAAAACCTCAAAAAACCCCAAAACTAATTCTTAGTGCTATCCAGGGTTTATCAGCACTTAACAAAGATATTCCTATTCATACTGTGATACCAAGTCCTGATAGAACATATTTTTGGAATGTTTCTGATTTTAGGCTCTTCTGCTAAGAGTAGAAAGCAGCTGTGTGCTAGGTAACCTTTGCAGCTAGACCTGAGGATTAGCTGCAAAGCTTGCCACGGTACTAGCAACTATTGTAGGGGGAGGTTTGGGTATTGATAACCGTACATGAGGAAAAGCAGGCTTCCCTCCTGTTGCTTGGATGTTTTCTTGCTCACAGGAGGTGGGTATTTGGAAACATGCTGGGAAGGGAAAAGCTCAGCTGGCACAATTGGGATTCAAATTATAATGACATCTCAGTTTAGAAAATAAAATGTCAGTGAATTCTTTTATGAGGCATGCTTGAACAATGCACCAGTTCATCTGCCATGGGTTGAGTGTCCTATTTGGTCTTTTCTGAGTGTTTTCTCTTCCAGGTAAATTACTGGTGAATGGCTAAGCATGTGGAAAAGCTTATCTTAATAAGTCTTACTTTGGTTTCCTTACCTTTGTGCCGAGCGTGTGTTTATGAGACCTTAGAAATTCTGCATGAGGCATCTTGGCTGGGTCTTAATTGGGAATCCGGTTATGGGCTATCTCACTTCTATGAAGATATTGATCCCTTCTGAAGAAGAGATTCCCAATCTTATTTCCCTCATGCTTCTCTGGCCCCATACGGGTGACACTGTAGACTGTAATACAGACAAGTGATCCCTCAGCTGCTCACCCGGCAGGGATGGGAAATCAATGAGAATGTCTTAAAATGTAAAGTGTGAGTGATGGAGGGGAAGAGAGGCGGTCTCTAAACAGCAATAAAACTCTCAGGACTGCCAAACTTTGAGTGGGCATTTCGTTGTCTTGTTCTAAAGGTCTTGGACAAAGTCCCTGATTACAGGGAGGACGGCACCTGAAAGGCAGCCAACTCCTTCTCTACCTGTTTTTCTCCCTGGAGAGACAGTCCGCACCAGGCTTGGGCCCCTCCGGAGTTACAGAGTTACTTACCTAGCCATCCCAGAAGAGCCCACAGCGATAGCCAAAATGGGGGAGGTATAGCCATAAATTCAGCATTTTTATTGACTCTAACTTTCTGATATGTTAAACATGGGACTTAGAGTGAGAATCAGAAGATATGGTTTGAAATTTTAGCTTCACTAGTCATTACCATTCAAAGCTTTCTGAGCCTTGGTGTCTGCATGTAATATAAGAAAATGTATGTTTGAAGATTAATTGCAAGGAGGTCATGGAAACATGTTGTAACATATACTATACCTTCCTAACATAAGGGGATGTTGTATTCCTTATCCTAACTTGAAATCTGCATCCTTGGTAAGGGTTGCTAGTTTTATCACCAGGTGTTAACCTAACTTGACCTTCCCAGATGGCCAAGTGGTAAAGAACTTGCCTGCCAAGCAAGAGACACAGATTTGATCCCTGGGTCGGGAAGATCCTCTGGAGGAGGAAATGGCAACCCACTGCAGTATTCTTGCTTGAAGAATCTCATGGACTGAGGAGCCTGGCATGCTATAGTCCATGGGGTCACAAAGAGTTGGACATGACTTAGCAACTTAACAATAACGGCAGTTAACCTAACTGAATGGAGTCACTTTACATTTATCTGCTTTTTGTCTATTTGACTAGAAACCCAAATGAATCTACAAATCTATGAGGCAAACTATGGCATACTGGCCCTGTGCTATGAGGCTCATGCTTTTGCCACAGATTATTACATCTTTAGAGTCCTTTTTCAATGACATTGCCCAGGAAATGCTGGTATAGTGGTTAAGAGAACAGGTTATGAAGCCAGATATAGCTGGATTCTGATTCTAGTTCTGCCTCTAACTATGGGTCACCGAGCAATTTATCCCATGCTTCTAAGCCTCAGTTTACTCAACTGTGAAATGGAAGTAAGTATAAAGAATGAATGAAATTATTTACATAAAGGACCAGCAGTCCTCAATAAACAACAGCTGATTTTACAATTAGACTGATGAGATTTCCCATGTCGTAAGCATAATGCAGGGGGCTTTACTGAGTTATTTTATAGTATTTATGAGGTAGGTATTCTCTTTATAGATGAAGAGACAGAGATCCAGAGAAGTTAATATTTTTAGAGAGAGTGGTTAGTACTAACCCTTCCTTAAGTCACTTCCATCTCTCCCTGTTTATTTCCTCTGTACTAATAATCACATTCTGAAAGGATTCTGTTGCTTCATTTGGTTGTTTATTTTAAACTAAACAAATAAGAAACCTCCTTAGAATGATGATGGCTCCTTGAGCATTGCTGTTCTACCTTACATGCAAAGAACAACACGAATGTCTCCACCTGGTAAGCGCAATAAATGTTCAGGAAAGAAATGACTATATAAATAAAGAAAAAAATCACTAATGCTATTCCACGTGGAATCCATGGAGTTCCACATGGTTGTTTGATACTTCTAGCCCTAATCGCAAATGTCATTCTTATTTTGGATTTTTTTCTTTCCTGGTCCACAAGGTCTTGATGGTGGGAATAATGTGAGTACATATTTTTATCTCTAGCTCTTCAGGCAAGGTTTGGCATCAAAAAAACACTTGAAATTAAAAACTAAAATCAGTGTGTAAAGATTCAGTGTCCAAGAGATAGATGATAGATCTGACTGGAATTATGCTGAAGAAAAATTTTGGGGGAATAGTCTGTAGAATTAAAGAAATGTTGGATATGTGGTTATGAAGAACTTAGGAAATGTAAAGAGCTAAAGAGATGCTAACTCAGTATGATTCATGCTGAGTTCATTTCCCATTACTGGATGTTGATTGATACTCTGCTAATGTTCACCGAAGTAAGGTGAAGGTTGCCTCCAAAAGATATAAATCTCATTTTGACAGCCATTCTTGTTCTGTCTTACCTCCTGCTGTCAAAGTTAGTCATCTGTGGTTTCTCTGTCACTTATGAAACTATAGAAAACTGTTTCTTTAGATGTCATTCTGCATCTTAACTTTGCATGTTTAGAGCCTATTGAAATCAAAGATTCTCCCATGGAACAGGCTCAGCATGTTCTTGAAGGGAATAAAGAGTCAAGATGAAGGAGGAAATATGCTGCTGCTGCTGCTGCTAAGTCGCTTCAGTCATGTCCGACTGTGCGACCCCATAGATGGCAGCTCACCAGGCTCCCCCGTCCCTGGGGGAGAATTCTTGTCCCTCCAGGCAAGAATTCTGGAGTGGGTTGCCATTTCCTTCTCCAATGCATGAAAGTGAAAAGTGAAAGTGAAGTCACTCAGTCGTGTCCGACTCTTAGCGACCCCATGGACTGCAGCATACCAGGCTCCTCCATCCATGGGATTTTCCAAGCAAGAGTACTGGAGTGGGGTGCCATTGCCTTCTCCAGTAGCTAACTGCTAACTTAGCCTGTCTGTGATAAGCTTGAATGTTTCAGCTTTGAGTAATTTTGTGGAATCCAAACATACTTATTTACTAAGTATCTATCACTTATTTTTCAACATCTGCCATTTACCAGTGCCAAGTTGGAGATGGACAGGGAGGCCTGGCGTGCATGCAATTCATGGAGTTGGACATGACTGAGCAACTGAACTGAACTGATACTAGGTATATAGGGGCTTTCCTAGTGGCTTAGTGGAAAAGAATCCATCTGCAATTCAGGAGATGCATGAGACACAGGTTCGATCCCTGGGTTGGGAAGATCCCCTGGAGTAGGGCATGGCAACCCACTCCAGTATTCTTGCCTGGAGAATCCCATAGACAGAAGAGCCTAGCGGGCTACAGTCCATAGGGTCTCAAAGAGTCGGACATGACTGACATGACTTAGCATGCTTACTAAGTATATTATTGTTTTAAAGATAAAATTTTAAATAGGAATAGTTTAGGGGTCAGCAATCTTTTACTATAAAGGGCAAGAGAGTAAGCATTTTAGCCTTTTTGGGCCATATAGTCTCTGTCTCAGCTGCTTACCCTTACTATTGTAACACAAAAGCAGCCATAAACAGCACCCAAATGACCAGCACTGCTGTGTTTCATTAAAACTTCATTTAGAAAAGCAAGCAGCAGAACTAGATTTGGCACTTGACTGTACTAGCAACTGAAGAGTTGAACACTTGAAATAAAACAACAAATGGCATATGGCCTATTCCAAATGATTGTTGTAATTTATGACTAATTTTTTCAAGTTCTTCATCTAATTATTGATGAGCTTATGAGAAATATTAACCAAATAATGCTGGCTCTCAGCTCATGAACCAAAGATTTAATTTAAAATTTGATGTCTCTTATGACAAAGGTCCATATAGTCAAAGCTATGATTTTTCCAATAGTCATGTATGGATGTGAGAGTTGGACCATAAAGAAGGTTGAGTGCCAAAGAATTGATGTTTTTGAATTGTGGTGTTGAAGACTCTTGAGAGTCCCTTGGACTGCAAGAAGATCCAACCAGTCAATCCTGGAGGAAATCAACCCTGAATATTCATTGGAAAGACTGATGCTGAAGCTAAAGTTCCAATACTTTAGCCACCTGATGTGAAGAGCTAACTCATTAGAAAAGACCCTGATGCTGGGAAACACTGAGGGCAGGAGGAGAAGGGGGTGACAGAGGATAAGATGGTTGGATGGCATCAATGATTCAATGGACATGGGTCTGAGCTAACTTGAGGAGATGGTGAAGGACAGGGAAGCGTGGTGTGCGACCGTTGGAGTCTTAAAGAGTAATACACGACTTAGCAACAGGACAACAACAACAGAATCATGGTTAGCATTACCTCTTTAAAAAAATATCACCTAGAAAATGTAATGTTAACACTGTATTTTGCGGACTTCCCTGTTGGTCCAGAGGCTAAGACTCCACGCTCTCAATACAGGGGTTCCGGGTTTGTTCCCTTGTTAGGGAACTAGATCCCACATGCCTTAAGGAAGTTAGAAGATCCTACTTGCTGCAGCTAAGACCTGGTGCAGACAAATAAATAAATAAAAGTAAGCATTAACCCCCCCACCCCCCCAAAAAAAAACAACACTGTACTTTCAATAATCCTGGGAGTTACTTTTCCAGAAGATATGCGCTCTCATGGGTGATTAAGTCAGGAGTGCTGTAGAAACCATCACAGGAGCCAGCTGGAGGAGGTGCATTTACACATTGGTTAGTAGTTGGCCCTCCTGTCCCTGAGCAAGCCAGTCCTTTGGATTTTATACAAAACTCCTAATTTACTAATGCCCCAAACTCCTCTTTTACAGCAGTTTCTCTGTGTTGGTGTCTTGGCCCCTCCACTTACCAACTGTTAGACTTTGGGCCCTATTGGCACTATTTATGAGTCTCAGTTTTCTCTTCAGTGAAATGATGAAAAAAATTTTTATCTAACTCTCAGGGTTTTTGTGTGAATACATGAGACAATGTATATCAAGTGCTAATGCTAGTGATTGGGACATAGCAAATGCTAGAAAAGCAAAAGCTGTTTTTAAAACTAATACAGAAAACATTCCTTACTATGAATCAAGTCCTGTTCTGTCAGGAAGCATTTAACAGGAGGCTTCCTGTGTGCTGTTTTGGATCTGTCAGGAACCCTCTGTTCCTTATGAATTCCTGAATATTCAGGAATTAATAGGAGAGGCAAGCCTCTCCCAGGGCAGAGGAATCCAGGCATTTCCTTCGTTAGTTTTTTCAATATGGTGATAAGTACCCTCTTCCTTCTTATGAACCATATGGTAAAAGTGATTGTTTACAACTCTCTCTCTCTTTAATATGGATCGCCTATGTTTTGTAAGTCTGGAATTTTAATCTTTACTGAGAATAACTACCTTTTAAGACAGTATAAATACTTATACCATGTTGATTAAAACACCTTTGTTCCATCAGAGCTTTGGTCCCCGTGTCTTGCTTTCTTTCTCTCTCTCTCTCTCTCTCTCTCTCTCTCTCTCAGGCTACTTCTTTGGAGCGCAGAGGCCCTCTGGGTTCACTTTTCTGCCCGGGCTTCTAAGACCCTCTGGTGAAGGCCCCTAAAGAGGGCACCTGAGGCCTTTGTGAACAGAGCAAGCCCCATGTCAGGGACTTTATTGGTTTTCTGCGTAAACCAAGGAATATCTGCCTCATTCTCTCTTCTTTACTTTCTTATCATTGACTCCGGACCACCAGGTTCTGGTCCATTAAAGGATGTCAACACTGTTCTAAGTGCTTCATTTACATATTAGCTCTTTTGATCTTGACAATAGTATTATGAGGAAGGTACTCTCATCTCCCTTGTGGCTCAGAAGATAAAGAATCTGCCTACAATGCGGGAGACCTGGGCTTGATCCCTATATCAGGAAGACCCCCTGGGGAAGGGAATTGCACCCCACTCCAGTATTCTTGCCTGGAGAATCCCATGGACAGAGGAGCCTGGTGGCTACAGACCATGGGATCACAAAGAGCTGGACATGACTGAGCGACTAACATTTTCTTTCTCTCATATACCACTTACCAGTGGAAATCTGGGATTTGATTCAGGAAGTTTGTCCCAATCTTCCTTTTAACCACTCTGGCTTCCACCAAAAAAACGGAAGTCTCTTATTCTGTCCTAAAAACTGTTTCTTCGTCCCCAATTGAGAAGGACAAGTAGAGATTGTCATACTTTATTTTAGAAAATGAAGGCCTGGCGTGCTGCTATTCATGGGGTTGCAAAGAGTCAGACATGACTGAGCGACTGAACTGAACTGAACTGAACACTATTTGGACACAGAAATGTTTATCACAAACCTCCCTTAATCAATGACCTACCTAGAGGTCTTTATTTCCGCCATTGAGAAATATTTCAATTCTGAATTAGAACATAGAATACATTTCCTTTTGGAATAAGTGTTATACAAGTTTATGAAATATAATTAAATAGTATCACTAATGCTATACTTCCTGTGCATAAAAGCCAAATGACTAATGTAGGCCAGCCTGTTTTAACATTTCATCACTGGGAAAAAACCCTGTTGTTTCAGGCATTGATTTACAAATGATATTGACTAATGCCTGCATATAGAATCAAAACAACACTACACTCTAAAAATGGTCTATTTATTTGATTCCTCTGATTGTCCTATTTAAAATCATACCCCTCCTATTTCAGCATTTCATATTCTCCTTATCTGCTTAATTTTTCTCTACATTTTGATATATCACAATCCGATATACTACGTGCATTTATTTATATACTAAGTAAGTAAGTGAAGTCACTCAGTCATGTCAGACTCTTTGCAATCCCATGGACTGTCACCTACCAGGTTCCTCCATCCATGGAATTTTCCAGGCAGGAGTACTGGAGTGAGTTGCCATTTCCTTCTCCAGGGGATCTTCCCAACCCAGGGATTGAACCTGGGTCACCCACATTGCAGGCAGAGATTTTACCATCTGAGCCACCAGGGAAGCCCTATTTATATACTATGTGTATTTATTCCCTGATTCTAACCCCGCTCCTTAGATGTAAGGTCTATGGGTCTGCTGTAAAAGAGAAGTCTTTGATCTTAGTAAATTAGTTGTCTTATTTACTCATCACATTTCTCAAGGCTTTTTCACCTTGATTCTGAAGGTCTAAACAGTGTCTATGTATACCTGTGGTGGATTCATTTTGATATTTGGCAAAACTAATACAATTATGTAAAGTTTAAAAATAAAATAAAATTAAAAAAAAATAAAATAAAATAAACAGTGTCTAGAACACTCAGTCAGGTATTCAACAAATTTTATCTATCAATAATATTACTTATCAGAAAGGTTAATAAACCACTACCTAGGCAAGTGGGACAGACTACTTGCCTGGTTATATTGGTGGCAGGAAGATATGACAAGTGGCCTGGGGGCATAATACTAATTGAAGAATCTAAGGTAGCATTGAAGGTGGGAGGAGGAGGGGACAACAGAGGATGAGATGGTTGGATGGCATCACCGACTCAATGGACATGAGTTTGTGTAAACTCTGGAAGTTGGTGATGGACAGGGAGGCCTGGTGTACTGCAGTTCATGGGGTTGCAAAGAGTCAGACACGACTGAGTGACTGAACTGAACTGAAGTGAAGGTAGCGTTATATACACAGTGACTCTGGACCTCAACTGGGGAGGCTTTGAGGAGGGTTCTAAGAATCCCTTGGAATTTTTAGAACCCTCCAGGCTCCTGGAGAGCTGGTAAAGTTGCCTTCCCTTTAGAATTTGTGTTGGGATGTGCTTCTGCTATTGAAGGGAAAATGTCCTGCTTTTTAGGGGTTTTGAAACCCAGCAGGATGCTATGAGGCTCCTGGGCATAAAAGTCTTTCTGGGCCCCCATTTCTTGTTTTCAGGAAAAGGGCTTCATCTAGCCCCCATGACCATCCTTGAGTTCCTACAGGCCGGTTCAAACAGGTGCTAATCAGGGAAGGAAGGAGATGCAGAGATAGGCAGGAGCACACAAGAAACAGCAGTGCAGCCTTGGGCAGTGTCTTGGTTCCCCCTCAAGGGATACACACAACAATATCTTTGAGCTGTTTTGAAGATATTAAAACTCCTACCAGGTGAAAGAAGTTAACTGTATGCTGCCCACAAGCACACAGACCCCCGACCCGTTGGAACCCCCCAAAAATAAAGCTATTTTTTTCTGTATGTGAAGTTGCTTCAGTTGTATCTAACTCTTTGCAACCCTATAGACCAGAGCCCACCAGGCTCCTCTGTCCATGGGATTCTCCAAGCAAGAACACTAGAGTGGGTTGCCATTCCCTTTTCTAGGGGATCTTCCCAACCCAGGGAGTAAACCTGCTTCTCTTACATCCTGCATTAGCAGGCAGGTTCTTTATCATTAGCACCACCTCACCCAAAAGTCTGTCTCTGAGACTCAAATTGGTACAGGCTGAATTTTGGCTACAGACTTGGAGTGGAAAAAAGGTTGATAAATTTACAATACATTATTAAGATATCCTGGCTTCCCTGGTGGCTCAATGGTAAAAAAACTTGCCTGGCATTGCAGGAGACGTGGGTTCGATCCCTGGGTTGGGAAGATCCCCTGGAGGAGGGCATGGCAACCCATTCCAGTATTCTTGCCTGGAAAATCCCATGGACAGAGGAGCCTAGTGGGCTACAGTCCATTGGGTTGCAAAGAGTTGGACACAACTGAAGTGAATGAACACACGCATTAAGATATAATATGTTCAAATCTTTATGATGATGATGGTAAACATGGAACATATATGAAATATAGGCTAGTTAGTACATAGGGTAATCACTCCTTATTACAGAGGCTTCTGTGCACACTACTTCCCCTGGCACTGCTACATAACTGTTTACCAAGATGTTTTACTTCTAAAAGCAGAAACTTCTATTTCTCTTTAGGGAAAATGGTTTTGTGAATTTTAGCCTTGCTAATCACCATGATTCATTTTCATGATAAAATTACTGGTGTTTTTGAATGAATACTTTATATTCCTCCATGTTACTAATAACTTTACTCTATCCCTAATATTTGGGGCTTCCCTGGTATCTCAGCTATAAAGAATCCACCTGCCAAAGCAGGAGACACAGGCTCAATCCCTGGGTCAGGAAGATCCCCTGGAGAAGGAAATGGCAACCCATTCCGGTATTCTTGCCTGGGAAATCCCATGGACAGAGAAACCTGCCAGGCTACAGTCCATGGGGTTGCAAAACAGTCAGAGATGATTTAGAGACTAAATAACAACAACTATCCTTAATAATGGGATTGTATTGGGTCAGTTTAGCTGAGGCAGGAAGGTGGCCTTATTGAATAGAATCCTAATAGCTTTTCTCTGTAACTCTTCAAAAAAAGATAGCAGCAGCATCTGAAAGTGGGTCTACATTTGCAAAACTTAAAGGGCGACCAAGAGTTTCTTAATGGCCATTAAAAATTATTTGAGAAGATAATCCATATTATCTCAGCCTAGAAATGTCTCTCTTTTGAATAAGTTTAATAAGATTGTGAGGTTTTTTTCTTTGTGTATGCCTTAGTCTTCATGATTTTAAAAAAAGTTCCAAAGTGCTTTTTCTATTTGTGGTTTATGGATGGATAATTATCTATTTTAAAGCATGTTTAGAAGGGGACCATAAGTCTGATGTGATTTAAAAACCTCTTTTAATTAATTTTTCTGAGGATTTGGGTGGAGTTGGGGAGGAGCCAGCAACAGAAGCTTTTATTCATTAGCTTAAAAGCCATGGTGAATAACAGCAGTTCCCACCTGTCTGAATTTGGGTCTGCATTGGATTTTGAGTGGCTGGCACAGGCTTCTTGAGATGGGAGAGCTCCTCTGAGAAATAAACAAACTTTCTGCATGATGCTAAAGTATAAAGCGTAGCACTGATAGAAAAAAGTGTCATTCTGTGAAGCCTCTCTGGTTTTGCCTTTAGCATCTCAAGGGTCTCAGCGAGGCACAAGAACCCAGTGTACTTGCATTTGAACAAGAAGGGTCAAGCACCCTTGATCATATGGATCCCTGTTTATTAAGGGTGTCTGTACTTCATTATACCCTCTTTCTTTGAGATAAAGTCAATAGCAAAGTTAAAGTCAAGGACTGTGTGCAAAATGGAGTGTGTTGGTTTTGTCTCAAGGCTAATCATCTTTAAGTGTGTTTCCAAAATCCTCCAAAGATAAAGTGGACAAATGCCATGTGATATTGCTTATATATGGGATCTAAAAAAAAAAAAAAAAAGGTACAAATGAACTTATTTACAAAACAGAAGTCACACTTGTTGAAAACAAACTTATGGTTACCAGGGGATAGGGGGCAGTGGGAATTTGGGAGATTGTGATTGACATATACACACCAAGGAGCTTTGTAAGGCGCTCAGCCATGTTCAACTCTGTGACCCCGTGGACTGTAGCTTGCCAGGCTCCTCTGTCCATGGGATTTCCCAGGAAAGAATACTGGAATGGGTTGCCATTCCCTTCTCCAGGGGATCTTCCGGACCCAGGGAGTAAACCTGCATCTCTTAAGTTTCCTGCACTGGCAGGCAGATTCTTTACCACCAGCACCACCTGGGAAGTCCATACACTTTACTATATATAAAATAGATAACTAAGAAGAACTTTTGTGTGGCACAGGGAACTCTATACTCTTTATTGATTTATATGAGAAAAGAATCTAAGAAAAAGGGTGGGCATGTGTATATGTGTAACTGATTCCCTTTTTTGTACACCTGACACTAACACAGAGTTGTAAATCAACTATACTTCAATAAAAACTCAGAAGTATCAATAAAAACTCAGAAGTATATAAAGTGGAAACAGCCAAGATGTTTGAGGGGAGAGAAAAACAGACTGAACACTAGGCACGTCAGCTGAGGATGCTGATAAAGGAGAGGTGAGGAAGGAGTTACTGCCCATGAACTCATCCTGTCCACAATGTTTTTGATGAAGGGATTTATCAAGGCACCTGGCTCCTATCGATATGGAGGCAGAGCTTCCCATGGCAATTCTGGTAAATGGGAAAATCCCTGCCCTGCGGCAATGCATCATGTTTGGTCTGATCTGACCCTTTGTCTTAAGATCTTTGCCTCAGTGAAAGGGAATGAAGTGCTAAATGTGAAATTGTACCCGTTGTGGGGGTGTCCCTTGCTGCAACTGAAGGGAAACAAACCTTGAGAACAAATAAATGGTTCCTCTAAACAGGGCAGCATGAGTAAAGACCTCTGCTTGTCCAAACAAAGGGATGGGTTTTCCTAATTTGCTGGAGATGTTTATGGGGAATAAGTCTTAGAAGAGGTCCACTGCAAGTATTCAGATGTCATGAAGAAATCAGACCGCCTGTAATTTACTATTGGGCTTCCCTGTGGCTCAGTGGTAAAGAATCCTCCTGCCAATGCAGCAGACATGGGTTCAGTCCCTGGGTCAGGTAGATCCCTTGGAGAAGGAAATGGCAACCCACTCCAGTATTCTTACCTGGGAAATCCCATGGACAGAGGAGCCTGGTGGGCTACAGTCCATGGGGTCTCAAAAGAGTCGGACACAACTTAGTGACTAAACGGCAGGAAAATTTACTAGTGCTCTGGTTCACCTTTTCTAAACAAGAATGGGACTGAATCCTGTTCCTGCTCTCCCTGCCACTGACCTTTCCCATTTTCCACAATGAACTTCGTGGGAACTTTCCCATGTTCCCTCTCTCTGCCATTGCTTCTTCATTCTCAGTTGATACTGTCCATCCCATTACTGAGAAAATACAGACCAGCTTGTGAGAACTCACCGCTTCCTGCCCCAGCACTTAAAACTCATGCAACATGGTCATCCTCATCTCTTTTTTTTTGTATCTTATTCATTCCTTCTTTCACTCATTCATTTATCCATTTATTTATTTATTGAACACCTATTGGATACTTTTATGTGCCAGACATAGTGCTAGGTGCTGTAAATGGGTCAGTGAATTAGACACAAACCCTGCTGACAAGGAAAACAAGGATGCCCCTTTCCTGTCTAAGTCTGAAAGCTTTGCCTACTCTCTTTATGGTTGCCTTTTTTGCATCCTCAGAAACTGGGCTCTACCAATACTTGGACTGGCTTGTGTATCTACAAATAAATCCTCCCATTCAACTACCTCTTTCCCATTATGATTTAAACAGGCTTGGGGTTCTTCATCTTAAGAAACAAAATACAAGTAAAACAATTATAAAAATACCCCGTTTTGTTTCTCATTGTCATTATTGTCTGTCACAGTCAAGCTTAGGATCGCTGTTGATTCTCTTTCCAGTTTTCTTCATCTCACCAACTCATTTACCAAGTGCGTGAGATCTGATTTATTCTTCTTCCCTACACTGTTGTGGAAATGCTACTCACAAAGATTACCAATACCTATTTTAGGTGATTATTCAGTTCTTATCTTTGCCTCTTTTATTGATCCGTTATTAAAAGTTCTCTCCTTTGGCTTCTGTGACTCTACTTCCCCTATTCTTTTTTCTTCCTCTTTGGAAGTGGCTCAGACAGTAAAGCATCTGCCTGCAGTGCGGGAGACCCGGGTTCCAGCCGTGGGTTGGGAAGATCCCCTGGAGAAGGAAATGGCAACCCATTCCAGTGCTCTTGCCTGGAAAATTCCATGGACTGAGGAGCCTGGTAGGCTACAGTCCATGGGGTCGCAGAGTAGGACACGACTGAGCGACCTCACTTCACTTCACTTCTGTTAATTTCATAGGCTGTTCATCCTAGCCTCCCTATAATTCAAGCTACTCCAGGGTTTCTTTTCAATTCCACAAAATTTCCTCCTATAATTACACTTACTCCAGAGCCTTCAAAAACCTGATTTGTTCTCAAATCTATATCTTTGGGTCAGATGTTTATTCTAGCTCTAATTCCATGTTTTTTACTGTGCCTGTGTATTCTATCGGCACTTCAAACACAATGAAGGCAGAACTGAATTTAACACGCTCTCTCTCCTTGAAATATGTTCCTCCACTAATTGTCTTCATTTAGACAAATCACACTATTCAATTAATAATAATATTTATTATTTTCTTGGTCCAGGCACTCACATGGGCATGAGATCCAGAATGCAGACTCTCAACTGTCACACCACTTTTTATCTCAATGGTTCAAGTGTTGGAGTCGTTTCTCTCCCCTTTTCTACATACCTAGATCTATCAAATCTATGGATTCTATTTTAAATATATCTTTCTATTTTCACTGCTATTTCCCTCAGTGTATTAGGCCTTTGCAGAATTACTCAGATTATCTCACTCATATCATTCAGCATTCTCCTAACTAATGTTTTTGACTTTGGTCTAATCTTTTGCCAACTGAAAACAGTGATCATCCTCAAGCATAAATTTAACTATAATACACCTTGCCTTGCAGTCTTCCAATGACTTTTCATAGCCTGTAGAATATTGTCCGAATTCTCAGTATCCTGTGAAAGTGTTAGCCACTCAATCTTTTGTCTGGCTCTTTGCAACCCCATGGACTGCAGCCTGCCAGGCTCCTCTATCCATGGAATTGTCCAGGCAAGAATACTGGAGTGGGTTGCCATTCCCTTCTCCAGGGGATCTTCCTGACCCAGAGATAGAACCTGGGTCTCCTGCACTGCAGGCAGATTCTTTACAATCTGAGCCACCAGGGAAGCCTTCTCAGGTATCCTAGACTAAGACTTCATTCCTGGTTGTCTCCACTTTTGTTGCTCGGCCTTAGTGAGCTACGTCAGTTCTTTGGACTGATTCTGTTCTTTCTGGACCCCTGGCCTTCACCTCTATGGTTACCTTTGCATAAGTCACCTTCTTTCCCTTCTTCACCTACACAGCTTCCATTAATTTCCATCATCCATTCAGTTTAGGAATTTTCTTTTCCAGAAAGCCTTTTTGATGCTCATCTTTCCCCAAAACTACCTGGATCAGGTAACACTAATCTGTGCTTCCCCCATGATGGCACTTGCTCCTTTATGGCATTAGTGACCAGTTTACTTTCTTGTTTTTCCTATTAGACTATGATATTTTTGTGAGTGGGAACTCCTGTTCATGTTTATATCCTAGTGCCTAACTCAGTGCCTGACATACAGTAGGTTTTCAACCGAATCATAAATGAGTAGATGCACATCTGTCTTTGTGTTAGTCACTTAGTCATGTCTGACTCCTTGTAACCCCATGGACTGTAGTCCACCAGGCTCCTCTGTCTGTGGGATTTTCTAGGCAAGAATACTGGAGTGGATTGCCATTTCCTCCTCCAAGGGATCTTCCTGACCCGGGGACTGAACCTTAATCCCACTATTTTCCCATTCCATATAATAATGAACTTGAAGGGATTATAAAAATTGAACAAAGCCATCCTTAATTCCAGGATAATACCTCCATTGTGGACTGCAGTTGGTTTATACAAAAGTATTGACTCGATTGCTCTTAACTTCTTCAGAGACATGCCTAATGGATTTGTAAAGAAACTCCTGGTGGTCCATTCTAGCACTTTATAATACCTAGTTAAATATTTCTTCTGTAAATTCATCCTGAATCCGAGTCCCTTTCTATCTTTTCCCCATAGAACAAAACTGTCTCCATGCACTCTTCTCTGACCCTTCCCTCAGATTTTTCTACATGCGTAGTATTGCAAATGTTTGTCAGGCAAAATCAGTCACAAAGCTGAGCTCTCATCAGAGGAACCATGGCAGGATGTCAGTCCTGCACATGGGGGCTTTAGTCACTTGACTCTACAAATGATCTTTAAAGATCCAAGGGGTGCTCTGCATTTACTCGGCCTCTTTCCTTTCTCACTCTCCCAGTGGTGCCACCACTCTCCTTATTTTCCCAACTAAGAGCTGCGGCCTGCAGAAAGGATGTTGAATTCTCCCATAGTCATAAATCCCCATAAAACTCAAACAACAAAGGCACAGAATGGAAAGGCATAGGATGCTTTACTTACTTGCAGCTAATTTATAATTATGCTCAGGCAATCTATCCAAGGGATATAGATTTTGGCTCAAAGTCACCTGTGTCGTTTATAAAAGGTTGTACTATTTTCTTTTCCAAAATAATATTATCTATTTTTATTGCAACTAAATATGGATGTCAGGTGCTTTACATTATTCATCCTATTCCATGAGCACATATATTTAGCTTTGTTTCATCTTCAGAGCTAATTTAATTTTTAGTTTATTCAAGTTCTTGTTAGGTGCCTCCCATGCAGCTCTGGAGAGCTGTGTCTGACTCTAACATCAAGGCCATGACTTCCCAGTTTTAGATAAATCCACTGATTATTTAACTGAAACTTCTCACTCTGCTTGGCTCATTGTCTTTCTTTACTTTCCCTTGTAACTGGAATCACCCACTACAAATATGCGTTTGGCCCTCTGGCTGTTCCAAGGTGGGGAATTGTGTGTTTTTTTAATCTCTAGCAAAGAACCCAACCCTCTTCTAGCCTCTTAAATGCAGTCATTGCTCAAGAACTTGGATTTTGTCCATCTGTCCTTCCCTTAAAAAAAATTCACCTCTAGTCAGAGTCGGAATCAAGATGGTGGAGTAGGAAGATTCTGAGCTCGCCCCTTCCCAGGGACGCTCCACAACTACATACACAGCAATCGTCTCTGAGGACAACCTGAAGACGAGCAGAAAAGTTTCTCTACAACTCAGGACATAAGGAAAGGGCCATGCTGAGATGGGTAGTAGGGGCCGAGATGCGGTCTAGTCAGAATCCCCACCCTCGGGGCAGTGATCCACAAGTGAGAGGGACATCATGTTCATGGAGAACCCCCTCCCCAAGCCTGAGGAGTGAGGGGTCTGAGATTTTCCTTGGGCTCCCCAGCCCCAGGAGTCCTGCACTGGGAAGATGATTCCCCCCATAACATCTAGCTTTGAAACCCAGAGGGGCTTATGTCCAGGAGAGCTGGAGGGCTGTGGGGAAACTGAGATTTCACTCTTGCAGGGCTTGCACATAAACCTATTCCCTCTGAGTCCCAGCACACAGGTAGCAGCTTGAAAAGAACCTGGGCCTTACACAGAGGAGATCACTGACATAAGGGCAGGTGCCACAGCCACAGGGCTCTGGTGGCACTTTCTCTGGGGACGAAAGCACTGGTGGGTCCCAGATTTCTTTCGCTCTCTTTCACCTAGCTGGCTCAGGGCTGGCACACACCATGTCTGTTCCACTCCATCAACTGAGCTAAAGCCGTGTACCCTATCCTGCTGTCTCCTGGGACCCATCTCACTCAACCCACCTGTCCCATCTGGCCCCTCCAAAGTGGCTCTCAACCCCCCTACCTATTCAGTTCAGTTCAGTCAGCCTTAAAAAAGAATAATACCTTGCCATTTGTAATATGTGGATGGACCAGAGGGTAAATATATGCTAAGTGAAGTAAGTAGGACAGAGAGACAAATACTGTATGATTCACTTACACAGGCACACCTCAGAGTAATTGTGAGCTTGGTTCTAGACCATAGCAATAAAGGGAATATCACAATAAAGGGAGTTACATGTATTTTTTGGTTTCCCAGGGCATATAAAAGTTATGTTTACACTATACTGTGGTCTATTAAGTGCATAAAAGCATTTTGTCTAAAAGAAACCAACATACATACCTTAATTAATTATTTATTGCTAAAAAATGCTATCATCCAACAATACGGGATTGCCACAAAGGTACCATTTCACACCAGTCAGAATGGCTGCGATCCAAAAGTCTACAAGCAATAAATGCTGGAGAGGGTGTGGAGAAAAGGGAACCCTCTTCCACTGTTGGTGGGAATGCAAACTAGTACAGCCACTATGGAGAACAGTGTGGAGATTCCTTAAAAAACTGGAAATAGAACTGCCTTATGATCCAGCAATCCCACTGCTGGGCATACACACCGAGGAAACCAGAATTGAAAGAGACACATGTATCCCAATGTTCATCGCAGCACTGTTTATAATAGCCAGGACATGGAAGCAACCTAGATGTCCATCAACAGATGAATGGATAAGAAAGCGGTGGTACATATACACAATGGAGTATTACTCAGCCATTAAAAAGAATACATTTGAATCAGTTCTAATGAGGTGGATGAAACTGGAGCCTATTATACAGAGTGAAGTAAGCCAGAAAGAAAAACACCAATACAGTATACTAACGCATATATATGGAATTTAGAAAGATGGTAACGATAACCCTGTATACGAGACAGCAAAAGAGACACTGATATATAGAACAGTCTTTTAGGCTCTGTGGGAGAGGGAGAGGGTGGGATGATTTGGGAAAATGGCATTGAAATATGTATAATATCATATATGAAATGAGTCACCAGTCCAGGTTCAATGCACGATATTGGATGCTTGGGGCTGGTGCACTGGGACAACCTAGAGGGATGGTATGGGGAGGAAGGAGGGAGGAGGGTTCAGGATGGGGAACACATGTATACCTGTGGCAGATTCATTTTGATATATGGCAAAACCAATACAATATTGTAAAGTTAAATAAAATAAAATTAAAAATAAATAAATAAAATATTTTCCAAAATTAACCAAAAAAAATTGCAATACCTATGAAGTGTGATAAAATAAACTGTGTTTGTATGTGAAATCAAAAAAAACAAACAATCAAATCAAATAAAAACAAACTCATAGATAACAGAGAACAAACTGGTGGTTAGCAAGGGATAGCGTGATGGGGTGTTGGGTGAAATAAGTAAAGAGAATTAAGAAGTATAAATTTCTAGTTATAAAAATAAATGTCATGGCGATAATTACAATAATAAATTTGTATGGTGACAGAAGGTTACTAGACTTGTTGTGGTGATCAATTCATAATGTATATAAATGTTGAATCACTCATGTTGTACACCTGAAATGAATATAATGTTAACTGTAGTTCAATATAAAGAATAGAAAGAAAGAAAGTGAAGTCGATCAGTCATGTCTGACTCTTTGCGACCCCATGGACTGTAGCCGACCATGTTCCTCCGTCCATGGGATTTTTGAGGCAAGAATACTGGAGTGGGTTGCCATTTCCTTCTCCAGGAGATCTTCCTGACCCAGGGATTGAACCTGGGTCTCCTGCATTGTAGGCAGACGCTTTACCATCTGAGCCACCAGGCAAATATACAAATAAATTCAATCCTAGTCATACTTTCTTTCTATTATTCTACTGGTTTGTAAATGCACATATCTGTTCCTGACCATTCACTTAGAGTCTAACTTTTTCCAAATCCTAAATACTTACAATCTAAAATTTCCATATCCTTTTTGTAAGCTAAAGATTTCTGACAATGTTTTTTATCATCTGTCCTTTAAGATTTCTTTCAACAAAGCACACAATCTGGTGGGAGAGACATGTGAACAAATGACTCCAGCAATGTGGTGCATGCGGGTCCTCATCAGACCTGTTACTTCCCATTCACCCTCTCACAGATCAGCTTTCAGAGCAGGCTTTCCTTCCCTCCAGGGGCAGGGATTGGTGCTTGTCCCTCTGTCTGTAGCGCTCTGTTCTTGCACCTGTTTGGAATGCTTGCTGCGGGGAGAGTATGCACACTGGCTTGAGGGCAGGAGAGAGTGTGGCCAGATAAAGGACACTGCTTGTGAAAGGGTGTGCTGGGGACAGAAAGGAGATGAGCCTGAGGAAGTAAGCAGGGGGCAGGACTTAGCTGTCCCAGTGCAATAACACCTTGGATGTAAACCTATAGGAAATGAGGGTACTGGAAGGCTCGGGCAGCATAGCGATGCTATCCAGTGTGTGTTTTAGCTCATTCTAGCAGCACCCCAGGGGCTGAATTGGAAGAGGTCAACCAAGAGGCAGGGGAGTGGTTAGGAAGGAAGCTTATGCAATGGTTTGGCCAGGCAGAGACTGGCCTCCTGGTCTCCAGTGCAGAGAGGACATGATGAGGCTGGAATTAGGGAAACAGCATTAGAGAGAAGAAGGTGGGTGCTGGGGGGATTTCAGAGGAAAAAAATTCCAGGTGTGACGACTTGAGGAGAGCAGACTTGTGGAAATTTACGCAAGAGGAGGGCATTTACGGCCCAGAAGAAGGGAACTGGTGATGGCCCTGTACATGGATGAAAGTGAAAGTCGCTCAGTCGTGTCCAACTCTGCGACCCCATGGACTATACTGTTCATGGACTTCTCCAGGCCAGAATACTGGAGTGGGTAGCCTTTCCCTTCTCCAAGGGATCTTCCCAACCAAGGGATTGAACCCAGGTCTCCCGCATTGCAGGCAGATTCTTTACCAGCTGAACCGAATACCGGAGTGGGTAGCCTATCCCTTCTCCAGGGGATCTTCCAGATCCAGGAATTGAACTGGGGTCTCCTGCATTGCAGGCAGATTCTTTGCCAACTGAGCTGTCAGGGACATGGATAGGCAGTGGTTAATGAGGGCCCATTGGAAGGGAAACTCCGAAGCTGCACCCTGTGGAATGTGACTTCCTTGGTGCTGTTCACCAGCTTGATGGGGGACTTGGGAAGGCAGGTGCCAGTGGGGGCCCTGTGCTTGGCTTTCTGGCTTCACTGATCCAGCCCCAGCTTGCAGGTCCTCCGCATTTATTTCCCATAAACTTTTGGCTCACGTCTAGCTAATTGCATTACTACTCCTCAGACAGAGCATGCTTTATAATAAAATTCTGGGCTTTTTCTCCCATTGATAATACTATCAGATCCTTCTCATCTCCCTCCTTTATCTGGAATGACCTCTTTCCGCTCAGTCTGTTTAATGTGGCCCAAACCTCCAGCTCCAGGAAACCCTCACTGATCTCTCCTTTGATTTTTCTCGTACTCTATGGTTGAAATGGAGCAGGTGAGCTGGGTTAAAATCTTGGCTTTGACACAACTGGCGCATCAACTTTGTATTCCTATGCCTCCAAGTCCTCTTTTACAGTTAGTTCCTACTCAGGATTCTGGTGATGATATATTGAATCAGTTCATATAAACTTAATGTGCTTACTATATTTCTCTCTGGGCATAGAGCAGAAGACTGAGAAATACTTACTAATTTGATCTTATGAATATGCTGTTAGGTGAGCCTGGAAGATCCATCTACTATAACCTCTAAACTTTGTCTTCTTCAGGAATGAATTACTAGTCTAAAATTTTTGCTATTTCATGAATAAGGTGGGGATAAACAATATTCTAATTATGACATGTAATTTAAGTATAGTAAATAAGAATTATGGAATGCTTATTATGTACTAGGCATTTCCTCACAGCAACCCTATGAGTGGGTATCATTAGTATCCCATGTTACCCTTGAACAAACAAGTATTATGAAGTAAAATAACTTACCCACTTAGAGAGACAGGATGTAGAATTGAACTTACATTTTTCTGACTCCAGAGGTCACGCTGGACTCTGCCTTTGGGTAGATGTTCAATCTATGGGATTCCTTGCTCTAACTGCAGCCTGAACTGGGACCTTGAGCTTTTCAGGGAGGTGGGAGGTATTGACAGTGGGGAGGGCTTTACAGGTGGGAAAAATGACACCAGCAAGGTTACAAAGTTAAATGAGCTTGGTATACAAGGGGGAATCTAGTGGACACACCTGCAGCTATGAAGAAGGAATAAATATAGGTAAAGGCCATTCCTCCTCTTGTCTTCTGTGCCATGCTTCCTAACACCACTGCCTGTCCACTCATTCCAGCTGAAAATCTGGGACTCGATTTAGGAACTTCTCCCTTTGTCATTTGACAAATTAGTAGTTAAATCCCACTGATTTTGCTCTTATACATCCATCTTAGCCTTCTCTACTTACATCTTAATGCAAGTCTTTACTTTCTTGCTTGGATTACAAAAGTGTCATTTCTGTTTCCCAGGTTATAGGCTGAATTCATTGTAAAATTTCATGAGTAAAGTTTCCAAAAGTCAAATCCAGTTTGCCACTGTCCTTATTAGAGTTCTTCAATGGTTCCCTGGTGCCTTAGAACCAAATTTAGATATTTTCAGTGACACACAGGGCCTTCCAAAGTCTTACTCTGGGCTCTGTTTGGCTACGTAAATGACTAATCCTGCTGGTTTCATGCAAGCTTGGTGAATGCCTACTTGTTTTTCAAAAGTGCAGTGACTCTTCCCTGTTGGGGGGTGCTGCTCTCCAGCATCATGTGCGGTGTTCACCACTCCTTGTGTCTCTTCTGCACATTGTACAGCCTAACTTTGTATTTTCCTACTGTTTTGTTCAACTTTTAAAAAAGTTAGGTTCAGGATGGGGAGCACATGTATACCTGTGGCGGATCCGTTTTGATGTTTGGCAAAACTAATACAGTGTTTCAGGTTAAAAATAAAACAAAATTAAATAAGAAAGAAAGAAAGAAAGAAAAAAAATAAAATAGTAAAATGCATAATAAATACTATTAAACTGGAAAAAAAAAGTTATAGTTGATGTACAATATTATATAAGCTACAGGTATACCATATAGTGATTCACAATTTTAAAGGTAGCAGAGACATCACTTTGTCAACAAAGGTCTGCAAATCAAAGCTATGGTTTTTCCAGTAGTCATGTACAGATGTGAGAGTTGGACCATAAAGAAGGCTGAGCACTGAAGAATTGATGCTTTTGAACTGAGGTGCTGGAGAAGACTTTTGAGAGTCCCATGGACAGCTTAGAGATCAATCAATCCTAAAGGAAATCAACCCTGAATATTCACTGAGAGGATTGATGCCGAAGCTGGAGCTCCAGTACTTTGGCCATCTGATGTGAAGAGCTGACTCATTGGAAAATACCCTGACACTGGGAAAGATTGAAGGCAAGAAGAGAAGGGGGCAGCAGAGGATGAAATGGTCGGTTGGAATCATCGACTTAGTGGACATGAGTTTGAGCAAACTCTGGGAGATGGTGAAGGACAAGGAAGCCTGGTGTGCTGCAGTCCATGGAGTCACATACAGTTGGACACAACTAAGCGACTGAACAACAACAACAGTTATTATAAAGTATCATCTATATTCCTGTGCTGTACAATATCTTTGTAGATTATTTTATACATAGTAGTCTGTGCCTCTTAATCCCCTAATCCTAACTGGCCCCCCTTCCTTTTCTCCTACCACTGGTAACTGCTAGTTTGTTCTCTGTATCTGTGTCTGTTTCTTTTTTTGTTATATTCACTAGTTTGTTTTATTTTTTAGATTCCACATATAAGTGGTATCATACAGTATCTGTCTTTCTCTGACTTGTTTTACTTAGCATAATACTCTTCAAGTCTATCCATGTTGTTGCAAACTGCAAAATTTCATTCTTTTTCATGGCCGAGCAGTAGTCCATTGTATAGATGCACCATATCCTCTTTATCTATTCAACTGTTGATAGATGCTTAGGTTGCTTCCATATATTAGCAATTGTAAATAATTATTCTATGAACATTAGGGTACATGCATCTTTTCAAATTAGTGTTTTTATTTTTTCACACCTGTCAGAATGGCTATCATCAAAAAGACCACAAATAACAAATGTTGGCAAGGATGGAAAGAAAAGGAAACCCTTGTGCACTGTTGGTGGGAATGCATGTTGGCACAGCCACAGTGGAAAACAGTATGGAGGTTTCTCAAGAAACTAAAAATAGAGTTATTATATGATCCAGTCCTGGTTATATATCTGAAAAATCAAAAATACCACTCAAATGGCTTTTGAATTGTGATACAGAAAGTTCCACAAGACAGCGACTATTATTTGTTCTCCAGAGTAATGCCTGGCATGAGATTGGTGCTCAGTAATTGTTCATTGAATTAAAGAAATAATGACTGAACAAAGCAAGAAAAAAGATGAAAAGGTCAGATTTTAGAGGGCTTTGAAAGCCAGTCAGGGGAAATTGGGGATATTTCTCTTTGAAATAAGATGATGTGTGCAAATTGTTTTTGGAAAATTAGTCACAGAGGAGCACTCAGATTTATTCTCATCTTAGTACTTCCGCTCACATTGTTTCCTTCCCTAAGTTGCCATCCCTCTGCATCTCTGCATATTCTGTCCAGTGTAGTTCACTTATTGGGAAGGATATTTGAAAGGCTCGTTGGAAAGCCAACAGGACTTTGTATAAAAAGTAAATTATGATTTGAGTATGCCATGTTTCTAAGTCAGCCTGTTCTGTCTGAAAGTGGGGAAATCTTCCTCAAAATTCTTATCTAGCAACAAACTCACTATTATTCTAGCTGGTTGCTAGTTTTGCTGTTTTATAATTCAAAAGACAGTCAATAAAAGAAAATACATTTTAATTAAAATGAGAGAAGGATATGGAATGGCAAGCAATACTTTTTCAGGGAGCAAAATAGAGTGCTGGACTTGACTTAGTCTCAACTATGCATGTATGTACTCTTTTCAGTTCATTTCAGTTCAGTCGCTCAGTCGTGTCCGAAAACAACAGAATGGGAAAGACTAGAGATCTCTTCAAGAAAATTAGAGATACCAAGGGAACATTTCATGCAAAGATGGGCCCGATAAAGGACAGAAATGGTATGGACCTAACTGAAGCAAAAGATGTTAAGAAGAGGTGGCAAGAATACACAGAACTGTACAAAAAAGATCTTCATGACCAAGATAATCACGATGGTGTGATCACTGACCTAGAGCCAGACATCCTGGAATGTGAAGTCAAGTGGGCCTTAGAAAGCATCACTACGAACAAAGCTAGTGGAGGTGATGGAATTCCAGTTGAGCTATTTCAAATCCTGAAAGATGATGCTGTGAAAGTGCTGCACTCAATATGCCAGCAAATTTGGAAAACTCAGCAGTGGCCACAGGAATGGAAAAGGTCAGTTTTCATTCCAATCCCAAAGAAAGGCAATGCCAAAGAATGCTCAAACTACTGCACAATTGCACTCATCTCACATGCTAGTAAAATAATGCTGAAAATTCTCCAAGCCAGGCTTCAGCAATATGTGAACCGTGAACTTCCAGGTGTTCAAGCTGGTTTTAGAAAAGGCAGAGGAACCAGAGATCAAACTGCCAACATTCGCTGGATCATGGAAGAAGCAAGAGAGTTCCAGAAAGGCATATATTTCTGCTTTATTGACTATGCCAAAGCCTTTGACTGTGTGGATCACAATAAACTGTGGAAAATTCTGAAAGAGATGGGAATACCAGACCACCTGACCTGCCTCTTGAGAAACCTATATGCAGGTCAAGAAGCAACAGTTAGAACTGGACGTGGAACAACAGACTGGTTCCAAATAGGAAAAGAAGTATGTCAAGGCTGTATATTGTAACCCTGCTTATTTAACTTATATGCAGAGTACATCATGTACTCTTTTACAATTCATTTATTATGTATGATACACATGCACACACATACATAGAAATGTATTGATCAATATTTAACAATTGGCTCTCCACAAAAAAGGGAGGGGACCTGAAATGTCATATTTTCTGATTTCTACAATATTAGTACTCCAATCATGACCAATTTTAAGCAACCAGTATAAAGTCACTGAATGTAGATTTGTGAAGAAATGCTAGCCACCCACTCTTGCAAAGCCTGTATTCCCTGGCTGCAACACATGACCTGCCATATATTCTTTGGGGAGCTGCTGCATACCAAGTTCAGTGCTGAGGGCACTGGGAATAAGGGCCCTACCCTTACAGACGTTAGTGGCAATGGGAAGACCAACAGGTAACAATTATGATACATAAGAATTACTAAACCACAAGTAAATACAAAGTACTGTGGAAACAGATAAAATACCTAACATAATGATTATAGCTGCTGCTAAGTCGCTTCAGTCGTGTCCGACTCTGTGTGACCCCATAGATGGCAGCCCACCAGGTTCCCCAGTCCCTGGGATTCTTCAGGCAAGAACACTGGAGTGGGTTGCCATTTCCTTCTCCAATGCATGAAAGTGAAAAGTGAAAGTGAAGTCACTCAGTCATGTCCGACCCTCAGTGACCCCATGGACTGAAGCCTACCAGGCTCCTCTGTCCATGGGATTTTCCAGGCAAGAGTACTGGAGTGGGGTGCCATTGCCTTCTCTGAATGATTATAGCTAGACATTCAGTTATATAGATCTGCTTGAGAAATGCAGGGAAGGCTTGATGAGGTGCATGGGGGGGGGGCACCATTTGATCTGAGACTTGGAAGATAATTGGGAGCTTGCCAGATGAAATGTTTTCCAGCTGAGAGAAAGTAGCAAGTTCAGAGAACTACAAATAATTCAGTACTGCTGGGGTATAAAGTATACATTAGGAGAGCCATAAGTGATAAAGTTAAAACATATAAAGGAGTCAGGATCACATTTGTTATACTAAGAGGTTTAAACTCTAGGCTTCAGGGAACTGCAAAAAGCATTTTGATAACATATTTGTGTATTAGAGAAACCTCCTGGTGAGCAGAGTGCAGGATGACCTAGGAGATGGTGGAATGGGAGAGGCTTGGTGAGGTATGTCTTGAAATGGAGCAGATGAGAAATGGGGAACTAGGGCAATGGTCGTGTGAGGGAGTAGGTCAAACATGAGAGTTTAGGAGCTAGAATCACTAGCATCTGGTTATCACTTGGGGTGGGTAGATAGGACAGAAAAGTGCTATAAGACCTCCTAGATTTGTGATCTGGGAATCTAAAATAGGAAAGAAGAAAAGTGATATGGATTTATGAAGGAAATAAATGGATTTAGATTTAGTCATATTGGATTTGATGTACTTACATGATGTCCAAAAACCAGGTAGGTGTATGGGTCAGATGTCTTTGCAAGAGCTGTGTCCTGGGCTCTCATAGGCGGGAGCTGTAACCTTGGGTGTGGATGTAAGTAAGTGGAGTGACAAAGGTCAGGGCCGGGAAAGAGCAACCACAGTCCAGTTCAGGCTTCCCTCCATAGAGAATGCACTTCCATTGTCCCACTTCAATGCTACTAGACTATTCTCTCCCTGAATGTGCCCAGTCTTCCCCTATTTACTACTCTCTCAGTTGAACTTTCTTCCTTTTCTCTCTGTTCTCCTTATTGCTGCTTTGAGACATTCCACCTGTCTTCACAGGCCCAGATCAATGCCACGTACTCCATTGAGCCTTCCTCCACTCTTTCCCAGCTTTTCTCCTCCTGGATGCTGTGTCCTCTATTGTAAAGCATAATAGTCTACTCAGGATTATTTGTGCACACAGCCAATAGTGAGCCCCTCGAAGGTGAAGAGTTTGCTTTTAAATGTCCTGATGGCCTCTATATCTAGGAATGTTAGGTGCTTTGGGGGTTATGAATGAATGTTTCATTAAACTGGGGAGGATATTGAATCTTCCCCAATATTGGACTTCCCTGGTGGCTTAGATGGTAAAGAATCTGCCTGATATGCAGAAGACCCAGGTTCAATCCCTAGGAGGGGAAGATCCCCTGGAGAAGGGACCAGCAACTCACTTCAGTATTCTTGCCTGGAGAATTCCATGGACAGAGGAGCCTGATGGTCTACAATAGGGTTTCAGAGTCAGACATGACTGAGCGACTAACACTTTCACTGTTTTCACTTTTCTTTGAATATAAAATGATCTACCATAAAATTCTGCTTAATGTTGGCCTAGCTTTAACTTTACACCTTTCACCTTCCCCTAACTCATAACAAAAGTAACGGAGACTAAGAACATGGGTACAGCCCAGCCTTCATCTGTCTGGAACTTGGACTGTCTGCAATTTGAAGAATTCACAAGAGAATGCATAAAGAAATATGATATTTTATTTTCAAGGTTAGCTGATTTTACGGGGCTTTTTGGTATGTGGTCAAATTGAGAATTCTGTAGGAGCGCAGGTTTTTCTTTTTTGTAGGCATATAGAAAAATTTATTTTTCTCTACCAGTGAAATTATAACTCAAAGCTTCAAGTATAAAGTTGGGAATAAACAATGTGTGTTCATCTAACCAAAGGGCACAAAACATGAAACTGCACTTTCAATGAGGCAATTTATGGCAGAAGGAGTTTTTCCTTATATAGGATGTGAATTAGAAAATGGAACACTTTTCTTTAATAATAAAAAAATAAGATGGCACACTTAGATATCTGTGTGCTAAATGCAAAAATTGCACTCCCCCCCTGCCCATCTTAGAGATCTTTATATTATTAAGAATATGGTTGGGCCCAGACAAATAGAGCAAATAAGACAATTACAAATGAAAGATGGACCTGTGAGAATAGTACAAAAACAGTCCCAGTAAACTTGGGAAACCTCTGATTTAGGCCTAATGCTGAAGAGTTTGGGATAATTAATTTGCCTTTTGAGGTTAATCATTGATTAGGCTACCCACTCAACTTAAGGGATTTCATGTTTGCAAATGTCAGCCCTATTGCCACTATTATGTCTCTTTTCCTTTGTGTTCTGTTTTTCTTGTTCAGAGTTTCTTCTTTAAAAAGGTAAGAGTTGGAGGGAGGCAGGGGAGAAGAGACACATTTAAGCCCCTTTTCTACCCAAGTTCATCATTTTCCACGAGCACAGCCTACTCAGATTGCCCCGTCAGAGTCCGAGTCAGGAGGCTGCAGAGGGCGTGGAGGTCACTGGGAAGGACAGGGATGCGGGAAGGGTAGCTGATGGTACAGGTGAGGAGAGACAAGCCATGGATTTTGTCTGATGCCTCTCATTTGATTCAAGTCACTCCATGAGGAATTGTTGGTTTCATTTTATTAATGAGAAAACGGAGGCTGAGAAAAACTGACTCACAATCTTTTCCATTTTCTTTTACTCTGTGCTATTCTTGGGAATATTAATTTCAACATTTTGTGTAAAAGCAGCATGTAAGGTTATATATCTACAAAGTGAAGCGAAGTGAAGTTGCTCAGTTGTGTCCAACTTTTCGCTACCCCCTGGACTGTAGCCTGCCAGGCTCCTCTATCCATGGGATTTTCCAGGCAAGAATACTGGCATGGGTTGCCATTTTCTTCTCCAGGGGCTCTTCCCAATCCAGGGATTGAACCCGGGTCTCCCACATTGCAGGAGGATTCTTTACCAGCTGAGCCACAAGGGAATTCCCAAGAATACTGGAGTGGGTAGTCTATCCCTTCTCCAGGGGGTCTTCCCTGCCTAGGAATTGAACCTGGGTCTCCTGCATTGCAGGCAGATTCTTTACCAACTGAGCTATCAGGGAATCAGCAGTAGATCTATCTATCTATCTATATATCATATATCATCAATATATATATATCTATATATTGACTATTGGAGAAGGCAATGGCACCCCACTCCAGTACTCTTGCCTGGAAAATCCCATGGATGGAGGAGCCTGGTAGGCTGCAGTCCATGGGGTCGCTAAGAGTCGGACATGACTGAGCAACTTCACTTTCACGTTTCACTTTCATGCATTGGAGAAGGAAATGGTAACCCACTCCAGTGTTCTTGCCTGGAGAAGCTCAGGTGGGCTGCCGTCTCTGGGGTCGCACAGAATCGGACACGACTGAAGTGACTTAGCATAGTATAGCATATATTGACTATAAGGATATAAAATAAAATCAAGCAAAAAATGAGAAAAATATTACTAAATGCTAATATATTATGGTTTTGAGAGGTAGGATACAGGATGCTTTTTTTTCTTATGCCTTGTGTTCTATGTTTTCCATAATACATGATTGCTTTTCTATCATCCGCAGAAATAATAGCAACAACAGCAACAAATAAAGGGCATGTATTTCTTTAAAACGAAGACTGCTTTTGTCTTATGGGTTACCAACATTCTTCTTGGGAAGGTAGAAGGCTTTTAAGAAACTTATAGAAACAAAGACCATTTGGCCTTTTAAAAACTTGTCCAGTCAAACAAAACTCATAATGAAAAATTTGCCACAACTCTGGGAGTTTCTATTCAGACTAGGTTACACAGTTCCCCACTAGCTATACTGTTTTAAAACAAAGTACATTCGAGTGACTCAACTGAAAATGAAACTGGTAGCCTGATCTATAAAATAGTCTGCATATCCCTGTGTCCTATGGAAAGCAAATATTTGAATTGAATGTGTTTATTCACAGTGTTGTCCTTCAGCAAGATACTCCTGTGTCTCCAAAATGCCAAAAGATCCAATCAATTCCTCAGCCAATGATAAAGACATTTTATCGATACAATGCTGAACACTTGAATTGACTGAACAGAGAGAGATCTTTTGGTATTGTGTAGATGGAGCTGGAATGTGACAATGTGATTATTTAAACTATGGCTCCAGCAGCAAAATAACCAATTGTAAAGCAAAAGATTTAGTCAATCAGATAATTCTTTTGTCTACACAATTCCAAGCTATTATTTAGAGTAATTTGTTTTATCGACTTGACCAAATATTTAGTTAAATCTGAATAACGGAAAGAAAGAAGATTCTGGCCTGAGTTTTCTGCATCAGAAATATAAGTTAAAAGTAAACAAATCAGCAAACACAAACCTCACACGTGTCCCTCACATATAAATATTCTTTATATTTCCTCTAAAATGTAGTTCTTCTAAGCTCTGCACATTTGACTTTAATTACTTGGTTAGAAAGACCTGGTCCAGACAGAATATTTATTAAAATGTAAATTAAACTTGCCCCAAAGAAAAAACGTGCAGAGAAAATAGTAGAATCAAATCCTGGGGCTAGAGGAGGTAGAGGTTAGAATCTTTTCAAGATTTAAGAAAAGAACCATTTCAGAAGAGGAAAAAGCCAGACCAAAGGGTCACTGATTTTGGACAAAACTGACTGCCCTTCATGGCTCTCATTCCATTCATCAGGAGACACGTCTGTTCTTCCAGACTCAGAACTGTCGAATTGTCCCCTCTTCATCCTTTGTATCTGACATGTTCACATCTCACCTCCTCTTTCTTTGAAACTCCTCTCTGGTTCACACCTTACTTTAAATTCTCCTGATAGAGAATCTTGCTACAATATTTCATGCCTAAATTACTACCAACAGCTTCAAAAGTGGTCCTTCTTCAAAAGTGGAGGCAGAGTCTCAGCCTCCAAGCCTGCCTCATCCACAGCTGTCAGATTTATTGTCCCCAAACACCACTTTCCTCACTGCTATTTCCTGCTCACCACTCACACTCTTGGTTGCTCCTACACTAAGTTCAAACTTCTTCCTTTGCCTGATATTTGGGATCCATCACAACCCTTTCTCTCATTCTTCTCTCTCTCTTTCTCTCTCACAGATATACATACACACTAGCAATCCAATCTTACTTTCTGCTGTTCCTTCAAAGACTTCATTTTAATCAACCAAGTCACTGCTGTGTGTGCCTAGTTGCTCAGTCATGTCTGACTCTTTGCAGCCCTATGGACTGTAAACTGCCAGGCTCCTCTGTCCATGGGGATTCTCCAGGCAAGAACTGGAGTAGGTTGCCATGCCCTCCTCTAGGGGATCTTCCCAACCCAGGGATTGAACTCAGGACTCCTTCATTGTAGGCAGATTCTTTACCATTTGAGCCACCAGGGAACCAAATCACTGCATACTCTAAAAATTCCCCCATAGTACCCTGTCCTGGTCCCCTCTCCAAATCCGTACCATTCTCTTTCCAGCCATATCCTCATGACAACCCTAAATCCTCTGAACACAATTCCAAATGCCCTAATTATTAAAAGTTCAAGAATTTGCCAAATCCTATACACACCTGTTCAACCATTGATCTTTGTTTAAATGGCGCATGTATAGTTTAAAGAATAAATCTATTTCCCTTAGAGTTGCCAACATATTAAACACTCAGATGAACCAACTTTAGTTGTCCTTCATCAGGTATTTCATTGAACCCTCACACCAATTCTGGTTGCTATTTATCCTCGTGCTTAAAGATGAGGAAACTGAGGCTCAGAGAGTTCTGCTTACCCAGGGTCATACATCCAAGATTATTAGAACCCTAGAATTTTAAAGCCCAGGGTTTTTTGGAGCCTTTGGCTTTTTGTTTTACTACTTGGCCTCTTTGAGGACAGCCTATCTGTTAACAGCTTTGAAATATGAGTGTGAACATGTAACACAATTAGCAATTTAAAGCACATTATTAATGCTGATAGGTACTAATGACTGTAATTGAAAGGGAAGACATCAGACCAGACAAACAATTTTTTAGAATTTATAACAAGAATATAAATGAGTCTAATGAATGAATTTACTTCCTGACCTTCTTTGCTACAGACATTAACCCATGTTTAGCCTCTAATTGAGATGTACATATTCTTTACTGTCTTATTGTATTTGTTAATGTTTGCCTTGGCAGGTGGCCAACAGACCTCTCTGAGTTTCCCTTAATCAAATTTTGGGTAATAGATGGCCAAATATGCCTTGTATTAGGTAGCACTGCTAGATCCAAAGCAACAGAAATCTAAGAGCTGGCAATAGTTTCTCAAGTCTTCCCTTTTATCATCTAGGCACCTTTAATAATAAATGTTATATAAATCAAATGTAATGATATAATTTAAAATGTTGTATATATTTCTTTTTAGTGATAGTTCATTGTTCATTTCATGCATGCCTAAAACCCCACTATTTATTAGTAACTTACTTCACTATGTGCCCAACATTCAATACAATTCTTCATATTTCAGCAAATCCAGAGATTAGGAAGTGATAGTATGAATGATTCACCTGCATCCTTTAAAAAGTACACTAAGTTTCTGTTTATGTACATAGGAAGAACTAAATGCCCACAGGATCAAAAAAAGAAAGAAAGAGAATTCAACCTGTTTGAATGAGCAAATCTTACTGATCACCTGTTCTTTTTTTCTGTTTAACAAAGAAAAGGATCTGAAAGCCAAGTTCCTAGATGACTTAGGTGTGTAACTATAGGTAAGCGTACAGATGATATAAAGTATTCCTGCACTGTCTTACAAACTACACCTACTGAAACACAGTTACACTTCACTCATACAAAACCACCATTCAACAGTAACTGCCTGAGCATTCAGGTGATCTGAAACATAGCTATGCTTAATAGGAAAAAGACGTGTGAAGAATGCAGTCATTCTTTGTCACAAATTAAGCTTGGTGTTAAGCCCTTTTATCAGAACACTTCCTGAGCAGAGTGCACTGTGAGCCTGTACATGCCAGGACATTTTGTAGGGAGCTGAAGGAGAAAGTGATAGAATCTTTCTCCACTAAGACTGAAGAAAAGAAAAAAAAAGTCCAGGAACCCCTCTCAGTTTCAGTATTGTTTCGACTCATCTTTTCTCAAACTATCTTGTCAAATATTTGTCAGACGACAGAGTTCTTCAAAATATCCAGCTGCTACCTATAGAAACCAGAAATGGCCTAAATATATTGATAACATTTCTCAGAGGGGCACACCATTTTAAAGGTAGAATTCTAGGGTTTCGGTTTATATTTCCTTATATTTTAATTGCACACAAACTGGTACCTGCTGGTGTGCTGTCAACATTTCCCCATCTATTTTTAGATCCTCAGTTGTTTTAGAGATGGATTTAATATGTAAAGCAGAGGCTTACACCAGTGAAACGCTTGTATGATTGTGTTTTAGTTTTGCCATCAGCTAAGTAGGGCAAAGTTGATCCTATCTCACAAGGAACTCTCTCCCACATTTTCTCTGTGAACTTGGAGGCTCAGATTTGCTTACCTGCTTCCTTGAAGATACTGTGCTGTTGAAATATCTATTAGAGGTCTTTGAATTCAAATTCTTATTCTGATGAGTCGAGTCATTTTTCCATGTGTTAGAGTTTTCTTTAGGATCTGAAGGAATGGGATTTAAGAAGAGGATCCTAGCTATGAATCCGTAGAGGACAGTGGCTAGGATCATTGGCACAACGTAAAAGACACCAAAGTCCATTAGGTAAATAGGTGAGTAGTAATTCCTGGAGATCTTGTAGCCACAGGACACTACAATAGCATCTTTATAGGTGCTAATATTGAGATCCAGCAGGAAGAACCAGAGCATACAGTAAATGGATGTAAATGCCCAGACAAAGATGATTATCTTTTTGGCTCTGGAAAATGTGCAGAGAAACTGGGCTTTGATGGGGTGACAGATTGCTATGTACCGCTCAATGGTAAAGGCTGTGATTGAGCAAGAGGATGCATTAATGCCCAAGTACTGGAGGTAAGTAATGCAGAGGCATCCAGCGTAGCCATAGACCCAGGAACCGTAGATGCTGTCCGTTATGTTGGGGAGGCCTGCGGCCACCAGGACCATGAGATCAGCTACTGCTAGACTCACCAGGTAGCAGTTTGTGGGGGTCCTCATGTGCTTGGTCCTCATGACCACCAGAACTACCATGATGTTGCCCACGATGCCCAGACCACAAATAATGAGCACAAGTAAGATGGTGACCACTTGGTATTCGAGGGCCACCACAGCTCGAGGCTGGAGCTGTGTTTGGTTCAGTTCACTTCCTGTCTCGTTTTCCATCTTTAGTGGCTTGAGGTTTCTCTGGAACACTTCTCAACACATCTTCCTTCCGGTGCCCTGCCTTTACCGCACTGGCTCTCTCCCCCTGTGAAGAGTTATAGTCCATATTCATTCACGGTGTCACAATCACTTACAGGTAATTCTCATGTTCTCTCATTTCACCTCCCATTTTTCTCCAGTAATAGGGCTCATTTGTACTCCTGAAAACTCCTTTTATTGCAATCTAGTATAGGATGGAGTAACAGTTTTGACCACCTTACAATAAGAGGGACTGTTTTTTTCTTAATGGACAAAAATGCTCAAGAAAAGAGACACAGAAAATGCTCCCTGTTTTGAAAGAATCCTCAATAGGGGGAAAAAAAGAAACAATATCAGCTACCTGAAAAATAAATACAAAGAGATCTCTTAGATGCTTGGGGAAAGTAAAATAAGAAAAAGATACTGGGTGGGAGGCTGGGGGTGGCGGGGAGCCAAAAAGCTTGACAGAAAATTAGCATCTGCCTCCTTGGCTCTCAAAGGGTGAGATCCCTCTGCTACAAAATAGTAAGCCTCCCCAGGCCCCCTGCCCTGCAGACCCAACAGAGAACAATTTCTCCTCTTACCTTTTGCTCTGTAGCGCTGCCCCTTCTTCCAGGTAGATGGAGCGGTAATAAGCGTGAGTTTCCAACCTTGCGGAAAGCCTCGTCCACTTTGTTTGGCAGGGAGACCACTTAGCAGGGCTCCGTCTTCAGAACTGCGGTTCCTCTAAACCCTCACAGCCTTTTCCAACTGATGACAGACCATACAGCCGCAGCAGAAGCAGAAGCAGCAGCAGGAGCAGCAGCAGAGAGCCTGGCAAATCATAGATCGTCCCCTAATGAGAACACGCTCAGCTCTCCGTCTCCCCCCTCCCCTCTAACACACCCGCCCCACACTCACATTCACACACGCCAGTCAGTCCTCACTGATTCATGATTTCCCCTCTGAGGATTTTCTTATAAATGTGCTAACGATACAGTTGTAATCTGGAAGGCTAACGGCGCCAGCCAGGGGGTTTGAAGCAGCTGGTCTTATAGTTGTTTATAGTCTAAGTTCTAGGGAAACTCAGGCACCTGCGTAAAGTCCTGGGTAAAGTCCCACTCCCCTGTGGGATAGGACTTAGGGAGAGCGAATCCATTTCAGTCCAGACACAGCCCTGGAAGACTGAAATATCTGTCTGGGCAGAGAGCACACTTTTTTCTCTATAATGGAAACCTGAGGACTATTTCTCTGGTGAACCAGTGAGGTCAGCTCCCTTCTCTCATGGTATATGAATGGAAAATGAGTTAAGATTGATTTTAAACCATTTCAGCTGCAATCTTCTGAAGCTTATACAGATTATTTTTTTTAACCCATTTGAGATAAGAACATTGATTTAAACCTACATATGATCTGTGAACTTTGTTTTTCAACTCTGTTTTTGCATGACTTACTAGAATCTTTCTAACTGCTCTGGATACCTCTCCCCTCTTCACCCACCCTCTGGACTACCAACCACATGTACCATCCAGCAAGGTTCAGTGTCAATTTATTTCTAGGTAGAAAACATACCCAGTGGAAATCTGAACTGAGGCCACTCTGATAACACACCTCTGAAACAGACTATATAAGCCATCTCTTTTAGAAAAGTGTACTTCGGCTTGATTTTTATTTCTCTAAAGTAGCCCAGGAAACAGTGGAAACAGTGACAGACTATTTTTTGGGCCCCCAAATCACTGCAGATGGTGATTGCAGCCATGAAATTAAATAGACGCTTGCTCCTTGGAAGAAAAGTTATGACCAACATAGACAGCTTATTAAAAAGTAGAGACATTACTTTTCCAACAAAAGTCTGTCTAGTCAAAGCTATGGTTTTTCCAATAGTCATGTATGGATGTAAGAGTTGGACCATAAAGAAAGCTGAGCACCAAAGAATTGATGCTTTTGAACTATGGTGTTGGAGAAGACTCTTGAGAGTCCCTTGGAGTGCAAAGAGCTCCCCAACCAGTCCATCCTAAAGGAAATCAGCCCTGAATATTCATTGGAAGGACTGATTTTGAAGCTGAAACTCCAATACTTTGGCCACCTGATGCAAAGAACTGATTCATTTGAAAAGACCCTGATGCTGAGAAAGATTGAGGGCAGGAGGAGAAGGGGATAACAGAGCATGAGATGGTTGGATGGCATCATCGACTCAATGGGACTGAGTTTGAGCAAACTCCGGGAGTTGGCGATGGACAGGGAGGCCTGTTGTGCTGCAGTCCATGGGGTCACAAAGACTCGGACACGACTGAGCAGCTGAACTGAACTGAACTGAACTGGAAGTAGCCCATGGGCAAATCTTTATACTTCTTAATGGAATCTCAGAAAATATGTCTTCCTTCTCTCAGAACCAACTGAATGCACGAAATGTTAATGTCTGTCCACTTTTGTTTCATACTGACAACGAAAAGCAGCCCTTAACTTAATTTCCCATATGGTGAACAGGTTGATTCTCCATTTTGGGAAGTGTAGATATTCTTTTTTCTAGAAGATGTCAATGGAAGGACAGATTTGGAGTAGACAGGACCATGGAGGTATCAGAACCATGTTCAGGGCTAGGTAACAATGGGATGAAGGTGAAGCTTGGATGACGCTGCATGAATTCCACCCTTGGAACCATTGAGGGCTCCTTGAGTATCTAACTTCTCCTTCCAAATCATCCAGAGTTACAAATTAGTGACGCATGACCCAGATTCAGGTTTCAGAAAGGTACGGTTTGGCCTGTAAAATGTAGGCTCAAAGGTAGACTATTTAGACAATTTCTCAATATTGAAATGGAGATCAGTTCAGTTCAGTCACTCAGTAGTGTCCAACTGTTTGCGACCCCATGAACCAAAGCATGCTAGGCCTCCCTGTCCATCACCAACCCTGGAGTCCACCCAAACCCATGTCCATTGAGTCGGTGATGCCATCCAGCCACCTCATCCTCTGTCGTCCCCTTCTCCTCCTGCCCCCAATCCCTCCCAGCATCAGGGTCTTTTCAAATGAGTCAGCTCTTCACATCAGATGGCCAAAGTATTGGAGTTTCAGCTTCAGCATCAGTCCTTCCAGTGAACACCCAGGACTGATCTCCTTTAGGATTGACTGGCTGGATCTCCATACAGTCCAAGGGACTCTCAAGAGTGTTCTCCAACACCACAGTTCAAAAGCATCAATTCTTCTGTATGGATGTGAGAGTTGGACTATAAAGAAATGGAGATATTGCATACTAAATCTAGATTTCTACATCTCATAAACATGGAAAGATCTGGCAACCAAGAGTCCATATTCCTGCTAGAAATAATAACTGTTGAGTATTGTTGTGGGTAGCAGTTTGTGAGGTATAGGATGTGTCCTTTCCTAATTTCCTCCCTCTTTTCTGTCACATGCCAGCTTCACTCAGTATCACACACACCTGGCCTCTTTGTCTTCCTTTACCCAGGATAGGATTTCTGTCCACATTCTGGTTTGTTCGACCAGCTGATTTAGCAGACTGGAAAAAGAGTGCCCTCTTTACTTCCCTCCCTGCCCTCAGGGACAGAGATTACTCTGATTACCTTGCTCCTGGTGGAGTCCTCTCCATTTTGGAATAAAAAAATGCCACCACCTCCAATCTGAAAGACCTCTTGAAAAGTCACACTTTATAAAACACTTCTTCCCATCTCCCTGTCCCCAAGATTTTAGTCAGCTTTCAGGCCTCCTTAAAAGTGTAAAACTTCACTTCAAGTCTTACATGTGGGTAGTAAAGACAAAGTGAGAGGATATCCATCTACAAGATATCTGCCTTGACAACTCCATCTCCCGGTAAATCTGATCACATCCTTCAGCATTTCTATGCAAGGACACCATTCTGAGTCTCCATTTTGTCTCTATTCATTTTTTAGAACTTAATTGTTAAGCACTTACTACCACCAGGAGAAGGGGACGACAGAGGATGAGATGGTTGGATGGCATCACCGACTCACTGGACATGAGTTTGAGTAAACTCCGGGAGTTGGTGATGGACAGGGAGGCCTGGCATGCTGTAGTCCATGGGGTCGCAGAGTCGGACACGACTGAGCGACTGAACTGACTGACTGACTGACGCACCAGGAACCTAGTATATAACATTTTGTTTTACCTTCAGATATGTTGTGGTCTGTGTCACACAGAGTCGGACACGACTGAAGTGACTTAGCAGCAGCAGCATGTTGTGGTCTACTGGGAGAAAACGACTCACGAACGGTTACAGATATGCACAGATCTGTTGAGAGGGTTTAGGTTGTGAAGGGAAAGCATTCATAGGTGGTGGGGGCAATGGGCTGAGGGGCCGGAGCGGACTTCTGAGGCCAAGTAACATCTGAGCACAGTCTGAAAGAGAAGCACAGCTTCTTTTCGAAAGGTGGGCTGAGTGAAGCTATTCTGACTGGAGGAGATAGAATATATAAGGCCCAGCTGTGTAAGATGGCAAGGGTTGTGTGTGTGTGGGTGGGGCGTGTGGGAAGGTAACTTTATAATTCTGCTTTGGCCGTGAGGTGTATGAGCTGGTATGAGACAACCACTGATGACCAACAGGCAGCTTTTGTACTAAGGAGGCTCCCACCTCTGACTTGGATCATCCTCAGCTCATCCTTCCCTCCCTCATAACTAGCTCTTTCTCCTCTACAGAGGCCAGACTTCCACCTTCCCCATCCCAGACTTGCCGTCCATATAGTCCTGTCTGTTTTCAGTCTAATTCATGTCCTTTGAAAAATTGTATTTTCAAAGTATCCGTGATTTTATAACAGAGGTTTATTATTTGTAAACCTCAGTTAGATAATATCTAATAAATATTCCCATGTGTAAAGAATAGCACAAAATAGTGTACAACTAGACTACACAGCTGGGTTGAGATTTTCCCTATACTAGCTTAAATTCTGAAGAAGGCAATGGCACCCCACTCCAGTACTCTTGCCTGGAAAATCCCATGGATGGAGGAGCCTGGTGGGGTCCAGTCCATGGGGTTGCTAAGAGTCGGACACAACTGAGCGACTTCACTTTCACTTTTTTTTTTTTTTTTTTTTTTTTTTATATTTTAATTGACTTTTTTTTTTTAATTTTATTTTATTTTTAAACTTTACATAACTGTATTAGATTTGCCAAATATCAAAATGAATCCGCCACAGGTATACATGTGTTCCCCATCCTGAACCCTCCTCCCTCCTCCCTCCCCATTCCATCCCTCTGGGTCGTGCATTGAAGAATGAAATGGCAACCCACTCCAGTATTCTTTCCTGGAGAATCCCAGGGCAGAGGAGCCTAGTGGGCTGCCGTCTATGGGGTCGCACAGAGTCGGACACGACTGAAGTGACTTAGCAGCAGCTTAAATTCTAACCAGCTCTGACTTTTATGTCTTTTGAGTAATTCTGACTAGAGAAAAATGCATCCTTTGAAAACTGTCCAGTGGCATCTGTTTTGAAACAAGGGCAAGTTGTGGCTACAGCATGTAGACTGGTGCACACACTTCTCATCATCCACTTTCAGTTTGCCCTGTATCCTCTGAGCTTTCAGTCTTGCCCTGTTTCTCTGAGCTTTAGCCAGGCAGGCCTTCTCACTCATTTGGCTGGCATCAGTAAAAATGAGCATCACACTTACAGGCTCCTTTATAAGAATGTCCTTGGACTTCAAGCTGGGCCTTTTTTTTTTTTTTTTTTTTGGCTTGGACACAGACTTGACCCTTGAGTTTAAGGAAAGATTTAGCACTTCTACTTCCCACCCTTGGCATTCCCAACCAGACAGCTTGCTCTCAGTGTCTGGCATTCCCTCTCCTGGCTACCCCAGGAAACCATCTGCTTGGCCAAGTCTCTTTCCCCGGGACACAGTGGCTGACATGGTTCTACACATGCTTCGTTCTACACAAGAGGAATTCTACAAGAATTCTACACAAGAGGAATTTAGGAAAATCCTATGCTGGCCTCTGAAAGTGATCTCAGCTGTCTAGGTAGTAGGTGACTGTCCTTTGGTTGTCATGAACCCATTAGTAGAAAAATGATTAGTTGTGCCATCTTAAATGTTAGCATGCATCTGGATCTACAGGGCAGTGTGTTAAAATCTGGGTAACACCATCCCCAAGTTGTTGTTTCAGTAGCTTGAGGGTGGAACCTGAGCACGTGCATTTACTATAAACTCCAAGTAATGGGACGCTGCTTGTCTGTGGTTTGAGTAACACTGTGCAGTACAATCTAGGTCAGTGATTCTCGTGTGGGAGGTGGGAACAATGATGAATCTGAATCACCCAGAGAGAGTTTTAAAAATGTACATGTCAGCTTAGCTCTCTTAATTATTTTGAGTTTTGGTATATTTCCTCAAATTGGATGAGGGCTTGAGAAAGAGACTGGGGTTCTGGACAAAAGTAACTGACTTGTTCTGCTCCTCTGTATTTATCATTCCCTCTCATCTCTACCGTCATATCTGGAGCTTGGTTCAGCAGATGGGGGATTGTTGGGAAAGAGAATATCTGTGTTCACTGTGGTCAACTGGCCCTGGGGTCAGAGATACTACTGAGCATCCAGCTAGGTCCATGGTTTGCAGGACCCTGGCCAGGGTGAAGGGAGGGTAAAATTTAAGGGGTTGCCAACAACCTCACTAATTAATACCATTAATATTTTAATGTAATATTTCAAAAATTAAAGTTTATACAAAAAGTCTATGATGAATAAAATATCAACATTTTAAATAGAGACAGAATCATCATTATTATTATGAACTGTCCCTTTCACCTTAGGTTCCAAGTATGGATTCTTTACTTAAATTTTGATCTTTTATTTACTCTGGATTATTTTGCATTCATTTTGAGTTTTAAAAAAACATTGCATTAAATCTATATCCTGATTATTGCTTTTTTGGAGTCCCCTGAAACTTTGTACCCTCCCTTGCTTCTGTCTATTCATCCCTGGTTGAATTTCAGAATTATCTGGAGAGTTTTAAAAAGTATAGATACTCAGGTTCCCAGATATTCTTATTTAATTAGGCAGGAAGTGAAGCCTAAACTTTGGTATGTATGGTGATGATTAAGAACCACTGAACTACACCGAAAAACCGCTGGTCTCTGGAGAGGCGGGGGTAGGGGTACATGGGGGTCCAAGCTGCGGGAGTGCCAGGGAGGTGAAGTAAACTAGATGCAGGTAACCCGCCAAGCTGTGGAAAGGGTGACGACATCAGAAAACGCTGGCAACAGAACACTGGCATAGATTCTGGTTCCTGAGAGAAACTGTGTAACTGTGCAGGTTGCTTGGTTTAGAAGAACAGAGTGAGGTGCAGGCTATCAAGCTGAGACCCAGACGTAAAGACCTGGTCACTGGGATTGGGGTAGAAGATCTGGGTTCAGGAAGTAGCAAAAAAGGTCAACTCAGGATTTGATGCTGAGTCATCTAGATACTAAGCTAAGTATCCTTCAAAATTTCCTCTATTCAGGAATAAGCTTTATCACAGAGCCTGGAGTAGAAGAAGGCATTTGGCAAACTTGATAGAGAAGATGTCATAATTTATTTTGGCTGAAATTTATATATTAGCTAGAGAAGACTGTTAACTTTTCATCAACAAAGAAAAGTACTTTATGAAATGGGATTATGAGTTGTGTTTGTGCTCATTGAAAAAGGCACAGAATCTGAAAGGCAAAAGTAAGTTGCATAGTAATAATGTGTATTCCTTTTTTTTTTTTTTTGCTGAACCTTGTTGTCTCAGCGTTGAAGAATCCTCCTGCAATGCAGGAGATGTAGGTCTGATCCCTGGGTCAGGGAGATTCTCTGGAGAAGGAAACAGCAACCCGCTCCAGTATTCTTGCCTGGGAAATGCCATGGACAGAGGAGTCTGGTGGGCTACAGTCCATGGGGCCACAAAAGAGCTGGACGTGACTGAGTGACTAAACCACCACGGCAACAACAATGTGTATCTTAGGCACAGGTGCCCTGCCTTTCTATTTCTCAACCATATATCCTCTTATATTTCCATTCCCTAGTGTCCACATTTGTGGAGAAAATAAGATCTTAGATTTTAAAATGAAGTACAGTAGAAGTCAACCTAAACATATTCTTTTTTAAAAAGTAGAAACACATACATACACATAGCTTCTTACCCTCTGCAGTCTACCATTTGTTACCTGGTTGAGTGAAACATGTTCAGGAAGAGTTAACATCGGTTACTAAAATTTCCCAAAGCATCATGGCCTGCACAAAAGATTGAAAAGTAATAATTTTAATCAAAACTTCTAAGCTTGTAAATCAACTATACTTTAATAAAAATAAATTTAAAAGTTCATATAATATAAAAAAGTTATTGCAATTAAGTTTTTATAAAATTCCATTTTGTAAGCTGAATATGGCTTACTCTGGCTGTTAGGAATTTCAAGTCCAAGTCTATATCCTTACATAAATAGTTGTGTAAGACTTTACCAATAAAATGCTTTTTATTTTTATTTTTTTTTAATTTTATTTTATTTTTAGACTTTACATAACTGTATTAGTTTTGCCAAATATCAAAATGAATCCGCCACAGGTATACATGTGTTCCTTATTTTTTTTTTTTTTTGCTAACTAAGTCTATCAACTTTGTATTTGACTTTCAGTTCCTCTTCTGCTCTTATTTATTATGTCAGACAAACAGAAATAGACATATAATACTGCTTCCCAGCTATGTATATACCATTTAAAAATAAATTTTATTGAGATACAATTTATGTAAAATAATTCACTTCAGCTGTAGAGTTTTATGAATTATTGCAAATACATAAAACTTTGTAACAACCACCATAATTGAGATACATAAAACATCATCACCACAAAATGTTTCCTATGTTCCTTCCCATTCAATTCTGTATCCTCTGAATAATTCTGAGTTCAGGTAAATATTGGTCAGCTTTCTATTTCTAGACTATATTTAACTTTTGAAGAGCTTTATATAAGTGCACAAAACACAGAAATTATATAAGTGGAATTATATAGCATGTACTCTTCTATACACATAAATCAGCGTAATGTTTTTTATACTTACCCATTTTGTGCATGAATCAGTAGTTTGTCCCCTTTTATTGCCACAGTATTCCATTGTATGGCTATATGAATATATCATATTTTATCCAATCACCCGTGGATATTTCAGTTGTTTTCAAGTTTTGATAATTATGAGCAAAACTTCTATAAATAGCATGCAAATACAAAGTCTGTGAAAACATTTTGTCATTTTTCTTGGATAAGGATTACCAAATCCCAAGAGTGAAACTGTTGGGACATAAATGTAATAGATGTTTACATTTCTAAGAAATCACCAAATATCTTCCAAAATGATTGCATCATTTGCATGTGAATTTGCATGTTTTATTTTCATACAAACCTACATGATGGCTACCAGTAAAAAATTCAAAGCTTCAAGAAAGTAACTGTATACATTTAGGGTGAACTCTGCTTTATGCATTTGTGTCCCTCAGTATGCAGCAGAGAAAATATACAGACTACACAGAAAAGGCAGTTCATGAACAATACAAATTTGGCATGTAAATGAATGAATTAATTTTCCAAAATGATGACTTAAAATATAATTCATAGAACAGATATGATGAATAAATGACACAATATATATCAAGCACTCAGTCCAGTACTTGGCACATACTAGAAGTTTAGTATATTTATTATTCTATAAACGCAATGTGCTCATGGAAAATAAAACTGGTATCATTAAATTTGCTAGAACACCACACACCACCTTTAAAATTTCTAAGTTATAAAATATGTCTTACTGTATCCAATGGGGTTTTTTAGTGGCTAAGATGTATTTCCATGGAGGCTCCTAGTACCATATTACTTTTATTCTTCTAAAACTGAGTAAATGTGAAATACAACATTAAATGCTTTCATGCCTCTGTAATTTTATTAATGAATTAACAAAATGCAAGCATTTGCTCAATCACCATAATTATGTCTATAACAAATGAGAGAATTTATAGAATCAAAATTCTTACCGATGCTTTTGAAATTATAATGACTGTGATAAAGAGCCTTGAAAAAAAATGATTTGTTTTAGTTGTCATGAATTGTTGGCTTGGAATACTGAAACTGTATATATAATAATTTTTTCTAAAGAAAGGAAGACAGTAAGTAGTTAAGAATAAAATCTAGTCGCTTAATTACTAGGTTGCAGTGGCAGCTAGCTATTTGTTGTTACTGATGTAATCATCTGAGAGCAGTGATGTGCAGAAGGGACCACATCTCCCTGTGGAAATGTTTCCTGACACTTCCACAGGTAGCCCCAACCTCTGGAGAAGTGGTGGGGCTTGTTGGGAGTGAAGGAGATAGGAAACAGGGGTTTGTTTGAAGGAGATAAGTGAGATCTGCCAAAAATCAAAAGTATAGCATCTTAGAGAATCAAAGGCCACCTCAATACTGGAACTGATTTTTTTTTTAAGAGAGGCATTAATGTGGAACAAATTTTCAGTTTGTGAAGTCATCATAGCAATTTCCTCTAAGGTGAGACGTTTCTGAAGTATTTTGTTATAATTTTTCTTAAACTTTCCAGTCTTCTGGGAAATCCCTTTCAAAGAAGAATGGCAGGAAAGTAGTGTGGTGAATGAATTAAAAGGCAACATTACCGAGGGATTTCTCACCTTCACTGAAGAGGTGCATTTGTCCATCCACCTGTTCATCCGTTCACACTTGTTAAATGTTCCCTTATTGAGTGCCAGTTATTTGACAGGCTCTCTGCCAGACACTATAGACAGAAATGTGAATATGAAAAGCATAGAGGAGCTCCCAGCCTAGTAGGGGTGACTCATGCAAACTGCCAATGATAATGCAGTGTGCTTGTTGTTGCTGTTCAGTCATTAAGTCGTGTGTGACTCTTTGTGACCCCATGGACTGTAGCATGCCAGGCTTCCCTGCCCTTCACTATCTCCCGGAGTATGCTCAGATTCATGTCCATTGAGTTGATGATGTTATCTAACCATCTCATCCTCTGCTGCCCCTTTCTCTTTTTGCCTTCAATCTTTTCCAGCATCAGTGTATCAGCTGCTATAATTGAGCTTTGCACGCATTTCAAAAGGTGGACAGTGTTAGGAGTGACTAATTCTATGTGAAATGGTGTGGAGTAAACTCATAAGACCAAGGAGAAGTTCAACAGGACTCAGATCCAGGAGAAATAAAAAAAAAAGCTATAAACTGTTGGATAAATAGCCCCTGACCAACAAGCTAGGATACAGGGAAGGTACCAAGCATGGAAAGTTGTCAGTGGACAGCAGGAGGTGCCACATTTCTCTCTGAGGTCGTCCCATGGTGAACACTACTCTATGACACACACATGCTGTGCTTGACTCTAGAAGGTATGAGGTACGTGGTGATGATGTAAAATTCACATCTTACTGTGAGTCTGGGCCAAAGAGTTTGAAAGCCACTCTGATGAAGAGAAGATGTGCAACTCCAGCATCCTAGCATCCCTGGGCAAAGGCATTAGCTTTGTAGACCTTCCAGCCTCTTGGCAGTCACAGCCAGTGTTAATGTTCAGGTTACTTCTGAGTTTTAGCCAAATGATTTAGTCAATTTAAGAATGAAAGAGGAAGGTAAGTGTATGCAAAAGAGTAAGATGTCAGTCTTCAAGGGCACAAAACACAGAAATTAAATCTTTACTGTGCACCCCCTTATTCGAAGTATTGTGGGGAGCAAAGATAAAGAAAACAGGGTCCCATGTTCTCAAGTGGTTTATAGCCCAATGGGTGAGACAAGCAAACACAAGTTATGAGTTACAATATGACCTTGTAAATTCAACAACAGAAATGTGAAGAAACACAGTGAGCTTCTCAGTTGTACATGAGAGAGAGAGAGTACATGATGTACACGTACATCAGCTTGGCCTGGAAGATGAAGAAAGTTCATGCAGGAGTCGGTTCTGGACCTGAAACTCGAGAGCAGGAAGAGGAGAGAGGGTTTCAGCTGAGGCAAGAATGTGTCTAATAAAGTGAAGGGGTGGGAGGGTGGAGCATGTATGCAGAACTATGGGTTGTTCCTCCTTACTCGCGACCACGTTTCCTAGTAATAAGAATGTCTTTGGGAATCAGCATTCTATTTTTTCTTTCCTACAACATCCTAACGGTTGAAGACATGCTGAACCTTACCAAAATAGCTGTATTCTCCTAGGCTGCATTGTGTATGTGTAATTGAATACTGATGCAGCTGGAAAAAGAAAATTTCTACAATATTATGCCTATCCCTAAAAAATTCTGGCTGAATCGGCTTACCTAAGGGCTTAATGTACCTCAAAGATAGAACCCGAATTGACTGTGGGAGATGCTACAGGCAGTGACTTTCCTGGGTTTTGTTTCAGTTAGGTTAGGGCAAGTGTTTGCCTCCTCTCCAGGGCAGAACAAGCCCTGGGGTTATCTTCTCCTCATCCTAGACAGACAGTTTTAACAACTTGTTTCAACAAGCAACATTAGCTTCTGGCAAACCAGGTTCAGCTTAATATGTAGTGATCCAGTGTCATTTTTAAAAATAATTAGTTCCATGCTCAAGGAGCAGAGAGGCAAGGTGTGTGCGTAATGGAAAGGAAAGCCAGGAGTGTCCCATACATCAGCTGGATGATCCTGGACAATTTATTTCAATTCTCTGAGCCTCAGTTTCCTCATCTGTAAAATGAAGGTGCGGGAATAACTGACATGTTCTGATTTTAAATGTTTGATTTTGAGGGTATTTTAGACTCTTCTTGAGAATCAAAAGAAACGATGTTTAAGGTTCAGGTAGCCGAGAGTCTTATTACAGCGTGTCTCCTATCCTGACATCCGGAGGGAACCAAAATGGAAAAAGTGGCTTTTCTCTCTGCAGTTGGATAAAGCTGTCCTCTGGACCCAGGCTGGGAAGTGAGACCCTCTGCTTGTGCCCCTGATATTTTATCCCATCAGTAAAACTGCATTTACTGGCAGCCTGCAAGGCTCTCTATCTGGCTTACTTCAGCGTGGAAAATGTCTAGGTTCTTGTGCACCACACACAAGGCCACTTGCTTGCGGAGACTGCAGAGGCTAAGAGCTGCATAAGGGAACAGAGCAGAAAACCCACATGATGTCAAAGATTCAAGCTCTTGGGGACCTGTAAACCCACTATACACATGCAAATGAATCCCCTTGAGATTCATCTTTGGTGATAATCATTATATTTACTTTCTATGCTTTCTCTTCTTGTGGCATGCATATTAATTCAAGAGAAAACTAGAGCTCTGCTGATCTAATAATGTATATTTTAGGGATCTTTTGTTGAAAGTTCACCTCTTTTATAGGTTATCTTCTTGACTGTGGTTAAGGAAATGCCAAATCCTGCTCCTGTCCTGTTGCTATAGCGATTATGAGAGAAAAAAGCCAGGCATGAAGTATTCAGGTGCAATTTTTATCAAACTAATGTTTAAATTAAACATGGATTTTAATTTATTTATTAAAATATTTGAAATCCGGTGAACACAGAGGCTGAAGCACTACTTTCCCAATTACCTCTGCCTTTTCCTCCTTGATTGCTAGTTCATGCACACAGGTGCTTGCAGCAAGTGACTCACCTGCATTTTCTTATTCTCAGGCGAGAACCACTGAGCCACGGTGAAGGCAGTTGAGTGACTGAAAAGCAGAAGGCACCGTCTTTTTTCTTTTTCTTTTTGCACTAGTGATGGGGCCCATATAATTATTTTAAATATTTAAAAATGTTTCTTTCCCTTCCTACTTGAGTTAGTCTCTCAGTTGTGTCTGACTTCGCGATCCCATGGACTGCAGCTGACGAAGCTCCTCTGTCCATGGGATTTCCCTGGCAAGAATAGTGGAGTGGTTTGCCAATTCCTTCTCCAGGGGATCTTCTCAACCCAGGGATCAAACCCAGGCCTCCTGCACTGTAGGCAAATTCTTTGCCAACTGAGCTATAGGGAAGCCCACTTAAACACTGGTTCAAACAGTTTTCAGTTCAGTTCAGTCACTCAGTTGTGTCCGACTCTTTGCGACCCCATGAATCGCAGCACGCCAGGCCTCCCTGTCCATCACCAATTCCTGGAGTTCACTCAGACTCATGTCCATCGAGTCAGTGATGCCATCCAGCCATCTCATCCTCTGTCGTCCCCTTCTTCTCCTGCCCCCAATCCCTCCCAGCATCAGAGTCTTTTCCAATGAGTCAACTCTTCGCATGAGGTGGCCAAAGTACTGGAGTTTCAGCTTTAGCATCATTCCTTCCAAAGAAATCCCAGGGCTGATCTCCTTTAGAATGGACTGGTTAGATCTCCTTGCAGTCCAAGGGACTCTCAAGAGTCCTCTCTAACACCACAGTTCAAAAGCATCAATTCTTCAGCACTCAGCCTTCTTCACAGTCCAACTCTCACATCCATACATGACCACAGGAAAAACCATAGCCTTGACTAGACGGACCTTTGTTGGCAAAGTAATGTCTCTGCTTTTGAATGTGCTATCTGGGTTGGTCATAACTTTCCTTCCAAGGAATAAGCGTCTTTTAATTTCATGGCTGCAGTCACCATCTGCAGTGATTTTGGAGCCCAGAAAAATAAAGTCTGACACTGTTTCCACTGTTTCCCCATCTATTTCCTATGAAGTGATGGGACCAAACAGTTTTGAAGTCAAAGTAACTATGCTTTGGAAACTGGATTTTGTTTCTAGTTCCATGCCCCCATCAAGCTTTGCTGATTGTGCCATGCTTATGTTTCTAACCATATATTTCAAGACAGAATAAGTGAAGCTATTGGTGTTAGGTCATAAATGTGGTCCTGTGTCAACTTCACACACAGGAGCAAGATTGAGAATGAAACAGATGGCAGTAGGTGGCATGGAAGCTTTGCTTGGACAGCAGGTTGTCGCTTGGGTATGGCAAATTTGGAAACTCCTCCCCAGCCCCTTGCTCCATATCACATAGATGCTTTTGGCTTTGTAGGCCATACAACCTCTGTGGTAACTGCTCACTTGTGCTGACATAGCATGAAAGGAGTCATAGGCAATATATAAGTGAATATGCATGGCTGTGTTCCAATCAAACTTTTGTTTATAAACAATCAAACCTGAATTTCATGTGTCACAAAACATTATACTCCTTTTAATTTTTTCCCAAACATTTAAAAATGTAAAAACTATTCTTAGCTTATGGCCACTGAAATAACAGGCTGTGGGCTGATCTGGCCAGCAGGCTACTCTTTGCCATCCCCTAGCAAGGAATGTTAAGACGGTGGAATCTGGGGTTAGATTGTCTTTGAATTCTAGACTCTTCCATTTTACCTGTTTTACCTTAAGTTATTAATTCCTCCCTGTCTTGGTTTCTTCATGTGTACAGTGAAGTTGGTAATAGTACCTAGTTGTGGAGTTCTTAAGGTTTAAATAGGGGGTAGATAGAGAATGATTGGAGAAGGAAATGGCAACCCACTCCAGTGTTCTTGCCTGGAGAAGCCCATGGACAGAGAAGCCTGGTAGGCTGCAGTCCATGGGGTTGCACAGAGTCGGACACGACTGAAGCAACTTGGCAGCAGAGAATGATTAGAATTGTTCTTAACATAGTAGGAGCTCACTGATAGGAGTAATTAGCATCCACATAGGACCTTGGGGAACTGGGGGAGATACTTTAACCTGGTGGGACAGGAAAGAAGTCAGTTGTAAGATCTGATATCCATGGAAAGAGCCAGCATGACTTCCAGTGAAGAGTACAATCGTCCCTCCTCTCTTTTGCATTCACCAAGGCAAGAAGGCTGCCTTTCACTCACCTGCCTGGCCACCATCTATGGCCCACTTATGATAAATGCTTCTCTGTGGAAACAGCTGTTGGTGCTTTGCATGCCGGTACCTTCTGTCACATACAATTTAATCATTTTTATTTGCCTTCCACAGCACTTTCTAAGTGTTGACATGGTCATTTCAGGACTGGTCTCATCATTTTCAGATATTATGATGGCCATTTTTTATACCTCATAAATCCAGAGAGGCAGGTTCTGCTGAACATCACACAGCTGTTGGGCAGCAGAGAGCGCCTTCCCAGAGATGTCCATGACAATACAGAGTTGTTTTTACAATGTTTGCCATGTCTCTCCTCATTTAACTGTTTCCATTTATTTCTGGTTCTTGATCCTTTAGGTGAGCTTAGAGCTGAGGAATTTTTGTTTTGAGAGGGAGGAATTTTTTTTTTAATATCTAGAAGTTATCCTTCTGATTATTTTTCTTTTTTTGATGATGGTTTTCAAATTGTGAAAGTCAGTTTTCCCCAGAGACCAAACCATAATGAGAATTTTTCAGTCACTGAATCGTGTCTGACTCTTTGCAACTTCATGGACTGCAGTACACCAGGCCTTCACCATCTTCTGGAGTTTGCCCAAGTTTATATCTACTGAATTGGTGGTGCTATCCAACCATCTCATCCTCTGCCACCCTCTTCTCCTTTTGCCTTCAATCTTTCTGAATTCACTTTATTTTAAAGACACCAGCCATAGAAGAAATGATGTACCTTAATAGTCTAACTTAGGAAAATCCAGGTGTCAATTTGGAGAATTTCATAATGGAGACCACTGACAACACATTTTATTGTTTCTTAAAAATGGTGTCAGACATTTTCTACAATTAATGTTTTTATGTGTGTGATTCATATGAAAATTTTCTTAGGGGGAGTCTACTGAGTTGTGTTGTAATTTGTTCTGTTTCAAAAAAAGTATTTGTTCAAATAATAAAAACCTGGGTTCCGGAGTCAGTTCTGATCCTGGCCCCATCATTTACTACTTTGTGACTCTAAATGAGTTATTTATGCTCCCTTTGCTCAACTTTCTGCTCTGTAAAAAATGGGGGAGGGCGGTAATAGTCATGCCTATCTCACAGAATTGTAAAGAATAAAAGTTATAATTCATAAAAAGTGCTTAGAATGTTGCCTAGCACAAAATAAGAATTCAAGAAATGTTAGCTCTTTTTACTCTTTAATTAGTCATTAGGGAGTTCATTTGTCCCTGTTATGCTTAGACCTTGGCCCTGTTGACCTGAAAGAAATACAGTGTCACCTATTTTTCTGGCAAAGATGGGCTTATTCAAGATCAGCAGAGAATTGCAATTCAGGCTCTGCAAGCATGGCAAGACACAAGCCAAGCACCCACAGGGTAAGGGAAAGAGCATGTTTTTATAGAGGGAAAAAGAAGTTGGGAGGGCTGTAGGAAACACAGAATCCATGGCGGTTAATTGACTGAGTTGTTGCCAGGAAAGAAGAGTCTTTCTTCTTCCTCCTGGGCTCTGCTATCCTCACAGGGTGTGGGAGCTCCCTCTTCTGGTCTCTCAACTCTATTTTACAGAGGTTTCTGTTTATTAATTTTTTACAGCCCCCTTTACTTACCTATCTGTGTGACCTTGGGCAATTTGCTGTACTTCTCTGAGTCTCAGACATCTCATCTGTAACACAGAGATAATAAGTAATTACCTCATGTTGTTGGTGTGAAGAGGAAACGAGTTAATATATCTGAAGCATTTAATCAAGATCTGACACAAAGGAATTGTTTAACAGTGTTGAAGTTAAGTGAAAAGTCACTCAGTTGTGTCCGACTCTCCATGGAATTTTCCAGGCCAGAATAAGCCAGGCCAGTGGGTTCCCTTCTCCAGGGGATCTTCCCAACCCAGGGATCGAACCCAGGTCTCCTGCATTGCAGGCAGATTCTTTACCAGCTGAGCCACAAGGGAAGCCCAAAAATGCTGGAGTGAGTAGCCTATTCCTTTTCCAGTGGATCTTCCTGACTCAGGAATCGAACTGGGGTCTCCTGCATTGCAGGTGGATTCTTTACCAACTGAGCTATCGAAGTTTAACAGTATTAGGTCTTATCATATTTGTAATTTTATGCTTCTATTCATGTTCTGAAAGTCAAAATATAATATCATGCCAGACACAAAAGTGCTCTTCACATCTTGTGCAACTTGCAGGACTCCTAGAGATTTTCCATTGAACTCCCTACAGTGAGTTCATACTGAGCATCTCAAAAACTTTTTAAGGAAATTTTCTCAATGCATCAGATTAACACTTTGAAACAGGAGAAAAAAACAAATAATAGGAATAAAGGAAAAGCAACAGTTGAAATCCATTTCAAAAATACACCCTGAAATAGTCTTTCATCTAGGATTTGAAAGAATTCTGTTTTGTGCATTAAGGTTTCCCTTCAGTCTGATTCAAGCTCATGATATGAGTGACTTTCAGGTACTGCTTGTACAATGCTCATAATCAGAAAGAAGTGTTATACATGAGGCGTATGCAGGAATGTCCTTCCTGAAGCAAATGTATCCTTTTGAAGAAGAGTGAAGGGAACAGCCATGGCCAAGGTCAGCCACACCAGCACATCCAGCCTGTGATCATGTGTTGCAAAGTGCCTAAACAGATGACCAAAAACCCACTTGAACTCTTCAAATCCTGGTATACCTGAAAATAAAGAAAAATATTTCTGATCAGTACTAATATTTTCCATAGCTATTCACAAGTCTGAATTCATATACTCGTGCAAACCCCCAAATGCAAATGAACATTTCGAAAGCACATGGACAGTTTTCTGGCCAGCATGCTTGATCGGTCTGCTGTCCTGGGCTCTCGTGAGTCCTGGAGCCCAAGGGACCCATCCACACTAGGCTTTGTGGCTAGAGCAGATGGCAGTCTTGTTTCTACATGGCGGTTTGGGGATAACCGTTCTGTTCTTAATGGAGAATAAAAAGAGATTTAATAAATTCAGTAAAGGCTGTAATTAAATAATTTGAAGATCTTTAAAACTATCCAATAACTGATTCTACTTTTTCAATTTGTTCCCTCAAACTAAATTTGACCTGTCAAGCTGACTCAACTTTATGTATATTGGATTATTGAAGGGAAGGAATAAAATCATTCCAAAGCATAGAGCTTAGACTGCATAGTCGTGAAGGCAAGCTAATGAGAATCAAGAGATTGCCTTAAATTTCTCAGTAATCACGGTTGCTACAGTCCATGGGGTTGCAAAGAGTCAGACACAATTTAGCGACTAAACAACTATAACAACAAACTTTTAATTTGTCTTTAAACCAGGAATGCTAATTTAGAAATGCCTTGTTCTGCTCTTTCTTTACATTATTGAGACTCTGTAATTTTTAAAAGATGTAAGATAGTAATTACAAAGGTGCTACTTTTTTATTTTTATAAAAACAGGAGTACTTGGTTGTTCAGATTTAACTGAATTGCTTAAGACTATTTTGTGAGGTAAAAACAGAAGTTTAAAGTTTGTGCTTATTTGTTTACCATTACCATATTCCTCCTCTGGTTGCTCCCATGGATCTCACTCCCACAGTTAAAATTACTTAAACCCCAATTGAAGCTTCAGTCCTGCCTTAGGCCCTGTGATGTCAAGCTGTGTTTAGTTCCTCCCTTTGCTGGTGAGAAAACTAAGACAAGGGGATGGTAAGAAACTCACCCAGGATTGTCTAGTGCATGTGGAGCGGAGCTTGGATTTGAACTTGGGGGCTCTGTCCTCAGAGCCTGGGCTCTTAACCATATTCTCTGGGTCTTCCCAAGGCCTAACTTGGAGAACAGACTCATTCTTTGGGTCTTTCTTTAACAAAGCAGGACGGAAAAAAAGAAGCACGCATGAAAGTGGCAAAACCAAACAAAACAAAACCCCACAAAAATCAAGGAATGAAAAAAATTGGTACAATCTCTGTTGAATTCTAAAACATGAACTCCCAAACTGTTTGGAACTGTAGCAGCCACCATGCCTGCCTTCTGACCCCAAGGCACTTTGAAGGGATATGGCGTTCCCTGGGAGGCATAAAGGCCACCACATCTGTGAGACATTAGTCTATGACACTGTAGTCACACTTCATATATAGTAATTAGCAGGGCTATGTGACAAGCAAATTTTGACAAACCAACTTTCTCTCCCTCTCTTTCTCTCTTTAAAATGCCTGAGGGGGATGGCAGTAAAAGCAAAGATAGAACATTATATTGGTTTCATTAAGGTTATGCTTTGTCTGGTAAAACTTTCTTAATAATGAAGACAAAAAATGTTTGATGAAGTGTTTTTGATCAGGTGGATGAATAATTATCTTTTGTGGGTGGGTAGTTCAAGCTCACATGCTGTGATATTGCTGCTAAGCTGCTAAGTCACTTCAGTCGTGTCCGATTCTGTGTGACCCCATAGACAGTAGCCACCAGGCTCCCCTGTCCCTGGGGTTCTCCAGGCAAGAACACTGGAGTGGGTTGCCATTTCCTTCTCCAATGTGATATTAAATAGACACTAATTCTGTGACCAAAGTCAAGCTTGCATAGCTTCCTCTATTTCTGCAGGTCCTCAAAATTCTTACCAAATGTTTCTTCTTAGAGCCCCTTCCTTCTATTAACTACAAAAATGCACTCTGGTAAACTAATGAACCCCTGTACTCTCCAAAACTTCCATGGTGGGAAAGCTGTGGAGAGAATCACCTGTTAACGCAGGAGATACAAGAAACGTGGATTTGATCCCTGGGTCGGGAAGATCCCCTGGAGAAGGAAATGGCAATCCACTCCAGCATTCTTGCCTGGGAAATCCCATGGACAGAGGAGCCTGGCAAGCTATAGTCCTTGAGGTCACAAAGAATCAGACATCACTTAGGGACTAAACAACAGCAACAAAACTCTCCACAATCTGGTTCATATGATGATTTCATGTGGATCTCGATATGCCAGCCCGTCCACAGCCCTGTTTCAATCAGTCTCCAGAGTCTAACACTTTGCACAACTTTCAAGTAATTAACATTCCATGAGTTTGATGGAAATATTTGGGTTTCTGTATTATCTCCACTGCTTCAGCTTAAGAGTTTGAGAACTTTCTTTGTAATAACCATATTGTAACTGTAGAGCCCCAAATATCTTTCTCAAAAACTCTGAATGAAGTCACCTACCACAAAATTAGCTGTTGTAAAGCCCACCATTATACTTGATAATATTCTCATCCCTAGGGAGAAAAGCTATATCTAGTCTTGGTTAGTATGCTTTGTGTAAGGAGAATTTCTTCTTAGAAATTGTGGCAGACAATGCTGTTTGCTTCCCAATATTCATTTTCCCTTGAACAACATGCTTAGCTCTGGGCTATGATTCTCAACTTTTGTTGAAGCTCTGAGATACAAGTGGAAATGGCTTTTCAGAATTTCTAGGAAAGTTTCAAGAAAGCTGTAAGGGATCTGGGAGATAAGCTCTTTGAGTTTTATTTCTTCCTGAAAGGTAAGTGTAATGGTTGGAGATCTAGAAGCTTTCATGGGTCATAAAGTAACTTGGAAGATGCTAAGACTTATTGATAGAAAAAGCCTGGGTTTCTGATGACCAGGGACAGACCAGCTCTAGACTTTTTGCTTTTTCTGTGAGAAAGAAATAAATTTTTATTTTATTTAAGGCATGATTTTGTTTGTTTGCTTTGGTTAAAATTTGCAGACAAATGCATTTCTAACCAAGAGAGAAGTTAAGTGAATATCTAATTAAATTTTAAGTGGCGTGGTATAGCAAGAAGTTAATAGGAATTCAGCAGTACTGTCATTATCTTTATAAAAGAAAGAAACATTGTTCCTCAAGTTTCTAGTCTGAATTAGGGTGGATTGTTAGTAACTGACAAAGTAGGAATGCAGCTCAAAGTTGTCATGACCAATTAATTGGACAATATGAGAGTAAGCTTTGTAATGTGCCGGCTTGCCCAGGGTAAGCTATATTTCTCAGATTCCCTTTTCTGTACGTTTGTAGACTGGGTGGGTCACCAGAAAGAACCTGTAGGGTATGTGGAGGACAGGAGTGAAGCCGTAGCTATTCTGTAACTTACACAATGTGTCACATACCTGCTAATTCGAGTCATCATTGTGAGGCAGCCGCCGGGCTGACAGCTACTCCCCTGCCTCTGGATCCTTTTTCAGTGTCTCTGAATCCTGGACCAGCCTTGTGCGTTCAACTCCATGATGAAAGGCCTAGATTTTTGCAGATACCCACGCCATCAAGGTCAAAGGCAATAGGAAATGATACAGGTTTCAGTTCTTCTTTGTGGATTCCAGGTTGTATTTATAAATTCCAACTTTTTTGGGGTCTCCCACTTTATCTCCATCTTCCCATCCTGATTGGCTAATGAGTGGACTTTGAGCTCTAACATCAGATGCAAAGACAAAAACCTTAGAGGGACCCCTTAATTTGCTCTCACAAATGTAGAAGGTTAAGTCCCTCTGACAAATCCCTTCATATTATGGGTTCCTCTAGTGGTTCTGTTTATCTGATTGAATCTCAACTGATGCAATGATATCAATATAATTAGTATCAGTACATTTCCAAAATAGACTGAAATTTAAGAAGAATAAATAAATGAAAGGTGGACCAATTAGGGATGAAATATTAAATATAGAATATAACTAGACAGACTTCCCTGGTGGCTCAGACGGTAAAGCGTCTGCCTACAATGCTGGAGACCCGGGTTCGATCCTTGGGTCAGGAAGATCCCCTGGAGAAGGAAACGGCAACCCACTCTAGTATTCTTGTCTGGAAAATCCCATGGATGGAGAAGCCTGGTTGGCTACTGTCTATGGGATCGCAAAGAGTCGGACATGACCTAGCGTCTTCACTATCTATCTATAGACAGAAGTAGAAAAGGAGTCCTGAATGCCATTCTTGATTTCATTAATTAATTCAACAAATGTTTATTAGGTGACATATAAGTGTTCTAAATTAAAACAATGGGCAACATATTTGGTCCTTGCCAACCTGATACCTGTTCTGGGAACTAGTGATACAGCAATGAGCCTGACAAATATCCCTGTCCTCATGAAGCTTACATTCAAGTTGGTTGAGGCAAACAATAAACATATAAATACATTAACTAAAGATGCATATTTTGTGTCATAATAAGTGAAAAAAAAAAAAAAACAAGTAGAGGTAATAAGCCCTCCATAGAATGGTGGGAGGTAGCAAGGATTTAGAGATAATATGGGCAAAGTGCCTGACCCATGGTCAGTTCAGTTCAGTTCAGTTCAGTCGCTCAGTCATGTCTGACTCTTTGCGACCCCATGAATCGCAGCACGCCAGGCCTCCCTGTCCATCACCATCTCCCGGAGTTCACTCAGACTCATGTCCATCGAGTCAGTGATGCCATCCAGCCATCTCATCCTCTGTCGTCCCCTTCTCCTCCTGCCCCCAATCCCTCCCAGCATCAGAGTCTTTTCCAATGAGTCAACTCTTCGCATGAGGTGGCCAAAGTACTGGAGTTTCAGCTTTAACATCATTCCTTCTAAAGAAATCCCAGGGCTGATCTCCTTCAGAATGGACTGGTTGGATCTTCTTACAGTCCAAGGGACTCTCAAGAGTCTTCTCCAACACCACAGTTCAAAAGCATCAATTCTTCGGCACTCAGCCTTCTTCACAGTCCAACTCTCACATCCATACATGACCACAGGAAAAACCATAGCATTGACTAGATGGACCTTTGTTGGCAAAGTAATGCCTCTGCTTTGAATATGCTGTCTAGGTTGGTCATAACTTTTCTTCCAAGGAGTGTCTTTTAATTTCATGGCTGCAGTCACCATCTGCAGTGATTTTGGAGCCCCCAAAAACAAAGTCTGACACTGTTTCCCTATTTATTTCCCATGAAGTGATGGGACCAGATGCCATGATCTTCGTTTTCTGAATGTTGAGCTTTAAGCCAACTTTTTCACTCTCCTCTTTCACTTTCATCAAGAGGCTTTTGAGTTCCTCTTCACTTTCTGCCATAAGGGTGGTCTCATCTGCATATCTGAGGTGATTGATATTTCTCCCGGCAATCTTGATTCCAGCTTGTGTTTCTTCCAGTCCAGCATTTCTCATGATGTACTCTGCATATAAGTTAAATAAGCAGGGTGACAATATACAGCCTTGACATACTCCTTTTCCTATTTGGAACCAGTCTGTTGTTCCATGTCCAGTTCTAACTCTTGCTTCCTCACCTGCATACAGATTTCTCAAGAGGCAGGTCAGGTGGTCTGGTATTCCCATCTCTTTCAGAATTTTCCACAGTTGATTGTGATCCACACAGTCAAAGGCTTTGGCATAGTCAATAAAGCAGAAATAGATGTTTTTCTGGAACTCTCTTGCTTTTCCATGATCCAGCGGATGTTGGCAATTTGGTCTCTGGTTCCTTTTCTAAAACCAGCTTGAACATCTGGAAGTTCACAGTTCACATATTGCTGAAGCCTGGCTTGGAGAATTTTGAGCACTACTTTACTAGCTTGTGAGATGAGTGCAATTGTGCAGTAGTTTGAGCATTCTTTGGCATTGCCTTTCTTTGGGATTGGAATGAAAACTGACCTTTTCCAGTCCTGTGGCCACTGCTGAGTTTTCCAAATTTGCTGGCATATTGAGTGCAGCACTTTCACAGCATCATCTTTCAGGATTTCAAATAGCTCAACTGGAATTCCATCTCCTCCACTAGCCTTGTTCGTAGTGATGCTTTCTAAGGCCCACTGGACTTCACATTCCAAGATGTCTAGCTCTAGGTGAGTGATCACACCATCGTGATTATCTGGGTTGTGAAAATCTTTTTTGTACAGTTCTTCTGTGTATTCTTGCCACCTCCTGTTAACATCTTCTGCTTCTGTTAGTTCCATACCATTTCTGTCCTTTATCGAGCCCATCTTTGCATGAAATGTTCCCTTGGTAGCTCTAATTTTCTTGAAGAGATCTCTAGTCTTTCCCATTCTGTTGTTTTCCTCTATTTCTTTGCATTGATCGCTGAGGAAGCCTTTCTTATCTCTTCTTGCTATTCTTTGGAACTCTGCATTCAGATGTTTATGTCTTTCCTTTTCTCCTTTGCTTTTTATTTCTCTTCTTTTCACAGCTATTTGTAAGGCCTCCCCAGACAGCCATTTTGCTTTTTTGCATTTCTTTTCTATGGGGATGGTCTTGATCCCTGTATCCTGTACAATGTCATGAACTTCAGTCCATAGTTCATCAGGCACTCTATCTATCAGATCTAGTCCCTTAAATCTATTTCTCACTTCTACTGTATAATCATAAGGGATTTGATTTAGGTTATACCTGGATGGTCTAGTGGTTTTCCCTACTTTCTTCAATTTCAGTCTGAATTTTGCAATAAGCAGTTCATGATCTGAGCCACAGTCAGCTCCTGGTCTTGTTTTTGTTGACTGTATAGAGCTTCTCCATCTTTGGCTGCAAAGAATATAATCAATCTGATTCCTGTGTTGACCATCTGGTGGTGTCCATGTGTAGAGTCTTCTCTTGTTGTTGGAAGAGGGTGTTTGCTATAACCAGTGCATTTTCTTGGTAAAACTCTACTAGTCTTTGCCCTGCTTCATTCCAAGGCCAAATTTGCCTGTTACTCCAGGTGTTTCTTGACTTCCTACCTTTGCATTCCAGTCCCCTGTAATGAAAAGGACATCTTTTTTGGGTGTTACTTCTAAAAGGTCTTGTAGGTTCAGCTTCAGCTTCTTCAGTGTTACTGGTTGGGGCATAAACTTGGATTACTGTGATATTGAATGGTTTGCCTTAGAAACAAACAGAGATCATTCTGTTGTTTTTGAGATTGCATCCAAGTACTGCATTTTTGAACTTTTCCCATAGTAGAGCTTTCATAAACTATAGTTTTTGTTGTTGGCCTTATTAGAATTGTGGCATTTCATATACATATACATATATATATATATGTAACCTAAAAAATACAACAAACCAGTGAGTGAATATAACAAAAAGGAAGTAGACTGACAGATATAAAGAACAAACTAGTGGTGACTGGCGGGGGGAGAGGGGGAGGGAGGGGCAGACAGAGGCAGGGGAGTAAGAGGCACAAACCACTAGGTATAAAACCAGCTGCAAGGATATGTGGTACAGCCCAGAATAGAGTCAATATTTTATAATGACTATAAATGGAGTACAACATTTAACAATTGTGAAACACTGTATTATACACCTATAACATAATATTGTATAGCACCTATACTTTAATTAAAATTTTTTTTTAAAAAAGAAGGGGGAGATGTGATAAAAATCCATGGAAGGGGAGTCATTAGAACTTAGTAGTAACTGATTAGTCTTTGTTGTTTAAAGGAGGACAGAGTAAAGGGATTTGAATTTTGGCCTCCAGAATATGAGGAATTTAAACAAAATAGAGAAATAGTTCTCCTATTGGTACAATAGTAAAAGAAAAACTTCATTAATGAAGAGAACCAAACATGATAAAGCTGTCTGGAATGTGGCAAGAAGAGTGTATATGAGCAAAGGGAGGAATGTGAAAACCTCCATAAGGTAAACCCAGGTTACACTGCCAAATCCGGATCTCTGAAGAGCCCTAATAAGAAATTTAAACAAGGTGAAAACTGACTGATTGAATCACTTTTCTTTGGAGAGACTCAACTTCAAGCCTGTATAACATCATGATCTCCTGATTCTTGGATGATGCTTTCGCTGGTGTCTAGACTGGGCCATGAAGGAAATCATGAAGGCAGCCTGAGTGTGGTGCGGCTCAGCTGAATCATGGCCCTGGGGCAATGGAATAATATGTGAGACTGGACATGGGCACCAAGCTTTGTATCTGCCTTGCAGGCTTCCCTGAAGCCATGCACCCTCCTAAGTAGTTGTCCCCATTTGCCCTTAATAAATAAATAAACAAGGTGGAAGAAAGGGAAAAGATTGAATTACTGTCTTTAAGACACTTATTTTTCCAATAAAGAAAACTCAGTGGTAGGTGCTATGTTGTTAAAAGAATTAAAGAAAATGTTTAGCAATTAATAAAACCAAATGAGATATGAGGGGCTTCATTTCAGCAGGAGATATTATAATGATAATTGCACTTTCAATAATTGTACAGAGCAAGAAATCACTGATCATTTCCCCTTGTGTGGTAAAAGTTGACTCTCACTGCAGAACTAGAGAGGGAGTAGGGGAGGGTGGGAAAGCAGCGCTGGCAGAGCCTGAGTGGAGCTGGGGGCTGCTCTCCCCAGTTGTCATCATGACCACAGATGATATTGTCAGGTGTCTGAGTGAGACATCCTCAGCAATACTCACTTTTTTACTGAATTCTGTGGAAACCAATTCTTCAGCTTTCTAATGGAGAAACTATTGATGTCCTGGTAACGTTTTTGAAGAAGACAAGCTATGGAAAGGGTTTGAAGCACTGAGGAATCAAATTATTAACTCAAATAGTCAGAATTGAAGACACTGAGATAGAGACAGAGGCTGTTTTCACTGACCCTGGTACGTAGCTGAAATGTCAAAAGTGCTGATGCTCAAATTGGGAAAAGAAGTTACTGAAGACTAAACACATTAAAAATCTGGAAATGATTTGGGACTAAGGTTTTCAACAGGCAAACCTACTAAGCTTAGATTAGAACCTCTCCTTGAGTTAAAGGGAGAGACTAAGCACAGTATTCTTTAGAATAGCCTTGCTTGACACTGACTCTGGGCCCCTACCCAAAAGCATTTATAATACCCAATACCTTCTCTGAGGGCAGTAACTACCTTTATTCAATAGCTTGTTCTTAGTGCCTAGCTTTGTGATTTACTGACAGTCATAGAATGGTAAAATACTGATACTTTTTAGAACGCTTTCATTGTGCCAGGAATTGTTCTATACTCTTCTCCTTATCCAACCACGTGGTCCTCATAACAGTCCCATGCGGGAGGTGCAATTATTATTCCCATTTTACAGATGCAGGGATATATGCATGGTAAGGCTACGTATCGGGCTTAAGGTCATACAACTCATAAAGGGATGGTCAGAAATCAGTTTTCAGAAGCTTGGTGCCTACCAAGCATGTCATTCAGCTTATGGAAAAATGGTCATCCTAGAAAAATGTCTTTTATAAGTATATGTGAAAATCTCACTGGCAAGAGCAGTACTTAAAACAATCTCTTCTGACTTATCCTTTTTGAGCTGAGAAGATATTTGCAGTTCAAATGTTAAAAGGATGGTTTGGGTTCTCTCATGACAGAGTATTCTAATACCAGAAGAGATGTGAATTCTTACTACTGTATTGACTAAACATAAAATAAAGTTGCTTATAGATATTTTATGCTAAACATAAAATAAAGTTGGATATGAAATATCTCTATGAAAGAACAACACTTTCACGTATAACACTTCATTTTAACTTCCGAATTTTAGTAACCATCATGATTTCAAAGGAGTACCATTTAGTACTAAATTTTAAGAAAAGATAACATATATAAAATTTTCTTCATCAAGACTCTGTCTGTATAACCATTACTATATTTGACCTTCATAACAGCCCTAATATAATGAAGACCAATATTTCAATTTCTTTTTATAAATGACAACCTTGCATGTTTGATTGACTTGCTGAAATCACAGGATGGAAGGCAAAACAGGATATTATCGGAAAGCTGCAATTCTGAGTCCAATGCCATTTTCACGGCACTTCATTTTCTAATGGTTTGGAATATTTTATTTATTTATTTTTTTTTAAATTTTATTTTATTTTTAAACTTTACATAACTGTATTAGATTTGCCAAATATCAAAATGAATCCGCCACAGGTATACATGGAATATTTTAAAAACAATTGCAATACATTTGTTCAACATGAATGATGCAGAAATACCAACTGTCCCAATTTGTCTGGGATCAAGGAGCTCTGTGGGCATGGGCCTTTCAGTGCTTAAATCTAGAAAGTCTCCAAAAAACTGGAACTACTGGGTTACCTTCTGTAAATCTAGTTGTTTATATAATTCAGAAGAAACTGAAACAACAGTTGCTGGCTTTAATGGCCACATGTATTTCTAGGGAAAAAAAAAGCCATGGAAAGATTAACATACCATTAGGTGGGCTGTGACTAAAAGTGAATTAATAAATAAATGAGAATATTGTCCACATTAAAAGCTGGGAGAAAAACATGTGGCAAAGTGTGAATGCTCCTCTTTCAACTTATTCAAAACACATAATCATAAATGTAGGGGCATGGAAAAGCTTTGAGTAGAGGGAAGTTGGTGACAAGTGAGTGAAATATTGTTCAGAGGACAAATCCATGTGACAGTTCTACCTCCTCACCCGTTTTCTTGAAAAAAGCTATAATTTATTCTGTACATTATTCTTTTTTTGAAAGGAATTTTGTTGAGGTAGATTTTCCATATAGTCAAAGGCTTTTGACTATATGGTTTTTCAGTAGTTTCAAAGGTTTTTCCAGTAGTCAGGTATGGCTGTGAGAATTGGACCCTAAAGAAGGCTGAGTGCTGAAGAACTGATGTCTTTCAATAATTGGAAAAAGGGAGAGGCTAAAGGTGAATTTATTATAGCAATAGCTACATTCCTGTAGAAAGGTTCCTTATGATAAGTGATATTCAAGATGAAGTGAGAGAATGTTCTCTGCCTTTGTGATTATATAAAGAGCCATCGGTGCCATTTTTTCCTATAAAATGATATTTAAAAATGAACCATTATAAACAGAGCAAGTATATTCATTCTGGATCTCTTCTGTTCAGAGTACTTTACATAGACTTTTCTACACAAACGGGTAATGCAAGACATTTTCCCATGACAATGAAGTAGCCTCTTTATTCTGAAGGAAAGAATAATACTTATGGGTGAGTACTAGAAATAAAGTGAAAATGTTAGTCACTCAGTCGTGTCTATCTCTTTGCAACCCCGTAGCTCACCAGGCTCTTCTGTCTATGGAATTCTCCAGGCAAGAATACTGGAGTGGGTTGCCATTTCCTTCTATAGGGGTCTTCCCAAATGAGGGATCGAACCGAGGTCTCCTGCATTGCAGGCAGATTCTTTATCATCTGAGCCACCAGGGCAGACCCAACTAGGATTAAAGTTGCTACATATTTCAAGCCACTAACTTCATGTTTTTAAATACTTATATAGGACTTGAATTCTGTGGGTTTGTAAGACAAAACAGAAGTTTTGGAGTTGGACAGACTTGGATTCAAATTCTGGTTGCTTCTGGTTGGGTCATTGGTTAAGTTTTTGCCTTCATTTTCTTTATCTGCAAAATGAAGGTGATGAAACCAACCTATCTAACGCAAAGAAGTTTGAGAGTTAAACTAAAATCATGAAACTAAAAAAATCTCATAGATAGTAGGCATCTATTCATTCCATAGGCCTCTCATGAAGTTTCCTAAAAGTCTTAGACTTTTTATGGCCTCAAAATAGAGCAAAACTGATTAGTATTATTAGTAGGGAGAAGTCTGTCAAAGTTTCCTGTGGCTCTGAACTTAAATGTGTCTGCTACACAGACCATCAACTAGAATGTGCTGTTCCATCCTTGAACAGATTCTAATTTGCTAAAAGAAAATGTTCTGCATTACAGGTTTCATTCAAATAGACCTTGATTCTAGTGCTACTTGCATGACTACCAGTCTAGCCAGACCCTCTGATTTTTATTTGCTTCTTAAGAGTTAATCAGGAAATAGTCCCACACAAGCCCAGACCTGGCAGAGTTAAGGTCCTGGCTAGTATGAATTAAGGCTGAGACATTAAAAAAAAATTTAGTTAAAATATGTTCTCATAGATTAAAACGAATAAATGTTGACCTTGACAATTTATCTTCTTGCATGTTTTTCCACAGGTTGAGCACATCCTGTCTAATCTTACAACAATAGTCATTGTACTCATCCTGATGAGTTACTGTTTCTAAGTTATTCACCCTGCACACTGCGGAGCTGTCGGGTTTCCATTCTCCCATGGACTTGACGGACTGCTCAGGGCCAAGTCTGTGACTCAGCTGTGGCAATCGCATGAGGTGTCATGACGTACATTTTGCATTTTAGCACTTTTTCTAGTAGCATTTTATGTCCTTTGTTTCTTCCTTTTGCTCTGCTTTAATCTATGTTATCTAAGTATTTTATGTAACTTTGCAAGCCACAGTCAATCTTTTCTGGAATGAGATTGTGTATAAATAGGTTGGTAATCAGGAAGTAAGTGGGTAGGTTATTTCCCTAAAGTGCTAATATGTCCATTTGGTTCTCTCTTTGAAATACCTTATAAATAACACAGCAACATAACTCCCAGCTTACCACTTGATATATCTTATAATTTGAAGAGAAAGATTTAGTTATCTTAGTTGCTTGGATCCCTACACCATACAAAGAGATTGAAATAATTCTGCAACTGATCCTCTGTCTTTTCTAAAGTAAGTCTGTGATTTAAATCACAAATTTTCTTTTAAATATCAACAAGAAGGAACATTTATGGTCTATACTTTAAACATTCATTCATACTAATTTTATTTGCTTCATAAAGATGATGAGACTTGGTTGCACTTTAAAAAGTTATGCAAATGAAACTACAAAAATATATTGTTAAAATCCATGACAAATCTTATTCATTAATTAAATAGGTCATGTGTTGAGCAGTACATGTCAAATACTGTGCAGAACTGTGGATGCAGCAGTGAACAAGACAAAACTCTTCCCTGTGATGCTTTTAAGAACAGCTGTATCATAGTAGGGGCTCTATGAGCCAAGCTCAACAACAAACCAAACAAATTTAGAGTAACACTGTCTTATTGAGTTTGATCCATGAGCTTTAATACTAAACATATATAGTATTTTAAAAGAGATTAATACTTTTTAAAATACTATTAATACTTTAATAGTATTTTACCTAACAGGAGAGAAATCATAGAACACTCATCTAGTTTTGAAGACAGAGTCTGATAGATCAAGAAGATGAAGTTGACTCATATTGACTTGAATTCCTTTTGAAAAGTCATAGGCCTGGAAGTGGTGTCATGACGTTTTTCTTTAAGTGTGTACGTGGGGGGTTTATACTTCTCTGGAGGGTGACTGTGAAAGCAGAATGAAAAATTAACACTGGTATAAACCAGTACATCCTGGAGTGGGTCAAGGTTGAGGAAACATCTATAGATGTTTCTATAGGAACATCTATAGATGTTCCTAAGCAAGGAATAAAGATAAAACTTGGGGTTAAAGTCTAGTCAACAAGAATTTGCCAGAGGTTAAAACATGGTGGTGGTGTCAGAAATTGCTGACTGCTAAAAAACCAAACCAAACCAAACCCTTGCACTTATTCCCACTCCATCTGCTGTTTTATGTCTTCTTCCCTTTTCTAAACCTGCTCTTCTGTCTGGAATTGTATTCTCCCCTATCCTTCTAAACTCATCATCTTGTAAACTCATCTTACATCAGAACCTTCCCTGGTAGCCTGGGTTGAATGAAATGCTCTTTATCAGTTCTCATACTACCCTGTACCTACTTCTATTATTTCTTTCACCATATTACGTATGAAATTCTCCTTTGAAGTGTCTGTAGCCCTCACTAGACTAAGAGGTTCTCTGATAGTCTGAACTACAACTTATTTCATTCTTCTTAGTACCAACTACTTTAGGTGTTAAAAACGATTTACTGAGTTAAACTGAATTAAATCAGGCAAGCAATAAAAATTTAGGGAACATGAAGACACTCATACTATGGATCATGTACTCAAATAGCCTCGGGCCTGACAGAGAATATAAATAAACAAGCACAGGTTCTATCTAAGGGGAATGACTATTTAAATCCAGACAGTTGTTGCCATGTAGGAGTACAGACATTATTGCCATATTGGAGGTTTTGGAGAAACCGGAAGTCTCCATTTTTTAATATAAACATTTCTATCTTAGATCCTAGTGGCAATGCTGCTGCTAAGTCACTTCAGTCGTGTCTGACTCTGTGCGACCCCATAGACAGCAGCCCACCAGGCTCCCCCATCCCTGGGATTCTCCAGGCAAGAACACAGGAGTGGGTTGCCATTTCCTTCTCCAAAGCATGAAAGTGAAAAGTGAAAGTGAAGTCGCTCAGTCGTGTCCGACTCTTAGCGACCCCATGGACTGCAGCCCTCCAGGCTCTTCCGTCCATGGGACTTTCCAGGCAAGAGTACTGGAGTGGGTTGCCATTGGGTAAAGAACCTACCTGCCAATGCAGGAGATGTAAGAGACTTGGGTTTGATCTCTGGGTCGTGAAGATCCCCTGAAGAAGGGAATGGCAACCCACTGCAGTATTCTTGCCTGGAGAATCCCATGGACAGAGGAGCCTGGCGGGCTACAGTCCATGGGGTCGCTAAGAGTCGGACACGACTGAGCGACTTCACTTTCACTTTTCACTTTCATGCATTGGAGAAGGAAATGGCAACCCACTCCTGTGTTCTTGCCTGGAGAATCCCAGGGACGGGGGAGCCTGGTGGGCTGGTGTCTATGGGGTCGCACAGAGTCAGACACGACTGAAGTGACTTAGCAGCAGCAGCAGCTTTTATTTTAACACCAATTCTTTTTAAGGATTGCTAGCATCTCTGTTGTCAGACATAATTGAATCTGTCTCAGTCTTGCTTCCCAATATCTTCTCCTGTGTCACTCTGCTCATTTCAAATTCTGTGCTCCTCATATCGTCAGGTTCCCTGGTTCTTGTAGATTATATGGGTTCTTTGTTGCCATTTGTGTTTACCTGAAGTCTAGCAGTTATGGTACATGGGCTTTCTAAGTTCATTGAAAGGTACTATCTGATTCATCTATTGCTGCTACTATTCATATTTTTTTTACTTTAATTTTTTCTTTCATATCTGTACATTCCACATGGTGCTAATACTGATGTGACCAGGATCTAATTCTGCCCTTTTAGGGGCAAATGACTAAGATCATGGGCTTTTGGGTCAGATGATCTGGATTAAAAATCTTGGTTCCACCACTTATATTAAGTTACTAGACATCTCTGTGCCTTGGTGCCCCTCTTCTATAACACATTTAATGGGATTCTTATTTTAAAAGGTTCTTGTTTTAATTTTAGAATCATAGAATTTGATTAATTTTGATGATTGATTTATGTCCCACTCTCATTACTACTCCACTCAAGGTCATTTTGAACCATTTCCCTAGGGGGAACACTCATGAAGTCACGACAAGGAATATTAAGACTAGAGCATTGAAAATAGCTAATATGTGTCTTTCCTATCTCATACCTCTTTTTTCTTATCTAAGACAACTACTATCCCAAATGTATTTATCATTCTCCTTTACTTGTAGTATATTTCTTTTTAAAAATTTATTTTTAATTGGAGGATAACTGCTTTACATGTTGTATTTGTTTCTGCCGTACAACAATTGGACTCAACCACAACTGTACACATATCCTTGTCTCTTGAACCTCCCTCCCCCTTGTGGCATATTTCTATCATCTCTATTCATCAAAATTTTTTAACCATTTTAAAATTTATAAAAAGAAAATATGAAGATGTACATAACCTTCTGTGATTTATTTTTTCACTTACAATTTTATTGCCAATATTTATTAGTAAACTCGTGTCCAGGTGGAGCTCATTTGTTTGGATCTTTTAATTTTATTATATAAGCATACCACAAGAACACCATTTATCCATTCCCCTTTCAATTTTATTGTTTCTAGGTTTTTGCCTGTAATACGACAGGGTTGCTATGAACATATCTGTTCAGGTTTCTTGGTGAAAGTTTCTTTTAGGCTCATACCTGGGAGGAGAATTGCTGGGTCAAGGGCTATGTTCAGCTTCACAAGATATAGGTGCACTGATTTCCCAAAGTACTGAAGCATTTGCAGCTGATATCGGGTATAGTGTAAGGAGGAATTCAATTTCATATGTCCCCTTAATGGACAGCTCCATGTGTTGAAAATCCAAATGATCTGGCTTGCTACCTTTTTCACATATGTATCAAAGTTCCACATATTGTGGGTGTGTCTCAACCTATATATTGATCAGCTTTTCTCTTCCTCTACTAAGACATAGTTACTACAGCTCCAAAATGAGGCTGGATAGTTTGGACCCTTTATTCTTCCCTTCCTCTCATGAATATGTGTATCTCTATCTATTTCATTCTTCTTCAATGTGTTTGGATGATGTCTATAAATTTACCAAAATGTTTTTACATCTTTTGTTCAGGTTTAATTCTATATCTTTGATGTTTTGATTGATATATTAAAGAGAAGTTTTTTAATTAAATTGTCTAAATTTTTCCTGGTATAGAGAAATGAATATCTAACTTTGTAACTTCTTTCACTATTTCTAGTAAATTATCTGTAGACTATTTTGGGTTTCCTATGTAAATGATAATGCCTTCAATAATATCTATTTTTTTATTTTCAATTCTTATCATCTTAGTTTCTATTTTTCTGGCTCTAAGTCCTCCAATAAAGTGCTAGTAGAAGTTATAACAATGGACATCTTCATCTATTCTTCTCATTTTAGGTGATGTTTACTGTGGAGGATGTTGCTGTTGTTTAGGTACCCATTATTATTATATTACACTGAGGGTTTATTCTGAATTTATGTTCTATTTTATCATCTTATTACTGGGTCTTTAAAAAAGGTCCTAAGACTTTTTCTCCTTTAATCTGTTAATTTGGCAAATGACATTTATAAAGTTTATAACACTAATCATCTTTGCATTCCTGGAATGTATCCAAGTTATCCACTGACCATTATCCATTGACTTTTATGTACTGTATCATTACAGCTATTAACATTTTGCTTAGGATGCTTTGCGTTTATGATCATGAGAACAATGAGCTTGCTTTCCCTTTCTTGTTTGGCTCCCACTCACTGTTCACAGAATGAATTTAGGAGTATTTCATCTTTCTATTCTCTAAAAGAGTTTCAGGAAGATTGCGCTGATTGGAAGCTTAGAGATTTTATTGCACTTGCCTGTGAAACTCGGTGAACCTAGTGGTGCAAGGGGGGATTCTGCTAAATGTTTAACATAGAGCCTTTGGTTGGGGTAAGAGGTCGGGTGGCTGCTCTGTAGTGTCTGACAATTTCCTTGGTGTAAATTCTCCCATCATTCTTCCTATTCAGCCACCAGGCAAGCCCCTTTACTTCCAAGGAAACTGTTAGCTGTTCAGTCATGTCTGAATCTTTGTGACCTCATGGACTGTAGACTGCCAGGCTGTCAGTAGAATTCTCTAGGCAAAAATAGTGGCGTGGGTAGCCATTTCCTTCTCCAGGGGAGCTTACTCCAGGGATTGAACCTCGGTGACTTCCATTTTAGGCAGATTCTTTACAGTCTGAGCCACCAAGGAAGCCCTTCTTCCATGAATGAAAGTCAGTCATGTCCGACTTTTTGTGACCCTATGGACTATACAGTCCATGGAATTCTCCAGGCCAGAATACTGGAGTGGGTAGCTTTTCCCTTCTCCAGGGAATCTTCCCAACCCAGGGATCAAACCCAGGTCTCCTGCATCGCGATCAGATTCTTTACCAGCTGAGCCACAAGGGAAGCCCCAAAATACTGGACTGGGTAGTGTAGTCCTTCTCCAGAGTATCTTCCTGACCCAGGAATTGAACTCGGGTTTCCGGCATTGCAGGTGGATTCTTTACCAACTGAGCAATCAGGAAGCCCTGCTTCTACTATTATCACAGGGTGTGAGAGCTCCTTCTTCTAGTCTCCCAATACTACTTAATTGAGGTTTCTGTTTATTAATTTTTACTATTAATATTTTATATTAACTTTTAATAAATTAATATGCAAATCATTTATAAAATAATATTTTATAATAAATTAATAGTAACTTATAAAATTAGTAAATATTCACTGAACATTCTGTTCTGGCCACTAGGACAAGCAGTACTCTAGGTACCAAGAAAATAGCATGAACAAAACAAACACAGATTTTCCAGTTTAATTTTTTATCCATTCTGTTTCAGGAAAAGAAAATCACGCATTCTTTGACCCACCTTAAGAGAGAAGTATAGTAACTTTTAAAGCTGCACAAACTTGCCTTAGCCCCACCATCAAAGCTGCTCCTGAGCCTATTTCTCCTGCCTTCCAGATTTCCAGAGACAAAGGTCATGTATCAGTCTATTTTGCCCCTAATAGCAAAGGCTCTCTGAGTGGTCTTGTTGAACCCGTCTCCCTAACCATCTCTAGATCCCTGGACTTGTTTTGAGGGGGCCTGGAGCCACCCGTCACTCTTACTTAAAGGAAGAGGGGCTGGGGCTCAAAAGGTGCATTTTGCTAAAGAAACCTCCTCACAAAATCTTCTTTCTCACCTATGTGTTCTTGCACTTTCTTTCATTGTCTTTTTGTAAATAAGAGTTTGTTTTTAGTGTTGTAAAACCAGTTCTTATCCGGCTGTTTCCTACAAATCTCTGCATACAAGTCTCTTGAACAACCCCAGTATTTTACGCAGTATTTCTGGCCTGCATGCTAAACCAGAATGCCTGGGTTTAAACTGGAATCTGAGACCCATGGCAGTGAGATATTGAACAAGCTACATGGCTTTTTTGTACCTCAGTTTCTTCATCTAAAGAATGGGGTATATAGAAGCTCCTGCCTCCCGTCTTTATTATGGGTTTTAAAATAGGACAGAGAATAGAACTGTAAGCCTTTGTTGTATCTATAACCTTTTCCTATGTCTCATTTGAAACTTTCAAATTGGTATCTTGTTGCTTTATTCTATTTCCCCTTAACCTTTTTATTCTCCTATCCTTAGATTGATTGGGATTCAAGTCCATCCAAGTCATTCCTCCATACCTAAGCTTCTAGTGATGATGCCATTCTCACACATAAAAGGTTTTCCCTCTTTCCTGCTCACTATGTACTATTCCTATAATTATGAAAAATGAGGCTTTTCATCAATTTTTTTCCTAAGCTGTCTGAAAAATCAACTTCTAAACTATTACCAAGCAAGCAAGAGAGTATGGTAATCATTTGTCTTTTTTAGTGGCAGCTGGAAATTAGGGCTTTCTAGGGGAGGAATTTAGTAGCAACTGTCAATGCTGGTTTATTTTGTCTTTCAAGCAGGTAATTTTTCAGTGATAGTGAGTGACACTTTTTGAAGTTAGGGTAATTATTTCTTACGATTTTGATGATGGCTGTGAATAAAACTCCATTCTCAATTTGTGGTATATTCAAGGAAACACATCTTTATTTAATTGCTTTTCTCTGATTTTTCAAGAGTTATAATAGTTGAACTCTGAGTTCACAATAAGATCACTGGAATCATAATTCAAATAATGTGAAATTGCACCACTGATTTCTTGATGCAAGGCCTCTTAAATAACAATGTAACAAAATTCAAGATTTTACCTACTTCAGATTTCGGTTGCCAGAAGAGTACTTTGCATCTTTCTTTATTGAAGGTCATAGAAGCTTTGAATATTCTCCAGTGGAGATCAAGCCAGATTGTAATTCACAGAACTTTAGGTAGGTTTCGAGAGCAGAAAAATTCCCAGCTATAAAAAAAAGTAGGAAAACAACTTCTCTATGGAATTGAAACCTCATCTATCTCAGCAGAAAAAGATTAAAGCTCTTTTTGGGAAACGATTCTTCACATAGTACAAACGATTAGCCAAAATATTTTTTCTCGATTAGTTTTCCTTAACCAAACAACTGGTTTCATGAATTCTTCTTTCCTTGCTTGTTTGAATTTAGTTGGTTGCTTAAATTATTCAAATCTATCAGCTGTTTTGCATTATGAGAACCAACTCCTAAATGTATTCCATTAGATGCTGATCCAAGGGGATGTCCATTCATTCATTCAATGTTTATTTATTGAGCACCAGCTATGTGCCGGGGATATATGTTGTGGATAAAGAAGCAGATAATCAAAACAGAAAAGATCTATGATCACATCTAGTAGGGCAGATGTGAATTAAGCATATAAACAAATAATTCCACATCTTCATGTAGTCAATATTATACTATTAAGAAAAATATGAGGAGGTAAACAAGAGGCTAAAGGACAGAGAAAAAACTTATTGTTTTAAATATGATATTTTATATAGAAAGGTAAGAATTTTCTGAGAAAGTGATAGCTGAGTGGCAATCAGAATAGAGTAAGTGTGAAAGGCATAGAAATACCTGGGGAAGAATACTGCAAGAAGAATAATAGCAATGCAAAGGGTCCTAAGGCAAAAGAGTATCTGACATAGTCTAGAGAGAACAAGGTTTTCAGTGTGGCCTGAGGAGGTGCATGCTAGACAGATATTGATAGAGGTGAGAGACCAGATTGTACAGGACCTTGGGCACCTCAGTCAGGACTCTGATTTCCATGCTGAGTTGATGTGAAGCCATTGGAGATGTTTGAGTGTGTGTATGAGACATAATTGGATTTATGCTTTAAAAAATGTCCCTTGATTAATAAATGAAAATCATATGGTAGGTTTGGGAGTGAGGGGTAGGATATTAATAGTATTTTTTTTAAGACTTCAGTGGTCAAGAAAGTTTTGGAAACACTACATTAAACAAAAATTTAAGGGATTTTTTCTTAGGGTCTTAATATCTTGTGTATCTCAAACTGTGTGATGGAATATGCAACATTCCCAACTTTAACCACAGAAATAGTTTTTTCAGGGAACTTTTTGAGACATTAGTGTTCAGAGACATCACGTAGGGTGAGGCTGATGCAGACATCACTAAATAAATCATCTCTCTTATGAGAAACATAAACATTCGCAAAGAGAGCTGAAAGAGAAGTTTTCTGTCAGAGTAACTCACAAGTTCTCCTGTGACCTTAATTCCTGACCCTGATGAGACTGTTTCCTGCAAGGCATTGTTAGAGTAGGTTTCTCTTTTCTTTCCTTTTTTTGAGCTCCATGCTGCGAATTAGGGCACTGAATATGATTCTAAATCTTTACACAGCCTTGGTCCATGCCTGTTAGTGCCCAGCTTTTGATCATGCATCCACTTTTCTCCATTCACTAAAGGAAGTGGTATGCAGCAGATTCTCATATCAGTGGAAAGAGGGGTCAGGCTTCTCATGGAATGGCTGGTTTTTAATGGGCAGGAGAATCATGGATTTGTTGAGAGAAATGTTATGCCCTTTTGGGTAGAATGTCACCTCAAAGATAAAGTTAGTCACACTGGGAAGCACAGTCATTATTTTAAAAGTGGCTCTTTAGCTAATGGAAACACTATAGTCATGGAGACCTTATATTTTCCTTACCTCCATGACACAGTATGTGTGTTTCTTAATTATCTATGGAAGCAAATTTAATACCCAGCTGTGTCATTATTTGTCACATTTGAATGTCTCTGAATAGATACTGGCAAAATTTCAGCCAATTTTCCTTATGACTTTGTTAAAATATTTTTAAAGGTTAATTGTCAAATCTTTGGTGGGGAAAATCTTTCAAAAGGTTGAGTTTCCAAAGTGAGTAATAGGTCTTTCTCCTATCTAAAAACATTTACTTAAGGGGGTGTGGGGGCTTCCCAGGAGACTCAGTGGGTAAAGAATTCACCTGCAGTGCAGGAGATGGAGGAGACATGGGTTCGATCCCTAGGTTAGGAAGATCTCCTGGAGGACAGCATGGCGACCCATTCCAGTGTTCTTGCCTGGAGAAGCCCATGGACAGAGGAGACTGGCTGGCTACAGGGTCACAAAGAGTTGGACGTGACTGAAGTGACCGAGCCCACATGCACGCAAGGAGATTTTGGGTTTGCTTTGTAGGAGGTTTGGTCACATGGAAAATGAAAAGGGAGATTAGACATACAAAAGAGCAGAGTGAAATAACCCTCTCCTTAGGAGGAGGGGGAGCCTAGACCAAACAGAATGAACACAGTGTTGTCCTGCAGGGCTTTGAAATCAGGCAATCAGCCACTGGAACCCTGACTTTGCCACTTTCCAGGTGGGTTTTTGTTTTGCTTTTTTTAAAAAAATATTTTGAGCCTCCATTTTCTCTTCTAATAAAGAGGTGGTGATTGCTCCTTGATGGGGCTGTTGTGTGGACAAGTCAAGATGATACATGTCAACTCATTTTTCTCTCTCCCTGGATGGAGTTTTGTTTTCAGCACTGTGCCAACTGTGATGCAAAACTTCGCTCCTTCATTCACTAGAAGGAAACCACTCCAAAATGCTAGTGGCCAGTGTGTATTTTACTAAAGATTTGGGGCTAAAGTTGAGGTGGGCATTCTTGTGATACAGGACATACCATGTCACTCCAAAACTTATAGCTACTAGTTATCTTTTGCTCAGTGGGTAGAGACTGCTAATTGTCACATTATACCCATTCTTCCCTTCTTCTTTTAGCAACAGAAGCCTCCAACTTTTAGCTGAGAACATAGCTGTCTGGAAAGGGATTGCATAATTTGGGCCTCCCTTGCATCCACTGGTGACTAAGTAAACCAAGTCAGGCATGCGTGGTATGAATAACAATGATACGTACAACTGCCAGGGTCATCTTCTCAATAAAGTTTCTTGTCTTGGACTCTTTCCTATTTCCTGTGACCTAAAGAATACTGACAACTCAAACCACCTTAGAAACCACACGTATTTGAACTAGTAAATGTTAGCAAAATAAACCATCTGATTTAGGCCACTATATTTTGAGGTCTTCAGGTTAGAGCAACTTATCCTAATTCTCTTCTGTATTCTAATTATACATAGACCAGTTCTGAGCCTCAGATCTTTCTCTCCCATTATTCTCCAGGGCCTGACTTTCCAGGCTATAGTCTCCCTCTGGATCTGATGTTCCCATCTCACTCTCTCTCACTCCTTCTCATGCAGTTCAATTCAACTTTTTTCTATCCCCTTCAAACATCTGTCCCCAGGCTTTTTTTTTTTCTTCTTCTGTATACAAGGGCCCCACCAGTCACCAGAGTGTATCTTTTTGGAAAGTATAAGAGGATTATAAATCACAAATGATATTTTCCCATGTTATAAATGGAAAATCCACAAATAGAACCTGGCAGGTAACAGGTGCTCAGTGATTTCCCATTTAGGCCTTTGCCTCCTCCAGGAGTTGACACTAGTCCTGGGACAAACTGGAAAGATTTAAAGACCTACTGTGGTGTTATAACCCTGCTACAGATTAAAATTGAGCCCTGGGAAAGATCCAGATCAGTGGTAACCTAGGCCATGTTTAGACATCTTAGGAATGTTTTGGGTGAAAGAAAACCTCTGTGAATCCTAAACCTGGTTGATAATCTAAAAGTTAAAAAAATGTACAGATTCCAGGGTCCTACTACTGGAAAGTCAGATTCTGTAGGTTTGCTTTGGGATCAGGAAATCGGTGTTGTAAGCATCCATATCAGGTAATTTCAATGCAGCCATTTAGCTGGTGCATGGACTAAAACATTAGATAACATGAATCTAGGACTTTGAAAAATTAAGGTAGTTCAGGAGAGGCAAATGTCAGGTAATGTTCATTTCCATTAATCTTCCCCCCCTACCCCCAACTTTTAGCTTCCCTGATAACACCAGAAAAGATTAGATTGATAATTCAGCCATAGGGTAAGGAATCTGAAATATTTCCAGACTTCAAATGATGGGTCAGATATAACTCTCAAGTTCAGCTACATATGGCCAAGGAGTACAATGGGTTTTGAGCACATCTAAGTAAACATCACAATTTAGCCTGATACACAACAGAAAGTGTCAATGAAAGACAAAGGGAGAATAACAGGAAATGGGAACACATCTGTTTGGAGGCCCAGCTACCTATATGCTAGCTTTGGCAAACCCTGTATACTTTGTCCTGCCAATGAAGCTGCTGACAAGGAAAGTTGAAACACTGACCTCATATGGCTGGGATCAGCACCAATAATGCCACTGTATGTATTAGGCCTTCAAAATAGTTCTGGAGGTTGAGCTGGGGCTCAGCTTGGCAGCCCTGAGCCACAGAGATCATTACCTATAATGGAAATTATGCATGTTTATTTTTGAGATGACTTATTTTGAAAATGTTCATGACCTAGAGCTCTAGCTCTTGGATACAGAAAATAAATTCGACACTTAACCTAAATGCAGTACTTTCAAACAGAAAAATGGGTGATAACATTTCAGAGTCTAAACATTATGCAGCAGATGCTAAAGGCCAGAAGAATGTGTTAAAGGGAAAAATGCTGGGGATCAGGGAATTGGAGGCAAGGAAGAGGTCTTTGGAGGCCCTCTTTCCCACCCTCTGCAAGGAAAGGGGAGCCTCTGGGTAGTCTCCCACTCCTGACCCTCTCCCCCACAGTGAGGATAATGGGAGGAGGGGCCAGAGGCTGCAGAGACAATGTGGAGAGGGCCTTCACCACAAGACCAGGGACATGCGACTTTCATCTCTTTGTACATTTAGTTTAAAGGAACATCAAGAGACATCATTTATAATGTAAAAGTCCAAGATTTAATTACATTTAACTTAATAGAAGCATTTATACAATCTTCTGATGCAACTTTTGGATGTAGTTGTATTGAACTGTCATGAGAACAAGAGCTATTATTCAAAAGGCTCATACTCTAGATTAGCACATTGGATTAAGCAATTTACTGAGATGTCCAGACGTGAATAAGAAATTATTTTCTCTTATTTTAACAGAAATACATTTCCAGTACTTCGGATTATCTTCAGGGACTCAAGTGTTTGGAGAATCCCAACACTACCAAGAGACCTGTGCCAATTCAAAAGATCCTGTTAGCTCATTTTTTTGCGACAGAGTAGGTCTTAGGTTGCGAGCAGGGGGAGGGAAAATGTCTTTGTGTTCTACATGTCTGAGGAGCATTTCTTCTGGATAATCCTATCATATAGACTTTCTCATCTTTATCCTATTCTTCTTGTTTTCCTGCTCTCCCTCACCTGATATTATATTTCTTATTCCCTAGCAAGTTTCCAGTAGTAAAGGCTTATTGAACCCCTACTTTGTATCAGGTTTTATACTTGGTGAGTCACACACACACATTTAGTTAGTACTTCAAACACCTCTAACTAAGTGATATTATCCCCATTTTACAAATGAAGAAATTGTTACTCAGAAAGGATACTGAGATTAAAATAATGAAACTTGTCAATGTCAGAGCTGGAACTTGAATCTATGTATTCTAATTGCAATCTGGGGCTTCCCTTGTAGCTCAGCTCTTAAAGAATCTGTGTGCAATGTGGGAGACCCTGGTTCAATTTCTGGGTCAGGAAGATCCCCTGGAGAAGGGATAGGCTACCCACTCCAGTATTCTTGGGCTTCCCTTATAGTTCAGCTAGTAAAGAATCCACCTGCAATGCAGGAGACCTGGGTTTGATCCCTGGGTTGGGAAGATCCCCTGGAGAAGGGAAAGGCTACTCACTGTAGTATTCTGGTCTGGAGAATTCCACGGACTGTATAGTCCATGGGGCTGCAAAGAGTCAGACATGACTGAACGACTTTCACTTTGGATGTCCCTGGTGGCTCAGACAGTAAGAAGTCTGCCTACAATGCGGGAGACCCGGGTTTGATCCCTGGGTTGGGAAGAGCCCCTGGAGAAAGAAAAGGCAACTCACGCCAGTATTCTTACCTGGACAATCCCATGGATAGAGGAGCCTGGCAGATTACAGTCCATGAGGTTGCAAAAAGTTGGATACAACTGAGCAACTTTCACTTACTCACTCAATTGTAATCCAGTGGTATTTCCATTATGTTATGCTGCTCTGCCAACATGAAAGCAGACACTTGGAACTTAAGCACTTGAATTTTTGAACTAAATGAATCCCAGAGCATATCTGAATTCAACTCGATAGGATGGCATTTGGTGAAAGGATTGGGATACACAGACCGTAGAGTATAGTATTAAATTCAAGTCCTTTTGTTTTATATCATTTAAAGAATTTTAAAAAGCAGAGACGTTACTTTGCCAACAAAAGTCTGCATAGTCAAAGCTATGGTTTTTCCAGTAGTCATGTATGGATGTGAGAGTTGGACCATAAAGAAGGCTGAGCACCAAAGAATTGATACTCTCTAACTGTGGTGTTGGAGAAGACTCTTGAGAGTCCCTTGGACTGCAAGGAGATCAAACCAGTTCATCCTAAAGGAAATCAACCCTGAATATTCATTGGAAGGACTGATGTTGAAGCTGAAGCTCCAATATTTTGGCCACCTGATGAGAATATCTGACTCATTTGAAAAGACCCTGATGCTGGGAAAGATTGAGGGCAGGTGGAGAAGGGGATGACAGAGGACAAGATGGTTGGGTGGCATCACTTACTCAATGGACATGAGTTTGAGCAAGCTCTGGGAGATGGTGATAGACAGGGAAGCCTGGCATGTTGCAATCCATGGAGTAGCAAAGAGCTGGACGTGACTGAGCAACTGAACAACAACTAAGAGGGAAAAGAACTTCCCTAAACAGAGCATGCTCAATTTCCCAGGGGACAATGACATGAAATAAAAACATTATCTTTACCAACTTGCACCCATGCTAATATGGTCTTAGAAATCCATGTTATGATGTAACCTCTCAGTACAATAGTATTACCACCAGTTATAAATTCATTTTGATGGGGAAAGAAATATTTAGTTGCTACTACTGAGTTCTTGTTCTGACTCTTTAAAGCTATGTAGTTTTGGCAAATCTCAATATCTCAAAGCCATTGCTTAGAGTTACCTATAAAATGGGCATTTATAGCACTAGCCAGGCCAATCCTCCTATCCATGTTCAGTGCTAGAGTATACAGTCTTTGGATTGAGCTTTCCTGATAGCTCAGTTGGTAAAGAGTCTGCCTGCAATGCAGGAGACACCAGTTCGATTCCTGGGTTGGGAAGATCTGCTAGAGAAGGGATAGGCTACCCACTCCAGTATTCTTGGGCTTCTCTTGTGGCCCAGCTGGTAACGAATCCTCCTCCAATGTGGGAGACCTGGGTTCGATTCCTGGGGGCTGTGTATCTGCGTGTCTACCAGAGTACTTGGCACCATAGAGAGACCCCTCTTCATTGAATTGATGTAGTTAAAATATATTAATGAATATGAAAATAACTTGCAAACTATAAAGGGAGTTAAAAGCTTTTTATTAGTAAGATTTTATTTTAGAATAGCTTTAGATTTACTTAAAAAACAAACAAACCAACAACTGTGATTTTAGTACATAGAGTTCCCAGTACCTCCCTCCAGTTCCTTGTGTTATTAAATCTTACACTAGTACAGTACACTTGTTACTATTAATGAACCAACTGATGAACCAATACATTATACCCAACTAAAGTCTGTATTTTATTACTATTTCCTTAGTTGTTTTGCTTTGTAATGTCCTTTTTCTTGTTCCCTGTTCTAGGATCTCACCCATGGTACTATAACATTTAGCCATTATGACTCTTTTGGCTCCTTTTGACTGAGACAGTTTTCAGACTTTGCTTACTTTTGATGACCTTGACAGCTTTAGTTGAGTATTTTGCAGAATGTCCCTCGATAGGGATTTCTCATGAAATTGGGGTTGTATGTTTTGGGGAGGAAGACTGAAGAGGTAAAGTACCATCTTCATCACGTCGTATCAAGGGTACAGAGTTACAACACTACTCATCCCTGTTGGCGTTAACCTCCACCACCTGGCTGATGTAGTATATGTCAGGTTTTGCCGCCATAAAGTTACTCTCTTCATACTGTGTTCTTTGGAAGGAAGTCACTATGAGCAGCTGATACTTGAGTAGTTGGGTACTATGTTCCATGTCCTTGAGGGTAGAGTGCTGACAATTTATTTGGATTCTTCTTCATGGGAAATTTGTCTACTTGCTCCCACTTACTTATTTATTCAATCTTTTATTTAAATCAATATAGACTATGGATATTTATTTTATATTTTGGGCCATGATACAGTACTATTTTGTTGTGTTGTTCAAATGTAATTAACTTTACTATTAATATTATTATCAAACAAAATCCATAGTAGACTAGTATTCTGCTGAATTTTAGTAGGTCGTCAGAAAGCTGATTGTGGAGCTCAAGATTTGTGCCTATTTTGTTTACTTCTGTACCTAGTGCATGGCTTATGTTATGTCCTTATTAATATTTTTAGAATTAAAATCTAAAATACAGTACTGAGTTACTGTCATCGATTATAAAGACCATGGGTAAACAGATCTGTTGTTTCAGGATTATATCCAGGATCATAGATGTTTGGTAGCCATTTAAACAATTTGCAAATTTATCATTGGATCCCTGAATGTCCTTTCCTTGCCCACACCACAATCTCGCATAATCACAGCTGGAGAAGAAAATGCTACTCTTTAATGAACTCCCAACTGTGGGTACCATAGAGAAACATCACGTGTAACACTAAGAAGGCTCATGCATTCCCTGACATTCTCTGTTAACATATGACCAGCATGGTTCTCCCCAGACAGGCTCTGAAGCAGAATGCAATCACATGGTTGAAGTAATGAGCAGTCTGTAGAAGGAAGAAAAGCCCTGCTTCTTATCTGCCTGCAAAGCTCCTTCATCTATCACTCGCAACCAGTCAGTTTGAATTTGGAGCAGGCGCCTTCATCTGTGTACCCTGCCATGCTCTGTCAGAGAATAAACCTTGAAGTTCCAACTGGTGCCAGCTAGAACAACACAAGCATCGAGAGAAGTGGACTACACCCTCCTGGTGGTGTTCCACAGTGGATATTTGTCTGCAGCCAGGGACAAGTCCAAGTGTTGGCTTTAATTTATAGCGTCTGGCAGTTTCTACTCCCAGGATCTTAGCCAAAGCCAAGTTCTCTCCCTCTGTCTGTCTTTATCCATCTCATTTCTCAGTTAATATTTTGAAGTATTCTTCATGAATCCCTAAATGTGCCTTTTGAAACTTGACTATAATCCTCCTAGCATCTGTTACACATTATTTCTAAATAATGATTTTGCCAAATTCTGATTCTTTCTGGAGCAGAAAAATAAGGAGTTGAGTTCTAATTCTGTCATTCATGGGCCAGTCATTGAATCTCTTGAGCCAATCTCCTTATCTTTATGGGGGAATAAAATAATACCTACTTGAACAAGATGCTTTTGTGAGGATCAGAACTGATTATATAAAAGTATTAGCCCATAGCAGGGGCTAAGTAAGTGGTAAACATTTGTTTATCTGAAAGTGTACAGGGAACTCTTTTTATGGTGTTAATGCAATAATACACTAATGAGAAAACCAAATGGGAAATATATATTAGAAAATGATTCTTCAGGAATTATTCATATCCCTTGTTGATAGGTGGTTGAGCAGGTTATTGTGCTGTTTTGGCCAGTTTATTACTTGAAGGCCATTTCTCTGATGATGGTTGGGAATTTTCCAATTAATGAATTCTTTGGGACAGAGGAAAATTGAACAAGTTGAACCAGGAATGTGACTCACCCCAGATATGGTCAATAGTGGGAAACACAGATTGTTTTCGGATTTCACCCTGAAGCCTGAAATGAATGAAAGCAGGCAGTAGAGGCATCAGTGGGTCTGTGCAAGGACAGACAGTGAGCCAGCAAAGCAAACCTGAGCTCAGGGACCCATAAGAGAATATAGAACACAAGGGAAGGAGCAAAGCCAAGAACCCAATCCAGTGGAGGTGAAACCTGGCCAGGTAACCAGGAGGAGGACTGAGGTCTTGGTAATAAAAATGAGTGGTTAAGGATTTACTCCCATTCTAAACATTTCTAAAACAAGTTATCATTTTTAGGGGTGCATTTTATCAATTTCCTTTATCCACACCACTGCACCTGCAAATCTACTCTATTGGCTTGTTTTGCTCCTGCTCCTGAATGAAATTTTAGATTGGTTCCACAGCTTCTGTGCTGGTTCTAAAGTGTGACATGAAGAGTGTTAATTCTTAAGATAAACTGTCCAATATAAACTAATGTTAGAATTTTAAACCTTCAGTTTAAAGCTTGTATTCTCTACTCCAGCCCATCTGATGGGCTCAACTCTGGCTAGTGGCCTGCAGTAAGAAGGGGGCATGGTCAGCTGCTTCTCCTCCATTTCCCAAGACTACCTGGCTGTTTTCTGCTCTCATTCATAATTCTGTGTCAAAGGCTGGAAGGGAAGAGGAGGGGCTGCAGCATGGAGGAGAAAAGGAGTGGGGGTGTTTGAGGGCATAGTCTCACCCATCACTTATGCCTTCCAGGATGTCAGCTACCTAATCATTCTTTAGTGATTGGTACTTCTCTGGGTATTTGGTGTCCTCCTCCTTGTCCTCTGGGGGGCTCCACAGCAGTTCTCTTGATGTAGGCAATTCCTCCACAGGCTGGCTGCTCTGCCTTGTAGGTGGATCAACACACCAACCCCCACCTCATCCCTGCCCCTGGGAGTTACCAGGATATTCAAGCCCAGTTTCTGTCATAGGACTGTTCACATCAGTCTTACTGTTCGGGAGGTGTAGTCAGCTTTAAGGGAAGCCCATTTTACTGCAGCCTGGGTATCCCTGGCCAGCCTTCCATCTTTAGGCTTTGATTTTTCTGGATACTTGGTGGCTAAGTCTTGGAGTGACTCGTTTGAAATTACCCTCACATGGCTTGAGAATGGCAGTGGCAGTGAAGTCAGGCAACAATCTTACAACTCTCCTCTAAAGAAATCATCTCCACAGCTCTTTAAATCAATCTCATCACACCCATTCCTTCCATACCCCCTGGATATAAGCAATGGGCTCAGCATCACAAAATTGGAGTCCACATCTCCTGGAAGGTCAGGTACTTATTGTTCATGGTGTCTGGATGTTGACCAACACTCAAAAATCATAGGAAAGTCACATCTAACATCTGGTTACCCAGATTTCTAAATTCTTTAGAATTTTCCTGTTGTGCTGCCGTCTTAGCTGCTGTTCTTGCATTTCCCTGTGGGGATTTTCAAGGGGCTGGACAGCTTCTCACACACAATCTAAACTTCTGAGAATTCATTATAGCTTCATAGTTAAAAGTACATGGCTATTTTTCATGTTCAGTTAATGAACCCTACCCTTTATTTCTTATCTAATACAAACTATTTAGATATTTTTGTGCCATGCTTTCAATGTTGGTTTTTTTTTTTTTTTTGGCTATGCCATGCAGCAAGCAGGATCTTAGTTCCCTGACCAGGGATCAAACCCATGCCCCCTGCAGTGGAAGCATGGTGTCTTAACCACTGGACCACCAGGGAAGTTCTGCTTTCAACATTTTTGAATGGGCATAATACTTAACTCACTGAATTTTTGTGAAGATTAAACTAAACCCTGATTGTAAAGTACTGACCACAGTGCTTTGAAAATTTTTACTTCATGAAATAGATCAACCTGTTTAAAAGAAGGCTCTTTTTGTGAAAATCTGTGGCGAATTAAAGCAGGGTTCATTTTATGTACTGGAGGTTTTGGCTCAAAAGTACCCTTCTCTAGTAGAACAGAAGCAAAGTCATCTTGATGTATGTATGACTTAGATACTATGCCTTGGTGAAAAATCAAAATAAATCAGAGATATTTTGACAGATCAATCTGCTTTATAGTGTTCGTGTGTTTATATATATTGAATGGGGATCTTCCGAGGTGGCACAGTGGTTAAGAATCCACCTGCCAATGCAGGAGAGTAGCCTGGTGGGCTATAGTCCATGGGGTCGCAGAGTCAGACACGACTGAGCACACACATATATTGAATACATATGCTGTGCTATGCTTAGTTGCTCAGTCATGTCTGACTCTGCCACACCAAGGACTGCAGCCCACCAGGCTCCTCCGTCCTTGGGGACTCTCCAGGCAAGCATACTGGAGTGAGTTGCCATGCCCTCCTCCAGGGGATCTTCCTGACCCAGGGATCGAACCCAGGTCTCCCACATTGCAGGAGGATTCTTTACCATCTGAGCCACAGGGAAGTCCATTGGGGGGGAAATATATATATACATACACACACACACACATACATAAAATTATATAATACAATTGTACACAAGATATATAATACTACAACCATATATGTAGTCCATGGGGTCTCAAAGAGTCGGACATGACTGAGCGACTGAACTGAACTGAACAACCATATATATGTGATATATATACATATATGTATATATATGGCTTTAAATGATCAACTCTTGTCTCTCTACAGTCGATGAAGTGTTTGAAGCAATGATAATTACATGTCACAAGGCAGCCCCTCTGTGATCTAGTAGGAAATTATTTTGGGAAAACAAGGCCTGCGGTTAGACGCATCAGAGCTGAGAGCCTGAGGGAAAAGCTTCAGTGTTTACATTTTGATCACAGTTGCTGTACCAACTGTGAAATTTTTCTTCAGATTCAGTTTTTAAGAATATTCTATGAGATTTTGCTAAATAGACTGAAAAGTTTCACATACAATATTTCTAAAGAGGTCTCATCAATAAACCTGTTGCCCTAACTTTAATAGTCATGAATGTAGCTTACTAAATTCTGTTTTAGGAAGGCTACATGCCCAGTAGGCCTCTGTACCCCGTCTCGGTCACCAGCAGGTATAACTAAAATAACCTAGAGTGGACTTTGAAGTTCTTTTTTAAGAATCCAATGCTCAGCATTCATTTTTTTAATCTCTAGTTTTTGAGGTATTAGTCTAAACATATGGAAACCAGCTGCATTTAAGAATGGTCTAAAATAACATTAATTAGACCTGAATAATAGGCACCCAGTTGTGATTCAGTTGAGAAATTATATAGCTAACAGGTTAAAAGAGAGTTAATGAGTTCAAGTCAGTTCTTTGAGTGGAAACATTAACTACTGAGTTCAATTTGGTATATTACTGTAATCATAAAAAAGCATTAACATAGTAAAATTGGTCCAAAATATCTTTTTACAGGCATATTTTGAGTTACCATGTTCCTCCAGATGAACAGGATTTTTAATGGGCAACACCAGCACTCTAAAAGGAACCCTTAAGGACAGGGACAATTGTGGGACTCAATTTACATGTGTATGAGATTCAGGATTTCAACTAAATATTGCAACACTAGCTTATCTTGTAATATGGTTGAGTTCCAATCCTTGTGAGTTATTTAAAACCAAGTAGTTACAACACTTTTGTTTTTTGGTTGTTTTTTCAATATTTTCTTTTGACACCAGTTCTATTCTATGGGAGGTCCAGAGTTAGTCCTAGAAAAGACAGAACCTGGAGGAAACCACCTCTGTGCTCCCTCTTGCAACCTCCCTCATAGTATAAACTTGCTTCGTACAGAGGGAAGTGCTTAAAAATATCTCTGGAATTGGGAAAACAAGGAAGAAGTAAAAAAACATGAAAGGTGAGACAGGAGGAAATCAGAAGAGGAATTTTCATCACCTGTCTGTGATGGGTATGTGGAAGGATGAGTAATAGAGTAGATGGATGGATAGATCTGCCTTTCCCCATATCCTGAAGTCTATCCCAACAGGTCAGGTAACACTTAGGGTGTGTCTTCTTATCAAAGAGGCTGGACACAACTGTCCTAATTAATCAGAGAAACAAAAGGAGCATGACTGTCCCTGGGGGGAAAAACAAAAGACCTGTTTAAATTTAAAATCCTAGGCTATATGGGATTTGTGTGACTGTGAGAAAATTTATCAATATCTCTGAACTTCAATTGTATCCAGTGTCAAGTGGGTAATTAATATTCATACTAAACATGGTTTTGTTAGAATTCAACTAGAAAATATATACTAGAAATTTACAGATAAAGAGTGAATATTTGGACACATCATGTATTACATTCAGTAGTTCACAGGAGGTTTCTTCAATATAGAAGATCCAGTGGAAGGTTCAAAGATAGGGATACCCAGGTTCAATAATCATTATAAACATTTTAGAAACATGTACAGGCTCTGTATCTTCTATGCAAATTTGGCTGCGCCAAAGAAAGTTCATCCAGCCCTGATGGCCACTGAATAATCAAATACATTTATTCATTCAAAAATATGTATTGGATGGACTATTCTGTGCCAGAAACTATGCTACAAGCAAGCAAGCAAGCAAGCAATTGCTCAGTCGTGTCTGACTCTTTGCAATCCCATGGATTGTAGTCTACCAGGCTTCTCTGTCCATGGGATTTTCCAGGCCAGAGTAGTGGAGTGGGTTGCTATTTCCTTCTCTAGGGAATCTTCTTGACCCAGGGATAGAATCCAGGTCTCCTGCATTGCAGGCAGATGCTTTACCCTCTGAGCCACCAGGGAAGCCTCAAAACTATGCTAGGTTTTACATATTTAATTAATGCCCCTGTTCAGTCACTTCAGTCATGCCCAGGCCAAGGTAAACTTATGTACAGGATTTATTCTGTCACAATTGTTTAAATGATACCAATTAAGACAAGTAGTTCCAGAATTCAAGCTTTGTTTGCACTTCCAGATTAAATATGTGATGCAGCCAGGTATTAAAAAACAAGGATTGGTGTGAACTGTGGCACACCAGGGAACTCAAATCAGACCTAAAGACAGTCAAGTTCATATTAACTAGAAATAAACTCTCTTCCCCAAATAATAAGATGGCAGCAGACTGAACTGGCCTGATGATTCTAAGTTCATGGTTTTCTGTTGTATGGTCGGTTATAGACTCTGTGATAGAGAAGATTTTGCAAATTCTAACATGCTACTGCATTCTAAGTTTTCTGCTTTTAATTGTTCTAGCACTGATAGATGGCAGAGATATCTAAAGATACGAACTATGTGAGTCACCTTTTTTCAAGTTCCACTTCAAATCAGAGAAGAGAGAAGCCAGGAACAGGTTTGTCTCTAATTGAGGTAGAATTATACTCTTTTCGATAAAACTCATCAGAAACCCAGTAGGGCGCCTGTTCTTAGCCACAGCATTGAGGCCTCTTGGCAGTGATATAAGGAAACAAATGATAAGTCACTTTTCTGGCCTGAATAACAGCAACATAGGATGGCCACCAGCCGTTCCTAAGAACCCACACACTTGTGGGCTGTGCCAGTTCTCGTGAAAAGCATGTCAAGCCCTTTGGTGGACAAAACATCCATTTGGAACTGTTTCCTTAGAGGAAAAAAGAAGTAGAATTTAATTTCTTGTCTGGGAATAGATTCTGTGCTAGTTGATAATAGCATCGACAGAACTAGTAAAGGCAGACATGCATATAAACATCAATGCTATTCAAGGGCTAAGTGCATGTAATGACCTGACCAGAGATAATATACATGTTTTATTTGTTCAAGTAAAGTTTCCTATAAGAGGCAGAAATTCTCATTGTGGAATGTTAATACCACAATACTTCCTGTCCTGTTAATAAGATTCCAATTTTTTTTGATACATTGTGTTCCTATGAAAAAATATTTAGGACTTTTATGACTCTCAATGACTTTTGGGAATTTCCACTGAATGTCCTGAAGATACCTCAAACTTTATATTCTGTATCTCTCTCATTTCCTATTCCAGTTAATGTCATTTTTAAGTATCCAGTCTCCCAAGCTACAAACTTTAAATTTAGTCACAGTTTTTTCTCTTTCCCACATATCTAATTGGTCATAAACATTTACTTCATTGTTACAATTATTCATCAGAAATGTATTCTGAATCTCACCTATGTGCTCCATCTTCTTTACCACTTTTCTAGGTCAGATTCACATCACTTCACATTTGGAATTTTTGGAAAGCTTTTCCTTTTATTCCTAAGTACATATTGACAACTGGACTTTAAATATTGTGTAAACAGTTGTGATGGAATACCATAAATCACACAAAATGTCAGGTGATAAAGGGAAAAAGCTTCTGAGCGCTGAAGCTGACCTAGCCCATTCAGTGAAGTTTTAGTGTTGCAAGTGGTTGGCCTGGAGCTCACAATATGACTGTGATGTTGTTGTTTTTTCTGTATCTACTGATTGACATTCTATGTAGGGAAGGGCTTTCTCTTTTCTCCCATTGATTTTTTTAATGGTTTCTTTCTTTTCAACAGTATGGGCTCATGGATTCTTATTTTATTCAATTCAAAATTAATTTTATCCAATTTATAAGCTGTTAGTCTAATGAGTTATTTTGACTCTTCAAGCTGGCACCTGTGTCCTTTGACATGTCTCCATCATTCTTTGAGCTGACTGAGTCTTGGAGGACAGGGGGAGAGAAAAATGAGTATACTTGTTTCCGTCCTCTAGTTTCTCTTGGCTGCTCGGTGATGCTGGGAGTGACTAAGATTCTCCAAAATCAGAGTTTCCATCAACAGCCCCTCTTCAGTGATCCCAGCTCTCAACAGAGCTCTAACACCTTTTCCTTATTTGTCCCCTCAGGCCTATGAGCCGTAAGTGCTTCCAAATAGTGCCAGTTCCCATGTGCCTCAGAATCATGTGTGGTCCTCTTCACCCTGCCACACCTCAGTTAGAAAGCCTATCCCCACTTCCCAGCTGGTGCGCCATCTGTTGCCTGCTGGGACCCTGCCTGGTGAAACGGTAGAGGGCAGGGAGTTAGTATCCCGAGGTGACAGAGGACATCCTTACCCAACATAGAAGAGATGCCTGTGGTCTCAAGACAACTGTGGTGGGGGTGTTTGTCTGCTAGGTTTTAGGTCAAGGCTATGGCTAATTTAATAAAATTGCCTTAGAAAGGTTTCCCATGCTTTTCTGGAAACTGAGTACTGTATGAATTTTATCATGATAAGTATTTGCTCTTTGGAAAAAATCAGGATAAGTATTTGCCCTCAAGTATCTGGATTGAGTGTTTTTTGGAAGCAATTTTAAAAAAGGTTTTAAATACTTATGTTTTTGTTATAGCCTTTTCCTCAATTTTTAGTCAAATTTTGTATATGTACTTTTCTTTCATAAATGTCCATTTAAATAGAAATATTCAAATATATAAGCATGGGCAATATATAGTTCATTTTCAACACACTTAAACACATTGATCGGCTCCTCTATTTCAAGTAATGATATTATCTCTATCTAGATTTTTCCTCTTTTCCCCATTTTTTGGCCATATTGTATGATATGCAGGATCTTAGTTCCCCAACCATGGACTGAACCCATGCCCCATGAAGTAGAAGCATGGTGTCTTAATCACTGGACAGCCAGGGAAGTCCCCTTCCTCTTTTCATTGGGTTTCTTGAATTTGTGTATTTGAGGAAGTTTTACATCCTCTGGGTTTACATTAAGTTATTTATCTGTTTTCATATTCCTTTATTCACATTTTATCTTTAACCTTTCCATAGTCTTGCTTTCTTCACTTTTTATTCTATTTATTAATCTTCAAAATGACCACTATTTTCATGTACTTTTGTAAAAATTGCAAAACCTATTTGTTTCCAAAATCTAAAAAAGCTGTCATATAAAATAAAACACAAATAAAGCCAAAATCATGTGTAATCCCAACAATAAACTTAACATTTTAGTATATGTCCTTTTAGTATAATTTTTCTGTATGATTATGTCAATATAATTTGATTTTTGGTTTGTTTTTTATTTTTACAAAATTCAGAAAAGGTTGTACATGAATAGAATATTTATAACCTGCTCTTTTTCACTAATGGTAGAGTGGGAATAGGGGTCCATACTATTAAATATTATTTCAAAACAATTTTCATTATTTCAAAACAAATTGACATATTTTCACACTTAATCCAATTTCTTATCTATTATTAGTTATATTATTTTAAAAACTCACATATTAAAAATAACATTTCAGTAACTATCACTATCATATTTCACAGTTGGTATGTATTTTACACTTATTAACAAATTACTCCACTCTCAAAGAAGGTATGCAAAAAGCCCATTTGACCCAACCTCATGAAGATGTTGTCCTTTTAAACTATTATAATTTTAAACTTAGCACTATTTAATTAATGGTAAAGTCAAACTTGATTTCAAGTTTAATATTCAGTTACAGTTCTCCTACATTGAACTGTGTTCATGTGTTATACCCATTTTCTCTTTTAATGTTGGTGCTCTATGTTTCAGTTCAGTTCAGTTAGTTCAGCCGCTCAGTTGTGTCCGACTCTTTGCGACCCCGTGAATCACAGCACGCCAGGTCTCCCTGTCCATCACCAACTCCTGGAGTTCACTGAGACTCACGTCCATCGAGTCAGTGATGCCATCCAGCCATCTCATTCTCTGTCATCCCCTTCTCCTCCTGCCCCCAATCCCTCCCAGCATCAGAGTCTTTTCCAATGAGTCAACTCTTCACATGAGGTGGCCAAAGTACTGGAGTTTCAGCTTTAGCATCATTCCCTCCAAAGAAATCCCAGGGCTGATCTCCTTCAGAATGTTTAGTGGAGGATTAACTATTTGTTATATATGTTTCAAATATTTTTCTCAAGGTATTGTTTTCCTCTTTCATTTTGTTATGTTGCTTTTGATGAAGTTTTACATTTTTTGATTGCTTCTTACTCTTCATTTTATTTTTTGCCTATATATATTGCACATATTCTGTTTGTTCTGTTTCTACGGAGTACTCTGACAAATATGTGCATTAAAAGACATGAAGATGAGTTCTCCTCTGCATTACTTTTTAATTAAAATTTATTTTTAATTGGGGGATAATTGCTTTACAATGTTGTATTGGTTTCTTCCATATATCAACATGAATTAGCCATAGGCATACATAGGTCCCCTCCCTCTTTAATCTCCCTTCCACCTTCCACCCCATCCCACCCCTTTACAGAGCATCGGGTTTGAGCCCCATGCTTCATACAGCAAATTCCCACTGGCTATCTATTTTATATATGGCACTGTATATGTTTTAATGCCACTCTCAATTCATCCCATCCACTTCCTTCCCCACTGTGTCCATAAGTCTGTTCTCTAAGTCTGCATCTCTATTGTTGCCCTGCAAATAGGTTCATCAGTTTGAACTAGATTCTAGATTCCATATACATGCATTAATACACAATATTTGTTTCTCTCTTTCTGTCTTACTTCACTTTGTATAACAGGCTCTAGTTTCATCCACTTATTAGAACTGACTCAAATATGTTCCTTTTTAAGGCTAATAGTCCATTGTGCATATGCAGCACAACTTCTTTATCCATTCATCTGTCAATGGAAACATCATTGTTTCCATGCCCTAGCTATTGTAAACAGTGTTGCTATGAGCATTGAGATACATGTGTCTTTCTCAACTATGGTTTTCTCAGGGTATATGCCCAGTAGTGGGATTGCTGGGTCATATGGTAGTTTTACTCCTAGTTTTTTAATGAATCACCATACCGTCTTCCATAGCGGCTGTATCAATTTACATTCCCACCAAACAACAGTGCAAGAGGGTTCCCTTTTCTCCACACCATCTCTAGCATTTATTGTTTCTAGATTTTTTGATGATGGCCATTCTGACCAGTGTGAGGTGATACCTCATTGTAGCTTTGATTTGCATTTCTCTAATAATTAGTGATGTTCTTCATGTGTTTATTAGCCATCTGTATGTCTTCTTTGGAGAAATGTCTAAGTCTTCTTTCCACTTTGTGATTGGGTTGTTTGTTTTTCTGGTATTGAGCTGCATAAGCAGCTTGTATGTTTTGGAGATTAATCTTCTGTGAATTGTTTCATTTGCTATTATTTTCTCCCAATCTGAGGGCTGTCTTTTCACCTAGTTTGTAGTTGTATTTGCTGTGCAATAAATCTTTAAGTTTAATTAGGTCCCACTTGTTAATTTTGTTTTTATTTTCATTATTATAGGAAGTGGGTTGTAGAGGATCTTTCTGTGATTTATGTCAAGGAGTATTCTGTCTATGTTTTCCTTTAAGAGTTTTATAGTTTCTGGTCTTACATATAGGTCTTTAATCCATTTAGAGTTTATCTTTGTGTATGGTGTTAGAAGTATTCTAATTTCATTCTTTTACATGTAGATGTCCAATTTTCCCAGGACCACTTATTGAAGAGACTATCTTTTCTTCATTGTATATTCTTGCCTCTTTGCAAAGATAAGGTGCCCAGTAGGTGTGTGGGTTTTTCTCTAGGCTTTCTATCTTTTCCACTGGTCTATATTTCTGTTTTTGTTTCTCTGCATTACTTCAAAAACTTTATTGTTTAATCTTTCAGATTTAGATCTACAATTCCTATAGAATTGACTTACTATTTTGTCTTTAAAAATTTCATCATATGATATAACAGATGGCATCTTTGTAGTTATTTGTAGCAAGTATCTAAAATGCTTCACTATTAAAAACTGGTTTCATCTATTTGTTTGAAAGAACTATTAAAAAAATTCTGTTAAGAGAGTATTATTGGATTTTAAAATTACTGAATTGTTTTTGAGATACTGAATTTTATTAAATAATATTTTAGCCTGTATTGAAATATCAATAGTCTTATGATTTTCACTTATTTCTATATTACATTAATAAAAATTTTTAAGTTACCATTACCATTTCTTGATTTATTATTTTCATCATAAATATTCTGCTAGATTTAATGTTAAGACTCTGATTAGCCTTTATTCTTATGTGAGATTGCCTAGGGGAATTTTTGAAATTAAGGACATATTCTATTAATCACAAAAAGAGGAAAAGTAAGTGACTAAGTTCTCAATTAGTTTTTTTTTTCTTCTTTAATAATCTATGAATATAAAGCCATAGATTTTATTCTGAATATTGCTTTGGACATATCCCATACTATTTTTTTTTGGAAGTGTCCATTAATGACATATTCTAAATGATCTATAATATACTGATCCAAGAATAATTTGAAATAGTGTTTAAAAATTTTAACTACCTTTTATTTGGCCATTTACATTTCAAGCTTTAGTGCTTTGTGATTATAGAATGTTTTCACACTTTGCTTTTGCAATTGAGGTTATCTTTATGACTTACTGTTAATTATTGTAACTGTCATGCTTTTTTAGGAAAAATGTATATAGTTTTTGTGTTTTCAAAGTTAGATAATAGGTAAGTCAGTCATTATTTATAGTGTTCAAAATTACATTATTCATTTATCAACAGTTACTTGCCTAGTTGATCAGTTAAAGTCTGAAGAAAATATATAAATTTTAATATTTTTGGTTGTGGAGAAAAGGGAACTCTCCTATATTGTTGGTGGGATTGTATATTAGTTCAGTCACTATGGAGAACAGTATGGATGTTTCTCAAAAAAGTAGAGTTACCATATGATCCAGCAATCCCACTCCTGAGCACATATTTGGAAAAGATGAAAACTCTAATTCAAAAAGATACATACACCTCACTCTTCACAGCAGCACTATTTATAAGAGCCAAGACATGGAAGCAAGCTAAGTGTTCATCAACAGATGAACTGATAAAGAAGCTCTGGTATATATATGCAATGGAATATTACTCAGCCATCAAAAGAATGAAACAATGCCATTTGCAGCAATATGGATGGACCTAGAGATTTTTATACTAAAAGAAGTCAGAAAAAGACAAATACCATATGATATTACTTAAATGTGGAATCTAAAATATGACATAAATGAACTTGGTTATGAAATAAAAACAGACTCATAACATAACTCATGCTACTAAAGAGGAAAGAGGGTGAGAGAGGGATAAATTAGGAGTTTTGGAACAGCAATATAGACTACTACATATAACATATTATAGATAAGCAAAAAGGTCCTATGTTTAGCACAGGGAACTGTATTCAATATGCTGTAGTAAGTCATAATGGGAAAGAATAATGAAAGAATATAAACACTAAAAGAATATGAATGTGTGTGTGTATATATATAAATATACACACATACACATATATATTTAGCTGAACCACTTTGCTGTACACCAGAAACTAACACAACTTTGCAAATCAACTACACTTTAATAAAAAAGTTATCTTTTGTTTATACTGACACTTCCTATTTAAATTCAGAACCAGTTTCTCCTTAATCTCATCAATCTTACTAACAATCTCATTTATCTCATTTTGGGGGTGCAGAAATTTATGTCCTAATATAGTTATTCACTTGTTTTGCCCCCAAATATATACACAAAAGCTTCAGAACAATAATAATGACACCATCTCATGAATATGGCCACCAGAAAAAGCTTATTTTTTTTTCTCAATTATATTTGTCCTTTGCTTGTATTTTGCTAGGGATATACAGTTCAGTGTGTGACTTTCAAAATCATTTGGAATGGTTCATCTCTGTGTGCTTATGCTACCAAATGGTTAGACAATTAGTTTCACTTGTTCAATTTCCTCTTTATTTTTAGGGAAATTTATGTAATGTTAAAAATAATTATGCATACAATCAAATGTCAAGCTAAAATCAACATAACAAGCTAGCATCTTTCACTGTTGATGTTATTGTCTTTCTTCTACAATAAATATTAATAAAAAGATTATCAGCTTTTTTAATTTTAAGAATAAATTTTATGTGAATAGTACATATATATGTGTATAAGATATGTATATGTGCATATATGTGTGTGCATATTATCCCTCCATCTTTTTAAGACAAATTGTATTCCATATGCACTTTTCATCACTTTGCTCTTGTCATGTAACATCACTTTTTGCATTTTTTACTTCTTTTGTGATCTCCCGTGTATGACTGACAGTGAATTTTATAAAACTAATTTTTATTTTTCAAATTCAGGCCTTCAACTTAGGAGAATTTTATTCTAAGAGGTATTTGTATTTTTTTCTTGTGGGGTTCTATTAGGTTTTAAAAAAATATCTGTACTAGTATACATAGGAGGAATTTCCATTCTCTGCCTCTATCTCTCTCTCCTCACTTTTAAATCATGATTGAAAGAATTCTTTTCCTCTTTCTGGAAAGCATGAATCCCCAAAGATAGGGCTGCTTTTCCTCAGAGATATTTATGCCCTTTCCTGGAGTAAATTCTGATACTGCTACTAAGAGAAACCAGTTGAGTGACTCCTACATATTCTACAAATGTGGAAATACTTGCATAGACACAAGAAGGAAAAACTAAGACACAGATGTGTAGCAAAAATAAATAGTTCTCTTTTCTTACTTCTGGTGACAGTATAAGTCATCATAATTATTATCCATGAAGCAAAGACAAAGAGAAAATGGAAGACAGCCCAGGAACACAAACACACAGTTGTTTGCAAGACTGAAAACTGATGCCGTCTACAAAAGACAGGCTTATTGAATGGACATAGATGACTCACAAGAATCTTGTCTCCTGCCCAAGACTTTACTGCATAGTGAGTGGAAACAGTGCAACTGGTATTTGAAACTTAAGATGTATAAAACGGATAGGAAACAAAGATATTGTAGAGCCATTGGTTTGTAATGACTTTAAATGGAATATGATCTGTAAAAATACTGAATCATTATATTGTACATCTGAAATCAATATTATACTGTAAATCAACTATCAGTTCAGTTTAGCTCAGTTGCTCAGTCATGTCCAACTCTTTTCGACCCCATGGACTGCGCCACGCCAGGCCTCCCTGTCCATCACCAGCTCCTGGAGTTTATTCAAACTCATGTCCATCGAGTCAATCAATATTATACTGTAAATCAACTATCAGTTCAGTTTAGCTCAGTTGCTCAGTCATGTCCAACTCTTTTCGACCCCATGGACTGCACCACGCCAGGCCTCCCTGTCCATCACCAGCTCCTGTAGTTTATTCAAACTCATGTCCATCGAGTCAGTGATGCCATCCAACCATCTCATCCTTTGTCATCCCCTTCTCCTCCCGCCCTCAATCTTTCCCAGCATCAGGGTCTTTTCAAATGAGTCAGCTCTTTGAATCATGTGGCCAAACTACTGGAGTTTCAGCTTCAACAACAGTCCTTCCAATGAATATTTAGGACTGATTTCCTTTAGGATAGACTGGTTGGATCTCCTTGCAGTCCAAGGGACTCTCAAGAATCTTCTCCAACACCACAGTTCAAAAGCATCAATTCTTTGGTGCTCAGCTTTCTTTATGGTCCAACTCTCATATCCATACATGACTACTGGAAAAACCATAGCTTTGACTAGATGGACCTTTGTTGGAAAAATAATGTCTCTGCTTTTTAATATGCTGTCTAGGTTGGTCATAACTATTCTTCCAAGGAGTAAGTGTCTTTTTATTTCATGGCTGCAGTCACCATCTACAGTGATTTTGGAGCCTCCCAAAATAAAGTCTGCCACTGTTTCCATTGTTTCCCCATCTATTTGCCATGAAGTGATGGGACTGGATGCCATGATCAACTATACTTCAATTAAAAAATAAAGAAATCTAAGGAATGCTTAGTATATATTAAACTTGTCACACATTTATTATCTATTAAGTATTCAGTCAGAGAAAATTAAAAAGACTTCTATTTTTTCTTTTGTAGGTACAGGAGGAAAGAAAGAAAGCTTGTATAACTTGGTCAAGGCCATAATGAAATCCTGTGACTTGGAGAATCTGAAATAACATCTTTCTTGAGCCTCATCTTGTGCTTTAACCACAAAGTAACACTAGATTCTTTATAAACTACAACTACTGGCAGTCCCATAGGTAATCTCAGCAATATTTTGGTGGAAATGTAGTTCTTTCTTGAGGAGCTATCACTCTGAGTTTTATTTGTTCTTTTCCTTAGTGGAACATCAGATCACATGTAGTTAGCTGCACTGTAGCTTACTGATTTTAGTTTCCCTTGTCTAGATGCCTTCTCTTCTTTTTCCCTTTTCTCTAACAAAGTTTAAATGAAACCTAACATTTCCAAGCATAAATATGTACAACACTGACTTCTAAATGCTGATTTGCTAAAATAATTCCTTTCTAAATTATACGATCATTATGTAATGGAGTAGATGTGGAGATAAAGAAATAAAGAGTTTATTAAAGGCAAATAAGACATATATCTTAGAGTTTATTTCACAGGATAACCTTATGTGTGAAATTATTACATCAGGATGGCCCATTGGAACTGCATAACTCTTGATCAGGGAGTATAATGTAATCTTGGGGCTGAGGAAACTTAAGAGAACCCATAATCCCCTAAAATTGACCGTAAAACTTTTGCATGTGTGTTGTTTTCTGGAAATAAGGTCCATGGAGCTCTTGAAAATTTCAAAGGGGTTTGTGGCCTCCTCCCTAACCTCCAGATGAGAATATATCTATAGAAGAAAACTAAACATGTCATCAAAAATTTAAAATTTGCTATGGAAAAGTTGCTGTGTAGAGTCAAATATTTTTATTTGGTTGTCATAATCTAAGATGAGTATATTATTGTGAATTTCTATTTCTTATTTGAATGGTAATTGCCATTCTTTAAATGTCTATTGCTTTAAATATTTTATCTCCAAATCCTCATAGATTTCTCCAAGGTAGATATTATTCATCTCACCTTACAATTGGGAAACGAAGTCTTCAAAAGTCTAAGGAACTTATACAGTAGATAACTGGTAGAAGCTCTATTTGACTACAGAGCCTGCATATATTTTATTATTATTTTTTTAATTCAAAAGGCAGTGACAGTCGGTCCTTGTTGGTTTTCCATTTTAAATACAGCAGTGTGTATATGTCTATCTCAAACTCCCTAACTATTCCTGGCCTCTATCTTCCACCTTTTTTCGCCTGTCTCAACAACCGTAACTTCTTTCTGTAAGTCTGTGAGTCTGTCTCTATTTTATAAGTGTATAAGTTCATTTGTATCCTTTCTTTTTGGATTACACAGATAAGGACCTACTGTATAGCACAAGGAATTCTGCTCAATGTTATGTGGCAGCCTGGATGGGAGGGGAGTGTGGGGCAGAATGGATACATATATAAGTATGGCTGAATCCCTTTGTTGTCCACTTGAAATTACTACAAGATTGTTAATTGGCTATACTTCAATATAAAATATAGACTTCTTAAGAACAGGCAGCGACATCTCTTGTTTTATTGAGCAAGAGATGTCTTGCTTGCTTTACTGTGTGTCTTACTTGTTTTACTGTATCAGATCACAAGCCTAAAGCTTTTCAGTTGTTGGCTTTTAATTTTTATTTATGAAAATAAAAAATAAAGATGACAATTTTACTTATTTCATCTGTAAGATGATAATCACTCTTCTTAGTTAAGAGATGACTGCACTGAAACTAGTGAGTTCCCAACAATTTGAAACAGGCAGAACAGGGTTCAAATTTAAAAAACCGTAAACTTTTTATTTCCTTTTATATACTCAATGACATGAAGTGAAGTGAAGTGAAAGTTTCTCAGTTGTGTCAGACTCTTTGTGATTCCATGGACTGCACAGTCCATAGAATTCTCCAGGCCAGAATACTGGAGTGGATAGCCATCTCCTTCTCTAGAGATCTTTCCAACCTAGAGATTGAACCCAGGTTTCCCATATTGCAGGTGGATTCTCTACCAGCTGAGCCACCAGGGAAGCCCAAGAAGACTGGAGTGGGTAGCCTATTACTTCTTCAGGGGATCTTCCAGACCCAGGAATCAAACCAGGGTCTCCTGCATTGCAGGTAGATTCTTTACCAGCTGAGCTACCAGGGAAGCCCTATATACTTAATACCATCTTCAAATTGATTGCCTGGATGAGTTAGGAGTGTATTCAGATGCAAGTAACATACACTTCCAGAGAGTATTTAAACAAATAAGGGGCTTCTCCTCTTGTAACAGGAAGTCTGGAGAACAGCGGCTTGGTGCTGACGCAGAGGCTAGAGGATATTCATCAGTAAACTGGGCTCATCCATTCTTCTCATTCTATCATAATTACTATGCAGCTTTCATTCAGGAAGGACAGCAGCTTTACCTCCAGGCTTACATTCTTACTCAGCCCAGAAAAAGGTGGAAATACAAAGAGAAAAGTGAAAAAAGGCTTTTCCTCAGGAGAATTAATTTGGGAAGAACACCCTAGGGAACATCTTAGTAACTGCTGCTGCTGCTGCTGCTAAGTTCCTTCAGTCGTGTCTGACTCTGTGCGACCCCATAGATGGCAGCCCACCAGGCTCCCCCGTCCCTGGGATTCTCCAAGCAAGAACACCGGAGTGGGTTACCATTTCCTTCTCCAATGCATGAAAGTCAAAAGTGAAAGTGAAGTCGCTCAGTCGCGTCCGACTCTTAGCAACCCCTCTTAGTCTGACTCTTAGGACTGCAGCCTGCCAGGCTCCTCTGTCCATGGGATTTTCCAGGCAAGAGTACTGGAGCGGGGTGCCATTCCCTTCTCCTAGTGGTTAGTAATAGCTAGAAGCAAGGCTGGGAGATGATGGACTGTGAGTTAGGTACACATTGTTTCCCTGTACTAAGTCTGGATCTATATGTAAAGATGAGTAATGGAATTGGAAAGAAAACCAGGGGGTGTGCTAAATGACTCTTTCTTTTTTCACCTTGGTGAAATTTTGGTGACCTTATTCAATTTCTATAGAGAAAACACTAATTTAGAAGATGCAGGGTCTGAATGACAAAAACTGAGTAATTACTAAACCATAGGATCTATTCTGGAATATTAGGATTCAGCTATAAAAAAAGGATTAATAGATATGGTTCCTGATTTCATACATTTTAAGGCTTTGTGAGAAAAGTATTCAGAATGTACAGAAGAATAACAAGTGCTGCCAAAACAGAAATATTTTGTTGAAAATAAATGATTATGGGAACCTAACCTATTTTAAGTGGTAAAAAGATGAGACCTAAAAGATGAATAAGATTTTGTAAGTCTAGACCTAGGGGCAGACAAGAGGGTTTCAAGCAGAAGAAACAGTGTCTAAGAAACAGTTGTGGAAGAGGACAAAAATATAATACACTGAATGCATGGAGAAAATACAATGCATTAAAAAGTTGAAGGAAGGAGTCACAAGAAAAAGAGACAAGAGCTAGAGAGAAAGAAGTTAGATTATGATGGGCTTCTGTGAGATGTTCAGGTTTCAGAGACTTAAACTAAGGTCAATGAGAAGCCAAGGAAAGAGTTTAAACATGACTGAATCTTTATTTTAATCCATCACTCTGCCTGCCAGTAGACAGTGGAATGGAGGGAGATGACAGGCATGCTATTCCTCAGTAATGAGAGTATGAACGCTTTGACTAGTGAGAAGACAGTGGCACTGAAGAAAGTGGGTGGAGTCCTGCGATACTATAGGTAGCAGGATCTACCTGTTGGGGCCATGGATTGGGTGTAAGAGCTGAGGAATAAGGAGACTCGGGTTTGTGGCTTAAGAAACTGGATGACAACTATAAATTGGTAAGAATGACAGATTGGTAAGCTTGGAAGGGATTATTTAGTTCAACATCAATAATTTATAGATGAAAACTTGAAGCCAGAATGTGAAGAAACTTTCATAACAACTGTTTTTCAGTGAATGAATCAGATGAATTCTTTTACCAAAATTTATTGAGCACTGATGATTTTTTTTCCCCCCAGCCTTCCCTGGTAGCTCAGTCGATAAAGAATCTGCCTGAGTGCAGGAGACCCGGGTTCAATCCCTGGGTCAGGAAGATCCTCTGGAGAAGGAAATGGCAAACCACTCCAATATCCTTGCCTGGAAAATCCCATGGACAGAGGAGTCTGCAGTCCATGGCATCTCAAAGAGTTGGGCACGACTGAACGAGCAACACTTAAGATTTTTCAGACCCTTTGCTTAGAACCTGAGAGTGCAGACAGAACAATGAGATTTGGTTCCTGTTCAACCTTGCACAGTTCAAACCCAGGTTAATTTCAGCCCAAAGTATTTTCCATGCCACTGTTTCTTCCTTCTTGAGCATTTATATAGAGTTATAATCTATGGTATTTTATCCATCTTTAAATTAATATTTTTGAGAAAAATTATTTTACCTCTTTAAATCTGCATAACTCTGCATAATGTCACTTAAAATCTCACCAACACTTCTCCATATTGACTATGCAAATAGTCTTTTAAAACACAACCTTTTGCTAATATTATTTTGATCTGCTAGTTGTATAGGTCTATCTGCTGTATTATAGTTTAAAAGAGTTATAAGCATAATTATGTCCAACTTCATTTGTGTTGTGTCAGTGCTTAAGACAGTAAAAATAATGCTGGTTGAGGATTTAATTTTTTAAGATTCAGGATACCAACTCCAAAGTTGTTATTCTGATTTTTGAATGCTTTATAAGAAGGAGTTTAAAATTAAAACATTAAGTTTTTAAAATGTTTCATGAATATTTTAAAAACTAGATGTTCTAAAGTATGGATTTTATTTCATACTTTGGTGCTTATTCTGTTTATCTCTCATGCAATGTATTTCCCCAGAAAACCAGGGAAAGGTTTCCTTGACAACCATAAAAATAGATAAGCACTTTTAATCTTGAGGTATGTGTTGCAACCAACAGTGATTTTTTTTTTTTTTTGAGTGTTATAATTGACTTTATGCCATGAAAATTTGTGTGCCTTCAATAAGGGAGTTTTCCTGGAAAATAAATTCACAGAGCCCTTGACTGTCATATTATTTTACATTATATGCTATATCATTACAAAGGGTTAGTTTTTAAATGGCTTCAAAAACAAATAGTGGACACTAAACCTAACTAAATGAGTTGTGGATCGAGAAAGAATGTGCGATTTCCTTTATTTTCAAATATAACTCTTTTTTTTTTTTTTTTGCATTCTACTTCAGAGTACACTTTAAAGGACTGATCCTAAATTTTATTTATAGCTTAATTTTGAACTTTTAACCAAAAACCTCCAACAGTAAGATTATACAATGATAGAATCACCTGCCTCTGGAGGTACTGAGTTCCGATCACTACATAAATTGAATGACAAGATTGAATTATTAGTATATAGCAATTATTAGTACATAGTAAATGCAATAGTGTAGAATCCTGGTAAATAGTGCTCATAAAAAGTAATAGTAAAAGTGATGATGGTGCTGGTGATAGTAATAGTAGTAATATATAGTGTTTATCATCATTATTATAATTACCTGAGGTGGTCTAGTGTAGAGGAGGCTCTGTTGACGAGAGGTTCGCTAAGATTTATATCTTTAAATCATGTAAACGAGTGTTAAGAACTTCTCAATGAATAGTTTCTTCTTTCTAGATTACTTGACTAGAACTTTAAATCAACGTTAATATATGAAACACTTTAAATAAAATCTTGTACTCTACACAGAGGACTTATCTTTTACACTAATCTTAGTAAATGCTATACACAGGCTTAGTGCTGCAGCCATTCTGTATGTTATACAAAGGCTGTCCCAGACTTCAAGGCCCTGACCCCTCTGAGGGGAGATGGGACAGATTATTTCCTGGTGCTGTTTACACTTCTATCACACGACAGAATTGGCTTTGTTCACTATACTATTTGAGTGTATAGTCCCAGAATGGTATATAGAGATCAGATATTATATACACAAGAGATATACTGGTTAGAGTAGGCTGAACTGTTGTAATAAAGTGTCCCCCAAATTCAATAATTCAAACAACATATGAGCTTAACTCTCTGTCATGCAGCCATGCCAGGGAAGGATGAGGTGACCAACAGGTAACCAAGCACCGCCCAATCATTCAGGGAAGAGTTTTCTTCCGTACTGTTTTTTCACCATCTTCTAGAGTAGTCATTGCGTGCATGGTCAAAATGGAGTTGCTGTCAAAACTACAATAAGGTATCATTTCACACCAGTTAGAGTGGCCATCATCAAAAGTCTGCAAATAATAAAGTCTGGAGAGGGTGTGGAGAAAAGGGAGCCCTACATTGCCGGCGGGAATGTAAACTGGTATAGCCGCTAAGAAGAACAGTGCAGAGGTTCATCAAAAAAACTAAAAAGAGAGTTACCATATGACCCAGCAATCCCACATCTGGGCATACATCTGGAAAAGGTGAAAACTTTAATACAAAAAGATACATACACCCCCACTGTTCATAGCAGCCCTATTTACAATGGCCAAGACATGGAAGCAACCTAAACGTTCATCAACAGATGGAGAGATGAAGATGTGGTATATATATCCAATGAAATGTTGCTGCTGCTAAGTCGCTTCAGTCATGTCCGACTCTGTGAGACCTCATAGACGGCAGCCACAAGGCTCCCCCGTCCCTGGGATTCTCCAGGCAAGAACACTGGAGTGGGTTGCCATTTCCTTCTCCAATGCATGAAAGTGAAAAGTGAAAGGAAGTCACTCAGTCGTGTCTGACTCTTAGCAACCTCATGGACTGCAGCCCACCAGGCTCCTTCATCCACGGGATTTCCCAGGCAAGAGTACTGGAGTCGGTTGCCATTGCCTTCTCCACAATGAAATGTTACTCAGTCATAAAAAAGAATGAAATAAGGCAATTTGCCACAAAAAGAGTGGAACTAAAGATTATCATACTAAGTCAGATAAAGAAGGACAAACATCATTTGATATCACTTATGTGTGGAATCTAAGAAAATGATACAGATGATCTTATTTACAAAACAGTAACAGACTCATAGACTTCGAGAATGATATGGTCAATGGGGCCGGAGGGAAGGAACAGAGCGGAAGGGAGGATAGTTAGGAAGTCTGGGATTGCTCTGTGCACACTGCACATTTAAAATGGATAACCAGCAAGGACCCACTGTATAGCAAAGGGAACTCTGCCCAGTATTGTATAACAACCTAAACGGGACAAGAATTAGAAAAAGCATCAGTTCAGTTCAGTCACTCAGTCATGTCTGACTCTTTGTGACCCCATGAATTGCAGCATGCCATGCCTCCCTGTCCATCACCAACTTCCGGAGTTCACCCAAACACATGTCCATCGAGTCGGTGATGCCATCCAGGCATCTCATTCTCTGTCATCACCTCTTTCTCCTGCCCCCAATCCCTCCCAGCATCAGGGTCTTTTCCAATGAGTCAACTCTTCACATGAGGTGGCCAAAGTACTGGAGTTTCAGCTTTAGCATCAGTCCTTCCAATGAACACCCAGGACTGATCTCCTTTAGAATGGACTGGTTGTATCTCTTTGCTGTCCAAGGGACTAAAAGGATAGATACATGTATATATATGATTGAATCACTTTACTGTACACTTGAAACTAATCAGATCAGATCAGTTGCTCAGTCGTGTCCGACTCTTTGTGACCCCATGAATCGCAGCACGCCAGGCCTCTCTGTCCATCACCAACTCCCGGAGTTCACTCAGACTCAAGTCCTTCGAGTCAGTGATGCCATCCAGCCATCTCATCCTCTGTCGTCCCCTTTTCCTCCTGTCCCCAATCCCTCCCAGCATCAGAGTCTTTTCCAATGAGGCAACTCTTCGCATGAGGTAGCCAAAGTACTGGAGTTTCAGCTTTAACATCATTCCTTCCAAAGAATTCCCAGGGCTGATCTCATTCAGAATGGACTGGTTGGATCTCCTTGCAGTCCAAGGGACTCTCAAGAGTCTTCTCCAACACCACAGTTCAAAAGCATCAATTCTTCGGCGCTCAGCCTTCTTCACAGTCCAACTCTCACATTCATACATGACCACAGGAAAAACCATAGCCTTGACTAGACAGACCTTGTTGGCAAAGTAATGTCTCTGCTTTTGAATATGTATCTAGGATGGTCATAACTTTCCTTCCAAGGAGTAAGCGTCTTTTAATTTCATGGCTGCAGTCATCATCTGCAGTGATTTTGGAGCCCAGAAAAATAAAGTCTGACACTGTTTCCACTGTTTCCCCATCCATTTCCCATGAAGTGATGGGACCGGATGCCATGATCTTCGTTTTCTGAATGTTGAGCTTTAAGCCAACTTTTTCACTCTCCACTTTCACTTTCATCAAGAGGCTTTTTAGTTCCTCTTCGCTTTCTGCCATAAGGGTGTTGTCATCTGCATATCTGAGGTTATTGATATTTCTCCCGGCAATCTTGATTCCAGCTTGTGTTTCTTCCAGTCCAGTGTTTCTCATGATGTACTCTGCTAATACAACATTGTTAAACAACTATACTCTGATATAAAGTTTAAAAAAGAAAGAAGAACAAAAATGTCTCCACAGAGCTCACTAGCCCTTGACAACCACATGAGGACACAAGGAGAAGTCTGTAACTCAGAAAAGGACCCTCACCAGACCCTGCACTCTGATCTGAGGTGCCCAGCCTCCAGAATTGAAAGCAATAAATTTCTATTGTTTCTAAGCTCAAAACAGGACAAATGAAAAACAAAGAAAAAAACAGAAACAGATTCACAAACACAGAAAACAAATGCATGGTTATCAAAGGGGAAGAGGCGGGGAGGAATAAACTATGAGTTTGGGATTAACAGAGCCATGCTTCTATATATAAACTAGATAAACAACAAGGTCATACTGTACGGCACAGGGAACTTCAATAAATATCTTGCGATAACCTATAATGGCTAAGAATCTGAAAATGAATATATATGTGTGTGTGTGTGTGTGTGTGTGTGTATATATATATATAACTGAATTACTTTGCTGTATACAAGAAACAAACATAACATTGTAAACCAACTATACTTCAATAAAAAATTGATAATAAAAAATGGAGCTGCTGATCCATCAGAGTTTCAGACAATGAGAAGGGCAAATAGAGCATGTAGGGGGTATACTCACTTTTCAGACAACAGCCAGGAAATCACACTCATCACTTTTGCTTTTACTGAATCACACTCATCACTTTTGCTTTTACTGCTTTTATTGGCTTAATCACAAGCGAATCTGAGCAATACCCTGTCATTGGGTGGCCACAGCCTGACAATGGGTGGCCTCCATTGCTATTACAATGGAGGAAGGGAGATTAGACTTTGGTAGTCCGGACTGCTAGCAGTCTCTTCACAGAGGTCAGGCTTCTCCGCCAGCTATGTGATAGGATGCCTAAAAGATGAACCACAGTGGAGTCTCTGTCACGGATAGACAGCTCTTTACTTGAATATCAGAATAATGTCTATTGTGTACACTTGTCAGAAATGTTCTTTCAAGGATGCTGAAAGTGAAGGTGTTCGTTGCTCTATCATGTCCAGTTCTTTGCAACCCCATGGACTGTAGACCACCAGGGTCCTCTGTCCTTAGGATTTTCCAAGTAGAATACTGGAGTGGGTTGCCACTCCCTTCTCCAGGGGATCTTCCTGACCCAGGGATTGAACCTGGGTCTCTCACATTGCAGGCAGATTCTTTACCATCTGAGCTACCAGGGAAGATGCTTGAAGGTGAAGGTATTGCTCAGACCTCTGGTCTCCGATACTGATATTTTCTTTAAAAAAAGGTGAAATTTTGCTGAGGCTGTGTTGGGCTTTAGAATCAGGAGGTACCCAGAGGTCTGTAAATATTTTCTTTTAAAGGTTCAGATTATTTGTTTACATTCTTTGTAAATTGATGTAAAAGCCACTAGCATAAAACAAGCTGGCACATTCAGAAAGGCGCTTCTCAGCCCCAGCAATGCCTGACTCGGCCCTGACAGTGTTAGCTGCTAAGGGAAGGTAGACAATAGATGCTGTATTCGCCCCTGCTTCTAAAAGAGCTGCCTTGTTGCTAGTAAGTCCTTTGGAAATTTTATTTTCTTGGTAATTTTATTTTACATAAAGTGGGATGTGTACGTGGACTCCAGCCACAAATCAATCTATCAGCTACCTACTACATATATATTATTTTTAATTATAAACTCTATTTTATTCTTTTAAAAATATTATTCTGAGAAAGGGAATATAGGCTATGTCCAAGGTGATCTATGAAACAAAGCAAAAAGGAATGAAGAAACCTTGAATGAGACGAACTTAAAGATGAGGAAATCTATATGGTTTAGCTTCACATCAGGGCTTTCTTTCTTCTAATTATTAAATAGAATTTGCACTGAACTTTCAGAAATTTATTTGTGTTGTTGCAATCTTTTCAAATCTGTTGTAATTCCTACTCCTGAAGTCCCACAGTATTACATTATTCTAGAACTCTTGGACTCAGTCTCCAGAAGAAGCAAAATTGTCTAAAGACTTTGAAATATTTAAATCATAGAGATCTGTTACATGTATATTCTTTAAAATAAGTTGGTATCAGGGAATTTTAACTTAATTGTTCATCTTAATAAAAAATAGCACAATATCTATTTCATAATAGTACAATAAGAATAGAAGCCTCTCTGCTAGAGAGCATGAAATCAAAAGCATCACATATTATATTAAAACTCCAAAAAATCCAGTCATTTCCAACAATGATTTGTGGCAAATCTTTACTGCTTAATTATTCATTAAAGTGTTTGTTTAATAGATACATTTCTGAAACAGAAATTTTAAATTATTATTTAATAGGAAGAGTATGTGAGAATTTCTGTTTTTATCATTAATTTTTATTTGACTTTTTAATCTGTCAAATGTTTTCAGTTGGAAAATACCACGATAAGCAATTAGTAGGAAAGCAGTCAGCTTTCCTACAGCTCAGAGTTGTAGGAAAGAGAGGCACTTTGTGTCTCTACCAAAATGTAGGATTTTGGTATTTAGTTTCTGCATTATAATCTAGCTATTTCCTACTTTTAGTGTGCCCCCGCTCCTTTCAGTTCAATCATGAGGCATCCCTAAACACAGGGCAAAGTCTTCACTGATCTCACGACAGGAGATTCTCCTTGCTTGTTGTAAATCCTGATTGCCTGGCTTACTGCTGCATATGGGCAGTTTAAGGGGCAGCTCTGATGGCAGCTGTCAATCACATCCATGAGATGATGAAGGAACTGAATCCATCAGTTCAGTTCAGAGGAACTTTGTGCAGTCTGGGAGGTGGCACATGTATCAGTATTGGCTCATCTATATGTAGACTACTATTAGAATCACAATAGAAAATTCAGGAACTGGATGTCAAAAAAAGGAAATGAGAGAGAGAGAGTGAGCGAGCGAGAGAGAGACTGCTGCTGTATCAGCTGTTTTGTAAGCTAGATTTACACTATGAGAAAATGCACTGCATATATTTCTTTCCTGGTAGAAATGTTTCCAGCACTGATAAAAAAGCTTCTTAACTATCTTTTCATTTTTCACAGTTGACAATGTGATTTGAGACAATCACCTAGAACTTGAATGTGGGTCATAATACTTGTGACTGGATTTCCATTGACTATTGTTGAATGTAACTCTAGTCTTTTAAAAAATCAATCAATACTGAAAAAGAATTGCCAGACATTACCCAGACTCGTATTATAATTTTTACAAGCATATCATAGGTGGCCAAATTGTTTTAAAAAGTTCTTTTTCTTTGCCCCAGTGGGCTAGAGAGTTTGAGATGTCTCTCATGAGTGAGTGATAAATCCATTTTAACCTTGTGGAAGGTTAGTGCCAAAGCATAAAGTAAAGCTTTATATTTCAAAGTCTATACTTTGCTCAACAACACAACCACAAAATATATTGCAAATGATAAACCATATGAAATGAAAGTTTCAATACTTATTTGGCCATTTTCACTCCAGTCTAGATGGTACAAAACACTCACATTCATTATTATTGCAGACAATTCAGTTTTTTTTCAGAAGACCTTCAGGGAACTGAGATTGTGGTAAGATTTAAATGGTGTGTATGTGTATCATGGTTTCAGCTCATTTAAGAGATTTGTTTATACCACCTTAGTCAGAATATAGAAAATTAGAAATGAACAAATGTGCTTCATTTCCCTTTTTTAGGAATTAAAACTAAGATCTAACACAAATAGTTGTTCGTTTAGTCTCAAACTTTCCCTCATTAGAGAAACTCACTTTTATCAGCAATATTTTGTTTAAAGATACTGATTTATTAAGCTTTATCTCATATAAGAATCAAAATTATACTGAAGATGTTAGCAGGGTATAATTTGATTTTTGTATGCATATTTTGTTAGAGATAATTGTATAAATTGATTTTGCTGATAGAGTAAACAAGTACAAAAGAGAACTTTCCAGGGAAACTAAGCATTAATGTTTCATGTTCCTCTTTAACACTGAACTTTGAAATCATATTTTGTTAAAATTAAACTATCTTCTTTTTGCTCAGAGTAATGTGGATAAAGTTCTAATTTTTGAAGAGTGATGAGATCATTTTTGTTTAGAAAATATATGTGAACTAAAAATAGCAAATCTTATGCAGCCACCTAAAAGCGAATATTTCACAAGTTCTTCATGAGATACATATGTACATGTAAAACTAGGATTTTAATAGCTTGGATGGAAGTTATGATGGGGGAAAAAGCAGTGAAATTTCATTTAAAGACAAATCGACAAATTGTGTGTATATGTGTGTTTTCTTATGACCCTATGACCTTCTTCTGCTGACTATAGGACCTAATTTGTCTTGGTAGTCACTGTTCATTCTTGACTAGGTCTAGCTGTCTATGGGGTCGCACAGAGTTGGACAAGACTGAAGTGACTTAGCAGCAGCAGCAGAATAAGAATATGTTGTGCATGATTGAGCAATGCTATTATCCTAAACCAATAAATAAGTTTCAATATGCTACTTACAGTTTGTTTCTATAAGTCACATTAATAAAAGGCACAAGGATATTATGAAATGCTTTACCATGTAGAACTGCAAATTAAATGTCAAATTTTAATATTTAAAGTTGCTAAACTCTATTCAAATATTTAGAACTTGGAACTTGCTTATACTTTAATAATTAAGTTAAATTTAGGACTAGCTGTAACTATATTTTTCAATAGCACAGAGAAACATTTTTCAAAAGAAGTTAGTTTTAGTCTTACTAGTGCTTTTATCACATCAATCAAGAAGGGCATGGTGGGAGATTTGTTGGTTATTTCTCAGAAGACATCTTTGAGATAGTTCAGTTCTCAGTCATGTCCGACTCTTTGCGACCCCATGAATCTCAGCACGCCAGGCCTCCCTGTCCATCACCAACTCCCAGAGTTCACCCAAACTCATGTGCATCGAGTTGGTGATGCCATCCAGCCATCTCATCATCTGTTGTCCCCTTCTCCTCCTGCCCCCAATCCCTCCCAGCATCAGAGTCTTTTCCAATGAGTCAATTCTTCACATGAGGTGGCCAAAGTATTGGAGTTTCAGCTTCAGCATCAGTCCTTCCAATGAACACCCAGGACTGATCTCCTTTAGGATGGACTGGTTGGATCTCCTTGCAGTCCAAGGGACTCACAAGAGTCTTCTCCAACACCACAGTTCAAAAGCATCAATTCTTCGGCGCTCAGCTTTCTTCACAGTCCAACTCTCACATCCATACATGACCACTGGAAAAACCATAGCCTTGACTAAATGGACCCTTGTTGGCAAAAAAAAAAAAAAAAAAAAATAGTATTTACCTCCCCTTCTACCTCACTGCTGAGCTAAATTTGGAAAACTCAGCGGTGAGGTAGAAGGGGAGGTAAATACTATATATTTTTTTTTTTTTTTTGTAAATGGAGAAATGTAGAGTGACTGAGTTTCCAATGCTGCTTTGGGAGCAGAAGTGCACAAAGCATGAAACATCTTGACTCATCTATCTTGTCAAACAGGACATCTCCACTCTCATCTGCTTGCTCACCTTTCACATCAGCTAAACAGTGAGAACCTCAGGTTTCTCTCGACTGACAAAGGGCTGGCCAGATCTGCACTGCAGGGTCTCAGACGTTACTACGACAGTGACACCTTTCCCCCCATACTTGGACCCTTGATTTGCTTACTCTTTTCTTTGCCCTCTTACTATCTGACTTTGGCAAGGGAGAGAAAACCTATTTGCAAAAGGATTTTATTACTTTAGGACTGATAGCTGTAGACAGTGATAGAGTTTCAGAGTTATCCATTTCCTGATTTCTTAGGATGGGTTTTCAACTAAGTACAAAACTTAGTCTCGGTAGGCTTACATCTATGTAGTCTGACAAATCCAACTTAATTATTGATGATGATGATTATTAATTATCCCAGAATAATTCTATTGTTCCCCTTTTGCTCTGTCTATATATAGCAAGTAAGAGTAAATGAGCTAAATGGGAGCTAAGGGTTCTTCCTCCCTGTGGACCAGATAGCAACCAGGCAAAGACAAAGGTCCATCCATCTTCAGGTTCTGTTTGAGTCAGGTATTTATGCCTCAGAGAATATGTACTTATGGTTCTTAATTTGTAACTTTTAAGGAAAGAGTTCATTAAAAAATAACAGAAGGAAAATAAATCAAATAGGTTGCTCATGGAATTTTGGTTTATAGTTCAATTAAAAATACACATTTAATTGCAGAGACCTTTAAAAATACATATTTTGATTAATTTATTCACTGGTCATTTTTCCCAAGATGGTTCTGAATGTTCAGCTGTTTAGAGAGCTAGGTTCATCCTCCCGCTATCTGAAAATCCTTTGAGGCTTAATTTGTTGCGCTCTCTCCATGGGCACCATTTTCCACTGTTGATGCTGCCCTTATACTTGGTTATCATCTCTGAGCATCTCTTGTCTGTGTTTTAGAAAAAAGCTTGTTAAGTCTCTCTTTGCTGCTGCTGCTGTTAAGTCACGTCAGTTGTGTCCGACTCTGTGCGACCCCATAGATGGCAGCCCACCAGGCTCCGCCGTCCCTGGGATTCTCCAGGCAAGAACACTGGAGTGGGTTGCCATTTCCTTCTCCAATGCATGAAAGTGAAAAGTGAAAGTGAAGTCGCTCGGTCATGTCCGACACTTAGCAACCCCGTGGACTGCAACCTACCAGGCTCCTCCATCCATGGGATTTTCCGGGCAAGAGTATTGGAGTGGGGTGCCATTGCCTTCTCCAAAGTCTCTCTTTGAGTACCTTACAAATCAGAGTCTATTACTAGCAGGATTTGTTGCACTTAGTAAAAAGCCTAGTTATTTACCAATTTTCTCTCTTAAAAACCAAGCTATTGATGCTGTTTATCCCTTAAGTGTTATACATCCTCCTCCCCTTTATCTGACTGAGATCCCTTGGACTAAGTATCTCAGTTTTCTAGTCTTGGCTTCTTTTCTAACTTGTTCCTGGTGGGAGGACTTATTTATATTCCTCTCAATTGGGTAGTAATATTGATTTAGAGGTGGTGTCCCCCCAGATGGAGAGATGGCCTTAGGAAACAAAGCAAAGACCTCTTGATGGCACTTGAGGATTTTTCTGTAAGCTTCTGGGAAATAACTGTACATTCAAAAGTGCAATGACAGAAGTTCCATCCTGCACCACAATCCACTACATTATATAGAATTTAAAAAGTATTCAGCTATACCTAAAAGTTGAGAACTGTTACTCACTCTTTCAAAATGCAATCCATTTTATGCCTGCAGCTAACAAAACAGTCTGAGACCTATGTTTTTTTGGGTTTTCAGCAGTGGCCACAGGACTGGAAAAGGTCAGTTTTCATTCTAATCTCAAAGAAAGGCAATGCCAAAGAATGCTCAAACTACTGCATAATTGCACTCATCTCACACGCTAGTAAAGTGATGCTAAAAATTCTCCAAGCCAGGCTTCAGCAATATGTGAACCATGAACTTCCTGATGTTCAAGCTGGTTTTAGAAAAGGCAGAGAAACCAGAGATCAAATTGCCAACATCCGCTGGATCATAGAAAAAGCAAGAGAGTTCCAGAAAAACATCTATTTCTGCTTTTTTGACTATGCCAAAGCCTTTGACCATGTGGATCACAATAAACTGTGGAAAATTCTGAAAGAGATGGGAATACCAGACCACCTGATCTGCCTCTTGAGAAATTTGTATGCAGGTCAGGAAGCAACAGTTAGAACTGGACATGGAACAACAGACTGGTTCCAAATAGGAAAAGGAGTTCATCAAGGCTGTATATTGTCACCCTGTTTATTTAACTTATATGCAGAGTACATCATGAGAAACGCTGGACTGGAAGAAACACAAGCTGGAATCAAGATTGCTGGGAGAAATATGAATAACCTCAGATATGCAGATGACACCACCCTTATGGCAGAAAGTGAAAAGGATCTCAAAAGCCTCTTGATGAAGGTGAAAGTGGAGAGTGAAAAAGTTGGCTTAAAGCTCAACATTCAGAAAATGAAGATCATGGCATCTGGTCCCACCACTTCATGGGAAATGGATGGGGAAACAGTGGAAACAGTGTCAGACTTTATTTTTCTGGGCTCCAAAATCACTGCAGATGGTGACTGCAGCCATGAAATTAAAAGACGCCTACTCCTTGGAAGGAAAGTTATGACCAACCTAGATAGCATATTCAAAAGCAGAGACATTACTTTGCCAACAAAGGTTCATCTAGTCAAGGCTATGGTTTTTCCTGTGGTCATGTATGAATGTGAGAGTTGAACTGTGAAGGAGGCTGAGTGCCGAAGAATTGATGCTTTTGAACTGTGGTGTTGGAGAAGACTCTTGAGAGTCCCTTGGACTGCAAGGAGATCCAACCAGTCCATCCTAAAGGAGATCAGCCCTGGGATTTCTTTGGAAGGAATGATGCTAAAGCTGAAACTCCAGTACTTTGGCCACCTCATGTGAAGAGTTGACTCATAGGAAAAGACTCTGATGCTGGGAGGGATTGGGGGCAGGAGGAGAAGGGGACCCCAGAGGATGAGATGGCTGGATGGCATCACTGACTCGATGGACATGAGTCTGAGTGAACTCCAGAAGTTGGTGATGGACGGGGAGGCCTGGCATGCTGCGATTCATGGGGTCGCAAAGAGTCGGACACGACTGAGCGACTGATCTGATCTGATCTGATCTGATGCATATATAGGTGTTCTTTTTTCTCATGGTTACTACAACACCTTTAATTTTGCTTTGCTTTAATTTTGCTTTGAGGATCTTTCTTTCCTGACCTCCGACAGCGTGGGTGAAACCACAGCCAAGGACCCTGCTGTCTCCGTGGGGCCGATGGGCTGGGAGAGCTTCAGGGAGAAAACAGTCAGCTTGGTTCTTCAAAGCTGGTGAGCACAGGTGATAGGATCTCAAGGAAAGGATTTCTCTCCAGGCTCCATGAGCTCAGAGCTCTCTTCAGGATTTTCTCCCCGAATCCCGTCTCTCGTCTGCCCTTTGTCGGTGAGCCGCTGCTTAGGAGCTGGTTGTAAGACACTCTACTTGTCTTCTGAGTGTTCCTCGTGAGTAAGTTTGTTGTTGTCTACAATTCACCTGCAGTCCCCATTTTCTTTCTGCTCCACAGCTGAAAGCATTACCTGCCAGTGCATCAACTGGGCCAGCCGATCCTCTAGCCCCCTGCTCTTTCAGGATAGGTGGTCAGCACCGGTTAGAGTTGAAAAAGAGCTAGCTGGTTAGGAGTGAAGAGGGGGCACATTCTAGGTCTTGGAACTGATTCATCCTGTTGTATGAGTTTCATATGCAGAATCTCCTTTATTTCCATTTAAAATTCTCTCTGGACACATGCTTCTCTTCTGGTATTATGGACTCTAAAGTAAGAACCGCAGGGTCACACAAACCTGAGAACTTTGCTCAGTTCTTCCTACTCATGACTATGCTGTCATTGCATTGTTAATCAAAGGTTGTTAGTCAACACTCCCTCCTACCAACCTTGGGTATAACACAATCTGACACATTAAATGCACTTCAAAGAAAAAGGTGTTCTTTGTTTTTATTGGTCTACCTATAATTCTTTGCACACTATCAAAGGCACCTTAATCATATCTGAATCAACAGCTATGTCTTTGATACATAATTTTTAAAAACATTTTCTAATACATTTTATGTTTTATTTTTCCTTTGTAGTAAAAAGGGTTCAGGATGGGGAACACATGTATACATGTGGCAGATTCATTTTGATATTTGGCAAAACTAATACAGTTATGTAAAGTTTAAAAATAAAATAAAATTAAAAAAAAAAAAGAATTTTTCAATGAATTAACCTACCCACTATTTTGAAATAACACCTGTGGTAGTTTATTTTGTCTTTTGAACTGTCCACCATTTCTTTGGGGGACCACTTTCTCCCTTTTTCAGTCCCTAGGATTCTGCCCAGGTTGATACTACTCTTCGCAGCTGAAGTCCAAAATGAGCCAGCTTTGGCCATCAGGGACTCAACTTGCTATTAGGTTCAGGGACAGGCATATGATAAAAAACTAGCAAATCACTGTAAATCTGAGGAATTTGGCTTGAGGGAAAGTAGCACTCTTCTCTAACTGGTGTTTTCTAAGCTGGTAGGCTATCAGCCTGAAGCTTCCAGTCATCATCTTAGCCAAGCCATGTGGTAAACCCGCAAAGAAAGTTCACATGTAGCAGAGCAGAGATGGAAGGCCTAGAGGAGAAGAAACTTAAGGACAAAGTTTGAAGCCACAATTCAATTAAGTTTTAAGGCGTATCACTTCTTCATCCCCAGACTTGTAGCCCAATATTTTATTAAACTAGTAGACAAGAAGAAAATATTATTAACTTTATTAGAGAGGCAGTCTAAGAAACTAAGTAGGTATTGCTTCTCCCAAAGAAAAACAGAATGGATTTTGGGGGGTTTTTTGTTTGCTGCTTTTCTTTCTATTTTTTATGCTGTCTACAGCCTTTTAATTTAATGGGAAATCACTATACCTTCTTTATACAGTTTAGTGTTAGGTTTTCAAATATGTGAAATAGAAAAAATACTATAATTCAAGACTGCCATCCTGCTTAACCTCATTTTTGTAACTGTTCTTTCAGATTATCACCTGTGTATGAGATCTTCCTGACTAGAGAAAGACAGTTTCCATCCTTTTATAAAGAGAGGAAATTTAGAACCAAAGAATGTTCCAGATCTGTTGTAGGTTCATGAGACCTTGCTCTGTTGTGCTGTTTTAAGTGATATATTTATTAATGTAAGCAAACACCACAAGAGTCTTCTGTCATAATATCCATATATGTCCTAGGTTCGTTTACTTATCTATCATGTGATTTTAGGAGTATAGTGAAGGTAGTCTGCTCAAATGTGTGTCTGCCCTCACCAGCTCTGCTTCAGGATCTAATATCCCAACAAGAGAGGGTCATTCTAGTGGCTTGGAACTCTCTGTCTTCTGCTGTGTCCTAGGAAATCTGCAAGGATCAGCTGTAATAAAAGGACTCACTAATCAGCCATCAATATAGCTTGGATTAATATATGAGATTATTTTTCTACTGTTGCCCACTTCTCTGGTGGCTCAGATTGTAAAGAATCTGCCTGCAATGCAGGAGACCCAGGTTCGATCTCTGTTGGGAGGATCCCCTGGTAGAGAGAACATGCTTTTGAGGGGGAGGCCAAAGGCAGGTAAGTTTGGAAAGAATCAGAGCACCAGTTTTAAGTGGCATAATTGTGTTTTAATGAGTTCAGGATAGAACATCTTGAAAAAGGCAGCTCTTGGGGAGTAGAAGAACTGAAGCTGATTTTTAAAATTTAGCTTTACACTTCTGTTACGACCTGCCACATACCCAATGTACATAACATTACTGAATCTCAGTTTCTTAATTTATAAAATATAAATAGCTATATGTTCCAGACTTGTGTTATGAAGAATAAGTGGGGACACAGTACATTTGGTATATGTAAGCATTTAGGAATTATTGAGAAAAAAAGAAATAAAGCAAAATGGTATGTTAGAAAAAATAAGGTTTATGGAACTATGTAAAACAGAATTCATATCCACCCCCTACTAGCTGAGTGACCTTAGATTTGTGCTTCAGTTTCCATATTTGATTAATAAAGAATGATAAATAGTTATTATAATGATTAAAGGAGGTGATACACATTCAGCATCTAGCAGTGTCTACTTCTTGATGTGACTCCCATTGAAGTTGCATCAACTTAAATTTCACTGGGAACCCAGAGCACAAATGGCTTTTTTAAAAATCAAAATGTAAATTTCAACTAAATCTTCCAGTAATACTGGTGAAATGAAATTGTGTGTAGGAAGTAAATGACTCTGTGTTTGTCCCTGTGATCTCCTAACATTAATTAGTACATACTTAAATTTACAGAATTGAGTTTATTTGGTTGCCAGGCAATCTGCCTTACACAAGCTGTAATTCCAGACAACTTTTTCTTCTTGTGTTTTTGCTTCTTTGTTTTTGTTTGATCTACTGAAATGTAATGCTAAATCATACCACTCAGAAGTCACTTTTAAGAGAAGAATATGCCTTAATTTCTGTTTAAGGTAATTCCAAGTTGACATACAGGCTTATAAGGTGGTTTGGAATTCCAATGTCTATCCATTGAAACAATATTAGCCATGGTGATTAGGTCTCCAGGTCAGCCAGAAGTTAAAAAAAAAAAAAATCAATACAACCTACAAAGTCCCTGAGCTATAGGATTAATAGTAGGAGTCTGAGGGCTGCATTCTGGAGAGAAAATACCACGACCCCTTGGAGACAGGGTCATCTCAGGACACGTTTTAGAACAAGTGAAGTCAGTTTTTGGCCCTTTCACATTTTCCATTCACTCTCCTCAAAGATTGCTTAGTCTTTCATTTCCCAGGCCTCATACTCATACTACCTTTTAATAAAATACTCTATATAATTCTACTAAATTGCCATTCCTCCCACTAAAGCCATCATGCTTTAGAATAATTCACCTTTCCTTCATCTTCAGTTCAAACTCTTGTTCCCTCAGTGCCACTAGTCCCAACTAGGGAGAAGCAAGATGATCTAATTTGTGTAAAGTAATTTGTTTATCTACATTTTAATCACCTAAAAGTTCTTTAAGAGGACTATTATTCTACCAAATTAACACCTAATTGGTGGAATTTCAGGACATATAATAGATAAAGTCAAAACAAAAGGCAAGCTGTGTGTCTCCATGTGCAAGGACCTAACTACATTCAGGTTCAAGGTTAGAGGGACCATAGGAAGTACAAGTTGGGGATGAAAACCAGTCTCAATTCTCTTGGTCAAGACTTGCACGCAGGTGCTGAGTGACTTAGGTGGGAGACGCAGTCTTCTAGTTTTTATGAAAGTGTGGTGAGGTCTCACAGTGGCCCTGTGTGTGGGCAAGCTAATCTGGGACAAAGGATAGACCGTCCAGAGGCCAGCTCTGGACTGCAGAGCATAACCTGAGCATTCCACTTTTGCTTTATCCAGCTAGTTTCTGATTTATAAAATCTTTGAATGTTCCAATTTCTTTTTCTCTCTGGAATGTTCTCTTGCCTCAAACATCTAGATCTTTTCTCCCTATTCCCTTTATTGGGATCTCTTTCACACATTGCTTTATCTGACTAAATTCTGTGCAGTTTTCAAATTAAAGGTCATGCTGCCACATCTGGATTGTCTTGTCCAGGTCCTTCAATTGTTATTAACTACACTTAGCCAAGACTGGGTTTGGGGCTACCACCAGGAAATATAAGAGCTTTATTACCTTTCCTTCTAATTATTATTATTTGTTTTACTAGAACAACTGGAAGCCTTGTGAGGGAGGGCCCCGCTCTCTTTTCACAGCTGTATCCCCAGCACCTACTGTATCAGAGGGGCCAATGAATATTTGTGGAATGAATATTCTTGTCATTGAATTTATACTTTTAGATCTACAAGTCTGTGCAGGAACACCACCACCATCTACATATGAGGCAATGTATTAGTATCTAATCATGATTAGATCATGCTCTGATTCAGTCATGTTAGTGAAAGGCTATGTTTACTTCAAATCATTTAGTCCTGCATCTCCAAAATCATTTAATGTGAAAAACACATGAAAAGGTAAAAGAATTAAGGGTCATCTAGTTTGGAGGTAGCAGTTGACTTGGGCAGGGAAAAGGAAAAAAAAAAAGGTAAATCACCTGGTAAGGATTGGGGTGGGGCATGAAAGAGGAGCGTATACCCGCTCCCTGCCCCCACACACTGGTGTCTTTGGTGTGTGACCAACACTTGGGGGTGAGCTGTTACCAAAGGCCTAATCTCACTTTCACTCTTTTATTTCTCTTCTCTGGTTACAACATACTTGGAAATAGCAAAGTTGTAGCAACCCAAAAGGCAGAAAGCCAGTCCGAGCTATTCAAAGCAAACTTTGAATGCCTTTATCCTAATAGGAAACCAACAATTACAATGAAGATATTTATAGATGAGAACGGCATATATCTGGAAGTCTAATGTGTCTTTTACACTATGTTGTTCTTCCCTCTAAATGGAGAGGCCAGGATCACAGTGTTCAGCCTTTTGGCTTTATAGTTCCAGAAAAGACAGATCCACGAAAGATAAATCATCCAATTTAATTCACTTGTTTTTTTACCCTAAGAAAAGAGGAATCTGTCTGTATAGCTTCTTCGGATTGTGAAAAACCCCCAGGGTTCAGCAAGAAACACTGAGATTTCACTTAAAACCCCAAACTTTTCTTTCTTAAGGTGTCCAACTGCTAAGCACCACAGGACAGCTTATTTGTATGCTAGCAACGGGCTGTGACTCGAGTCTGTAACTACAACCATCATTACGTGCATTTCCGGGGCTTGCGTCCCACGGGAGTTTTGTAGGCGGCGGTTACATGGTAATTTCCCATGTATTCATAGATGCTGTCACACCGGTATGCACTTTTCTGGGGCTGCAAGGCAGAGGGATTTTCTTTCAATGCCTAAGGACCTCCTGGCAGAGGAAAGAAAATGAAAACAGAGCATTACCTGTTTTCCTTGGTGGCACCAATTTTAAAGCAGCGTTATTTTAAAACAAAGAAACAGATGGAGAAGTTAAAAGGAAATGAATCCTACATTTGCTGTTTGGAAAGCACTTGCTGGGTAATTGCTGGGCTCTGAGTGATTTGAGGTGGGAAATGGGATGCAGATTTAATCAAATCCAGCCTAAGGCATCATTAGCAGAAGCCCAGAATGGCAATAGTAAAGGGTTATTTTCATGCCTTTTGATTTCGCTTGCTTGGCCTCTGTGAAATGACTGGTATTTCTTTAGTTCAAGACTATGGGATACATCCTGTCCCATTACAACAGCGTCCAGGGACACCAATTTGCAAGAACTCAGAGGCAAATCAATGGCTGGGAACCTAATGCCTTTCTGGGACTAAAGGTCAGCCTGTTCCATTACAAATGGGTTGGCTGAGATGGCTGTAATGTTCCCCTCAGAGCAGCTAAACTTTAGATAGATTTCTTCCTACCATAGCCCCCTGACCTTCTTTTCCTTAGAGCATTTACTTTAGAAACTTCCAATTATAAATTCTTTCTGTGCCCTTTGAAATATATGAAAGCCTTCCCCCAACCTCTTGCCAGGTTTAAACCCAGGAATGTCTTTCTCAAGGATCAGGAAATAATCTCTTTGAAAAGTGTTAATAAATACTGACAGAAACAGTACCCCAGCTCCCAGTTCTGAGGCAGGATAGGAACCTAACTTCAGTGGAGACCAACTAGTAAACACAGATGGCCTAATAACAGAGACATTTGCAAACTCAAGAATAACCTATTGTGCTGATCCCACTGATAAACCTTCCTAGTCCTACAGTAATTTTCCATTCACTCAACCAGGGCTTAAAAATTCTTCTGCCTTTTTTTGAGGGAGTTGAGTTCAGTCTCTCTTCCTTGTGTCAGGGGTGTTTGTAATTTCCTTGGTTCTGTCTCGCCACAGAAGCGACAGGCAGACCAGTGGTACAGCTCCATGTTACAGCACAGTTTTATTTGGCAAGCAAAGGAAAATACATCTGAGAGGCATGAAGGCAGGCTGATCCAAAAGACTCTAAGAGAAGAGAAGCCCCTGTGTCAATTTTGGCTCTTCTTTTTTTAAAAAAATGAATTTATTTTAATCGGAGTCTAATTACTTTACAATATTGCAGTGGTTTTTGCCATACATTGACATGAATCAGCCATGGTTCATGTACATGTGTTCCCCATCCTAAACCCCTCCTTCCACCTCCCTCCCCATCCCACCCCTCAGGGTCATCTCAGTGCACCAGCCCTGAGCACCCTGCCTCATGCATCAAACCTGGACTGGCGATCTATTTCATATATGGTAATATACATGTTTCAACACTGTTCTCGCAAATCATCCCACCCTCGCCTTCTCCCACAGAGTCCAAAAGACTGTTTTTTACATCTGTGTGTCTTTTGCTGTCTTGCATATAGGGTCATCGTTACCATCTTTCTAAACTCCATACATATGCATTAATATACTGTTTTGGTGTTTTTTTTTCTGACTTACTTCACTCTGTATAATAAGGTCCAGTTTCATCCACCTCATTAGAACTGATTCAAATGCATTCTTTTTAATGGCTGAGTAATATTCCATTGTGTATATGTACCACAGCTTTCTTATCCATTCATCTGCTGATGGACATCTAGGTTGCTTCCATGTCCTGGCTATTGTAAATAGTGCTGCGATGAAATTGAGGTACACGTGTCTCTTTCAATTCTGGTTTCCTTGGTGTGTATGCCCAGCAGTGGGATTGCTGGGTCATAAGGCAGTTCTATTTCCAGTTTTTTAAGGAATCTACACACTGTTCTCCCTAGTGGCTGTACTAGTTTGCATTCCCACCAACAGTGTAAGAGAGTTGCCTTTTCTCCACACCCTCTCCAGCATTTATTGTTTGTAGACTTTTTGATAGCAGCCATTCTGACTGGCATGAGATGGTACCTCATTGTGGTTTTGATTTGCATTTCTCTGATAATGAGTGATGTTGAGCATCTTTTCATGTGTTTGTTAGCCATCTGTATGTCTTCTTTGGAGAGATGTCTGTTTAGTTCTTTGGCCCATTTTTTGATTGGGTCATTTATTTTTCTGGAATTGAGCTGGTGAAAAGACAGCCTTCAGAATGGGAGAAAATAATAGCAAACGAAACAACTGACAAAGAATTAATCTCAAAAATATACAAGCAGCTCCTGTGGCTACTCTTTTTATGTTTTTTTTTTTTTTTTTTCACCTCCCCCTGAGCCAGCCCTATATAAATTGGGCTAGCCAGGAGGGCTGTTTGTTTTACTGGAGGTCCTCACTCGAGGCTTGGACCTTCCTTTGTTCTATTTTAATGGGGTTTCCCTTCTTTGTCTTTTAGAAACCACCATTCTGGACTCCTTTTTCCTATTCTAACTACCTGACACTTATATCAATAGTCTTGAATAAAGCTTTTCTTTCCTATTTAACTTTGTCTAGTGCAATTTTATTTTGAAAGGGTCTAGTACAAAAATTTGGTGGTGAGTAGGTCATCTTGAGTAGCCCATTTAGCAAAGTGGGTGCATTCATTTGCTGGGCTGCCATAACAAAATGTCACAGTAGAATCTCACAGTTCCAGGGCTGGAAGTCCAAGATCAAGGTATTAGCAGGGTTAGTTTTGAGATAAGCTGGGATTTGGGACCCTTTACCAGAGTGTTTACACCTGGACAGACGTCTCCTGGAGCAACAGCATACAAAGAAACTATAAAGAACTGCACATATGTGTAGTAGGCAATTACATACACAATGAAATGGCCACGAACCAACTGCTACTCCTGAGAGGCTGGGAGTGAAAGCAGGTACTGCCCATGGTCCCTGCACACAACACCACCAGGGAGTGGGCAGACCACCTAAGCTACTCTTCCTGCCCAACCTGCAGACCCCTCCTGTTGTTACCACAGGCAAAGAGCCAGCTCGCCCCTCCTCTGGGAGTGAGCAGGGCACCTGTCGCTTGTTTTTGCGCCTTTGTGCTGCAGCCCCCAGTCAAGTCTTGTGTGAATTTCTTATCTGGCCTCTTATCAATTTCTTGATTAAAGAGTCCAAGGACCCAGTTGGGAACAGTTTCTCCGGAAGACCTCTCTCCCTGTCTTGTGGATGGTCTCCTTCTCCCTGTGTTTTCAGATGCTGATCCCTATGGGCTTGTGCATCCTTCTGTTCCCTTGTGTGACTAAATTTCATTTTCTTAGAAGGATACCAATCAAATTGGATTAGAAATGGCCTCATTTTAGTTTAATCACATCTTAAAAGGCCTTATATCTCCAAATACCATCACAGTTTGAAGTACTGGAGATTGGGGCTTCAGCATACAAATTTGTGAGGACGCAATTCAGCCCATAGCACTGGAACTCTACTTCTGTTGCTCCTTCTGAGAGGAAACGACATCTAAAAACTGCTTTTTTGTTCAATGGCTCCAATCATTTTGTGAAAACTTTTCCTCAGGATAACAACCATGCATATCATATTAGTTTTCTATCCTCAGTACCAAAAGAATAGCAGGAGAATATTCAATGCTTGCCAAATAACTAATATGCAGAGGGCAGTGGGGAGGGGAAGGCAGGGCTACTCAACTGGGAACATGGTTTTGGAAGATGAAGATACCTGTTACACAAGCTGAACTTTTGTTTCATTCCATCAGACATCACCTTCAAGTGCCAATCAGTGCATCACTTTTTAAAAGTTCTCTAATTGTGTTGGAACTGACATAGTTATATTACTTTTTTACTGCAAAGCAAATAAAACAAATATCAACATCGAATATAATGACAATTTTGATAACTCTCCTTTGGCACTTCTCTTTGAATAGGCCATCATCCACACACACAGAAACTGCCTTCTAAAAGACCCTGCCTAAGGCCACCCAAACAATTTTTTGAAAGTGTTCCAGAAGACAGAAAGTAAAGCTGAGAAGTTCCTTTTACAAGTCCACATAAAATCTCCAGTATTATCTCAAACCAAATTCCACTTTATATTGGGAAATTCCAGAAATAATCTGAACAGAATAATTCCATCAATACAAATATGTACTCGTGAAAGGTGTGCTATGTTCTGTGACATCTGACTGCTAATTTAAAAGACTGATAAGAAGATTGTGAGCCCATGTGTCTCATTAGTAGTCCCCTGTCTGCCAAAAATTCATCAGTATTCTCTAAGATAAAAATATACAAACATAAGCAGAGGCATTTATCAATTGAGGCTGAAAACTCCTTTCAGAATGAGAACATTGTCCTTGGGCAAGGCAAGATTAAAAGCCAATTTTTCAAGCTATTGGACTAGCAGGTAAGTAAGTGGAGTATGTACTTGGCTAGTTACAGGGAAGTTTTGTTGTCCCAGTAAATTTTTGAATAGCATGTGTAAAGATGTGTTTGTTTCCCATTTGAATTCATTCTTGTTGTGCACAATGGAAGTATGTATTTTTGTGGGATTTTTTTGTTTTCTAACTTTACTGAGAGATGCATTTTTAGGCTTATTGAAAGTGATTTTACAGATAGGTTTGTTTTCCCTCAGAACTCTACAACTGTGGCCACACATACTCATTACTTAACTTTCCTGACCCCCAGAGTATACTTTATGGATTCTGCATATCCACACAATTCAGGTCACCAGACCCCTACTTTTATTCTTTTTGTGTGATTTTTCTGAGGGTCTTCATTTCTTCCAAAATATTTCCAGTCTCTCAAATCCTGACACAGGTCATTGACTTTCGTTTCCCTCATTTAGTTTTTATCTCATTCTTTCTTCCTTCTCTGCACATCCATGTTTTAGGGGGATTATTTCCCCACATATCTACCAATTATAATAATAATGACAGTTCAATTTACTTGGTATTTACTATGTACTAAGAATTAAGTACAATGTGAGGATTGATTAATTTAGTCTTCACAACAACCTTATGAGGTCACTGCTATTGATTGTTATCACATTTTCAGTTTAGGACTCAGAGGCACAAAGAGGGTAAGTCACTTGCCTAAGAACACATAGCCAGGTAGTAGTAAAACCAGGATTTGAACCTAGGTAGTCTAGCTCCAAAGTCTGTGACTAGCATGAGCAGTAGAAATATAAGTAGAAATGATGTATGATAATCCCACAGAAACTAGCAATCCTCAGTGTATTTTTTTTCTCTATCTCTGGGCAATGAAGATCCAGGATAAGACTGCATAGCCTCAAGACTTGCATGAAACTGTTACATGAGTGAGATTTTAGGGGTGAGAGATGCTAAAAAAGTACAATGCCTTTAGCTGCCCAGCAAAAGAGTGAAACAGCTTGTTTAGAGTTCATTCAAGAAAAGACCCTAGATTTGAAATCATAAGCCTGTTTGGTAACAAATGGTACTGAGAAGAAAATTTGGATGGCCAGGCTATTCTTTTAAAGTAAATACCTATCTTCAGAAATTTTTAGTCATATTTTCCTTTGAGACCAGATTCTCAAAGTAGACCTACCTTAAGATCGTCTCAGGCAAGTTCCTTTTTAGCACACAGATGCCACTGAATACTGCAGCCTCCTCCTTTCAGAGACAAAAAGTAGGGGCTTCAGAGAGGGCTGGAACAGTTGTGTGTTGAACTGTCTGCACACACTGGATCAGTTAGAATCACAAATGCAGTGAACTGCAAATCAGATCAGATCAGATCAGTCGCTCAGTCGTGTCCGACTCTTTGCGACCCCATGAATCGCAGCACGCCAGGCCTCCCTGTCCATCACCAACTCCCGGAGTTCACTCAGACTCACGTCCATCGACTCAGTGATGCCATCCATCCATCTCATTCTCTGTTGTCCCCTTCTCCTCCTGCCCCCAATCCCTCCCAGCATCAGAGTCTTTTCCAATGAGTCAACTCTTCTTATGAGGTGGCCAAAGAACTGGAGTTTCAGCTTTAGCATCATTCCTTCCAAAGAAATCCTAGGGCTGATCTCCTTCAGAATGGACTGGTTGGATCTCCTTGCAGTCCAAGGGACTCTCAAGAGTCTTCTCCAACACCACAGTTCAAAAGCATCAATTCTTCAGCGCTCAGCCAGAGCAAATGCAGGGGAAACTAAGATCAGATTGTTAGCATCGTTTATGTTTCAATCTAATTTTAAAAAAGATCTTTTGGCACTTTCATTGCTATACAAACTATGATTTTATAAGTTTATTTTAAATTAATTTAAAAAATTCCTTATACATATACACACCTATGCAGTTTTACGTAAATGCTTAAATGTGATCCTTACATATTCTTTCACTTTCTGCTTTGTTTTCTAAGTACCAGCATTTTTCTTCTCCTCTTTGTATCCATTATTTTTCCTATCCTACTCAAACTCTTACACTTCTAATTTCCTCCATGATTTAAAAATAATATGCAAATATGCACATTCATATACATAGATGAATATATATATGCACATGATAAATCTACATATAAACTCGCATATAAATATATACACATATTATGCATATACAGTCAAATATATGTAAATTTATCTATTTATAAATAGATATATGTACATAATTATCGTTTATAGATGTATATATGTATATCATTTTCCTCCTGTCAAAGTCTACCTCTTAGGTCATCAGTGCTAATTCCATCACTCTCTTATATCCCTATTTGGGCTTCCCTGATATCTCAGTTGGTAAAGAATCCACCTGCAATGCAGGAGATCCCGGTTCGATTCCTGGGTTGGGAAGACCCCTTGGAGAAGCGATAGGATACCCACTCCAGTATTCTTGGGCTTCCCTTGTGACTCAGCTGGTAAAGAATCCACCTGCAATGCAGGAGACCTGGGTTTGATCCTTGGGTTGGGAAGATCCCCTGGAGAAGGGAAAGCCTACCCACTCCCATATTCTGGCCTAGAGAATTCCATGGACTATATAGCCCATGGGGTCACAAAGAGTCAGACATGACTGAGTGACTTTCACTTTCACTTTCACTTATCCCTATTTAACAGGTAGCCACCCATTACCCAACAATTGAAAGTTTGTCTCAGGCTCTCAGCTCTGTAAAACTTCATATGTTCTCTCTAATTCTTTCCTCCCTCTTCCTCTGTGCTCTCTGGAGCTTAAAGTCCATAATCAACAAAGTCCACTCTCTTCCCTTTCTCTTCTTTGATTCTTTGCTTCACCTTTGTGTCAGTTTCCTATGGCTGCTATAATAAAGCACTACAGACTCAGTGACCGAAAAACAACAGACATCTGTTCTCTTAATTCTCAAGCCCAGAAATCTGAAATCAGTATCATTGGGCTGAAATTAAAGGGTTAGCAGGACTGTGTCCATGCCAGAGGCTCTAGGGGAGAATCTATTCCTTGCATCTTATAGCTTCTGATAGCTGCTGGCACTCCCTGACTTGTCACATCACTCCAGATGTCAAAGGAAACATCTTCAACTCTCTTTGATCCATCACCATAACACCCTCTCTTAGCATCTTCTATCTGTTAAATCTCCCTCTGCCTCTCGCTCTTATAAGGATACCGGTGATTGCAACTAGAGCCCACCTGGATAACTCCCCACCTCAAGATTCTTAAATATATTTGCATAAATCTCCCCAACCAAATTAGGTAACATTTACAGGTTCCAGTATTAGGAACTGATGTCTTTGGAGGCCATTGTTCAGTCAATTACCATCTGCTTGCTCTGTCTCAGACTAATTCTTCCCTAATGAAACTGCTTCTTCTGCAGCACCCTCAAAGGAGGCTGTGTTTTGTTTATTTTAATCTCCCACAGCTCAAAAGTGAGGTAACTGAGGAACTCCTTGTTCCTCATCAACATCACTGTCCCTGTCTCCTTCCAAAGAAACGCTGTCTTTAAAGCACATTCTATCATATGAAACTATCCACTCCCCTCCTGTTGGCATCATCTACAGACCACCAAGCTGTTCCTGGAGATTGATTGCCACACAGCTGGCACTCATTCCTCCCAGGTGATTCAGTGTCCATGTAAAGTGAGCTTATTTCTCAGTCTTTTAACCTCCTCTCCTCTAACGATTGTGAAACTTCATTCTATCTCAGTTTTTCAGTTCTATGATTGTCTTTAGAGCTTGTCAATCATAATAAAAAAAAGCTACATCCCTTTCATGATCTTTATTTTTAAGTGCACCACTCTCTGACTATTGCCACCTATCTTTTCAGTTCATTCCCTTTAATACCCAAACTCCAAAAAAGCTTTGATCTATTTGGGACCTATAGTTTCTTGATCCCATCGCCTTTCTTTATTCATCATCCCTGTTATATAATAGGTTCCCCCATTCTAGGGCTAATATTTGTGTTACCCTGCCTGATGCTGAAGTTGAAGTTCCAATACTTTGGCCACCTAATGTGAAGAACTGACCCATTGGAAAAGACCCTGATGCTGGGAAAGATTGAAGGCGGGAAGAGAAAGGGACAACAGAGGATGAGATGGTTGGATGGCATCCCCAACTCGATGCACATGAGTTTGGGTAAGTTCCGGGAGTTGGTGATGGACAGGGAAGCCTGGCATGCTGCAGTCCGTGGGGTTTCAAAGAGTCAGACAAGCAACTGAGCAACTGAACTGATACTGCACTGTTTACATTCAATACTACCTTCTCTCCAGATGTGTACCTGGGCTGCTGAATGTGGCTGGAGAAAAATCATATTTGTGCTCACCTTAAATCTATAGCCTCAATAAGAACATTAATGCTGACAGGAAATCCTACTGCATTTCTGTACTCCTTCATTCTACTGCTCTCCTATATAATTATTCCTTACCTTTTCCTCTCTCTTCAAACTTCCAATAGTTTCTTTCATGTTCATTCTCAGCTGATGACCTTGATTCTGTACTTCACTGTGAAAATACAAGGAATTGGAGGATGGCTTCCACACATACATCACCTCATCTGCCAACACCCAACATCTGTACCTATTCTCTACCTTCCTCTTTGTTTATGATACAGGAACCATTTACATACCTTTTAAGACCATCTCCCTCCATCTGTGTACTAAAATTCATTTGCACATTTTTTTCTTAAAACATCAGTCTAGCAATTGCTTCTTCATTCTTCCATCAACAATTTTCCTCTGCGAGATTGTTCTCATTATCATACAACCATTCTGAAAAAATCACCATCTTAAAAATCAACACAAAACAAAGCACTCCCTACCAGTTACTGCTGTATTACTGTATTACCCTTTCGCTTCTTAAATCAAAACTCTCTTGCAAGATTTGACCATAGATGTCTCTGATATCCCCAGTTTTCCCATTCCGTCTTGAACCCTCTCCAATCAGGCTTCCATCCCCATTTCAATAAAAAATCTTGAAAAGATTATAAATGCATGAATTATTTCCATGTTACTAAAGCCAATGTTTCCATTCTACTCTATCCAGCAGTAATTGTTGCCACTCCTCTTCTTGAACCACTTTCTTTTTTTTTTTTTGAACCACTTTCTTTATCTGGTTTCCTGGAAACTGCACTCTTGTTTCTCTTCTTACTGCATTTTCTAATCATTTTTCCTCAGTCACCCTTGCTGACTGCTCCCCAACCCCTAAGGTTTGCCTTTGACTGGTCATGATTCTATGCCTAATGCACAGAATCAAATACAATGAAGATATATATATATATATATATATATATGGCATTTTTGTTTTTGTTCTATTAAAATAGGGCCATATCATTCACAATTTTCTATATATTGATATTTTAATGAAACAACACTTCATGGAAATCCTTCTAAGTCAGTTAGTATAGCTCTAATTCATTCTTCTTAATGTGTGGATCATATTCTGTGGTGTAGATATGGCTTATTAAATCATTCCCATATTTTGGGTACTTCATTGTATGTAGCTCCCTTATATCTCATTTCTTCAACTTTAAAATGGGAATAATAATTATTTTTAATCTCACTGGGTAGTTGTGAATATTAGATGAATTAGAAGAATGCCCAGCACAGAGTATGACTTGATAAGTATTATCTGTGTTCTTAATAGTTGTAGTAAATATTTGTTAAAATTTAGTTCTAAAGTCATTCTAAGTGACTACCATCAGTCTGATACTAAAACCAGACAACGACACTACCAAAAAAGAAAATTACAGGCCAATATCTTTGATGAACATAGATGCAAAAATCCTCAACAAAATATTCACACACTGAATCCAACAACATATGAAAAAGATCATACACCGTGGTCAAGTTGGATTCACCCCAGGGTCACAAGGAGGGTTCAACATATACAAATCAGTGTGATATCAACCACAGCAACAAAAGGAAAGCCAGAAACCATATGATCATCTCAATAGATGTAGAAAAAGCATCTGATAAAATTCAACATCCATTCATGATAAAAACTCTCATCAAAGTGGATATAAAGGGAACACATCTCAACACAGTAAAAGCCATTTATGACAAACCCATAGCCAACATAATACTCTACAGTGGAAAGCTAAAAGCCTTCCTGCTAAATTCTGGAACAAGATAGGCTGTCCACTCTCACAACTTCTATTCAACATGGTATTGGAGGTCCCAGTCACAGTAATTAGACAAGAAAAAGAAATAAAGATATCTAAATTGGAAGGGAAGAGGTAAAATTATCATTTTACGCAGATGACATGATGCTATATATGTGCATACTTAGTCACTCAGTCATGTTCTACTCTTTGCAACCATTTGGACTGTAGCCTGCCAGGCTCATCTGTCTATGGAATTTTCCAGGCAAGAATACTGGAGTGGGTTGCCATTTCCTACTCCAGGGGATCTTTTGAACCCAGAGATTGAACCCATGTCTCTTCTGTCTCCTGTTTTGCAGGCAGATTCTTTACCTGCTGAGCTATATATATAGAAAACCCTAAAGATTCCACACAAAAACTATTAGAGCTAACGAGCAAATTCTGCAAGGTTGCAAAATGCAAGATTATCATACAGAAATTTCTTTACATGAACAATGAAACATCAGAAAGTTTAAAAATAAATCCCTTTTTAAATTATGTAAAAAAAAAATACCTGGGAATAAACCTGACCAAGGAAGTAAAAGACTTATATGCCAAGGACTATAAAATATTGATTAAAAAATTTAAAGATGATTCAAAGAAATGGAAAGGTATCCCCCAAGTTCTTGGATTGGAAGAATTAACATTGCTAAAATTTCCATATTACCCAAAGCAATCTACAGGGTTAATATGACCACTATCAAATTACCCATGACATGTTTCATAGAACTAGAATAAATAATCCTAAAATTTATATCAAACCATGAAAGACCCAGAATTGCCAAAGCAATCCTGAGGAAAAACAACAAAGTTGGAGGCACCCACCCAGACTTCCACAATACCCCAAAGTTATAGTAGTCAAAACCATGTGGTATTGTCACGAAAACAGACAGGGACCAATGGAACAGAACAGAGAACCCACACACCTATGATCAACTAATTTTCATCAAATGAGGCAAGACTACAATGGAGAAAAGATAGTCTCTTCAATAAGGTTTCTGGGAAAACTGGATAACTACATGTAAAAGAATGAAATTAAAATATACTCTGCTGCTGCTGCTAAGTCACTTCAGTCATGTCTGACTCTGTGTGACCCCATAGACAGCAGCCCACCAGGCTCCCCCGTCCCTGGGATTCTCCAGGCAAGAACACTGGAGTGGGTTGCCATTTCCTTCTCCAATGCATGAAAGTGAAAAGTGAAAGTGAAGTCGCTCAGTCGTGTCTGACCCTAAGCGACCCCATGGACTGCAGCCTTCCAGGCTCCTCCGTCCATGGGATTTTCCAGGCAAGAGTATTGGAGTGGGGTGCCATTGCCTTCTCCAAAAATATACTCTAGTACTATGCCAAAAAAAAAAAAAAAAAACCCCAAAACTTAAAATGGATTAAATGCCTAAATGTAAGTTGTTGTTGTTCACTCATTGATCCCATGGACCATAGCAAACCAGACTCCTCTAAATATAAGACTGGATGTCATAAAATTCCTAGAGGAAAATATAAGCAGCACACTCTTTGACATAAATTGCAGCAATATTGTTTTGGATCTGTCTCCTAGGGTAATGGAAGCAAAAGTAAAAACAAACAAATGGGACCTAATTAAACCTAAAAGCTTTTGCATAGCAAAGGAAACCATAAACACAATGAAAGACAAGCTATGGACTGGGAGAAAATACTTGCAAATGATACGACTGACAAGGGATTAATTTCAAAATACGCAAAGAGCTTATATATCTCAATTTAAAAAAACAATAAAAAATGGGCAGAAGACCTAAATAGACATTTCTCCAAAGAAAAAACACAGATGGCCAGTAGGCACAGGAAAAGATGCTCAATATCACTAATTATTAAAGAAATGCACATCAAAACATCAATGGGGGATCATAACACACTGGCCAGAATGGCCATAATCAAAGTCTACAAATAATAAAGGCTGGTGAGGATGTGGAGAAAAGAGAACCCTCCTATACTTTTGATGGTAATGTAAATTGGTAGAGCCATTATGGAGAACAGTATGAAGGCTCCTTAAAAAGCTAAAAACAGAGTTGCCATATGATCCAGCAATCCCACTCCTGGGCATATATCCAGAAAGGACAAAAACTCTAATTTGAAAAGATATATGCACCCCAATGTTCAAAGCAGCCCTACTTACAATAGCCAAGACATGGAAGTAACCTAAATATCCATCAACAGATGAATGGCTAAAGAAGATGTGGCATATAAGAAATATATATTTATTATATATCAAGTAGTAACAAGTAATATATATTTGATTATGTGATAATCAATATCAAATAAAAAAGAATAAAATAATGCCATTTGCAGCAACAAGAATAGACCTAGATACTATCATACTAAGTGAAGTATGTCAAAGACACATATCAAATATATCACTTAGAGGTAGAATCTAAAAAAATAATACAAATGAACTTATTTACAAATCAGAAATAAACTCACAGACACAGAAAACAAATTTATGGTTACCAAGGGGGAAAGGGTAGGGGTGGAATAAATTAGGAATTTGGGTTAGGAGACTGTATAAAATAGATAAACAATAAGGACCTATTATACAGCACAGGGAACTACATTTAATATCTTGTAATAACCTATAATGGAAAAGAATCTACATCACTTTGCTGTACACTTGAAACTAATATAACCTTGTAAATCAACTATACTTCAATTAAAAAAAGAAAGAAATTCTCAATATTTACATTAACTCCAAATGCAATTATGTTGTATTAAGGAAAAAAAATTAACAGAATGGACTATTATATATGTTTAACAAAGTAAAATATCTCTTATATCTAAAAGGGATTTTACAAGTGTGTAATTGTTTTGGTCATTTGCTATTGCTATAAAATTGCTAAATATCTTTTTACTATAGTTTCTTAGTAATTCTGATGATGCCCAATGCAAATATGTTTCTGTTCCCAATGACATTTTAATATTTTCTTCAAGGAATTGTTGAAATATTTAACAATAGTAAATTAACTAAACATATTTCCCTTTCCTTTAAGAAAAATAGTTAGCTGTCTTTTTGTTAATTTTTTACTAATATTAGTTGAAAAAAGGCATAAAGTTTTGACCTGAGACTGTTTTCCCTATAAATCCACTGCTCTGTGTCAGCATTACTAGGTGGAGTGTTAATTAGCCTCAAGTATCTGAACTATTCGGGGCAGTATCAAGAACTGTGCATCAGTATTTCTTCTGGAGACCCAATTCTCAAGCACAAAGGAAAGTCAACTGTATCTGAAGAAAGGGAAATTACAGAAAAATGTTTACAATTTTTTTTCCACCCTATCACTCTCATATTTGACATCATGGTTCAGTATGATCTTGCTGAAAAGAAACATTGGGAAATTCTCCTTTTATCGCTTCTAGAATTTACCCAGCAGTCATGACATTCATTTGTCCATCTCTTCAGTCATTCATTTATTTATTCAGCAAGTGTTTATGGAGTGCCTGGTGTGTTCTAGCCATTGTTCTAAGAACTGAGGAAAGAATGTATGGAACACAAACAAAAGCAAAAAGCATTGCTAAAAAAACAAAGTTCCTCTTTTCTTCCTTTGAGGAAATGTATATCCTGGTGGGGATTTCAAACAATGAACAAGTAGGTAAATAAATCCATAACATAATACCCAGAAGTCATAGATGATATACTTATCCAGAAAAAGCCATGCTGAGGAGGTACCTCATTTGGGCAGGGACTTATAGTTTAAAGGGAAGCCAGTGCTCTGAAGGCCTGGAGGAAGAGTTCAGAGTGCAGGCAGAGGACACCAAATTACAAATGTGCATGAGATGCCTGAAAACTAGCAAGAAGGCCAGTGAGGCTGAGCACTGAGCATGGGGAAGAACTCTGGGGGTTACAGTCAGAGGAAAGTCAGGAGGGGCGGCAGGTAGATCGTGTGGTAGCTCAGAGTAAGAATTTTGGATTTTACATATGAAACAAAGATATTGGAGAGTTGAGAACAGGTAGATACATATATTTACATTTTAAAAGGATATTATCTTTATTTTTTCCTTTACCAATGTCATTATTTTTTCCATCCCTCCATTTACCAGACCTCAACCAGAACTTGGGTAACACTGAAAACTTGCTCCACTCCTATTTGAGGTACTGTGAAGGTATTAAACATGTCCATCCATGGGGTGGAATTGGCTAGGTGCCTCTGGAGCCACTTATAAACCCCCATAAAAAGATTAGCTTAGTCTTGTTGACTTTTCTCCAAGAAAATGAAAATTAGAACTCTGGCTTCAACTTGCGTGAAGGTTTAGGCCATAATCATATGAAAGACTTTATTCAATCTTTTTTTTTGTTCAATAATTCCATAAATGCACATTGAATGTCTGTCCTGTGCTATCACTATGCTAATCACTGGAGATACAAACATACATAAAACATACAAGGTCTTATCCTCACAGAGCTCTTAGTCTACTGATTTACAGATGACTAGGGCATGCTGCTCCAGGACAAAAGTAGCTAGCAGACTCCTCTAGTTTCAGAGAGTACTATTTTACATTAAAGTATTACACTAACTGAAGCCTCAAATAGTTATGCATTTGCTAGGCTTTTATACTTTTAGCAATGAGACGTTTGGATTTATAATTATCACTGAATAAATACTTTGTTGTGTGTTTTTGGTAGTAGTGCCATCTTCAGGCAAAAGGCAATTTCAATTAATTTCACACTTCTAAGTGAAGGCACTTTGCCTTTGCACATTGGCTATTCACTTATTATGTCTTTAATAATCTAAGACTTTAAAAATAACTTACTAAAATTGAGCAAAGACAAAAAGGCAATCATGTCTTATGAAATGAAATATATACAATGGAACTAAAATCTCTCTCTTCTTAGAAGAGAGCCAACAGAGATTTGGGATGTAAAATCAATCATCTTCTCTCTACTTGAGGAAACTATTTTAAGGGTTTATGAAAAGGCTAAGAAACATCTTTCATGGCTTTATGTAGGCATAAATGGATTCAGAATGTGACCAAATCATGTTATTCAGTAAATGAACTTCTTAATAAACCCACAAGCATTTGCTGAGAACCTACACAGAGAACTGAGACTGCTCTGTGATTCTTTGCTAGGATGCCTGGAGGTCTGACTTTGGCTCTTGGCCAAGGAAAGGGCAGTGGGATTTATGATGTGCCTGAGGATGGCTAAGCTGGTTTGTTTATGGATGGCTTTCCCCTGTGTGATGGTAAACTTTATGTGTCAGCTTGACTGGGCCAAGGGGGTGCCTGGGTAAGCTAATAAAACATTATTTCTGAATTTGTCTATAAGGATAAAAGGGATTAGCTTTTGGAGCAGTAGACTGAGTACAGATTTGCCCTCACCAATGCCCATGGGCCTCAACTTTTATCATCTAATACTTAGGGTCTGAGTAGAACAAGAAAGGAAAAGAGTATATTTGCTTTTTCTGCTTGAGCCAAAACTTCTGCTTTTTATTGCCCTTGGACATTAGTGCTCCTGGTTGCCTGTTCTTTGGACTAAGACTGGGACTTATACCATCAGTCCCCAGGTTCTCAGGCCTTCAAGCTCAGACTTAATTATACTCCTGGTATCCCTGATTCACCACCTTGTAGACAGCAGATCTGCAAGATTTTTTGGTATATACAAACCCTCCTTATATATATACAGTATATAATATATAGACATGTGTGTGTGCTAAGTTGCTTCAGTGGTGTCCAACTCTTTGCCACCCCATGCACTGTAGACAGACTCCTTTGTCTGGGAATCTCCAGGCAAGAATACTGGAGTGGGTTGCCATGTCCTCCTCCAGGGAATCTTCCCGACCCAGGGATCAAACCTGGGTCTTCTACATTACAAGCAGAAACTTTACTGCTGAGCCACCTGGGAAGACATCCATATATAGAATATGTATATATATGTAATACATATGTATAGACATACATGTATATGTATATGAGGAATTTAATTATATACTATCTATGTATATATATAAGGAGATTATTATAGGAACTGGCTCACGTGTATATAAACCATTGTGTATGTGCGTTAGATGCTTAGTTGTGTCTGACTCTCTGCAACCTCATGGGCTGTAGCCTGCCAGGTTTCTCTATGTTTGTATATCCTATTGGTTCTGCTTCTCTGAAGAACTCTAACTTAATCAGTCGCCAGCCAAGTTTGGCTATGTGACCAGCAGAACATAGGAAGGATAGGAATCCTTTCAAAAATCTGAACTTGTGGAATCTTTGCTGAATATTTATACAGTGAAAAGATTTAACAAGTTCAGACTTTTGAAAGGATTCATATCCTTCCTTGTGCTCTGACTTTTCAGAGTATACTCACATAAGACTTTTATTTAAAGGCAAACACAAGTGGGAAAACTACAAATAATCAAGAAATGCACAAATCTTAATTTAGCTTGATGAATTTACATATGTATACACCCTTGAGATGGCTGGATGGCATCACTGATGCAATAGACATGAACCTAGTCAAATTTTAGGATATGGTGAGGGACAGAGAGGCCTGGCGTGCTGCAGTCCATGAAGTTGTGGAGTCAGACACAACTGCGTGACTGAACAACAGCAACAACACACCCTTATTACCACCACCCAAATCAAAATTGAAAATATTTTCAAGACTCCAGAATATTTTACCTACTCCAGAGGAAACCACTATGATTTCTATCAATATAGATTAGCTTCACTTCTTTATGAACTTCATAGAAAAAGAATCACTTAACATATAGTCTTTTTTCTGTTTTCCTTCACTAAGCATACTATCACTGAAATTTATTCATGTTGTTATATGTCCTAGTAGCTCTTCTTTTTCATTTATTCCATTGAAAGAATATATTGCAAATTATTTAACCATTCTTAAGCTGATGAACACTTGGATTGTTTTCAATTGGGAATCATTAAAGATAAAAATACTCTGAATTTTTTTGTGTGAACAGGAGCACTTGCCCCTCCTGGGTATACATATATGTAGGACTGTAATTGTTGGGTCATACATCATTTAATACTATTAGAAAATATCAAGTACTTTTCTAATGCCTATGTAACATTTTGTTCTGACATCAGCAACAATTTTTAATGCTCTACGTCCTCATCAGCTCTCCTCAGCAAATCTTTTTTTTTAAATTGAAGAATAGTTAACTTGGCAAATCTTTTAATTTCAGTAAATTTGGGGAGGTTTATAGTGATATCTGGAGAAGGAAATGGCAACCCACTCCAGTGTTATTGTTTGGAGAATCCCATGGATGGAGAAGCCTGGTAGGCTGCAGTCCATGGGGTCGCACAGAGTTGGACACGACTGAAGCAACTTAGCAGCAGCAGCAGCAGCAGCATAGTGATATCTCTTTGTAATATATTTTATAAGCCTCTTCTCCTGCCTGCATAGCAGCTTCAGTTTGTGCAGTGTCTATTGTCCTGTTTTTGTGTTAAATACTTTTCTTCTGTAGTACTTAAGCTGGTCAGTCCATCCAGTGAATTTTTTATTTTAGGTACTTATATTCTTTAGTACTAGACTCTCCACTCTATTCTTTTTTATAGCTCGAGTCTCTCAATTGAAATTCCCAATTTGTTCCCTCATTATATGCATGTTTTCCTTTACTGCTATAAACATATTCATAATAGGAATATAAGAGTCACTTCACTATTTGCTAATGTGATCATCTCTCACTTTTTACTCCCTTTCTTTGATCTTTCTCATGTTAAGAATTACATTTTCCTTCCTCTAGCAAATTTTATTGTGTGTTAGACATTCTTTATTTTATGTTGTTGAATGTCTGAAGTTTTTGGCTTTCTTTAATAGAGCATTAAGTTTTAGTTTCTAGTAGGTGGTTAACTTTCATACAGATTAAATTGATCCCTTTAAGCCCCATCTTTAAGTTTTTTAGGGTAAATCTAGAACAGCCTTTACTCAAAGACTAGATAAACTCTACTCCCAAGGCCTGGATTTCATGAGTTTTCTATTAAAAGTTATAGGGTTCAATTAGGATTCCCCACACTATAACCCCAATATCTAATCTATCTAATACTCCCCAGCCCTATACTGTGTTACTTCTAGCAGTTATTTGACTTGCAACTCTTTGGTAATTGTTCTTTCCCCAATTATTCACTTTTTCTAGTGTTGGACACACCTTGTGAATGCACAGTTTAATATTCAGGCAAAGACTCATGGGAATCCCTCTGCAGATTTGTGGATTTCCTTCTCAGTATCACTTGCTATCAGTGGTAATCTCCTTTACAAATTCTAGCTTACTTAGCAGTGTCAAAATTCAAATTTTGTCTCCATAGTTCAGTGATATTGTTGTACTCAGTTAAGGCTTCTTTTTAGGGCCTCAATCTGAAAACTGCCTTGAAGCAGAAATCCAGGGTAATGGTAGGGTTCACCTTGTTAGTTCCTCTTCTCTCATGAGTTACAGACCTGTACTGTCATCTAACATCTGAAGTGAAGTGAAGTGAAAGTCTCTCAGTCGTGTCTGACTCTTTGCAACCCCATGCAACCCCAAAATACTGAATGGGTAGCCGTTCCCTTCTCCAGGGGATTTTCCCAATCCAGGGATCGAAACCAGGTCCCCATTTTAAATACATTTTGTCCAGTTTTAGAGTTGCTTATAACAGAATGGTAGTTTAATACCAGTTACTCCCATATTACAGAATCAAGAATATCTCTGTATTGAGCATCTTTTTATATGCTAACTGGTTACGTATATAACATTTTTTTGACATACCTGTTCAAGTACTTTTTTCTTCTTTTTCATATTTTTCTTACTGATTTTTAGGATTTTTATGTATTCTGGATATATAAAATTCTTTTGTCAGTTAGATGTATTGTAATCATTTCCCCCCAGTCTGTGTTTTCCCTTTTAACTTTCTTAATTGCAAATCAACTTGTACCATCAGAAAATATCAGGGTGGGTGATCAGAAGTCCAAAGCAAGTTGTCTCAAAAAACAGAGTGATTTCTCATTCAGTTTCTAGATCTTAGGCAGGTTTTAACTTATAACTCATTGACTGAAAAAAGGCTGGGTTCCTAGGAAGGAGGAACCATAGCAAATGCACAAGATAATGATTAACCCAGTTTTTCCCCAAAGGCACTTAGTGCCATTTACTCAGATAAGTATACACTAAGGAAATGGAACTAACCAAACGTTTTGAAGACTGTTAGATCACTTTACTATCAGAAGATCCAAAGCATCATCGTTTTCTTCCTACCTTCTGGTTACAGTGAGACTGTATAGTAGCCATGTGATAAATGAGGTTTTATCTAAGGATTGTCTCAATCAGTCCACTGGCATCACAGGTGTGCCTGGTGATCATTTCTGCAGTTCCATAATATTTATTTAGGATGGAAACACTTGGTAGTTGGCACATTCCCCATACTGAGTATTTGACCTGTGGATTATATCATAGTGGGTAAGGCCAAGGGAAGCATCTAAGGCTTTATCTCCTGTAACCAAGATAATAAATACTACATCAGGGGAGGAGAAGGATGGCATATGTTTGTTCCATCTCTTAGAGTGGTGCTCCCTATCACATGTCTATTGAATTCTCCAGTCTGGCTCATGAAGAAACTAGATTAACTCTAGGCTACTGAAAGATCAACCAATGAATAAAACCTGCCTACAGCTGTGTGAATTGTTATTTCACTAGAGCAGATTAATATAGCCTGAGGCACTTGCATCATTCCTATCAAAGAAGTGGATCAGAAACAGCTGGTATTCTGACAGAATAGAAAACAGTACACAGCTATAGTTTTGAAATTGCACTAGCTTAACTTTTCTGCTCTCTGTCATAAGACAGGTCTTCTCTGGTGGCTTAGTCAGTAAGGAATCCACCTGCAATGTGGAAGACCTGGGTTTGATCTCTGGATTGGGAAGATCCCCTGGAGGAGGGCATGACAACCCACTGCAGTATTCTTGCCTGGAGAATCTCCATGGACAGAAGATCCTGGCAGGCTACAGTCCACGTGGTCAGAAAGAGTCGGACATGCTGAGTGACTACGTACAGCATCATAAGATAGTCTAAAGAGATCTGGATCATCTAGACATCCTCCCAGAACGTTCCAGGTGTGGAACATGCTGCCACCAGAGTCTGTAGGACCCTATCAGGGTCTGTTAGGAAAGCACAGCATAGATCTGTCCTTTGATTTGGATAGGATGAATCAGAATGCCCCTGACCACTGTACCCCTGAAAACTTTTACTGATGTGCCAGGCCTCTAGATGTCTGCAGAGTTTATCCCTCCAGTGTCTGGGTCTCATGTGTTTTACCAGGCCATCTAAAGCTTTATCTACTTCTTGTGTATCTGACCTAGTTATCGTGGTGGCTTTAATACAGTCAGGTCTGTATGGCACACATGGCAAGATTTCTTTCACCTCAGCCTGAACCTCCTGCAGAACCTTTCCCATAGGCTGCCAGTCATCCATGAGGATGTACTTAGCACATGACATCACCTTGATCAACTATATAGACAACGTTTTGCTTGGTCATGAGGTTGAGCATGTCTAGAAACAATTAACTATAAAACGGAAGTGATACATCCAGGATTGAGCAGGAGTGGGATTAGAGGGAACAAAAAAAATGTGTATAAGCAGGTAGTGCAGACTCTCATGTTATTCAACACTGATGCACTAGCAGCCTTCTTTCAACTCATACTTAAGTATACTTAAGTATAGAGTACCTTTGCTGCTGCTGCTGCTAAATCGCTTCAGTCGTGTCCGACTCTGTGCAACCCCATAGATGGCAGCCCACCAGGCTTCCCTGTCCCTGGGATTCTCCAGACAAGAACACTGGAGTGGGTTGCCATTTCCTTCCCCAATGCATGAAAGAGAAAAGTGAAAGTGAAGTCACTCAGTCGTGTCCAACTCTTAGCGACCCCATGGACTGCAGCTTACCAAGCTCCTCCATCCATGGGATTTTCCAGGCAAGAGTACTGGAGTGGGGTGTCATTGCCTTCTCTGATAGAGTACCTTTAGTGACCAGCTAATGGAGGAAGAAAAGTCTGAGTTCTTGACAAATGAATCACTTTGGTATTTGGATGCAAGCCTACAATATACCATGACTGTCCTCAAGGATTAATCAGAGGTGACCCTGCAAGATATAGGAGAGGATGACCCTCTTGAAGGACAGTGCATGGATAGGTTATTCACTTTGTTGGACAGAGAACTTACCCAACATTAGGAGATTAACAGAAAGTGGGTCATGGACAGTGGAAATGTCATTGCTGGTTGATCACAAGTATGGAAAGAGAAAGATTGGAAATTTGAAGACGAGGAAGTCTGAGATAAAGGCATATAAATGGTTATATGGGAATGGGCACAAAAGTGGATTGATTTATTTGTCACATGTTAATGCTCACCAGAAAGTAACCACCATGGAAAGTATACTAAATGAACAAGTAAACAAAATTACTTAGGCAGGGCTGAAACTAGCATAGAGCAAGTGAGGTACCTGGGATCCAAAAACACAAGGAAACACTCACTTCCTTCTGTAACTCTGCACTGACCAGTCCTTGACTGCATGCCTTCTTAAATTTTGTGCCCCAGGCACTTCACTTAATCCCCCTAGTCAATGCATGTAAGACTTTGCCATTGTCTGCATAAATTGATTAGTCACAGTAGCTATAAATGGACTCGACAACATAGGCTCCAATTTACCAAGGCTGATCTAACCACTGCTGCTGTGTTTCTAGCCTGCTAGCCACAGAGACCAATAGTAAGGCTCTGGTATGGCATCATCCCTCAAGTCGACCAATGGGCCACTTGGTGGTGACTCTGTTGAGCTCCTTCCATCCTGGAAGAGCCAATGATTCATTTAAGCAGGGATCAGCACACATCATAGGTAGAGGTTTGCATTTTCAGCCTATAGAGCCTCAACCAACACTATTCTCTGAAGCTATATGACATGTCTAACCTGCCAGCACAGCATCTCATGAGAATAGGAATTCATTTTAGAGAAAAAGAGGTATGGAAGTGGATCCATGACAATACAATCTACTGGTTATATAACATACTGCACCACCCAGAAGCTGCTACCTGAGTGTTGGAAATGGCCTTACAGAGGCATAACTTAAGTTCTAGTTTAGAGCTGATACTCTTAATGGGATGGGACACCATCCTCCAGGTCACTGTATATACCTTAAGTCAAAGAACTTTATATGGAACGATGTCTTCCATAGAAAGAATATGATGGTTCAAGGCATAGAAGCAGGAGTTGCTCTACTTATCATCCCCTACATCATTCCCACATTCCCAGTGACTAATGGTAAGAATTTGTGCCTCTGTCCTGACAATTCTGCACTCTTTTAGGTTTACAATTCTGGTCCCTTAAGGGAGAATACTTTGGTGAGGAGGCAGAGAAAAGTTATGATTGATATCTGGGCACTTCAGACTTCTTGGGTCTGAAGGTCATCAAACAAAAAGAGGGAGTCACCATCTTGGCAAGCATGTTCGACTCTGATCATCAGCAGGAGGAAGGGCTGCTATTACACTTTGGAGGAATATTGTTGACACCTAGTAATCCATTTGGGCACACTTGGTACTTCCTTGTCTGATTTTGATGGAAAATGACAATTCTCAGGCAAACGTAGTCTGAAAAGTACACGATAGCCAGCCAAGACTGCCAGATGTGCTGAGGATAAGGGAAATTTGAAATGGGAAGTAAATGAAAAAGACAATGAGTCTTAGTTGAGACCCTTAGAGCAGCTGCAGCTGCAGGATTAATAGCCAGCACCATTGCCCTTCCTTTTCTAAGTTTTCCTGAGGAAGAGAGGCTCACCAGAATCCTGGAGGAGCTGCTTTCTGAACACGTACAAAGGAGTGGATGAACATAACATGGTGATGCACTTCCTGGTTCCCTCTTCAAGGAAGGACTTGCTCATTCAGCTACTGTGAGGACTGCTGGAAGATAGTTTAGAGTTGTCAGTCCCTTCGGGGATGGCTTCAGCTGCACAGAACTGTGTCCCAAGGATTACAGATTGAGGCAGTGGTACAAAGGGCCAGCCAATTCAGCCCAAGACAGAATAAATCTGAATGGGTGGCAAAAGCTATCTTTGGGCCAACATGACTTCATTTGCTCAATTTTGCTTCTTTCCTGTATCTGCCAAAGGAGTTGAGGAGTTGATCCCAAGGGCACTCCTTAGTAAGCCTTCCCACCACTGAAATTATCTATTTCTGATACTTATCTATTGCTTTAAATAGAAAAATCAATTAATTACAATAATTAGTTGATGTTTTTTATTGATTTCATAGAATCAATGTTAAAGTTTTGGAAGATCATTCCATCCTATTGTGAATGCTATTATAAATTCAGTTAAGACGTTCACCATTAAAGTTATTTGTTTTGTGGGGAGAAATATGAATACAAATTTTGGTAGAGCATAGAATCATTGTAGAAAATATTAATGCTCATTAAGAAACTCATAGCACAGAAATATACTTGAAATTCATTGTATTATATGCTTAACTGAGGGGTTGGCAAATTTGTATCTTGCAAAAATGCCAATAGTAAACATTTTAGACTTTGTAGGCTACATAGTTTTTACACAGCTACTCAACTCTGCTATTTAGTGCAAAAGCAGCCATAGAAAATCTATAAACAAAAGAGCATGGCTACATTCCAATAAAATTATATTTATAAAAACAGGCGGAGTTCCAGATTTGATCAGAGGGCTGTAGCTTGCCAACCTCTGTCTTAATTCATTAGTATCCAAACAAGTTCTAAAATTTTATCAATCAAAATAGAACTTTGGCTTAAAATTAAAAAATGTGTTTATATAAACCAGTAAGAGTACTGAAGCTAAAAGTTTTATTTTAATGAAACTAAAGTCTAATACAAAAAAGTATAATAGCATGCCTTATACTATTCTCTCCTTGTACAGAGTATCAACCTTATTTTATGTGTTTTAACATCTGAATAACTTTTTGCATATTAATTTGTGTCCTGCAATGGCTTCTCTAAATTCTAACTGCAGTTTGTTCCAAATCAGTTAGAAAATTTTGACCAACATGTTCACAAATGGAGTGCCAAAAAGTCCAGTGCTCTTAGTGTGTTACAATTATTGAAAACAGCCTGTGAGCAGTAAGATGGTGAAATTTATCCTTGAAAAAGAAACTGAATAAATTAACCTTTTATAGCTCAATGTGTAAGATTTAATTTTGAATTTGAAAAATTGCACTTTTCAGTATTTCAACTTGAAAGAATCTTTTGATGGAACTCCTATTTTTAATCATATAAATATATATACATATATGTGTATATATATAGCATCAAAATTAAACTGAGAAATCCTGCTATTTTACATCATATCTGTTTTGTGAAACATTCAAGAGAATTATAAAATTCAGGAGTAACAATTTAATTCTCAGGTTTTATCCTGTAAGAATATTTTTTGAAGAAAGATACTCTAAATGGAGGAAAAAACACAGCGTCTATGAAAACATCTGGGCTTAAGTATTTACACATTTAAAAAACAACAGAATTTTCTCCACTCAGTAGAATTTTTCTAAGCTTATTAGAAAATGAAGCACCAGTAGAGATTTTCCTCAATTAAAACTTTATGTTTTAAAAAGACAAGAATATCACATTAATCCAAAATGAAAATTTAAAATATAGGCACTAAATTTAAAATATAGGCATTTCATTAAAAAATGAAAATAATTATACCATACAGAAAAAAATTTTTTTTCAGAAAGTATTATTAACAGTATTAAAAAATGGGCACAGATAAGAAATTGACTAGGCTGCATGAATATGTACACAATATAATCACTGTAAAAGAAATTTTTTAAAATTTTATTTTATATTTTATGTACATTTTAAAAAATTCTTAAAGAAATTAAAAATTTTTATTTTAGAAAAAATTGAACTTTTCAAAGTAGTTTTGAATAGAAAAATTTTGCTTGGTCATGGTGTATAATTCTTTTAGCATGCTGCTGAATTCAGTTCACTGATATTTTGTTGAGGATTTCCTTTCTATGTTCATAAGGGACACTGATTCATAGTTTCTTATAGTGTCTTTGTTTGCCTGTATCAGTGATTTTAATACCCGTTTTGTGAAGTATCTGTTCAGGTCTTTGACCATTTAAAAAAAAATTGCATCTTTCCTGTTTTGCTTTGTATGAATTATTTATGCATCCTGTATACAAGTCCCTTGTCAGATATATATATTATAAATCACTGATACTAATCTGTGGTTTTTCTCTTTAGTATACGAAGTAGTGTGATCAAGGAGCAAAGTGATTATTATTTCATAGTGATTTTTGTGTGCCATTTAAAAAATTTTGACTACTCCAATGTCATAAAGATATTCTGTAGCTTTTTAAGAATCCTGATTATTTTATCTTTTACATTATCTATACTCAATTTTAAGTTAGTTTTTGTGTGTGGTGTCAAGGAAGGGGTCAATTTCTTATTTTCCTATATAAATATGCAATTAACTCCGTGTACTTTTTTGAAAAGACCATTCTTTCTCTATGATTGGTAATGGAGTCTTTGTTTTACATATGGTAACAAAGCATGTGAAAAGTTTGTTTCAGAATACTATTTTTTCCTATTAGTCAATTTATCTATTCTTCTACCAATTAGACTAAATTAATTCTTATATCAACCTCATCAAATTAATTTAGTTTAAAAATAGCCTCAATATAATGTAGAGTTAACTATTACAAATTTTTTTCCTCTTTGAGATTATCTTGGCTATTTTTAAGTCTCATATTTTCTTATATATTTTAGAATCTGTTAATTTTCACTAATTTAAAACAAAACAAAACCACACACCCCAGTTTGGATTATAATTAAAGTAGCATTGACTATAGGTCTGTTTGGAACACAATGGACATCTTAAAATGTATTAAATATTTCAATCTATGAACATAGTATACACTCCATTTATTTGTGTCTTTTTAGATTTCTCACAGAAATATAGTATTTTGGAGAAATGTTTAATTAGATCTATTCTTAGACATTTAATATTATTGTAAATGGCAATTTAAAATTTTACTTTTCCACTTGTTTACTGTGTGTATAGAAAAACTGATTCCTTAATTGTTGGGGGCCGGCGTGAGGCACTCCGCCCATGGCAAAGGTCATGAGGAAGGAGGCTCGACATACGCAAAAGCAGGATCGAGCCTCAGGAGTCCCCCTGGAAATCCTCGAGCATCTACCCCCATAACCAGAGCCTGCCTACTTTACTACTTTGTGCTCTTACCTACACCTCTGACTTTACGGGGGGCTGTCCCCCACCACCTCTTTCGGAGAAGGAGTTAACTTAGAGCTCCAGTTAATAATAATTCCTGGGCGTGATAGGAGTGTTTCAACCTACAAACTCCTCTGAAGGTTCTCTAGCCTGCCTGACAGGCTTGTCCGGCCACATGTGATTGCTCACAGCCTCCCAACTGTGAGAGGCATGACATGCTTTAAACCTTCTAAAAACAGGTTCTTTAGAAAAGTTAGAAAATTATTAGTATAAGTATAATGGGCTGATTAGAAATTGTATTGGTGAAGGGTTTTTCATTTGTTGAGCCAATGTTTACTGCTAAGTCTCCACATCCCCTGCCCTTATACACATTAATGAATATATAGAAGAAATAAGTATTAACCTTTGATATTAATCACGTTAGACCTTAGGCTAAGTAAATTCTTTCCTTAACTAAAACCCACTACACCCTCACCCTACAGGAATGTAGGTGGTGTCTGTTTTAAGAATAATCACCCCTGGAGAAATAAGTGTCCTGGTTGACTGACCACTGTCACAAGAAGAGGGTCATAAATTGTCAGCAGGCCCCCTGACCAGAAGATGATGTAACACCCTTAAGACCTCTGTATACATTTGTATGAAGCACCTGACTTTGATAAAAGTCAGGACTGCTGACCCCACGTGACTTTTGCATAACATCTCAGTGTATAAAAGTAGACCATGGAAAATAAAGAATTGGGATCAGTTTCTCGAAATACTGGTCCCCCCATGTCTCTCTCTCACTCTGGCTGAGTCTCCATCTGGAGCGTGGAACCCACCATGCTTACTAATTACGCCTGGGCTTCTAAGATCCGACCGGGGAGGCCTCAGTGTCTCCTCTCCTTCGGGAGAATGGAAGGACGCCTGTGGCCTACGTAAGTGGTGCAAGCTTCTTGTCTTGAAGTTTTATTGGTCCCCCCCATAAACCAAGCTACTCAGCCTCTTTTCTCCACTGAATTTTCCTACTGAGCTATCCTCATTCTATTACTCTTTATATCTTTGATGAATAAATAATTAAATAGGTCGCCGATGCCGTCCCCGCTTCAAATACCCTGGATCAGCCGGGGCTGGACCCCGGCATTTAATATTGACTTTGTATGAAGCAAACCTGAAAGATGATGACTGTAGTTTCTTCTTTTCCAGTCTTCACTGTTTTTCTTGCCTTTCTTTTTCTTACACTTGCTGGGACCATAAGCACAATGTTGAATGAAAATGTTACGTTAGATATTGCCTTTTTCCATACTCAGGTCAGAATTGTGCAATATTTCATCATTAAGTTTTATACTATTTTTAAATTTCTTAAAGATGAATTTTGTCAGAATAAGTATTTCCTATCTGGTCCCTATTTTTCTGAGGATTTCTATCATGATTCAAGGTAGAATTTTATCAAGTATATTTTCTGCACTTATTGTTGTGATATTTTCTGTTTTAATCAGTGAATGTGAAAAAGTATATTATGAAAAAGTACAAAACTAATTTGATAAAATATTAAGGACTCAGTCCTCCCCAGAACCAGAGCCACCACACTCCACCCAGCGGCCAGTGCCACCTGCACCCACCCACAAATGAAGGTCTTTCCCCACCAAAGCCAACATGTAAGTTCTGAAAGAGGTGACTGTTCCATCAAATGCACAGAGATTAACAGAAGCATACAAGAAACATGAAATCACTAGAAGAGCACAATAGGTTTCCAGTAACTAACCCCAAAGAAATGGAGATCTATGAATTGCCTGACACAGAACTCAAAATAATTTATTTACATAAGCTCAGTGAGCTATAAGGGAACACAGAGAGACAAGTAACAGAATCAGGAAAACCATACCGTGAACAAAATGAGAAGTTCAGTGGACAAATTCTTAAGAAAGAACCAAACAGAAATTCTAGAACTGAACATAAATAGTTCTGTAATTGCAGCACAGAACATAAATAGAAGACTTGATCAATCAGAAGAAAGAACCTGTGAGCCTGAAAATAGGTCATTTGAGATTATCAAGTCAGAGAAGGAAAAAGAATAAAAGAATGAATAAAGCCTATGTAATTTATAGAATACCATTAATTGAAACAATATTCACATTATGGGAATACCAGAAGGAAAATAGGGAGAGAAAGAGGTAGAAAACCTGTTTCAAGAAATAATGGTAAATGTAAGACCAGAAACTATAAAACTCTTAGAAGGAAACATAAGCAGAACACTGTATGACATGAATCATAGCAAGATCCTCTATGATCCACCTCCTAGAATAATGTAAATAAAACCAAAAATAAACAAGTGGGACCTAATTAAACTTAAAAACTTTTGCACAGAAAAGGAAACTATAACCAAGTGAAAAGACAAACCTCAGAATCGGAGAAAATAATGGCAAATGAAACAACTGACAAAGGGTTAATATCCAAAATATACAAGCGGCACATACAACTCGATACCAGAGAAAAGAACAACCCAATCCAAAAATGGGCAAAGAAGAGAAACATACAGATGGTTGATAAACACATGAAGGATGCTCAACATTACTCGTTATTAGAGAAATGCAAATAAAAACCACAATGAGAAATCACGTCACACCAGTCAGAATGGCCATAATCAAAAAAGCCACAAACAAGTACTGGAGAGGGTGTGGAGAAAAAGGAACCCTTTTGCACTGCTAGTGGGACTGTCTTTTGATACAGCTGATATGGAAGACAATATGAAGATTCCTTAAAAAACTAGATATAAAACCAGTATACAACCCAGAAATACCACTTCCAGGCAAATACACTGAGGCAACCAAAACTGAAAAAGACACATGTACCCTAATGTTCATTGCAGCATTATTTATGATAGCTAGGACATGGAAGCAACTTAGATGGCCACTGACAGATGAATCGATTAAGAAGCTGTGGTACATACACCTACAATGGAATACTGCTACTGTTACTGCTAAGTCACTTCAGTCGTGTCCAACTCTGTGCAACCCCATAGATGGCAGCCCACCTGGCTCCGCCATCCCTGGGACTCTCCAGGCAAAAACACTGGAGTGGGTTGCCATTTCCTTCTCCAATGCATGAAAGCGAAAAGTGAAAGTGAAGTTGCTCAGTTGTGTCCGACTCTTAGCGACCCCATGGACTGCAGCCCACCAGGCTCCTCTGTCCATGGGATTTTCCAGGCAAGAGTACTGGAGTGGGGTGCCATTGCCTTCTCCGATTATACAGAGTGAAGTAAGTCAGAAAGAGAAAAAAGATTTTCTTTTTCAGAAAAGGAAAAAAAGATTCCATTTATATAGAATCTAGAAATATGGCACCAATGAACCTATTCATAGGCCAGCAGTGGAGATGCAGATATAGAGAAAAGACTTGTGGACAAGGGCAAGAGAGAGGAAGGAGGAGATGAGATAAATGGAGAGAGGAGCCTGGAAGCATATACACTAACATATGTAAAATAGATAGCCAATGGAAATTTGCTGTATGACACAGGGAACTCAAACTAGGGCTCTGTAACAACCTAGAGGGGTGGAAGGGGTGGGAGGTGGGAGGGAGGTTCCAGAGGGAGGTTCAAGAGGCAGGGGACACATGTACACCTATGGCTAATTCATGGTGATGTATGACAGATATCAAACCAATACTGTAAAGCAATCATCAATCAATCAAAAATAAATCTCAAAAATAATTTTAAAAACATAAAAATTCACTACTCAAAAAAGAGAAATAATGCTGAAAATTTGCCAAACCTGAGGAAGGATATGTATAGTCACATACATGAATTTATAGAACTTGGGCACAAATTAAAATCAAAACTGATTTTTCTGTATCATTTTTTAGATGAGTAAATATTATTATTATTATTATCTCTGGGGTCTTTTCTGGCAATCTAAGTCTACTTTTCACACTTGTCATTTTACTAATCATACTTACACGTGAAGGAAACTTTGTTCTTCTAACTCTCTTAAGGTAGATGATTCATGATTCAGCTGCTGAACCTCACAATGAAGTCATTGTATGTTTAGGGTCTGGATTTAACAGAATCACTTTATCAAAGCCCTCCCTAATCCTTACAGGCAGAAGCTAGCCCTCTGTTCCCTTTCCTGCATCATCTTGTATGTACTTCTTTTTTGTAATTATCAATTGACTTTACTTATTTTTTTCTATCCTTCTAAATTGTGAGATCCTTAAAAACAAGTAATCTTGTCTTGTTACTACGACCTCTGTGATCATAGTCTTATCCTAGTCTGAGTCATGTACATAGGCATCCAACATGTGTTTTTTCCATGAAGGATAAGATTGAGGGATTAATAAATGAGTGAACAGTCTGCTGCACACAATTTCAAAGGCTGTAAAATCATGGGAACCTTTAAACAACTAATATCCAGTTAGAAGAGTCTCAAAAGACTGAATTTGTTACTAAAATCATATACCATCATCACAGGCAAGGACCAAACAATATAGCTTTTAACAAAGAAATAAACAATGTAAACCTCCCTTTATAGTAACTTCGTGAGTAAACATTTAGTGATCCATAAATTACACACACAGACATGCACAAACATATACACAGTGTGAAGAGAGTGAAGTCGCTCAGTTGTGTCTGACTCTTTGAGACCCCATGGACTGTACCGTACCAGGCTCCTCCATCCACGGAATTTTCCAAGCAAGAGTACTGGAGTGGGTTGCCATTTCCTTCTCCAGGGGATCTTCCCAACCCAGCAATCAAACCTGGGTCTCCCACATTGCGGGCAGACACTTTACTGTCTGAGCCACCAGGGAAGATACATGGTGTGTAAGGGATATTTGAATCCTTATTAGGGATTTCTAGGGAAACCTGACAAAGTGGGTAATTTTCCCTCTGACATGGGGTAAAGTGTGTATGAATGAGGGGTGAGATGGTGATAGAGGGGAGAAGGAGACAGAGACAGACAAAGATAGAAATAGAGACATAGACAAGACTTAGGTTTTTTCTTCTTGCACATGTGATTCTAATAAATCACTGGTTACTAAAACACTTGTTTGTGGAGAAATCTTAAAAAAAAAACACATATTTTCTATTTGCTCCAAACTAACAAAATAAACAGATGTGCAGTTTTATTATTCTAAGAGGCAGATGTTACCTTCAAAGCATCTCTCTTACTAATCATAATAGTCATTAAATTCCCATAATGATCTCCACTACTTGTACTGTTCTGGCTAAAAATGGATCATAAAATAAATATAATTTACAATGTAGGATAATAGGGTTGACTGTTCAGTTTAACAAGCATCAAATTAATGAAACGAAGGGCATGAATGTCACCTCCTCACAAACCCAGTAGAATTGCTTCTTTTGATGGTTTGAAGCTGCTGTTCCTTGTGCTGTAGTCAAATCATATCTGCATATATCAAACTCATTTATTCCTTCCAGTATTAATCTCTCACATCCTCTTGCTCTTCTTCCTCTCTCTCCATTTTCCTTTCCCTTTCTCTATCACTTATTCTCTATATAAACTAAGTACAGTTTTAGACCAAGGGCTTACAACAAAAAATACAATAGCTTTTGTTTTCAATATGCTCAGAGTCTAGCTAAAGAGAAGTATCATTACCATATAGGTTGAAATGCTACTATAGTAATATATCCAGAGAAGTAAACAAAAATTGACCTGAGGGTAGGATTAAGAATGCCTCATAAAGTGTGAGCTTTCCTGGTGGCTCAGATGGCAAAGCATCTGCCTGCAATACAGGAGACCCAGGTTCGATCCCTGGGTTGGGAAGATCTCCTGGAGAAGGAAATGGCAACCCACTCCAGCATTCCTGCCTGGAGAATCCCAGGGACAGAGGAGCTTGGTAGGCTACAGTCCATGGGGTCGCAAAGAGTCGGACATGACTGAGCGACTTCACTTCACTTCTTCACTTCACAAAGGGAATTCTTAATCTTTGTCTTAATAGAAGGGCTTTGAGGGAGTGACACTTCTCTAGATACTTCATTACTATCTTTCTATAGTATATTCAGTTAAGTTCAGTCGCTCAGTCGTGTCCGACTCTTTTCGACCCCATGAATCGCAGCACGCCAGGCCTCCCTGTCCATCACCAACTCCCGGAGTTCACCCGGACTCACATCCATCAAGTCAGTGATGCCATCCAGTCATCTCATCCTCTGTCGTCCCCTTCTCCTCCTGCCCCCAATCCCTCCCAGCATCAGAGTCTTTTCCAATGAGTCAACTCTTCACATGAGGTGGCCAAAGTACTGGAGTTTCAGCTTTAGTATCATTCTTTCCAAAGAAATCCCAGGGCTGATCTCCTTCAGAATGGACTGGTTGGATCTCCTTGCAGTCCAAGGGACTCTCAAGAGTCTTCTCCAACACCAGACTTCAAAAGCATCAATTCTTCGGCGCTCAGCCTTCTTCACAGTCCAACTCTCACATCCATACATGACCACAGGAAAAACCATAGCCTTGACTAGACGGACCTTTGTCGGCAAAGTAATGTCTCTGCTTTTCAATATGCTATCTAGGTTGGATAGAACTTTCCTTCCAAGGAGTAAGCATCTTTTAATTTCATGGCTGCAGTCACCATCTGCAGTGATTTTGGAGCCCAAAAAATAAAGTCTGACACTGTTTCCACCGTTTCCCCATCTATTTCCCATGAAGTGATGGGACCGGATGCCATGATCTTCATTTTCTGAATGTTGAGCTTTAAGCCAACTTTTTCACTCTCCACTTTCACTTTCATCAAGAGGCTTTTGAGTTCCTCTTCACTTTCTGCAATAGGGTATATTACAGGGCCCTTAAATACACCTTATACACCAAACAATCAAATGAATTAATTTTTAGTTAGAGAATATGGTAAGTGCATAATGAGCCAAAAATGACAAAGAAAACATTAAAAAAATTTGATTTTTAAAGATGATGAGGTTATAAGTAATTTTCCTGTGGGCTTTTTTTTTTAATGAAATTTATTGGTTATTTGTGGGAGCAAAATATTTTGCTTTCTTTTTTAAAAGTCTTACCTGTTTATTAATTTTCATTCTATTTTTTCTTGTAGTTGTTTATCAAAAATATTTTCCAAGTTGCTACAAAGTCTTCACGTGTTTTTTTTTTTTATAAGTGGTTGTGTACTTTGGGTTCCTTCATCACTTACCTAACCATTATTTTTTATTTATCAGTATTATGACTGAATAAGAAAAGTCATTATCAGTAGATCTCCATTTCTGGGATGGGGGGAGGAGAAGTAGTACATTTGTCCTCAATATCTGTGGGTTTCACATCAGCAAATTCAACCAATTATGGATTGAAAATAGTTGAAAAAAATTACAGAAATTTTCAGAAAGCAAAACTTGAATTTGCCATATACCAATAACTATTTACATAACATTTATCTTGTGTTTACAACTATTTACATAGTATTTACATTGATTGATAAGTAATCTAGAGATGATTTAAAATATGCAGAATGATGTGCATAGGTTGTATGTAAATACTATGCCATTTAATATAAGGGACTTGAGCATCCACAGATTTCAGAATCCCTGGGAATCCTGAATCAATCCCCTGTGAATACCAAGGGATGACTGTATGTGTACAGTTTGTTGTGGCTTCCACTTACACATGTCCAGGAAGCCATGTCTGATTTGAATCCTCTCAATTTTCTTGAGGGTCACTAAGTGCTATGAAAAGCTTTGAAAAAAAAAAAAAAGATATTATGTACCTTGAAGAATCTCCCCAACCCAAATCACATTTAGGTCAAGAGTTCTTTAATTAGGAGCAATAGTAACACCATAATAACCACTGAAATTGTAAAAATTTCATGAAGAGAAACATCAACTAAATGAGTCAAGAGACCAGAAAGGGGAGCTCTCACACCCTGTGATGAAAGCAGAGCCCAACAGGATGAAAGAAGACTCCTCTTCTTTCCTGGCAGAGACAGCCACTGAAAAGACACGGACTCTGCTTACTCTAAAGCTCCCAATTGTTTCTCTTCTGTGAAAGAGTTCTTTTTCCCTAGCTGTTTAGGGATTTGCACGTGGCTTCTGCTTCCCTGGTGGCTCAGATGGTAAAGAACTTGCCTGCAATGCAGGAGACCTTAATTCGATCCCTGGGTTGGGAGGATCCCCTGGAGAAGGAAATGGCAACCCACTCCAGTCTTCTTGCCTGGAGATTTCCATGGACAGAGGAGCCTGGTAGGCTGCTGTCTATGGGGGTCTCAAAGAGTCGGACACGACTGAGCAACTAACACACTTTCACTCCACAGTTGCAGACCCCCAAATGAAATTTTTTTGCTGATCCTAAATACACCCATTTTTTTTGCTGGAGAAATATCTGGCAGTCTATTTGTTTTAAGTCAACATTTTGATGGTCCATACAGGGATGCAGAGAAGACCCCTGATGGCTCCAGGGGTGGTGAATATATAAGTGTGGTACCCACAGTGAGCTCATTGTTGCTCATGCTTTTCTTGAAAACCCCTCAGTTTGAAGGTATGTCTTTCTCCTGGATTTGAGCTTCTGCCCTTTTTATGTTTTTAAGCTCCCCAGGTTTTAATAAGAACCTATTTTAAGGTTTCACTCTTTCTGGTTAAAGCCTTGCTCTGTATGGGACTATTCATTTGGCACTTCAGTCTAATTTGAAATCAGATTGTTCTAACTGGAACTGGTTCAGCCTTTGACCCATTCCTTTGAGAATAGGGGCTGTTTAATCAGAACCGTGCCAGTTTAGCCTTCAGTTTATTCCTCAGGAATAGTAGGGGTTCTTCTATAGAAACTGAGCTGAGAAGCTTTTGGTTTGACTCCTCCAGGACTAAGTTATTTTCTTAGAACTGCCTGATATTAGGCCTGCAGACTGGTTAAGATATTTGAAGTGTTTAAGCTGTTTGAATTGCAAGCTATTTGAGCTGTTCAGGCTATTTGAGTTGAGCTGTAAGTTGTCTGAGCTGTTTAGGCTGTTAAAAAATTATTCTTTAAATCTAGAGATAAAATTCTGAGAAATGAGATCCTAGCTATCCAAATATTTTGAGGGTACCACCTCTACAGGGACTCCAACCATTTTTTGTTTACAAACAGTTCTTTCTCATATATATTTCTGACTAAACAGGCTGACCTGATCAAAGGCAATTTGGCATATTAATGGCTATTATAGAGAACTTTTGAAATCCTCAAACTTACTTTTCTTAAAACCAAATTGGACCACCATAGCTCTAAAATTTCCAAAGCTGAATAAAATGCCTATTTTGATTGGTATTTTGAGCTTTCAATGCTATTAGAAACCTAGAATTGCCTCTCTGAAAAATAAGATTTTAAGATTAAGTGAGACAAACAGACAATTAGAGAAATAAAAAAGGGCTTCTGAAGCCTCGGGTTCCTCTTCCTTGGCTTTTTGAGTCAGGCCCAGCCTCTGTGCCATCTTACTTTTTTCTTCTATGCCGCCTATGCAGCTGTAGCCTCAGTTCCCCATCCTCATTCTCACCGAACAGCTCTTCTTCTCTGAAACTCTCCTCACTCCCTTTTCCTCTGAACTTATCAAAACCTGTCTCTTTAAAATTAAGCCTTCTGAGGATCCAGAGGCTAAACCCTTAATTTCTTATAATTCCTGAACTGAAGAAAGCAATAGTCAAAGATTGTACCAAAATAACTGAAGATTCTCATCGATTTGCTGTGGAATTTAATATAATCATTCAGACTTATCAACCTGGTTTTTCTGACTGGTATCAGCTAGTTCTTATGTGTGTGAAGGCCAGGCCCAGCACTGGATGAAAACTAACTGGAAAAATCCTGAAAGGTTTCTAGAATTAGAACTGGGAGACAAGCTCAGGATCTGCAGTTGCTAGGTGACTTCATCAAGCAGTTCCTGGGGCTTTACCAAAATCTGTTGATTGGAACAAAATTAATGCTTCAATAAAAATCTGTTAAGCCTGTTCATGACTGTTACAACTGACTTCAGATTATTTTTAAAGAAGTTTCTGGTCTTGGTCTAGATGTTAAGGTAGTTCTTAACTCTTTGTTTGTTAATGGGCTGAACCAGGACCTTTTCCTTACAGTAAAAAGGATCATAAGGGAATGGGAAACTGTGTCTACTCCAGATTTAGTCAGTCTGGCATGCCAGCTCTCTTGCTTTCTGTTAATAGATGAGTCACCTGAAAGGAAGACTGCTAAGACTCTTCATGGTCAACTCCAGTTAATAAAGACCCTTAACAAACCAAAATCTTCCTAGTTTCTGCTATTATTGCAAAGAGCCAAGGCATTGGAAAGACACTGTTACAAATTTAAGCACTTCAGGCAGCTTCAGCCCTCTAACCAGTCTTTCTAACGTCCTCATAATTCCCAGTCCTGGGGAGCTGAGGAACTATGGGGGATCTTCCTAACCCCTCCCTTGATCAGCCTGGAGAAACATTCTCTTCCAGTATGAATTGACACAGGCTGCACTCTCAGTGCTCAGTCCCATTACTATAAGGCAGTACCTGCCTTGGAGTACTAAAACAGTTTCAAGAGTGGGGATCTGTAATGAAACTCAAGGGGTTCCTGTCTCTGAACCTATTCATTTTTGTTTAGTCCATTTGAGACATGCACACCTTTTTTTCCCTTAGTTCTTTTGCCCCTATCCATTGGTAGCTCAGACAGTAAAAGCATCTGCCTACAATGCGGAAGACCTGGGTTCGATCCCTGGGTCTAGAAGATCCCCTGGAGAAGGAAATGGCAACCCACTCCAGTAGTCTTGCCTGGAAAATCCCATGGATGGAGAAGCCTGGTAGGCTATACAGTCCGTGGGGTCACAAAGAGTCGGACACGACTGAGTGACTTCACTTTCACTTTCTTTCATTTATTAAGCCAAGACTTCTTAGAGTAGAATCATGCTGGAATTTTTCCCAAAAGAGGGAAATAATTCTAGAATTTAAACAGAAGACATCAAAATAACCAACAAGGTAAATTAATGACTCTTTGACATTTTTTATTTGTTTCATTTCTGACTATACTAGAGATGATTCTGAAAACATTGATTGTTTTGTCCCTATTGAATCAGCCACCACTGTTCTTAAAGGCAAAATCTCCAACTGATATTGGTAAAATTCACAGCACAACTCCCATTACATTTCTAATAGATCCCTCAAAATCTCTTTCCAGAATTAATCAATACTTTATACATAAAGCAGACCCTAGAGGTATAAGGTCCATAAAATAAGATTACAAGGCTCAAGACCTCATTATCTTTTGTAACAGTCCCTATAATACTATTTCACCAGTCAGAAAACCTAACAGCTGAAAATAAAAGTTCGTCTAGGACCTCTGAGCAATAAACATTGTCATCCCTTGACACCCTGTACTTTCTAACCTTCATAAGTCACTAACACCCATTCCTACAGGATCCAAATTTTTTTACTGTAATTGACTTATGCAGTGCATTCTTTAATATCCAGCTGATGAAGCTAGCCAGTACTCTTTTGCTTTCACTGGGGAATGTGAACAATGCCCTGGACACTAATGCCTCAGGGTCTTACCTAGCATCATTCTTACATATCACACGTCCTGCAAGTTGGTCTGGATGATATAAAGTTCCAGAGGGGTTCTACTTTGTTGCAATATGTGGGTGATTTGCTTCTTTGCTCTTTTTCATAAGCCTCCTCACAGGAAGACAGAACCTACTTGTTCAAGCTTTTAGCCTTAAAAGGGCATGAGGTTGCCAAGGAAAAATTGCAGTTTGATCTGATTATCAGAACAAGGGCTACACTTGAGTCCAGTCAGACTTCAGGGTGTCTTAAGTTTCCCAAAACGCAAAACTAAGCACCAACTGAGAAGTTTTCTTGGGCTAGTTATTGCCAAAATGGATTTCAAATTTCTCTCTTATGGCCAAACCAACGTGTATTTTACTAAAGAGTAACATCATTGACCCAGTTTTATAGGGTGGACTAAATGGCATAGCCTTCAAAGCCTCAAAGGAGGGTTTGATGAACCCATCTGCCCTTGGACATCCCAGTTATCAGATTCCTTTTTGTATATGAAAAGGAAGAGGATGCTCTTGGGGTACTGTCTCAAAAACATGGGGACCACATTTGACCCATAGGTTATTATAGCCAGTAGCTGGACCCTGTGACATGAAGATACTCCTCCTGTCTTAGAGATATTACTGCCACTGCCCTTTCAGTCAAGGACACTGAGAAAATCATTGTGGGATCCCCTTGAGGCATTCTGCACTTCACACGGAAGTTCTGAATTCTCATTGCAAACCCTGTCTGGAACTTCACATCATCTGGAAATCTGAAAGTAAAGAGTTCCTAGAACTGAAGCAGATGACATCTGATGAGATAGACTAGAATATAAAGACCAGGCCTATTGAAAGTCTGTCACGGAACTTTTGATCAGGACATGTTTCCAATGATCACCAATATCAATGATGTTGATAACACATGGACTTTAGATAAAAAGCACCTGAGAGTTCTCTCTCCTACCCCTTCTAGTTACTTGAATATGATCTCAGCAGATTTCCAATATATGTCCCTTCCCTCTGACAGGATGCACTACACCGAGGGAAAGCTCTTTCCTATCATTTAGGGGTAAAAAGTCAATGAAACTGGAAAAACCTAGTTAATGTGATGCTTTCAGAGATAGATCTTGATCAAAAGGGAGAACTGCAACAAATTAACAAGTGAAAACCTAATTACTATACTTAATTGGAGTCTGGAGACCAGAACAGGGAGCTCTCACACCCTGTGATGATAGCTGAGTTTAATAGGAAGAAAAATAGACTCCTTTCTTGGCAACAACTCAGCCAATGAAAAGCAAGGAATATCTTATCTCATCTTCTCTTGTCTCCAAACTGTGGTTTCATTTCATTGGATTTCCTGGTTCCCAGGCATTTAGACTCAGACTGAATGGCAACGCAGACTCAGACATTGCAGATGGCAATGTAGGACTTCTCAGTCTCCTCCATTTGTGTGAGCCAATTCCTATAGGTTTTGTTTCTCAGGAGAACCTTGACTTAGAGGCTTAGAGGGAAGATAGTGATTTTGGAACAAGAATCGGGGGCTAGCAAACAAAAACTCTGGTGGGTACATGAGAGATTCTAGAAAATCTGTGTAAAATAAGTGATGGAGGTCATTTAGTAGAAATTTAGTCAAATCAGATGCAGGGAAAAAGGAGAGAGAACAGAAGGAGCCCAGAGCTCTGATGGGGCAGAAGTAAGGGCAGACAGAAGGGAAGGGAAGGAAGATGAAGGCTCTGTTGGAGCACTCTGCAAGTGCTCTTATACAAACTGGTTGCTCCAGTCACTATATGTTTGAAAGAGGTTTGTTTTTCTCTTAGTTACATAATATAGAAAATGAAAATGATAACCAATTAAAATATTATACAATCAGAGTCTCAGAACTTCTGAGTTGAGATTCATATCTAATAATACTCTGATCGGTGACCTAAGTTTTGAGCTGAGCAAAGGACTGTAGGCAGGTAAGTTAGGTGCTTTTCTCCATTTATAAAATGGCTCTACTTGCTTCACAGTAATTTACTTGGGCAAGTCTTTGACATCTCTTTTTTTTTTTTGTTGGCTCTTGGAATGGGGAGTCACTTCCTCTATAAATCTCTCCTCTGGCCTCCTCTGATGGGTATTTCTCTTATATTTTCTCATCAGAGTCCATATTTCAATTATAACAGTATTTATTATACTGTATTAGCTTATTTGTCTGTATTTCATCATCTTTTTATGGGAGCATTAGTCCTGGGGCTATCATGGTATAGTACACAAACTAGGTGGCTTAGCACAACAGAAAATTTATTATCTCATAGCTCTGGAGGCTAGAAGTTTAAATGTATTTATTTATTTACTTTTTGACCTTACCTCACAGCATGTGGGATCTCAGTTCCCCAACCAGGGATTGAAAACCTGCCCCCTGCAGTGGAAGTGTGGAGTCTTAACCACTGGACCACCAGGGAAGTCCTGAGGTTTAAAATCAAGGCATCAGCTGAGTTCTCTGAAACCTATATAGGGGTGAATCTTGCCTTGCCATTTGTAGCTTCTGACGTTTGCCAGAGACATGGACTTGTGGACACAGAGGGGGAAGAAGAGGGCAGGACGAATTGAAAGAGTAGCACTGACATATATATGCTGCTGCTGCTGCCAAGTCACTTCAGTCGTGTCCGACTCTGTGCAACCCCATAGACGGCAGCCCAACAGGCTCCCCAGTCCCTGGGATTCTCCAGGCACTGTGTGTTAAATAGATAGCTAGTGGGAAGGTTAGTCATGTATGGATGTGAGAGTTGGACCATAAAGAAAGCTGAGTACTGAAGAACTGATGCTTTCAAACTGTGGTGCTGGAGAAGACTCTTGAGAATCCTTTGGACAGCAGGGAGATCAAACCAGTCAATCCTAAAGGAAATCAGCCCTGAAAATTCATTTGAAGGATGATGCTGAAACTAAAGCTTCAATATTTTGGCCACCTGATGCGAAGACCCGACTCATTGGAAAAGACCCTGATGCTGGGAAAGACTGAGGGCAAGAGGAGAAGGGGGCAACATGATGAGATGGTTGGATGGCATCACTGACTCAGTGGACATGAGTTTGAGCAAGCTCTGGGAGATGGTGATGGACAGGGAAGCCTGGCGTGCTTCAGTTCAAGGGGTCACAAAGAACCAGACACAACTTAGGCACTGAAAAAAACAGTAGAAAGCTGGTGTATAACACAGGGAGCCCACCCCAGCACTCTGTGATTACCTGGGATGGCGATTGGGAGGGAGGCTCAAGAAGGAGGGGGCAATTATAAAAAGTGAAAGTCGCTCAGCTGTGTCCGACTCTTTGAGACCCCATGGACTATATAGTCCAGGGAATATTCCAAGCCAGAATATTGGATTGAGTAGCCTTTTCCTTCTCCAGGGGATCTTCCCAATCCAGAGATCAAACCCAGGTTTCCCACATTGCAGGTGGATTCTTTACCAGCTGAGCCACCAGGGAAGCCCAAGAATACAGGAGTGGGTAGCCTATCCCTTCTCCAGTGGATCTTCCTGACTCAGGAATCAAACTGGGGTCTCAGGTGGATTCTTTATCAGCTGAGATACCATATATAGATATAGATATCTATATCTATCTATCTATATATACATATTATGGCTGATTCACATAGTTGTACAGCAGAAACCAACACAACATTGTAAAAAAAAAAATACCCTCCAATTAAAAAATAAAATAACAAAAAAAGAAACCCTTTACATTCCATGACTTGAAGATGCATCATTCTAATCTCATCCTCTATTGCCACATGACCATCTTTTCCCTGTCTCTCTCTCCCTCCTTTTCTTATAAAAGGACACCAGTCATATTGCATTAAACACCCACCCTACTTCAGTATGACCTCATCTTCTTAATTGTTGCAATTAAGTCTGCAATGAGTCTATTTCCAAATAAGTTCACATTCTAAAGTATTGGGGGACTACACCCCCCTGTCTTGGGGGGTGGAGGAGCACAATTCAACCCATAACAGAGGACAAGGATTGTGTCTACTTCATCTTGTTTACATTTGTATGCTTAGCAGTTATCCCATTGCCAAGCATATAGAATATGTTCTATTAAAATTTTGATGCATAAATCAATGTATGAATAGGAAAATAAGTTTGTACTAAGAAATCACATTCCATTCTTGAATTAAAGAAATTCATGTAGAGAGGGTAGAAAATTCTAAGGCCCTTCAAACTTCACAGTTCTGTGATTCTTTAGTCTCAACACTGGTTTGGTTTCAGCTATTTAGAAAAGGTCTATGAATAGAAATTGCGAACCAATTACATATATGTAAATCCCAAACAGACAAGATGTATTTAAATACCAAAAAGGAAATTCTAGTACATAAAATTGTATGTCTATTATTTGATTTTTTAGGGGGTTTCAGGGGTCTTTGCCCTGGGATCTTAAGTTGACTTGTATTTAGGCTAGTTAGGAGAGGGCCAAAGAATCAATTTGAGTTGTAAGACTGACATCTTCTGGATAACACTGGAGAGTGCAGAAAGGTTGAAACAGGGAAATAAATGGAATCATTCTGGGTTTAACTGTTAAACATTGGAGAGGAAAAAAATTAATATATATATATATATATACATATATACACACATATATACATATATGTACATATATATATATATGGAAATAATAGAAAGATATTCACAGGTACACAAATGCATTTTTTTGAGAGAGAGACAGTGAGCATATAGCTCATAATATAGATTTTGTGGAGTTCACCAGAATTGATTTTGGTCTTAAAGAAGAAAGTGAGGGAAAAATATTACACAAATGAAGAGACTATTCAGGGGCCGAGCATGAGGAAATAGATTGAACACAAATATTCCTGATGAAAAACTAATGCTCTGGAGCTCTTATAGGAGATGTGGGAAAACTATGAGAGTCTCTTTGTCAATTGGACTCGTTTTGCTGTGGTCCCGAGGCAGAGCTGTGGTTGGATATGAGAGGTCTTACTAGGAGTTCCCATTTGTATTTTCTACCATGTATGACTGGATCCCTTGCCCTGATTTCAGGAATACCATTGGGATCATTAGTCTTTCCTTTTTGAGACATGTGTGTCCTTTCTTACCGTCTAACTTATTCCCCAGTTTGTTCTTCTCCATCTCTCCACACTGTTTCATTTTTTCTTTCATGATGCTGCAGTGCAGAGTGCATTTCAGAGCACAGAGGTGTCCTGAGTGTCCCTGATAACTTGGTGCTAGCCGCATCATTCCTTGTTTCTTTTGATTCTGAAAGGAGGACAGGAAGAGAGAGAGCGCATATGGAACTCATCAGTCATTTAAACTATTGAGAATTGTTCATAGGTTGGGGGTGAGAGATGGAGGGGTTACAAAGTTATCAGCATGATGGACTGGGTTTATATCCTTGGAGCAGTGGAGATGGATTCAAGTGAAGAACTGGAAAGAATTAACAATTAATTATCTAGTCATTATTATGGTAAGTACTTCTAAGGACATACAGGGCACTAGAAAAGTATATAATAGGAAGTTCTGACCTAATTTAAATGGAAAGAAATATTTTCTAGACATAGAACATTTAAGCTGATATAAAATGAGTAAGTGTACTTTAGCTAAAGGAAAGGCAGCATTAAAAACAGAGACAAAAGCATGTATTAAAGCACTTATACAAGAATAGCAAACAACAAGAATCCTCTTATAGCTCTGTGTGCCAGTCACAAATTGATAATTTCATATATATTACGTGATCCTCATAACAACAAAAGTGTCAAGTGGGTACATTATTACATCCATATTATAGATGAGAAACTGAGTACTTTGTCTAAGATCACAGAGCTAGTAAATGGCCAATTGAGAACTGAACATAGACAGTCCAGCTCAAGAATCTGGATGTATAAAGAATGGAGAAAGGTTGCAGTGGCTGAACTTGAAGAAGGAGAAGTAAGAAGGGACTGGGTCCTGTTGGGCCTTATGGCTATGTTAAAAGAGTTTGGCTTTTATTCTAATAGTGATTGAACACTATTGACAGATAACTAAGTGGGGATGTAGTGAGGTGGGTCTTGCTTTTTTCTAAGGTCAGTCTGGCTGCATTATGGACAGAGAACTTGACTGGCTCCCTCTGAGATTAGCAGGAGAAAAATACCTTTCCTAATTGTCTCCATGTTTGTTATACTCTGCAAAAATAGCATTGTTATTTAACAGTCAACACTATAGCATAAGAGAATAAAGTGTTTGCACATATTGCTGACACAGGAAAGGTTATATAGTGTTTTTTGTTGCAGGGCTGCACCCCACAGGCCTACAAGGCCTGTACTTGCCTAGCTTCAAGACTGGAGTTAGCTACAGAGACATCAGTGATTTAATGGGTGGGGGCGCTTACGTGTCTGAAGCAATGTCCTGGAGCAACACCCCACTGTGTGCAGCAGAGGGCAAGCAAGACATGGCGGCCATCTTCTTTCTCTCCAGAGATTGCGGGTTAGAGGAGGAATTGACATCAGGTGGGCTCATTAGCTACCAGCGAAACCACCAGAGGGGCATGCTCCTCCCCGCCCCTTTGATGAGAACAATTATCAGCTGGGGCCTGGGGGCAAATGCTTAGGAAAGTTAGCCAGGAGCATAGGGTGTAGGTGAAGCAGGCACTGGTCCGGCCCAACATGTACAGATAACGAGACAGCCATGTTGGGTGGCCTGACTATACATTTGTGCAAAAGATATTGAATATTAGATACGAAAGAAATGGAAAAAAATATGTCATCTGCATGCCCATGCATACAATGCATGTGTGCTAAGTCCCTTCAGACGTGTCCAATTCTTTGTGACTCTACAGACTGTATGTAGCCTGCCAGGCTCCTCTGTTCATGAATTCTCCAGGGAGGAATACTGGAGTGGGTTGCCATGCCCTCCTCCATGGTATCTTCCCGACCCAGGGATTGAACCTGTGTCCTTTGTGTCTCCTACATTGGCAGGCATGGTTTTTACCACTAGTGCCACCTGGGTTGCCCTCAGAACACAATATTGACACTTATAAGGTAATAACACATGATAGGGTCACACTTTGTTGTTGCTGTTCGGCTGCAGTTCAGCATCAGTCCTTCCAGTGAAAATTCAGGATTGATTTCCTTTAGGATTGACTGGTTTGATCTCTTTGTAGTCCAAGGGACTCTCAAGAGTCTTCTCCAACACTGCAATTTGGAACGTAAGTTCTTTGGCACTCAGCCTTCTTTGTGGTCCAACTCTTACATCCCTACATGACTACTGGAGAAACCATAGCTTTGACTAGATGGACCTTTGTCAGCAAAGTGATGTCCCTGCTTTTTAAGACATTGTCTAGGTTTGTCATAGCTTTCTTTCCAAGGAGCAAGTGTCTTTTAATTTCATGGCTGCCAGTCATCGTCCGCAGTGATTTTGGAGCCCAAGAAAATAAAATCTGTCACTGCTTCTACTTTTCCCCCTTCTATTTGCCATGAAGTGATGGACTGGATGCCATGATCTTAGTTTTTTTAATGTTGAGTTTCAAGCCAGCTTTTTCATTCTCCTTTCACCCTCATCAAGAGGCTCTTCAGTTCCTCTTCACTTTCTGCCATTAGAGTGGTATCATATCTGAGGTTGTTGATATTTCTCCCAGCAATCTTGATTTTCCAGTTTGTGATTCATCCAACCTGGCATTTCGCATGATGTACTCTGCATAGAAGATAAACACATATGCTGTTTATAGTGTCAGCAAGGTGACACTATACAGCCTTGTCATACTCCTTTCTCAGTTTTGAACCAGTCCATTGTTCCTTGTCTGGTTCTAGCTGTTGCTTTTTGACCTGCATACAAGTTTCTTAGGGGACAGGTAAAGTGGTCTCGTATTTCCGTCTCTTGAAGAATTTTCCAGTTTGTTATGATCCACACAGTCAAAGGCTTTAGCATAGTCAATGAAGCAGAAGTAGATTTTTTTTTCTGGAATCTCCTTGTTTTCTCTATATCCAAAGAATGTTGGCAATTTGATCTTTGATTCCTCTACCTTTTCTAAACCTAGCTTGTACATCTGGACATTCTTGTTCACGGACTACTGAAGCCTAACTTGAAGGATTTTGAGCATAACTTTATCAGCATACGAAATGAGCGTAATTGTGTGGTAGTTTGAACATTTTTGGCTTTGCCATTTTTTGGGATTGGAGTTAAAATTGACCTTTTCTACTCCTATGGCTGCTGCTGAGTTTTCCAAGTTTACTAACACACTACACAATACATAAAAGAAAAAATTTATTTGTGATTGTAGATAGTTTCCTGATAATTCCTCTATGCAAATGTAAGGCAAACAACTTGAGATATGATTCGCAAGGAAAGATGGATGTCTCATATCCAAGGATTCAATGAACTTGATGATTTTGAACTTCATTTCCTCAATCTTGGAAGTTGATTGAATGTTACAAGTAACACTAGCCCACATACAAAGCTTTTTAAAAAAGTTTAGAAGCAGTAGAATCTCTATAACAGTTCTTCAACTATCACTTAATTGAAGGTTTGGTTATGCACAGTTATCCTAGCAGAAACACAAACTTCTTAAAAGTAGGTACCATGTCATATAACTTCTTTTCCATACTATCTGATTTAATACTTTGCCCTTGTACCTGAAAAAAAAAAAAAAGTGTAAATGAATGAATGAGTGGTGAATTAACAAATGAATAAAGAATGTTGTCAAGTGATTGAAGCTACACTTTATTTTCTTTAGGTATGCTCATAGATTTCTATGGATATTCAGCAAACATAGCTTGAGGCTTGTTAGTCATCAGTTCACAGTGAATGCAAATCCCTGCTATATTTATAATCTGTTTCACAGAGGCCTAGAGAAGGTAAAAATACAAAACTCACTTTCTGCAGAAAGAGGTCTGAATGCTGTAGTACATAAAAGATGTGCAGGAATAGAGTTTGCTGAGTATTGAAAATCAGTAGGTAATTTCTAACAGGCATTTCCAAAATTTTTTGAAAGTTGGATTTCATTTGTCAAACATTTTATTAAGGTTAAATTTAGTCAAGAGGAACCCACTGTGTATAGCTGGAAGACCAATGAAAACCAAGAGGATTACAGACCTGGCATCTTATAAGTAGCCCTAATACCCAATCAAGTATCTTTAAAAGGATATATCCAGCGGCCTTAAGTTTCTTTTTGAAAATATCATTATGGAAAAACTTCTCTTTTATAATTATTTTGATAAAAAAACATATGTTTATTCTTCAGTGTTAAAAAAAATGAGCTGCTGCATTTTGTGTTTGTTTCTTCTTTATTTTTCTTTTCTGCTTCACAAATGGGAAGGTTTTCATTTTTTTAAATCATAGCTGTACAGATTTTTCAGCTTAAATTTTCTTGTAGCATCTAGAATGAAATCTCATAAACAAGGTCACATATCACTAATAAAAAATGAGGATTATTTTGCTTACTGCTCAGAAGGCCATAGTCTATAATTCTCTACATGAAATTCATTTAAAAAGTAACCCAGTAGTAGAAAAGTTCAGGAGGGGGTCAGGGGTGTGTCCAGTGAAGAGAGGAAGTGACAGGTGTTGCCATGACTACACTCCACATGGACATATTTCTGGCCCTCCTTGTGCAGATTATGCAGTGATCTGGAACAACCCAAACTCTTAGCATAGGAATTCTCCACTTCCTGGAAACATGGAACTACACTTGCCACCAACCACCTGCTCCCATGTTAAATAAAATGAAAAGAAGTTGTGTGCTGTTAAGAGAGGAGAGAGCTGCTGATATGGCTTTTACAAATATCAAATGTTTTTGTTTTTTGCTTTGTAGTCAGTGATGGTTAAATTTATGTGTCAAATTTGTTGCAGGAAGGGGAACCCATTCCAGGGCCCAAAACTGGGCTCCTGTCTAACACTCAGAAATGAATTGTCCGAGGAGACACATCTGCTGACAAAGCAAGAGATTTTATTGGGAAAGGGCACCCGGGTGGAGAGTAGTAGGGTAAGAGAACCCGGGAGAACAGCTCTGCCCTGTGGCTCGGAGTCTCGGGTTTTATGGTGATGGGGTTAGTTTCTGGGTGATCTTTGACCAATCATTCTAATTCAAAGTCTTTCCTGGTGGCCACGCGTCACTCAGCCAAGATGGATGCTAACAAGAGGGATTCTGGGAAGTGGACGGACACGCAGTGTCTCCTTTTGACCTTTCCCAAACTCTGATAATCATGGCTCTAGGTGAGTGATCACACCTAGAGCCAGGCATCCTGGAATGTGAAGTCAAGTGGGCTTAGGAAACATCACTATGAACAAAGCTAGTGAAGGTGATGGAATTCCAGTTGAGCTATTTCAAATCCTAAAAGATGATGCTGTGAAAGTGCTTCACTCAATATAGCAGCAAATTTGGAAAACTCAGCAGTGGCCACAGGACTGGAAAAGGTTAGTTTTCATTCCAACCCCAAAGAAAGGCAATGCCAAAGAATGCTCATACTACCACACAATTGCACCCATCTCACAAGCTAGTAAAGTAACGCTCAAAATTGTCCAAGTGAGGCTTAAACAATATATCAAGAGTGAACTTTCAGATGTTCAAGCTGGATTTAGAAAAGGCAGAGGAACCAGAGATCAAATTGCCAACATCTGCTGGGTCATCAAAAAAGCAAGACAGTTCCAGAAAAACATCTATTTCTGCTTTATTGACTATGCCAAAATCTTTGACTGTGTGCATCACAATAAACTGTGGAAAATTATTTAAGAGATGGCAATACCAGACCACCTTACCTGACTCCAGAGAAATCTGTATGCAGGTCAAGAAGCAACAGTTAGAACCAGACATTAAACAACAGACTGGGGGGAGGAGCCAAGATGGCGGAGGAGTAGGACAGGGAGAACACTTTCTCCCCCACAAATTCATCAAAAGAGCATTTAAACGTCGAGTAAATTCCACAAAACAACTTCTGAATGCCGGCAGAGGACATCAGGCACCCAGAAAAGCAGCCCAACTCTTCGAAAGGAGGTAGGAAAAAATATAAAAGACAAAAAAAGAGACAAAAGAGGGAGGGACGGAGTTCCGTCCCGGGAAGGGAGTCTTAAAAAGAGAGAAGTTTCCAAACACCAGGAAACCCTCTCACTGCCGAATCTGTGCCGAGCTTTGGAAGCACAGAGGGCCACATAAAAGGGAGGGGAAAAAAAAAAATAATAAACAATTAAAAATCGCGGATTGTGAGCCCTACGGTAACCCCCCCAGCGGAGAAGCGGCGCAGACGCCTGCACACGGCATTAGCAAGTGGGGGCTGGGCAGGGAAGCGCGGCGCGGGCTGTGTCCCTTAGAGTAAGAATCGGGCCGAATGTCCTGAGCGCTATCTGAGCGAAATAATTTGGGCTAGCAAACCAGACTGTGGGATATCTACCACGCGAAAAGCCAGCCCTAACCTAAGACACCGCCAGGCCCGCGCACAGAACAAAGGACTGAACAGAGATAGCCGGCTGCAGACCTTCCCCCTCCGGTGACAGGCAGCCAGAGCCGGAAGGGGGCAATCGCAGCCCCAGAGAGACACTATCTATAAAACTGTAAGCAGGCTTCTTTGCTAACTAAAACTTCTTGGGGGTCTGGACAGTCAACATCTGCCTGAGAAGGTGCGCCGGTTTTACACCCAGATAACCGAGTGGCGGGGAGGCGATAAGTCGCAGCATTGGCGCCCGCCAAACACCTCATCACCTGAGCTGCTCGACCTGGGAAGAACACAAAACGCAGGCCCAACCGAGTCTGCGCCTCTGAGGACTACCCGAGTGCCTGAACCTGAGCGGCTTGGACCTGGGAGCTCAGTCCAGGGCCGGCCTCTGATTGTTCCCGGCGGAACAACCTAGAGCCCAAGCAGTGTGGGCAGGGAGGTTACACGCGCCGTGAGCGGGGGCAGACCCAGTGTGGCCGAGGCACTTCGAGCGCACGCCAGTGTTATCTGTTTGCAGCATCCCTCCCTCCCTCCCCACAGCGCGGCTGAACAAGTGAGCCTAAATTAAAAAAAAAAAAAAAAATAGGGTCCTCCACCGTCCCCTTTGTGTCAGGGCGGGAACCAGACACTGAAGAGACCAGCAAACAGAAGAAGCTATAACAGAGGGAAACGCCTTGGAAGCTACAGGCCATAGATTAAAACCCTGTGGTTACTACGGATTACATAGGAAGGGGCCTATAGATCTTGAGAAATATAAGTCGGACTAAGGAACTGCCAAAAATGAACTGAACCCACAATACTCACAACAAAACCAGAGAAAGACCTAGATATATTTTTACTATTTTTACGATCAATCTTTCTTTCTTTCTTTTTTTTTAATTAAAAAAAATTTTTTAAGTCCTCTATTATCCTTTAATTTTCACTTTTATAACTATTACTTTGCAAAAAAAAAAAAAAAAAAGACCCTATTTTTTTTTTTTTTTTCTTCTTCAGCAAACTTCATATACATATTTTATAATTTTTTGACCGTGGTTTTTTTTTTTTTTTTCTTTTTCTTCTTTTCTTTAACATTGCATTTTTGAAATTCCAAACTCTACTCTAGATTTTTAATTTTAGCCTTTTGATATATGTTATCAATTTTGTACCTATAGTTTTTTTCATAATTGCTGTGACTTTTTTTTTCCTCTGTTTCTTTCTCTTCTTCTTTTATATAACATCGTATATCTGCAATTCCAAACTCTACTCAAGATTTTTAATTTAAGCTTTTTGGTATTTGATATCAATTTTGTACCTGTATTTTCTTTATAATTTTTGCGACATTGTTTTTGTTGGTTTGTTTGTTTTCTCTCTTTATTTTTCTTCTTCTTCTTCTTCTTTTTTTTTTTTTTTTTTTTAAACGTTGTATTTTTGAAATTCCAAAATCTACTCTAGATCTTTAATTTTTGCTGTTTGGTATTAGTTATCAATTTTGTACCTGTAGTTTCTTTATTACTTTCACGACCTTGTTTGTTTTTCTTTGTTCGTTTTTTCTCTCTTTCTTTTCCTTCTCCTTTTCATTAACATCGCATTTTTGAAATTCCAAACTCTACTCTAGATTTCTAATTTTTGTTTTTATGTATTTGTTACCAATTTTGTACCTTTAAGAACCCAATCTTCAGTACCCATTTTTCACTAGTGTACGAGATTACTGGCTTGGCTGCTCTCTCTCCCTTTGGACTCTCCATTTTCTCCACCAAGTCACCTGTATCTCCTCCCTAACCCCTCTCTACTCTACCCAACTCTGTGAATTTCTGTGTGTTCCAGACGGTGGAGAACACTTAAGGAACTGATTACTGGCTGGATCTGTCTCCTGCCTTTTCATTTCCCCCTTTTATCCTTCTGGCCACCTCTGTCTCCTGCCTCCTTCTTCTCTTCCCTGTATAACTCCGTGAACATCTCTGAGTGGTCCAGTTGTGGAGTGCACATAAGGAAGTGACTACTGGCTAGCCCACTCTCTCCACTATTGACTCCACCTCATCTCATTTGGGTCACCTCTAACTCCCTCCTCCCTCTTCTCTTCTCCATGTAATGCTGTGAACCTCTCTGAGTGACCCTCACAGTAGAGAAACTTTTCATCTTTAACGTAGATGTTTTATCAGTGGTGCTGTATAGAAGGAGAAGTTTTGAAACTACTGTAAAATTAAGACCGATAACTGGAAGTAGGAGGCTTAAGTCCAATCCCTGACTCCAGGGAACTCCTGACTCCAAGGAACATTAATTGACAGGAGCTCATCAAACGCCTCCATACCGACACTGAAACCAAGCACCACACAAGGGCCAACAAGTTCCAGGGAAAAACATAACAAGCAAATTCTCCAGCAACAAAGGAACACAGCCCTGAGCTTCAAGATACAGGCTGCCCAAAGTCACCCCAAAACCATAGACATCTCATAACTCATTAATGGACATTTCATTACACTCCAGAGAGAAGAAATACAGCTCCATCCACCAGAACATCAACACAAGCTTCCCTAACCAGGAAACCTTGACAAGCCACCTGTACAAACCCACACACAGCGAGGAAACGCCACAATAAAGAGAACTCCACAAACTGCCAGAATACAGAAAGGACACCCCAAACTCAGCAATTTAAACAAGATGAAGAGACAGAGGAATAGCCAGCAGATAAAGGAACAGGATAAATGCCCACCAAACCAAACAAAAGAGGAAGAGATAGGGAATCTACCTGATAAAGAATTCCGAATAATGATAGTGAAATTGATCCAAAATCTTGAAATTAAAATGGAATCACAGATAAATAGCCTGGAGGCAAGGATTGAGAAGATGCAAGAAAGGTTTAACAAGGACTTAGAAGAAATAAAAAAGAGTCAATATATAATGAATAATGCAATAAGTGAAATTAAAAACACTCTGGAGGCAACAAATAGTAGAATAACAGAGGCAGAAGATAGGATTAGTGAATTAGAAGATAGAATGGTAGAAATAAATGAATCAGAGAGGATAAAAGAAAAACGAATTAAAAGAAATGAGGACAATCTCAGAGACCTCCAGGACAATATTAAACGCTACAACATTCGAATCATAGGGGTCCCAGAAGAAGAAGACAAAAAGAAAGACCATGAGAAAATACTTGAGGAGATAATAGTTGAAAACTTCCCTAAAATGGGGAAGGAAATAATCACCCAAGTCCAAGAAACCCAGAGAGTCCCAAACAGGATAAACCCAAGGCGAAACACCCCAAGACACATAGTAATCAAATTAACAAAGATCAAACACAAAGAACAAATATTAAAAGCAGCAAGGGAAAAACAACAAATAACACACAAGGGAATTCCCATAAGGATAACAGCTGATCTTTCAATAGAAACTCTTCAAGCCAGGAGGGAATGGCAAGACATACTTAAAATGATGAAAGAAAATAACCTACAGCCCAGATTATTGTACCCAGCAAGGATCTCATTCAAGTATGAAGGAGAAATCAAAAGCTTTTCAGACAAGCAAAAGCTGAGAGAATTCTGCACCACCAAACCAGGTCTCCAACAAATACTAAAGGATATTCTCTAGACAGGAAACACAAAAATTGTGTATAAATTCGAACCCAAAACAATAAAGTAAATGGCAACGGGATCATACTTATCAGTAATTACCTTAAATGTAAATGGGTTGAATGCCCCAACCAAAAGACAAAGACTGGCTGAATGGATACAAAAACAAGACCCCTGCATATGTTGTCTACAAGAGACCCACCTCAAAACAGGGGACACATACAGACTGAAAGTGAAGGGCTGGAAAAAGATTTTCCATGCGAATAGGGACCAAAAGAAAGCAGGAGTAGCAATACTCATATCAGATAAAATAGACTTTAAAACAAAGACTGTGAAAAGAGACAAAGATGGTCACTACATAATGATCAAAGGATCAATCCAAGAAGAAGATATAACAATTATAAATATATATGCACCCAACACGGGAGCACCGCAATATGTAAGACAAATGCTAACAAGTATGAAAGAAGAAATTAACAATAACACAATAATAGTGGGAGACTTTAATACCCCACTCACACCTATGGATAGATCAACTAAACAGAAAATTAACAAGGAAACACAAACTTTAAACGATACAATAGACCAGTTAGACCTAATTGATATCTATAGGACATTTCATCCCAAAACAATGAATTTCACCTTCTTCTCAAGCGCACATGGAACCTTCTCCAGGATAGATCACATCCTGGGCCATAAAGCTAGCCTTGGTAAATTCAAAAAAATAGAAATCATTCCAAGCATCTTTTCTGACCACAATGCAGTAAGATTAGATCTCAATTACAGGAGAAAAACTATTAAAAAATCCAACATATGGAGGCTGAACAACACGCTGCTGAATAACCAACAAATCACAGAAGAAATCAAAAAAGAAATCAAAATTTGCATAGAAACGAATGAAAATGAAAACACAACAACCCAAAACCTGTGGGACACGGTAAAAGCAGTCCTAAGGGGAAAGTTCATAGCAATACAGGCACACCTCAAGAAACAAGAAAAAAGTCAAATAAATGACCTAACTCTACACCTAAAGCAACTAGAAAAGGAAGAAATGAAGAACCCCAGGGTTAGTAGAAGGAAAGAAATCTTAAAAATTAGAGCAGAAATAAATGCAAAAGAAACAAAAGAGACCATAGCAAAAATCAACAAAACCAAAAGCTGGTTCTTTGAAAGGATAAATAAAATTGACAAACCATTAGCCAGACTCATCAAGAAACAAAGGGAGAAAAATCAAATCAATAAAATTAGAAATGAAAATGGAGAGATCACAACAGACAACACAGAAATACAAAGGATCATAAGAGACTACTATCAACAATTATATGCCAATAAAATGGACAACGAGGAAGAAATGGACAAATTCTTAGAAAAGTACAACTTTCCAAAACTCGATCAGGAAGAAATAGAAAAGCTTAACAGACCCATCACAAGCACGGAGATTGAAACTGTAATCAAAAATCTTCCAGCAAACAAAAGCCCAGGTCCAGATGGCTTCACAGCTGAATTCTACCAAAAATTTAGAGAAGAGCTAACACCTATCCTGCTCAAACTCTTCCAGAAAATTGCAGAGGATGGTAAACTTCCAAACTCATTCTATGAGGCCACCATCACCCTAATACCAAAACCTGACAAAGATCCCACAAAAAAGAAAACTACAGGCCAATATCACTGATGAACATAGATGCAAAAATCCTTAACAAAATTCTAGCAATCAGAATCCAACAACACATTAAAAAGATCATACACCATGACCAAGTGGGCTTTATCCCAGGGATGCAAGGATTCTTCAATATCCGCAAATCAATCAATGTAATACACCACATTAACAAATTGAAAAATAAAAACCATATGATTATCTCAATAGATGCAGAGAAAGCCTTTGACAAAATTCAACATCCATTTATGATAAAAACTCTCCAGAAAGCAGGAATAGAAGGAACATACCTCAACATAATCAAAGCTATATATGACAAACCCACAGCAAACATTATCCTCAATGGTGAAAAATTGAAAGCATTTCCTCTGAAGTCAGGAACAAGACAAGGGTGCCCACTTTCACCATTACTATTCAACATAGTTTTGGAAGTTTTGGCCACAGCAATCAGAGCAGAAAAAGAAATAAAAGGAATCCAAATTGGAAAAGAAGAAGTAAAGCTCTCACTGTTTGCAGATGACATGATCCTCTACATAGAAAACCCTAAAGACTCCACCAGAAAATTACTAGAACTAATCAATGACTATAGTAAAGTTGCAGGATATAAAATCAACACACAGAAATCCCTTGCATTCCTATACACTAATAATGAGAAAACAGAAAGAGAAATTAAGGAAACAATTCCATTCACCATTGCAACGGAAAGAATAAAATACTTAGGAATATATCTACCTAAAGAAACTAAAGACCTATATATAGAAAACTATAAAACACTGGTGAAAGAAATCAAAGAGGACACTAACAGATGGAGAAATATACCATGTTCATGGATTGGAAGAATCAATGTAGTGAAAATGAGTATACTACCCAAAGCAATCTATAGATTCAATGCAATCCCTATCAAGCTACCAACAGCATTCTTCACAGAGCTAGAACAAATAATTTCACAATTTGTATGGAAAAACAAAAAACCTCGAATAGCCAAAGCGATCTTGAGAAAGAAGAATGGAACGGGAGGAATCAACCTACCTGACTTCAGGCTCTACTACAAAGCCACAGTTATCAAGACAGTATGGTACTGGCACAAAGACAGAAATATAGATCAATGGAACAAAATAGAAAGCCCAGAGATAAATCCACGCACATATGGACACCTTATCTTCGACAAAGGAGGCAAGAATATACAATGGATTAAAGACAATCTCTTTAACAAGTGGTGCTGGGAACTCTGGTCAACCACTTGTAAAAGAATGAAACTAGAACACTTTCTAACACCATACACAAAAATAAACTCAAAATGGATTAAAGATCTAAACATAAGACCAGAAACTATAAAACTCCTAGAGGAGAACATAGGCAAAACACTCTCTGACATACATCACAGCAGGATCCTCTATGACCCACCTCCCAGAATATTGGAAATAAAAGCAAAAATAAACAAATGGGACCTAATTAACCTTAAAAGCTTCTGCACATCAAAGGAAACTATTAGCAAGGTGAAAAGACAGCCTTCAGAATGGGAGAAGATAATAGCAAATGAAGCAACTGACAAACAACTAATCTCGAGAATATACAAGCAACTCCTACAGCTCAACTCCAGAAAAATAAATGACCCAATCAAAAAATGGGCCAAAGAACTAAATAGACATTTCTCCAAAGAAGACATACAGATGGCTGACAAACACATGAAAAGATGCTCAACATCACTCATTATCAGAGAAATGCAAATCAAAACCACTATGAGGTACCATTTCACACCAGTCAGAATGGCTGCAATCCAAAAGTCTACAAGTAATAAATGCTGGAGAGGGTGTGGAGAAAAGGGAACCCTCTTACACTGTTGGTGGGAATGCAAACTAGTACAGCCACTATGGAGAACAGTGTGGAGATTCCTTAAAAAACTGGAAATAGACATACCTTATGATCCAGCAATCCCACTGCTGGGCATACACACTGAGAAAACCAGAAGGGAAAGAGACACGAGTACCCCAATGTTCATCGCAGCACTGTTTATAATAGCCAGGACATGGAAGCAACCTAGATGTCCATCAGCAGATGAATGGATAAGCAAGCTGTGGTACATATACACAATGGAGTATTATTCAGCCATTAAAAAGAATACATTTGAATCAGTTCTAATGAGGTGGATGAAACTGGAGCCTATTATACAGAGTGAAGTAAGCCAGAAAGAAAAACACCAATACAGTATACTAACGCATATATATGGAATTTAGAAAGATGGTAACAATAACCCTGTGTACGAGACAGCAAAAGAGACACTGATGTATAGAACAGTCTTATGGACTCTGTGGGAGAGGGAGAGGGTGGGAAGATTTGGGAGAATGGCATTGAAACATGTAAAATATCATGTATGAAATGAGTTGCCAGTCCAGGTCCGATGCACGATACTGGATGCTTGGGGCTGGTGCACTGGGACGACCCAGAGGGATGGAATGGGGAGGGAGGAGGGAGGAGGGTTCAGGATGGGGAACACATGTAAACCTGTGGCGGATTCATTTTGATATTTGGCAAATCTAATACAGTTATGTAAAGTTTAAAAATAAAATAAAATTTAAAAAAAAAAAAAAAACAAAAAAAAAAAACAACAGACTGGTTCCAAATTGGGAAAGGAGTACGTCAAGGCTGTATATTATCACCCTGCTTGCTTAACTTATATGAAGAGTCCAGTTCAACTGAGTTCAGTTCAGTTGTTCAGTCATGTCTGACTCTTTGTAACCCCATGGACTGGAGAACGCCAGGCCTCCCTGTCCATCACCAACTCCTGGAGTCTACTCAAACTCATGTCCATTGAGTAGGTGATGCCATCCAACCATCTCATCCTCTTGTCATCCCCATCTTATTCCACCTTCAATCTTTCCCAGCATCGAGGTCTTTTCCAATGAGTCAGTTCTTCATATCAGGTGGCCAAAGTACTGGAGTTTCAGCTTCAGCATCAGTCCTTTTAATGAATATTCAGGGCTGATTTCCTCTAGGATGGAATGGTTGGATCTCCTTGCTGTCCAAGGGACCCTCGAGAGTCTTCTCCAGCACCACAGTTCAAAAGCATCAATTCTTCAGTGCTCAGCTTTCTTTATAGTCCAACTCTCACATCCATACATGACTACAGCAAAAACCATAGCCTTGACTGGACAGACCTTTGTTGGCAAAGTAATGTCTCTGCTTTTTAATATACTGCCTAGGTTGGTCATAACTTTTCTTCCAAGGAGCAAGCATCTTTTAATTTCATGGCTGCAGTCATCATCTGCAGTGATTTTGGAGCCCCCCAAAATGCTTAGTTTTCTGAATGTTGAGCTTTAAGTCAACTTTTTCGCTCTCCTCTTTCACTTTCATCAAGAGGCTCTTTAGTTCTTCTTTGCTTTCTGCTGTAAGAGTTGTGTCATCTGCATATCTGTGGTTATTGATATTTCTCCTGGCAATCTTGATTCCAGCTTGTGCTTCCTCCAGCCCAACGTTTCTCATTATGTACTCTGCATATAAGTTAAATAAGCAGGGTGACAATATACACCTTGATGTGCTCCTTTTCCTATTTGGAACCAGTCTGTTGTTCCATGTCCAGTTCTAACTGTTGCTTCCTGACCTGCATACAGGTTTCTCAAGAGGCAGGTTAGGTGGTCTGGTATTCCCATCTCTTTCAGAATTTTCCACAGTTTGTGGTGACCCACACAGTCAAAGGCTTTGGCATAGTCAATAAAGCAGAAATAGATGACCAATCTAATCACATGGACCACAGCCTTGTCTAATTCAATTAAACTATGAGCTGTGTTGTGTAGGGCCACCCAAGACAGATGGATCATTATGGACAGTTCTGACAAAATGTGGTCCACCGGAGAAGGGAATATGCAGAGTGCATCATGTGAAATGCCAGGATGGATGAATCACAAGCTGGAATCAAGATTGCTGGGAGAAATATCAATAACCTCAGATACACAGATGACACCACCTTTATAGCAGAAAGTGAAGAAGATCTAAAGAACCTCTTGATGAAAGTGAAAGAGGAGAGTGAAAAAGCTGGCTTAAAACTCAACGTTCAAAAAACTAAGATCAAGGCATCTGGTCCTATTACTTCATGGCAAATGGATGGGGAAACAATGGAAACAGTGAGATAATTTATTTTATTTTGGGGGGGAGGGGGCTCCAAAATCACGGCAGATGGTGACTGCAGCCGTGAAATTAAAAGACTCTTGGTCCTTGTAAGAAAAGCCATGACCAACCTAGACAGCATATTAAAAAGCAGAGACATTGTTTTGCCGACAAATGTCTGTCTAGTCAAAGCTATGGTTTTTCCAATAGTCATATATGGATGTGGGAGTTGGACTATAAAGAAAGCTGAGCACCAAACAATTGATGCTTTTGAAGTGTGGTGTTGGCAAAGACTCTCGAGAGTCACTTGGACTGTGAGGAGATCAAACCAGTCAATCCTAAAGGAAATCAGCCCTGAATATTGATTGAAAGGACTGATGCTGAAGCTGAAACTCCAATATTTTGGCCACCTGATGTGAAGAGCTGAGTCACTGGAAAAGACCCTGATGCTGGGAAAGATTTAAGACAGGAGGATAAGGGGATGACAGAGGATGAGATGTTTGGATGGCATCACCGACTCGATGGACATGAGTTTGAATAAGCTCTGGGAGTTGGTGATGGACAGGGAAGGCTGGTGTGCTGCAGTCCATGGAGGTTGCAAAGAGTTGGACACGACTGAGCGACTGAACTGGTACTTGGTCTTTAAATTACACATGAACCCTAAAAAAAACAGGAATCACAATTCAGTTTTATTAGATGAAGCTCAGGCTCAGTGGATATGGGTTAGTCATCAAACACTATTTTGGTTTGCTTCTAAAGACCATGATTTTCTCTCTACAAAAGGAGATCTATGGAGCTCTGGGATGATTCTCTTCCCCCATGAAACTATCTGCTCATTCAGGACAAGGATTTAGCCTAAGTCTTTTTGCTTATGATTGTATCCCCAGTGCCTACAACACTGTCTAGGTTGTTAATTTTTTTCTCACTATTGAATGATGATGAGGACAAGATGATGAATGTTCCTTAGAAAAAAGAAAAGTATCTCTAGCTGGATTGAAAATCATGATAAAATCTCTAATTTGTGATTGCCTCTATAGATCTACTCTCCACTTGACCATTTGGAGGTTGGTCTGGGAGGACTGCATCAAGGATCTCCCTTGCCTTCCTGTTTGGGTTTGTGTCAGCCAATGGGAGGCTCTGGCAGGATATCAGCAGCTGATGGGAAGAGAAGCAAGAGTAATTACTGTACTGGCTTCCTCCTTTGAGGGCATCTTTATTTGGCTGCATCTTTCCAACTTGGATCATGGCTCCTATAAGGGAATCCACTATGTCCCAAATTCCAGCAACTGCTTCTTCCCCCATCTCCTTAGGCCTGGGGGTGGCAGTAGCTCCCCAGTGTTGTCATTCCTTGTTTGCTTTTTACTCCACTCTCATATTTATAAATAGCTATTTTATTAAACCCTTCAATTTCCTATTTGAGCATGACATCTATTCTATCCCAGGAATCTGAACTATTTATTAAAGTTCATTTATCCACTTACATGGGCTTCCTAGGTGGTGCTAGTGGTGAAGAACTTGCCTGCCAATGCAGGAGACCTAAGAGATATTGGTTTGATCCCTGGGTTGGAAACATCTCCTGGAGGAAATTTACTGGAGAAATTCCATGGACAGAAGAGCCTGGCAGGCTACAGTTCATATGGTTGCAAAGAGTCAGACATGACCAAAGCGACTTAGCATGTACACACATCCACTTATATATTTATTGAAGTCCAATTATATATGTGTTATATGTGTTGTTGGGGGGAAGTGGTTCTCAGAAAGCTAACTTATTTCTTCTAGTTAGACAATATTGTTTTCCCTTCTCCTACATGTCACTATCCAGGTAAACAAATATGGGTAGTTAAGAAGCTTTTTGTTTTTGTTTTGTTTTGTGCTCAGCTGTGTATAGTTGTTTTACATGCTATGTGACACTGGGTGGAAGACAGTCTCCTTCCTCTAAAAGCCAGTTTTTTCATACTCTTGGAAATCTGGTATATACTTTACAGCACATAATTTGGACAGGTCACATTTCAAGTGTTTGAAATCATGTTGACTAGAGGCTGCTGAATTGGATTGTGTAGCTCGGCAGCCTTGACAGAGCATTCTCTGTCATCTGTTTTGTCCAAGATTCTGCCCTTACTGTCTTTATCTGTTTACATACTCCCTGCCTTAGAGAGGCAAAGAATTGGCTATATTGATGATTTCAAATATTACATCTCTATCTAGAATGTTTATGGGTACTATATAGTAAATATAACTCAAAGTAGTCTTCCATTGTACCCAAGAAAGTGGCTTCTGCAATCTACAGATTTAATTCAAGTTTTACCCATGACATTTTTCACAGAATTAGGCAAAATAATCTTAAAATTTATATGGAGCCACAAAAGACCCAGAATTGCAAAGGGAATTCTGAGGGAAAACAGCAAAGCTAGAGACATAAACTTCCCAGACTTCAGACAATTCTACAAAGCTACAGTAACCAAAACAGCATGATATTGGCACAAAAACAGGCATATGGAACAATGGACGAGAATAGAGAACCCAGAAACAAACCCCACACACCCATAGCCAATGAATCTTGGACAAAGGAGGCAAGAATATACAAAGGAGAAGAGACAGTTTCTTCAATTAGTGGTCTTGGGAAAACTGGCTAGCTACATGTAAAAGAGTGAAATTAGAACATCTCTAACACTGTACACAAAAATAAACTCAAAATATGTTAAAGACCTAAATGTAAGACCAGATGCTATAAAACTCCTAGAGGAGAACACAGGAAGAACATTCTGATACAAATCACAGTGATATTTTGGCTCTATCTCCTAGAGTAATGGAAATAAAAGCAAAAATAAACAAACGGGACCTAATCAAACTTAAAAGCTTTTGCACAGCAAAGGAAACCATAAACAAAGTGAAAATACAACCTACAGAATGAGAGAAAATATTTTCAAATGATGTGACTGACAAGGGATTAATTTCTAAAACATAGAAACAGCTTATATAGCTCAGTATTAAAAAATAAATAACCTAATCAAAGAATGAACAGAAGACTTACATAGATTTTTCTCCAAAGAAGACATACAGATGGCAAACTGGCACATGAAAAGATGCTTAATGTTGCTAATTATTACAGAAATGCAAATCAAAACTATAATGAGGCATCGCTTCACTCTGGTCAGAATGCCCATCATCAAAAAGTCTACAAACAGCAAATGCTGGAAGGGTGTGGAGTAAAGAAAAAAAAACCATTTCTACACTGTTGGTGGGAATATAAATTAGCGCAGCCACTATGGAGAACAGTATGGAGGTTCCTTAAAAAACTAACAATGGAGTTACCATATGATCCAGCAATCCTATTCCTGGGCATGTATCTGAAAAAGATATATTTTATAAACTTTAATTTTAAAAGATACATGTACTCCAATGTTCCTAGCAGCAATATTTACAATAGCCAAGACATGGAAGCAACCTAAATATCCATTGACAGATGAATGGATAAAGAAGATGTGGTGTTATATGGACTATGGAATACTACTCAACCAGAAAAATGAAATAATGCCATTTGAGGCAACATGGATAGACCTAGAGACTATAATACTAAATTAAGTCATACAGTGACAGACAAATATCATATGATATCACTTTTTTGTGGATCAAGTAAGTTCACTTGTATCACTTTTTAGATTATTGCAAAACAGAAATAAGGTCAGAGACATAGGAAACAAGCTTTGGTTACCAAAAGGGAAGGCATTAAAAGAAAGAAAAAAAGAAAGTGACTTCTTATTCACTTTATCATCTCTAGTATTGACATAGTATCCAGTCACCAAGGCTTTAGATTCTCCCATATCCTCCTCGTATTCACCCAATTGTTTCCTTATCATATGACTGTGTTTCTAGAATAAAATCCTCCTTGTACAATTGACCCTTGAACAACCTGAGTTTGAACTGCACAAGTCCAGTTATAAGTAGGCATTTTCAATAGTAAATATTATAATACTACAAGACACCATTTGTGGCTTGTTGACTCTGAGGATGTAGAGAAATTGAGGATGGAGGGCCAACTCTAAACTGTATTCAAATTAACCCTGTAGTTGTTTAAGGGTCAATGGTATTTCTATTTTGGACCCTTTGAGGATGGTGCTATTTAATACATTTAGTTTTTCAAGGTACAGTCCTGATCTACTTATACATTCTTAGTAATATTCTAAGGATCTATATTTCTTACTAAAGGAAAATAGAAATGTTTTAGTTTGGAATTCAAGGTGCTTTACAATATTGTTTCTATGTCTCCATTCTTACCTCCTAGTACTTCCTTGTGTGTGACCTGTGTGAACCTGTGAAAACAAAGTCATGCTGCCTGAACATTCTTTGCAGTTTTTCTTTCTTTATGTCTTTTTACCATTTAATTCTCTATTTAGAACCCTTTGCCACCTGGCTCAATCTTGCCCATTCTCCTAGGCCTAGTACAAAAAGACTCTTGTATCAATTGTCCATATACTCTTTGTCTTTTCTCTTAGAAGAAAATACTGAATGTGTTCTCTCCCTCCTTGGGATATACAATTGACCTTATTTTACCTCTCTGATAGTGCTGGCTGACTTTTGCCTTGCAGTTTATTTATTGTAGTATATTACTCCTTCACTTCTTCCAGTTTGTAAGTTTCTTTGGGGATTATGTTACACATGGCAAACCATGGAGATAGACATGGTCGTTCAGACTGAGGGTTTTGGAGAGCAAAGGGGTCCAAGTTGGTACCTTGAAAAACAACATTTGAGGATTAGGTAAAGAATAGGAGTCAAGAATTCTTAGTTATATAATAAATAAGCATCTTCCTTCTGCAAGCCTCTTCAAATCTAAGCACATTTGGCATTCCTCCAGTGTGTTCATTAGTTTAATTAAATTACTTTTAGTTTTTTGTTTAATTGTTAGATGCTAGAACAAGAATGTCTAATATAGCTTTCCCTTGCTGTGGTAGATACATACTGCTAGATAATATGTTTTAATTACTTTTATCATTTGGGAGAGGCAGCTGGTCAGAGCAATCAGCAGTGTGGCACAAAGACCTTGGGTCTGGGAATTTGGGTTAATTCAGCTCTTCTACTAACTAACTGGATGACGTGGGAAAAATTGTTAAACCCCTATGAAATGGCATCCTGTATCTCAAATGAGAGTAAATACATTTGCTTTTATGAGAAGTATGTGGAACAGAGAATATATAGAACATGACCACTGTGGGGCCATAATTATCAATAGCTTGACCAGAGCCAGATGTGGCTAATTCAGATTTGTTCATCTCTGCTTCTCCTGTACCTGGCATTTAGAAGGTACCCAGAGCTGCCAAATCAATGAAGGAATAAAGCGAGGGAAACTCTCAAATCTTCTTGGAGAAAGAGGGATTTGAAGATGCCTTCTTACAAGGCACCTTCTTGGAGGTGGTGCCTTCATAGGAGTAGGGGAACTTGATGATAACAATATAATGATAAATAAGGGAACAAGGGGAAAAAGAAGAAAGTATGGAAAGTGGAAGGAGATGGGAAAAGGTCAGAGAGGGGAAGCATGGCATACTCAATATTTCTAAGCTGGGAAAACTGTGTTGAAGTGTGTGTGTGTGTGTGTTTGTATGTGTGCATACAAGCATCTTGGTTATGTGCACAAGAGAAGTATCAGGGCACTGCTGCTTACCGAGGAGTCCTCTTCCTTTCATTTTACATCTGTCTGTAAGGTGTGCATGGTTAGACTGGTGCACACAAACAAGCCAAGGTTATCCCCTAGAATTGTACACTGACACAAACCAAGTAAAATTAGAGTGGGTTTCTGGAGTTCTTTCTAGAAACTAGTTTATAAAAAAAAAAAAACCTTCTTGATAATGATGATTGTTTTATTCTTTTGTGTTATGTTTTATGTTTTCAAATTAATTTTTAATGGGTCTATTACTTGCTATATGAAATATATTTTAAAACTGATAAAGTGAATTTTGCTATATTCCTGGCAAATATTTCTGGTAGTAAAGGGAGGTATTTGGTAGGGGTAGACTTTGAATCTAATAATAAATTAGAAGGTGGTAAAGGAAGAATGCAATTTATTTTGTAGCCAAAGGCCAATGAAACACTTTTTCATATCAGTTATTAAATAAATGCTTCTTTTAAAAATAAAACTCTAGAAATATATCATTTAGTCTGTGCACAATGTGTAATCTTTTCAGGACATCTTTATACAATCTTGTTTTTAAGGCTTCTTAGACGAAAAAATGTGTTTAGTTGAAAGGATAAGTACTTTTTTTTTCCATTTTTTTAAAAATTTTATTTTATTTTTAAACCTCAAACACTGTATTAGTTTTGCCAAACATCAAAACGAATCCGCCACAGATATACATGTGCTCCCCATCCTGAACCCTCCTCCCTCCTCCCTCCCCACACCATCCCTCTGGGTCATCCCAGTGCACCAGCCCCAAGCATCCAGTATCGTGCATCGAACCTGGACTGGCAACTCGTTTCATACATGATATTACACATGTTTCAATGCCATTCTCCCAAAACTTCCCACCAAGTACTTTTTAAACTACAGTGTTTAGGATGTATCAGTTCAGTTCAGTCGATCAGTCATATCCAACTCTTTGTGACCCCATGAATCACAGCACGACAGGCCTCCCTGTCCATCACCAACTCCCAGAGTTCACTCAGACTCACATCCATCGAGTCAGTGATGCCATCCAGCCATCTCATCCTCTGTCGTCCCCTTCTCCTCCTGCCCCCAATCCCTCCCAGCATCAGAGTCTTTTCCAATGAGTCAACTCTTCGCATGAGGTGGCCAAAGTACTGGAATTTCAGTTTTAGCATCATTCCTTCCAAAGAAATCCCAGGGCTGATCTCCTTTAGAATGCACTGGTTGGATCTCCTTGCAGTCCAAGGGACTCTCAAAAGGCTTCTCCAACACCACACTTCAAAAGCATCACTTCTTCAGCGCTCAGCCTTCTTCACAGTCCAAGTCTCACATCCATACATGACCACAGGAAAAACCATAGCCTTGACTAGACGAACCTTTGTTGGCAAAGTAATGTCTCTGCTTTTGAAAATGCTATCTAGGTTGGTCATAACTTTCCTTCCAATGAGTAAGCATCTTTTAATTTCATGGCTGCAATCACCATCTGCAGTGATTTTGGAGCCCCCCAAAATAAAGTCTGACACTGTTTCCACTGTTTCCCCATCTATTTCCCATGAAGTGATGGGACTGGATGTCATGATCTTCGTTTTCTGAATGTTGAGCTTTAAGCCAACTTTTTCACTCTCCACTTTCACTTTCATCAAGAGGCTTATGAGTTCCTATTCACTTTCTGCCATAAGGGTGGTGTCATCTGCATATCTGAGGTTATTGATATTTCTCCCGGCAATCTTGATTCCAGCTTGTGTTTCTTCCAATCCAGCATTTCTCATGAGGTACTCTGCATATAAGTTAAATAAGCAGGCTGACAATATACAGCCTTGTCGTAATCCTTTTCCTATTTGGAACCAGTCTGTTGTTCCATGTCCAGTTCTAACTCTTGCTTCCTGACCTGCATACAGATTTCTCAAGAGGCAGGTCAGGTGGTCTGGTATTCCCATCTCTTTCAGAATTGTCCACAGTTTATTGTGATCCACACAGTCAAAGGCTTTGGCATAGTCAATAAAGCAGAAGTAGATTTTTTCTGGAACTCTCTTGCTTTTTCAATGTTCCAGCAGATGTTGGCAATTTGATCTCTGGCTCCTCTGCCTTTTCTAAAAACAGCTTGAACATCAGGAAGTTCACGGTTCATGTATTGCTGAATTGCTTGGAGAATTTAGGGCATTACTTTACGAGCATGTGAGATGAGTGCAATTGTGTGGTAGTTTGAGCATTCTTTGGCATTGCCTTTCTTTGGGATTGGAATGAAAACTGACCTTTTCCAGTCCTGTGGCCACTGCTGAGTTTTCCAAATTTGCTGACATATTGAGTGCAGCACTTTCACAGCATCATCTTTCAGGATTTGAAATCACTCAACTGGAATTCCATCACCTCCCCTAGCTTTGTTCATAGTGATGCTTCCTAAGGCCCACTTGACTTCACATTCCAGGATGTCTGGCTCTAGATGAGTGATCACATCATCGTGATTATCTGGGTCGTGAAGATCTTTTTTGTACAGTTCTTCTGTGTATTCCTGCCACCTCTTCTTAATATCTTCTGCTTCTGTTAGGTCCATACCATTTCTGTCCTTTATCAAGCCCATCTTTGCATGAAATGTTCCCTTGGTATCTCTAATTTTCTTGAAGAGATCTCTAGTCTTTCCCATTCTGTTGTTTTCCTCTTTGTCTTTGCATTGATCGCTGAGGAAGGCTTTCTTATCTCTTCTTGCTATTCTTTGGAACTCTGCATTCAGATTCTTATATCTTTCCTTTTCTCCTTTGCTTTTCACTTTTCTTCTTTCCATAGCTATTTGTAAGGCCTCCCCAGACAGCCATTTTGCCTTTTTGCATTTCTTTTCCATGGGGATGGTCTTGATCCCTGTCTCCTGTACCATGTCACAAACCTCATTCCATAGTTCATCAGGCACTCTATCTATCACATCTAGGCCCTTAAATCTATTTCTCACTTCCACTGTATAATCATAAGTGATTTGATTTAGGTCATACCTGAATGGTCTAGTGGTTTTCCCTACTTTCTTCAATTTAAGTCTGAATTTGGCAATAAGGAGTTCATGATCTGAGCCACAGTCAGCCCCTGGTCTTGTTTTTGTTGACTGTGTAGAGCTTCTCCATCTTTGGCTGCAAAGAATATAATCAATCTGATTTTGGTGTTGACCATCTGGTGATGTCCATGTGTAGAGTCTTCTCTTGTGTTGTTGGAAGAGGGTGTTTGCTATGACCAGTGCATTTTCTTGGCAAAACTCTATTAGTCTTTGTCCTGCTTCATTCCGTATTCCAAGGCCAAATTTGCTTGTTACTCCAGGTGTTTCTTGACTTCCTACTTTTGCATTCCAGTCCCCTATAATGAAAAGGACATCTTTTTTGGGTGTTAGTTCTAAAAGGTCTTGTAGGTCTTCATAGAACCGTTCAACTTCAGCTTCTTCAGCATTACTGATTGGGGCATAGACTTGGATTACTGTGATATTGAATGGTTTGCCTTGGAAACAGAGATCATTCTGTCGGTTTTGAGATTGCATCCAAGTACTGCATTTTGGACTCTTTTGTTGACCATGATGGCTACTCCATTTCTTCTGAGGGATTCCTGCCCGCAGTAGTTTATATAATGGTCATCTGAGTTAAATTCACCCATTCTAGTCCATTTTAGTTCGCTGATTCCTAGAATGTCGACATTTACTCTTGCCATCTCTTGTTTGACCACTTCCTTTGACCAATTTGCCTTGATTCATGGACCTGACATTCCAGGTTCCTATGCAATATTGCTCTTTACAGCATCAGACCTTTCTTGTATCACCAGTCACATCGCAACTGGGTATTGTTTTTGCTTTGGCTCCATCCCTTCATTCTTTCTGGAATTATTTCTCCACTGATCTCCAGTAGCATATTGGGCACCTACTGACCTGGGGAGTTCCTCTTTCACTATCCTATCATTTTGCCTTTTCACACTGTTCATGGGGTTCTCAAGGCAAGAATACTGAAGTGGTTTGCCATTCCCTTCTCCAGTGGACCACATTCTGTCAGATCTCTCCACCATGACCCGCCTGTCTTGGGTTGCCCCACGGGCATGGCTTTGTTTCATTAAGTTAGACAAGGCTGTGGTCCTAGTGTGATTAGATTGACTAGTTTTCTGTGAGTATGGTTTCAGTGTGTCTGCCCTCTGATGCCCTCTTGCAACACCTACCATCTTACTTGGGTTTCTCTTACCTTGGGCATGGGGTATCTCTTCATGGCTGCTCCAGCAAAGCGCAGCCGCTGCTCCTTACCTGGACGAGGGGTATCTCCTCACCACTGCTCTTCCTGACCTTAAACGTGGGATAGCTCCTCTAGGCCCTCCTGCGCCCGCGCAGCCACTGCTCCTTAGACGTGGGGTTGGTCCTCCTGGCTGCCGCCCCTGGCCTCGGATGCTGGGTAGCTCCTCCCGGCCGCCGCCCCTGACCTCGGACTTGGGTAGCTCTTCTTGACCGTTCCTGTGCTGTTGCAGCCTGGCACTCTTGGCCGCTGCCCCTGACCTCAGATGTGGATGTGATTAGGACGGATTAGGATGTATAATTTAACTTAAATAGAAAATGTTTAAATGCATCTAATGATATCTTTTAACAATTGTATATTTACAATATAATTATCCTTCCTATTTGTATAAGATTAAAAGAAATGAAATTCAATATTACATTCTTTAAGGAATACAGTTATAGTGGGAGGTCATGATGTTAAATTCTAATAATAAGTAAGCCATAAAATTCTGTACATCTACCAAATACAGAATGTAATTAAATTTACACCTATATTTGTAGTTATTAGAAATTTATTTTTAGCTTGAGAAACGAAATATGCAAATAGAATAGAGTCCCTGAACTCCTACTTTACTTGAATAAATCTTTCTGAAACATGTAATCCAAGCAGAGAAGAAATATCGAAAACAAAAAGAAACAAAAATACGGAGGAAAATCAGATGACAGTCAATCAGTAAGAGTAGTTAAATGGGGAAAAACAAAAATTTCACATGTATTGAATGCCAACTGGGATCTGATACTGTAATGATTATTTTGCATATGCTGTTATATTTAACTTTCAGAACAATCCACTGAAGTAAGTATTGTCGTAAACATTTACAGACAAGATCATATAGCTGGTATGTAATGCTTCTGGGATTCAAACTAGAATATCTCTCTCCAAAGCCTGGAACTGTTATATAGACTTAGAGATGCACAAGGTGATTAAAATTATGTGAAGAATATTTTGAGGAGTTACAAAAGTTTTCCAAGTCAATAAAGCAAGGGACATATTTTGCTATTAGTTTCTTATAGCCCTATAACAACTCCAATTACATGTGTAATTATATTTATGTATCTTAATTAACACATTTGTTTATGCTATGGTCAGTGTTTACAGAATTCACATTGTGTTTGACACTGTATTAGTAACCAGCAAGGGAAACATCAAAGAACCCTCAGGGAGCATAGGTTCTAGTAGGGGAAACAAACAATAGCAGATTTTGGTAATTAGTAGGTAGAACCACACAAAATTGCCATATTGGTTAAATATTGGAATTTCATGTGGCTCAACCTAAAAATTGAAATATTTAAGTACATTTTGAAAGTGTATCTACAGACATTCAGGGCATGTATTTCTATTAATGGTACACTCTTATACATATTCTCTTTGGGATCAAGTATGCACTGGTATCCACAGACAGCAGTTAGTGTGTGGAGGCTTTTATGTATCACAATAAATCTGATCAACTTCTTATGAATTACCCAACCTTTGGTTTAGCTTTCTACTAAACTCTCAGGAGATATTTGGCAACATCTGAAGACATTTTTTTTTTTTTGGAGGGGGGAGGTTCGCTGGTGGCTCAGATGGTAAAGAATCTGCCTGCAATTCAAGAGACCTGGGTTTGATCCCTGGATTGGGAAAATCCCCTGGAAAAGGGACTGGCAACCCACTCCAGGATTCTTGCCTAGAGAATACCTGGACAGAGGAGCCTAGCAGGCTGACATTTCTGGCCATAACAACTAGGGAAGTAGTGCTGAGTGCATCCCTAAGTAGAGACCAGGGATGCTGTTAAACATTCTAAAATGTGCAGGATGTGGTCTTAGTTCCCAGAGCAGGGACTGAAAACTCACCTCCTGAACTGGAAGGCAAGATTTTCAATCACTGGACCACCAGGGAAATCCCTAAACAAATTTATTTTGAAAGAAAGTGTCAAAAGGTACTTGGGGGAGGGATAAATTAGGAGGCTGGGATTAATATATACACACTGCTATAAAGGAAATAGATAATCAACAAAGACCTACTGTATAGCACAAAGAATGCTACTCAATATTCTGTAATAACTTATATGGGGAAAGCATCTGAAAAAGAATGGATATATGTACTGTCTTTGTGTTAGTTGCCCAGTTGTGTCTGACTTTGTGTGACCATGTGTGTTTGGTGTTTGCCCATGTGTGACCACATGAACTCAAGCCCACCAGGCCCCTCGGTCCATGGAATTCTTCAGGCAAGAATACTGGAGTGGGATGTCATTCCCTTCTCCAGGGGATCTTCCAGACCCAGGGACTGAACCTAGGTCTCCTGCATTGCAGGAAGATTCTTTGCTGTCTGAGCCAGCAGGGAAGCCTGAATATATGTAAATGTGTAACTAAATTGCTTTGCTGTACACCTGAAACTAATACAACATTTTTAATCAAGTTTACTCAAATATAAAGTTTTTTTTTTTAAAGTGAAAAAAAAAATGTCTAGGATAGCCACTCCCCTTGCCATGCCTCACATACACACAAGAGTTATCCAGCAAAAAACAGCAATAGAATTTCTTGAGAAATTCTGCTCTGAACACAAGGAGGAACAGGGCAAAGGTAATTGGGAAAAAACTGTAGAATTATGTTTCCCAAATCTTGAAGATTAGCTTTCCCAAAACACTCATTGGAGATGGGTAAGATACTCAAAACTTAATGATGAAAAATATGGACAAGAATAAAAGTTGTAACGAACCTTAAGAAAAAAAGCTCTAAGTTAACTAGCAAAGAATAATACACATGACACACTAAACAAATTTATTATCAATGACTTCTCACAAATCACAAGTTAATGGTAATGGGTTCTGTAAGTAATTTCTATTCATCCTTCCTTGCTCACTGGATAACCCATCTCTGAGATTTCCATCAGATGATTATAAATTGATTCTCCTTTCTATAAATAATATGTACACTGAAGTAATTTATCTTCTGTATCTGGTCTTCTGTATTTATGGTTGTTGTCATTGGGAGGGCTTTGGATATACAAAGGATTAATCAGTTATTGCAAACTGTTATTGATTTATGCCAGCTCTTATATTTTATTTTCAATATTTGTCTCCATCTCCCATCTTAACCGTTCTTTCTTGAACACTTAGGTCAACTTTAATACACAAGTATCAAAAACAATATATAGTATTTTTATATGTTTTTAATTTATAGAAATTGAATTATATTTTTTTACCTTTTTTTTATTTTTATTTTTTATTTTATTTTTAAACTTTACATAATTGTATTAGTTTTGCCAAATATCAAAAATGAATCCGCCACAGGTATACATGTGTTCCCCATCCTGAACCCTCCTCCCTCCTCCCTCCCCATTCCATCCCTCTGGGTCGTCCCAGTGCACCAGCCCCAAGCATCCAGTATCGTGCATCGAACCTGGACTGGCAACTCGTTTCATACATGATATTTTACATGTTTCAATGCCATTCTCCCAAATCTTCCCACCCTCTCCCTCTCCCACAGAGTCCAAAAGACTGTTCTATACATCAGTGTCTCTTTTGCTGTCTCATACACAGGGTTATTGTTACCATCTTTCTAAATTCCGTATATATGCGTTAGTATACTGTATTAGTGTTTTTCTTTCTGGCTTACTTCACTCTGTATAATAGGCTCCAGTTTCATCCACCTCATTAGAACTGATGCAAATGTATTCTTTGTAATGGCTGAGTAATACTCCATTGTGTATATGTACCACCGCTTTCTTATCCATTCATCTGCTGATGGACATCTAGGTTGCTTCCATGTCCTGGCTGTTATAAACAGTGCTGCGATGAACATTGGGGTACACGTGTCTCTTTCCCTTCTGGTTTCCTCAGTGTGTATGCCCAGAAGTGGGATTGCTGGATCATAAGGCAGCTCTATTTCCAGTTTTTTAAGGAATCTCCACACTGTTCTCCATAGTGGCTGTACTAGTTTGCACTCCCACCAACAGTGTAAGAGGGTTCCCTTTTCTCCACACCCTCTCCAGCATTTATTACTTGTAGACTTTTGGATCGCAGCCATTCTGACTGGTGTGAAATGGTACCTCATAGTGGTTTTGATTTGCATTTCTCTGATAATGAGTGATGTTGAGCATCTTTTCATGTGTTTGTTAGCCATCTGTATGTCTTCTTTGGAGAAATGTCTACTTAGTTCTTTGGCCCATTTTTTGATTGGGTCATTTATTTTTCTGGAGTTGAGCTGTAGGAGTTGCTTGTATATTTTTGAGATTAGTTGTTTGTCAGTTGCTTCATTTGCTATTATTCTCTCCCATTCTGAAGGCTGTCTTTTCACCTTGCTAATAGTGTCCTTTGATGTGCAGAAGCTTTTAAGTTTAATTAGGTCCCATTTGTTTATTTTTGCTTTTATTTCCAATATTCTGGGAGGTGGGTCATAGAGGATCCTGCTGTGATGTATGTCGCAGAGTGTTTTGCCTATGTTCTCCTCTAGGAGTTTTATAGTTTCTGGTCTTACGTTGAGATCTTTAATCCATTTTTGAGTTTATTTTTGTGTATGGTGTTAGAAAGTGTTCTAGTTTCATTCTTTTACAAGTGGTTGACCAGATTTCCCAGCACCACTTGTTAAAGAGATTGTCTTTAATCCATTGTATATTCTTGCCTCCTTTGTCAAAGATAAGGTGTCCATATGTGCGTGGATTTATCTCTGGGCTTTCTATTTTGTTCCATTGATCTATATTTCTGTCTTTGTGCCAGTACCATACTGTCTTGATAACTGTGGCTTTGCAGTAGAGCCTGAAGTCTGGTAGGTTGATTCCTCCAGTTCCATTCTTCTTTCTCAAGATTGCTTTGGCTATTCGAGGTTTTTTGTATTTCCATACAAATTGTGAAATTATTTGTTCTAGCTCTGTGAAGAATACTGTTGGTAGCTTGATAGGGATTGCATTGAATCTATAAATTGCTTTGGGTAGTACACTCATTTTCACTTTATTGATTCTTCCAATCCATGAACATGGTATATTTCTCCATCTATTAGTATCCTCTTTGATTTCTTTCACCAGTGTTTTATAGTTTTCTATATATAGGTCTTTAGTTTCTTTAGGTAGATATATTCCTAAGTATTTTATTCTTTCCGTTGCAATGGTGAATGGAATTGTTTCCTTAATTTCTCTTTCTGTTTTCTCGTTAGTAGTGTATAGGAATGCAAGGGATTTCTGTGTGTTGATTTTATATCTTGCAACTTTACTATAGTCATTGATTAGTTCTAGTAGTTTTCTGGTGGAGTCTTTAGGGTTTTCTATGTAGAGGATCATGTCATCTGCAAACAGTGAGAGTTTTACTTCTTCTTTTCCAATTTGGATTCCTTTTATTTCTTTTTCTGCTCTGATTGCTGTGGCCAAAACTTCCAAAACTATGTTGGATAGTAATGGTGAAAGTGGGCACCCTTGTCTTGTTCCTGACTTTAGAGGAAATGCTTTCAATTTTTCACCATTGAGGATAATGTTTGCTGTGGGTTTGTCATATAAAGTTTTTATTATGTTGAGGTATGTTCCTTCTATTCCTGCTTTCTGGAGAGTTTTTATCATAAATGGATGTTGAATTTTGTCAAAGGCTTTCTCTGCATCTATTGAGATAATCATATGGTTTTTATTTTTCAATTTGTTAATGTGGTGTATTACACTGATTGATTTGCGGATATTGAAGAATCCTTGCATCCCTGGGATAAAACCCACTTGGTCATGGTGTATGATCTTTTTAATGTGTTGTTGGATTCTGATTGCTAGAATTTTGTTAAGGATTTTTGCATCTATGTTCATCAGTGATATTGGCCTGTAGTTTTCTTTTTTTGTGGGATCTTTGTCAGGTTTTGGTATTAGGGTGATGATGGCCTCATAGAATGAGTTTGGAAGTTTACCTTCCTATGCAATTTTCTGGAAGAGTTTGAGCAGGATAGGTGTTAGCTCTTCTCTAAATTTTTGGTAGAATTCAGCTGTGAAGCTGTCTGGACCTGGGCTTTTGTTTGCTGGAAGATTTTTGATTACAGTTTCAATTTCCGTGCTTGTGATGGGTCTGTTAAGATTTTCTATTTCTTTCTGGTCGAGTTTTGGAAAGTTGCACTTTTCTAAGAATTTGTCCATTTCTTCCACGTTGTCCATTTTATTGGCATATAATTGTTGATAGTAGTCTCTTATGATCTTTTGTATTTCTGTGTTGTCTGTTGTGATCTCTCCATTATCATTTCTAATTTTATTGATTTGAATTGTATTATACTTCTCATTCTGCTTCTTCACCTTTAGAATTAGAGTTATGTTTTAGACATCTAGTTTTAGTGATGTGTAGAAGTCATTCATTTTCTTGACTGCTGACTGCATTTCTGACATTTTATCTCCCCTTTGCCCAATTTAGGGCCACATTGCTAATGTGGAAACAAGGCAGGGATGCAGAGTCTTGCCCCTGTCTCTTTCTGCGTCTGTGTAAAAGATTCTTTGGAGTACATTGCCAAGAATGTAGTAGCTATTTCATTTAATGCTGCCAGAATAGCTGCATTTTTTACACTTTCAGCAATGCAAGAAAGTTCTCATTTGCTTTGACATTTCTTTAATTGTTCACTTTCACTTTCCCACAATCTAAATAGCCACTTTACACCTTTTTTTTCTACTCAAATTTCCAACTTCCTGCCTTCAAGAGGAAGTGAGGAAGCAAGCTGCAAAACCCTACCTGTGAGCTGAGAACCAGCACTGGAACTAAAGTGGTTGGGGTGGAGTGGGAGAGCCAGACAGTGACAGGTAATGAGGTCACAGAGGTACCGGGAACCACAGCCTCTGGGGCCCCGTGGCTCAGTGTAGTAGATGCTCTGCGGCCTGCTCTCAGCCTCCTTAACAGGCACACGCAGTGCTATGAGGGCTCAGCTGACAGGAGCCAAATGTGGTGGGAGGTCGACCCCCTTGCACACAGACGATGGACAATGTGTTGATAGATATGAGTATTTCTAAAGCTGATCTCCTTGCCTTAGAGGGAATCGCTCTGTGATCCATTTGGGCACCAGAGTTCTGTGGCTTTGGCTCCGGCCAAAGTGGACTTTGCCTGAGATTATATCCTTTCTCAACTCTTTCTCTTTCTCCATTCTGCTTCACTCTCATCCAGGCTGCACCAGGAATTACACCTTCACCACATCACTTTTACAGGAATCTTCATCTCAGGCTCTGCCTTTAGAGAATCCAAACCATTGACAAGTCAGTCCCTGTAAGGACTTTGGCTTTTAGTCTGTTAGTGAAATGGGAGCCATTGCAGTGTTTGAGAAGTGACCTCGTCTGGCTTGTATTTAGAAGCACTCTTTTCTCACTAGTATTGAGATGAGACTATGAGACAGAAAAGGGGGAAAGCAGAGTAAAGGAGGCTTTTACAGCAACTCATGTAAGAGATGATGGTGGCTTGGTGGTAATAAAGGCAGTGAAAGGCAACTGGAGGATAATCTGGGGATAATCTGAAGCAATATCACATAGAATATCATGTAAAATACGGGTATTAACTGTATAGCATAATAATGCACTCAGAGGACCAGTTGATTAAGTGGTCTGTTTTCTGAAGAACAGTCTTTGAACTTCATTCTCCATAGAAACTGTACTTAATTAGCCATCTGTTTGATTCAGATTCACTGTCTCTTCACTATAAAGTTATGGCAGCTTTAAAAAGAGTTACATTGGGATCAATTTCCTTTTATTGAGATCAGCTAGGTTACATTGGGATCAATTTCCTTTTATTGAGATCAGCTACAAAATACTTGTCAATTTTAAAAGCCCGTACTAAGTAATCTAAAGACCCAGTCACAGATCACTGAGGGGAAATATCTTGCCAACGAGTCTATCTAAACCACTGATGTTTCCTACACTTGTTTGGAAATAGATTTGCACCTCAGTGGGTATTTTACTTTCCATGTGCTTTATCCCCCAAATATATTTCCCTAAAGAGTTATTTTCTGCTCTTGTCCAGACCCCATGGCTTCCCTATAGATCTAGTTTGACATGAAGGTTCTTGAGTCAGATAACCTTCAGCTACAAACAGTGGGAGAACTGTGTGGGTTTAGATTCGATCAAAGAGAATACTAGTAACCTGAGTGTTTAATTTCCTGCATTGTATAGCTGGTGGCTCAGATGGTAAAGAATCTGCCTCCCATGTAGGAGACCTGGGTTGGGAAGATCCCCTGGAGGAGGGCATAGCAACCCACTCTAGCATTCTTGCCTGGAGAATCCCCATGGACAAAGGAGCCTGGCAGGCTACAGCCATGGGGTCGCAAAGAGTCAGACATGACTGAATAGTCATTCAGTCATGTCATAAGCACAGCACATAGAGAAGAAAGTTAGGCACAAATCCTGCCTGCATCTATAAACAGAGAATTTCTGTTATTCTGCCAAGGCCCAAGGTAGACAATAAGTCACTTCTCAACTAGTAACACCATTCTCATTTTTAGTTTGATTTCTTCCTTGACTCTGCATCCAACATTTCACTACCCTACTGAATGTGAGAAATCAAGATTTAGGATGAATTTTTATCCTTCTTAAAGTATAACAACTTATTAATAACATCAGATCCCCATCTGTCTTTTAAAGGGAGTAAAGAAACAGAGTTAACTCAAACAATATCACATAAGGGAAAGGAATATATGTTTTTCTTGCTAACATGTTTCCAGGTAAGTTGAGAAGATGAAACCTTTGCAACTGAACTCTCTGAAACTTTCATTTCCTTAGGATTATACACCTTCTATTTTTCAACCTGTTTCACCAAAATAATCAAACTTAAGTTCTAAGAAAGAATCTCATATTGGCATATTTAAATTTTGTTATTTTCACAGAATTAGTGCAATTTAATTTCAGTAACTGAATTGCCATTGCTAGGTCAATAAAGTATGTTTGCTATTCAGATAATAAGTTTTAGTGTATATCCTTAGAATTCTACTGAGATCTCTGGAGGAACTATTGATCAAATATAAAAATGCAATGAATGCTACATTTCAAATCCCTATTTTGTTTATTAAGTGTGTACATAATAACCAACACTTCATGACTTACAAGTAGGCACCTAATAAATATTTTTAAAATGGTGATACATGTTTTGAGGAAATTTAGATTATTCTAGTAACAGTTATTCTCTTTTACCTCCCGTGTGTGCTAAGTCACTTCAGTCATGTCTGACTCTTTGTGACACCATGGACTGTATAGCCCACCAGGCTCCTCTGACCAGGGGATTCTCCAGGCAAGAATACTGGAGTGGGTTGCCATGACCTTCTCCAGGGGATCTTCCCGACCAAGGCATCAAATCCATGTCTCACACATCTCCTACACTGGCAGGTGAGTTCTTTACCTCTACACCACTGTCAATGTGTAATATACAGTTAGTGAGAAAATAAATATGATGGACAGAAAATGCTAATAACTTAAAAAAGAAAACCATATATCAAAATCTATGCTTACAGGACAATATTTTATTTGTTGTTGTTATTCAGTCTACTATGTCCTTGAATTCCACCAATTAAATGTTAATTTGGGAGAATGATTGTCCTCTTTTTGTTGTTTACTCACTAAATCATGTCCAATTCTTTGTGACCCCATGGATGGTAGCATGCCAGGCTCCCTTGCCCTTCACTTCCTCCTGAAGTTTGCTCAAATTCACATCCATTAAATCGGTGATGCCATCTAACCACTCATCCTCTGCTGCCCCCCTTCCCTTTTGCCCTCAATCTTTCCCAGCATCAGGGTCTTTTCCAGTGAGTTGGTTCTTCCCATCAGGTGGCCAAAATATTGGAGCATCAGCTTCAGCAGCAGTCCTTCCAATGAATATCCAGGGTTGATTTCCTTTAGGATTGACTGGTTGGATCTCCTTGCAGTCCAAGGGACTCTCAAGAGTCTTCTCCAGTACCACAACAAAAGCATCAATTCTTCAGTGCTCTGCCTTCTTTATGGACCAACTCTCACATCCGTATGTGATTGCTGGAAAAAGCATCGTTTTGACAATATGGACCTTTGTCAGCAAAGTGATGTCTCTGCATTCCAATACATTGTTTACATTTATCATAGCTTTGTTTCCAAGGAGCAGATGTCTTTTAATTTCATGGCTGCTTTCACTGTCTGCAGTGATTTTGGATTCCAGGAAAATGTGTGCTTTAATGAACGTATTATTATGATCTCTTTGGGTTATGGTATTTTACTAACTGGAATCATACTTTTATAGTTTAAATTCACTTTAAATGCTGGTTTAAATTATAGATTACAATGGTATTTCCTGAATTTATATTTTGTGACAAATTGAGGACAAAATTGCATTAATTTGTAAGCATAAACCTTATATATTTAATAATCCCTTGAAATAATTTTTGATGTACCAGTTGTCTTGGTTAGTTAGGTAGAATAATTGCTATAGAAATGACAAATTATCACTGGCTTAATTCCATAAATTTCTATGGACAGAGGAGCCTGGTGGGCCAACAGTCCCTGGGGTCTCAAAGAGTCGGACACAGCTGAGCGACTGAGCACCAGCACCAGATAGAAAAGTGTGTAGATTCTGAAGGCTCACAAAGTATTCACAAAGTGAACACATCTATTTACTTACATCCCAGATCGAGAAATAGATTATCATCAGCTTCCCCTAAAACGCAGTTATGCCCCATCCCAACCACAGTCCCCTCTTTCCTGTGCAAATATTGCCACCAACTCTTAATCCTGATGCCATAGGTGATAGTTTTGCCATTAAAGAATACTGAAATATAGCATAGACATACAAAAGCACATAAATCACATATAAAACTATGAATTTTCACAAAATGGAAGCACTTCTGTAGTCAACACTCAGGTTAAGTTAATAGAAAAAAACAAAGAAAAACAACACATTGCCAGGATCCCCAAAGTCCCCACTATTGTAGCTTCTAACATCTCTTTCTGGTGGGGCTTCCCTTGTGGTTCAGCAGTAAAGAATCTGCCTGCAATGCAGGAACTGCAGGAGATGCTAGTTTGAACCCTGGGTCATGAAGATCACCTGGAGGCTGGCTTGACAACCCACTCCAATATCCTTGCTTGGAGAATTCCATGGACAGAGGAACCTGGTAGGCTATACTCCATGGGGTCCCAAAGAGTTGGACACGATGGAAGTGACTTAGCACACAGCATGCAAATACCTCTTTGGTTCAAAAGAAGCTTCCAAATTCACAGTCACTGAAGCTGTGCTTTTATAACTCTAGTTGTATCTCCTTTGTAACATTATTCCTCTTGGATATTGGGTTGATAATTGGATCTACCTTCTAAGATAAAAAGCTTCAGGACTTTAGAACAAATGGATGTGGCTATGGCAGATGAATATGGCTGGGCATTTTCAGTACAGGTCTTCCTTGACTTATAATGGGGTTACATCAGGATAGATCGACTGTAAGTTGAAAGTATCGTTAAGTAGAAAATAATAAACCTCACCTACCAAATACCGTAGCTTAGCCTAGGCTATCTTAAATGTACTCAGAACACTTCCCAGCCTACAGATGGGCAAAATCATACAGCGCAAAAACTATTTTATAATTAAGTGTCAAATATCTCATGCAATTTATTGAATACTGTACTGAAAATGAAAAACAGAATGGTTGTAAGTGCATTGGTTATTTACGCTCATGGTCATGTGCATAAATAAATACATGGGTTCGATCAATCACCCAGCATCACCAGAGAGTATTGCTAGCTCTGGGAAAAGATAAATATTCAAAATTCAAGGTACAGTTTATACTGAATTTATATACTTTTTGCACCATCATAAAGTCTAAAACTCTAGGTCAAACCAGCATAAGTCAAGGACAATCTATATAAAGGTCTTTTAAAAAATTACTGTTATTACCCTAATGACTTACCTTTGTACTAGAGATTTAAATGTCCCTACATGCTGGATCTATGCTTAAGTTTGTTTTCTAAGAGTCAGTCCCTTTGGCCAGTCAATATCTTTTACATGGGATGGTATGTGTGACAACTGGAAAATGTTGGATTAAAAAAAAAACTAACTGAACTGAGAAAGATATTAATCAAACTTTCATATTTAAAAAGAAATTATTGATACCCTCTAATTTTTGGTTTAAAAATACAGCCAATATCTTAGATCAAATTCTAATAGAAATGGTAATTATTAGAATGATGGGTTTATAAATTCACATAATCTTAATTTTTTCTAGCTAATAAAGGCTGGACAAAGTGCTCTTATAGACAAAGAATGCTGAAAATATTCTCTAGGTAATCAAACTCAATACTTTTGATTGTTCAAGACATCAAGACAGTACTTAAAAGAATGATATTCTAATAGTTTTTAAAATCTACTTAATCTCTATCATCAAGAAATATAGGAAGGTTCACAGTAAAACTCAGGTTAAACAAAGTGGTATCAGGCAGTAAAATAGGAAAGTAGAAATTTTAAAATATTAGGCTTTTATTTTCTAAAATGATATCTGCTTATAAAATGTAAGTTGTAACTCTATTTACTAAGGAACATAAATATTGAACTAGGATCATAATCTCAGTAATAATAAACAAAGAAAAACTATTGGGTATTTACATTACAATGGAAATGGAAGTACTGTAATTAAAGACCAAGTTAAGAAAATTTCCTTTAGGATGAAACCACACAAGTGTGGCAAGCACGTCTAGTAACCCCATGGCACTTTCCCCACACATCTCTCTTCCTAATAGAATCGGTTTGTCTAAAGTAGCAACATGACTGTTAATGACACAGTTAATAGCTCAGCCTCCTTTGCAACTACAGGATATATGGTTTTTTGGTCAATGAGATGCAGATTATGTCCCTATGAAAAGCTTCCCTTTCTTGTTCACACGGACAAAGTCCATTCAGAAAGGTCCATGCCTTTTTCCTTTCTCCTTTTTGCCTGGACTGTGGCCATTATAGCTTGGAGTTACAATACCCATCTTGTGATCATGAGGCAAAAAGTGTAAGGGTAAAGACTACACACACAGGATCACAGAAAGATCAGAAAAGTGAAAAGATCTTGGGTGCCTGATGATACTGCAGGTCAATAAAGAATATCTCAAAGAGATTCAATGAACAAGCTGCCAAATGACATCCCTCCACATTCACATTAAAGCAATTAGGTGATCTGGGTATAGGGAATAAGGGAGAGGACAACAGGTCACAAAAGCTTGGTTTTCTTGTTGTGGGACTGAGTTACTTAGTATGGCATTAGAGGACAGGCACTATACTTTATTGTGTCTTGACTGAGAGTTTTCTCATCATCCTCTTTTTTCCAACCAGTAGTAAGTTCTTCGGGGAGGAATCTTATGGCATCACTTTTTTGGTATCAATCACTGTGAGGTTTAAGCATAAACCTCCATTTATTTATGGAAACAGAAATATTTACTGAATAAAGAAAGAAATAGAAAATAAATATAGTTTGGAACACAGTTTATGATTGGGGGGAATGGCCAATTTGGCACAGTACTAATATTAATAGTTAATACTATTTAAGTACTTACAGCATGCCAAAAATTATACTAAGTGTTTTATATGCTTTATTCCCCCAAAATAAAACAAAATATTAATACTTAAACAATAGCATTAATTATACTCACTTTCAAGATGAGGAAATTGAGATAGCAAGAAGTTAAGTAACTTGTCTGAAGTGGAACAGTCTGGATTCTAATTCAGCTGGTCTATTTTCAAAACTCATACTGATCACTATTCTAAACTACCTCATTTGGCTAAGGTAGGACACAGAAGCTAGATATACATATACAGGATGCTTTTCCAAACAGAATTGGAATAAGGAAAATTTAACTCAGTCTCTGGACTAAGATGCCTGCAGGAAACTTGGACCAACTATTATTAGGAAGCCTCATAAGAAGATTATACTCACCAGAATCTAGCATCTGTCAGATGAAAATTTGACAGGTTGAAAATTTAGACGTTGTTAGTTTCATTTAGGGGCTTCCCTAATGGTTCAGATGGTAAAGAATCTGCCTGCAATGCAGGAGAGCCCAGTTCGATCCCTGGGTCAGGAAGATCCCCAGGAGAAGAGAATGGCTACCCACTCCAATACTGTTGCCTGGAGAATTCCATGGACAGAGGATCCTGGCAGGTAAACTTTACTTAAGGAAGTCTACCCACACTGATTCATAAGAGACTAAATTATTCAAATGAGGGTGCTAATTGACTCATTTGAAATGAGAAAGTTAACTAAAGCTGGAACAAACATCCACCTAGACAAGCTGTGCTCGCAAATGGTCCTTTTGTGTGTATGTGTGTGTGCGTGCTCAGTTGTGTCTTCCTCTTTGCAACCCCATGGACTGTAGCCCACCAGGTTCCTCTGTCCATGGAATTTTCCAGTCAAGAATACTGGAGTGGGTAGCCATTTCCTACTCCAATAAATGGTCCTTAGAATAAAATAAGAACAAAGGAAGTTAAACAAAATATGTGACTACTGGACAGCACTAGGGTCTTCTGTTATGTTTCTACAGTGATAGACCTGTTGGGTGGACCTGACTGAACATCTTGACCTATGAATGAGCCAGGCCAGTTTCTGCATCTTTCACCCTTTTTATACTTTCTTTGGTATCTGGTTTGAGTCCTTTTGGTTGACTTCTAGATTGAGCCCTTATTTCTTTAGACTTCAGTCAAAACTTGCTATGTGATTATTTTTACCCTCATAGACCTGTTTATTTATGGTTAAGTTTGAAGGGGCAACCTTATTTGCTTCTCCAAGTCATTTGTCTCTTCTTACCTCCCTTTCACCTATACAACTCACTGATAGTCATCTGCTTCGTTTTAGCCATAGTTCAGGAGACAGTATACAAAACTTGCTACCTCTCTTTACGATTAACACCGCATCTGTGCCTTTGCTTCCCTTCTCTCCTTTTACTTGCAGAACCCTGATCATTTTCTGTTGTCTGTCCTCTCTTCTGCAGTTTCACTCTCACCTCCACCAACTCGTAAACATGATCAAAATTTTGACCATAAAAAAAGGCCTCAATTCCATGTTCCCTTTAAAAAAGAGCAGGGAGCTCTTCTTCCATCCCATGACTCCTTTAAATACTGTTGAACCTCCTCTAATGCACAGCCAACCTGTTTGACGCATCTGCCTCCACTATTTCCACTTTCTTACTTCTGTGATTTGCTAATTCACAGCAATCTGGCTTTGGCTCCCACTGCTTCAATAAATATACTTTGGCACACATCCCCTATAGAATTCCACTTGTCAAATTCAGTGAATTTTTTTTTTTTTACATTACATCTTACTTGACCTCATCAACATTTGGCATTCTTAAATACTTCCTTTGTGAAGCCCTCATCTCTGTTGCCCCATGACACCACATCTCCAAGTATTCTTTCTGTTTTCTTCCTAGTTTATTTTTTTATTATTGAATCTGCTTATTCTATTCCAATTTCATCACTTGTCCCAAGAGTGTCCTTTATAGTAGAAGGAAATTTAGGTTCATGCATGAGTCTTCTCTAAGCTGGAATAGTTCCTGAGCTATCTTTTGTATTTCATGACATTGCTGACATTGCTACTGTTAGAGTACAGAACTTATTTATTTATTTTTTTTAAGAAAGTCCTTCAGTTTGGATTTGTCTGTTTCCTCATGATCAGACTCAGGTTCCGGACTTTTGGCAGGAATGCCATGGAAATGCTGTAGTGATCTTAACACAGCACATCAGGAGGCTCAGGGTGTGTGTCTGGTCCCATTCTATGATGTTAGCTTTGAACATTTGGTGACGGTGCCACCTGTCTGTCATTTTTCTCCAAACATCACTGGTTCTTTTCCTCTGCATTACAAGGAGGCTTTTTCTTTCATGCTCACTCCGAAGAGCACCACACAACAGCATGTTATCTTCCTAGTTTATTTTGTGTGCTCTTTTTTTTTTACCTCCCCCTTTAATATGTGTGTTCCTCAAGGCTTCATCACTGGCCCTTTGTAGTTCACTATCTATGTATTCTGTCTCCGTGATTTTTTCCATTTCTGTGGCTTTAACCACCAATTCTATCTCTCAACACAGATTCTCTGTTAGGTTCCAAATGCATATACTGAACTATATTTGGAGATATTCACTAATAGGCATCTCAGTATTCTACTTACTCTTCTTGTTCACCATATAATTTGTCCAACCAAATTAGAGACCTGTTAATAATTCTAAACTTTTCTCCTGTATCCCCACTCCTCATTAAATTAGTGGCAAGAGTCAATCCTTCTAATTCTATTGCTATACTTTGCTAGGTTTGACATTCTATTAGTCACAGGCAGAGAGGGAAGCCCTGTAAGTTTTAATTTTTATCTTATCACATGTCCTCTCAATGTTGTTACAGAAGATTTTTATATTTTATAAAAATCTCATAAAAGAGATTTTTAATATTTAATAGCATATTTTGTCCACAGACTTACTCTACTGACAGAAACTATCTTCTCTATCTTCTTTTGTTGGGAATGGGTATACTTCTTCTTAGGTAGAATCTAAGGAAATGGTGGGTAGACCCAGGCAGAACTAACTACAGTCATTTCTTTCTCTTTCTTTAAAAAAAATATTTACTTATATATTTGGCTGTGCCAGGCCTTAGTTGTGGTAAGTGGGATCTTCAGTCTTCACTGAGGCATGCAAACCCTTAGTTGTGGAGCCCACATTTCTAAAGAAAAATGTAGGCAGATTTATGGAGCCAGGATTAAAAACAATTTTGTGGTCACAACTCTATTAAGACGTTTGAACTTTTTCATTGACATAGTGTTGCCTGAGTTTGGTTCTTCAATTGGATAATTTAGTCCTCAAATCTCTTCTCTCAAAAATATAATTCCAATTTAAGCAGTATCCACATTGTCCTCTCAGCTATCACTCCAAGAGCTATCATGATTGATTCTGGAGCCACTTTTACCATTAGCCCAAAATTTGTACAGTCTTAGTAAAATTGCATTGTGGGGTCAGATGTAATATACTACTATTAAACTATACTAAATCAGGCAGTGTGCAGGAGAGCTCAAATTCTGAACAAGTCCCCCACTCACTTTCCCTTCCCAAAATTTGTGCTTAAAAGTTGTGACATTCAAGGGAATTAGAGCCTAAAGTTTACTTAGGTGTCTCAAACATTTATGAAAATCCAAGCCCTGGATTCATTAAATCTAATTAAAATAACTGATCCTTTTCCTCTTCTTTACATTCTTGAATACTTTCCTACCCTACCTTCCCAGAGTAATTTTCTCTACTATCACAGTCCCAAATCTCCACTATATTAGTACTTCTCATCTCTCTGCTTTTCTACTGTTTGAACTGTGCCTTTCTTCTCAGCTCCCACAACACAATCGTGGGAGAAGAGTTCTTATTTCACTGTGATTGCTTTTCCTCATGAAAGGAAATATGGAGAGATTTAGTCCTTGCTTGCTTCAGACATCAGGGGATGAAGATGAAGCTAAGTGTGTGTGTGTGTGTGTGTGTGTGTGTACACACGCCCTCAGTCCTGTCTGACTCTTTGTGACCCCTTGGACTGTAGCCCACCAGGTTTCTCTGTCCATGGAATTCTCCAGGCAAGAATACTAGAGTAGGTAGCCATTCCCTTCTCCAGGGGATTTTCCTGATCCAGTGATAGATCCTGGGTCTCCTGCCTTGCTGGCAGATTCTTCACTGTCTGAGCCACCAGGGAAGCTAAGTGGGTGATGTCCAAAAGTTCCACTGGTATTTGTAGGGGAGGCTGAGAAGTGCTGCAAGTTAAAATTTTGTACCTTCAGTCAGCTTCTTATCTTGGCTTTCCAGTAAGTGTTAATGGAATCACAAGTATGAATTTTCAGGAAAATAGAAGGGATCCAGGCTGGAAGAACTCTGTGGGGTCTTGCAGTGCTGATGAAAGACATTTACTGAGAGATTATGAGTTAAAGAGAATCTAGGTCTTATTATTCATGTCTCAGCATAGCAATGATCTGAGGAACTAGAGATCTAGAATCATCCAAAGCTCAGGAGATGAAGGTCCAGGATAAGGACACATTCCGGCTATGTCAGGAAGGAAAAACCCAGGTGGTTTCCAAAATGTAACTTTGACTATGAACTGGGGCAAAGGTTCTATTTATCTTGTTAATTAGTTAGCTAATTAACACTAAATATAGACTAGGTACCTTAATGAGAGTTTGACATAATTTCTCATCTACTCAATACAGCACTCTATGTATTCCTGTTATGTACTAAGGCTCAGAGAATTAGTATCCTAAATTGAGTATCATAGCAAGAAAATTGCACCACACGGATTTGAACTTATGTCTGTCTCTCTGCAAAACCAAGCTAAACCTTGCCTACCTGAGCATACATTATTTCATCCTTGCCCCACCTCAGATGCTTTCTTGCCTATTAGGATGGAGTATGGAGAAGGCAGTGGCAACCCACTCCAGTACTCTTGCCTGGGAAATCCCATGGATGGAGGAGCCTGGTAGGCTGCAATCCATGGGGTCATGAAGAGTCCTACACGACTGAGCGACTTCACTTTCACTTTTCACTTTCATGCATTGGAGAAGGCAATAGCAACCCACTCCAGGGTTCTTGCCTGGAGAATCCCAGGGACGGGGGAGCCTGGTGGGCTGCCGTCTATGGGGTCACACAGAGTTGGAAAAGACTGAAGTGACTTAGCAGCAGGAGCAGTGTCTCATATACAAACCAACAAAAAATAAGATGCATGCTATGATATAATAATAATAAGGCTGTGATATGAAAGCAGGTAAGTAAAGCTGGAGGACCTCATTCGTGGGGCTTCCTATGTGACTCAGTGATAAAAGAATCTGCCTGCCAAGCAAGAGATGCTAGTTCAATCCCTGGGTCAAGAAGATCCCCAGGAGAAGGAAATGGCACCCCACTCCAGTACTCTTGCCTGGGAAATCCCATGGATGGAGGAGCCTGGTAGGCTGCAATCCATGGGGTCATGAAGAGTTGGACACGACTGAGCGACTTCACTTTCACTTTTCACTTTCATGCGTTGGAGAAGGAAATGGCAACCCACTCCAGTGTTCTTGCCTGGAGAATCCCAGGGACGGGGGAGACTGGTGGGCTGCCATCTATGGGGTTGCACAGAGTCAGACACGACTGAAGTGACTTAGCAGCAAGGGGGTGAAAACCTAACTTAGATACACTCTTTCATTTCTCTGTCATCAGAATTTCTGGTATAACATTTCTTTATTTCTTTAAAACATTTTTTTGGTAAATCTTTTTCAATTTTTGGGCTTCCCTTGTGGCTCAGCTGGTAAAGAATCCGCTTGCAATGAGGGAGACCTGGGTTTGATCCCTGGGTTGGTTGTGAAGACCCTGTGGAGAAGGGAAAGGCTACCCACTCCAGTTTTCTGGCCTGGAGAATTCCAGGGACTGTATAGTCCATGGGATTGCAAAGAGTCAAACACAACTGAGTGACTTTCACTTTCACTCACTTTCAATTTTTAGATCATGAGGAAATAAAAATGATATAAATTTGTGGACAAAGTAAAATTTTTAAAGTACTGAGATTTATAAGGTTGGAAGATATGACATACAAGAGAAAAAAGTGAATCAAAATCTCTAAATAATTTCTAATATTAATATGTCATAGTGAATTGATGAAAGGACATAAAAGATAATTCAATTTATTTCTAATTTTTCAAAATAATTTTGTAAGCTTAAGTAATAATAAAATAAATAGCATCAGATACTGATACATTTTGATTCCTCATTGGATTTAACTAAGATTGAGGAAAATCCTAGAAAATTCTAGATATTAGAATCATAGAATGTTCAAGTAGGCATATCTACATGATATCTAACTTACTATAAAATACCAGATGTAGTTTGCTAAGAGCCTGCTCTAGAACCTGACATCAGGTTGGAACACTGAACATGTATTGATAATAATAATCAATACTGTGAGTCTGTTAAGGAGGGCACTATTATCCTCAGTTTTCAAATGAGGAAAGAGGAACTCAAGTTACTTATCTTAGATGATGCAGCTAAAAAGTGGCTGGGCTGTTAAGCTATGATTGCTTGACTCCAAAGCTTTCCTTTGTGTGTGCGTGTATGCATGTGATCAGTTGTGACCGACTCTTTGTGACCCCATGAACTGTACCCTGCCAGGCTCCTCTGTCCATGGGATTTCCCAGGCAAAAATACCAGAGTGGGTTGCCATGCCCTCCTCCAGGGGACCTTCCAACCCAGAGATTGAACCTGGGTCTCTTGTGTCTCCTGCATTGCAGGCATGTTCTTTACCAGTACTGCCATATTCTTTCTAGGCCAACCCTGTCATAATGTAGGGGAGGACATGTACCCAGTTATCTCTAGAGTGGTTACTTACTACATCTAACAGATCTCTACAAACAGATCAACACAACTTGTAAATTAACATGCAGCATAGATATTTTTAAACATTTTAACATTAAATTCAGGACTAGTTCTAATTATGAATATCTTGAGCAGAATTCTTGGGAATCGCATTACAATGTTGAGTAGTCAAAGCATCAGAGTTAGAGAAAATCAAGAAGACAAATTATTTATAATGACTGTTCTTTTTGAGACTGAAAACTCTGGTTCCTTTATAAGAATAGTTAGTAGCTCCTGACACCAAGTGGTCACTCTATGTACTGCTCTTAGCAGTTTTGCCAAGCAGGAGACAAATTGCCCTATTAGGAGAAATAAAAAACAAAACCCTAAAATAAATGTGCTTGTGAGATGCCTTATTTCATTTATCACCATTAAACTATTTAAGAACTGGAAATCGTGGTTAGAGATACCAGTGGGTGATAACCAAATTCTTCATTTCTACTTTAAACCTTTATTCCCAGTTAGTTACTGGTGTTGACATGTGTGTCAGATTCTTGATGGTAAGCCAAGGGTTTGTACTATCCTTATCAAGCAAGCTTTCCAGCACGATAACATGGATAGCTTGGTGATTAAGAAAATCGGCTCAGATGAGCTTGGGCCCATCCATCTTCTTCAGCCTCCAACAACTCAACTGATAAGATCTATTCTAGCCACAGTCCAGCACTTATAGCAGCATCTACAGGACATCACCAGTGTTACCTCAGCCACTTGTTGGTGCTCCCACAGCTAGGTACTGCCAATGCCTCGAAACACCCTGTCCTTGAACTACAGATGCAGCAGAAGCTATGCTTTCTTACCCACATAGCTGGAAGCATGTTCTTGTGTTTCAGGCAATGCTCAGTCTCTACTTTGCCAACAAAGGTCCATCTAGTCAAAGCTTTGGTTTTTCCAGTAGTCATGTATGGAAGTGAGAGTTGGACTATAAAGAAAGCTGGGTGCCAAAGAATTGACAGTTTTGAACTGTGGTGTTGGAGAAGACTCTTGAGAGTCCCTTGGACACCAAGGAAATCCAACCAGTCCATCCTAAAGGAAATCAGTCCTGAATATTCACTGGAAGGACTGATGTTGAAGCTAAAACTCCAATACTTTAGCCACCTGATGTGAATAACTGACTCATTTGAAAAGACCCTGATTCTGGGAATGATTGAAGGCAGGAGGAGAAGGGGATGACAGAGGATGAGATGGTTGGATGGCATCACCAACTCAATGGACATGAGTTAGATTAAACTCTGGGAGTTGGTGATGGACAGGGAAGCCTGGCATGCTGTAGTCCATGGGGTCACAAAGAGTCAGACACGACTGAGGGACTGAACTGAACTGAACTGTCTCACAAACACCAGAGTGCTGCCTTCTACTTCAGTGCCTAACAGAATTTTGGATGAAATAGGCTCTTGAAGTCCATCACCAGACATGCCTACATTCCAGCAGTAAATATCACTTAGCTGTAAGTTACGCCTCTTTTACACTCTTAAACCTATACTCCAGGTTTCAAAACTTAATCATTTGCTGTTGTAGTTTGTAATTACACAACTATTCTACAGATATAAGATATGGACTATATACTTGTCTGGGAGCTAATCAAAATGTAAGGCAAAGCTCCTTACACTATTATTATGAGTCTAAATGTAATATTTCAATTATTTGACCTCGTTTTTCTATCAGGTGTGAGTCAAGCCCGCAAACATTTTCTTTAGCATTAGAGGTTCAGGAAGCGCACAAATACAGCTCATGTGAACATGGTCGACAAACCTTGAATTAGATGACTATTAAGGAAGGGAAGAGATGTAAACATTTTCATTTAAAAAATTATGTCACAGATAATGTTTTATTGCATACACTTTTTTTTTTCCACTGACAAGAGTAAGCTTTGGAGTTACATATAGTTTTAAATGAAATTATGCTTTTATATTTTTTCCTCTGAAGCAAATCAGAACTCATCATATATATTTCAGATATACTTCTTTTTGCTAAAACTTTTCCAAAATGTCACATAAATATATTAAATGCCTTTCTGTATAAAACGAGGGTATTTCTGAATGCTTTCTTTATTGATTAATGTCATAAAGACTATTCATATAAGTGAGCTTTTATAAGTTCTAGGAAATCTAGTCAATCAATGACAAGAGTAACTCAAATGCATTTCAACTATGAGTCATGATATTGATGTAAATGTTCTATATGGAACAGTCAGCACTGGGTTGAGTTATATTTTAATGTTTCAAAAATATTCGTTGAAAAGATGACCTTGGATTATGTTACATTCCAGGAAGAAATTCAAGTAAGTTTGAATTTCCCTTTTCCTGGAAGAAAGTGCTACATGTTACAGGATTATAAAAGAAAAAAGTAAGAAATAAAAGTTTGTTAGAAAACTTGAGACTTCTAAGATAAAAATGCACTCATGGTAGAGTATGGAAAGGGAAAAATAGTAACTTGCCAGTGGAAAAACCTGGAAGACACCACCTTAACCAAATGATGAAGAGTAACATTAACATCATGTCACATGGATATCATGTCTCCCCTGCTAATACATAAGAAAGGCTCCTCGTCTCTGTGGCATTTTTTTCCAAAAACCAAAGCCCTGGTAAGAAAAATATCAGACAAACCTAAATTGAGGGACAATGACTGACTACTTCCTCAAAACTGTCAAGGTTGTGAAAGATAGGGAAAGGTTGAGAAATTGTCACAGAAGAGATCATGGGTTTATGACAACTAAATGCAATGTAGTAGCTTGGATTAGATCCTGGAACAGGAACAGGAAAACTGTTGAAAATCAAATAAATCTGTAATTCAGTGAGTGGTTAAAAAAAAAAAAAAAAAAAACAACAACACTGAGCCACAAAACAAATGAACAGCATGCTTGAAGTGGCTTTTTCAGTGGTGATAGGTTATACTGCATTATTCACACTTTCTATGAAAACCCTGCAGAGAATTGTGACAATGTTGCTCAAATCAAAAGACTTCCTTGAAGTAGATAACTAGACCTCTGTTGTAATTTTAACTCCTCTGCGAGTGTCCATTTACATGAGTGCTGGAATAAGGACACTGTCACATATCTGAGAATTCCTGAGAAGAAGCAAGAGCTTTCAGTTCTGTGTAACTGAATAGTAGACCATTATGATATAAAGGTGAGGATGCTGGCACAATTTGGTAAGGAAAATAGTGCATTTAGCTTTTGGACATAATGAGGCTTAGGGTCCTAGGCCTGGAGCTCTCAAGTGGTATAGATGACAGACTGGGAGTCATCAGCCAGGAGTGTAGGTGGGTCTCCCAGCGCAAGTGAGAGCAGGGAGAAGACAACAGAGAGAATTCCTTTCAGTCCACCTGTTTCTCTCATCAATACCATGTGCACACGCTCACAAAACTCAGCTCAGTAAGTTAGCTGACCTCATTTTTCCAGCCTAGGTGTCTACGAAAATTTTACCTTCAAGGCGCACTCTGCACTGAATTGATACCTGTAGTCACAGAAATTTTAAGTAACCATACACACTCCTCTTTCAGCAAGCTAGAGATATTCCAGTCTAAATTTTATGTCACTCTTTGGCTGCAGTGCTCAATTTGACATGTGTTGCTACAAGTGGAATTAAAAAGCAAAAAAATAAAATAAAATAAAATCCACAGACACATATAGGCCTTGAAATTGACCTGAGAGGGCCAAAATGAGAGAAGTTGTTTTGGCATCTATATCTGGAAGAAATCCTACTTTCTTTTTTTTAACTGCTTGGTAATTGTCAAATAGTAAATTGTTAAAATTCTGTATAAAATACACTCTTATATTCCAATCCATCCGAAAGAAGAAAGAAGATCCTTGAAGTCACAAGTGTGTGTCCATGTAAATTTTCCAGGTGTTCCAAAAAGACTTTCCTGTAAATCATTTTAGATTTTTACAGGGACCTGGAGGCTTTAAATAAAACTTAATGGTGCCTTTTTAAAAGTCGAGATATGGGTTTGGTGTTTACAGTGCACTCTTTTCCATGATCTCATTTTGTTTCCATCCACCAAGGTTCCTGTAAGAGCTCTTTGAGGTGGCTCTGTGTTGTCCAGCTTGGAGGCCAGAGTGATCGGTCAATTGCTAGGAAGCTGGACTTTTGCCAACAGTGTTTAGGTTGGGAATTGCTATAATTTCCCACCAGGTACAATTTTCTGAAGGTGAATTTGATATCAGGAAATGGAAGAGGTACAGAGAAAGATGTGGAAGAGAGATGGCATACCTGAAAAAATGCTCCTCTTGATGAGATTGCAAGAGGGAAAAGGAAATTCTGTAGCTGATTAGCACTTCCCACCTCCAATTTGTGTTGGGCTCTCAAATCTAATAATCATCACCGAAGTGTTGAAAAGAGCATCTGGAAAAATATTGCCTTGGGCATTTGGGAAAGAGAGATCTAGGAAAAGAAGATATTTTAGGAGAGGTCCAGTGTGATAGAATAAGCTGACCTGGAAAATAATTCAGGCACTGGCGTTTGACTTACGATGAGGGAAAGGATGGCCTTAGAGGGCAAACCTGGTCTCCAGAAGCTGCCTGCCAATCCTCCTTGCAGTCCATCACGACTCTACTCCTCCTGCTTAGGGCCCAGAGTTACCACTCTCGGGATCTTACCTTCCCCCAGTCCCCACAGTAATGATTGTTGTTATTGCTTTTTCTATATCATATGACAAATACCTATTTCATGGTTAGTTCCCACATTAGACTATGAGCTTCTCTCATCCTGGTTGCTGTCCATTCCTACAGCATTTATGAACCCTCATAGTGACCCTAGGAAGTGGCTAAAATTATCTTTTTATGTGTTTACATGCTACCTCTGTTCACCTGATTGTAGGTACCACTAATGTCAAGATCATATCTCTTTGGTTCATGACTGTATTCCCAGGGCATAGGATAGTTTGGCATGCAGTAAGTGCCCAGTAAACATTGATTAAATGGAGAAAGGGCATAGAATCTTTAACCCCATTTCTTTTACGATCTTATGGCACATAATTGGCAAAGAAAGATTTGAACCTAGTTCTGCCTGACTCCAAAGGTCATCCGTGCTTAACTTCTGTATTGATTAATGACCAACACTCACTCACTATCCCAAAGTCATCAACCAATCAATCAATATCAATCAACCTCATAGAACACACAGGCACTTAGGCAGAGAAGAAGTTGGAACTGGTACAGCACACACTGTCATAACTTCCACATCTCCACCCCGACAAATTCCAAGATCTGAAATGCTCAGAGCACTTAGGGCCTCCTCTTAAAAGCCAATATTTCTTGAATGTTTAATAGGTACCAGAATTATTTTGAGAGTTCTTATAATTCCTACTACAAAGTCTGAGCAAAATATTATTATTGATGATGCATCTGAATACAGAGAGTTTAAATAATTGTACTACTCAGTATGTGAGGTAACATACTGAGAGGGATATGGCTAAGATCTGAGCCCAGACAATGTCTTCTGATCACGCCCTTAACCATGATATACTGCCTTCCTAAGAACTGGGCATATTGATAGGGTCAGGGAGAATGGTTAGCAAATTAGCTAGCTGTGTCTTTGCAGGCACTAGCTTTTATTTTCAGTGCCCAAAACAATCCTGAATTGTAGTGCTTGTCAAATATTTATAGAATTAATGGGTGTGTAAATCTGATTAGTTAATACCTTCTAAGGGCTTCCCAGGTAGCACTAGTGGTAAAGAACCCACCTGCCAAAGAAGGAGATGTAAGAGACAGGTCCAATCCCTGGGTCGGGAAGATCCCCTGGAGGAGGGTATGGCAATCCATGCCAGTATTCTTGCCTAGAGAATCCTATGGTCAGAGGAGTCTGGCAGGCTATAGTCAACTGTTCGCAAAGAGCTGGATATGACTGAAGTGCTTAGCATGCAATGCCTTCAAAGATCACTAAGCTGAGGGTAGGATTCAGTGGAAATGCTGGAAGTCTTAAACTGTGAACAATACTCAAGATACTGAGAGCTAAAGGGAGGCATTTAGAAGGGAGAGTGCTCAGCAGGCAGGAGAGGATGAGGGAGGCTCTTCAAAAGGGTAAATGGTAAATAAAAGAGTTCAGAAGGATGACTACAATATCCAGCTTCACTAATGATGTCTCTGTGATGAACATTTATAAATTCTTCTAAGACCAGCCTGCTGGTCTTAGAACATCACCAGTGAATCCAACTTTCTTTTGTTCCTCTGTCCCTAACAGTTGTGACAACTGATCTGCTTCAAGGCAACTTCCCATGACAACATGGTTAATTGGCTATACTGCAATATAAAATAAAAAGTTTCCTTGTGGAAAAAAAAGGATGCTGAGCATATAATTTACTGCTCAAACATGACATGTAGTCATCCTTTGAGTGTCTAAGAGTCACTCTGTTAGGTATATATTGCAATAGACCTGGCTTTAGAAGATGCATACCTTCAATTTGGCTGTTAATTGGAGAAAAGAAAGGAAAGGATGGTTGTGGGAAATATTAGGAGTGAAATATCCTCAATAGAACTTGTGGAGAAGGAAATGGCAACCCGCTCCAGTGTTCTTGCCTGGAGAATCCTGTGGACAGAGGAGCCTGGTGGGCTGCTGTCCATGGGGGTCGCACAGAGTTGGACACGACTGACGTAACTTAGCAGCAATAGAACTTGATGGGTGACAAGATATATGTTGAGGGAAAAGGAAGTCAATGAATTAGAATTAGCTCAAAACAAGATGGTTAAAATTTGTAAAAAGTCAAAAAGGAGATCTGGCCGAGTAAAGGGCAGTGGTGAGAAAAGATGATGAACTCAGTTTTTAAAATATTAGATGTTTGGAGATGAAATGACATCCAGAAATATCTAAATACCACTTAAAATGTTGTAGAGTCCTTTCCATGGAAGTGATTGGGGAAAATTTGAGAGATTTCATTCATCTAACCCTTATTTATGGATCCAGTGTTCCTTGCACTAGGCTAGAAGCTAGGGATACAAAGAAGGATTAGATTTTCACTTCTCCAAGGAAAGCCCTGATAAACCCAAGCAACTGTAGAAAAGGACTTGGAAAAAAAATTAGGGCACCACAAAGAAATTAATGTTCAAAGCTCAATGGAAGAAGAAGAAAGTTTCAGAAATGCGATGAATAATATGACCATCGAAGGATGGAAATAAGTCACTGTGTTAAGACAGATGTGCCAGACTAGAGGTAAATTCAGAGAGAAGATGATGGCAAAATGGCAGTGGTAATCAACTTCACCTAGAGAAAGCAGGAGTCTCTGGTAATGCTACATTAGAGAAAAAAATAATTAAAGCTTTATTCACAGACATTTTTATATTTTGTTCACTGCAGTATTCCCAAACAAACATATTATGCAAACATATGAGTTCAATCTTTATGTGTTGACCTGAAAATATTACCACAATTTTAAATTGAAAAAGCAAGGGATAGAATGTGTCAAGAACCATTGTCAAATTCTTTAAAGGATGGATTAGCGGCTTTGTTGGTCATTTGCCATGTTACAAATGGCATCTTTCTTCATCTGAAAAGATATGGACTTGCTAAACTGTCACTAAAAGAGCATGATATAGTAAGATACAGGTTGTTCCACTTAAAATGGTATTTATGTGTAATATGACAAGGGGAATGAAATAGAACACAGAAACTTCTCTAGCCTATATATCTATCTTGCATTAACTCATGAGGTGTTTGTACATGGTTGCTGCTTAATACTATCTCTATTACATATTAAAGGGAAACCTCCTGCTCAATTCTCCCACAAGAAAGTTTATGATTGGCCAACATCACTATCAGTTATCTGGAAACAAAAAGGGAGTCAGTCACCTCAAAAGAGAGAACAGGTTTGATTCATGTATTTAATTATAGCAAACTTATTTCTTCTTGTATCATAGACTTTGGGGGTTGGACAATGAAGGCTGATCTTCAAATCACTAATATTATTTTGAGATGCTGATTCTAAAATCTTTATGAAGGCCATAAGGCCAAGAAGAGCCAAGGCCTTCTTAAGGAAAAGGGCCATTCAAGGAGGGGGATTTTGTCTTTAGATATTGTTTGCATAAATTTGTAATAACTAGGAGAGTGAAATATTTAGCACAGAAATAAAAGAGAATTCTATTACCAAAGTAATAGGATAGAGAGCTCAGAAACAGATCAGTGTCTGTGGAAACTTGATAAATGCAGATGTAGCATGTAGCCTCTGAGAAAAGGAGGATCTACTTAAATAATAATGGAAAAACATATTATCCATGAGGATTACTATATTTTTAATTTACACACTATGTAAGACTCAATTATTCCTCTAAAAATATAACAGAACTAAAATTTCCTTTGAACCGTCTATCCCCAGTGTTAGCACTTATGCCCGCTATCCTTGGGTGATAAAAGGAACTAACATTTGTTTAATTTGAAATGGAAATTTGGCTAAGATATCATGAGACAAAAGTACATGTCAAAGGAGGTGCTCGACCATATGCAAAATTTATAAACATAGTATTAAGAAATAAGTTACATGACTCATCCCTTCATTCACTTCAATGGCATAACAATATTCAGAGTTAGAATGGGGAGGTTTCTTTGGAGAATGCTGCCCTGAAGCCCAAGAAAAGGGAACTGAGAAGCTCAATATATGTCACATGCAATGCAAAGACCACAGTGGACAGGAATCTGAGGGACACTTGGAAAATCCAACAGCAACAGCTATCTTGCTGCTTTGACAATGTAAGGAGAAGAGGTCGGACAGGACTCCCAGAATTTTCTGGGTGTAGGAAGTACATGTTTTTAAGGACCCAGTATGTGTCACATGTAAGAGACAGCTGTTCTGAAGTCATTATCTTCATTCCTATCAGGTTAACATGTGCTTGTTCAGTCATTTCTGACTTATTGCAACCCCATGGACTGTAGCCCACCAGGCTCCTCTGTCCGTGGGATTTCTCAAGCAAGTATATTGGAGTGGCTTAGCCATTTCCTCCTCAAAGGGATCTTCCCCACCCAGGGATAGAACCCAAGTCTCTTCCATCTCCTGCATTGACGGCAGATTCTTTACCACTCTGCCATCTGGGAAGCCCATGAAGTTAACAGACCTTATACAAAGAAGCAAGCAATATCTTTGGGCTGAAAAAAGAGTGAGCAACCAACAAGAGTAGGGGTGTTTTTGTTCTCATCAAGTGGATTCTTTTAGGAGATTCCCAGCAAGGGTGTTCTTTGGATAATAAATGTTAGTACCAACAAGAAAAAGATTCAGCTGTAAACACATGCCAAGTCCAGCATGCACTGATACCAGACCAATGTGACAATACCGTCCAATAGGAACTTCTCTCACCTGGTTCATCTTCTCCCTTCCTCCACTGCTATTAGCAAGAAGAGATTAAAGTCGCAGGTTAATTGAGGGGAAAAAAATAAAAAATTGACCACATGGTTACTTCCTCAAACACAGGCTTCCTTCCTGCCATAGAATTGAACTCAGAAAGGGAAGATGGGGAGATATTTTAACTTTAAAACAAGATTGAAATTTTGGCTATCATGTGGACTGACTGTGTTGATACAAGCCTGAAACTGCATTTTATTGTTAGAGAACTGTTTGTGTTACATAAACATTACTAGAGAAATTATGGTGTCTGCTCTAATTTCCATGCTGACAAAGAAGAAAAATAGATCCAAGAATGGATGTAATGGGATGATGGGAGAAACAAACAGCATGGCTGCATGTTTGTCCCATAATTGATGCTATTAATGCAATGATTAGAACTGATTTAACTCTAAAAATAATCCTATTGGAGAGGTTCTATTATTGTTCTCACTCAAGAGCAGAGGAGTCAGAGTCAGATTAAATAACTTTTTACAGCAGATCCAAGAGGTAAATAATAGAACAGGATTCTTCTTTATTCTTACAACAGGAGATGAAAGTGGCTTCAGGATGGAGAGGGAGTCAAAAAAAAGTTTGGAGAGTACATGATGAAGGAGCATTTCCTGTCTTCAAGTAAGGTGTTATACTGGAAAATAGAAGGCCGAGTCTCTTCAGACCATGAGAAAATACCTCCTCTCTGAGTTGCCTATAAAATCAAGTCAAGCACAAAGAGGTTTATTTACTGTTTCCTTGAGGTCTAAATTAGCCAAAAATGCAAGGAGAGGCATATATGCATGGTTCTTTATCATGACTTTCTTATGTGTTCCATTGAATTAGTAACCTATTCCTGCATTATATCATGCTTTTAATTATGATTGCTTTACAGTATGTTTTCTGATTGGTTGGGCAATTTCAATCTCTTTGATTTCCTTTTTTAAGTTGATATGGTTGTTTTTATACATTTATTCTTCCAAGTAAATTTTAGAATGAATTTGCCATAGACCACTAAAAATCCTGGTGGGATTTTAATTGTGATTAATGTATAGACTGAGAGTAAATTTACATTTTAGAATATTAATTCTACCTACCTATGAACAGACATCATTTCTATTAGTATCTCTTGAATGGCCTTCAGTAAAGTCTTACAGTTTTTCCCATAAAGGTCTTAAAAATTTCTTGATCAATTGATTACTAGGTTTTTATAGTTTTTGTTATAGTTTTAGGGCTTCTCTGGTGGCTCAGTCAGTAAAGAATCTGCCTGCAATGGAGGAGACTTGGGTTCAATCCATGGGTAGGGAAGCTCCCCTAGAAAAAGAAATGGCAATCCACTCCAGTATTCTTGCCTGGAGAATTCTATGGACAGAGGAGACTGGTGGGCTACAGTCCAAGGGGTTGCAAAGAGTTAGACATGATTGAGCAGTTAACACACTTAGTTAATACCTTCTTCTATTTTTTTTCTTTTTATTTATTTATTTTTTAATTTTATTTTATTTTTAAACTTTACAATATTGTATTGGTTTTGCCAAATATTGAAATGAATCCACCACAGGTATACATGTGTTCCCCATCCTGAACCCTCCTCCCTCCTCCCTCCCCATACCATCCCTCTGGGTCGTCCCAGTGCACCAGCCCCAAGCATCCAGTATCGTGCATCAAACCTGGACTGGCTACTCGTTCCATATATGATATTATACGTATTTCAATGCCATTCTCCCAAATCATCCCACCCTCTCCCTCTCCCACAGAGTCCAAAAGACTGTTCTATACATCAGTGTCTCTTTTGCTGTCTCGTATACAGGGTTATTGTTACCATCTTTCTAAATTCCATATATATGCGTGAGTATACTGTATTGGTGTTTTTCTTTCTGGCTTACTTCACTCTGTATAATAGGCTCCAGTTTCACCCACCTCATTAGAACTGATTCAAATGTATTCTTTTTAATGGCTGAGTAATACTCCATTGTGTATATGTACCACAGCTTTCTTATCCATTCATCTGCTGATGGACATCTAGGTTGCTTCCATGTCCTGGCTATTATAAACAGTGCTGCGATGAACATTGGGGTACACGTGTCTCTTTCAATTCTGGTTTCCTCAGTATGTATGCCCAGCAGTGGGATTGCTGGATCATAAGGCAGTTCTATTTCCAGTTTTTTAAGGAATCTCCACACTGTTCCCCATAGTGGCTGTACTAGTTTGCATTCCCACCAACAGTGTAAGAGGGTTCCGTTTTCTCCACACCCTCTCCAGCATTTATTGCTTGTAGACTTTTCAATCTCAGCCATTCTGACTGGCATGAAATGGTACCTCATAGTGGTTTTGATTTGCATTTCTCTGATAATGAGTGATGTTGAGCATCTTTTCATGTGTTTGTTAGCCATCTGTATGTCTTCTTTGGAGAATAATACCTTCCTCTAATACATCATCCAGTACATTATGTTTGTAATGGAGGAACTACTGATTTTCATATGATATTATAGTCTATATTTTATTCAGTATTTTATATCTTATTTGGTTATCTAAGTGATTATCTTGTTAGTACTAATGTACTGTCATGACTTTATTTACAGAGGCAGATATTCATTGGTGAAAAGGAGATAATTTTGAACATAACTTTTTATCATGGCAAATATGTGTAGATTTTCAGATTCTAAATACTGAATTCTAATACTGAATTCTAAATACTAATATTTCTAAATACTAATTCTAAATACTGAATCAGTATTTTAATATTATATTAATATTTTTACTATTTTCTAATTAGTTTTATCTACTGGGTATATGTGGGAAATGTGAAATAGGTATTTGCTAAGTTTCTGGCATTACCCACTTGCTAGGTTAGACGTGTTATATGCATGAGCTGGAAATCTTTATATTAATGCCCCCAGTGAAGAATCATTAACCATGTTTTACAGCTATAGAAAATGAGTTTCAAACAATTTAATTAACATGACCTATTGATTTGGTGTCAGTTTTCATTCCAATCCCAAAGAAAGGCAATGCCAAAGAATGCTCAAACTACCACACAATTGCACTCATCTCACACGCTAGTAAAGTAATGCTCTAAATTCTCCAAGCCAGGCTTCAGCAATATGTGAACCGTGGACTTCCTGATGTTCAAGCTGGTTTTAGAAAAGGCAGAGGAACCAGAGATCAAATTGCCAACATCTGCTGGATCATGGAAAAAGCAAGAGAGTTCCAGAAAAACATCTATTTCTGCTTTATTGACTATGCCAAAGCCTTTGACTGTGTGGATCACAATAAACTGTGGAAAATTCTGAAAGAGATGGGAATACCAGACCACCTGATCTGCCTCTTGAGAAATTTGTATGCAGGTCAGGAAGCAACAGTTAGAACTGGATATGTAACAACAGACTGGTTCCAAATAGGAAAAGGAGTACGTCAAGGCTGTATATTGTCACCCTGCTTATTTAACTTATATGCTGAGTACATCATGAGAAACGCTGGACTGGAAGAAACACAAGCTGGAATCAAGATTGCGGAGAGAAATATCAATCACCTCAGATATGCAGATGACACCACCCTTATGGCAGAAAGTGAAGAGGAACTAAAAAGCGTCTTGATGAAAGTGAAAGTGGAGAGTGAAAAAGTTGGCTTAAAGCTCAACATTCAGAAAACGAAGATCATGGCATCCGGTCCCACCACTTCATGGGAAGTAGATGGGGAAACAGTGGAAACAGTGTAAGACTTTAATTTTTGGTCTCCAAAATCACTACAGATGGTGACTGCATCCATGAAATTAAAAGATGCTTACTCCTTGGAAGGAAAGTTATGACCAACCTGGATAGCATATTCAAAAGCAGAGACATTACTTTGCCAACAAAGGTCTGTCTAGTCAAGGCTATGGTTTTTCCTGTGGTCATGTATGGATGTGAGAGTTGGACTGTGAAGAAAGCTGAGTGCCGAAGAATTGATGCTTTTGAACTGTGGTGTTGGAGAAGACTCTTGAGAGTCCCTTGGACTGCAAGGAGATCCAACCAGTCCATTCTGAAGGAGATCAGCCCCGGGATTTCTTTGGAAGGAATGATGCTGAAGCTGAAACTCCAGTACTTTGGCCACCTCATGCGAAGAGTTGACTCATTGGAAAAGACTCTGATGCTGGGAGGGATTGGGGGCAGGAGGAGAAGGGGACGACAGAGGATGAGATGTCTGGATGGCATCACTGACTCGATGGACGTGAGTCTGAGTGAACTCCGGGAGTTTGTGATGGACAGGGCGGCCTGGAGTGCTGCGATTCATACAGTCAGACATGACTGAGCCACTGAACTGAACTGAACTGAAGCTGACATTCTTTATTTTTACTGAAATGAAAAAAATGAAATTAAAAATATTTATATTAAAAACAAATTTAGCATTTGAATTGCATTTTTCAAAAGATTTAAAATATGCTTTTATTAACCCAAAGAACCCATTTAGACACAGAGACCACACTGAGTGAATAAAATAGGTGACACTCTGTTTCAGGAGAAAAACTTTTTTTTTTTAAATAAGGCTGGACCAATGTTCCCTAGAAGCTTGTCTTCTAGACCATTTAGGGAATTAAGTTGGTTTAGAAGACTAAATCAGTTGCCATATAAGCACATTCTCTCCCAGATTCTAGAGAAGAGTTGAGCATTGCACATTGTGGCAGAGATTGCTAGAGGCCTACTTGGGTTTCTCCTTCCTGATAGAACTCTGGGGAAAGTTCCCTGCTGGCAGAGAGCATTTGCCAGCATCCTAGCACACAGGAGAATTAAAGGAAAATCTTAGGGTGGGACTTATAGGCAGCTTACAGTGCCCTCCCTCTTTCTCTTGCTCCTGGTCTGTAACTGGATGGCAGTGGTTGGAGATCAAGCAGAAATCTAGGTCAATGAGGAAAATTATAAATGGAAATACAGGCTAAGATTGCCAGAGCAGGTAAAATAGGGGGCCCTGGTGACTGTGGAGTTACCATATAGCCCCAGACCACCCACCTCTGAATTTCTTCTACACAAGAGAAAACGAACTTTTATCATGTATATGTCACTGTTTTTCTGAATTTCTAATATAGCTGCTGAATACAAATCCTGACACAAACATTATTTTAAAAAGATACTTTGAGACAAATATTAAATATATGTATATGTACACATATGCGTACAGTGTATATCTCACATATATACACTTATGTGCATTTATACACATATATATTATATTGCACACATATAAATGGGCATTTGTATATATAATGTGTATATTCAGTATATACATATTTTATGCACACACACACATACACATATCCAATTCTGTAAGTCCTTTGAAATTGTTACACTGGACAAACTTAACTTAGTTATTCTATCATGGCTACTGTGGACATTTGCTGTGCTGATTTGACAAAGCAGCCCAAGTTGTTGGGCATGTCACCAGCAAAGTTCATTAAAAAAAGGAAAAGGAAGACACAAAGAAATGAGTTCTATTTTCCATGTTGTACAGCATGGTTGCTGGGAATGGGGAATTACTAACATTTGTTCGGTGGAAAACTAAAGATTGCTATTCCTTTCTTTCTGTTTTTAAATTTGCGAATTAGAGATTTCAAATTATAATTTTATAGAAGTGTAAACTAAGAGAAAAAAACCAGCGTGTAAATAAGGACTAATGGTAAACCAAGTCTTTGGCTGGTAACACTTTATTTGTAAGAGTAGTATTAAAACTACCATCCCTTCTTCTTCCATCTGTCAGGCTATATTTTACTTGGATTATATCAGCACAATTATATCTTTAACAAAAAGCTCCTTCAAAGAAAATTTCATTTAATTAGAAAAGAAGTGAAGAAGGCATGTCACACTTGGTGATATAAGGCCACTTCTGTCATCAGAGTGTGAAAATCGTTTCTCCAGATGGCAGCTTCTTGCTTAGATGAGCTCATGATTCCCAACAGTTGGGTTGTTTTTTATTTTCCCTTTCTGAAGCATATTTACTTTCATTTATATGTGAATGGTTAACTTTTAATTATATGACTTTTTGACAAAAACAAATTCAAATACCACCTATTTCCAAAGTATTTTTCAAAACAAAATGTCATGTTCTTGAACTTCACCTCTCTTTAGGATGATAAGTGATGATTAGCTACATTAAAAATGTAACTCAAAAAAAAAAACAAAACACCACATAATTCCATGTAATACAATTTGCCAGTTTAGCAAGACGTAAAGGTTGGTAGAAATGATATACCAGGTCTGCTAAGTCTTAATAAGTAATTTTCTTAGGTTAGTAGGCAATAGCTACCTTCCATGCAGGTAGGATAAACAAATAAGAACATACTGGTAGTTAAAAAGTATTGCTTTATTATCAGCCTTTAAAAATAACCTCTGTGTGGCAGGAATTATGCTGTGTGTTAGGGTAACAATGTTGAACAAAAGAAAGAGATTCCTGCCCTCAAACAGATAAGACAGACAGTCATATGGCCATATATTTATAGTCCCATTGCTCTTTGAAATAAGGCAGATGGTCAGAAGAGCATGTCTTAGAAAGACCTGATACATTCCAAGGGGTCAGAGAAGTCTTCATCTGAGGAGTAATACTGAAATAAGATCTCAAGAATGACTGGAAGTTAACTGAACAAAACTGTGGAAAAACAGAAAGGAAATCAATGTGTCTGAAAGTCAGGAAGTAAAGGAGAAAAAGATCCAGGATGTCTGCAGATGTCCCTTAGGGAGGGCCTTTTAGACCTTGTTTAGGATTTTGGTCTTTATTCTAGGAATGCCAGAAAGTTTTTAATAATTTTAAGCAGGAAAGTGATATAATCAGATTTTGTATTTTAAATTATCACCATAGCTAGAGTATAGACCCTGCACTGTAAAAGAAATGAGTAGAAGTGGTAAAAGGTAGACCTAGTGAAAACATTGAGAAGGAACATTGATGTGAATTAAAGGAAATTAATCCTCAGTATTACATTTTATTCAGCCAGACTTCCTGTCTCTCTAGATATAAAAACAAAGCTGTGTATATATGTAGACACATTATGGTATAGACAGAGAGGATAAAATCAAAGGAAATAGAGGAAAACAACATCAATAAAGAATGATAATTAGACCTCACAACAGACTTCTCATCACAACACAGAGGTGTGAAGATAATTGAATATTTTTAAACTGTGGAATCAAAATAGTGATTACTATAGAACTCAATGGGATGTTGAACTGTTACTCAAGAATGAGTGTAAACTAAAGATATTTTCAGATACACTATGAGAGATTTTACTACTAGCATGCACTTAGTGAAAGAGATACTAAACAAGATACATTTCAGGAAGAAATAATGAGCCAAAAATGAAGAAGTTGGATGAGAAAGCAATTATAAGTAAAGTAATTGAGAAAGATATGCATATATTCAAATAGCATAAAAATAAATAATATTTAGAAATTTAAAAACAAAATAATAATAGTTTTTAAGACAGAGAGGGGTGATCATATTTACATATTTACAGCATTTTAAGCTCCCTTTAAAGGAGGAAGGTAGAATCATAGATAAAATTCAGACATGGTTAGGTGAAGTTTGTGTGTTAAAATTCTAAGGATCATCATTGAAGTGAAGAGAAGTAAAGTCGCTCAGTAGTGTCCGACTCTTTGCGACCCCTTGGACTTGTAGCCCACCAGGCTTCTCCGTCCATGGGATTTTCCAGGCAAGGATACTGGAGTGGGTTGCCATTTCCTTCTCCAGGAGATCTTCCTGACCCAGGGATTGAACCTGGGTCTCCCGCATTGTAGGCAGACGCTTTACCGTCTGAGCCACCAGGGAAGTCTTACGGATCATCACTAAAATAATAGAAATAATATGGGTAACTTCCCAAATGTTGTTAAGGCAAAAGGAAGAAACACAAACCTTGATAAATGTAACAGAAAGTAGAAAAGAAGATTAAAACATTTTTAGTAAATAGGAAACACAAAACAAAACAAAAAATCAAATATACAAATAATCACAAAACATAGAAATGATATACAGATTATTGACATCTGTTCTCGCTGGGTCTCCAGCACTTCCACCCTAACTCACATGATAGGTTTACCATTGCAATGAGTGGTTTTAGTGGGAGGCCTGGCTCAACTTTGTGGAGCTGGCACTTCACTTTTTAAGATAGTGAATTTAGGAAGACTTGGATATGCCTCTAGTTAAAAGGCTTCCATATTTCACTGGCAAAGAGTGAAATGTATATATTTTTTTCTTATAGTTTAGATTTAAATGAGATTATATCAGTTTCCTATAATTTCCTACAGAGTAAAGCATTTTTTAAAACATATGGGCATAACTTCACAGTTGCTTATCCTCAGTGAGACTTCTTTGCAGAACAGAGATAATTAACCTGATCTTACAGAGTCTTTCTAAATATATCAGAGTGGAGTCAGCGTGCAAGCCTTTCACGTTCCCTGAGGATCTACATCTGCCACAAGTGGCTCCTGCAGCAGATGGGTGAGTGTGCAGAGATTCTGAGTGGTTTCGGTGGTACTTTTGTTTATGAACTTCCTATTCATCTGCAATCTAATCAGTCAGAAAGCTAACCAACCCCAAAGTATCTGCTTATTTACATTGCTCCATTTTGAAGTAAGAGATCCCCAAATTCTGTTTCGGCTCACATGCTATGATCGGGCCTATAGGTCAGTTGAAACCAATCTTGCCTCTCAGGCTGTAGTCGATTGGCCAGGTTTTGGTACCTTATCTGAAAAGTATCTTCCTGACCAAACACAAAAGAGGTCAGGTGCCTCTGAGACTCAAGTTGGGTGGCAACAACCTAGCATAATTATATCATCTCTTTTTGTTAAAGTTTATAGAAAAAAGAAATAAGAGGAGGAAAAGAGTAGCTGTTTTGGACACTGCCTGGTTATGTTCTGGTACTCATGGTGGTGGCTGTAGCTCTCAGTCTCGCGTGCCCTGGATACCATGCAACTTCACTGTCCTTGCTTCCCTATGGGGAGAACTCCTACCGGCCCTGAAGGTAGTCTGTGCATAATCTGTCTTTGTGTTCCTGAAAATTGCAGTCAAGAAAAGAATCCTAGGGTAGGGATATCAGTCAGGGAATTCCAGGGAGGGGGACCTGAATATTGTCAACTCAAGTTAAAGCAGATTTGAAAATGCCAGATGCTGCAGCAGGTGTCTCCAGGTCATCAGCATCAGGCCAAGACTATCTTAATGTGGAACTAAAGATCTAACCTCTCCTGCCTCCAACCAAGATGGAGCTAGGGAAACCTCATAATGGGCTTGTTTCAGGAACAAATGGAGTTTGGAAGTAAAGAGCTACTGTAGAATATATACAAAATATACTTTCAGATGTGGTTTTCTCTAATGCTCTGTAGAGAGAATTTGAATATTCTTCTACATGACTTTGCCTCTTTTCATAGCACTGACACAGTTTCTAAACAAGTTTTTTCCTCCAAGTTGTTAGAAATGAGTCATAAAATAAATGACTTGTGTTTGACTTTCAAGTATTTCTAGCACCAAGCATTAGCACTAAATGAAATCCTTCTAATATTTCCTATGGGTGGGAATGTGTCAGATGCCTTTGGCTTTTAGATTAAACTAGAGTCAATTTCAATTTGGTATGTTTCATCACACATACAGCAGGTTTATTCAGAAACTATCCAGCATGTGTCAAGGTGTTATCTGACAGAAAATTCACCCTGTGCTTTAGAAATAAATATAGGTGAATCACTTCCCTCCTCTATCTCTTCAAAACAAATTTATTTGGTTGAATGTCTTGGGAATTCATCCCAGAATGAGAGAACACAGAATGTTATAACTTAAAAAGAGGGAAAAAAAAAAAAAAAAAACCCTGAATAGATCAGCTAACCTAATCCTTTAGCTTTACAAGGGAGGAAACCAAAGACCCAGACAAAAAGCTTCTCTTTGGGTCACAAAAAAGCAGGTAGCTTAAAATACTGATTTCCTGACAACCATTCTAGTGATGTTTGAGCCATAAAATGATCCTCCTGCTGTCAATAGCATTAAAAATTTTCTCTCTACTCACACTGAAGATGTATATTCTCCACAAAAAGAGAATTGCCGTGATATTTTCTTTGCTTCAGAAATGTTTTCCAGGTTTCTTCTCCCACTTTACCCCTTCATATCAGGTTTCTGTCTATGGATTTCTAGAAGTCTGTCTGGTTGACTCAGTTGGATGGCCTGTCCTGGCTTTGGGTTAGGTCTTTCCCCAAAGGCGACCTTCCCCTTGGACTCTCCCATCTCAGTCTATGCTGTTTCAGCACTGACAACACACACCAGGTACTGCACATTCTCCGGTGCTTGAATTTGGTGCCTGCTCCTAGACTCAGATCAGCCTAAAGTCCCAGGATAATCTGAGAAGTCTTAGACATCTTCACAGCACTTGATGAGCCATCTAAAACCAATATTCTTTCCCTAGTGGAATAGTAATACAAGTTCTCTGTAGTAAATTTAGAATATGAAGAATTTCAAAATGAAGCAAAAACCATCCGTATTTTTCATCACCCGCTCAAAAATATTTTTGGTTTATTTATTGATTCATTCATGCATGTATTCATTCATGTATTTATTGATTCAATATGTCTTCATTAAGCACTCATTATATGATACGACCTGTTCTAAAGCTTCAAGATAGAGTAAAGAAAGAAAAGTCCCTGCTTGTGGAATTTATAGTCTAGAGATCTGGAGAGTGAACAAGAAATTACAATACAGGGTAGTGAGTAAGAGGGGAAGAAGAGTGCTATAAGATTACCTAAGAATAGTACCCATTCCCAGGTGGCGCTAGTGGTAAAGAACTTGCCTGTCAATGCAAGAGAAATAAGAGATGCAGATTTGATCCCTGGTTTAGGAAAATTCCCCTGGAGAAGAAAATGGCAACCCACTCAGTATTCTTGTCTGGAGAATCCCGAGGACAGAGGAACCTGGTGGGCTATGGTCCACAGGCTCGCAAAGAATCAAGCATGACTGAAGTGATTTAGCGCACACACACAGACAGAGTACCTACCAAACTTGGAGGATTCAAGGAAGGCTCCCCCAGTGAAATCATGTCCTAGGTGAGACCTGAAGGAAGTAAATGATTTAATCAAATAAAAGAGGGACAGGATGGATGGAGGACTGTTTCAGGCAGAAGATACAGCCTTGACAAAGACTACAAGGTGAAAGAGAAGAGTACGTGTGAATAACTAAAGGAAATTTAATATGGTGGAAGTCTAGAACAGAAGGCAGTTCGTGGAAAAGGCCTAGGTGGGTGAAAAATACTGGCACAAAGTCCTGCAGAGCCTTAGAAACCCAGAGTGGAATTTGGCCTTAGTTCCAAGAACGAAGGTATGCTCTTGAAGTTTTGAGCAGGGAAGTGACATGATCCAATCTGTTCCAAAAGAACAATTTTGGCTACAATGTGGAGGATGGATGAGATGAGGAGAAATCCAGAAGCAGAGATGCCATTTTAGAGATATTTGCATAATTTAGGCAAAAGACAACCGTGGTCTAGAAAGGAAGTCAGGTTTGTGAGGATGGAAAGCAAAGCACAGATTTCAGAAATGTTTAGGCAGTAAAATCAACTTCACTCTGTATTTCAACCCAGAGGTCAATTTTCTCTTCCTTGTCACACTGCCTTTCTCATGGCTGAAAACTTCAGGTCTCAACTTAATGTCATCTTCTCAGAGAGAATATTCCTGACCATCCTACTTGAAATGTCTCCCATCATCATTATGTCAGAGCATCAATTTTATTCCTTCATAGAATTATGAAAATATTTAACGATTTTATTTCTTTTCAATGACATAATTAGTGCCTCTTTCCCACTAGACAAGGAGCAGCTACATGGATGCAGGTACTATTTCAATTTTAGATCCATAAAGGCCCTTTGGACCTTCCACTTAGGTGATAGGGGTCTGGATTCAAATATATGTCAGCATATTTTTTCTCCATCCTGTAAGTTCTCAATTATTAAATAGGACCAACTTGAGATAATTGTACATTCTCCTGTAACAGGATCCTGTTTTATTTTCTCTTATATCAGGTTAATGGATAGGATTTGTGTATCATTATGTTTTTCTGATCTACTTCTGCTAGATATAGAAGAGGATATAAACTGAGATGTGAAGTTGAGTATAATCTATGTGAAAATATGTTCAGGTTTATGGACAGATGCTATACATCATAAGATACCAATAGCTGTCCAAAAACTAAAATAATATCTGCAAAGTTAAATTGGGTATAACAGTTTCCCTGGCAGTCTCTTTAAGTTCATCTTCTTGGACCATGGCTTGCTGTGATGATGAGCGGTGATGCTTATACATAAAAATAGTATTCATTTTTTCAATGAGAAAAGTGTATGTGTGTTTGTGTGTGAGTGTGTGTGTGTGCACACACACACATGTTTAAATAAGCCTTGCTCAAAGCATGTATTCTTTGGAGTTAGACTTGAGGGAGCCATGGCTTTGTTCTTATCATCAAGGCAAGCGTGAGTTCAATAAAGTTTTACAAGGTTCTTAAACCAATCTGATCTCTCTGCTCTTATATGACCCTTAGGACTCAAAAAAAGTAGGGCAACAAAATAAAGGGGACTCTTGATACATTTAAAATGTTTCTTCTAAGTCACTGTATTCTTGCCAGGTTTTTCATTCCCTTTGATTTTTGAAAGAACTGGAGATGGACAAAATTTTTGCATATCAAGGTCAATATGAGTGTAAGTGAATCTTTGAGATCATCAGAACGGAAGCAGTGTGGGAGTGAGATGGAGTCCAGTTAAGCCACCTCCCGACCCAGAGCGTAGCTGCCACTCTCTCGAACAGTTGGAATGAAGCTGTGGCACCAGCTGCCTCGTTTGGGAAGGGAGAGAGGAGGATTTTGAATTCTCTGTGGTGAAACTTAAAGCTTTCATGCTAAAAGCCTTTTCTCTTCCTACTCCTTTCCCTTTTTAGGAAGCTTGTGGCTGACCACCTGGTGTTCTGAATCATTAATTCATGGACGACATTCTATCAGGAATAACATGGAATAGACACCCTGGCAGCTGCCATTGAAACCCTTCCAACTCCCCTTTCACTTTAATTCACTTCAGTAATTATTAATTGTACACCTACAATCATACCCAACCTGGTGGTAGGCAATGAGGCTTTCAAATGAAGAAAGCATAGAATTCTTACCCTGGAGATTTAAATTTTTCGTTTAATGCTGGATTCATTTTAGGAAGAGCTGATAAAATATTATATGAAAAAGAAAACTTTCCAAAATTTACATAAGTTTTTCAAAGCACTATAGGAGTAAAAAAAAAAAAATGAGGAAAAAATAGCTTCAGTGCTTAAGTATCTTACTAAGCAAGAGGTGCTATACATGTATAGACGCTGGGTGCTTTTCACATGTCATCTCACTGAATTCTCAAAGCTACCTTAAGAGAAAGATAGGAAAATTCCCACATGAGACAAGCGAAAATAGAGGTCTTAAAACTGGTTAACTAATCTTCTCACAATAGTTGATCCTTCAGTCAAGGAATTAGGAGTCAAAGTCTATTAGGATAGGTATAAATGTCCACATAACTATAATAAGTAAGGCAATCAAGGGGTTTAGAGAAACCACGAGGGACTCCAGGTAGAACAGACTGTCAGTTGTCTGAGTCTGAAGCATGTGTCAAGAGTGGCAAGAAAAATGAAGAATATCAAAAGGCAGGTGAGATGGGTATAGAAAACCAAGAGACAAAAAGGTGCAGGTGTACATAATCTGAAACTCAGATTAAATGATTAAAAATGCAGATTCTATGGGAACTGAGGGAATACAACGACGATGAATGTAAAGCAAATCACCACTAAGAGGACTTTCCCTACAACCTAGTTCTGATTTCTGATGGCTCCTAGGTGGTGGAAACCTATTCCAGGCAACTGGGGACAGATGAGTCAGAGATGGGGCTTCTGGAGTTAGGAATATTAACATCTTTGATGAACCATTATTTTCCAATTTGAAATTTCTGTAACTGTAAGAATTTTCTTTTAGCTTATATTTTCTTCATGAAGCTTTGAAATAAAGAATTTTCATTATATTTCTCAATTGTGTGTGTGTGTGTTAGTTGCAGAGTCGTGTCTGACTCTTTGTGACCCCATGGACTATATCCTGCCAGGCTCTTCTGTCCATGGAATTCTTCAGGCAAGAATATTGGAGTGGGTGGCCATTTCCTTCTCCAGGGGATCTTCCCGACCCAGGGATTGAACCTGGGTCTCTCAATTATAAAGTTCAGGTAACTGGCAAAAAAGCAAATGATATTCTCCTCAGGTTATTGTTACTAAATATTCTGTATTTTCACTTTGTGCAGACATCCTGGGACTAAACTTGTTTTTCAAAATGTCATGGTTACCAAACAAGAAAATCAGCAGCACAATTGCTTAGCTCCACAGAGAACTGTATGATTAGGAATTTCCTCCTTACATATGTAAGGATATCCTTACATAATATCTTCTACAGAATACGTTTGAGGTTTTATGTTATTCTCCTAATACAATTTTCTCTGTGTTCTTGCGTGCATTTATAACAGAAGCTTCAATCTGGCAAAGATCTCACCATCAAAAAGAGATGTCTCTCTAATTAAGGTCATCATATTCTGTTTGGTAATTAGAATCAGAACAAGATGTACTAAGAGTTCTTGAATGATCACTGCAAGTACTGTGAAGTATTGTACCATCTGCCAATCACTGGAGGGCTCAGTGTACTAGGTCATTGTGTAGGAAACCAAATTGGATTCAAGTGCATTGCCACTTAACTCAAGTATATAGCTGATTTCTAAACATTTAACAATTAGTTGGCCATGAAAATAATCACATCACAGACAACCTTAAACACATTTGAAACTGTTATGCCCTTAGATAACTGTACTGATTTTTCCTGGAAAGAAGTAAACATTCTTTTTTATTTAAGATTCCTTTTTATTTGGAAGTAATCAGAACATGTTTGTTTGTTTGTTTTTTAATTCCAGGAAGGAAATTATGTAAAGCAACAATACTGATAATAAGGATTTGAATTGCCTCTAATTTTATATTTTACAGAACCTTTTCATGATTCTTTATTTTAATATATCTTGCTATAATAGTTGCAGTACAATTGCCCTTTTTCCCTAACTGATTCTATATTGATGACTGAGGGAATATCTAAGTCACTGATTCTCAGGTTATAGAGCAAAACAAGAATCACCCAAATAACTAATTTAAAATGTAAATTCTCCTAGTTATTCTGATGTAGGTAGGCCACAAAATACATATTGAGGTCTTTTATGAGTACTAAAAAATTTGTGTTTTGCTCAAAGCAATGTCAAATTTTTCATCCCCTTCATGAGATGTGTTATGGTATGGTAGAAACAGTGCTGTGTTCAGACCCAAACCAAGGTTCCAGCTACTTCATCATCAATGAATTAAGTGACTCAGGAGACATTTATTTCACCTTTAAAATGAAGTTGCCTTATATACCATTTTATCTCTATAAAGTCTACACTACGATTGATTATATAGCCCTTATATTTCTTCTTCACCCCAAATACTATTAATTCTATGCTAGTATTTGCACAAATATTGATATTAACAATTTATTGAAAAATGTAGTCAGTTTAAAAAGTTAACACGTGTATAAATAAAATATTGAAGTATTGAGAGAGAACTAGACCAATTTCATTATAATTTTGCTTGTAAGTGAAAATAAAACATTAATAGTAATAAAATATGAAGTTACCGAAGCAATAATCTATGTTCTGAGAGTAAATGAGATAATAGCTGTAAACCACCTAATGCCCATGACATGAAACTTACTCAATAAATGCTTGATTTCTTCTTCTTCTTTTTTTTTTTTCTTGACATCTCAGCACAAAATGTAACCAGGTGAGCTGGGTTGTCTCTTGTCAACTCAGTGCCATCCTTACTCTTTCCAAGGCTGGGAACTACATCTCTGCAAGCCCTTTCCCTGTGTGGTTCTAGCTTCAGTTCAGTTCAGTCGCTCAGTTGTGTCTGACTCTTTGCAACCCCATGGGCTGCAGCATGCCAGGCTTCCCTGTCCTTTACCAACTCCTAGAGCTTTCTCAAACTCACATTCATCGAGTTGGTGATACCATCCAGTGATTCTAGCTTAGAGGCAGCTAAAGAGGGAAACTGAGATTTGGAAGGCAAAAGTAAAGCACTATTCTCAAAAAGCACGTTGGTGAGGCATGGTAGCTTTCTACAGGTATCTCTGTGACTGCCTCTCCTGGGTCATGGGGACCACAAGCAATGGTTTCTCAGACTCCTGTGTGAGCTCCAGCTTCTCCACCCTCTCTAGTGTTTAAGACTGAAGTCATCAGTGACTGTTTCCCAGTCCTCCAGTCTGCCACATTTGTGTAAACCTAATTCCTCTATTAATTTTCTTATTCCAGTGATACTTATAGTGTATCTGTAAGTACAGTATAAATAAGTGATACTTATTTCTCTACCCAAACTAACTGATGTACCGAAGTACCCTGACACATACTCTAATGTTATACTTTGCAACTAATATGTTTTCTAACAAATACTTATTTGATATAGGATACCCACAATGTACATTCCAGTTCTCTTTAAGTATCCCCAGGAAAATGCATCTATTTTGGAAAAGCCTGGTTGTGTTTCATGTTTAACATGTAGGTCTCCAGCATTACGTTTCATGAAAGCTAAGTGTTGGGTATGCCAGATTAATGACCTCTGGCCATACTATCTAAGCCAGAACAAGCTTAAGGAGACTTCTGACCTAAAATTGTAAGTGAAGGTATTCAAAGAACAATTAACATAGGCATTTAAACTACTATTGGATGTTCAGTTCTATCATTTCAATCCAATTCTACATCAGTTCCTTATTTGCCAGTAAGTACAGGACTTTGTTTTCGAGATTAGCTTTAAAATACAACCTAAATAAATCCAAACTTTATTTCCCAGATGGTGAATTCTTTGTCTTACAAAAACTCCCTGAAGGTAGGCTGAGTGAGGCTTCTGTCTACCAGTTGGAGAGATTAGTTTCACTCTTGTCAAGGCTAGATCTGACTGTAAGAGACATGACTCATTTCAAATCATAAAAATGCTATTCTTTGTCAAACAGAAGTTATGATATGACCTATGATCAGATTATGAAAAAGAATTTTATTATCCAGTAACAACCATCACATCACAAGATTGATAGCTCTTTTTACTGCTATTCTGCTTTTGGTGTTTGCTTATTTGTTTTCATTTTAGCCTAGGAGACACCTAATTTATAGGATACCTGTTATTAGCCAGTAACATTATAAGATTAATCACTTGAGTTAGATATTTTTATCCTAATGTCATAGAAGAGCAAACTGAAGCTGAGAAAGATTAATAAACTTATTCAGGGTAATTAGTTAGGAAGTAGCAGAACTAGTACCCAATATTTGATCTGTTTGATTCCATAATGGGTGTGCTTCTTACTCTTCCAGTTTGCTTCACACTATAGATCTTATTATTTAAAAAAAAAATTATCCAGAAAGAAGCATTTTGTGACCCACCAAGCTGAATAAAGAATAAAATTTAGTGTTCAGTTGCTGCCCTCTTTTATGTCCTTAGGAGATTTTATTGAAATTGAAGACCTATGTGACCAGGACCCTTGCTTCTATGCACATCTTGCACAGCAGAGTCACAATAATTATTTTTTCTGCCAATCTACAGAAAGTTTGAACACTGCATGCCAGCAGGCACTCTTTGTAAGTGAGGCATCAGATGATTCCTGATACCAGTGTGACATTTGTCTATGTTTCAGCTAGACCATACTCATTTCACAGAGTTCTCCATGCCTTAGTTTTGGGCCCCTATAAATATTAAAATATCATTAAAAAACTCTCCCTAAATTTCCAAGTTTACCTTGTGCTGTGGTTTGAATAGACCATCTGAGAGCTGTAACCCAGTACCTATGGATGATACATTTGTAGGAATGGCCTTATGGTTGTATGTGCGCATGTGTGCTTCGCTGCTCAGTCCTGTCCAGCTCTTTGTGACCCCATGAACTGGAGCCAGGCTCCTCCATCCATGGGCTTCTTCTTTCTCCATAGGATTCTCCAGATGAGAATACAGGAGTGGGTAGCCATTCCCTTCTCCAGGGGATCTTCCTGACCCAAGGGTTGAACCCAGGTCTCCTGCATTGCAGGTGGGTTCTTTTCCATCTGAGCCACCAGGGACCATATGGGATATGACAAACTCTCTGTCCCACCTCTACTCTCTTCCAGTAGAGAAATGGAAGATTGGGGTTGGGGGTAGTAATGGGTCGAGGTCAACACCACAACACTTGGGAGGTAGAAATTCAATATGAGGAGCCCTTTTCTCACCTGAGAATCACAGGCTTTGGCTCCGTTTATGAAGGGTTTCCTACTATGTGTCATACTGTAAGATAGGTCAGGGCCTGGCTCTTCCTTGTAGCCTTGGAAAGCCTCGGGTAGGGGTGGGCAACTGAGTATGGTTATGCTATGCAAGACAATCTCAAAGGCTTAGATAAAGGGGAGATTTGGGTGAAGGGCCCTAAGAGTCCAGAATTTACTCTAAGTCAGAGTTCCCAAAATATCTATTTTATATAGAGATTAATGGGAATTTCCTAGTTAAGAGTGTCTAGAATAGAAGCGAGCATAACATAATCAGTTTTTAATATTTACAATATATAGCAGCATCTTAATGCTTTTGGAAAATCTTAAGGAAGTCTTCTTACCTTTGATCAATAGTTTCTCAAGTTTATTTGAGCACTGAATATTATTTTTAATGTTTTTTTTTTTCAAATTTTCTTGTGTAATAGTGTTCCATGGGGCACTCAGTTTGGGAAGCTGTGGTCTAGGTGTTAGACTAAAAGGGCAGCAAGGGTCTCAATGCTAGGACCACAGATCCACATGAAGAGCTGGGTCCAATATCCTGCTGTAACACGCGCACACACACACACACTATGGATCAGTTTATACTCCTTCTTTTCTCACAAAACTGGTAATACAGATATTTCACTACAAAAGAGCAAATTCTTTCCATTTGTATTGGCAAATTGGCATCCTCGGTTGTGTATGCTTGCCTAATGCCAGAGGAATACAATAAAAGTGGTACATCTATCTTCCAGCTGCTGATTCTGTTTTGAAGATAAATTAATTCTAACTGGGTTGAATCTGTTTTATGCTTTCAATTTTGTTCATTTGTTGCCTTTTGTTATATTCAGTCACATCTTGGAAAAACATTGATTTTTTTCTTTTTTTTTTTTTTGCCTAGCTTTCTTGTCTCCTGCAATATTAGCTTAAAATTTTTTTGAGGGGCAGGGACTAGAGAGTATTTTCTCTTGGAATTGTCCCCATCTCAAACAGGCAGTGTTTGGATTGTCCTTCAATGCATGAAGTGTTCATCCTGGGCATAATTGACGGATCTTTTCTGACAACTAGTGGCATAGCTTTGTTAGACTGAGGATGTTCTATTACAGATAAAGATGAACATTTGAATAAAAATCATACACAGGTATTAGATGCCTGGGTAAGCCCTTATCAAAATGTTTTATTTCTAAAAAAATTGGAGATAAATCTTCTTTGAAAATACAGAAATATAGTTATTTAAACAAATAAGTGAGTTTTCTCTATGTTATGAAAAGCAAATAATATGTCTAAGTCTTGGTAAGAGTGCAGTCCAATTATTCCTGTTACATACTGGAATAGACAGCAAAGTGCATTTTCTTGCATGAAGAGAGAAAGACAGCAAATAAATATTGGTGGTCCTAAATTGAAATATCTTCAGAACTGAGAGAAAAACACTATGTCCTCTGCAAGCTTAACTAGTAAAGCGCGTGCACAATCTAAGTGGCCTGACAACGGTGGGAGCTGAGGAAACAGGCGATACTAAAGTCTCTTGGCACCAGATCTGCATGTCAGCCTTTGTAGCCAAAGGGAACTGCAACCTATTCAGATACAGGAAGCACAATGCTAGACTCATCACAGTCAGTTGTTATTTTCAGACTGAAGCAACATAAATTCAAGTGCGTGTGGTTTTAAGAAGGCAATGGCACCCCACTCCAGTACTCTTGTCTGGAAAATCCCATGGATGGAGGAGCTTGGAGGGCTACAGTCCATGGGGTTGCTGAGGGTCGGACATATCTGAGAGACTTCACTTTCACTTTTCACTTTCATGCATTGGAGAAGGAAATGGCAACCCACTCCAGTGTTCTTGCCTGGAGAATCCCAGGGATGGGGGAGCCTGTTGGGCTGCTGTCTATGGGGTCGCACAGAGTCAGACACGACTGAAGTGACTTAGCATAGCATAGCATAAATGCTATACATTAATACACTAAGAAGATGAGAGTCTTGAAAAGAAACAAAACCAATCTCCATGCAGGCAAAGGGTCTTGACTGTGAACTGAAGCACTCTATTTCCTTGACAAGTTGTCCCTCTAGTTGGAAGGAGTGCTTCATGTTACCTTAGCTCTGAGAGACTCTTAAAGATCACCTAACCCCCTTTGTTCTGTTTGGATTTGGGCCAGGCAACACTTTGATTTTACACTGTCTACCCACATGGCTAACCTACAGTAAGAGTGCACATATTTGCAGACAAGAACATTCCTGCCAATTTTGAATGCACTGTCTCTTTTATGGCAAGTCATCCTTGGGTAATAGGAAGAAAATCTACTTTCTATATTTGCAAAATGGAAGCCTCCATTCCTCAAACATGGTAAATTCAATCTAGTATTGTTTCTCAAACCACTAAGTGAGTAGGTGTTAGAACTTCATGGAGCTACCATAAGTTTTGAAAAATTATCTTTTTCAATCTCAATATTGTACATTTTTCCTTCCAAAAAGTGGACAATAATAATTTTCATTACAAAACAGCTGTTTTCTAACAGTTTAATACACTAATCATTGTCATTAGATCTGATTATCAAACACAATTCCTTCTTCAGAGACAATATTACCCTATATTAGTAAAATTCTTCACAATAATACTCTTTGCTGAAATTAATTATAAGCCAAGGCCCCCAAATTACTTTATTTATTCCCAGAATTTTCTGTGTCCTATAATTTGTAATTTTCACAAGTAATTGAAATTATATGTCACACTCCATGTTAATAATTATACATATATATATATAGAGAAATATATTTTCCTAATTCTTGCACTATTAAAGAAGCAAAATAAACAAGAATTTTGGTAACTTGGAAGTGATTAATGAGAGGGAGGAAAGAAAATGCTTTGGTACAAGATAAAAAATGTTAAGTTCTGTTGCTGCTGCTACTGCTAAGTTGCTTCAGTCGTGTCTGACTCTGTGCAACCCCATAGATGGAGCCCACCAGGCTCCCCTGTCCCTGGGATTCTCAAGGCAAGAACATTGGAGTGGGTTGCCATTTCCTTCTCCAGTGCATGAAAGTGAAAAGTGAAAGTGAAGTCGCTCAGTCGTGTCCGACTCTTAGCGACCCCATAGACTGCAGCCCACCAGCCTCCTCCATCCATGGGATTTTCCAGGAGAGAGTACTGGAGTGGGGTGCAATTGCTTTCTTGTTCTTCCATTTGGCTTAAAATGCATCAATATGAAAAAAAAGCAACATGAATACAAAAAAGAAAGACATGTCAAAAACAAGAGATGTAGAGATGAGAGTAGAACACTGACACTATTAATCATTGTTTAAAACATTTCAAGCAAAGCAGCAAAATAAAAAGAAAGAAGTTACTGGAATAGGTAAGTATATCCATCAATTAATCCCCCCGCATCGCCACCAATTCTAATACCATTCCCTTCACACACAACTCTTAGGATGGGGATGCATATCAAGAGAAATTATACTTATGAGATCCTGAATAGAGGGCATGATAGTGGGATGGGGTAAACAAGACAAGTCAGAGAGATTTTAGAAAATAGACTAGATAAGACTTGGTGAAGAACTGGATACAGGGGGAGGAGTCTGGAATAACTTCCAGGATACTCAGTGCCTTTAGAGACAGTCTTGAAGGAAAAAGAACAAGCAGACCTCAGTGGAAATGATTGATTCATTTTTAAAAACAGATTTATTGAGATATAATTCATCTACCATACAATTCCTATATTTTAAGTGTAAAATCCGTGTTCGTGGTTTTTAATATATTCAGAGATACGTGCAAACATTAACACAGTCAATTTTAGAACATTTTATCAAAAAAAAAAGAACCTTTATACATTGTATTTATTACTCCATTATATATGTCTCTTTTCTCTATGACCCAAAACAACAACTAATCTTTCTATCTCTGTAGATCTAGACTTTCATATGAATAGAACCACATACTGTGTGGTCTTTTGTGAGTAGCTTCTTTCACTTAATATAATGTTATCAAGGTTCACCCACATTGTAGCATGTATCAGTAGCTCATTCTTTTTTATGGCCAAATAATAGTCCATTATGTGGATATACCACATTTGGTTATCCATTTGTTCCTTGGTAAAAATTTGGTTGGTTTCCACCTTTGACTATTATTAATAAAAATATAAATGGCTATAAACATTTGTGTACATGTAAAGAGTCTCTTGATGAGGCTGAAAGAAGAGAGTGAAAACGCTGGCTTGAAATTCAACATTCGAAAAACTAATGCCATAGCCACCAGTCCCATCACATAACAAGTAGAAAGGGAAAAAGTGGAAGAAGTAACAGATTTTATTTTCTTTGGCTCTGAAATCACTATGGATGGTGACTGTAGCCATGAAATTAAAAGATGCTTGACTAACCTAGGCAACATATTAAAAACCAGAGACATCATTTTACTGACAAAGTCCATCTAGTCAAAGCTATGGTTTTTCGCGTTGTCATGTACTCATGTGAGAGTTTGTCTATAAAGAAGGCTGAGTGCTAAAGAACTGATGCTTTTGAATTGTGGTGCTGGAGAAGACTCTTGAGAGTTCCTTGGACTGCAAGGATATCAAACCAGTCAATACTGAAGGAAATCAACCCTGAATATTCATTGGAAGGATTGATGCTGAATCTGAAGCTCCAATACTTTGGCCACCTGATGCAAAGAGCCTACTCATTGGAAAAGACCCTGATGCTGGGAAAGATTGAAGGCAAAAGGAGAAGGGGCGGGGAGAGGATTAGATGGTTAGATGGCATCACTGAGTCAATCAACATGAATTTTAGCAAACTCCAGGAGATAGTGAAGGACAGGGGAGCTGGGTGTGTTGTAGTCCATGGGGTTTCAAAGAGTCAGACAAAACTTAGTGATTGAACAACAACAAGTTTCTGTGTAGATATATATTTTTATTGCTTTGGGGTATATACCTAGGAGTCAAGAGGCTTTATATGGTTGTATTTAAATTTTACTTTTTCCCAGTTTCATTGTGGAACAGATTAGAAGAGCTCCTCATGCTGTCATGGTGGACTAATTGATTTGATTTTGAATATGCAGAGTTTGGGATACTTATTATTTATCTAGGTGGAGAGCTTGAGCAAGCAGAAAGAAATATGGAACTGGTAGTCAAGGAACAGACTTAAGTGGATATGTAGATTTGAAGGTTGACCTTCAAACAGTGGTAAAAGTAATGGTAGAATGATAGAATGGTAGAGTAAAAGAATTAGGAAAGGGTCAAGATCAGAACCTAAAAGAGTGTTAACACTTAAAGGACTTAGTGAAGGAATCTGAGAGGAACTGGTTTAGAGAAGTAAAAGCAAACCTAAGAAAGTGTTTTCTAAGGAAGAAAAGACTCAGTAAAGGATTTCAAACAGAAAATTGTCAGAAGTACCAGAACAAAGAATAATAAAATCAGAGCTAAAATGTTTCGAGATGTAAAAACCATTACATTTTACTTCTAAAAATTTAAGATTTTCAAGTGTGAAATATATTACAAGATTGACACATGTTATTGAATTTGACAATTAGAAAGACACTGGTGAATTCTGCCAGAGTGGTTGGGGTGTCCTGTGGGTGGTGAAACCAGATTGCAGAGGGTGGATTTACAAGGAAGTGGCATTGAGAGGTGTAAGCTGTTAGGAGTTTGATTGAGGCTGATGTCCTAAACCTTTCATTTATCTGTGACTTTCCAAGATTCAGGCCATTACTACATGGCCAGGCACAAAGACCAGGCATCAAGATGGTGATCACAGTGTAGGCTTCATTCATCTGATTTGTTAACACTTTGAGAGTAGGAATGAGAGGAGTCTCGGGTTTTCTTAAATGTCCATGAGACCTACAGTGAGAAATACAGTGAAGTCAACTGCCTTTTTTGGGAACACAACAATTACATGCATAATTCATGTGGATCAAAGCAAACCAGATTTGGTACTTTACTAGGGAGAAGTGAGTAAGGAGAAGGTGAAGGCTAAAGTGAAGGTGTCAAGGAAGATGCAGATTCTGAAAATTCAAACAACAATAATAAGAGGCCTAAGCTCCTGCAGAAGATGGGTAGGGATTTACATAGCTTGTATATACGGAATCAGGGCTTCCCTGGTGGCTCAGTGGTAAAGAATTCACCTGCTGATGCAGGAGACACGGGTTAGATCCCTGGTCTGGGAAGATCCCCTAGAGAAGGAAATGGCTACCCTAGTATTCTTGCCTGGGAAATCCCATGGTGGACAGAGGAGCCTGGCATACTGCAGTCCCTGGGGTTGCAAAGAGTTGGACATGACTGAGTGACTGAACAACAGCAACAACAAACACACGGAATCGGAAGACTTATGGCCTCAGTTTCTCAAGGTAGAGGAAGTAAGGCTGAATGCTGGGAGGAAGAGTGTAGAAGTGTGCTGGCAGCTAGACAAGGGTGGAAAATGTGATTGTGAAGTTCAACACAGGCACAGGAGACTGGCATGACCAGTTAAGCCTTGCTTCATGCTCCTTGGTGCCCCTGGCAGGATAGAATTTGGGGCTGTAAAGACCACTGGCCTTGACTAGAATAAGAGCGTCACATATTTATGTTCACTTTCATTTTTCTACTGTACCTTTGAGAAAAGTGAAAGTGAAAGTCGTGTCCGACTCTTTGCGACCCCATAGACTGTAGCTTACCAGGCTCCTCTGTCCATGGGTTTTTCCAGGCAATAGTACTGGAGTGGATTGCCATTTCCTTCTCCAGGGGATCTTCCCAACCCAGGGCTCGAACCCAGGTCTCCCGCATTGTAGACAGACGCTTTACTGTCTGAGCCACCAGGGAAGTCCTATACCTTTGAGAAGAGGTTTTCAAATACACATGTGTTTGTGGAACAGTTTATGTAATGTTCTAGTCTAATAGAATGAATAAAGACAATGTGATATTTTATAGAACTCTTCAAATTAAAGAATGTATCCTATTTTAAAATTGTCCTTCCTACTTTTGAAGGACAAACTGTCCATTCTTTACTAAAACCAGGAAACTGGATGATTATTTAGAAATTTTTGTCCTTATTTAGCAATAAAGCAGAAAAACATATATTCTCTAACATTTAATTTTTTTAGTCTGTAAAATCCCCAAATCTGATCATCAGTGCTCTTGAGAATGTTTTCTGAACTGTGAGCATAATTAAGCAAATGAAAGAGGAGAATAAAAAAATTATTTAGCAACTTGAATATTAGGTCCTAAATAGGAATCAGGACCTAAGGAATTAACATAAGGAAAACCTCATCCTCAGGGACACATGAACATTAAGATTCAGACGAGGGGTCGTTTAGGGATCCATAATGACCATATCTCATTGTGAAGCACTGCAGTGTAACTCTCAAATAGCTGCCATGGCAGAGACCATAGCTTATAATGTCATAGTCTATGTTGCCAAGGCAACAACACAGCCAGCAACAGAGGCTGACATTTTGAAACACACATGTGATTTCATTATTTACAAGTTATAGAGAGGCGAGCAGAGCCACTGTGGTGGCTTAGAAACATCTGTTCTAATACTGCCTACTTACTTTGAGAAAACAGCACATTATCACAGGTACCTACACTCATAAAGAGGCATAAACAGACTCATTCATTCATTCAACAAGCATTTACCTACTGAGCATCTGCTATGTCCCTAACGCTGGAAATGGGACATAGTCTTTGCTATTTTTGCTATATGCCTGATATATGATATAATTAAACTATCACAGAGATCAGTGTTCGAGGTCTTACTCTGAGGGGAAAGGTAATGCTCAAACAAGCAAGAGGTTGCGATTCTTTCTACTCCATCTGTCGTCATGAACATTTAGATGGTAATAATCTCTGCTACTATTTGTTTTCATTCTTCCCTTAAATAGCGATTCTAGTGGGGCATTTATCCTTCAAGATATTTTGTTAAAGGGGAACTCCTAATTAAATAATTTTGAAAAATGCAACAGAGCATATCTTGTTGCTACAGATTCAGAGGAACATTTCTTGGTAGGGTGTCTCTCTAAAACTCTGTTATGCAGTGTTAGTCTTCCAACGGAAACACTTTGGGAAAAGCTATCCCAGTGTCTATTATAAATTAAGATGATGGTGATGACACGGGCAATAAGTGCATTAGTCATGGGCAATTGAAAGGCAGTAAGCAACATACATACCACGGCATCAACCAAAGGCTGCATTCATAATTTATGAATCCCAAAGATGTTATTCAACCTTTTATTACATCTTCCCGTCAGAAACAGGCAGCAGGCACCCTGCGATAATGAAAATGTTTCTCACAACATGCCTCGTTTATACATCGTTCATGTACCTGCCTGATGAACTCAAATTTAGTCATCTGAACGCCAATCCTACTGGCTGTACTTAGGAGCATATTTAAATGGGTGAATGCAACATTCTTACTGAAGGCACTTATTTATTAAAGCATAGGTGTGAATCTAAATATGGGGTAGGATGGCAATGGTTCAGATTTGTGGGGGGACAGGGAGGCATGGCTCAGCTGCTGACAGATTCCCCCCTAAGATGGCTGTTAGCTAGTGATGTCCGCTCCGTGCCACTCCTGGCTTGAGATTTAGTGAGCAGCACCATGGTGCTGGCATGGCACTCAGGCTCATGCCTGGCTGAGTTATTGCTTTCGAAATAAAATTTCTCACTCTCAAACACCGTGGAGGACATTGGAATTCTTCTGTCTGCTTTTGTCATTAGTTTTATTCAGCTGGCACTGCCCTATTGCTACCTGGTCGTACAATTTAATTTGTGAGGGAAAGATAAATCATAGCTCTTATTCCCTATGGAGGGCAAGACGACTGAAGGAGCCACGCTGAGCCCCTTGCTGTGGAAAGGCTGCAAAGGTGTTATTAGATGGAGACAGTGCATAATTCTGATGCTCTTTGCAGCATCAGTGAGCAAATTGTATTCGTGGGCAGGTGCTCCTGAATAGCAGCATCGCCACGACTGTGTGTGGAGGATGAGGTCTGCGGGGAGGTTTGGCTCAAAGCCTTTCTCTGAGACAGCTTGGTGCAGGCACAGATGTCCCAAGTAGTAATGCGACAGAGCAGCCCTCATGCTGAGAAACACTGTATTGTCTGACTCTTTTCAACACCCTCTGCATATGTTCCTGTATTTTTATATCCATTTAGCTCTCACACTTCACTGATCTTTTAAATTTGTAAATTAACAAAAGAGACGTCTGTTTTGAGAGAACCTAAACTGGATTACATACTAAAAAAGAGAAGGCTTCTATCTAAAAGGTGCATGTGTGGGAAGAAGACCACCAGTTTTATCTGGGCTTCAGTTAAAATGCCAAATGGAGATTTTTTAAAATGCACATGAATATTCTTTTCTATAATATTAGAAAGTTGAAATCTAGTAGTTAGCAGAAAGCAAAAAGCAAATGTTTGGGGGCCTTCTGTTTCTGAAATGAGGATTTTCCAAATAGTTTCAGTCATTCTAGTTTCATTCATTCCTTCTTTGCTATGCTGCATCAGATCTTTCAATATATGCTAAGATTACATCTTAAAAAGGACAAGACTATATTACAGTACATGGCGTCAGATATAACTGGGTTTGAAACTGCTGCTTTCAGTGTGAGAACAATATGTTATTTATTACCATTTCTAAACACCAGTTTCCTCAAGAGGGTAATAGGGATCATAGTGGAACCTTTTAAAGTGAGAATATTGCAAACATAAGAATGTTGTGAAGAAAAAGCACTATATGTAAATACTTTATATAGTGTTTGGCATAGTACATGCTTCTCAAATAATATTTATTATTATTATCTTTCTCTAAAAATGAATAATCTGTCAAAAACTTAAAAAGGTGAAGTACTTACCTTATTTTCATGTATGTGTACTTGGGTCCTTGTATCTATGTGTTTTGTTCATCAACTGAAAGTGAAGATATGTAGTGTAAATCATCATACTTGTTTGAGCTACAATTTCTACCCCTTGTGTGATGAGAGATGATTTAGAATAAATGTGAACTTGGTTTTCAATAGTATTTGGATGCCACCAAAATGGTATGGAAAACAGTGAGGAAGAATTCTAGATTTATAATTTTACTTTTGTCACCAAGTTACTGTGAAGTGAGAGTATTTGAAATAATGCAGATTTTTAGAGAATAATCAGAAAGTGCAAGTAACCCAGAAGCTTGGTGTGTAGAGGCATTCATATTTATTGATTCATGTATTCACTCGCTTAATAAATATTAGTATCACATCTATCATGTTGCCTATGAGAGTTATTAGTTGTAAAAAATAGATGAGTAAGAGGTAAAAATCCTTGCCCTTAAGGAACTTGCCACCTTAGTGGAGAGACAAACAAGTAAAGAATATGCAAAGAATTATAAGCACAAATTCAGCTAATTTGATTTGCACAGCAAGTTAACATCTCTCCCCTATTGAAAGGAACTGGAAGTCTTAATTCATAAATATATAGCACCACCTTTGAAATTCTTGAATAATTTTATTTTAACTAACTTTTACTTTTGCTTCATATATATAGTCTCTCTTGAAAACGCTCAAGATTGTATATTTCTTTAAGCTTTTGTTAGCTTTTCATATTTTTTCTTTTAGAACAATTTACAGTTCAGTTTATTAAATGCCATCACGCACACAGGAGAGAATACATAGAATTTAAAAGCAAAAATAAACATAGTTCATTTTAAAGAAGTTATCATAAAATGTTTATTTTTTATCAATATATGATATTAAGCAAAAGTAAATTTTATATGTTTTTGGTTTGATATGAAAAATGGATTTCAGGGGATCAGCCCCAAATGTAGTTGTATTGATCAAAACAATTTTTTTTCTCTCTTCTCCCTTATTTATCCATCTCTCATTTCCTTCATTTTTCTTTCATTCTCTCTCCTCCCTTTACACTCCTTTCTCTCTCTTCATGTCATTTTATTCCCTAAACTTGCTTGACTAATCACATTTATAAAAATAGTCAAGTATTTCTATTTTCTGAAGCAACAAATAGTCTTACATAGAATTAAGACCTAAACTTGGAAGTATCACTCATTTATTAATTGGCTTTAAAACTAAAACAAACAAACCCTATAAACATTTTCAGACAGAAGTTATTTCCAGAAATTACATGGAGGAAGAGCCACATGTGAGTAGAAAGGACACTGGTGCCTGGCTCTCCCTCTAAAATGTTATTTTTCTCAGGGAAGTTTCTTTACATCATGGGTTTCTACAATTATTATTGGTAAAATGAGGTGGTACATTGACTGTCTCACAATTTTGAGTATCAGAATACTTTTTTTTTTTCAAGTGAAAGCTTACAAGTTATACTATCACATGAAACAGTAAAAAAATAACTGGGTTAGCCAAAGTGAAGGTGAGCAGCTGAATGGGTAGGTCCTTGGTGCATCTGAGGAGCCCAGGGCACCAAAGAATGTAGTTTGAAAACTTCTGAGCTAGAAAATCTCTAAGGGCTTTTCTAGTGCTAACAGTGCATGACTACAGGTACTAAATAATTCACACTGAATTACACTTTAAAATCAATGGATGCCTCCCATTTTCAAGGAAGAAGTAACCAACGTTCTTTCTGCTTATGACATGTACTGCCTTTTTATCAACAAAACTCAGTAACCTAGAACTAATCTGCCTGAAAATTATCCATGACCAGAAAGAAATTTAGGCATAAAATAGACTGCTACTATTAGATCAGTAGATGAGGGCTATTGAAAACAATGTATTTTTATATACCATGAAAAGAGACCTTTAAATATAATAATCTAATATAGTAGTTCTTTAACTATTTGATTACACTATGATTTCCCTTCAGACAACCTCTATTGACCTACAGTGCTGTTGACTGTACTATTAGCTACATTTTTCTACGTATGTACAATGTGCTGTGCTGTGCTGTGCTGTGCTTAGTCGCTCAGTCATGTCCAACTCTTTGAGACCCCATTGACTGTAATCCCCTATGTTTATCTGTTCATGGGGATTCTGCAGGCAAGAATACTGGAGTGGGTTGCCATGCCCTCCTCCAGGGGATCTTCCCAACCCAGGGACTGAACGCAGGTCTCCTGTATTGCTGGTAGATTTTCTACTGTCTGAGCCACCAGTGAAGCCCACCTATATACAATAATTAATATCTATTCACCAGAAAGGATATGTAACATTAGAAAGTTAATAAGTCAATGTTTGATTTTAGCATTTCTTTTATAAGGGAAGCTTCACACATTTATGTTACTAATATCACCTATTACCCTCAATTATTCACTTTCTACACATTTTATTCATCTATTCACATTAATTTCTTGGGCTCCAAAATCACTGCAGATGGTAACTGCAGCCATGAAATTAAAAAGATGCTTGCTCCTTGGAAGAAAAGCTATGATCAACCTAGACAGCATTTTAAAAAGCAGAGACATTACTTTGCCAACAAAGGTCCGTCTAGTCAAAGCTATGGTTTTTCCAGTAGTCATGTATGGATGTGAGAGTTGGACTATAAAGAAAACTGAAAGTGAAATTCACTCAGTTGTGTTTGACTTTTTGTGACCTCATGAACTATATAGTCTATAGAAAGAAAGCTGAGTGCCAAAGAATTGATGCTCTTGAACTGTGGTGTTGGAGAAAACTCTTGAGAGTCCCTTGGACAGCACGGAGATCCAACCAGTCCATCCTAAAGGAAATCAGTTCTGAATACTCATTGGAAGGACTGATGCTGAAGCTGAAACTCCAATATTTTGGCCGCCTGATGAGAAGAACTGACTCATTTGAAAAGACACTGATGCTGGGAAAGATTGAAGGCAGGAGGAGATGGGGACAACAGAGAATGAGATGGTTGGATGACATTACCGACTCAATGGACATGAGTTTGAGTAAGCTCCGGAAGTTGGTGATGGACAGGGAAGCCTAGCGTGCTGCAGTCCATGGGGTAGCAAAGAGTTGGACACGACTGAGCAACTGAACTGAACTGACTGACTGATGATTCACATTAAAGATAGAGAGAGAATTCTATTTAAAGTTTTTGATAGGATATGTTTTCTTCTTTACATCTCTCCCATAAGACCAGAGCTACTTCTTTCTGCAGTGGCAGCTCATTATATTATAGGTATTAGGGATGGGAAGTGGATAACCTGGGAGATTTTCATTTCATGGAGGAGTTCCTCTCACACATATTATCAGATGAAAAATGTTAAGTTGATGTAAGGAGGATTACATCATGTTTTTACTTTTGTTACAATTGTAGGTGGGAGTTTTTCTTTACCAAGAATTGAGAGCTGGGATTTGAAGGGTGTGTGTGGAAATGTTCTCCAGAATGGGAAGTACACTGTGTCATGCCTGCCTTCTTTTTATTAATGAAATGGAAGGTATATTAAGGCTTGGTAGGCTCATACATCTATTATTGTTATGGGTCTTGTCTTTTGGGCGAAGTGATTCATTAGGGTAAAGAATCTTCCTTTACCTTCCTGTACTCCTTATATTAGGCTTCCCTGGTGGCTCAGCAGTAAAGACTCCACCTTCAGTGTAGCAGACGCTGGTTCAATATCTGGGTCGGGAAGATCTCCTGGAGGAGGGCATGGCAGCCCCCTCCAGTATTCTTGTCTGGAGAATCCCTGGACAGAGGAGCCTTGTGGATTACAGCCCCTAAGGTTGCACAGAGTCGGAGACGACTGAAGCAACTTAGCACACACAAATGCACTCCATATATCAACACATTTTATACCATGTGATAGAATTTACCTTCTCATGGTTCTTAGATATCTTAGTTACACTGGAAATGTCACTCTATTTGCACACATTATTTGTGCTTAGTATTGAAATAGTGAGCAGATTCTATCTTGTGTCCAAAGAGTAGCCTGAAGAAGTTGTGAAATCTGTGGTCCATTCAGTATGAGTGAGAAGAGCTAAATATTTTTTATTCTCAACCAAAAGTCACTTTTGGCATGCATGTTTTCTCATCCTGGTGGTTAACACACACACAAAAAAATAGTCAATAATATTCAGCGCATCTTTAGTTTCTAATTCTTTTCAGAGTCTGGAGTGTTGTGTTAGGAAATTCAGAGGCTGCCTCCAAGACCAGAAGGAAAGAATGCCATAATCAATAGGAATGTCTGCCAGAGGTACAGGCGGAAGCAGTGACATATTCAATAAATCTGTCGTATTTGTATTATTAGAAAATGTTGTTTAATGTATTAATTTATTTAGTTATTTGAGAATGCGCAGGCATCTTATCTTGCTCAACGTTTATCAGGATGGAGTTTTACTCAAAATTTGCCATTATTTTGATTGCTCTATACAGTTTGGGTAAGTGCTGATATCTGAAGTATTTTTCTGGTAATAGTTATTTTTTTTCCTGCTCCAATAAGTTGGCATTTAAGCAGATTTTTGTGCATTTTTAACAACTCCAAACTGCTATTTTAAAATTTCTAGCATTTTAGATACATCTTTAGCATTAATGAAACACTAATGCATGAAGCAGCCTCATGGAATACCTCTGTAACTTTTATTGTAACTCTGTTATCAGGAACCTTGTTCATTATATTTTCAATGTCTCATCTGTAAAAAAAGGAAAATGTTGATACGATTTCTCCTGGAGTCCAGCATGTGGAACACATTAATATCTGTTGTTCAACTGGTTTGCTACCTACCTCTAAGAGCCATGTTTACATTTTTGCCCTGGCTTCTAGGAAACCTAGTAGAAACTTGAGGTAAATGTCTTCTCATTTACAAAGTAGTTTTGTCTTTTGATTGTATTAATGCTTTTTGGTTTGTTACCCCATTCCCTTTTCATCAACTGTCTTAAATTCTGTCTCAAATTGGATAAATTTTAAAGTAAAGTAAAAAATCTACACCTTTTCCATCTTATTCACACTCTTTCTTTTTCCAGCTTTTATGCTTTTGTGTGAGTCTGAAATGCTCCTGAAAGCAGTAACTGAGACAAGGGCTTTCGCACAGATGGTGTTAGGGAAGTTAGAAGAGAGAAAAGGAAGGAAAGACGAGAGACAGTGAAACAAGAGGAGGGGCAGCCAATCCTCTGGGAATGTGCCACCGTGGTTTCTGTGAGGCACCATGGAAGCTCTCTCCAGCCAAGACTTTCTGAAGTGTCATGGAGAACACAGCTCAGGAATGTCTTCTTTTGTGAAAGAAAGGATCAGATTCCTTCTACCCTCTCCATCAGTCAAAATGAGCCTCCTAGTTTGTTAATAAGTGCTCACACCCACCCCATGATGTGGCATCCAAGAGTCTCCAAGCCAAAAACATGACAGATATATCATGCTGTCAGGTTACACGGGTGAAAACTCATTGCTGTAGCACCGCTCAGGAAAAAAAGTGAGTCGAATGGATGCAGTGGGCAAGAAATGTCCTATATACTGTTCAACTCCAGGTAGTACACCCTGGGGGCATTGCCTGAGTTTTCCCTCTAAGATCTGACCCCACTGTATGCTGCAGATCAGCATGAGGGCAGCATATACCGCACCCCTTCCTTAGTGGTCAGAGAACAGGGCCACACCATTTTGTTTATTGAGTGGGTCTTTTTTGGGGAGAAGAAACTCACTTAGTGAAAGATAAAAGGGATATAATCAAGGAGTCTTAAAGGATTTCCCAGAGGTGGAGACTTGGGAATTACCTCAGTGGTTTTACTGAGATCTCTGGGATGGTGAAAATGATTCTTTTTCTGACCTGACATCTGTCAGATACACCTGGGTCTGTGTGACTAGGAATTAGTTTGCCATAGAGTTTGAATCATAGGAGCTGCCAATTAAGCAGAAAGGAGAATGCAGATTCTTGGTTAATTTTTACTCTATTTTCCTTTGCTAATCTTTGCCTTCTTCCTAACCCTCAACTTCCAATAACTGGCCCCTTTTCTCCATCTGAAGAGCTCTTGAAAGTGAAAGTGAAAGAAAGTGAAAAAGAAGTCGCTCAGTCATGTCCAACTCTTTGCAACCCCGTGGACTGTAGCCCACCAGGTTCCTCCGTCCATGGGATTCTCCAGGCAAGAATACTGGAGTGGGTTGCCATTTCCTTCTCCAGGGGAATCTTCCCGACCCAGGGATCGAACCCAGGTTTCCCGCATTGCAGGTAGATGCTTTACCCTCTGAGTCTTACCAAATATCAAAAACTAGCATGAAGGTATATTTTACTCTTGTCTTCTCAGCTCCCACAGAACAATCTGGTATTTCCACTGGTAAAGAGGTTTTAAATCTGTTGTTAGCCATGGGATCAGTTTACTAGATCCTTTATAGGACATGGAAGCATATGTGGCAACAGTTTATACTCCTGGTGGAGAAAACTGATAGATGTTCAAAGATGGAAAGTTGGAGGTTGTAGCCTAGGCAGTAGCATTTAGTGTTTAGAGGCAAAGTCTCCAGGTTGCTGATCTGGCTCCAACACATTCTGGCTATGTGGCCTTTGGAAAATTTACTTATCCTCTGTAGGCTTCGGTTCTTTCAATCAATATAAGATTGAAAATTATGTAAATTATATGGGTCTGTTGTGCGGAACAAATGAGGCTGTTTACGAAAATTGCTTAATATAGCGCCATGCACAAAGAAAGTGATTAACAAGGCTAGTTAGTAGTATACCAACCACTATGGTAAGAAAATGGAGAAGGTAGAGCCAGAGACTCCAAGGGTTCCAGAAGTAAGGAAAATTAAGATGTGGTGAATTCTGTGACTGACACAGATCAACAAAGAGGATAAACCACATAATCTTGCAGCCCAACCAACTTATTGTCCCCGTAGTCATGGTCTTTCATGGGGCCTAATTTCCCCTCTTAATGGCTGTACCAACTCTTAGTCCCAATAGCTAAAACACCCAAGCAGACTCAAAGGAATTTCTCTCATTAATTTGGTTCTTCCCCTTACCTACTTTGGGTCTTCCAGCTGCCATCTTAATACAGATGAACTAAAAGACATTGCTGAGGTAAGGGTAGTGAAAAACAGTCACTCCACACAAACTCATCAAAGCAAATCAAACTTCTGATTTCTCCAAGAGCATAGGAGAAATGTTTCCAAACAAACCTTTAGAAACCAAGAAGAGTGAGAATATGATGTTGATCTCAATAATTAAAAGCCATTAGGTAAATAGTCACTAACTGGATATTTTCACTGCATCCACTTTAGAACTGATTTTTCATTTGATAACTTTAATCTCTGAGTCCATAAGAGTGTATCATCTTTAGTTTGGAAAACTGTTTGAAAATTTTTTCTGTTCTATTATAGAAAACTAAACTAATAGTAGACAAGGTTATCTCATGTACAACTATCAGTGTTTGGGAACAGTTGCTAAACAGATAGAAAGGCACACTTTTGCAGAGAATGAGTTTTTAAACCAGTGCTAATCTCTGTGATGAAAGTGAAAGTGGAGAGTGAAAAAGCTGGCTTAAAGCTTAACATTCAGAAAATGAAGATCATGGCATCTGGTCCCATCACTTCATGGGAAATAGATGGGGAAACAGGGGAAACAGTGTCAAACTTTATTTTTCTGGGCTCCAAAATCACTGCAGATGGTGACCGCAGCCATGAAATTAAAAGACGCTTATTCCTTGGAAGGAAAGTTATGACCAACCTAGATAGCATATTCAAAAGCAGAGACATTACTTTGCCAACAAAGGTTGGTCTAGTCAAGGCTATGGTTTTTCCTGTGGTCATGTATGAATGTGAGAGTTGGACTGTGAAGAAGGATGAGCGCCGAAGAATTGATGCTTTTGAACTGTGGTGTTGGAGAAGACTCTTGAGAGTCCCTTGGACTGCAAGGAGATCCAACCAGTCCATTCTGAAGGAGATCAGCCCTGGGATTTCTTTGGAAGGAATGATGCTAAAGCTGAAACTCCAGTACTTTGGCCACCTCATGCGAAGAGTTGACTCATTGGAAAAGACTCTGATGCTGGGAGGGATTGGGGGCAGGAGGAGAAGGGGACGACAGAGGATGAGATGGCTGGATGGCATCACTGACTTGATGGACGTGAGTCTGAGTGAACTCCGGGAGTTGGTGATGGACAGGGAGGCCTGGCATGCTGCGATTCATGGGGTCACAAAGAGTTGAACACGACTGAGCGACTGAATTGAACTGAACTGAACTGAACTGAATCTCTGTCTATTTTAATATTGCATTTTAAATTAGATCTCTTTTCAACCTAGCTAATTCTCTGTTCTGTGGGTGTAGACCCACATTGTCATAAATGTTAAGGAGAAATGGAAACAGATATTATTCCATGTCTTCATCATATTCTTTGATATGATATTGATACTATATTCTGTTGACTGAATACCAAGAAGGCAGACAAAAGAACTAATAATCTCTGAAAATGTAGCAGAATGCCTTGCATTCTCCAGATGAAGTGTTATTGTTTATCCACACAGAATTCATCTGCAGGGTAAGCTAAAATTGAATTTTACATATCACCAAATACTCAGGTTATCATTGAATTGAAGATTTCAGAAGTCAACATTATTTGACTTATTTTAAAATCAAGTAGATATAAATGAATTTCATGGGAAAGAAAAAAGAATACCTAGTCAGGAAGGGAGTTTGATTGTGACGACCCTATCAAGGGTGAGTAAGATGTCAACAGTCTCTTCAAAGCAGTTAAATTGCTTGGTTAATTGAAGTGTTTTCCACACTGAAGGAAGTGTGCCATAGGTAGTCCATAAGGTCAGAGTTAAAATGCATTGTCTCGGTTAAGAAGAAAATTATGCATTTTCAATTATTTTTTAATTCTTCTGATTATGTGTGTGAGGTAGCCTCAGCTTGATGCTAAGTGCCTTGTCTTTCCAACATTTACAAATTTCCTTTCTTAACATATAAGGAGAAGGGCTTAAGATTTTGCTTTCTGTAGGCAAGAACATCAATAACAATACAAAAATAATAGCAAATGATTTTTAGAGCTCTATGTACCAGGTAGGCTTCCTAGGTAGCTCAGTGATAAAACAATCCACCTGACAATGCAAGAGGCACAGGAGATGTAGGTTTGATCCCTGGGTCGGGAGGGTCCCCTGGAGTAGAAAAAGGCAATCCACCCCAGTATTCTTGCCTGGAAAATTCCATGGAGAAGAGCTGGCAGGCTACAGTCCATGGGGCCGCAAAGAGTCAGACATATCTGAGCATGCATGCACATGTACCAGGTAAACTTATAAGAACCTCACATATGTAAACTCACAGAGAAGTTCAGTTTATCTATACAGGAAAGTGGGTAAGTCATATATTTAGAGTAATGATTTTTAAAAAACTGAACTCATTCTTTTAACTTGCACCCTAGTCAAGAAACAGAATATAGCAAGCACCCCTCTGTTGGAAGACTTCTTCTGTTCCTACCTCATGTTAGTGCTAAGTTGCTTCGGTTGTGTCCAACTCTTTGCAACCCTATGGACTATAGCCCACCAGGCTCCTGTGCCCATGGGATTCTCCAGGCAAGAATACTGGAGTGGGTTGCCATGTCCTCCTCCAGGGGATCTTCCTGACCCAGGGATCAAACCCACATATTCTGTGGCTCCTACACCACAGGCAGATTCTGTACTGCTGAGCCATCAGGGAAGCCCACTATTCCTACCTACCCGAGGGTAATTGTATCCTGACTTCTAACAACTTAGATTAATTTTGCCTTTTAACGTATTATATGAATAGATACACCTGTATATACTTCTTGTGCTCAACGTTTTGTTTGTGAGATTAATCCATAACATTATTTGGAATTATAAATTATTTATTTTCATTGCTGAATACTATTCCATTGTTTAAAGATATCACCATTCATTTATCCATTACATTATCATCCATTCCATTATTGTCCATTTGTACAGTTTCCAACTTGGGGCTGCAAAGAATGGTGCTGCTATGAATATTCTACTACATGTCTTTTGACAAATACATAAGCGTATTTCTATTGTGCATATGCTCTATGAGTAGAATTGTTGAATCATAGGTATGCCTTGAATCAACTTTAGTAGAAGAGTTTTCCAAAGTGATTATATCCATTTACATTTACATCTGTAGTTTGTGAGTATTCCAGTTACTCCATAATCCTCTCAATACTTGCTACTTTTTTTCATTTTAGCCATTATAAAGGAGCCAAAGAAACATACCAGATATTCTAGACTAAGCTTCTAGGAATTTAGTCATCCTGAAGAATTGGATTGCCAGGTGAGCTGTGCCTTTGTCATGACCCATATCAACAAAACAGCTACCCTTTCTCTATTTCTCTTTTCTTTTTACAACATTTAAAAATTGTAAAATATAGCATAATATATATAGACAAGCTGTAAAGCTTAATAAATAACAGAGTAAACATTGTTCATCAGCATTCAGATTAAGAAAGAGAACACCATCTCCAGCTCCCAGAAGACCCTGTCTGTTTCTTCTGACCTTAAATTCCTACCTCCAACAACCTGACTTTTGATGATAGTTCTGTAAAAATTTCCTAATGTTTCTTAATAGTTCTACCACATATATGTAAACATGTTAGCTTACTTTCTTTTTTGTTTGGAAGACAATCATGCTGAACTATTGTTGTATGTCATGCTTCCGTGAGGTTCTTGCATGTTTCATGTATTGATAGCATAGTACATTTTCATTGCCTTATGGTGCCCTGTTGCATATACTAAAAATTATTCATTCTACTGTTAAAAGACTTTTGGCTTATTGCCTGTTGGCCATCCTAAACAATGCTGCTATGAGAATTCTTATGTGTTCTTTGTACATGTGGATATGTTAATGGTATATACCTAACATCTTTTTCACTTTTAATAGATAATGCAGGCGATGTGGGTTTGATCCCTGGGTTGGGAAGATCCCCTGGAGAAGAAAATGGCAACCCACTCCAGTATTCTTGCCTGGGAAATCCTATAGACAGAGGAGCCTGTCAGGCCTCAGTCCACGGAGTCACAAAGAGTTGAACATGACTGAATGACTAAACAACAGTGACAGATATTTTCAGAAGTTGTTTCACTAATTTAAACTATTACTGGAAGTTTACAAGAATAGATATTGTTCTAAATTCTTACCCACACTTGTTATCGGTAGCCTTTATGTGACCTGGCCATTATGTTGTAATATTTCATCGTGGTTTTTAATTTGTATTTCCCTGATGATGGAGGAAGTTTAACACCTTTGTGCACTTATTGGTTCTTTGGATTTCATTCTTTGTGAATGGCCTGTTCAAGTTTTTGCCCATTCTTCTGCTGGGTAGTCTGTCCTATTGATTTCATTTTCGGAAATACTTTATATATTCTGGATACTAGTTTTGTACCATGCAATTATATTACAAATATATCATCTTCAACTGTGGGTGCTTTAATTTTCATTACCTTTGTGGCTCATGAAGTTCAATATCTTTTTATGTTTATTAGGCATTTAGACATTTTAGAAAAGGCAGAGGAACCAGAGATCAAATTGCCAACATCTGCTGGATCATGGAAAAAGCAAGAGAGTTCCAGAAAAACATCTATTTCTGCTTTATTGACTATGCCAAAGCCTTTGACTGTGTGGATCACAATAAACTGTGGAAAATTCTTCAAGAGATGGGAATACCAGACCACCTGATCTGCCTCTTGAGAAATTTGTATGCAGGTCAGGAAGCAACAGTTAGAACTGGACATGGAACAACAGACTGGTTCCAAATAGGAAAAGGAGTACATCAAGGCTGTATATTGTCACCCTGCTTATTTAAATTATATGCAGAGTACATCATGAGAAATGCTGGACTGGAAGAAACACAAGCTGGAATCAAGATTGCCAGGAGAAATATCAATCACCTCAGATATGCAGATGACACCACCCTTATGGCAGAAAGTGAAGAGGAACTAAAAAGCGTCTTGATGAAAGTGAAAGTGGAGAGTGAAAAAGTTGGCTTAAAGCTCAACATTCAGAAAACGAAGATCATGGCATCCGGTCCCACCACTTCATGGGAAATAGATGGGGAAACAGTGTCAGACTTTATTTTTGGGGGCTCCAAAATCACTGCAGATGGTGACTGCAGCCATGAAATTAAAAGACGCTTGCTCCTTGGAAGGAAAGTTATGACCAACCTAGATAGCATATTCAAAAGCAGAGACATTACTTTGCCCACAAAGGTTCATCTAGTCAAGGCTATGGTTTTTCCAGTGGTCATGTATGGATGTGAGAGTTGGACTGTGAAGAAAGCTGAGTGCTGAAGAATTAACGCTTTTGAACTGTGGTGTTGGAGAAGACTCTTGAGAGTCCCTTGGACTGCAAGGAGATCCAACCAGTCCATTCTGAAGGAGATCAGCCCTGGGATTTCTTTGGAAGGAATGATGCTAAAGCTGAAACTCCAGTACTTTGGCCACCTCATGCGAAGAGTTGACTCACTGGAAAAGACTGATGCTGGGAGGGATTGGGGGCAGGAGGAGAAGGGGACGACAGAGGATGAGATGGCTGGATGGCATCACTGACTTGATGGACGTGAGTCTGAGTGAACTCCGGGAGTTGGTGATGGACAGGGAGGCCTGGCATGCTGCTATTCATGGGGTTGCAAAGAGTCGGACATGACTGAGCGACTGAACTGAACTGAGACATTCTCTTTGGAGAAGAATTCAAACTTTTTTGTACAGATTTCTGTTTGGTTGTATAATTCGTAAGAGATTGTTGATTTGTAGGGTTTTCTTTAAAAAATATATCGTGGGTATAAGTTCTTTGTCAGATAAATATATTATAAATATATATTTTTTTGCCCATGGGTTGCTTTTAGAACTATTATCACTGTCTTGATATACATAAATTTGCAGTAAAATTCCATTTTAATTCTTTAAAAGGTAATGGCTTGTGGGTTTTGTTTTCTGCCTAAGAAATCTTTCTTTTAAGCCTAACTCATGAAGATGGTCTTCTGTAAGCTTTGTTTTCTTTTTTTACATTCACATCTTCAATTCACTGGAATTGATTTTTTGTTATAGAATGAAATCGGGGTTGAGATACATATTTTCCAATAGATGTCCAGTTGATGCAGCACTATTGAGTAAGAAGACTATCCCTTTTCCACTGGATTGTATACTGCTATCTTAATTGTCTTTCAGGTGACAGAAATGTGTAGCACTGAGTACATCCATTTCTGGCATTATATTTTGTCTCATTGATCAGTTTGTCTATCATTTCTCCAATGTACTGATATCTTGATTAATATAGCTATCTAATAGTGAAATGCTTTCAAGTTTGCTCTGCTTTTTCAAATTGCCTTGGCCATTTTCCATATAAACTGCCTTGTATTTCATATAAAACTTAAAATCAAGTTGTAAATTTTTTTAAAACAACAACAACAAAAAACTAGAGAATTTGATTAGAAAAATATAACATCTTTAGATCAGTTCCAAGAGACTTGACACCTTTATTTCATTTAATTTTCACTAAAGTTCTCTGCAATAAGAATTATTACTATCCACAATTTATCAGTGAGATAACTGATGCAAAGATCTTGAGAAATTTATCATCCAGATTGTTAGTACTTTATTTTGAATTCTTATCCAGATTGTCCAAAGAAGAATATAGGTAAAATTTAATACATGTTTCATTTATATAATATTTAACTTTATAATTACTTTATATTTATGACCTGTGATAAAAGTTTCCAAATAAATAGTAATGGGAAGTTTATATTTGAAATTAAAAATGAAACTATTTAATGAAAATCTTAAACAAATAATTTAGGTTCCAGGCAGACAGTAAAAATTGAGAAATTTGTCCATGAAAGATAAATTGTTCTTTAGGAAACTTTGACCAATTGACTTTCAGTTGCTTGTTTGATGGTTACAAATGAATGCTGAGCTGGTCTGAAACAATAACTAGTCAAAGATGTCTAGCTCATGCCATCGACATGGATGCAGGTAGTTTACTTGATTTTGCTCCTGCCAGCTGGATGACACGTGACTCTAAAACCATTAGGTGCACCAAAATATTTAGGAAATGAGAAGGGAGACTAGCACATAGCCCCATTTTGAATTGTTTAGAATTGAAACAGTTCAATTCTAAAAGTTCAATTCTCCTCCATTAAAAAGCTATGTTATAAACATTCCCATTCCAGTAATAATATTAATTTCTGAAAAGCAAGATTAACTTGAGCTTTACAATACAATTATTTTGCTTTAGGAACAGACATTCAGTTATGAGGGAATTGAGCTTATAATCTTGAAGTTTCCCCTAATGTATAAAATTCTATTATTCTGTGAAATCAAAGAACTGGAAAAGATTATTGAATACTGCAAAAAAAAAATTATCCTATACTATTTCCTTGGTGAAAATGAAACAGAGTTCATCCATGGTAGCTATGACTTTAGCATGAACAATTAACAAATGCTTACTAAGCTACGGGCACAGTTGTAGGTATTGTACATATGTGTGTGTTAGTCGCTAAGTCATGTCTGACTCTTTGCGAACCCGTGGACTATAGCCCTCCAGGCTTCTCTGTCCATGAAATGTTTCAGGAAAGAATACTGGAGAGGTTAACCCCTTCCTTCTCCAGGGGTCTTCCTGACTCAGGGATCAAAATCATGTTTCCTGTATTGCAGGCAGATTCTTTACCATCTGGGCCACCATACCACTGAACCAAATATACTTCTGTTTGTATGAAGCTTATAGTCTAATAAATTAGTCTGCATGGAATATGTGTATGTGTGAGGTGGCAAGAATACAGAGAACTATACAAAAAAGATCTTCATGATCCAGATAATCACAATGGCGTGATCACTCACCTAGAGCCAGACATCCTGGAATGCGAAGTCAAGTGAGCCTAAGGAAGAACCATCACTAGAAACAAAGCTAGTGGAGGTGATGGAATTCCAGTGGAGCTATTTCAAATCCTAGAAGATGACACTGAGAAAGTGCAGCACTCAATATGCCAGCAAATCTGGAAAACTCAGCAGAGGCCACAAGACTGGAAAAAGTCAGTTTTCATTCCAATCCCAAAGAAAGGCAATGCCAAAGAATGCTCAAACTACCACACAGTTGCACTCATCTTACATGCCAGCAAAGTAATGCTCAAAATTCTCCAAGCCAGGCTTCAACAGTACATGAACCATGAACTTCCAGATGTTCAAGTTGGATTTAGAAAAGGCAGGGGAACCAGAGATCAAATTAACAACATCCATTGGATCATCGAAAACGTTAGAGTTCCAGAAAAACATCTACTTTTGCTTTATTGACTATGCCAAAGCCTTTGACTGTGTGGATCCCAACAAACTATGGAAAATTCTTAAAGAAATGGGAATACTAGACCACCTGACCTGCCTCCTGAGAAATCTGTATGCAGGTCAAGAAGCAACAATTAGAACTGGACATGGAACAACAGACTGGTTCCAAACAGGAAAAGGAATACGTCAAGGCTGTATATTGTCGCCCTGCTTATTTAACTTATATGCAGAATACATCATGAGGAATCCAGGACTTGGTGAAGCACAAGCTGGAATCAAGATTTCCGGGAGAAATATCAATAACTTCAGATATGCAGATGACACCACCCTTAGGGCAGAAAGAGAAGAATTAAAGAGCCTCTTGATGAAAGTGAAAGAGGAGAGTGAAAGTTGAGTTAAAACTCAACACTCAGAAAACTAAGATCATGGGATCTGGTCCAATCACTTCATGGCAAACAGATGGGGAAACAGTAGAAACAGTGACAGACTTTATTTTTTTAGGCTCCAAAACCACGGCAGATGGCAACTGCAGCCATGAAATTAAAAGACACTTTCTCCTTGGAAGAAAAGTTATGACCAACCTAGACAGCATATTAAAAAGCAGAGACATTACTTTGCCAACAAAGATCCATCTAGTCAAAGCTCTGGTTTTTCCAGTGGTCATGTATGGATGTGAGAGTTGGACTATAAAGAAAGCTGAGCACCAAAGAATTGATGCTTTTGAACTGTGGTGTTGGAGAAGACTCTTAAGAGTCCCTTGGACTGCAAGAAGATCCAACCAGTCCATCCTAAAGGAAATCAATCCTGAATATTCATTGGAAGGACTGATGCTGAAGCTGAAACTCCAATTCTCTGGCCACCTGAGGTGAAGAACTGACTCATTTAAAAAGACCCTGATGCTGGGGAAGATTGAGGGAAGGAGGAGAAGGGCACGACAGAGGATGATATGGTTGGATGGCATCACTGATGCAATGGACATGAGTTTGAGTAAGCTCCGGGAGTTGGTGATGGACAGGGAGGCCTGGTGTGCTGCAGTCCATGGGGTCACAAAGAGTCAGACATGTCTGAGCAACTGAACTGTGTGTGTGTGTGTGTGTGTGTGTGTGTGTGTGTGTGTGTGTGTATTAAATATCTCTTAGTCATGTCCAACTTTTTGTGACCCCATGGACTGTAGCTTGCCAGGCTCCTCTGTCCAAGGAATTATCCAGGTAAGAATACTAGGTGGTTTTCATTTTCTTCTCTATTCCATGGAGTATCACAATGAAAATTAAGTCTTAAAATTTGGTAAGACACTGAGAAAATTTCTGTTACTTCTTTGAGTCCTTGGTTGCCTATAGGGTGCTATTTTATAGGTTGTATGTGTTGATATGCATTTAGAGAGAAAAACCTCTCTTAGAAAAATCATGAGCAGAATACTGAGTATTTTTTTAACTTCCAAGTTCACTCATGAAATTCTAAAGAGCCTCAATTTGTTTTTTACCGTTCTAGTTTATATGCTTTATCAGATCAGGTGCAATATTGAAGGTCAGAGTTAAGTTAAGGCAGAAATGATTCTCACCTGAATCCAAAATATCTTCCTTAAGGAAGGAGAGAAAAGAGTGTTGACCATTAAATAATGAAATATATTTCTCCCTTAATCAGAAAGGTAAGTAAAATTTCCCTTTGGGCTTAATCAGAAGCCTATTTAGCACTTGCAATATACAATCATACAAAATGTAAGCAAGAATTTCCATATTTTATTAATGTAGTAAATTCTGTTATAAGAGCTAAAATAGCTTTTCCAAATGAGATTTTTCAATATAAGAATCCTTTTCAGAATTACTACCAGTTCTGTCAGGCTGATAACCCAATACTGTGATGTCACCAAACCGACTATATTTGCTTAGAAAAACTGTGTACACATTAGCATTTGGGGTCATATATGTTATAATATGCCAGGCCAAAGATGCTCAACATTGCTCATTATTAGAGAAATGCAAATCAAAACTATCACCTCACACCAATTGGAGTGGCCATCATAAAAAGTCCACAGACAATAAATGCTGGAGAGGGGAACGGAGAGAAGGGAATGCTCTTGCACTGTTGGTGGGAATGTAAATTGATAGAGCCACTATAGAAGATGGTATGGAGATTCCTTAAAAAATTAGGAACAAAACCACCATATGACCCAGCAATCCCACTACTAGGCATACACCCTGAGAAAACCAAAACTGAAAAAGACACATGTACCCCAAAGCTCACTGAAGCACTGTTTACAATAGCTAGGACATGGAAGCAACCTGGATGGCCATAGATGGATGAATAGATAAAGAAATTGTGGTACATATGTACAATGGAATGTTAGCCATAAAAAGGAATGTGTTTGAGTCAGTTCTAATGATGTGGATGAACCTAGAGTCTATTACACAGAGTGAAGTAAGTCAGAAAGAGAAAGACAAATATCATATAGCCTCTTGAGAAACCTGTATGCAGGTCAGCAAGCAACAATTAGAACATGGAACAACAGACTGGTTCCAAATAGGAAAAGGAGTACATCAAGGCTGTATGTTGTCACCCTGCTTATTTAACTTATATGCAGAGTACATCATGAGAAACGCTGGACTGGAAGAAACACAAGCTGGAATCAAGATTGCCAGGAGAAATATCAATCACCTCAGATATGCAGATGACACCACCCTTATGGCAGAAAGTGAAGAGGAACTAAAAAGCCTCTTGATGAGAGTGAAAGAGGAGAGTGAAAAAGTTGGCTTAAAGCTCAACATTCAGAAAACGAAGATCATGGCATCCGGTCCCATCACTTCATGGGAAATAGATGGGGAAACAGTGGAAACAGTGTCAGACTTTATTTTTCTGGGCTCCAAAATCACTACAGATGGTGACTGCAGCCATGAAATTAAAAGACGCTTACTCCTTGGAAGGAAAGTTATGACCAACCTAGATAGCATATTCAAAAGCAGAGACATTACTTTGCCAACAAAGGTCCGTCTAGTCAAGGCTATGGTTTTTCCTGTGGTCATGTATGGATGTGAGAGTTGGACTGTGAAGAAAGCTGAGCACCAAAGAATTGATGCTTTTGAACTGTGGTGTTGGAGAAGACTCTTGAGAGTCCCTTGGACTGCAAGCAGATCCAACCAGTCCATTTTAAAGGAGATAAGTCCTGGGTGTTCTTTGGAAGGACTGATGTTAAAGCTGAAACTCCAGTACTTTGGCCACCTCATGCAAAGTGTTGACTCATTGGAAAAGACTCTGATGCTGGGAGGGATTGGGCGCAGGAGAAGGGGACGCCAGAGGATGAGATGGTTGGATGGCATCACCAACTCGATGGACATGAGTTTGGGTAAACTCCGGGAGTTGGTGATGGGCAGTGAGGCCTGGCATGCTGTGATTCATGGGGTCGCAAAGAGTCGGACACGACTGAGTGACTGAACTGAACTGAAGTGAACTGAATGCATATATATGGAATCTAGAAAGATGGTACTGATGAACCTATTTGCAGGGTAGTAGTGGAGATGCAAACATAGAGAACAGACTTATGCCCACGGGGTGGCAGTGCAAAGGATCGGGTGGGATGAATGGAGAGAGTATCATGAAAACATATACACTACCATATGTAAAATAGATAGCCAATAGGAACTTGCTGTATGACTCAGGGAGCTTAAGCTGGTCTCTGTAACAACCTAAAGAGGTGGGATGAGGTGGGAGGTGGAAGGGAGGTTTAAAAGGGAGGGGACATATGTATACCTATGGCTGATTCATGTTGATATATGACAGAAACCTAGCTAACATTATAAAGCAATTATCCTTCAATTAAAAAAAAAAAAAAATACTAGGCCAGCCTCATCAGGAAGCATCATATCAGGTGGAATGCATTTTTGTTATAAGAATAAGGCTATCTCAAAAGCTGATATTCAGGAATTACCAGCATAAACATGGTTGACCCAGTCTTGTCTCTATCAAAATTACTTTGAGGGCAGAACAAGACAAGAGGCTGAAATCTCATTTTCTAAAAGTCAGGTCCCTTGTATTCATGAGTTAATTGAAGCCCAAGGCAGACAGTTGGGGGCGGAGTTGTGGGGGGGATAAAAAATCACCAGTATAGAGAGAATGTTCAATTATTCAACTCTTATTTTATTTTTGTTTTTCTTTGTCTTGTGTTTTCAAAGCCCTGTAAGAAAGAAACTCAGACCACAAAAAGGATGAATCTAATACTGGTCCAAAAAGCACTGAAACCCAAGGTAAATGAGCTGTTTGTGATAGTACATGATCTCACAATGAATTTGTTTCCTGACATATTCAACTATAACCTAGAGTACAAAGAAAAACTGCACATTTGATTATGTATCCTCTGTTGGTAGTCTTTGAGTAACAAGAAATGAAAATTAAATGTGGAGAATGGAGGTAATGTGAATGTTTTAAAAGAAAATTCTGGGAACGAAGTGTAAGATTTACTTATTTCAGAGAAGGAATGGGCCACAAATTATTAGATTAGTAAATAATGATCCTAATAGCAAACAATTGCTTTTCAGAGGTGTTTACTAATCTGGAAGAGAGGAAATAAGTATTCAAAATATTTCAATAAATGTTCTATAGATACTCTTCATCTGATTTTCAACATAGCCATTTGACACAGCAGAATAAGCCCACACACTGTTCTGTTCCTAGCCACATGTTTGTACAATGAGCTTTATACTGTTTTCAATAAATATTTTACTGAAACCTAATTCTAATAAATACTTCAATAACCTGCTTTTATGAATGTAACTGAATTAATCAGAACAATATTTTTACCTTGGTTTTCAGAGTAAAACACGTATAAATAATCAAAATTCTTTGTCAACTAGAATCTTTTTTTAGTATTATCACTAAATTACTGATGTTCCCTCTGAAACATATAAGGTTTTTAATGACCAGACTTTACAGGTGAGACATTTTGAGTTTCTCTTGGTTTCTACCTTTCATAGATTGGTAAAGCATCACAATTGTCCTATAATTAAACTCTTCAACAATCACAGTTTGAGCTTTTCATTTAGCTATTTAGTACTTATCCTTCCAGGGCACTGTTGTTACCCATATGGGAGAGGAGCAGCAGATTGCCTATCTGTTCCTTTTGAATTTCCTGCTAAACCATAAAATATGGTGTTTTCTTTCTGGTTTCTTGTCACTATTCTCTACAATCAAGAAAAGTAGTGAAGCAGAGTAGGAGTATCTCAGTCTCTTATGGAAAATCTTGATGCACCTGTCCAGACTCATTTGGGAACATAGGGCTTACCTACATAAAACAATGTGTGTGTTAATTAAAAAAACTCAGGACTATAAAAGCTAGGAGGCAAATTGCTGTCTGGAAGTCACTCATGGTCAGTAACCTCTATATACATCCCTAGATATGTGTACAGAAACTTGAATTGCATCTGTGGTGAAGTAGTTTCACTTCATGATGCTCAGAGGTAAAGGTATTTATTTGGAAATAATAAATCTATTTTTATTATTGCCAACAAAGGTCCATATAGTCAAAGCTATGGTTTTTCCAGTAATCATGTATGGATGTGAGGGGTGGACTATAAAGAAGGCTGAGTGTGTGGCAGTCCATGGGGTCACAAAGAATCGGACACAACTGAGCAACTGAACTACAACTACAAAACTATTTTAGGTAATCTTTTGCTTATTATTGATAACAAGTTCTTTTCTTAGCCATACAGATACAGTTATGTATCAGTCAAAGTCTAGGCATGAAAGAGAAGGCTCACACAGATGGGATTTTAAAGAACATGTAATAAAAGAGCTGTCTACAAAGGAGTGGATAGAGATAAAGGAACCATCAAAGGGTGCAGAAGAATTCACATACTATCAATACCAAAAAGTGAAAGGCATTACCAGTTCTCATCTAGAAGAAGCAAGGAGAAGGAATAGTGCTACTGGAACTAAATGAGAGAACGAAGGGTCATGAAGAAGGCAAGCAAGATGGGAATGGAAATTCTTTGCCCTCTCTAGTCCTGCCCTCCAATCTCTCTCCATCATCTTGGGCTGAGGTTGGATGCAGCAAGTAGATGGGGATTGGGTGCAAAGTGAAAAGAAGTAAACTTGAGAAATTAAAAAATAAAATCACTGAAGGAGTATAACCCAAGATTATTGTAAGGTTCTATTTTGCCATTAGCTTTTTGTTTTTATTGGTATTGTTTTATTGTTATGAGTCAGGCTAATTCCATAACCCATTGTTGGAGGTAGTATAAATTTCAAGCATCCATGACATAATGAGCACTGAATAAATCTCTGTTGAATGAAAATATGAATGAGTAAATGGGAAATTTGGCTGAATCTTCTATTTGGAATTTTTCAAACTTACATTAATAAATGCCATGGTATTATTTTTATAATAATTTTAGGATTTAAGTATTCTATATAAATTTATTCTTCTTTTTATTCCCGTTGCTCCACTCTAACCTTGAAGCTTATCAGTTCATTTCTGTAAGCGCCTCGAGATGGATGAGCCCTATGTTTTCCATTGTCAAGTCAGAATGCTTATTTCAAATCAACCAGGTGTTCCTTAATAGAGGCTGGAGGAATCCAGTCCCCAGGCCTTGCATTCCAAAGAAAGAGAATGAAATATTATTAACCTAAATTAAACATTGCACTGTTTTTTCCTCTGTTTTATTCCAGTAAGTCATCAAATACTTTAAATTAGAAAATGGCCCTTGTCAAGGTGAGATAGTCATTTTCTATGCTTGAAATATAGCTTGCTGTGTGCCAGGAGGGGCCGACAATGCTTTAAATAAGCTCTTTCTCCTCCAACCATGTAAACCCTAAAATGGTTGACCATTTTCAATGATAACAATAATATCAATACATTAATAGCAACCATCTATTAGGTATCTACTATGCTTAAACTGTGAACTTCCTGATGTTTTAGAAAAGGCAGAGGAACCAGAGATCAAATTGCCAATATCCACTGGATCATGGAAAAAGCAAGAGAGTTCCAGAAAAACATCTACTTCTGCTTTATTGACTATGCCAAAGCCTTTGACTGTGTGGATCACAATAAACTGTGGAAAATTCTAAAAGAGATGGGTATACCAGACCACCTGATCTGCCTCTTGAGAAATCTGTATGCAGGTCAGGAAGCAATAGTTAGAACTGAACATGGAACAACAGACTGGTTCCAAATAGGAAAAGGAGTATGTCAAGTCTGTATATTGTCACCCTGTTTATTTAACTTATATGCAGAGTACATCATGAGAAATGCTGGACTGGAAGAAACACAAGCTGGAATCAAGATTGCCAGGAGAAATATCAATCACCTCAGATATGCAAATGACACCACCCTTATGGCAGAAAGTGAAGAGGAACTAAAAAGCGTCTTGATGAAGGTGAAAGTGGAGAGTGAAAAAGTTGGCTTAAAGCTCAACATTCAGAAAACGAAGATCATGGCATCTGGTCCCATCACTTCATGGAAAATAGATGGGGAAACAGTGGAAACAATGTCAGACTTTATTTTTCTGGGCTCCAAAATCACTGCAGATGGTGACTGCAGCCATGAAATTAAAAGACGCTTGCTCCTTGGAAGGAAAGTTATGACCAACCTAGATAGCATATTCAAAAGCAGAGACATTACTTTGCCAACAAAGGTTCGTCTAGTCAAGGCTATGGTTTTTCCAGTGGTCATGTATGGATGTGAGAGTTGGACTGTGAAGAAGGCTGAGCACCAAAGAATTGATGCTTTTGAACTGTGGTGTTGGAGAAGACTCTTGAGAGTCCCTTGGACTGCAAGGAGATCCAACCAGTGCATTCTAAAGGAGATCATTTGCTATTATCTTCTCCCATTCTGAAGGCTGTCTTTTCACCTTGCTAATAGTTTCCTTTGATGTGCAGAAACCTCGAATAGCCAAAGCGATCTTGAGAAAGAAGAATGGAACTGGAGGAATCAACCTACCTGATTTCAGGCTCTACTACAAAGCCACAGTTATCAAGACAGTATGGTACTGGCACAAAGACAGAAATATAGATCAATGGAACAAAATAGAAAGCCCAGAGATAAATCCACGCACATATGGACACCTTATCTTTGACAAAGGAGGCAAGAATTTACAATGGATTAAAGACAATCTCTTTAACAAGTGGTGCTGGGAAATCTGGTCAACCACTTGTAAAAGAATGAAACTAGAACACTTTCTAACACCATACACAAAAATAAACTCAAAATGGATTAAAGATCTCAACGTAAGACCAGAAACTATAAAACTCCTAGAGGAGAACATAGGCAAAACACTCTCTGACATACATCACAGCAGGATCCTCTATGACCTTCAGAATGGGAGAAGATAATAGCAAATGAAGCAACTGACAAACAACTAATCTCGAGAATATACAAGCAACTCCTGCAGCTCAACTCCAGAAAAATAAATGACCCAATCAAAAAATGGGCCAAAGAGCTAAATAGACATTTCTCCAAAGAAGACATACAGATGGCTAACAAACACATGAAAAGATGCTCAACATCACTCATTATCAGAGAAATGCAAATCAAAACCACTATGAGATACCATTTCACACCAGTCAGAATGGCTGCGATCCAAAAGTCTACAAGTAATAAATGCTGGAGAGGGTGTGGAGAAAAGGGAACCCTCTTACACTGTTGGTGGGAATGCAAACTAGTACAGCCACTATGGAGAACAGTGTGGAGATTCCTTAAAAAACTGGGAATAGACCTGCCTTATGATCCAGCAATCCCACTGCTGGGCATACACACTGAGGAAACCAGAAGGGAAAGAGACACGTGTACCCCAATGTTCATTGCAGCACTGTTTATAATAGCCAGGACATGGAAGCAACCTAGATGTCCATCAGCAGATGAATGGATAAGAAAGCTGTGGTACATATACACAATGGAGTATTATTCAGCCATTAAAAAGAATACATTTGAATCAGCTCTAATGAAGTGGATGAAACTGGAGCCTATTATACAGAGTGAAGTAAGCCAGAAAGAAAAACACCAATACAGTATACTAACGCATATATATGGAATTTAGAAAGATGGTAACAATAACCCTGTGTACGAGACAGCAAAAGAGACACTGATGTATAGAACAGTCTTATGGACTCTGTGAGAGAGGGAGAGGGTGGGAAGATTTGGGAGAATGGCATTGAAACATGTAAAATATCATGTATGAAACAAAAATAAATAAATATATAAATAAAGGAGATCAGCCCTGGGATTTCTTTGGAAGGAATGATGCTAAAGCTGAAACTCCAGTACTTTGGCCACCTCATGCGAAGAGTTGACTCATTGGAAAAGACTCTGATGCTGGGAGGGATTAGGGGCAAGAGGAGAAGGGGACGACAGATGAGATGGCTGGATGGCATCACTGACTTGATAGACGTGAGTCTCAGTGAACTCCAGGAGTTGGTGATGGACAGGGAGGTCTGGCATGCTGGGATTCATGGGGTTGCAGAGTCGGACATGACTGAGTGACTGATCTGATCTGATCTGACGCTTAAACCTCATTTGCATCCTCTAATTCAATTATCCAGTTTTATGAAGTTGGAATGGTTGTAAAATTTTACAGAGCGGATAACCTTTCCCAGAACCGTGCAGTCAGAGTAGGAGAGAACATATATTTGGAGCCCAGACTGTGTGATACCAAAACTTTTGCTCTTAACCCTCTTTTGACTCCCACTCGATTGAATATAGTTCAGGCTGAAATTAGAAAAGCTCATGTCTCCCAGGATTCTGTAGAGATGTCGTTGAGAGCAGAAAGCTAAAAATTTCATTTCTGCTCTTTGTGGTATAGGGGAAGAAAACTCAGATGACACTATGGAGAGTGGCTGTAATGAGAGAAGTCAAGAACATGTACAATGATAAAAGTGAAGTTTTGAAGGAAAAACTATCACAGTTTACTAAAGGAGAATGTTGTCATCCTGCTCTTTTCAAAACGGAGTCTGAGACAGAAAACTTGACCCATCGCTGCCCTTCTGTGGAGTTAGCTCTCCCAAGCAACTCTAAGCAGCAGATGCTACATAAAAGCATTGGTGACCACACTGACTAGTCCAGGTAATTTCTGCTCACTTTGACTGCTGTTTCTCGATAATCATGATGACACTGGACTCTAGATTTCCATATTAATTTTGGTCTCTAGGCTGGTAGCCCATTTGGCTTCCCTTCCCTGGTTTTGGGGAATGAATCTTGCTCTTAACTTTTGACTGTGTCTCACCTTCTTATGTCATTTGCAATAGCTTTAAGGGAAAACACTCTCTTTTAAGTCTTGATCCACTAAGCTACTTCCAATGGAGCCAACCCCCAACATACCTACTCAGAGAGGGAAAGTTGTCTGCCTTTTTTTAAAGGAAAAGTAAAAAACCTTTATGCACACATGTTCAGTCACTCAGTCATATCTGACTCTGTGAAACCCCATGGACTGTAGCCCACCAGGTCCTCTGTCCATGGAATTTTCCAGGCAAGAATACTGGAGTGGGTTGCCATATCCTACTACAGGGGATCTACTGGACCCAAGGATGGAAACCAGTCACGCAGATAATTTACCACTACCACCACCTGGAAAGCCCTAAAAACCTTTATAAATGTAGACATATTTAAGTATGGCAGTTCTCATGTATTCTCTTCAAACAACATTGAATATGTGTTTTTGTGTGTTAAACTACGCAATAAACTCTTCAATCCCCAGGGTTCCATCTTTACATATAAAAAAGAAGACTTATTATAGAGTGCTTCATAGTAAAGAAGTTTGTTGGAGTCAGTTAATTTTCAATGCTTCTTAAAAATGACTTTTTAAATTTTAATTATTTATTTTATTTTACTATTTTTTTTTAACTTTTAATTTTATACTGGGGTATAGCTGATTAACAATGTTCTGATAGACACGTATATGTGTGGCTGAGTCCCTTCACTGTTCACTGGAAAAATGACTTTTTATCATTTTTAATATAAGCAAAGTGAGGAGGGGCTCAAAAAAGATCTAATCTGAATTACTGACTTTAGGAATGCTAGAATGTTAAACCAAGTGAGACATATATACCCCAAATCCAAATGCCACTCAGAAAACAGAAAAGCAGACGTAGGATTTACAGTAAAGAGAGCATAGTACAGACTGCAGAGTTAAATCTCCTAGACTCAGATCCCATCTGCAGTACCTACTAGCAGTACAACTTTAGACACATTTCTTAACTTTTTTTTTCTCTGCTTCTGTTTTATCTATAAAATGTGAATTATTATAATTATAGCATCTTGTATTGTATGCAGTTGTATGAGAATTGAATGTGTGCTGTGCTTAGTTGCTCAGTCATATCCGACTCTTTGTGACCCCATGGACAGAGGAGCCTGGCAGGCTACATCCATGGGGATTCTCCAGGTAAGAATACTGGAGTGGGTTGCCATGTCCTCCTCCAGGGGATCTTCCCAACCCAGGGATCGAACCCAGGTCTCCCTCATTCAGGAGAATTCTTTACCGTCTGAGCCACCAGAGAAGCCCTGAGAATTGAATGATACTATAGTAAAAGCATGGGGAGCTCTAAGAGCGGTGCCTCGATTGGGAAGCGCTTGATGAAAAGCAGCTGTCATTATAATCAACAACTAGCCATGTGACTACTGCAGGTCGCAGGCCTTAGGAGCTCACTGTCTTCCTCCTCAACAGCACTGGCCTTTGATCTAGAAGTTTCTTATCTCTCTGATAAAGTATTCTTTCACTAGAAATAGGCTTCTTTGACCAAATGGCAACCAGTTAAATTCTGACTGGTAGTATCCCACACACTTTAATATTTGTAAGCTCTAATGTAAATCCCCTCCCACCCTCATACAATATGTCTAACTAAAGAAGGAGACAGCAAGAACAGAAATCTCATCCCTCCTATTATTCCCGATGCATGATTCCAATGCACTACTGTTTGTCTGGGATCTGCAATAACTCCCAAGAAACCTCATTCTGTCACTAGAGATACAGCCTTTTAGGATTTGCCTGTATTGTTTGTCAAGCTTTGCAGCCTTCACTTTAATCTCTCAGCCAGACTGGTTGTCTTCTAAAGAGAGGTCATTCTAAACCCTATTCAGGTGATGTATTTTCCTTTGCTCTTTTGTTCTCTCCTTTTTGAGCTCCCTGCCCCTTTAGGATTAGAGACAAGAATCACAGACAGGATTCATTCAAAATCCATGCCTCTCTCCTCCTCTTTTGTGTCAGGAGAATGTAGTATTTGAGTTCAACACTGAAGACAAGCAGACATCATTCCTGACTCCCCAGCTTATTAGCTCCTTCACACAAGGCGATTTTATTGATATCTTTGAGCCTCAGTAAATAATGTTATTCTGAGAGTAAATTAAACGAGATGGCACAATTAATTGCATACAGCATACAGTAACCTTTCAATAGTGGTATCAATTATTGTTGTACTTTCCGCTGTCTAATATCTGACATACTTTTCCATGTTTCTTCTCTGCAGCAATGTCAAGATCTTTATACTTTATTCATCAGTCTGTTCTCTCCCTCTCAACCGCCCCCCGGAAAAGTACACCCTCTCAGTTATCTATTCACCACTTGATGTCACTCAAATTTTGGATCCTGTTACCCTCATTAAAACACTTCTGGTTTGGTGATCTCCCACATTCCTTTCAAAACACTTATCCTAACCCCTCTGTATGATTATCTGAAGAATCATACAATAAAAGCAACTACCACTCCACTTTTCCTAATGCACAAGGGTAAAGCTTCAATAATCCTCTCACCACGTTTTCTAAAGGCCCCTTTTCTGAAGCACCAGAGCACTCTGGGGGGAGCTCCTAGAGCTGCTGGTGACGCAGGTGTTCGGGCAGATTTGAAGTTGACTGCAGCTGCCTCATACAGATGCTCCCAGCACAGCTCTGTCCCCAGTCACCCCAAAGACTAAGAGTTTGGAAGTTGAAAGGAATCCCTGGTACCTGTACATCTAGATCAGATGGTAAGCACAGAATAAAGCTTAAGGATATGGGTTTTAGACTCAAGACAGAAATAAAGTCAGATCCCAGCAGTGTTGCTTTATATCTGTTTGGCCTTGATCAAGTTATTTTAACTTTTCTGACTTTTAGTTTAACAAAGAATTAAGAAAGCAGTATCTGCCTTTTAAAGAGGTTCTAAGGATTAAATGGTATAATGCATTTGAAAGGGCTTAATAAATTGCTTGGCAAATATACTATTATTATCATCAGTAGTTACTGTAAATATGAAGCACAGCTGAAAATGTATATATACACATATATGAAAATGTATACATACATCTTCAGCTGCATTTAAAATTTATAATAATTACCATTGTAATAATATGAAATGCCAGGCAATTTATATATAAAATATTCATTCATCTCTTTCTTCTCTGCTATGATGCTTCCTTCAGCTGTTATATTCTCCTTGGAATAATACAACAGTTTTTAACTGGTCATCATTCTGTTCTGCTCCTGTATCGTTCATCTCCATTATTCACAAAGCTATCCAAGTGCTTTTTTCCCCTACTTTCTTCATTTCTTTCTTTTTTTAATTTCTTTTTTTTAATTGAAGGATAATTGCTTTACAGAATTTTGTTGTTTTCTGTCAAACCTCAACATGAACGTAAACTAGATCATGCCACTCTTCTACTCAGAATGACTTTTCATCGCATTTAGGAAGAAAACCCAGGCTTTAATAAGCCCAGTCAAGATCCTGTCTGCTTCTCTTTCCTTATGTGGTACCAGGTCTCCCCACCCCACAGCTGAATTTCAGCCCAGCAGTCCTCCTGCAGTTCTTCAGGAGCGTGTGTTTCTTCCCCCTGCCTGGAGTTCACCTCGCCAATCTATTTGCCTGTTATCACATTCTGTTTCTTAAGGTCTCAGCAATGTTTCCTCAAAGAGGCCTTTCTTCACACCCATCTGTGTTTATGCCCTTTTATATTTTCCCATATTACTGTGAATTTTTCTTTATAAAATTTATACTTATCTGCATTTCTATATTTATGTGTATGACTCTCGGTTTATCATCTGCCTCATGACTCGTCCATAAGCTCAATGAACACAGTAGTCATACCTATTTTGTGTGTATCTTTATACCAGGTGACTAACCCAGAGTCAGACCCATGGCTTCATGAATATTTGAAGAAACAGTGTTGAGTGAATATGACAAATAGAGGATGAACATTCTTACTACTCTTGCCTTAGCACACTTCTCACCATCAGCAGCATCAGCAGGCTCTTCTCAACAGTAGCTATGATTTACTGAAAGGCTGTCATGGGCTAGGTCCTGTGTTATACTCTTCCTGTGTATATGGCCATTTCATATTCACTACCATCCTACCATACTTTACAGATAATAAAAAAATGAATGTTCTAGGATATATAGCTATGGTGGGGCCCAGAATCAAATCCATACCTAGCTGACTTAAGACATTGACCTTGACACAGAAGAGAAAACTGAGTAGGTTATCACCTATCCAGAGGAATCAATTAGTGTTTTCTTTTTCTTTAAAAATCCTAATTTTTAAAATTTCCCTCAAAAGGTACATTATGGTTCTTAACATCTCCAAATGACCAAGAAATCGACCATGAATCAAAATTGTGTTCTTTCAATGCTAACTGAAAATTAATAAGAAAAATTGTCTGTGTCCTAAGCTATGACAAACATAGACAGCGTATTAAAAACCAGAGGCATCACTTTGCTGACAAAGGTCTGTATAGTCAAGGCTATGGTTTTTTCCACTAGTTCTATATGGATGTGAGAGTTGGACCATAAAGAAGGCTGAGCACCAATGAATTGATGTTCTTGAATTGTGATGCTAGAGAAGACTCTTGAGAGTCCTTTGGACTGCAAGGAGATCAAACTAGTCAATTCTAAAGGAAATCAACCCTGAATATTCATTAGAATGGCTGTTGCTGAAGCTGAAGCTCCAGTCCTTTGGCCACCTGATGTGAAGAACCGACTCATTGGAAAAGACCTTGATGCTGGGAAAGATTTCAGTCAAAAGGAGAAGGGGGCAGCAGAGGATGAAATGGTTGGATAGCATCACTGACTCAATGGACATGAATTTGAGCAAACTTGGGAGATAGTGGAAGACAGAGGAGATAGAAGAGCCTGATATGCTGTAGTCCATGGAGTCACAGAGTCAGACACAACTTAGTGACTGAACAACAACAACAAGCTCAGTAAATCTTTTCATGATGTTTCTATTCTTTCAGGCTGTCATACATGAATATTGGCCAGACATTAGTGAACCACTGCACTGATCCCAGAAGGGGCATTTGCCCCATCTCTCTATATCGCTACCTCATCACTGACAGTGCTTTTTTAAAATAGCAAATAAAACAGAGTCCATCTTAGTTTATAAAGAAAAAAAGAAGCATTGTCGTGTAATGGGATTTTATCTGTGACTTCCCACAGCAGAAGTATTGTATCATCTTAAATGCTCATGTGTGCTCAGTTGCTCAGTTGTGGCCAATTCTTTGCGACTCCAGGAACTGCAGTCCGCCAATGTCCATAGGGATTCTCCAGGCAAGAATACTGGAGTGGGTTGCCACGCCCTCCTCCAGGGGATCTTCCCAACCCAGGGATTGAACCCAGGGCTCCTGCATTGCAGGTGGATTCTTTACCAGCTGAGCTACCAGGGAAGCCCTAGGCAATGTGTTTTAATTATTTAATCATTCCAGAATTTAGTTACAAACCATTGATCTCAATAAATTTTCATTCCACTTTCCTTTCCTTTAAGAATAAGGAAAAAGAAGACATTTACACAAATTGCTTGCATAAATATATCTCAGAGATATGGAGATTCTTAAAAAAACACTCCAGAACTTTGAATGGGCAATATTCAGACCACAAGGAAAATGTGCCTTTTTCTGGCTGGCCTTTTAAAATGTCATATTAGTTAGCTTCGGGTAAGAGATGGCCAACTGCATACAATGTTAAGCTGAGCTTGAGTAACACGGTCACCAGTACTCAGATTTCTCCTTTAAATTTATCTGTTCAGCATCCATGTGAGTGTCTAGAAGCATTAGAAATACTTCTTGGTCTTATGCTTGTGGTATTATATACATCACTCCCATTAAACTTGACCCTATACCTCTTACCAAGGAAAAACAAGTGCTTCATTATTTTGATGTGACTGTTATAACCTATTTCATTAGCTCAGAGTGCAAAGGTGATGACATTACTAGTCAGCCCGGGCTGGCATAACAAAATACCATCGACCAAGTGGCTTAAGTAACAGAATCTAATTTTCTGAAGCCTGGAAGGCCAAGATCAAGATTCTGGTTAACTTGCCTCTTGGTGAGAGCTCCTTTCCAACTTGCAGATGATCACTTTTTCCCTGTCTTCTCACACAGTGGACACAGATGTGACCTTGGTGTCTCAAAAGGACATTAATCCTAACAGAACTGGGCCTAATCCTTATGACTTCCCATTTAACTTTAATTACCTCCAAAAAAACTCCATGTCCAAGTATTGTCACACTGGGAATAAGGGCAACAACATAGAATGTTGGGGGCACAAAAACATTCAGTCCATAATAGTCACCTTTATTTTATTTTTAAATTAAGTAATCCAGTCTCCACACAGCCAAATGAGCAGATAACTAACAATCCCCTTCTTGAGGTCACATTCTACCCCTAAATTATTTAAGAACACTTTTGCTTTAATCTTTGCAAAATGTCCATTCTGCTTTTAAACACTAAGCACAGAAAATGTAAATGTCAGATTGATTTGCCAGTGGAGCCCAGCTTTCTGCCTATGTTGCTCTGTTGCTACAAGAAGTTAACACTGGGCCTACACAATCCTATGCTTCAGTGAGTCCCTAATTGGCCCCAGATCTGAACAGGTCATGCTGCTGCTAAGTCACTTCAGTTGTGTCCGACGCTATGTGACCCCATGGACTGTAGGCCGCCAGGCTCCTCTATCCATGGCATTCTCCAGGCAAGAATACTGAAGTGGGTTGCCATGCCCTCTTCCAGGGGATCTTCCTGACCCAGGGATAGAACCCACATCTCTTGTGTCTCCTGCATTGGCAGGCGGGTTCTTTACCACCAGTGCCACATGGGAAGCCCAGAACAGGTCACAGTAGTGCCCATGATTTGGGTTCCATAATGACAATTCAACCACTGGAACACTGAACTAAACACAGCCCTTGCCTCCATCACTTGAGTCTAGGTACTGAACCAGAGTCACCAGTCCAGACTTCTCCATTCCTGAGATTTTTTTCAGGATCTTGATTTCCTTTCCATCCATAAAACATTAGTAAGACCATCTCCATCCGTCATAACAGTCCTTGAATTTTGAAAGAGGGGTGCTTGGTCTTTATGCAGCCTGTTTACCTTTTTCCCAGCAACCAGAACCACATAGCGAGGGCTAGTATTCAGAGGAACATCCTTTCTCAAGTCTACAAACATCTTCTAATATCATTCCCCTAAGACTATGGGTGTATAAGACCCTTAAAATTGCAAAGCTGGAAAAGCCCAATAAAATGTTTCTTCTGGAGGATAAATTATATATACAAGGAAGTGGCCAAAAGAGGCAAATTTTATTCACTTACCAACTTTATTTATACCATCATCTACCAACCCACCAAGCAATCAAGAGTATCTCCCTTAGGACCCATCCAACTTAGAAATTAAGTTGGGAATTATCAATATTTAAAATTAATGGTCTTTCGTCAACTGATATTTTCTGTAATTTTTAAGGAAATAGAAATCATAGGAAAATCTAGGCAACAACACCTAAAAAAGTACAACAAGTAGAAACAAGACACATAGTGAAACCTGGACAAGAGGACGATGACACTGGGATGATGGCCCTGGAAATGTTTCCAGATGATGTGAAGGGCTTGGTTACTTGGGTGGGCTTCTTAAGAGGATGTGGCAGAAACACTTTGTATAAACCATCCATGCTACTTTCATGTCTAGAATTTGTCATTTTTTAAGCTACTTCAAGTTTCAAAGGACATTTAAGATCCAGAATTGTCAACAGGGGTTGTTCCAATATCTGGTGATTATGAAAAATTTCACATTAAACTGCTATAAAATAAAAAACAGAAAAAAAAAGTGTCAGTATTCATAAGATAATTTGAAGACTTTGTAGGGGTTAAAAAAATTCACTAGGTTCTCCCATTTTCCTTCTTTCTGACCATATGTGACTTCTTTTAAAATATTTATTCCTAAATTATGCTTTAATGACTATCTTCAGGTTTGTATTACTTATATATCCTTTGCTTACAGAAGAAATAGAATTTTTATTCAGTTTGGCTAAAATATTACTTAGCTTTTTGTTCTATGGGTCTTTCTGTCTTTTCTGCCTTATGTGTCTATCACACATACTTCAACTGTAACTGCTATTTTGAGGCTTCAGTTCAGTCCGTTCAGTTCAGTCGCTCAGTCATGTCCGACTCTTTGTAACACCATGGACTGCAGCACCTCAGGCTTTGCTGTCCGCCACCAACTACCAGAGCTTGTTCAAACTCACGTTCATCAAGTCGGTGATGCCATCCAACCATCTCATCCTCTGTTGTCCCCTTCTCCTCCTACCTTCAATCTTTCCCAGCATCAGGGTCTTTTCCAATGAGTCAGTTCTTCGCATCAGGTGGCCAAAGTATTGGAGTTTCAGCTTCAGCTTCCAATGAATATTCAGGACTGATTTCCTTTAGGGTTGACTGGTTGGATCTCCTTGCAGCCCAAAGGACTCAACAGTCTTCTCCAACACCACAGTTCAAAAGCATCAGTCCTTTGGAGCTCGGCTTTCTTTATAGTACAACTCTTGCATCCATACACGACTACTGGAAAAACCATAGCTTTGACTAGTTGGACCTTGGTCGGCAAAGTAATGTCTCTGCTTTTTAATATGCTGTCTAGGTTGGTCATAGCTTTTCTTCCAAGGAGTAAGTGTCTTTTAATTTCATGACTGCAGTCACCATCTGCAGTAATTTTGGAGCCAAGAAAATAAAGTCTGTCACTGTTTCCATTGTTTCCCCATCTATTTGCCATGAAGTGATGGGACCAGATGCCATGATCTTAGTTTTCTGAATGTCGAGTTTCGAGCCAGCTTTTTCACTGTCCTCTTTCACTTTCATCAAGAGGCTCTTTAATTCCTCTTCGCTTTCTGCCCTAAGAGTGGCATCATCTGCATATCTGAGGTTATTGATGTTATGAGGCTTACAGATATTTAAAGATGAATGTATGTGTTAGTAGGAGATGAATGTATATGTTAGTAGGGCAAACCAAATTATCCAAGTTGCTTCCTACATCAATAAACTCTGTCAAATACCCAATTATTTCAATTTTTAAAAAATGATGTATGTGACTAATATTCTCCCATATTAAGCTATTCTCCTTCACTAATTCAAACTATTTAGATTCAGTTTCTTCAAAAATATTAAGACAAAATTCCTTTAAACTTGCTTTTTTATCAGAAAAAAAATGTTATTATTCTAAGTCAGGTCAAAAAACTTGTGACTATTTGTCTTAAAAGCCACAAGAAGTGTAAATGTTGAGGTCAAGTTGTTATAGGCCAAGTTTATATTGTTATATTTGTGGCATTTTTGAGACTTCAGAGTAAATAGTTATTTTGAGTCCCTGTGCTTTAAAGAGTTTAGCCCCATCATAGTCATTTTCTACCTGAATATTTATTTCTTTTTGACAACCTGTTCTACCTTAAGCTTTTAACAAACATGATGCTTTTGTCAAGTATATGTTACAACAGAGAGTTTCTAACCACCTACTACCCGATTATTAAATACTTTTCCACTTGTTGATTGTCATACTTTTCTCCTCCATATTTCCTTATTTTCATTCCTCCCTTCTTTTCACCCCCATACTCTCTTCCTTCCTTTCTTATCCAATATGCTTTGGCTTTCTGGTTCCCAACTCTGCTTGGCACTGGGGATACTGAAATAAATAAACCATATTCCCTGCTCTACAGGAATCTTCATTTTGGTGGCAAAGATGGGAACTGAAACTGACAGATGTGTGGTAAATATGATTGCAGAGATATATGAAGAGGGTTATGGGAGCAATGAAGTGAGACTGAAGTGCCTCAACATCTTAGTTACTTGAGAGGGGTCAGTGCAAATCCATATTCAAAGACAGAAAGAACAAATTCAAGGTCTGAGATATATGATTATGACACCCACACATTTCTGGATCATGAGTTTCAAAATAGAAATCATCTTATCTCCTAAAAATAATATTCTTTTAAAAATACTATTTTCCACACTTATACAAACATCTGAAAATATGCATTAATTTGAAATCAACTTCTGTCTCCTTCCAATAATCAAACCATTGAAGTCAGCTTATTTGGCGTAGCAGGAAATCCCTTAAGATTGTCAGAAGTGCTAACCCACTCCAGTGATTGGATTCTCAGAGCTCAATTTAAAAAGAAATAGCACATCTGGTCATAAAATTTAAAATATTTATGAGGGTAAAAGGCCTTTAGCAGTTGTTTTTTTGTTGTTGTTGTTTTTTGTTTGTTTGTTTGTTTTACTATTAATTCACAGCTAGATGGAACGAGAATACTTTGGAGTCTTTTATTTCAGTATAATTACTATGACAAAATGTACCAACCATTTTCCTTTTGGTTTAGCTTGAGGATCAAATGAATGCTTGATTTTCTGATAATTTTAAGGTAGTTTCTCTGCATCTTTCCTGCAAGAGAATTTTGATCTTTACTGTTGTTGAGAGAAGGCAGAAGGAAAAGGAACTCTTCAGTTTATGAAAGATCATCAGCACGTTCTGCTCAGTAGAACGCCAGGTATCTAAAGTGATTCAGTTGAGCAAATGGTTAAGTTGGGAAGTGTTTAAAACATCATAGGAGGAGGTAAATGGGCTGTAAGACATTTAATACACAGGAACAACTGCTTATAGAATAAACCACCGGGACGTCTCTGGCATTTTTAGAAAGACTGATAAGATAGGGAAGTGTTCCTTCTACAAGCTGGCATGTATTGCACTGGGAAGCATTTTCAAGTAGAGATGTTAATAATATGCCTCTCATCTCCAACTCCCAGCATATAGCATAGTGCCTGACCAGAGTGTGTGCTCAAAAAATTTCACTAAATGTGTGAAGCAATAAATGTGATGTGCAGACTGCAACATAATAAAAAAATAATTACCAAGTATTGCTAGGTAAAGTGAAAGTCACTCAGTTGTGTCTGACTCTTTGCGACCCAGTGGACTACACAGTCCATGGAATTCTCTAGGCCAGAATACTGGAGTGGGTAGCCTTTTCCTTCTCCAGGGGATCTTCCCAACCCAGGGATTGAACCCAGGTCTCCCCACATTGCAGGCAAATTCTTTATCAGCTGAGCCACAAGGGAAGCCCATAGCTAGGTAAGGGGTGGACAAATTAAGTTGCCTTGTGTATTTGAAATGTGCAATTTCATTTTCCTTGGTATTATTCTAAGATAGCATCTGTTTTTACCATCCTAATAATAAATCTTGAAGAAATACATGCCATAGTCTCATCTGACATGACTATAAGGAGTATATAAGACTTTAATAAATGTACAAAAATAGAAACGAAGACTCTCCTGAGTTAAGAGAATTTGGTAATGAGATACTTAGTCTGCCTACACAGTGAGGGGGAGATAGAGTAACACAGTAATGATCCACTCAATTATTTCTAAAGTATTTTTGATAGACACATGTCGTAACTTAGCAGATGTGACAGTGACATTGATTTTGCAGTGACAGATTCTTTCATTACATATTTTACAGTTCATTATGGTATTTTTTCCCCAATATTTAGCCTTGGTTTCTATTGCTACTTACACTTACTTTGTCTTGATTTTGGGGGGCTTCCTAGGTGGCTCGTGGTAGAGTCTTCCTGCCAAAGCAGGAGATCCAAGAAATGGGGGTTCAATGCCTGGGTTGGGAAGATCCACTGGAGGAGGGCACGGCAACCCACTCCAGCATTCTTGCCTGGGAAATCCCATGGATAGAGGAGCCTGGTGGGTTACAGTTTTTTATTTTGTCTTGATTTTTAAAAGTATGGATTTTATCTTGAAGGCTGAGACATGCATTACATTCTAATTCCCATTAAGATCAAAGAAAGAATTCTTACCAATAAGAGCTCTGTCTCTGTCTCACAGAACTAACATTTCACATTGCTATTTGGTTCTCATTTTAGCAAACCATCTATTTTAGTTAATTTCTGCTACAACCATTGCCAGATTACCAAATTCCCTTTTCCTTGTAACACTAAAATCAAAATGCTAATAAGGACTAGTGAACCAGGCTTATCTTGCTTATACATTTTGCAAAATAAGGATGCTGTTTGTAGAAGTGCTATGTTCCTGACATTTTACTATGAACTTATACTTCAATTCTTCTGTTGCTTATTTTCCTTTTCCTTTTCTTATTTTTATTTAAAACCCACTATCCATTAAAAAAAAGATTGGATTGGGCTTTTTTTTTTTTTGGAGCATTTCCTTCTTTTTTGATTAGAGGCTTTTATTTTCTATGTTTCAATGTTCAGATGTTGTTGTTTAACCAAAAGCATTTATTTGTACCTATTCATTTTAGCTATCATGGTAGCAAAAGAGGAGAATTATATGAAATGATAGATTTCAGGTTTAAATTCTTCACTTACCAATTTATTTACACATTCATTAATAAATTTGAATTGAGCCCTATAAGTTGGAGTCTACTTACTGTCTTTTGTTTTCTTATTTATAGATACTGTTTCTATTCTATCCAAAACTGAGAACTAGGTTATAGCAGACTTCAGATTATTTAGGGTCCTTGACCAAACACTTATTTCAGACTTTTGATGAGACAGACACTATGCTCCACCTGGGGAGCTGGGAATTAATTAAACCTGGTACCTACTTCAAGGAGTCTAAGGAGATAGAAAAATGTATGAAAATGTCATATTCAAATGCTTTCATAGGTATTAGAAAATCCAACTCAAGCTGGCATTTTGTTGACTTGCTATCAAGGAGCTCAAAGGTAGGAGAAAAGTCAGCACAATCTAACTTGACTTTTGTTCTGTTTCTTTGGGCTGCTTTAGCCTCTCGCCTTCTCCCATATATTGATTTATACTCAGGGTAATTTATCTAGTGGTTCCAAACAGAAGCAGGGACTCTGTGCTTCCTCCATTTTCAACCATCATGAAAATTATACACTTTACCTTGATTGGAATATTTCTGAGTCAAGTGTGGCTAGGAAGCCCTGTTTCCGGCTTCCTTTCTCTTAACTAATTGCTATCCCCTGAGAGAATGTGATAAGTCTTATTAATTTGTGCCCTTGAGCAGAGGGTAGAGGTGGTGTCCCCCAAACCACAAAGCTACCAAGCAAAAGAGAAAGACAGTTACTTAGAGGAAGGTTCAAGTAGGGTAACAAAAGAGAACGGTAAAATGGGAAATAGGCATTGGTAAGGCAGCCAGTGATGATCTGGACGGCATCAGTTTTCCACCCACTCCCGCTTCATGTTCAGACTCAGCATTTTATTATTACGGTATTCTGATTACAAAATTGTTCAAATAATTCTACGTGCCAAGTAATATGACTTTGTAGGTTCTTGCAGCAAGAGACAGTCTATTCTTCTATTTCATAAATCAGTGCTAAGCTGATGATTTCATTCAACACAATAACACCGTGGAAATGATCCTGTTCTATGCTTGCTTCCCAAAAGGCTTAATGTACTTCCACTCACTCTTAGAACCCTGCTGCTGCCACCCTATGAACTAGCCCAATCTGGTTGGCTGAAGGCTGGAAGTCCACACAGAGACAAGCAGTCGTTCCAGCTCAGGCCATCCCAGACAGATCAGTGACCAAGCATTGACCACAGACACATGAGTGAGCCTAGTCTGGACCAGAAGGATCTGGTGGGGAGGGCACAGCAAGGATTTATGTAGGGCCACAGTTGTTTAGTCATGATTCTGAAATCCAATAAACTCTTAAAAACAAAAGCATTTTTATTAATTTTCAGTAAATCCATTTGGCAGCAAAAACAAATCTAAATTTATTGAAAGGCTACTTACACTCTTTCTTTATCCAAACTAGAGTGAATATCTACTTTACTGAAAAATACATTAATATGCTTGATGACAGGCTGCTGCTGCAGGTCCTACTGGGGATTTTACAAAACATACTATATATGAACTTCCCTAGTGATACGGTAGATAGCAATCTGCCTGCCAGTGCAGGGGACATGGGTTTGATTCCTGGTCTGGGAAGATTCCACATGCCGTGGAGCAACCAAGACCGTGTGCCAAAACTGAGTCTGAGTTCTAGAGCCTGCGAACTGCAATTACTGAGCCCGCGTGCCTAGAGTACATGCTCCACAACAAGAGAGCCACCTCAGTGAGAAGCCTGGGCACCACTAAGAATAAGCAGCCCTTGGTTGCTGCAGCTGGAGAAAGCCCGTGTGCAGCAATGAAGACCCAATACAGCCAAAATATATATAATATATATATATGTGTGTGTATATATATATATACACACACTTATATACATATATATACTTGTATACATATACATATAAAATTGTATACATATATATGTGCAAAGTTTTAGGTTTTTAAATTATATAAAGAAAAACCCAAATCATTTTGATATTTGGCAAAACTAATACAATTATGTAAAGTTTAAAAATAAAATAAAATTAAAAAAAAAAAAGAAAAGAAAAACCCAAATCAAACCAGAAACAAACAAAAAAACCCAGATCACTTAACTTTTGAAAAAATCAGACTCAAGAATTTGGGGACCCAAAAATTATTTTGCACAGAATGTCACCCCCATTTTTTTTCCCTCTTGCCATCCTACTCACAAAGAATCTTCCCTAATCTTCTTACACTGTTTTTTTTTTTTTTTTTTTTAATATCCCTTCTCCCTCCTCCTTCAAAATCCCTCTCTTGCAGCCTCTCAATGTCTGACTTCAGCCTCCCTCCCACTCTGGGATTTTCCTCCACCACCTCTTTCCTTAAATAGTACTACTTCTATCTTTCTCAGCTCCCCAGTTTGCACCTTCGTGTATCACACAGCTCAGCGAGTCGAAAGATATTCCTTGACATTTGCTTTCTTTTGAAGGGAGATTGGAGATCATGAGCTAAAAATGATGACTAATGTTCTACCCTTTCACACTTATAAACAAATATAGATAATGATATATTACTGATGCTCCAATAGGAGTGTAAAAGATCAGTTAGGCTGAGATACAAAGAAAGTAGTGATCAATTCAGTCCAGGGTGGTGAAGTGTTATTAAAGAAGTTTATAGAGAAACCATGTTCTGGAAGAGTTGACCTATAGTGACATGTGGGGAATGAAATTAAGAACCAGCTGATCTAAGTAGGGGAGGCAGCTTTTGAAAAGGAGCACTGTGGGTTCAACTGGGAATATCAGGGAACTACATATAGTTTATGAAGCTGGAGCATATGGTGGGAGATGAGGAAGAGGAGTTAGACAAAGGCCAAGTCATAAGAAAACTTTCTCTGAAATAAGATTTCAAATATGTATAAGACTGTCAATGGAGCAGAAGTCAAGAGAAACTTCAAAAATATGAAAAGCAGATAGGGTGTAATGGAAGAAATATAAGACCGCTAAACAGAAGCTATCAAAACAGATGGAGGAATAAATCCAGCACAAAATCTCCGCCACGAGGAGGAATAAATCCAGCACGAAATCTCCACCATGAAGAAGGGCCTAATGAAAAAAAAAAAAAGACCAAAGATCTTAGGACAGATATTCTGAGAAAGAGAGACAAAATCAAAGACGTTATACCCAATAAATAGTTCAAAGAATAATCAAAATTGATATAGTTATAAATTTGAATATATTCTATAGTTAATATCCATGGAAAGTTAAGGGAGGATATTACATATAGAAAATAAGAAATAGCATAGACAATTACAAATAAGAAAGAAACAAAACGGCCAGGAAGTGAAAAATATAATTGTTGAAATTAAACAATTAATAGATGAACTGCACAGCATAATGGAAGCAGCTGAAAAGCTAATTAAAAGTTAAAAAAAAAATAACATACTGACGCTTACTGGATCACTTAAATGTCAAGCACTTCTAAGTGCTGTGTATACATTTTATTTACTTCTTCCTCACAACAGTCAAATAAGCAATACTATTATGATCTTTATTTTAAATAAAAAGTTAAACTGCAGGACTTTTATAAAACTCACTTAAAACCACACCAACCCCAGAGAACACATACTAACCACTGTAGAGCGTACAGAAGACTGAATCTAAGAATCACTTTGGAATGCAATACAAGAAGATAAAAAGATGGGTAAAAAGAAATAAAGGTTAAGAACAAGGAGAACAGATCTAGAAGCTACAGCCTCTAAGAGCTTAGTGTGAGCTATCAGGGAACCCCGATGAAAAGAAAGCAATGTTTAAATGTATGAGAGTTAAAATTTCTTAGAATTAAAAAAAGGTAAGCTTTTTCATTTGAGAGAAGTGATTAAGTGCTAAACAAGACAATTTAGACAATGGAGATAAAGTTTAGGATTTAAGAAAAGGATTGCCATAATCACTTTTTTCTTTCATAAGGATCAATTCACAGGCAGCGTTAAGCATGAATTACAGGCTCAAGATTATAGGCAAGGCACTACCAAATAGTTGCAGTAGTCTAGACAAGAGACCATGAGTCTACACTGAGGAAGGAGAGATAAGGAAGAACAACCAAGCACAGAGTCAGAAAACTGATGCTAATAATAATGGTGGGGTATCAAAATGTCACATCTTATACTATAAAAGTTTAAGGACATTAAAAAAAAGTTAATGAAGTACAGCCACCACCTAAAACACTTGTTAATCTAGGGTCTCCAACAGTAGCATAGAAGAATTGAATCACAAAGTGTCATGAAAAACACAAATCAGAATATGAAATATTCTTATCCGATATAAGTGTTGAAAATAAAATAGTAATTTCTTTATAGCAGTATATCCCAAAGTTTATTATATAACACTAGTTCTATAAGATGATTTGTGGAAAATTAAAGATTCATAATCTTACAAGGTTGGGAAAACTTTAAAAACAGGGTTTACCCTTAGAGCCTCAAATTATACCTTAGCAAATTAAAGAGTCTCAGAAGTATTATAATACTGAAATATGCTGAATTTTTAGAATGGAATATTCTTCAGAAATATTTAGTTATATCCCATGACACTAATTTTTATATATATATATAAATTGAAGCTATATATATATATTTATATATAAATATATATATATAAACTGAAGCTAAGTCGCTTCAGTCGTGCCCGACTCTGTGCAACCCCATAGATGGCAGCCCACCAAGCTCCTCGGTCCCTGGGATTCTCCAGGCAAGAATACTGGAGTGGGTTGCCGTTTCCTTCTCCAATGCATGAAAGTGAAAAGTGAAAGTGAAGTCGCTCAGTCATGTCTGACTCCTAGCAACCCCATGGACTGCAGCCTACAAGGCTCCTCCGTCCATGGGATTTTCCAGGCAAGAGTACTGGAGTGGGTTGCCATTGCCTTCTCCATTTTTTTTTATACATATATATGGAAATATATGGGCTTCCCCAGTGGCTCAGTGGTAAAGAAGTTGCCCACAATGCAGGAGCCACAGGAGACGCAGGTTCAATCCCTGGGTCAGTAAGATCCCCTGGAGGAGGGCACGGCAACCCACTCCAGTATTCTTGCCTGGAAAATCCCATCGACAGAGAAGCCTGGTGGGCTACAGTCCATAGGGTGGCAAAGAGTCGGACAAGACTGAAGCAACTTAGCTTGCATGCATGCATACAATTTTAGAGGCATATATTAATGCATTTATAGGAATCCAACTTTTATTATTCATATGCTGTATATTCAAAGTGTGAGATATAGCTGTAAAGTGTTATTATGCCTTTCAAATATTTTATAGAAAAGGAGGCTGTGAGGATAAATGAGGAAAATTCAAATAGAACATAACAGTGTAAGTATTAATAATATTACTCAAAAGATTAGCTGTAATAATAAATCTAAAGTCTTTACTCTATTTAATGTTAAAGGAAAGCAAAATACAATAATTGCTTAAACCACTATCCATTGGTAGATAACCAGAATCCTTCTGTCTCCCATTTGAGCTCCTTTTTGGCTCAGGAGGGGCTGCAATTAAGCAAAGAAAGTTAACTGCTGTGCTAAACAAGTTCAAAACCTCACCACCACAATAGAAGCTTGTTTTATGCTCACATCTGAGTCTGATATGGATCAGACTCTTCTAAGTTGTGATTCAGCATCCCAGGCTGCTTTCATATTGTGGCTTCAAGGTCATTTTAGCATCATCCAGATAGCACATGGCATGAAATAGAAACATTAGATCCTTAACTATCTTATACTGGAAGTTAACACACATCATTTCCATACACATTCTATTTACCAGAGCCAGAAATATGGCCCCACAGAGATGTTGAGGGGCACATTCATAGCTTTGATTGGTGTATCTTCCTGATGAATGACCTTTTTATCATTTTTATTTCCCTTCATCCCTGGTAATATTTGTCATCCTGAAGCCCACTTTAATATGGCCACTTCAGCTTCCTTCTGATTAATGTCTGCATGATACATATTTTTTTTCTTGGAACTTATCTGTATCATTATATCTAAATTTCACTGTCATTATCTCTAGCTTGAAGATGGTTTTTATACTCTATTTGATTACACTAAACTAGTTCCTTTTCAATCTGTTCCCCAGCATGGTCTTTTAAAAATTCAAGTATGATCTTATTATCCTACTCAAAAACCATCACTGACATTTTGTTGTTTTTAAAATTAAGTCCACACACCTTATCCTTAATTATAAGTCCAAAGATGATCTGTCCTCTAGGACACTTGCAATATCATTACTGACATACTTTCCCTCACATTTCATACTATAGACATACTGAGCGTTTTCAACTCCAGTAATTTAACTTCTGAATTGCCTCCCACTGTTCATCATGCTACCTCATTCTTCAAAGGACTAACTTCTTTCTATATTTATCTCACTTGGAAATTCTATCATTGAAAAGTCTACTTTGACCTGTAAATTCTGAATTAAGTCCTCTTCCTTTATGGTCCCACCATACCATCTATTCCTTTATCACAGCACTGATGAATTGGCATTATACTTGCCTATTAAATTGGCACATCCCCCATCAGATTGTAAATTCTCCAAAAGTTAGGATGTATCCATTCAGTTCACAGTTGTACATCTGGCACTTACCATAGAATCCTTTGACGTTTAATTAATACTTGTTGAGTGAGTGGCTGAATTATTGAATATTATTAATGACTTCAGCAAGAAACTTTGGTGCAGTAATAGACCCATTAGCTGGATCATATCTTGAAAAAGAGAAGCGAAAGGACAGGGAGAAAGTTGAAGTCAGTTGAACATTTCTTGAAAAAATGACAAAGGAGAGCGTGGTCACTTGGTGTTTGAGGGACCGTACGACTGTATACTCTCCCACCCTCCATGCACAGCAAGATGTTGGGTGATTCCAAGCCAGAGAAAACCCTTTCTAGTTCTTCCTAAGATGACAGAATAAAATTCTTAGATTATAATATAAACTCTTAGAGATTCAAATCAGGTACTTGAAAGTTGAATTCTCTCCAAAAGTATACTGATCTTTTATTATGAAATACTACATACAGAACTGTGCATGAGATAGAGTCACCTTCAATATTTAACTCAAGAAGAATGCTCATATAAGCATATCTAGGTCGAGAAATAGAAAAGTGTGGTGTCCCAAAGCCTGTCCTTTTGCTTCCTCCAAATCACTGTTTCCTCCTTCCCTTGAATATGTAGCCTCTATCTTGAAATTTATGGTAATCACATCCTTGCTTTTCACATTATTTCACCAGTATCGCAAAATACTCTGGTATAATTTTGCCTCTTTAGCTAACAATAGAAATGGACTTGCACAGTTACACATTAGCATTTTTTAGTGGCTAGCTTATTTTCTTCATTCTAACTTTTGGATTTTTAAAATATTCACTTATCCAGAATGTGTGCATGATATTAGGATCAGAGGCATATTACTATGATTCATTTACAAAGCAAAAATAATGATCATTTGGTTCCCAACACCCCACTTTTTACCCCTGGACAACACAGTGAAAGCCAAGTCAAATGTCTTTTGCATACAAACTTCAGAGTCTGTCTCAGAGATGAGAAACGAGGGGGGAAAAAAATTGTCTGCTTATACATAGAAGCTAGAAAAAGCTTCCTTTTCCTCCCTTCCCAAAAGGAAAAAGAAAAGCTTCACTCTTTGGGCACATGAATCTCTGACTGAAACTTGACCGTTTATTCTCTATGTCTTCTTATACTCATTTTTGTCTTTTTCATCCTTTGTCTCTTTGTGCCTTATTCTTGAGATGTTTTATTCTGATCTATCTCCAGTTTACTAATTCTTTCTTCACTGAATCCAATCTCTTAATCTTTCCCTGAGTTCTTAATTTTGATCATGATAATTTTCATTTTTGTTCCTAGTTACCTGATAAAATTCTAAATTTTGTCTCATTTCATAAGCACAGTCAATACATTGTTGAGTTGCTAAGTCATCTCTTTTGTGACCCCAGGGACTGTAACCCGCCAGGCTCCTCTGTCCATAGGATTTCCCAGGCAAGAATACTGGCATGGGTTGCCATTTCCTTCTCTGTGGGATCTTTCCCATCCAGGGATTGAACCTGCATCTCCTGCATTGCAGGAGGATTCTTTACCATTGAACCACTAGGGAAGCCCAGAGTAAAGAGAGTTACTTAAAATTTTCTAATCTCTGAAGTCTCCCATCCATCTTTTTCTATTGCTTTATGTTTCTATTTGTTTTCATACTTGTGATCTAATCTTCGGATGTACTTGGGCTTTTTGTTTGATTTATTTTTATATTTTAATGTATGAAATATAAAAAATATAAAAAAAAACTTTATATTTTATATTCTAAAATAATTATAGATTCTTGGAACACTGCAAAAATATTTTGGAAAAGTCGTGTGTACCCTGCACTCAGTTCCCCCCACTGGTTACATTTTGTGTAACTGTATGTAATATCAACCCAGAAAATCGGGTTGGTAAACTAGTAAACCATAGATTCATGTAGCCACTATCCCTATCAAGATACAGAACTATTCCATCCCCACAAAGATCTCCCCCATGCTTTTCCTTAAAGTTATGGTTCCATGCACCCCTATAACCCGTGTACTCTCTACCCATGGAAACCACCAATCTGTTTTCCATCTCTCTATATATGGTGGCGGGGGGGTGTTGCGGAGAGAATTATACAGGATGTGATCTTTAGAAATTGGCTTTTTTCATTACTTTTTAATTGTGAGTTAATACATTTGCAAAATTATAAAACTGGTTTGAGGTGATGCTGTATTCCCACCCCCCCACCCCCTTTTCAAAGATTGCTTCTGATGCCAAGTACCTGGTATTCTAGCACTCTGGAACCACCTTGGTTAAAGTTTAAAGACTGAAATCTTAACAAAGTGAGAGGCATTCCCTGTAAAGGACTATCTAATGGCTTCACACTGCTAGGGTAGAACTTTATAGGATTTTAACCCAAAGTTTAAGGAGTAGAGCGGATTCACTATGATCCTTCCCTTGGTAGGCTCAGGAACCCAGTCTCCACTCTCAGCTTCTTAGCCTCTCAACTTTTTCTCCTGGAATCACTTAACGTCCTCAAGTAAAACAAAACTCCAAGTGCCTGACTTGCTTTCATGAGCCTCTCTTATTTTCTGGACTCTGCTGCTGCTGCTGCTAAGTCACTTCAGTCGTGTCCGACTCTGTGCGACCCCATAGACGGCAGCCCACCAGGCTCCCCATCCCTGGGATTCTCCAGGCAAGAACACTGGAGTGGGTTGCCATTTCCTTCTCCAGTGCAGGAAAGTGAAAAGTGAAAGTGAAGTCGCTCAGTCGTGTCCGACTCTTGCGACCCCATGGACTGCAGCCCACCAGGCTCCTCCATCCATGGGATTTTCCAGGCAAGAGTACTGGAGTGGGGTGCCATCGCCTTCTCTGTTTCTGGACTCTAGCCCAGTAATTTTTCTCTATCTTGTTATTTTTACTTGTCTTCAAGCAAGTGATTTTTTGTACATTTTGTCCCCATTCTCTAATTATCCCCAGCAGTGGGTGGGTCTCAATCACCTTATCTGCTATTATCAGAAAGAAATGTTTCCTATAGTTACATTTTCTTTGACCTATACAGATTTTAAAATGTTTCCATTTAAATTTTAAAGACTGAATTTTTAAATAAAAAGTGGGATATCTGACTTATATTCATGTCTGAATCCACTCAAGACAAACCTCAGGTAAAGATAAACAGGGGATGCTGTACCCTTAGGAAAAGCACTTGCTCTCAATTTGGCTACAGTCTTCCCTCACCCCTGGTGTCTGTATCCATCCACTTTATTTATTTAAATAACAAGGCATCTTGGCCACTAGAGCATTTTTATTTAAAGAAAACTTTAAAATTTAATACTACTTTTATGTTGTTCCTAGAAGTTTTTAGTAAATGAGATCTTCACTACTTTAAAATTTGACCATTTTCATTCTTTTCTTCATCATTTAGAAGTAGATATGAAGTAAATAATATTCCTTGTAGTAGTTCCATTAAATGACTGAGCCTCTATCCAGCCAATGTCTTTCTTACCTCCCAACAGCCTAGCCTCTACTGATAACTCTAAATCCACTAAGAATATTTGTTTACAATCAGTCCTTATTATTATTGCCGAAGACAGAAAACTGAAAAGTATCCTCAGTTATCATTACAAGAGATGCTTTTGTTAAAAGTCCCTGCACTACCCTTGACTCACATGGTAAATTTACTTCTCAGAAATTATTTTTCTATTTGATATAATCATGATTACACCTCCTATACCTCATGGAGTATAAGTAAACAGGAAAATAAGAACTACATTAAAAATTATGTAGGATCAAAATTGCACTTAGACTTTATTATCATCTTTTTATCAGGGCGAATCATTGTGTACACATCTAGCATCTAGTGAAGAACCATTGTTGACTATGTATTTTTGTTGTTTCATGTCCATGTATAGCTTCAAATTTATAGGAAGAAAATATTGGTTCTCAAAGGGCTTAAATTTTATCTGGGAAGAGAGACACATAGAAAGCTGTATAAAATATACATGAAATACTTCTATATATGTAAGATGACAGGATAAAAGGAAGTATATTATACCACTGTGTATATTATACCAGAATGCCAATTAGAACAGCAATAAGAATTGGGGGGTTATGAGCAAGAAAGAAACTTGAGAAAGGGTCTGGGGTGAGATTTTGGTAAGTATAGACATGGAATTATAGGAAAGAGTGTTGAAGTTATTCCTGCAAGTGGTATTTTTTGCAGAGCTTTTATTTCCAGGAGCTAAATCCACATTTACTCTTTTTCTGAAGAATTTTGTAGGAGATTTTGTAACGTGTTGGCATAGAGTTGATTTTATTTTAATGCTCAAGAATATGTAGACAGTCAAGTGTACTATATTCAGAAATAGGAAATGAGAGAGAATAATGTGAAGAGATAATCATCTCCAGTCTCAGTTCAGTCTTGGCATTTTTCCATCACTCTATTCAACAGAAATATTTTACTTTCTGTAGGAGATAATAAGGCATTTAATATATGGTTACTGACCTTAGGAACTTACAATTGATATTAGAGGTTTGGGCACCTAAGTGACAAGTTAAACGATACACAGTAGTTACCTAGACATACTAGAAATGTCACAGGGTAGTGGCTGATAAATATAAAAATCATTAATGCTGACAAGTCCTAGAATAGTTCATAGGAGGCAGAATCTCTGGGAGCTGGCCTGGAGAAAAATGGCTTCATGAGTGAGATGTAACTAGAATCATTTCAGGAGGGAAACCGTAGAGTTCCTCTAATCCAACTAGATGAATCCCTTCTACCACATCACTAATAAATGGTTCTTCTTTTTTTATCCTCTATAGTAATAATAAAATTCACTTTCATGAGACACCCTGTTTCAAGAACTTAAAGATAGTGTTCTTCTTTATGCTCAACCCCAAATCAACCTCCTTGTTAAGTCTGATAGTGCTACCCAGGGCTCCCCAGGCCCTGTGCCCATCATTCTCAGGTGCCCCAGTGCACTACAGGTGTGCTGGTTTCTCTCTTCTCTTGGCAGCCCAAGCTGAAATGCAGGGGTCAAGTAGCCCCAACACCAGAATGATGGCCATGAGAAACCTCCTGTGTTTACCCAGGACAATAAATATTGTCACCTTACTCATGCTCTGCTGTGACGATGACTGTGAAGTACTGCTCAGTATAGCATAGTGGTGAAGAGATCCAAGTTCTGGAATCAGATAGACTCAAGTTAGAATCTAGGCTCTACCAGTTATTTATTACTTCTAATACCCTTGAAAAGAAACATTTTCAGTCCTCAATTTCTACATGTAAATGGGTATGATAATAATGACTCCCTTACGGCGTTGATGTAAGAATTAAAGATAACCCATTAGGACTAATACATGCTTTTATTGTCATTGGTTCTGCTTTCCCCCCTTTTAACCATGATATAGAACTCTTATTCACAAACACCTAATTATTTAAAGTTAGTTTTTGTTTCCTCTAAGTCTCCCCTTCTGGCTAAATATCCCAAGTTCCTTCGGTGTCTCATCCAACATGAGTTCAAGTTTCTTCAGCTTCTCAGTTGCTCGCTTCTGGACAACATATGGTGTCTTTGGGCTCCCTTTCAAATATACAGTATTAATACTAAGAATGTACCCTAGGAAATGTGGCTTGATGAGCTAATCTTTGAAAGGTGGAGGAAATAGGGGAATGAAAAAAGGATATTCTCATTGGAGAACAGTGTAATTAGTGAGCAAAGGAGAAGGAGCCATAATAGATACATCATGTTTAACAATAAATGGGCTTAACTACCTAAAAGAGAGTCATAGTGAGAAAAGATTTAAAAGCAGCTGTGTTATGACATCCCTGGAACTATGGAACTATGAATTCTACCAATATAAAGGAAAACCAAAGCCATTCTCAGGTGGCTCAATGGTAAAGAATCTGCCTGCCAATACAGGAGACATAAAAGATGCAGGTTTGATCCTTGGATTGGGACGATCCCGTAGGGCAGGAAATCATAACCCATTCCAGTATTCTTGCCTGGAAAATTTCATGGACAGAGGAGCCTGATGGGCTACAGTTCATAGAGTTGGACATGACGGAGCACACACGCTATACTACACTAAAGGAAAACCAACTAAGTCATTATTTTAGAAGACTGATCTATTACTTGAAAGCAACCATAAAATTCATGTGAGCTACTCACAAGCAGCAAAATGTTATATTATAATATAACCCTTCTCTTACTCGCTTAGATTAAACAATCAATACCCTAGAGTCACCCCAAAGGAGATGCTGAAAACTTAAGACAATCCAAAAAAAAACAGTTATTCTATTTGGCTATTGGCTACTGCAGTCAGCTCTGGTAAGAAAGAGGTCGGTGACTCAAAGAAGTTACTTTGTTCTGTCTTGGGAACAATATCTCAGTAGCTTTAATCTCTGGATTTCCTTTGTTCCTAATCCTTTGTCTTCCAGGCTTCTGTTTGTTTATTTGTTTGTCTTTTCCCATTCATTCAATTTGCATAATGCTTAGGCTCTTTTGGAGTTGTGCCATCTTCTTAAGGATTAGCAGTATGACTTTGGGCAAATTATTTAACTTCTTGTAATTTAGTTTTGTCTTTTGTAAAAATCCACTCTTGCAAAAGAGGATTTTTGCAGAACTTTAAAGATTAACTGTGACCATTAACTGAGTTATATCAGCAATGTTTAGAAGATAGCCTGACAATAGTAAGTGCTTTGTATGTTAATTATTGTTATTTTGGGTCATTATTATTGAGTGGAAAAATTCAGTTTTCATTCCAATCCCAAAGAAAGGCAATGCAAAAGAATGTTCAAACTACTGCACCATTGCACTCATCTCACATGCTAGCAAAGTAATGTTCAAAATTCTCCAAGCCAGGCTTCAACAGTATGTGAATCGTGAGCTTCCAGAAGTACAAGCTGGATTTAGAAAGGGCAGAGGAACCAGAGATCAAATTGCCAACATCCATTGGATCATCAAAAAAGCAAGAGAGTTCCAGAAAAACATTTACTTTTGCTTTATTGACTGCGCCAAAGCCTTTGACTGTGTGGATACAACAAACTGGAAAATTCTTAAAGAGGTGGGAATACCAGACCATCTGACCTGCCTCCTGAGAAATCTGTATGCAGGTCAAGAAGCAACAGTTAGAATGGGACATGGAACAATGGACTGGTTCCAAACTATGAAAGGAGTATGCCAAGGCTGCATATTGTCATTTTGCTTATTTAACTTATATGCACAGTACATGAGAAATTCTCGGCTGGATGAAGCACAAGCTGGAATCAAGATTGCTGGGAGAAATATCATTAACCTCAGATATGCAGATGACACCACCCTTATGGCAGAAAGTGAAGAAAAACTAAAGAGCCTCTTGATGAAAGTGAAAGTGGAGAGTGAAAAAGTTGGCTTAAAGCTCAACATTCAGAAAACGAAGATCATGGCATCCGGTCCCATCACTTCATGGGAAATAGATGGGGAAACACTGGAAACAGTGTCAGACTTTATTTTTCTGGGCTCCAAAATCACTGCAGATGGTGACTGCAGCTATGAAATTAAAAGACGCTCACTCCTTGGAAGGAAAGTTATGACCAACCTAGATAGCATATTCAAAAGCAAAGACATTACTTTGCCAACAAAGGTTCGTCTAGTCAAGACTATGGTTTTTCCTGTGGTCATGTATGGATGTGAGAATTGGACTGTGAAGAAGGCTGAGCGCCGAAGAATTGATGCTTTTGAGCTGTGGTGTTGGAGAAGACTCTTGAGAGTCCCTTGGACTGCAAGGAGATCCAACCAGTCCATTCTGAAGGAGATCAGCCCTGGGATTTCTTTGGAAGGAATGATGCTAAAGCTGAAACTCCAGTACTTTGACCACCTCTTGCAAAGAGTTGACTCATTGGAAAAGACTCTGATGCTGGGAGGGATTGGGGGCAGGAGGAGAAGGGGACAACAGAGGATGAGATGGCTGGATGGCATCACTGATTCAATGGACGTGAGTCTGAGTGAACTCCGGGAGTTGGCGATGGACAGGGAGGCCTGGCATGCTGCGATTCATGGAGTCGCAAAGAGTTGGACACGACTGAGTGACTGATCTGATCTGATCTGATCTGATGAAAGTGAAAGAGGAGAGTGAAAAAGTTGGCTTAAAACTCAACATTCAGAAAATTAAGATCATGGCATCTGGTCCCATCACTTCATGGCAAATAGATGGGGAAACAGTGGAAACAGTGACAGACTTTATTTTGGGGGGCTTCACAATCACTGCAGATGGTGACTACAGCCATGAAATTAAAAGACCCTTGCTCCTCAGAAGGAAAGCTATGACTAACCTAGACAGAATATTAAAAGGCAGAGACATTACTTTGCCAACAAAAGTCCATCAAGTCAAAGCTCTGGTTTTTCCAGTAGTCATGTATGGATGTGAGAGTTGGACTGTAAAGTAATTAGCCTCCAATTAAAACAAATAAATTTATATTAAAAAAAAAAAAGAAAGAAAGCTGAGCGCCGAAGAATTGATGCTTTTGAACTGTGGTGTTGGAGAATACTCTTGAGAGTCCCTTGGACAGCAAGGAGATCCAACCAGTCTATTCTAAAGGAAATCAGTCCTGATTATTCATTGGAAGGACTGCTGCTGAAGCTGAAACTCCAATACTTTGGCTACCTGATGAGAAGAACTGACTCACTAGAAAAGACCCCGATGCTGGGAAAGAATGAAGGCGGGAGGAGAAGGGGACGAGAGAGGATGAGATGGTTGGATGGCATCACCAACTGGATGGACATGAGTTTGAGTAAACTCCGGGAGTTGGTGATGGACAGGGAAGCCTGGTGTGCGGCAGTCTGTGGGGTCGCAGTCCATGCCTGAGCGACTGAACAGAACTGATTATTTAGACACTCTGCTAGGCACAGGGGAAGCAGAAATCAACAGGACAATTCCTTGCTTTCAATGGTCACATTTCTCCAGATTTTGTGGGCAAGGCAATGACTTTGGAAACAGATTTTTGAGCACAATATTAGAGATCATTTATTGTCTTTTTTACCCTGGATGAGGTATTAATTCCTCTGAGCCTCTTTTTTCATTTGTAAAATGAGAATAAAATCTTGGAGGATTTGTTATGACGGTGGCTTCTGAGGTTAAAGCGTCTGCCTCCAATAAGGGAGACCCGGGTTCGATTCCTGAGTCGGGAAGATCCCCTGGAGAAGGAAATTGCAACCCACTCCAGTATTCTTGCATGGAGAATCCCATGGACTGAGGAACCTGGTAGGCTACAGTCCACGGGGTCGCAAAGAGTCAGACACGACTGAGCGAATTCACTTTCACTTAAACAAAACTAAATATGCATACTGCCTGGCACACAGTTGTAACTAAATATACACCCAGAATACTCAAATATTCCCTCATAACACGGAGAATAGAGGACCTTACTCTGAGTTTAGGAGCCATTGGTTTGCGTTTAGGAGCCAGTGATTTCAGCGAGAGAGAGAGAGAGAGAGAGAGAGAGAGAGAGAGAGAGAGAGAGAGAGAGAGAGAGAAAGAGAGAGAGAGAGAGAGAGAGAGATCGAGAGAGAGGAGAGAGAGAGGAGGGAGGCCGGGCGGCCGACCCAGACTACATCTCCCGGGATGCTCAGCAAGAGGGAGAGCCCCGCCCAGCCCCGCCCCGCGGGCTCCGCAGGCGCTGCCCACCCCACGAAGCGGGCGGCGCGCAGAGGCTACAAGTGCTGCGGCTGGTGAGCAGGGTACTTTCCCGAGGAGCGGCTCAGGGACTAGCGCGCGGTGCTCGAGGCTCGCTGGGTGGCCAAGGCAGGAGGTGAGTGGCGGCGAGTGGAACGGGGAGGAGGCGCTGGAGCGCGCGAGAGACCCCGAGAGCCTGGCGGAGCTGGGGAGCGCGTCCCTCGTCCCTGCCTAAGGTGCCTGCCTAGCCTTTGGGTATTTGGCGAACGCATCCCAACTCAGGGCACCACGGCGGACGCGGAGCTCACCCGGAATGGGTTGATTGAGTCCGTGGGGAACATCGATCGCTGCCCGGTGCTTGCGGCGCGCCCTTACAGCACAGCGCGCGCAGGACGGATCCCGAGGTCGCCTCCGCTAGACCAGCCTCGCCCGTGTCAGTTAGTTCCCATGCAGATATTAATGCTCTTAATTGCTGGCGGACGGACGAGGGAAAGTGCTGTCTCCGCGTTCTGCGGGTGCAGTTTTATTAACTGCGCTCTTAAACCAGAGAGGAGAGAGGGAGGAGGCTGAAGGAAAGAGCCTTTGGCTGGTCCCCTGGGATTATCCATTCTCCCCTGAGAATGGAAGCCCCGGATTACCGAGCTGCAAAGGAAATCGACTGTGCAGCTTGTTCCGATGGAACAAGCGGAGTCTCTCTTTTAAGAGATAGAGGCAGAAGAAGGGAATTAAGTGGAGATTTCTCTCTCCCTCTCTTTGTTATAAATTGGAAGTCCCATAAGGGGCTCTGCCGATTTTTATCTAAAGTAATCCAATTTGATGGGCTAATTGTGCCAGAGGTTAATCAGCGCACCTAATGTTTGAGGGAACTGCGAGATTTCTCATTTCAGTAATCGATCAAACCCGTTACCATTGCTTTCTTCACTGAGGGATCCCTCAGTGAAGGGGGGGGGGGGTCTATGCACTTACTAAAGGAAAGCTTTGGTTCAGTTGTGGTTTTCCTGCATCTGATTTTTTGTTTTTCTGTTTTAGCTGCAAAGAAACTCCGATAATAGGAGAAGTGTGTGTGTGTTTTAAACAAACTCTAATGTAGAGCATAAAACATGTGGATTTCCCCTCTCATATTTTAAATGAGTTGCCAGGTGGATTTCCGCTTCACCTTACCTGCCTTTCTGTGTAGGTTACCAGCCGTTGGAGCTGTGGATTTTGAAGCATAATAAACCTCTAAGACATGAGTTAAATCTGTTATTATCCTGGACTAGGAAGCAAAATAAAAGGGGACTTTACTTGAAACCTCTGTACTTTCTGATAGTAGAAAGTAAATTTTTATTCCTCAGAAAGATGGCAGAGGCAGAAAAGGACAGGCAAATGGTTTTCTACTCAACGCAAAATTTTCGCCCATGAAGGTGCCTTGCTGTGGTGAGGTAGGGCAAAGTTCCAGAGGTAACCCTGGAAATAGTTTCTCCCCTATTGGCCTCAACAGAACTGTGACTCTGTGGGTTTATGATTTGAATTTTATTGTCAGTTTATTTCTAGACTGGGGTTTGTGAAAACTTCCTAGACGGTTGATGTCCTGTACACATTTGCTAGCAAAGCGTGCAGAGGGAGAGGAACTCATACTCACTCAGACCTGGAGTGCATGGGTAGCGGACCTTTACCTGAAGCAGGCAACCGTGTGTGTGTGTGTGTGTGTGTGTGTGTGTGTGTAGGAGTGGGCTAGCTCATTGTATTTTTCAGAGATCACCCTATGAGGTGTGTGTCTGCGTATTTTTGGGTCTAGAACATGCTGCCATTGTGTAGCAGTAAGCTGAGAATGGAATCACAATGAACAAGGCTGTGTGATTAGGGTCTCTGGGTGTACAAAGTATACCGTTAGGAGGGTAGCTTAATCAAGCCAGCCATCTTTCACCCACTTTAGAGCCACCCAGTCAAAATACCGAGCTCCAGTAGAGCCCAACTGCTGGTGATACATTGATTGGTTCACCCATGGTGATGCTCTAACGATGCTAATCTGTATTAGCATCTGTTCTGAACTACAGAGAGTGTAAACACTTATAATTTAACTGAATTATTGAGAAGTCTGTGCTTCCCCAATTCTTCAGAAAATCAGCAGCTCTGCTGAAAAAGGTCCTGCTTTTCTCATTTGTATCTCTGTGCAGGAAACCTGCCTTCTTGTTTGAGGGATCCTGTCACCGAAATGTGTGATCCTTGGATAAATTTGGCTTGGTGACGGCAATGCTTTCTTCCCAGACACTGCCACTTCCTCCATGTTCCTTTTTACCCTGACTTAAGTTTTGCCCTTTTCACACTTTCCCGCCACTAGGTAGCTTCTCCTTTCTCTTACCTATTTTAGGGGGAATTGGGGCTGAAGTGTCAAAACCTGTAGCTACAAAGGAGAAGAGGGTCTCAGGAGCAGTACTCCTGGTGGTCCGGTCTTAGCTCCTGGTGGGTTCTTATCTAACTGTGTTGCTATTGGCAGACTCTCTGGAAGCTGCTGGGGGATGTCTGACTAGCTCGAATGGAGCTCCACTACCTTGTTAAGAAAAGCAGCCAGGCAGCCCCGTGTGATGCTGCTGACTGGAGTTCAAGAGGGCCTCCCGGGGACCAGGCAGATGCAGCAGCCACCAGAGCTGCTCTCTGCTGCCAGAGACGTTGTACCTCGAAGCCAAGAGCGTTGGAGATGGGAGCATCTAAACTTAGCCCTTCCCCAGCATCCCCTTCCCCCTCCCTGCAAGACAGGGCTAGTCACACAGACTCGCTGCCACCAGGACCTCTCAACTCAGGGAACAACCAGATAACAGCAGAACAGAAAGTCTGCAACTGCTGCAGCCAGGAATTAGAAACCTCTTTTACCTACGTGGACGAGAATGTCAACCTGGAGCAAAGGAACAGGCGCTCCCCTTCAGCAAAAGGGAGTGATCACCTGGGAGACCTCGGCTGGGGAAATCCAAATGAGTGGTCCCACGAGTCTGCCATATCCCTGATTTCCGAAGATGAAGATGATGCCAGCTCGGAAGCCACCTCTTCAGGGAAGTCAGTAGACTATGGTTTCATAAGCGCCATCTTGTTCTTGGTCACTGGTATCTTGCTGGTGATCATCTCGTACATTGTCCCACGGGATGTGACTGTGGATCCCAACACTGTGGCCGCCCGGGAGATGGAACGCCTGGAGAAGGAGAGCGCGAGGCTGGGGGCTCACCTGGACCGCTGTGTGATTGCCGGACTCTGCCTGCTCACGCTTGGGGGGGTCGTTCTGTCCTGCTTGCTGATGATGTCCATGTGGAAGGGGGAGCTATACCGTCGTGACAGGTTTGCCTCCTCTAAAGAGTCTGCGAAACTCTACGGTTCCTTCAACTTCAGGATGAAAACAAGCACTAACGAAAACACCCTGGAACTGTCGCTGGTGGAGGAAGATGCTCTCGCTGTACAGAGTTAATTCTGGTTGTGAACTTCTTGAGAGTCTGCCTTGGTATTTTATATGAACAAAACAAAGCAAAACACATTTCTTAAAATTACTAGTGCAGTTTATTTGCCTGGCAAGAAAAGTTTGTTTCCCAAACCAACAGCCAGTGAGAGTTTTTGCTCTTGTATTTTTTATTTAGAAGAAAAGCCATGTAAGACGCATTAAGAACCCACAGCCAGCTCCACTGGTCCTTCTAAAGAGCTGAGACTAATCTGTAATGGCCACCTGCTTCTATTAATACTTCTATAGCAAAATATTTCTAACAATTCAGTGTTCAAATGATTTCTTTTACATGATATGGGATGTTTTTCTTTAGACACTAGAAGGTATAGAACCAATTCGTAACCTGTTTTGTGAAAAAGAATGTAAGCACTAATCATATAAGGCTTACAGTTAATTCTCAAAGGTGCTTATCCATTTTCTTACTCAACTTATTCTTTCTGTAATTTGGCTAAACATTAAAATATGCGGTTTTGACTTTGAATATTTTGAAGCTTGAAGATACTGATTATTAAAACATGCAAAAATACATATGTTATTTTCAAAAGTATTCCTGTACTCAAAAGTGGTAATTAAGTCATTAGAATAAACTTTCTAATAAAATTATATAAATCAGCCAATCTGAATTTAACCCAGAATGGTAGTTCCAGATATTAGCCAGCGTCACATGCCCGTTTTCTAGATAAGTAAAATTAATTGCTAATATAAACCTCATTTTCTGTTTGTGATTTAGCCATCATATATGTTACACATGCTGAAGTCTTTCCTGGTGCTCACCCCAGAGAGGTAAGCATAAGAGGTTTTTATCCTATTTCCAGATACCTACACATCTAGGCAGGTTGAGTCATAACCGGCTCAGGCACACTCCCAGGTCGTGGTTGTTTGGAGAAAACCTCCAATACACGTGCAGCTAGACTCGTGGGAACTGTGCCTAGAAACTGGTATCACTTGTTCCAGGTCAAGCAACAAGTCGTTGCCCCAGGATGGCAGCAGTCCTTAAGCTCACAGCCAAAAAATAAAAAGCTAAAATGAGACAAGAGAGACTGAACACACTGAATCCATGGGGATTGTACTTCTCACCTGAACTTACTTCCTGCTAACAATCGTCTAAGGCGTCATTCTGAGCACCTTATACCCAGGCTCTCATACCTTTGAGCTCTTGTCTCATAAATTCAGACTTACTTTATTAGAAGCACCATAAGCGAAACAGTAACCACTTTGCAAAACACACACCCAGAATCCCTGCTAACTCAGTGTCTCTGTGGGTTATAGTTCAAAAAGGCGATGGAGAATGCAGCCTCAGAAATATCTTGCATTTTACAGCTCTTCTTCGAGGTGTTTTCAACCTCCCACTTCAAGAGTAGTTTCAGTTACTGTGTTACCAGGGTTGTTTGAGTCATTCTTAAAGAGGACTAGAGCTGGGAATCAGGGTGGAGAGCAGATTCTAAAGCCTGATTCTAATGTCTTAAGTTTTTGTTGTTATTGAAGACTGTGGAGTATGTGGGTGACTCTGGCTGGCAGAGTGTGTGAGTCAGGATATTTATGTGAATGAGCTCTTGTGGGTGTCAGGTTGATTTGATGAATTGGGTACACTGTGTTGGTAAGGGTTAAAGGGAAATGCAGAAGAGAAGATCAGAGAATAATAAAAATAGTGAGGACAGATGTGTGAAAGAATTATTAGGTTAAAATGGTAAATTATATGGATCTCAGAAGAAGCTAGATGTAACTGGATTACCTTATCCTTTATAAGAGACCATTACTGATTTGGAAATAATTGGGATAATACAGACATGATTTCTGTTTTCTATAGCTGGTTCTCTGTGCTTTTTGAAGAAACTTGTTTTATTGTGACTATTATGTGTTGAGGCCAGCTTTTCCCAGCAGTATAAATTTCTTATCCTCAAGGTTTATATATAATATAAATTGTCAGATTCTAGCCTGCTTGAGGATCTACAACGCATGATGTTGAGGCAACAAGGGAATGATCTCTTTGGCTGAGTTAGTAGGTCTGAGCTGTGTGTTATTTTTTAAAAAATATACTGTACAAAATACATGTTTATTCATAGACACTAATTGGCATCCTCTGAGCTTTGTTTTTATTTATTGATGAATCAAGATTAGTCAAATTAGTCAATTTGCAGACTTAAACAATGAGCAGCCTGAATTTCAGATTGTGAAGGAAGACAGATTTGAGATTCAAACGTGAGAAAATGTTTTCAGTTCTGTAAAGCTTGTGATAAAGGAAAAAAGACAAAGCTTTTCATTTGGAAGTATTTTATGATTCTTGTAGTGCTACCAAATCGTATATAGTTCCAGTGTGATCTACAAGATATGTATTCCTACACACACACACACACACACACATGCTTAGTTGCTCATTTGTGTCTGACTCTTTGCAACCCTGTGGACTTTAGCCTGCCAGGCTCCTCTGTCCATGGAATTTTCCAGGCAAGGATGCTGGAGTGAATAGCCATTTCCTTCCCCAAGGGATCTTCCTGACCCAGGGATTGAACCCAGATCGCCTGCATTGCAGGCAGATTCTTTACCATCTGAGTCACTAGGGAAGCCCTACATGTTTATATCCCAATTAGGAAAAAATATTCAGGGAAAAAAGACTTAAATCAGAGTATGTTTCTTCCTTTTCTTCCTTAAAATTTTAAAATTGAAATATAGCAAGTATATGGTAGACTGCAGTCCATAGAGTTGCAAAAAGTTGCAAAGAGTCAGACATGATTGAGGTGACAGCATGAACACGTGCACATATATGGTAACTTATTTTACCACTATTTAAATCTGCTCGTATATGGGGCATATCTCTTTTACCTTCTCCTTATATGAGGGCAGACCATTACACCAGAAGGAAGCAATTCAGAACATCATCTGGGTGTCTCTAGGGCTGCGTTAACATGACTCAGATAACCGCCTTCATCAGTTATGATTTCTCCAGGTGTTCAGCTGTGTAGCTGTAGTTTATACTGTCAGTGTCTAAATTCAAGACGAAGATTAATTGAATTTTAAGAAATGGTAACACAGGTTACAAAAGACCCTGAACTTTAGACATTGTTGTTTCCAATCTGATAAAGAGGGTTTGGGGCTCTAAATATATTTATTTAGAAGTACTTTGGCAAGATCAGGTTATACTGTTACATATAGTGAACAGAACATAGCTATGGTGTGGGTCTTGGATTCTTCATGGAGATTTGTGACCCTACGCCTGTCTCTCTAACATGGTGCCGGTTGTACCTCTGAGAGCTTTTATTGCTAGACCTAGAGAAGCAAAACTACTTTTTCAGAGGTCCATAGTTTAGATCTTTGACTTTTTACCACGTTTTAGAAAACTAGATTCACCTTCCTAATCTAAAAAGAAGGCAACTCATTGTTCAGCATGGAGGCCTGAAGGGGTGAGTACCAGAAAGAGAGCTGCTTTTCTCCATTACTGCTGGGATCTACAGGCTGCTAATGGCCAGTTTAACTGTCTTAATGACTTTAATAAAAACTGTTCCTTTTCAGCGCACCTTAAACTGTTTTGGCAGAGCTGAAGTGATTTCTTTGCAGTCTTGTGTGTCCTTTTCAGCCATCTGGAGCTCCATGCCATATGATGTACTGGATCTTTCATAAGAAGAATGTCTTTTTCTCCAGGCTCCCATTTCATGGCCAGTTCATAGTTTAGAGGATTACAGGACTACGTGGAACCATGAAATTCTTGGTGGCTGTGGGTACTTTTACCCACCAAATTGCCATGCTTCTTGATGCTCTACTGCATAGCTACTTGCATTGATATCAATATCACATGCTTTACTCTCTGCCTAAAAACACCCGAGTCCATTCCTCCCACACTTACATGTGCCCAGTACAGGCACATATCCTTCAATGTGCCAGTTTAGACAGAGACTGCCCTGCCAAGTTCATTTGTGCCTTCTGTTTGCTGCCGGGTATAAGGAGAAGTGAGTGAGTGAGAATTATGTCAGTTGAATATCAGGAATTAAAGGTCTGAATCCAAGTGGTTCTACTTTTTGTTACTTCTTTGTAACAAAATTCTAGGCAGGACCCTTTGAACATTTTATCCTTCATCTTTCACATGTGCAATGATAGGCACATGCAAAACCTTTATTATTCATATAAAGTTAAAGAAAAATGTTCTATAGATCTGTTAGGGGAAGGTTTTTCAGTCTGAAGGTTGTATTGCATTGCAGCAATAACTGCTACCACAAAAATGTGGTCTGACTAAAGAGACTCACAGCCTTCATCAATGGTTCACCTGTTTAGCAAGATTTAATACCACCAACTAGATTCCACTGTGACAAAGTAATAAGAGCCTTACAGTTCTCTGTATTGGGGTTTAACCTTTTCCAGAATGGGGCATAAAGAATGACTATAATAAAAAAGAATTATAAGGAAGTCTAACTGGCTTTTCTCAGTATAAAATGCTTTATAAAGAGAATTAACACTTCATCTTTTAGCTGATTTTCAGCTATACAATTTTATGGTCTATAGTTTTCTGTAGTATTTCCTTCCAACTTGTACGGGCATAAGTCTTGGGAAGTAATTTGCCTGACTCGTGCAGGAGCACTGTAAAAAGTAAGATCCTATTTCAAATATGAAAAATTGATTTCAAAAATCCATGGGTTACCCTTAAGAGCATACCTCTCCATTTTTTCTGTTTTTAGTATGCAAGTTTATGTACACTCAAGTCTATGTATTTATTAGGAGAATATTTATAATTATAAAACTGTAATATTTAAAGCTATTATTAGAATAATTTTCTTATGGGAAACTTGGCATGCCTAATGTTAACTTTAAGGACAAGAGAAGTCTTTCACACATCATGAATGAAGAAGTTGGAATCAACCTCAGAATGAGATGCCATAATTATATGGATTCTTGCTTATTTGATTTTTTGGTTATTCAGCTTCCTGCAGATGTTTAATTGACTTTTTTTACCCTCTCAATTTTAGCCTTACAAAAGCATGGCATATTTAGAAATTATTTTACCACGATTATTATTTTATTTTAAGGAAATGTGGGTAGCAGACAGTATTTTCCTTTGCTTCATTTTAGCAGTTTTCCTGTGTTTCAGGAAGAGCCAGCCTTATTTTCCCACTGCCATCTTCACGCTTCCTTGCCAGACTCCGAATAAATGTCGTACCAGAAAGCAAAGACAGTTATTACTATACAGCGTACTGAGAGTTTATGGTTCTCATCGTGCTTTTCATTTTACTTTCTTGCCAAACAAGAAAAATAATTTAATGTTGATTATGTGTTTTTCATATTATAAAAAGGGAAGTTATTCAGGTTCTAGACTTTTTATTAGAGCATTTGATGCTGTATATGCTAATAGTAAGTATGTCATTATCATTTTAAAATAAAACTATTAAGATGTTTTATTGTGTGTGTTAACTTTTATTTAAATCTGAATATGTAATGTTGATTTTGTCTTTTCAAATTACATTTGAAATTATCAGTAAAAAAATTAAAAGTAATATTTATCCTTGATTCAAGTAGAACATTCTTTTTGGTACCGTATCATTGAACAATGTAAACTATGCCTTATTTTTTTCTACTTTATGTGAAATAGTCTATGAATAGCTATTTGGGTTTCTCCAAATTATTCAGTATTGAACTTAGAGTATGAATTGCACAATGTGGAAAAAATACAGGACTAAATATTTTAAATATACTCATCGAGAAATATAGAAAGCTTTGAGGTGAGAAACAAATATTGGATTAGCTCATGCCCCTGCTCTTAATCATTTTTAATGTAATTTTGATCTCCATTTTCATTTGAGAGATAGATAGTAATATATGTAATGAAGTGGAATTTTATCCTTACTATATGTAAACGCTGTCAAGGTTGAGAATCCTAAAGGGACAATTTGAAGTGAGGCCCCATTTATTGCTCCACTCGTTTGAAACCAAATGGATCCAGATTCTTATATACTTATAAAAGAAGAAAATCTAGTGCTTTTTCATACATATTTTTTGCTAGAAGACCTTTTTTTTGGTTAACCACCTCTGGTCATTCAGAATGAGCTGCACAATGGTGCTATATAATTCATGGTCTCTTGATGCCTGACCCTCAGAGGTCAGCAGGGAGCCTCCCAGGGACCCAATCTGATACCTTTCAAATGTTGCTGATTGTGCACTCAGAGGGAAAAAGAGAGTCAGAAAGGTCTCAAACAGACATTGTATCTCCTCACAACTTGTTAGCCAGGACTAGCTACATAGTCCCACTTATGGTAGGAAATGCATTTCTAGTATGTGCTCTGAAATGGCACACATCTGAGCCATTTTCATCTGTAAAATAAGTATAAACTGTTTGCTTTGCAGGGCTCTAATGAAACTTAGAGATATCAAATAAACCTAGAAGCAAAGATATTACTTTGCCAACAAAGGTCCATCTAGTCAAGGCTATGGTTTTTCCAGTGGTCATGTATGGATGTGAGAGTTGGACTGTGAAGAAAGCTGAGCACCGAAGAATTGATGCTTTTGAACTGTGGTGTTGGAGATGACTCTTGAGAGTCCCTTGGACTGCAAGGAGATCCAACCAGTCCATCCTATAGGAGCTCAGTCCTGGGTGTTCATTGGAAGGACTGATGCTGAAGCTGAAACTTCAGCATGCTAAGAGGCCACCTTCACATTGTGGCCACCTCATGCGAAGAGTTGACTCATTGGAAAAGACCCTGATGCTGGGAGGGATTGGGGGCAGGAGGAGAAGGGGATGACAGAGGATGAGATGGCTGGATGGCATCACCGACTGGATGGATATGAGTTTGGGTGAACTCCGGGAGTTGGTGATGGACATGGAGGCCTGGCGTGCTGTGATTCATGGGGTCGCAAGGAGTCGGACACGACTGAGCGACTGAACTGAACTGAACTGAATGAAACAAGGTAAATCAGACAAAGTCTGAGAGAGAATCCTGTTAGGTATTCTCTCATTGGATCCACAGTATCTTATGTGCGCTGCTTTGTAACAGCAGAACCTGGGTTTTTGGAAGTACTTGGGAATCATGATCATGAGCGGCTGACAAACTACTGTATTGGGTCATCATCAGGATCATAAATAATCTCCTCCTCTTCTTTCTTCTCCTTTTCCTTTTTCCCTTCTCCTCTTTTTCCTCTTCTTAGCCCCCTCCTCTTATTTTTGTCTCCTGTTTCTTCCTTTACCATAATCATCAACTATGTGGAAACCATTCATTTGCAGGTCTTTTAACATTTCACCATCATAGATATGTCTGAGAAAGCAAACCATATTTCCCTTCACGAGACAGAAAATCAGTCTGGAGAACTGTCTTTAGCTTAATTGTGAATAGTTATAACCATCACATGCTATGTGGCAGAAAACTCAGATATCTCTTTGAATAGAAGAGTTTTGCCATAGGAAAGTCCAACAAAATCCTTTTATTTGGTTGAAAAATATATATATTTTACATTCATAATGTTAAAACTTAAACGATTCTATTCAGTGAGCACTCTGGCAAAAGGCTGTTCCTCACTGCCATTCATCCAGAGCTGAGTGTATGTGTGCTTATATTGAATTTATCTTTGAATTTTATTTGAATTACTCACAAACTGCCAAATTAGGAAAATTAACTGCTCTGGAATACAGATGATATTAAGAGCAATTAAGAATGTTAAGAACAATTGCCAAAAATTAAACTTTATTTTCCCTTGATATTTAAATGGCAGAGTCAGCTATGCCCCCTGCTGCTAAGTGATCCATAACAGAGAAATCAGGGACACCAGAGAAGGAAGGGGGCAAAGCCAGGATTTGATTACAAGCAGAATAAAAGGGGATTGGGAGAGACAGATGCTAGATTTTAAACAGTAATAGATGAGGCTGAGAGAGACTTCGAGAGAAAAAGTTTCATTAACAACACAGCCTTATGTCAGAGATTATATTAAGGACATAGCTGTTTTGGCTAATCTCAAGAGCCATCATTAAGCCAAGAAAGAGAAGCTGGGATTGAGAACCCAGCAAATGATTCAGGCTGGAAGCAGGAAAATTTTGAGTTTAGTTAATGGTAGATGAAACTGATGGAAACAAGTAGTACAGAAGCCTAAGTTGCTGAAGGAATTTTATTGCCAAAGAAGCCCTTAAATACATGAGCCTTTATAACAACACTTGGGCCCCGATACTTGTACTAGCAGGAAGCAGGCCTGAAAATTTGTACAGGCCCTAAGGAGGGCATACTCCTGAATATCCATTTTAGACGTGGCCAGAGATGGCAAGGAAGAAACAAACTCCTGGAGGCTTGAACAGGGGCTTTCGGGAATGGTAGATAAGTGAATTTCTTCCAGAAATCAGAACAGAGCCTAATCAAAGAATTTACCATCCCCATCTTCCCTGGTGGCTCAGACGGTAAAGCGTCTGCCTACAATGCGGGAGACCCGGGTTCAACCCCTGGGTCGGGAAGATCTCCTGGAGAAGGAAATGGCAACCCACTCCTGTATTCTTGCCTGGAAAATCCCATGGACAGAGGAGCCTGGTGGTCTACAGTCCATGGGGTCCCAAAGAGTCGGACACGACTGAGCGACTTCACTAAGGACAAAAGGACTATATAATGCCTGACAGAGTTTCAGCATTTCTGTGGACCCATAATATGATTATCATGTGGTTACCATGTCCCTGCTACCATCATTGTATATTATATATGAGTGATAACTTGTCTTCTGGGCTTATACTTTTCCTGATTCCAAGAAGAGACATCCAGGCCTTATGAGGAAGTCTGTGCACACCCTGGAGGGCTTGGACTTGGAGCTGGAAACAGTGTCTAGATGGATCTTTCAGTCATCCCTCTTGGGAGCTGTGTATGCTCTGTGTGTAAGCAGGAGAGACAGATCAGAGCAGCCCAACCAAAGATCATACCCTATTTCCTTTGGGTAGAGTTGTTGCCAGAGAGCAGTAGACCAATGGGGACTACACTTCCCAGCGTATTTTTCATTTAGGTGAGGCTGAATGACTCATTTTCACCATTGAAATGTGAGCAAAGTGATGTGTGTCACTTGCTGGATGAAGTAGTTAAGGAACCTGCACACTTTTATTGCTGCACACTCCCCAATCTGGTGGCTGAATGAAGCTGGTGGTTAATTTTATGTGTCAACTTGACTGGACTAAATGATGCCCAGATAGTAAGTAAAGCATTATTTCTGTATGTGTCTATACAGATGTTTCTAGAAAAGATTAGCTTTTGAATGGGGAGACTGAGTAAAGATTGCCCTCATCAATGTGGATGGGCATCATCCAATCCTTTGAGGGCCTGGATAAAAAAGGTAGGGGAGAGGTATATTTGTTCTCTACTTATGCCGGGACATCCATTTTCTCCTGTCCCCCAACATTGGCACCCCTGGTTCTCAGGCCTTTGGGTATAGACTGGAACTACATTATCAGCTTTTTGGGCCTCCAGTTTACAGTCAGAAGATTGTGGGACTTCTTAGCCTCTTAGTAAGTACATGTGCTTATCCCTCATAATAAGTCTGTTTGTGAATATCTACATCTGTATCAATTTATTTATCTATCTTCTATTGGTTCTGTTTCTGTGGAAAACACCGACTAATACACTGCCCAAGAAGAACTTTGAAGCTACAATGAAGATGTCAAACCCTCCATTAGCAAGGTTTGGGGCAAACATGGGGGAGGGGGTGGGGGGGGCCGTCTGCTCCACAGTTATTCAGGAAACTGTGCTGATAAGGACTCTATCATCTTCAACATACGACTTCCCAGATCACCCTGGTTGTCAGTATTTCGCCAGCAGATGGAAAAAGACAGCATGCAGACTTTCATTTCAGTTGGTTAGCACTCAACCTGATTGCCACGTCTAACTGCAAAAGAGTCTGAGAAGTGTTGTCCAGCAGTATATCCAGGAAAAAGAGGAAATGGCTTTGATGGACGGCTAGATAATCCCTGCCAAAATGTGTGACCTGGTTCCCGTCAATTTCCTGATTGATATTTACTTTTTCTAATTATTTTTTTTCATTTTTGCTTACCAAAACCCTCCTCTAATTAACTATGAGTATCTGACTTGTTTTTTTCCTCAAGTGAGTTACGTTAAGTATCTCATTTTATATTATGTTCAATTATTATCCCCAAACTTAATGACTTAAAAATAAACTTTTATTATTTGAGACCAGCTTAGCTATGTGGTTTTGGCTCAGGGCCTCCCCTAAAGTTGCAATCAAGATATTGGCTGGGGCTGTAGCACTTCAAGGCCTGACTGGGACTGGAGGAGTCAATTCCAAGACAGCTCACTCACGAGGCTGGCAAGTATGTGCTAACTGTTGGTGGGAGACCTTGGTTTCTTAACACATGGGCCTCTCCATAGGGCTTCTTAAGGTTACTGCTTGAGTCCCCAAAAGAGAATGATACTAAATAGAAAGAGAATGCTGCAAAGTTTCCTATGGCCAAGTTTCAGAAGTCAAACACTGTCCCTTCCACCACATTCTAGGTAAGTCCAGTCCACATTCAAGGAAAGGGGAACTAGGCTCCACCTTATGAAGGAGAGAGTGTCAAAATAGATATCTATATTTTAAAACCTCCACACTCAGAGTTTTTATTTTTCTAAATCCTTTCATCCACTTTAGTGTTGCTAATATACTTCTTTAGCTAATTGGTACTTTAATTAACTCCTTTTTTTAGTTACTTTTTTAATTAACATTCCCATTTTTAGGAATATTAATTACATCTTTTATTTGGATGTATTAATAAGAGTGTTGAATTTGATCTTTAAAAAGTCAGCTGACTTTGGGTCTGGCAGAGAAAATTTAGGCTCTCAAGCCTGAATGGATAGAGACCTAGGTCTGTGAATATGGGCTATAATTAACAATAAACTGACCTTAAAAGAAGAGGCAAGCATTCTACTTCAAAATATAAAATTTGCACCATGATTTGGGGGAAAATCTCTGGATCCAGTTTCTTTTTCACCTTTGCAATGACAAATCTGACCAATTCTCAAAACACCCATATTTATCTACTGTGTGTGCATATTCAGTTGCTCATTTGTGTCTGACTTTTGTGATCCCATGGGCAGTAGCCCACCAGGCTCCTCTGTCCATGGATTTTGCAAGCAAGAATACTGAAGTGGGTTGCCATTTCCTACTCTAGGTAATCTTCCCCTCCCAGGATTGAACCTACATCTCTTGTGTCTCCTGCACTGGCAGGCGGATTCTTTAACACTGTGCCGCCTGGGAAGCCCCATCTATTATGGTTGACAATCATTATTACATCATACAAACAAATGATTGACTAAATTGATGCTTAAATAGGTTGATGATGAAAACTAACACTATTGAGTACTTAAAGTGTTCCATGCCCCAGTTTTCATATTTGCTCATTTAATCCCCACAATGATCCTATGAGGTAGGTTCTCTGATTATTCTGAGGTTATCCATGAACAAAGGTAGATTTAGCATTATCAAGAAATTATTAGCTTGCCCAAATTATTAGCTATGTCACACAGTTTATAAGTGGCAGAGCTGGGATTCAAATCCAGAGTTTGACTGGTTAATATACTTGCTAAAGTAAATGGTGGAGTTGAGATTTCCCATCCAAGTCTGACACAAAAATTCATGCTCTTTATACTAAGCTGCCATTCACTTTTGTAGTTATTTTCACCTGATGCCCACCCTTCTCACTGCCAAGGCCAACCTCATTGATGATTACTCACATCACCATTGATTTCTCCTTTCTTTAAATAACCATAGCGCTTACTACCTGTATCTCTATTCAAAAATTCACCCGTGCAGGCTGCCTTGTGAAAGCGTTAGTCACTTAGTTGTGTGACTGTTTGTGACCCAGTGGACTGTAGCCTGCCAGGCTCCTCTGTCCATGGGATTCCCTGGAGTAGGAAATGGCAAGAATACTGGAGTGGGTTTCCATTATTTTCTCCAGGGAATCTTCCTGACCCAAGGATCGAACCTGTGTCTCCTGCATTGTAGGCAGATTCTTTACCATCTGAACACCAGGGAGACCCAAGCTGGCTTGTATTGATCACTGTTTCATGGATTAGGCATTTCTCTCCAGTTAGACATTAAATTCTGGGAGGACAAGAACCTCTTTTACCTCCATAGTCCCTGCTTCTGCTGCTGCTGCTTCTAAGTCACTTCAGTCGTGTCCGACTCTGCAACCCCATAGACGGCAGCCTACCAGGCTCTCCCGTCCCTGGGATTCTCCAGGCAAGAACACTGGAATGGGTTGCCATTTCCTTCTCCAATGCACGAAAGTGAAAATTGAAAGTGAAGTTGCTCAGTTGTGTCTGACTCTCAGCGACCCCATAGACTTCAGCCTACCAGGCTCCTCCATCCATGGGATTTTCCAGGCAAGAGTACTGGAGTGGGTTGCCATTTTCTTCTCCACCATAGTCGCTAGATTAACTTTAATACTATACCAGTCACTTGATGATTATTCATGATTTGCATACATAGGAACATGATAAATTCTCCTGATTTATAAATTCTTGCAAAAAAATAATCTGGCCCTATAATAAAGTTGCCTCTTATCCTGAAAACCAGGATAAGAAAAGAACCCAACAACAGAAAAACACCCTAGAGGAGTGCTACAAAGTGGATTAAAGTTGGAAACCATAACACAAGGGATTGTAAAGAACAATGACTTCCACTTGCAGAGCCAAAGGCTAAGGCATAACTTAATAAAACTTCACTAATTTTTAATAGATGATATTCAGAATCATTTACTTCCAATAGAAATGGAGTCTTCAGAATATCATTTCAAGACAAGTTGAGTAGAAATAGTCAAAGAGATAGATAAAATTATTTATAAAGATATTTATCAGTGCATTAACTAAAACAATGAAATATTGAAAACAATCTCATAGCTCTATAATAGGGGGATTTCTAAGATAGGGTAAGCCCATAAAATGGGTCACTGTAAAGCCCCTAAACATGATTTTCAGAGACTTTTAAGGATATGAAGAAATGCCCATAAAATAACATTAAGTAAAGAAGTTCTTTATGTAGAACCTTTTTTCAAATATAGCATCATCCCAATTATGTGCTATCTATGTTATTTATATATACATAAGACAGAAGGAAACATCAAAATGTAGTTATCTCTAGAGTGGGATTATTGGTGATTTCTTTTTTTGTTGTTGTATTTTATAGATTTTATTTTTAAATGTGCTTTTAATTTTTTAACAAACATTTTTATAATACAGTATTTGGATTTCCCTGATGTCTCAGATTGTAAAGAATATGCCTGCCAATGCAGGAGACCTAGCGTTCAGTTCCTGGGTTGGGAAGATCCCCTAGAGAAGGGAATGGCTACCGACTCTTGTATGCTTGCCTGGAGAATCCTATGGACAGAGGGGCTACAATCCATGGGGTTGCAAAGAGTTGGACACGACTGAATGATGAAGCACACACACACATACAAAATTTATCCGAAGGATTTACAGATATTAACTCATTTAATTTCACCCTCATAAGAACCCTAATATAAAAAGCAGAGATATTACTTTGCAACAAAGGTCTGTCTAGTCAAGGCTATGGTTTTTCCAATGGTCATGTATGGATGTGAGAGTTGGACTGTGAAGAAAGCTGAGCACCAAAGAATTGATGCTTTTGAACTGTGGTGTTGGAGAGGACTCTTGAGAGTCCCTTGGACTACAAGGAGGTCCAACCAGTCCATCCTAAAGGAGATCAGTCCTGGGTGTTCATTGGAAGGACTGATGTTGAAGCTGAAACTCCAATTCTTTGGCCACCTCATGCAAAGAGTTAACTCATTGGAAATGACCCTAATGTTGGGAGGGATTGGGGACAGGAGGAAAAGGGGATGACAGAGGATGAGATGGCTGGATGGCATCACTGACTCGATGTATATGAGTTTGAGTGAACTCCTGGAGTTGGTGATGGACAGGGAGGCCTGGCGTGCTGCGATTCATGGGGTCACAAAGAGTCAGACACGACTGAGCGACTGAACTGACTGATAGACTGAAGAACCCTAATAGGTAGGTACTGTTGTTACCTCAGTGTTATTGATGATGAAAGCAGAGGGGTTTAAAAATTTCCCCAAGGTCACACAGATAGTAAGTTGTGGAATCAGGATTTGAGCCCATGTACTTAACTATACTACCATTGTGAAAGGTTTTTAAAACAAGAAAGTAAAATAAAATAATTTTTAATTGGAGAAAATTAAGAGCTAATTATCCAGACTTCTCTGGGCTCATATAAGAAGGTAAGAAAGCAACAAGAACATTTCAGCTATTCATTAGGAAAGGCTATTCTGACAGTCAGGATTATTAGACTAGCATGAGTTAAAAGGCAAAATGTGGCAAGTTCTCAGTGAGATGGGGCAATAAAAATGGGATTGATGGTCTGTTATACGTAATGTCGTCTTGCTGAGATTGGTGGTGTGACTCTTAAGGTCCCTGCCAGGCCCATGAGTCAGTGATTCATGAAATAATAAAGCAGGTTTGCATGACCCAGTTTGTCCCCTGATTACATTTATACTCAACCTTTAAAGGAGCCACATAGATGAGACTCTCCTTCCTGTTATTATAATAATTTGATATTTTGATCTACAACCTAGAATAACAAACATAATCAAAATACTTTCTAAGAAGAGAGAATCCACTGTTCCCTCACTTTTTTCTCAGACTTGAATTTGAATAAGTTGACTGAGGAAAATATAGTAGAAAGAACTCGTCAGCACATTGTCAGGTAAGTATAAGAATTACACCATATAAATAGCTACGATGAATAATTTATTTGGCAGCTAGATGGCATTATATTTGGGCTGAACTGTACTTTATCAATTTTCCTTCCTCTTTTAGGGCTTTTACAAGTTTAGGTTTTGTGTCAGAATATACGTCAAGGAAAAAGAAATACCTGTTTAACAATCAAAAATATTATTTGCCAAGAGGCCTGTAGTTACTCTGGAAATTGATATTATTGTTGTTAATTTCTATCCAATTACAATAGGAAAACAGTTCAGTTCAGTTCAGTCACTCAGTTGTGCCTGACTCTTCGTGATCCCGTGGACCACAGCACTCCAGGCCTCCCGGTCCATCACCAAATGCTGGAGTTTACTCATCTCCATTGAGTTGGTGATGCCATCCAACCATTTCATCCTCTGTTGTCACCTTCTCCTTCTGGCTTCAATCTTTCCCAGCATCAGGGTCTTTTCAAATGAGTCAGCTCTTTGCAACAGGTGGCCAAAGTAATGGAGTTTCAGCTTCAACATCAGTCCTTCCAATGAACACTCAGGACTGATCTCCTTTAGGGATGGACTGGTTGGATCTCCCTGGAGTCCAAGGGACTCTCAAGAGTCTTCTCCAGCACCACAGTTCAAGAGCACCAATTCTTTGGTACTCAGCTTTCATTATAGTTCAACTCTCACATCCATACATGACTAATGGAAAAATCATAGCCTTGACTAGACAGACCTTTGTTGGCAAAGTATGTCTCTTCTTTTTAATATGCTGTCTAGGCTGGTCATAACTTTCCTTTCAAGGAGTAAGCATCTTTTAATTTCATGGCTGCAGTCACCATCTGCAGTGATTTTGGAGCCCCCCAAAATAAAGTCTGACACTGTTTCCACTGTTTCCCCATCTGTTTGCCATGAAGTGATGGGACTGGATGCCATGATCTTTGTTTCCTGCATGTTGAGCTTTAAGCCAACTTTTTCACTATCCTCTTTCACTTTCATCAAGAAGATCTTTAGTTCTTCTTCACTTTCTGCCATAAGGGTAATGTCATCTGCATATCTGAGGTTATTGATATTTCTCCCGGCAATCTCAATTCTAGCTTGTGTTTCATCCAGCCCAGCGTTTCTCATGATGTACTCTGCATAGAAGTTAAATAAGCAGGGTGACAATATACAGCCTTGACCTACTCCTTTTCCTATTTGGAATCAGTCTGTAGTTCCATGTCCAGTTCTAACTGTTGCTTCCTGACCTGCATATAGGTTTCCCAAGAGGCAGGTCAGGTGGTATGGTATTCCCATCTCTTTCAGAATTTTCCACAATTTATTGTGATCCACACAGTCAAAGGCTTTGGCATAGTCAATAAAGCAGAAATAGATGTTTTTCTGGAACTCTCTTGCTTTTTTGATGATCCAGCAGATGTTGTCAATTTGATCTTTGGTTCCCCTGCCTTTTCTAAATCCAGCTTGAACATCTGGAAGTTTACAGTTCACGTATTGCTGAAGCCTGGCTTGGAGAATTTTGAGCATTACTTTACTAGTGTATGAGATGAGTGCAATTGTGCAGTACTTTGAACATTCTTTGGCATTGCCTTTCTTTGGGATTGGAATGAAAACCGACCTTTTCCAGTGCTGTGGCTATTGCTGAGTTTTCCAAATTTGCTGGCATATTGAGTGCAGCACTTTCCAGCATCATCTTTAAGGATCTGAACTAATTCAACTGGAATTCCATCATCTCCACTAGCTTTGTTCATAGTGATGCTTCCAAAGGCCCACTTGACTTCACATTCCAGGATGCCTGGCTCTAGGTGAGTGATCACACCAATGTGATTATCTGGGTCATGAAGATCTTTTTTGTACAGTTTTTCTGTGTATTCTTGCTACCTCTTCTTAATATCTTCTGCTTCTGTTAGGTCCATACCATTTCTGTCCCTTATTGAGCCCATCTTTGCATGAAATGTTCCCCTGGTATCTCTAATTTTCTTGAAGAGATCTCTAGTCTTTCCCATTCTATTGTTTTCCTCTATTTCTTTGCACTGATCACTGAGGAAGGCTTTCTTATCTCTCTTTGCTATTCTTTGGAACTCAGATTAGTATAAAAAATTACTAACTTATTTTCTTACTGTGCTAAGCCATATTGGTTTTAAAACAGAATGGCTCACTTCATAGCTTGTTACTCACAGACTGAAACTCTTCTTTCTCAGGGAGAGTGAGTGGAAAGTAAAACTATTCTATATGATAAATATGAGGAACTTGAGAGTTGGGTGTAGGCATCTAGGGAGAAAAGAAGACAGAGGGAGAAAAGGGCAGAGGGAGAGGGCCCAGGAAAGAGGTTGGAGGACGCAGAAGGAAAAGCCTATTTATTCAAATTCCCAGTTGCAAAGATGGGTGAAGGGTTCTGAAGATCAGAGATGTTATGTATTTAATATTAAGCTGGTCCCTGTTCCTAATTATTGCATATGTTATCTTTCAATGTTTTCAAGCCTTTCATAGAAGTCAGCCATAGACAACAGCCTCATATTAGTGGAGCCATGGGGAATTTAAGGATAGGACATAGAAGAAAAGGGCAGGCCCCTTGGCATTACCCCTCTGTTGATGCCCACATAGAGGAGGCACCAGTAGTTCAGAGGAATGGTTGTTCCTTTTTTCCTAAATACTGTCATGTTAAACTGTGCTCATGAAAGACTATTTAAATAATCAGAAACATGTAAGGTTACTAGATGGAAGAATTGCTGTTTAATTCTGCTGCTGCTGCTGCTGCTAAGTTGCTTCAGTCGTGTCCGACTCTGTGCGACCCCATAGACGGCAGCTCACTAGGCTCCTCTGTCCCTGGGATTCTCCAGGCAAGAATACTGGAGTGGGTTGCCATTTCCTTCTCCAATGCATGAAAATGAAAAGTGAAAGTGAAGTCGCTCAGTAGGGCCCGACTCTTAGTGACCCCATGGACTGGAGCCTACCAGGCTCCTCCGTCCATGGGAATTTCCAGGCAAGAGTACTGGAGTGGGGTGTCATTGCCTTCTCCGTGTTTAATTCTAAGACTATGCAAATAGTAGACCTATACCTGGCTGTGGAATAACTGAAGATCATCATAGTTTCAAGAAATCAGATACAGATTTCATTAACTGAAATAAAGATACTGATCAGAGAATTAGACATTTCACTAGAGAAGTACCTGGAATACCTGCTTTGAATGCTAGGTGTTTGTATATATTTATTTCTCAAAGCACCGTCAAGAAGCTTCCCTGGTGGCTCAGTGGTAAAGAATCCACCTGCCAATGCATGAGACACAGGATTGATCCTTGATCTGAGGAAATCCCACATGCTGCAGAGCAACTAAGCCCATGCCCCACAAATATTGAGCTTGTGCGCTAGAGCCGGGAGCCGCAAGTACTGAAGCCCATGCAGCCCAGAGCCCGTGCTCTGCAGTAAGAGAAGCTGCTGCAAAGAGAAGCATGTACCACAGCTAGAGAGCAGCCCCCTCTCGCTGCAACTAGAGCAAGTCCACACAGCAACCGAGACTCAGCACAGCCAACAATAAATAAGTAAATAAAGTTATACTTAAAAAACCACCATTAAGGGTAGACATTCTTACCCAAGTTATAAGTGAATACATTCTGGTGACCTTCATAGTCATCCCTACTAATCTAAATCACAAATTCAAATCTCAATGATCTATTGTTTCTTTTATATTATTTATAAAATCTGTACTGGTAATTAAATTCTAAATATTAGAATTGATTTTTTAAAAATATTCTAATACTATGCAAACTTTGCCATGCCTAGATTTGTGTTTATTTATCTAAATCCCAGGACAAAATTTTTAGCACTTTAGAAGCAAAGTTAGAATTTTTCAGAATTTGTCTAAAATGCAGCTCTTTGCCTTTAACTGCTTGGGGTTTGTGTTTATTGTGGCGGACTCATAACACCTACTTTATCTGTGCTTATTTGAGACATAACATATGGGAGTGTTACAATGGGGAAAAGGTTGGTTTCTTATATTTATCAATGGAAAGAGAGGAAGGGTTTAATAACAATTCAGCCAGTTACATGAGATAGTTTCATTCCATGAGAAATATGAACTAGGAAATATCTGGAAGACTGTAGTAAGGCAAAATAAAAGAAAAAAATTTGGAGGAAATTCATTCTTTCGTTCATTCAATAGTTTCTTACTGATTGACTAGTGTTCTAGGAGTTTTGAGAGGCAAATAGAACATAAAGAAAAGAAAAACCAACCCAGAAGCTATCTATCCTCAGAAATTTTAATCTAGTGGAGAAGACAGGTGTGAATAAACCACATATGAAAACAATTAAATTGATGATAAATAAAACAAAGGGAAAAGCATGGGGAGAGATGAAACCATAATGTGGCGAAGGAAGTGACGCTTGGACTGAGACCTGAAAGTTGATGATGGTGGGAAGATAAACGCTGTTGTTCCGGTCACTGAAAGTGTCATCAAGGTAGGTTCTACCCACATGGTTGGACTGAAAAATTTCTAAATTCTCATGAGAAAGTGAAAGGAAGAACAGATTAAGAAATTAAAAGAAAATGTGGAGCTTACAATAAGCCCTGACCTTGTGTATTACTAAGTTTGCTTTGAAGGGTTTTCAGCCTGTTCATGAAAATCAGCTATTTGTCTTTGGAAAATATATAAAATAATGGAGGATATTTTCGTTCATGTTGGAGGTAATCCAGCATGATGGAGGCTGAAGTCCCTCATGTCAGGGTGTATTATGTGCTTTTATTCTTTGAATCTCTGAAAATTTAGTCACGTGTGCTTGGAGAGATGATGGAGATTATTGTCTATGCCAGCTTTATTTGTGTGCAAATAAATCCTGTTTAAAATGATGCCCATTCTATCAACTTTCATCTTTGGTGTTAATAGCAAAAACAATGAAACACTGCTGAATCATTTTCAAACATTACTGCATTTAATTGTAATTAGTTAAGAAGCGTAGGAAACATTACTTTAGGTCAAAAAGGATTCTTTTTTTTTTACCTTCCAAAAAGTTGTTTTATAATCTTTATTGGACTTTCTTCCCAAAAGCTATGCAGAAAGGCACCAAGCCATTTGGCTAGGCCTGTTCTGTGTTGTGATTTGATAGAAACAGGGGCTAATTAATTTATTTGGAAGTGAGTTATTTTTATATTTTTTTAGAATGAACCCTTGAAATAAATATTTTTAATAAAGGAATTGCCTAACCTTTGGAAAGTTCGGTTGATGTTATAAATATCAACCTGAAAGGACTAAGTAGAAAAAAAAAAAACTTAGTTACTTCACCAGGAAGAGATTTTGGACTGCGTATAATTTGAATGAGCTTCCCTGGTGGCTTAGACGTTAAAAAGTCTGCCTGCCATGTGGGAGACCTGTTTCAATCCCTGAGTTGGGAAGATCCCCTGGGGAAGGGAATGGCAACCCACTCCAGTATTCTTGCCTGGAGAATTCCATGGACAGAGGAGACTGGATTTGAATAGATAGGGAGATGGGATAAGAGTAACATTTCTTTTTCCTATGTCTTCTGTGAACAGAAGAATGGGAATGGGATTCCCTTGTAGCTCAGTTGGTAAAGAATCTGCCTGCAGTGCGGAAGACCTGGGTTTGATCTCTGGATTGGGAAGATCCCCTGGAGAAGGGAAAGGCTCCCCACTCCAGTATTCTGGCCTGGAGAATTCCATGGACATGTATAGTCCATGGGGTTGCAAAGAGTCGAACACAACTGAGTGATTTTCACTCACTCTGTGAACAGAGGCCTCTATTGGATCTGAGACTGTCAGTTTTTTGGTCAAGGTGATTTTCCTGGAGAAGAGTGAGAGGGTCAATTTAGATGCTGCTAAAATATCCTCCAATAATATGAAAAAGGCCTCTTTGCTTCAGGCATGGCATAGCTGTAGAACTATTCCTATGGCTCTTATTTAAAAAGATAAGGTAAGTAGATGATCCTGGACTGAAGCTCAGGTTTCTTACTCCAGAAACCATGTTTTTAACCATGATAGCATGCAGAATCTAACATTGTATCAGTTATACTAAAGATGTTTATTGGATTAATGGAGGAATGGATTCATTAATGAATAGAAACAAAAATTAGGTAAATGAATTCAGTGAGATTCTCTTGCAAAGGAAAAAAGTTAATAAAGACTCCAGCTTTGGTGAAAATTTAAACACACAGAGCAAAATGACTCACAAAGGACCCTACACAAGTAAAGAGTTGCTAAAAAGCTTCTAGGAAAGGTGCTGGGTAGCTGGATTTCTTCTCAAAGAAGGGTCTCATAGTATTCAGAGGGAGGGAGAGAAAAAGATACAGTCAGACAGACAGACAGAATCAGTGAGACAGAGCCCTGGTTTTTCACTTAATTCAGGAATTCAGGACCTGGTGTATCTGACCTGCAATCAGAGGAGGATCTTTTAGCTGACATCGTCCAGCCAGCTCTGGCCAGATACTTTGCCTTATTCACAGCAGCTTGGCTTGAGTGTTGAACCAGTAAAAGCTTTGGGGGTTGTAGCAACACAGGATAGTTCACTATAGATCATCATATAGAATTACGTCACTGTACCCTCTCCAGTTAATGACAGCCCTGGCCAGAGATCGTGTTAGACACCAGTCATCAGGTATGACATTGCTGCAGCCAGACTACAAAGTGACAGGGAGAGACTCTGAAAAAGGGCAAGAGGATAATTGCATCTCTTCTAAGGAGAGCTTCAGGCACTCATCCAAGTAAAGGTTAAGACAAGTTAATGTTGCAGCAGAGCAGAAGCAAGCCACAAGCATTTGCTGCCTCTCACACTCCTGCCAACGAGTGCATTCTGTCGAAACCACACTCTGAATGGACTTGCTAATAATCATCTAGCTCTGCTACTGGCAACTCATCTCCTAAGATAGGATCTGTGACCAGCAAGGCCCATGAGACCCAGCATTGCTTCTCTGGTGCACTGGGCTTTTTATCCCACATTGCCAATCCCAAGACACTAGCTTGAGCCTTGTTCTGCTTTATCTAAGCTTCTTGGGGGTACCACTTGGCATCAACAGATCTATTATGGGGTCTGAATGTCAGTGTGCTCTTCTAAGCAATGCTTTGCATCAGGTGTATTGGATGATCAAGTCATATCAAATCACTCTTGTTATAAGTCAAACATATATAATGGTTCAATTTAATGTATTTATTATACCACATTTTTTTGACCATACGTGTGTGTGTGTGCTAAGTCACTTCAGTTGTGTCTGACTTTTTGTGACCCCATGGACTGTAGCCTGTGAGGCTCCTCTGTCCACGCGATTCTCTAAGCAAGAATACTGGAGTGGGTTGCCACACGCTGCTCCAGGGGATCTTCCCGACCCAGGATCAAACCCTCGTCTCTTGTGTCTCCTGCATTGGCAGGTGGGTTCTTTACCACTAGCACCAATATGTATATGTTTGGAATAGTATCCATGACTCTGTTCACAATTCCATCCTCTGAGTGCATAGCTCAAAGTAAATGTAAGATGGGAAAAGGGTATTTGTGTTTCTTGCTCTCTTAATTTGGTTTTCCTCCATTACCAAGGTGATTACATATCTTTTCATAAGCATATTGGCCATTTGCATTTCCTGTTTTGTGAACTGTCTTTACATGTGTCAGTCCTTCCCCTGATGCAAGTCAAGAGAGTTATGCCTGGTGGGTGGAGTTTTCGTAATACTCACCTTCATGGAGGATGTGAATACGATGGATCCTGCATGTAGGCAAAGAGCTCAGTCTGCTTGTTCGCTTACTGGTTTTCAGCATCACTTTTGTTTCTGCTATGCATTTAAAAGTATACCTGCTCTGTTTTTACTTTGTGGTGTTTTTTCTTTTAATAAAGGGATTATTATGGTAATTTCCTAACTATTCCTGGAACTGGAAATTGTCTGTTAAATTTACTTTTGGGTTATTAGAAAATTCTTATAGAATTCACCAAATGATATATTCTAGCTACTGATATCTCTAAGTTTGTAGCTGTATAACTGTTTGAAAGATATTCTGCTTTTAAAAATGTCATTTTAAAATGCTCAGAGGGAAAAAAAAAGAATTTAGCTTCTGGTGGCTCAGACATTAAAGAATCTGCCTGCAATGAAGGAGACTCAGGTTAGATCCCTGGGTCAGGAAGACCTCCTAGAGAAGGAAATGGCAACCCACTCTAGTATTCTTGGCTGGAAAATCCCATGGACGGAGGAGCCTGGTGGGCTATAGTCCATGGGTTCACAAAGAGCTGGACGTGACTGAGTGACTAATACTTTCACTTTCTTTCTTGATAACATGAGAAAAAAGCACAATTCAATAGAAAAGTGAAATACCCAGAATTCAATACATAACTGATTCAGTACTAAGCCAGTAATAGTGTAGACTCCAGAGTAAATTGCAAAGCATTTACTAAGGTGAAATTGCTCCTGATTTGATAAGGGAAAAATAAAAGACCTGACCAAGGAAGTCATAGGAAAATTGAGCACATTAATGTACTGTTAATTCTGGCACTATTAGGCTCATTTTCTCTGTAACAACCACATAAAATTTAAAAGTACATACATGGCTGCTTCTTGAAGGCAATAAAAGCAATTAATTGGTTTTAAAAAAAATAGAGAAGCAATTTATAGCAGCAAGCACTTAAATCAACTTGTTAAGGTCTTTTCTCTGATAAAAGTAATTAATTAATTCACCCCATATGTAAGCGTATGAATACCCTTAAAAAGACAGCAAAATAACACATCTTCAGAATATTATAATATTTGAAAATCAATCACCATATTATTTTTTGTGTGTTGAGGTAAATATTGATGTATACAATCTGTGCAACACTATATAGTAATACAAAGAATATTATATACTTCTTTCAAAGGGATTTCACTAAATTAAGGCTACATATTTCTTATCTTTAAATTATCCACATCAAGGATGATCCTCACCATTTACCCTGAGTAATCCTAATCAGGCATCACTGTCTCTTACTGCCAGCAGTAAGAACTACCTGGCTTCTTAAATGCTGAGTTTGTAGACTTCAATTAGGAAATGAAAGAACAGCCTATAATCTTATCCTCTTCTAGTAATGCTCCTTTGGGTATAATCACCAACTCTTAAGGAAACAAAAATGATTTATGGAATTACTGAGGTCTGTGGTCAAAGCAGAGGTCTGCTGGGAATAATGAGCAGTGTTGGTGCTATAAGCTTGGAACTTCTGCTTTACCAGGTAAAAGAAACATTTCCCCAATTTAGTATCATTTTCAGAGCTCCTGCAATGTGTCCCAACCCAGTCATTTTGAACATAATTACAAGGAGATGTTAGGTGTAGCCTTATGAATAAAAATTGATTTTATTTCATGCAGTGGTCTCACTCTGTTCCTCTAAATTTGCAGATATGTATCTTAGATTGTAAGGAATGAACATGTTGATTTGATAAGGTTCAGGGCCTTGTTCAAACAAAAACACTGATGTTAAATATCTCAAGAATATACCGTAACAGATTCAGTCACTCCCATCTATTTTAAAGTCAGAAAGGGAAACAAAGAGATGAAGGGATTTCCCATGTGCTATTTACTAAAACATACAGGTGAGGACGACCCAAGAATTCTGTAAATGCAAACACTTTATATCACATATTAAAAGAGCTCCCCAATTTCTGAACATGGTAAAATTTAATTTCTATATCATCTGGTAGATTTATGTTCCCAAGTTCTGGAATGTTGTCTTTCATTTTGTTGAAGGTGGATAAATCCAAGTGTTTTGAAATTTTAATAAAATAATAAAGCAAATAACTTTAAAAGTTCAGAAACAAATTCAAACTCTTTCAATTATACCTTACTTTCTTATCACACAGTATTCTGTTGTTGATTTCAAGTGAATAGAATATGGTCCTAGGATCCCTTTTAAGTACTGACTGACTGACAAACACCAAAAAAAAAAAAAAACAACAACTTTTTATTCCCTCTCATTCCTATATTCTTCAGTTCCTAATAATATACATTTTCCTGTCTTTTTTTCTCTTTTTATCTGTTCATACTCTTCTCTAAACCTTAAGTTCACTTTAATTTGATAATAAATTTATGTTGCTATTGATATTCAATCAATAACTTCCACTCTGACCTTAATTCATGTATGAGTTTTATAAAAATATAGTACCTATTTTTTTGTGTGTATCTTCTGTCTTAAATAAATGTATTTGTTGTTTATTTGCTAATGAAGCAGATCAGTAACATAATTCAAAATGATTTCTTAAACTTCTGTTAAAAAGCAAACTGTGAGGGTATAGAATGCAAAAGTGAGATTTTTTTTAAATTGAAGTTTAATACAGAAATCTTAGTTAGGCTTGGACCCTTGAGAAATAAAATCAGTGATGCCAGCTAACTATTTTATTATAGTATAAAATGTCCTCTTTAGAATTAATTTTGAAAGACATATTTTTAAGTGGGATTTACAACCTTATTTTCTTCAGCTATATTTTAAAAATTATTATTTTTAATAATTCTTATCAAAGTACAGTCGGTTTACAATGTTGTGTTAGTTTCAGTTATGTATGTGTATATATATATACATACACATATATCCATTCTTTTTTAGATTCTTTTCCTGTATAGGCCACTGCAGAGTATTGAGTAGAGTTCCCTGTACTATACTACAGTTGGACTGTGTTAGTTATCTATTTTATCTATAGTAGTATATATTATATTTTACAGTATGCCTACTCTTTGACTGATAGCTGACTTCTCATTAGAAACAATGGCTCCCAAAAGGCAATGAATAGCTTTAAAATGCTGAAGGAAAAATATATTGTTAACCTGTAAGTCTATAGCCAATGGAAATATGCTCCAGAAATAAAACTCAATAAAAACATTTTCAAACAGACAAAAATAGAAGTTTTAATCTCCAACCATCCTGCCCTACAAAAAATGTTGAAGGAAGTTCTGGCAGAAGGAAAATGATATCAGAGGAAGCCTGATCAGAAAAGAAAAGCATAATAAAGGATAAGTATATAGGTTGTATTAGTTTTCTATTCTATGTAACATCACAGATGTTTGCAGCTCAAAACAGTACACATTTGTTATTTCACAGTTTCTGTGAGTTAGGGATCCAGGTACAGTTTAACTGCATTGTCTGCTCAGGGTATCACAAGGCAGAAATCAAGGTGTCAGCCAAGCTGCTTTCTCTTTTGGTAACGTAGAAGAGCTATGGCTAATGTAGACAGTGTATTAAAAAGCAAAGACATCACTTTGCTGACAAAGGTCCATATAGTCAAAGCTATAGTTTTTCCAGTAGTCATGTACAGATGTGAGAGTTGGACCATAAAGAAGGCTGAGAACCGAAGAATTGATGCTTTCAAACTGTGGTGCTGAAGAAAACTCTTGAGAGTCCCTTGGAAACCAAGGAGATCAAACCAGTCAATCCTAAGGGAAATCAACCCTGAATATTCATTGGGAGAACTAATGTTTAAGCTGAAGCTGCAATAGTTTGGCCACCCGATGGGAAGAGTCAACCGTTGGAAAAGATCCTGATGCTAAAAAAGATGAAAAGCAGAAGGAGAAGTGGAAAGAGGATGAGATGGTTGGATGGCATCATCAACTCAATGGTCATGAGTTTGAGCAAACTCCAGGAGATAGTGAAGGGCAGGGAAGTCTGGAGTGCTGCAGTCCATGAGGTTGCAAAGAGTCTGACATGACTGAGCAAATGAACAACAACAAATTTGACTGGGGAGGAATATGCTTCCAGGATCACTCAGGTTGCTAGCAGAATTCATTTCCTTGAGGTTGTAAGACTGAGAGCCCTGGTTTCCTGCTGGCTATTGGTCACAGTTCTGAGAGGCTACCAGAAGTTTTTAGAGGCAGCTTGCAGTTAATTGCTACATGGCCAGTAACTTCATAACCACCAAAGGAGTCTCTAGAATAAGACTGCTAACAAGACAGAGTCTCATACAATGTAATCATGGGTGTGACATCCTGTCATATTTGCCATATTCTATTGGCTAGAAGCAGATCAGACTTTCTGCCCACTCTAATGTAAAGCAGATTATTCAAGGGCATGTAGACCCAAATACAGGAATCATGGTGGTGGGCACCCCAGGGCCTGTCTATCACATTGGTAAATATAAAAGATGTTGTTATTATCTGTACTATATTTTAAAATTAATTTTAAAAACTGCTCACAGTTTAAAACAAAAATAATCACTATATAATGGAATTTTAGCATTCGTAGACGTAAAACACATGTCAACAACAGCAAAAGAGGAGTAAAGGATAAAATGGATTTTGCACTTTTCAGTTTTTTTATAGTGCTCATGAGGTCGATCATTTGATAGTAAATTGTGATAAGTTAAAGACTCATAATATACTCTCTAGAAAACTGGTTCTTGATATATTATCCTGGAACTTGTTGAAAATATAAATTCTCAGCTCTTATCTCCTACTTTTTAAATAAAAAACCCTGAAATTTCTACCAGAAATATGTGTTTTAATAAGCTCTCCAGACAAATTTCATGATTCTAAAGTTAGAGAATACACACACACACACACACACACAAATAATGCAATGAGGTATAGCCACAAACACAGCTCAGTAGAGGAGATAAGGTAGAATACCAAAATATGCTTGATAAGCATGAACGAATGCAGTAAAAGAGAAAGGGAGGAACAAAGAACAGAGGGAACACATTCCATGATGAAAAACTCATACATAAAAGAAATATAAAACAGAATACATATGTCTGAAAATTTAAGTGCTGATATAAATAAAGCTTTTGGAGTAACCTCACTTCTGAAAATATAGATGAAAAAGACAAAGCGATTAGACAGTCAGAGTAAAGCTGAGAGCTGTGATAAGCAATGTTTCCAGTAAGCACAACTGGTGCCCCTGAAAATGGAACACTACAAATGAAAGAAAAAAATACAAGAAAATCCCCCCAAATGAAGCAACACCTGAAATTGCCATTCACAGGGCACATTGGTTCTAGGAAATTTTGATTCCAAACATGTAGCACTAAGGATAGCAGGAGAAGTTGAAGGCAGATTTTCAGCATCAAGGCATATCATGAAGTTATGTAAGTTTAGGCATCCACACAAATAACAAAAATGTCCAAGGGAGAAAAATTAGGCTGGCATCAATTTCTGTAAACAAATATTCAATGCTAGAATCAATGAAGCTATATTCATTAAGTTCTGAAGGCAAGAACCTAAGAATATTATATACAGTCAAGATACTTTTCAAGCAGAAGAAGACATTCTCAAATATGAAATAATTCAGAAAATATAATGCCATTAAGTCCTTCTTAAAGAAAATACTTGACAACAAACTCTAGCAAATTAAGAAATGAATCAAAATGTCTAAGAAAATTTGAGAAACGAAGAAGCTTAAAATACTTAACACAAACTGAAAACTTAACACAAACTGCAACATGCCAGGGATTGGAGAAGGATGTGTTAAAGGTATGACCGTGTGCTACCAAAAGGCAAATTGAGGTTGGAGACCCAATAAATCTGTGCTGACATTAGGAATTCTGCCCTTCAGCTGTCCAGTTATAGGATTTTCATGACAAGTGCAAGAGAAATACAGAGGAAAATAAAATTTTTGCACTGACAGGAGACTTTCCCAGGTGGGAAAGTCTCAGTGATAAAGAATCCGCCTGCCAAAGCAGGAAACCCAGGAGATGAGGGTTTGATCCCTGGGTCAGGAAGATCTTTTGGAGGGGGAAATGGCAACTCACTCCAGTTTTCTTGCCTGGGAAATCCCATGGACAGAGGAGCCTGGTTTGCTGCAATCCATGGGGTTGCAGAGTCAGACTGAGCGACTGAGCACAAACACCCACACTGACAAGATGTTGTATCTAAGTCCAATAAGGAAGAAGCAAATCCATGAGGTAGTGAGGGGCTGAAAGAAAGAGAGAGGTTTAAGGTGCTTGGAAAAGTGAAGGAACAGTTGGAGTGGGTATAAAAGAGTGAACATGGTGAAAGACTATAAGGTTATGGGCAGAAATTAATACATCTGAGTGGACAGAGATTGTTATATAAGGTTCCAGAGAGAATTAAATTGAAGTGACAATAGGTTTTGGTTGAGACCATGTAAGTAGGTTGGTAAAGTGGTTTATGGGTGCATGAAGTGAAGTGAAGTGAAGTTGCTCAGTCGTGTCCGACTCTTTGCGACCCCATGGACTGTAGCCTACCAGGCTCCTCCATCCCTGGGATTCTCCAGGCAGGAATACTGGAGTAGGTTGCCATTTCCTTCTCCAGAAGCTCTTCCCAACCCAGGGATCAAACCTGGGTCTCCCGTATTGCAGGCAGACGCTTTACCATCTGAGCCACCGGGGAATAAAAGGCAGTAAAAGAACTCTGAGACTAGTATATTAGGTCATTCACATGAAAGCAGATGTTTAGATTTAAGATGCTGTTTCACTGACCTTTGAGAAAGCTGTGTGAGTGTGCTAAGTTGCTTCAGTCATGTCTGACTCTTTGAGACCCAGTGGACTCTAGCCCGTCAGGCTGCTCTGTCCATGGGATTCTCTAGGCAAGAATACTGGAGTGGGTTGCCATGCCCTCCTCCAGGGGATCTTCCCGACCCAGGGATCAAACCCACATCTCTTACATCTCCTGCACTGGCAGGCGGGTTCTTTACAACTAGTGCCACCTGGGAAACCCAAAATTTTCATCCTTCATTTCTTTATCCTAACAATTGCCTGAGAACTATTCTGTGCTAGGTGTCCTCCACAGGCTTTATTGGATAATAGAATTACTCTCAACTGTATGAGGTAAGTTAGAGAAGGCAATGGCACCCCACTCCAGTACTCTTGCTTGGAAAATCCCATGGATGGAGGAGACTGTTAGGCTGCAATCTATGGGGTTGCTAAGAGTCGGACATGACTGAGCGACTTCACTTTCACTTTTCACTTTCATGCACTGGAGAAGGAAATGGCAACCCACTCCAGTGATCTTGCCTGGAGAATCCCAGGGACAAGGGAGCCTGGTGGGCTGCCGTCTCTGGGGTCGCACAGAGTCAGGCACGACTGAAGCGACTTAGCAGCAGCAGCAGCAGGAGGTAAGTACAGCTGTCATCCCTAGTTTAGAGATAAACTGAGGCACCAAGAAGTTAAGGAATTTAAGCAAGGCTTTTCAGCTGGCAAGTAATGGAATTAGGATTCAAACCCAGAAAGTTCAACTTCAGAATCAGTGCTTCTTCAGCACTGATACTTTGTTTTGTATTGTCCCTTCCTCTGTATCACTGGAAAATGAAGGGTTATCTACATTTGCACCTAAAGAAGCTTAGTCATTCTTTCATCCATTCAGCCAACAACAGCATTGACTGCTCAGGCACTGTTCTGTGTTTTGGGTGTGGATGTGAACACAACAAACAAAAGCCTGCAGCCATGGAGCTTCTCCTTTCTCGCCTAACATGTGAAGGTTTCTAATAGTAGCTGATAAGGAAAGATTTTCCTCTTTCCTCTTCGTTTTCAAAAATTTTCTGGCTGTTTTCACATGTTTCTTCATTCTAATTAATTTTAGAATCACTTTGTTATGTTCTCCAAAATCCTGTTAGGACTGTGATTCACAGTATATCATGTGTAGACATGAATTTAGGGAAAATAAACATATTTACCGTGTTTATTCCCCAGTAAATTTCATTCAATTTAGTTGTTTTTGTTGTTGTTTTACTATACCTCATAGAAAGATTTTTGTTTTATTTTTCATTTTTAAATTTTGGTTCTGAACATTTTGTGTTGTATTTATTGTTTTTTGCTGCTGTAATAAAGAAAAACTTTTTCCCCACTAAATTTTCTAACCACTTACTGTCAGTATATAGTAAATATTGATTTCTACATATAAATTTTGTAACCAATGACCTGCTGAATTCTCCTCTAGTTTCTAGTAGTTTTGAGTATACTTTTTTGTTTTCTAAATATATAATCATGCCATTGTTTTGCTTCAGGACAGAAAGAATGTGTGACAGAGCCAGGATTCAAATTTATATCTCCTGATTGCAAGTTCTATGCCATTTCTACAGTGCTGCAAATTGTATTTGAGAGTATATGGACTCGCTTGCATGTGCATGGTGTGGTCTAGGAAACATTGATCCTGGGCCCCTCCCTAAAAATATCTTCTCCTCTGTGCTGCCCATTGTGAAGCCTAAAATGTTTCAACCCTAAACAATTATCCCCCTGGGTCTTTTTTTTTTTTTTTTTTTTTTTTTGGCTGTGCTGGGGCTTTGTCACTCTTTGGCTTTCTCTAGTTGCGGTGAGCAGAGGCTGCTCTCTAGTTGCAGCGCGTGGGCTTCTCATTGCAGTGGCTTCTCTTGTTTCAGAGCGTGAACTCTAGGTGTGTGGGCTCAGGAGTTGGGCTCACAGGCTCTAGAGCTCAGTAGCTGTGGCTCATGGGCTTAGTTGCTCCGAGGCATGTGGGATATTCCCGGACCAGGAATCAAACCCATGTATCGTGCATTGGCAGGTGGATTCTTTATCACTGAGCCACCAGGGAAGCCCCCTGCCTTCCCTTTTAAGGCAAGATAAACTTTGCCTGCTTTTCAAAATTTTGCCTAATTCTCACTTCAGAACTCAGTCTTTCAAGGGTAGAGAGTGCTGCTGCTGCTGCTAAGTCGCTTCAGTTGTGTCCGACTCTGTGCAACCCCATAGACGGCAGCTCACTAGGCTCCCCAGTCCCTGGGATTCTCCAGGCAAGAACAATGGAGTGGGTTGCCATTTCCTTCTCCAATGCATGAAAGTGAAAAGTGAAAGTGAAGTCGCTCAGTTGTGCCTGACTCTTAGCGACCCCATGGACTGGAACCTACCAGGCTCTTCCGCCCATGGGATTTTCCAGGCAAGAGTACTGGAGTAGGGTGCCATTGTTTTCTCCATAAACATACAGTTACTAATCCAGCACCAGTTCCACAATATTGTGACCACTTTCTCCCTTAATAGCATCTGGAGACCAGTCACGGTCTACATGTGTCTGCAGATCAGAGCAAACTTCTACAAAATACAAGTTTTAGTGTTCATATATATATATTGGGGAACACAGACACATCCCTTAATGTATTGTCTCTGGTTACTTTTACCCTGTAACAGTTCAGTTGAGCAGTTGCAGTATAGACAATAATGCCCCACAAACCTAAAATAATTACCCTCTGGTTCTTTACCAAAAATCTTGCTTATCTCCGAGATATACCATTGTTCAATCTGTACAAGAAGTTAGGCAAGTAGTCACTGTGTGTGTGTGTGTTAGTCGTTCAGTCATGTCTGACTCTTTGTGACCCCATGGACCCACCAGGCTCCTCTGTCCATGGAATTCTCCAGCCAAGAAAAGTAGTCACTACAATTGAACAAATGAAGAAAGAGGCCAAGGAGTCTAAGATCACATCTCCTGTGAGTACTTACTCAAGGCAATTACAGGCAGATTCCTGACCTCACATGCAATCTCTTTCCATTACAGTAAACATACATTCTGGCCATTTTGCTTCAGTTGTTGTTACTATTTTTGTCTGAAATTTTGTCTTAGTTTTGTTTCTTTTGGATAGGGTAAAAATTCTGGTTCCTTCTGCTGAGGTGGCTAAACTCTCTGGCCTAAAAATACTCAAGACATCTGAAGTGAGGTCAGGTTGACTCCAAACCCACACTCAGAAATTGCCTCCCAGAAAGCTTTTGCCTACTGATTCTGTGAGTTCTGGATAGAAGATAATAGTTAAATAATAAATCCCTAAATAAGAGGAAATGTTGAATTCCAACCAGGGTGCAGGTGCACCAAGCATTTTCCACCTTCTTGCTTTATTCTTCTGTTAAGAAAACAGGACTGAGTACCTTGGTCGGCATTTTTTAAAATCTCCAGATAAAAATTATCTAAATAAAGATTATCCTGTGGGTTGTAGTTCACATCTTCCCCCACATTTCAAACATCCCTTCTCCCCTTAGAAAGCTGCTTACCAGAGGGCCACTGCAGAGGGATGAGGGGTTCCATCAGGGAGGTGGGGGGAGGGGGACACAGGACGCTGTTGAAAGAAAAATAAAACTACAATGCAAAAATAAACTAAGCTGTTGGGGCCTACTGGTGTTATGAATTTTTAAATCACCAATGAGATAAAGGTCTCTATGAGATTTTTATGGATTTCGACTATTTATAAGAGCCAAGAAAAGCTAAAATAAACCAAACCATAGGCGAGTCTGCCAGGTAACTTTCCAAAGCTGCAAAAACAACTAAGCTATATATTTTACCTTTCCTTTCATTTCTCTAACAATTCCATTTTTATATATGACAGTTTGAAAGATTTTTAATTTGATAAACCCTCTAGAAAACTCTGCATATATTTTCAAAGATGTTATTTATTAAATCAAATTATTTTACTTTTTTTCTGTTTGATTTCTAGTAAGACTTTTTGTCATTATTTTGCAGTATTTTACATACTTGTTTTGTTCCTGAAAAGAAGAAGACCAAGAAGGAGGAGGAGGAGAGGGAGGTGGAAGAGAAGGAAGAATATAAAGTCTGCTCCCAAATTAGGCAAAAGAAAAGGGAGTGAAGCTAAATAAATACTGTACAATATTTCCAAGGCTTTCTTAAGAGAAAACGCCACAAATTTAACTTATCTTACCATTGTATCATCAAATGTTGCATTTATTTATGCACAGTAAATGACATGAGGTCATTTGCTTTCTTTTCAACTGAGAAAACCACCTCCTGAATTAATCGAGGCTTAGCTCATAACAACAGACATGGATCATTTAACATTTCCTGCTTAAAGTATGTTCATTATGTACTTGCTGATCCAAGGCTGTTGCTATGCATAAAACTATTGACTATATAAAGCAACAAGCAATGAGGAAATGCCACTTGTGCTGAAAATGAAAATGGCCTTCAAATTGTTTTCAGTTACATCTCTATTGATTTATGGCTTTCTGACAGAAGTGTCACACTAGGTCATTAATAATAATAGTAACTCAAATTCCTATGCTACATTCTGGTTCTTAACCTACTTTGATATGAATGCCTTTATTTGATCCTCACAGTAAGCCATTAAAATGAGAAGGCACCTTGTTTTCATTCTATGGTGAAAACCCAGCCTTTCTCAGAAAGTGGTTCACTGAGGTTTGCATAGGTAGTAAGTAGCTGAGCAAGAAAAAGGGCGGTTATGTCCAACTCTTTTGCACCCCTGTGGACTGCAGCCTGTCAGGCTCCTCTGTCCATGGAATTTTCCAGGCAAGAATACTGGAATGGGTTGCCATTACCTCATCTAGGGGATCTTCCTGAACCAGGGATCAAACCCTCATTTCCTGCATCTCCTGCATTGGCAGGAGGATTCTTTACACTGAGCCACCTGGGAAACCCAAGAGAAAGGGCTCAGGACTTCAAATATAGAAAGAACACTTCCTACTATAGCCACTAACTTAGCAAACATTCAGCATTATCATGCAGTATCACGGAATCAGCAGGAATAAGAACAGTATAAATAGGATAAAATAAAGAGTTTTATAGAAGAAATCAGGCAACTTTTCTTAATCACACAGCTAATAGTAGTGCTACTTACCTCTTAGGTTTGATGTGAAAATTAATTAATCTAATGTCTGTACAGTGGTTAGACCTGTGCTTGGCAGAATAAGAACCCAATAAATGGAAGCTAATATGGTAATAGCTCTCATGGCATGACTCACATTGTATTGAAAATGAATTTTGTTGTTTTAAATTGCTCTTCCAAATAGGCAATACATGGATAAGGCACAGAATTCTAGTAGGGCACATGGGTTTACAGAGAAAAGTAAGTCTCTGACCCTTGTCTTCCAGCCACAGGACTGGAAGTTTCCAGATCCTGCTCCACAGGCATCCACTGTTATCATGTATAAACTATCCTATTCCACAAGTATTATGTTTCCACAAGTTCTCCCTTTCGCTAAAATGTTAGCCATAACTTTTCTTTAAATTTAAATTTATGTGGTTTTGAATAGGTCGTATTATACATACTGACATAAACACTATTCTGTATCTTATGTTTTGTAATTTAACAATAAGATAAACATAATTTATCATTTCAATTGGCCAATTTAAGGGTGAAAATGATATAATTAGTAATTATACTAGGACCCCAGGTATGAACCATGACTGTCCACGCAAACCAGGACATCACTACCTGACTTGTGAGTCTATGTTAGACATCATTCCATACCAGCACATATGGTGAGTCTTCATGATTATGCAATTTACATTTAAAACAGCCTCTTTCTAGATGACAACAGTATTAATCCCATCTTTTCCTTCAAAGTCAAAACCTGTGTTTGATAGAGGACTCAAGAAAAGTTGCTTGGGTCAGTCTTTGCTCTTGCCAAGGTTGCCACTGCCATGGAATTTGTTTAGAATGTAAGGACAATTTTTAAAACAACCTTCCAGTATCAAAATTCAGCATGCAATTTAGATTTTAGGACACAGGCCTAAAGCAACTCTCTCAGCAGGTTTTTATTCTCCAAAGAAAGAACCCCAACTCTTATGAAGCATGCTTCCTGGGATTCACAAACTTGTGTAGTCCCCGCTTTTTGGATCAGGGTTGGCCCTATAATTCACAGTGACTGTAGAGTGTGACAGAAGCAAAGCTATATTCTTTCCAAGGGTAGATTATAAGAAGTCTAGTAACTTTGAGCTAGGTCTCTCATACACTCAGTCTGGGGATAGCCAACAACTCTGTAAGAAGCACAATCATGAGATAGTCATGCTGTGAGGAAGTCCAATTTAGCTGTGAGAAGAAGCTGCATGGAGAGAGAGATCCACAGTCCCCAGTTACCTAGCTAAAGCATCAGACATGTAAGGAGAAAAGCCTTCTTGGATGTCCAGATCAGTCGGTACATCAGGTATCTCAGTACATCAGTCAGGTATCTCCAGTCCCATTTACTATCTGACGTGAAATTACATGCAAGACCCTTAAGGAAAATCGCCTAGCTGAGCCCAGTCATCCCATAAGAACCACAGCAGTATTAATTACTGTTTTGAACCATTTGGTATTGGAGTAGTTTATTCCACAGCAATAGATAATTAAAACAACTCTTCCATCTTTGTTTGTAGAGTGGTCTGATGATATAGTGGCAAAAGGTAACCCATACCCTGCAGTAGTCTGAATTGCCCTTCCATTTTTCCTAATAGCCTGGGGATTGATGTGGCCTACCTCCCTAAAATGCAACAGACAACAGTTTGACCTAATTCCACAGAATGATCACCACCAGTTTTGGGGCATTCAGTTTATGAGTCCTTATTGTCCAAAGCACCACTTTCTTCCTCTAGTCAATTCCATATTTTATCTTCTGTTATTCTTAGTGGTCTCATTTAAGATCCAAATTCTGAATTAATTAAGGACTGCATTTGGCTTCATGTAATTGAATCACAATTTTACATTTAATCAAATGGGGAATTTTTTTGACATGCAAAAAGTCAAAGATGAGCAACTGGGGTTGCCATAGCATTCATGACTTTTAGCTGAATACATGGCTTGGTGTGTGTGTGTGCATTTTAAGTTGCTTCAGTCATGTCTGACTCTGCGACCCTATGGGTTGAAGCCCACAAGACTCCTCTGTCCATGGGATTCTCCAGACAGGGATACTGGAGTGAATTGCCATGCCCTCCTCCAGAGGATCTTCCTGACCCAGAGATCAAACCTGCATCTCCGTGGAGTCTTTACTGCTGAGCTACCAAGGAAGCCTGAATGCATGGCTACTTTGTGGTTACTGCATGATTAATTTCTGGCTGATGGATCTGAATAGAAGTGTCTTACGTGACATCTGTAAAGTATTTTAAAAAGGAGACATTGTGTTCTTCTTTTGTCCTCTTTCTTGTTCATGAATTAAATGTGGATATAATAACTGGATTATTTGACTAAGTGCCCTTCTTATTCCCAAAGTTATAAGCAACAAAAGGTAAGGAGTCTCAGTGCCTAATGATTAATGAATCACTTTATCAGCCCCTGTCAAACCACAACTTCATTCACATGGAAGGGAAATGAACTTATATACTGTTATACCACTACTATTTTGAGATTTTATTATTCTCGCAACTGAAATTATTCTAATAGTCTGGGCTGGTGCAGAAGATATAAAGTGTCTACAATGTTCCAGTCTGCTTCTATCTTTCTGACCCACCACGCTTTGTGGCTCCCATCCTTATGGCCACCTCATTGTAGCTAAATAATTATTCCTCCTTCAGCTTTCAATTACATTCCAGGTAGAAAGAAAAAGAAGGAAGCAACAAGGAGGAAGAGGTGATTCAAAGCTTTCTAAAATCCTTAGAAGACTTCACCTATGTCACATTGGCCATGTTTTGAAGTTTAATTTAGTAGCTGGGCACACTGACACCCAAATAAAATGAAAGTTCTATTAGTAAGATAGAACAAGAAATTAAGATTAAGGAGACCACAAGCAGAGTCTACCACAATAGTATGTCAGGAATAGTGCTCAGAAATAATGTTCCAAACTAGGTGGAAAAACCAACAGGTGTTTAATATAGGCCCCTAACATGCATCCTATGTGGAGATGTACAATTAAGACATTTACAGTTATTAAATGTCAGTAGAGAGGGTAGGACTGGATACATCAACAGGGTGGTCCCATAGATCACAGTTCAAACTAGAGTCATGTCAAGAAAGAGCACATACATTTAGAATAGTGAGCTGAAAATGAAATTTTGAGGGAAAATTAATGGAAATAAGCTGAGTAGGGGAGAGACTTTGAAACACATCAAGAGAGTTAAAGTGATACTAAAAACCAGAGAGAGAAGTTTATGAGAGTTATGATGGAAGTATTCACATATTATGTACAGTTTGAAATGCAGCTAGTGGGTACAATACACTAAGGGCTGAAAAGTGTTCCTATTAATATGGAGACTATGTGCTACATTCAAGAATAGTTTCACCAAAATAGACAATATCAAAACCAGTTTGCAGGGAATTGAGGACTGAAAGGAAAATAAGAAAGTGGAGATACAGGGTAGACTACATTACACAAGCCATCTCTACTCAAGCTTGGCTTCTATACATATCCATATCTTTTTATAAAGAAGAAAGGTTTTAAGTACTTGGATGACAAGAAAGTGTAATGGAAAACAAGAATATTGCTTTGACTAAAGTATTCAGAAAATTCCTCTTTTATTGAATTCGCATTGTATTGTTTTGTGCTGGATTGCACTGAAGTTTTATTGATTTGTAGCTACAGAGATCCAAGGATATCCTTGGCCCAGACAGGTGATGCCTGCCTCTACTGATCCCAAAGAGGTGAGTATGTCTCTCTGCCGATGCAAGAAGATGATTTAACATCAGACTGCCTTTAATATTAAATGATGAATTTAAATATATTTTAATATTTAAAGTCTACACATTTATTTTAATCAACAAATTATGCTTTTTAAATAGTGCATGAACCAGATCCAAAGGATAAAGGTTCTGAGTGATAATTGTGCCTGGAGCACATGACAACTCTGCCCAGTTGATGTGATATGCAAATCATTGAGAAATCATGTTAGTTCAATCAAGAAGAATCAGGCTAGAACCAAAGAGAATAAAGGAACGAGAAGGAACTGTATACCAGGCGCTTTATACATACTAGCTCCTCATCAGTACCCTAAGAGGCTTTCATTTTGAGACTGAGAAAAAAACAAGACTGAGCAGGGTCAGTAGCTTACTCAGGAGTCCATAGCAAGCAGCAGGGGCAGGATAAGAACCTACAGCTTCCTGACATTCAGATCATTTTCTACTCGACCCTCTGCCTTCTACAGTGGACACTTTAAAGAAAATAAAAAGAAAGACAAAGGGGTTTTTAATAAATGGCTGATAAAACTGTTCTACTTTTTAAAAATTAAGTGTTTTAGAGGAATACCCTGAAATAATCTGATCAAAGAGCACCTATAACAAAGTAAAACACTGAATTCTATAAAAGGAAATTGGCTGATGCTAAGTGAGGGTGCCCTTGTTTATAGTGGGTATAATATCAAGATAGAGTTATCATTTCTTTGAAATTGTTATCTTAGAATAAGGTAACTTAGATAATAAGTTAATAAGATAACTTAGAATAAGTTATCATTACTTAGATAAAGTAACTCAAAGTTCTATTCACATAGCTCAACAGGGTCACCTACCTGCATAACAAACTCTAAATGTGGTAAAGAGAGTTCTGGTAAAAATTTTCCAAGGTCTCAAATTTCAAGGTTATTTAATCTGCCTGAAAAGAGACCTTGATAGGGTTATTGGGAACCCTGTAGGTATTTCAATGTTTTTTCTTACCTTGTGATCTTGTTCGGAATTAAGGAATAAAAGAAGTACTTCTGATACATAGCTGTTTGTGTGCAATACATGTTGATAATGTTTTGTATAAAGGGATATCTTTTTCTCTGGGAAAAAAAGCCACAATGAAACATTTGTCCTGCATAAAGATCCTTTTTGATAGTCACTCAGGTCATTTTGCTCATCAACATGATATTTTCCTGAAAGGTTTCCTATGTATGTTTTGCATCCCCCTGGCATTGAAGATTGTAGCTTCTGTGATACTAATGGGAAGGAATAAATAACATTCTAAGAGTGGCATGCAGACTAATCATATCTAATTATCATTAGAGTTGTCACATCTACAAATTTATGTAGGAGTACAGGGAGAAAAGGACATCTATGACATTAATTCTATGAATCATTAATTTCCCATTTTCAAAATAATTTACAAACCACATTTCAAGTAAAAAGAAAAGAAAGCAAAAGGCCCTGTTTTACTGGAAGTAAGCAAAATGATATAACCAGTAGATCTGAAGTACAAAATAGCTCAAATGCAATAGATGTTGGTTTCTTATGTGCCAGTCCACTGTGGTGCCAGCTTGCTGGTAGAGCAGGGTGACGTGGGGTTCTTTCCATGCAGTCTTGTGGAGACCCAGGCTGATGGAACGCATGGTTCCAAGGCCGCTCTAGGTGTCAACATCCAGTTGGTTAAAGGGAAACTCATGGAGGATCATACCTACTTTAACTGGCTAGGCCTGCAAGTGGCTTACAAGGACATGTTGATTCTTTTTAGGATATGCACTTACTACCCTTCACTGCTGCCAGGTCCAACATTGCACATTTGGAAAAATTCAAGACCTAAAAGGAGTGGCAGATTCATGTAAGCAGAATTCTGGAGAGCATGTGTGGGACTAGCTTCTAAGTATCTACATTGGTGCAAAAGTAATTGTGGTTTTCCATTGTTGAGTTTTGCTGTTTGATATTGGAATCATTTCAGTACAGTCACTCATTTGTGTCTGACTTTTTAGGACCCCATGGACTGCAGCATGCCAGGCTTCCCTGTCCATCACCAACTCCCGGAGCTTGCTCAAATTCCACTGAATCGGTGATGCCATCCAAACATATTACCCTCTGTCATCCCCTTATTTTTCTGCCTTCAATCTTGTCCAGCATCAGGGTCTTTTCTAATGAGTCAGTTCTTCGCATCAGGTGGCCAAAGTATTGAAGTACATTGGAATACATTCTTAAATAAATGTGGTTATGTTATACATCATTTTAATGCACATTCCTGCTTTATGTTTTTTTTTTTTTTTTGCTAATGACATTACTAGCTGTTTATTTTACATTTATTTTAGACTAGGGAAATGGTGTTAGACAAAAAGGAAATTTGAGCAATTTTCTTATTCAAGTTCAAAATGGGTCATAAAGCAGTGGAGACAACTCACAACATCAACAATAAATTTGGCCCAGAAACTGCTGACGAACATACAGTGCAGTGGTGGTTCAAGAAATTCTGCAAATGAGATGAGAACCCTGAAGATGAGGAGTGCAATGACCGGCCATCAGAAGCTGACAACAACCAACTGAGAGGATCACCAAAGCCGATCCTTGTACAACTACACAAGAACTTGCTGAAGAACTCAGTGTCGACCATTCTATGGTTGTTTGGCATTTGAAGAGAATTGGAAAGGTGAAAAAGTTTGATAAATGGATGCCTCATGAGCTGACTGCAAATCAAAAAAAAAAAAAAATATATATATATATATATATAGCTTTGATTCTTATTCTATGCAATAAGAATGAACCATTTCTTGATAGGATTGTGATGTGTGATGAAAAGCTGATTTTATACAACTGACAACAACCAGCTCAGTGGTTAGACTGAAAAGAAGTTCCAAAGTACCTCCCAAAGCCAAACTTGCACAAAAAGAGGTCATGGTCACTGTTTGGTGGTCTGTTGCCTGTCTGATCCACTACAGCTTTCTGAATCCCAGCAAAACCATTACATCTGAGAAATATGCACAGCAAAGACTGATGCACCAAAGACTGCAATTCCTGCAGCCAGCATTGGTCAACAGATTGGGCCCAATTCTTCTCCACAATAACAACCAAGCACATGTTGCACAACCAATGCTTCAAAATCGAACAAATTAGGCTACAAAGTTTTGCCTCATCCGCCATATGCACCAGACCTCTTGCCAACTGACTGCCACTTCTTCAAGCATCTCAGCAACTTTTTTCAGGAATAATGCTTCCACAACCAGCAAGATGCAGAAAATACTTTTTAAGAGTCCATCAAATGCTGAAGCATGGATTTTCACACTACAGGAATAAACAAACTTATTCCTAGTTGGCAAACATGTGTTGATTGTAATGGTTTCTATTTTGATTAATGAAGATGTGTTTGAACTAGTTCTAATGATTTAAAATTCATGGTCCAAAACTGCAATTACTTTCTCACCAACCTTAATAGTTTAGACTAAGGTAGTCAACTCACAGGATGACATCAGTTTTATTTATTAATATGGGAGCACATTCGGGATTCAGAATTTAATGTGTTAACTCATGCATGTGGAAGTTTCAGGTACCTTCTTGAACTGGATTGATTAATTGAAGCCTGGACTCAGTGGCGGCCTGCAGCAAGTGATGGGAAAATGGTGGCAGTGGTGGAACTTGCCGGCACATTTTAGATAAAGGGAGGCTAAAAGGGTCAGAAGGCTATAAGTAAACTTCTTATATGCCAACCATGTTGCCACCCCTAACCATATCCCCTATGGTATGGACTCAGAGGATATTTCCTTCATCTACACAATAAGAAGTTGTAATACTAGTATCTTTGAAAAACTATGTGTTAATTGTAAGCCAGAGATAGTATTGAGTCTGTCTCAAGGAAATTGGAATCCTCAGTTTTAATATTGGGATTAAATCCCAATATTCCCAATATTGGGAATATTGGGATCCTGAACTGGTGATCACTTAGTAATCAGATAAAGTGGGTGAAAGTGAAACAGTAAACCTCAGGGTTAGAGTAGCAATCAGATTGTTTTGAACATAGAGATCTATGACAATGACAGTATTTCTTCATGTGGCAGGAGCTACAGCAGACTTCATTATCTTGACATCAGGGTTAGGGCATTATTCCTGCTTTATGTTATATATCATCCAGATGTCCCTTCATCATCTTAATACCACCCAGAATATCATGCTGCTCCATTATATAACATGGCACTACTTGGACCTGTTGAGAAGAAATTAGAAAGCATCTCTACATGTCTGCTGAAACATATGCCCATCAGAATATGGGAAATAAGTGCAAGAGTTCAGGGAAATGCTCATTAGAAAAATATCTAGGTCTAGTGTCCTATGGGCACATCCAGATATGTCCTACAACATGAGTGACAAGTTGTAAGTTGCTCTCATATATCTTGCCTAAAAAAAGGCATATTGCTTGGACTCTGGTTTTAGGAGGCCACATTTAATGTATTTGGGTGGGCTTTCCAAAACCATTTATTAGATGACACAAAACTTCCCCTATGGGTGAGACTTGGACCAAAAAAAAAAAAGAAAAGAAAAAGAAAGGCTTTCCAAAAGGTTCTAGCTGTGTTGCGAACTGCTCTACCATTTAGATCTTATGAGCAGTTGACCCAATGGTATCATAATTATCTATGGTAGAAGAAACCTTGAGTGGAACCTCTAGCAATACCCAGTAGAATAATCACAGCACAAATCTCTACAACCTCTGGTGAAGATCAAACCTGCTTCTAAGCACCATTTTTCATTTGAAAAGTAACCCTAGATTTGCTCCTGAGCTCTAGAAGACTGAACATCTAATAATGAGACACCAAGTGACTATGTGACCCACACTGTTCATCAAGAATGTTATCTAATTTGTTGAAACATAAAGTTGAACATGCACAGTAGTATGTGGAAGGCGCGCGTCAACTTCACAAGTAGATGACTGAGGCTCCCATGGTGTCGTGGTATTGTGGTGTCATAGAGAGTTCCCTCTGACCAAATAACAAAGAAACAACTGGACCTGGTTATGAATGGGTCTGCATGGCATGCTTGCCTCTTTATTCTCCACCTCAGTGCTAACTCAACTGGCCCGTATGCAACGATGCCATGATGGCAAGTGTGGTAGCTTTTCAGAGCTTTAGGTGAGTACTGGACCAGACGAGCAAAGGACAATATTGAGTTCTGCTTGTCCCATCCTCTGAGGTACCGTCCAGGCACCTAGTACCATGTGGATTATTTTGGAAAGCCATTCTATCATGAGGTGGTGAGCAAGGGAAAGTTATTGCCCTCCTAGTAATTGGTGAAGAAGATGCTTTTCTGATTGCAATGCCTCTGTCAACACCATCACCTGTGAACCTGTTGATCTTAATAAAAAGTCTTATTCATCACTACATCCTAATTGAGATTAGGACACCATCTCAGATCAAAGAACTCATTTGCTGGTAAAAGAAATGCTGCAGTCAGCTCACAACCATAGAATTCACTAGTTTTACAGTCCTTATAACCTAGAAGTGGCTGACTTAACAGGACAGTTAGAATACCTGAGGAAAATTTATTTATGGGGATGGCTTGGAGTCAACATCCTGCAAGGCTGAGCTGACATTCTACAGGATTTGTTATATACCAGTGATTAATATCAGAGAAGGCAATGGCAGCCCACTCCAGTACTCTTGCCTGGAAAATCCCATGGATGGAAAAGCCTGGTAGGCTGCATTCTATGGGATCATTAAGAGTTGGACATGACTGAAGCAACTTAGCAGCAGCAGCAGTGGTCAGTATATGATACAATCTTACCAAGAGCCGGAATTCAGGGTCTGGCAAAAGAAGAGGTAAAAGAGGTTCGTCTCAGTGACCTTGAGACCTGGAGTTGGAGATCTTATGCTTCATGGAGGAGTGCTTCCACTAAGGAATACAGTCATTATTCTACTAACTTGTGATTTGAGACTGCCATCAGATCATTTTGTATTTTTCATACCCTGAACTAACAAAGAAGGAGAACATTGGTAGTTGATCCTTATTATCTGGGAAAACTGGGGCACAGCTATACAGTGAGGACAAAGAAGACTAGTATCCAGGGATCTACTGGATTCTTTCTCCATGATCATTTGCCCAATAGCTCTGATCAAGGGAAAACTGTACCAATCAATGAGGACTTTTACTCTATGGTGAAGAAGGGTCATCACAAAGGAGGAAATAAAAACAGCCAAGATGCCAATAGACAGGGTAACACAGAAAGCTTGATGGAGGAAGATATATATGAATATGTAGTCCCTGTGACTAGTAACAGAAGCAGGGACTGTAGGGCTAATTTTATTTTAATTAATTCTCTCCACCTTTTTGGTCCAGTACTGTTTCATGCTGATCAGCCTATTGATAACCAATGTTGTGGGTGGACCTGGACTTCTTGTTTTTATTACAATTGCAAGATGATCTCAGCAATAAACATCAGGAAACTTAAAAGAAATGTTTTATTACTCACAGGTCCTGAAAAGCAAGGGCACACCTAGGGCCACACAGCAAGGTCACATGTAGGGAGAGAGAGAGACAGAAACAGGGGAGGAAGCAGGGGAGAGGCCCAGGACTCCGCTTTATTGAGGTCCAAGGTAGGGGTCTAGGGTTGCCAAGTCTCACTTTTAAATGATGAATTTAAAACATAAGAGTGGTAATTTAAAGCATGGAAAGAGAAAAAGAACAAGCAGCCCAAATGGTCATTTTTCAAAATCAACCAAGACTTCTAAAACAAAGGAGCCTTGGTGGAGGGCAGTGGAGTTGGCTCTTTGTCTAGTCATGTGGCCGGCAATGTGCTTACTCAAGATATTTAGTTTAGCCATCTTTGAAGTGGATGCCATCTTTGAAGTAGACGACTCTTTGAAGTGGGTGCCTGAGCGATCAAAGCTTAAGTCAGGTACTTGTATTATAGAAAGAAAAGCCAACTGTCAGGGTTTATGCTATAGCTACCTTAAATGAAATACATTTAAGGTGCTACTATTTTAACTTTCAGGTAAGACTGACTGAATTGATATCACTCCAAAAAGACATGCTAACTGATAAGACTCTCTATTCTCCTGTGTTGGAACAAGGTGTTCATCTTGACAAACAACATTGATGGATGCTGACAGAGAAAAGAGGTAAACTGGGTATTCACTGTTGGCCCCTCCATTCTACTTTGTGTCCTTCTCAGCCTCCAGGAATGACTCATATAGGCAACATCAACAAGGCCCCCTTGTCCTCTGGCTTCCCACAGGGTCAGCCAATCAGAGAATGGGAGAGAGCAGAGGTCAAAGTATTCTGTCTTCCTTCTCACTTTTTGCTTGACCATGCTTTGTCAGTGGCTTCTGCCAGGCAGCCCCCTTTTGTGGCTGTAACTATCACCTAGTACTGCTAGTCTTTCTTTGATGCACAACTTTTTGCTGTTGTCAAGGGGCAACAGAGTGCTTTACTGTTCCTTGTAAATTTCCCTACATCCTACCCATACCTACCCGTAAATGCTATTTTTATTAAAATTCTTTAATTATTCCCTTTTTGGTATGACATATTTGCTATGAGGATCCTGAGAGATATAGTCACACAGAAGGTGACTTAGAACAAGAAGGACAAAAAAGAAGTGTTCCAGGCAGAAATGATAGCAAATATGTCTGCAGGAAAGAATTAAACTTGTGTTTTTTTGTTGTTTTTTTTTTTTTGCAATAGGAAGAAGGCTGGCATAGCTGGACAGAGTGAAAAGATGCATCTGAAATTCTGGGAGACATCAACATGTAAATAAGTTGAGAAAGTTGAGTCTGTGTTAGAGAATAAGAACATAAAAAATCAGAAAGATAGCAAGAAAAAAGGATCATGCTAATGTCAAGAAGATAGATATGTTCAACAGGTCACTGCCTCAGAAGGGCCCTTAGGATATGGAAACACACTGTCCATTAACTGTGACTTCGACATTATGAATATCATGGTAAATTTTAAGATGAAAATAATCTTGGTGGAGTAGGTAGAGAAGAATTCAGGATACTGTAGGTTGAGGAATGACATGAGCAATGAGAAAGTGGAAATAATATAAATAGAATTCTTTCTCATGAAACTTGGCTGCAAATGGTAGTATAGATAGATATAGATATATAGAAAAAGTAGCACAACTGGGGAATGTGGATTCTAGAGAACTTTTTTCTTTTGTTTTTAGGTAGCATAAACTCAAGTGTGCTTATTGGCTCCAGGAAAAGGGGCAGTTTACCTTTCTGCAGAGGAGAAATTACAGATATAGGGAAAATGGGGAATAAATTGTGAAATTTTCCAGGTTAAAAGGCAAAGGTGGGATAAAGAACATAGAAGACTCCTTTTTGAAGGAACAGGACATTTATTCACTGAGACAGGTAAGAAGAAAGGATAGGTGCTTGTGAAAAAGACTGAGTGGATATGAGAGTAGAGGAAGACAGTAACCTTCTGAGAGAAGAAGGAAGTGGCATAAATATTACTTTCATCAATTCCACAAAATTTATTGAGTCCGTCTTGTATCTAAGTGCTTTTCAGTGCTAAAATACATGAGTGACCATAAGCAGACAGATGCCTTGATCTCATGGAATGTACGTCCTGGCAGGGGAAGGCAGACAATAAACAAACAAATAATAAGCCCGATGAAGATAAGTGCTAAGAAGTTGTTCACTTATTTTTATTGTTGTTGCATTGTATAAATATATAATAATTTATTTAATCATTATTGTCCTTTTGATGGACACTGGGTTTTTTTCCCAGTTTCGGGCTACTACAAATAGTTTCAAACATTATATAACAAGGTTTTTGTGGATAGATATTTCTAGTTCTTAAACACCTAGGAGTGTAGCTACCGAATCATAGGATGCACATATGTATGTTTAACTTTTAAAGGAACTGTCCAACTACTTTCCAAAGGTATTGTACCATTCTATATATTTATGGCTATGTGTGAGATTTCCAGATGTTCTACGTTCTCTAGAGCTTTTGGTATTGTCAATCTTTTATCAATTTGTGTTTTAATTTGCATTTCCTTGAGAATCAGTGATGTTGAATACTTTTTAATGTGCTCATCAGTAATACATATGTGATTTTTGTGAAATATTTACTTATTTTGTCCACTTTTCATACAATTATGACACTATTACTGAGTTGTAGGAATTCTATGTATAGTCTCTATATATTATAAGCCCTGTGTCAAGTGTATTTGTTATGATTATTTTCTTAAAGCCTGTTGTTTTACCTATTTGTTTTCTTAACACTGTCTTTCGATGAACAGAAGTTTTTGATTATAATTAAGTCCAGTTTGTGATTTTTTTGTCCTAAGAAATATTAGCCTACTCCAAGTTCATGAAGATATTTTCCAATTTAATGTTCTAGAAGCTTTATAATTTCAGCACTTACCTATAGGTCTATATGTCCATTTCAGATAATTTCTGAGTATGGAGTGAGGTAGAAGTTGAAGTTTCGCTTTTTATGTTTAAATACCTAGTTTTTCTAGCACTATTTGTGAAAAGATTTTGCTCTTCTCAATGAATCACTTTGATGCCTTTGTTGAAAATTACTTAACCATATATGTATGTGTGAGTCTATTTTGAGATACTATATTTTAATTTATTTATCTATTATCATTTTAGTATATTTATCTACTATCTTTACTACTGTAGCTTTGTAACACATCCTGAGGTCAGGTATTGCTAGCTTTGTGAGAAGACTGTTTTTTTTGCTAGTCTATGTCCTTTGTATTTCCAAATATACTTTAAAAGTCAAAGGGAATTTAGACAATTCTTTAAGAACCCACAGGGAATTTAGACAATTTGTAATTATGTTGAATACACACATACACATAAAATTGTGGGGAGAATGGACATCTTAACAGTAGCATCTTCCAAATCAATAAATATATTAGTTCTTCCTATTTACATAAGTCTTTTAACATTTCTTTCAGCACCATTTTGTAGCTTTTCAGTGAGGCAATTTTATGTACCTTACGAAGAAAATAATCCCTTAGTATTTTATGGTTTTAACACTATTATAAATGGTATTTTTAAATTTTTACTTTCCAATTTTTCATTGTCTAAAATATTTGAAAGGAAGAATTAGATTTTAGAAGTGCTGGAATTGGGAATAGGAAGCAACTGAGATGAGGGGATAAAATACTGAGTCCAAGCAGAAAAATCTGCTGTTAAATTGTGAAATAAAGAAGCTGGTTGAGAAGGAAAAAATGGTATTCTTTTAAAAAATATTTACCTTCATCTGTTTTTGTGTGGTGTAGATTCCTAGAAATAATTATAGATTCCTTTGTAAAAATTGAGAGGAGCAACTCCTTCTGTAGGAAATATGATTAAACTAAAAATCTTCTACAAAACAACACTCCAATATTGAGAAAATATTCAGACATGATTCAATTAAGAACAGTTTTTATATAACAGATGAAACTGACCTGGTTGCTCCATTTACCCAGAATGTAAGGCTGGTTACCTGTGTTAAGCATATTAGTAATGCTCAAAGATTTAACATGAGGTTAGAAACATTATCAAGCCAAGTCTAACAGTTGCTATGTCCTATTTTGAGTGCATTTGTGCTCTCTACTACCTAATACTCCCAGTGATTTAATGTGTCTTACAGAAGAAATTTTTATTTGAAAACTCAGCACCATCCTTATTATATAAACAAGTAGGGCTGCATTAAATGCTTTGGCAAGCAGAATGAGTATAGAGATTTTATGCTCCTGAGTGTGTAAGTAATTTTTGCTAAATATAAGTTGCTATATTAAATCAATATGTTGTTTTCCAATTATTGAGAACATGTATCCTTTAAATTGATCATGAGATTATACATTTTCCCAGAAAATTCTGATCATCTTTGTTGAGAGCTCTGCTGTCTACAATTTTAATGACCTTTCACTGTGTCAGTTTTCTTTGGACAATAATGTATGACAGCAATTTTGTCAACTCCCTAAATTTGGTTATAAAAGCAAGGAATAGAGGGTTAATCTATAACCCTATATTATTATCAGATAAGCTTATTATTATCAGATAAGCTGTAGGACACACCAAAAAAAGGCAAATAAATTTAGAGAAAAGATGAAAAAATGTGAAAACAGAAAAGGATGAAGAAACCAAAGTAAGATGTTTTCCAAATGAAGAGAAATTTCCAAGTTGCAAAATTCTGCCAACCGTGGCCATGCTGGTTGAACAAAGATCTTTACAGTAATACATGATAATAATTCTCCAGTAAATTAGTTCTGACTCTGGCTGAACAAAGATGCCACATCAGAACTTTTAAAAAATTCATATTCCCAAATCCAGCATAGATTTCCTGAATCAGACCACAGTAAGAAGGATCCTGGTAATCTGTACATATATGTTTAAAGGCCCTTTAATTAAATGAATACTACTTAACATTGTTAAGAATCATAGATATAAAACTACAGTGTTTAATTATGGAAGCAATCATTAGAAGAATTAAATACTGAAATAGTAAAAGTGAATTCTTCTGGGATATTTTCCCACAAAGTAGAAATGTAGGACAAGTGATTTACCTTTTTAACAACCCTGAGGGACAGGATTGGGAGGGAGGTGGGAGGGGGGTTCGGGATGGGGGACACGTGTATACTCATGGCTAATTCATGTCAATGTATGGCAAAAACCACTACAATATTGTAAAGTAATTAGCCTCCAATTAAAATAAATAAATTAATTTTAAAAACTAGCAAAATTTAAAACAAAGCTCACCATAACTCTTAAGGAAAGGGAGATCTGGGAAACATTGCTCTTATAGGCAGTTTTAAAGGAGTGAATAGGTCAAAATACAGAAACAACAGAAAGATATTGCCCACAGCAAATTCACCTGCCAATTCATGTAAATACTCTTACTCAGGATTGATATTTAGCTCTCACGACCGGTATAGCTATACTAAGTGTTAAAATACCTAAATATTTTCCTACTGATTAGTAGTGTATCCTCTTCTCTGACACCTAAAGCCTCCAGGTCTACCCATTTTCCCCAAACCAAAAAGTTAATGCAATACCAGCTATAGCAAGGGGTTGTCAGGAACTGCCCAAGACCTCTGGCTGACATGTATTTGGACTGGTTAGTGCCTTATGTATGCTCAAAATATGAGCATCCCTGCTTTCCTCTTATCCCTGCAAACTAATGGTTAACTGTACATGCTAGGTGGAACCAAGTTCTAAATTCCCTTTAAAAAGTGGGGAAGTCTGCAAACATTTCAAGCTAAAATTTAGAGTCATATTCTGGAGACGTACAACAAAATGAAGGAATAAATGAACATATGAATAAATTACTTAATGAACAATATGAAAGAATTTTATCTGTGGGGGAAATCACATTTTCTCTGAAATACTGGTATCCAAAAGGACAACCAAAAGCAAGACAGTTATCTTGATTGTGTTGATAAAAGTTTGAGACATTTTTGTCTGTGAAAGACAGTGCCAGGGTCTATATAATTCCTTCAGAGCTCTGCCAACGAGCACCTCAGCAATTTCCTACAATGTACGCACAGCAAGAGTGAATGCCAAAGGGTCAGACAGAGTACTCCTGGGGGATTGACTCGTATGCAGGCCCCAGCCCAGCTGCCAGCTTGATGCCCCCACTCTATCGATCACGAGGGGAAGCCTTGGTTTTATAGGCTTGTATTTGACCTTATAAAGTTATAGAAAGATGAGCAGGTTCATGCCAAGTCTGAAATGTTTTCCCTTTTAGTCACAAGGCAATGCCCCAAAAGATTTTTATACCAGCAGCTGAAGATACAAGCAAAGGAGAAAAATGTTTTATGGAGACTGCTGTGGCTTCTTGAAAATCTAGTTACTTTGGACATATTCCTGTGGTCCAGTATAGCATTAGGGACTCTAGGGTGTATAAGTAGTTCTAACTTAATTTATTTGGCCACTAACGTTCGTTTGCTATATCATGTTGCTTAAAATTGCATTTGTGAGGTTTCTCCAAATAAGCTGTGAGCTTCTTAAGAGCTAAAAATATGTCTTCTATCTTCATAGCCATTGCAACTAACATTGGTGTCTGGCGTATAGAAATTGTTCACCTAAAGCTGTGGAATTGAATGGAATGAAATGGGATCAAATGCAAATGAAAAAGAAGAAAAGCAAAGAAATTATATTTAGGAAATTAATTATATTTTGCATATTACAATTATTTTTTTGCTTCTCTTCTTGATTGTCTAAATGGGGTATTATCTATAATCTCTTATCTCACAGAAAAAGCTCAAAATTATAGGATATCTTTTTTTTTTCTTTTTATTTATTTATTTTTTTTAAATTTTATTTTATTTTTAAACTTTACATAATTGTATTAGTTTTGCCAAATATCAAAATGAATCCGCCACAGGTATACATGTGTTCCCCATCCGGAACCCTCCTCCCTCCTCCCTCCCCATTCCATCCCTCTGGGTCGTCCCAGTGCACCAGCCCCAAGCATCCAGTATCGTGCATCGAACCTGGACTGGCAACTCGTTTCATACATGATATTTTACATGTTTCAATGCCATTCTCCCAAATCTTCCCACCCTCTCCCTCTCTCTCAGAGTCCATAAGGCTGTTCTATACATCAGTGTCTCTTTTGCTGTCTCGTACACAGGGTTATTGTTACCATCTTTCTAAATTCCATATATATGCTTTAGTATAGGATATCTTTTGAAAAATGCCTTGAATCTTTAAATGAAAGATTTGGGGAGGCAAAATGCTCCCTCTCCCAAAGATGTCCATGCCCTAATCCCTGGAATTTGTGAATAAATTACATGGCAAAGGGGCTTTGCAGTTGTGATTAAAGTTACAGAGAGATCATACTAAATTATCTCCATTGGCTGAATCTAATCACATGAGTCCTTAAAAGCAAAGAACTTTATTTGACTGAAGTTAGAGAGATTCCAAGTGTTAGTAGGACTCATCCCACCGCTGTTGGAGGAGGCCACATGAAAGGCATAGTGAAGAAATGTGGGCAGCCTCTAGGAGCAAAAACCAGCCCCTGTCTTACAGCTGTAAAGAAACAGGAACCTCAGTCTTACAAACACAAAGAACTAAATTAAGTCAATGACACGAATGAACTTGGAAGTGGTTTCTTCCACAGAGCCTTTAGTAAGGCAAATCTCACCCCTTTCACCATGTCCGCTGCTATCCTAGACAAGATCATAAAGCTCTCTCACATGGATTATGGGGCAGACCCCTCATGGGTTTCTTTGCTTCTGTCCTTGAAACTCTATTCTCTATAGTCTATTCTTAACATAGCAACTGAAACAATCTTTTAAGGGCTTAAATAAAGTTGAGTTATTTCTCTGGTTAAAGTCTTTGAGTGGCTCCCCATTTCACTCAGAGAAAAAGCCAAAAGCTTTAAACTGCCCAGAGGAATCATCATGAGCAACCCTCTCCATCTTGTCACCTGTGACCCTCCCTCTGGCTCATTTCACTTGAGCCATATTGGTCCCCTTACTTTTGCTTGAATATCGAACTTGCTCTCACCTTAGCATTGGCTGCTGGTACACAGTGGGCATGTGATAAATATTGAGTGAATGAAATATATGTTTAGAGTTAACTCATTTTCTTTACTGATGAATTTCTAGGAACTTTAATACACAGATTTGAGATCTTCCAGTCAAATATAGTATGCAGTGTTTTCCATACTTATTTAAACACAGAACTCATTTATTACATAATAGTGTTAACATTTCATAATACTTGGTCTTCCCTGGTGGCTCAGTAGGTAAAGAGTCTGCCTTTACCTCCTCATGGGAGACCTGGGTTCAGTCCCTGGGTCAGGAAGATCCCCTGGAGAAGGAAATGGCAACCCACTACAGTGTTCTTGCCTGGAGAATTCCATGGAAAGAGGAGCTTGGTGGGCTACAGTCCATGGGATCACAAAGAATCAGACACGACTGAGTGACTTTTTTTCACTTTCATAATACTTACATTTCACAGATTAAAAAGAAAAGCTATATCAAATCATTTTTTAGGTCCCTTCTATCTACAAAGCATATAATTTCACCAGAAAAAGTTTTGCAATCTTAAATTGCTAGGCATGGCCTATTGTTGCTATTTGTTCATTGATTTACTCTACTTTGAAAGAGGTAATGCATTCTCCATGTGGCACATAAGGCCATCCAATCAGAGATTTGGAGAGGATGAATTTTACCTTCACTGATCTCATTCATATGCTTTCCTCTGCTTTCAGCATATTTTGCTTCTGAAACCTGTAACATTCCAATTCATTACAGAGTTTTCAGATCCGTTAGAGACCTTAGAGATGATGCCAAATATTGTCATTTTAAAAATAAAGAAATCTATTCAACAATTGGATTTTTCCCAGTGTCTGGCCACTGGAGCCCCACTGATGCAGGACCCATCAATATGTCCAGAATAAATAGAGTAGTGAATTATCTATTACACTCCAAACTTACTCAGGTATATTTTTCACTTATTATCACATAATAAGTGGTATACCAAAATGTTTTCCGATCCCTCCTTCCTTAAATACCCAAAAACTTCATCTTAATTATGACACTAATTACATATTAGCATCTTCTGGAAATACGATTTTTCTCTGTGTAATATAGCAATTTACACATGAAAAATAAATCTTGAATGTCTATAAAATATGTCCTAATTAATATAATCTTTGCCACTTTACCATTTTTAGAGACATGTAATTCTTTCTTCCATTTTACAAAGAAAAATAAAACTTTCTCTTAGCCCTACTTCCATCTCACCTTTTCTTTGGCTGCATTTTCAGCAAATCTTGGAAGATCTGCTACAGTCTCTGCATCAGCTTGGTTCTAGCAGAATCTATAACCTGCCTTTGGATATCTTAAAACCAACAGTAATTTCAACATTTATGTCTCAAGATGCTGCTCCTTACAATTAATCTACTAATTTTTAAACATTTAAGATAATTTAGATGAATGTGTTCTTAACACCAACTTTCTCAGGAAATATTTTTAAAGAATACCAGGGGAAAAGATAAAGAAGAAATCTGATTCCCTTTAGAAATGCTCTTGAGCCTCTATTTGCCTTTTGGGGGGTCTGGGTCAGATGAACAAAGTATCTGTTTTTAAAGATTGTACCATCTAGCGGAGACAGACAGAAAACTAAACAAATATCAAGAAGCAATCAGGTAGTGCTAAATACTGTAACAAAGATAACCAAGATGATACACTTGAAAGGTTTGAGGACCTATTTAGATCAGGCAGTCAAGGAAAGCTGCGTGTCTTTAATGTGGATCTAAACCATGAGATAGCAGGTCTTTTAAAAGAGGTAAGGAAAAAGCGCTCCAGAAGAGAAGAATATTCTTCAAAGACTAACAGTGGTACTAAGCTTGGTGCCTTCAAATAAAAGAAGACAGGAGAGTGTGACTGTAGCTCGTGAATGAAACAGAACACAGTGAGAAAAGACAAGAGCGATCAGCAGAAGGCAGGCCATGTAGGGCCTGGAGGCCAAAACAAGGGGTTTGAGTTTTATTCTAAGTGGATCGGGAAGTCATCAGAGAGTCTTGGGCGGGTACGTGATACACTCTTTTTAAAAAAGAAATTGCACTGGCTTGTGCGTGGAGACTGGCTAGCAAAAGGAAGAGATAAGAAGAAATTTTAGCAAATGGAGTCTGTCCAGTGCACCTCAAAATACACTGTGAAAGTAATTTTCTCTGTACCTAAGACTCCTGAGTTTGCCAAAATGAGAAGTTTAAGTCCAGGCATAAGTAATTTTAATTTGTTCTGCTTTTATCCAAAACATTAATAACTCATTTTGGAAAAAAAAAAAAAGGAAAATTCTTGTAATGAGCATAATAATGAGTAACTTTTTATTACTGAAAAGAGAGGAAAGGAAATAATGGTCTCCTAATTTTGTATATTAGGTTTCCCAAGTAGTTAAATCACCATCCTTATCACTACTGACCTCATCTCACAGACTCCAAGTTGCCCATGGATACATGTACTACAGATACCTGGCCCTACAAAAATCAAACTTAATTTTATAACATGTTCTGAGCACCCTGGAAGGTTCCAGAGAAACTGAAACACGTAAGGCATGTTTTACACTGCTATATTTAAAACAGATAACCAACAAGGACCTGCTGTATAGCACAGGGAACTTAACTAAATGTTATGTGGCAGCAGGGACAGGAAGGGAGTTTAGGGGAGAATGGATGCATATGGCTGAGTCCCTTTGTTACTCACCTAAAACTACCACAATATTGTTAATCAGCTATACCCCAATAAAAAATTAAAAGTTAAAAAAATAAGGTATGTTCTCTGCTCACACAAAGTTCATAATTCAGTCATGGAGACAAGATCATAAACCAATAGCTGGGATAGAAAGTGTGTTTTGGGAAATACAATGAGGAAATAAATAACACTGCATGGCATGGGGAATGGAGGAGGGGTGGAAAGATTACTTGGGAATTATTGAGAAGATGGGATCATTGAATTCTGTCCAAAGAGCAGAAAACAAGTGTGGAAGGAATGGCATTCTCACCAGAAAAAATCAAACAGAAATTCTTAGATACTTTGAAAGTGCAAAGTATGTTAGGGCAATAGCAAGTCCTGCTGTGGGGCTCAGGCTCAGGCCCACTCTTCATCACACTGAAGAAAATTAACTGAACTGTTGCAAATTCACTGTGAATAAAGTTTCACAGTATCTAAGATAGGACATTGTTCCCTCCCTTCTCTTTAGGATAGTTCATATATTGTTGCTTTAAAAACTGAATTTAATAATTTCTTAATTGTTTTAAACTACATTATCTTATTTCTTGCCACGTGATGAGTAAACTTCACATTCATCTTTCTGTTAATGTATCTCCTTTTAAACTTATTAATATCGCATTCTAGTTTTAGTGTTGAGTGTGACATCTTTCTTGTTTTATATTTTATTTTTTCAACAGCCAAAAATAAGTTTAGAACCACTCTGGGTTATCCGGCATGTTGATGTTAAAATTATGTCTTCTTTCTGGATTTGTTTCCATAAAAGCCATTTATAGCTTATTGCCTCAGCAATCTTTGTCACAGGAAGAATTAATTTCTTTGAAAGGTTATGGTTTGAAAGATTCTAAATGATCACCACCTTGCCTATTTTAGTGTAATCATTACTTGTATGTGTGTGTGTTTATATATATATATACATACTAAAAATATAGTTTATGAATTATGGAATTTATGATCTTGGTTAGCCACTGAAGGATACTCTAGCATGTAAGCTACTCACATTTTCTGACCTTGCCGAGGAATTAAGCATTTTGCAAAATAGCTCAAATTAATGTTAACTGAGAATGAACATAAATTAAATCTGCTTCAAATATTTAAAAATGCATATATAATGTCACATGGTTGTGAATCTGTGTGATTTAAATTACCTCTTAATCAATTTCGCTAAAAACAGAATCCAGGGGAAAAAGCACCAACATAGCTCATCTGCTTCACAGGCTTCTCACTCTCATGGAGCTCCCTCTAAGGGCCAAACGAATTACTGCACCACAGTCCTGTGATCAGTACTTTACATGCACTTTCAATTTTCACTTTCATGCATTGGAGAAGGAAATGGCAACCCACTCCAGTATTCTTGCCTGGAGAATCCCAGGGACTGGGGAGCCTGGTGGGCTGCCGTCTCTGGGGTCGCACAGAGTCGGACACGACTGAAGCGACTTAGCAGCAGCAGCCACTGTCTTCACAGCAAACCATGAGACAGGTAGGTCCCATTACTCTCATTGAGGAGATAACACGGAGGTGTAAACAAATGACCTGATCTCACACAACTGGCACATACTGACATCAAGATTTAGAACCAGGGACCTATAACTCTTAACCTCTCTACTAATGTGCTCTTTGCTAATTTGAAGATTAAAGACTTCAGTGCACATAAACGGATAGTATAAGCATCAGGGATAAATAATGCACACTTTGTCCAGAAGAATAAAGCCTAATAGAAGCAAAGTTTTTCTGGAAGAAATGTATACTGCTATACATTTTATGTTCTAGGTGCTGTCTAGACACTTATACTATCTTTTTAGTCCTCAAAATAGCCCTATAATATGAGCATTGTTACCCTATTATTGGGTTTCCCTGATGGCTTAGCTGGTAAAGGATCCACCTGAAAAGCGAGAGACCTGGATTCGATCCCTGGGTTGGAAAAATCCCCTAGAGAAGAGAACTGCTACCCACTCCAGTATTCTGGCCTGGAGAATGCCATGGACTGTATAGTCCATGCAGTTGCAAAGAGTTGGACATGACTGAGTGACTTTCACTTTCACTGTATTATTAAATAACAAACCTGATGATAGTAAATTAAAAGGCCACAGAATGAATAATGGAAAAATTAAGCATTCAGATCCAGTTCCTCATTACTCTAAAGCCCATGCTCTTTCCACTACAAACTGGGTGAGCTTTTGGTGGAAAGGCTTAGTTCAGTGTTCAGTCTTTCTACTCCCATCCCCAAGTTATTCATCATATTAAACCATTGTAGAGCAACATGGAAGTCACTTGTATAATATGGAAAATCCAGGGATATTTGCTTACAAGAATCCCTCTGTTGTAGGCAGAATATACTTTCCCACCCAAAGAGATCCAAAGTCTAGTTCCTGGAACATGTGACTATTTCTCCTTACAAAGCAGGGTGTGGTTTGCAGGTATGGTTAATGTAATGATTTTGAGAGGGAGAGATTATTTTAGATTATCCAGGTAGGCCCAATATAAGATCAAAGGTCCACCATAACTCAAAATTGGTCATAGACCTAAAAGTAAAATCTAAAACTATAGTATATCTAGGATAATATAAAGGATAAAACATATTTGACCTAGGTAAAGATTTCTTAGATTCAATGCCCAAAGCACAATTCATAATAACAAAGTTATATTTTACACATTGAAAACATCACAATATGCTGAGTGAAAGATGTCAGACAAAAATTAGTGCACACTATATGCTTCCATTTGTATAAAATTTTAGGAAATGAAAACTAATGTATGGCAGCAGAAAGCAGATTAGTGGTTGCCTGGGGATCAGGGTGAAAGTGAAAGTCGCTCAGTCATGTCCAACTCTTTGTGACCCCATGGACTATACAGTGCATGGAATTCTCCAGGCCAGAATACTGGAGTGGGTAGCCTTTCCCTTCTCCAGGGGATCTTCCAAACCCAGGTCTCCTGCATTGCAGGTGGATTCTTTACCTGCTGAGCCACAAGGGAAGCCACAAGTGTAGGAGATAGGAAAGAAGAATTACGAATGGGCCACCAAGAAAGTTTTGGAAGCAATAGATATGCTCAGTATTTTGATCATAGTGATGATTTTACCAATACCATAATTTATCAAATTACATAATTTTAATATGTGAAACTCATTCTATGTCAATTATACCTCAATAAATCTTTAAGAAAGTCGAGCAACATAATTCATTATCATAGGAGAATTAAAGAGAAAAATAAATCATTTCTATAGTTGCAGAAAGAACACTTCATGGAATTTAATACTCATTCATAATAAAAGGTTTCAGGAAACTTGTAATAGTAGTAGGAAACTTCTTGAATATGATAAAATGTATCAGAGAAAACCTATAGCCAACATCACATTCAATGGTCAAATATTAAGGCAAGGATGCCTCATCTTACTGCTTCTATTCAACACTGAATTAGAATGTTCTAACTTGTATAACAGGAAAGAAAAAGAAATACAAGGTAGAAAGCCTGGAAAGGAACATTGTAAACTATAGTTACTCACAGATGATATGACAGGGAATGCTGAAAACTCTGGAGGAAACCAAAGAAAATTCTTAGCAAAAATAAGTAAATTTAGCAAGGGGCATCTAGTATAAAGAGATCCAGTTCAAGAGTTTTGGGGTTTTTCATTTCTTTCCTGGAAGAAATTTTATATAAATGAAATATCTAGACTGAATTACTGTTAAGTATTCACTTCCTTTCCCTCAGTCCATGAGAGAAATATACTTTTCTGCTGCTTTAACATTACACCTGACCACATGACTTGTTTTGTTTAACCATGTTGGCCAACGTGACACAGCGGAAGTTTGGAACGCATTTACGCAGGTGGGCTTGCATAAGGTCCTTGCATATGACCTTGCATAAAAGTGCACCATAATCAAAATTGGTCATAGACCTTTAAGTAAAAATCTAAAACTATAACATATACCTGGAACTTCTGCCATCACCATGAGAAAAGCCTGCAGAGTTTGGGACACTAACCCAAGATGGAAAATGAGAGACACTTGCGGAAAAGTTCCCCACCCTAACTGTGATAGACCCAACCTCAATCAGACAAGCCCCAGCCAACTCCCAGATGCATAAGCTAAATACACAATTGTACCACTGAGATTTTGTGCTTGTTTGTTATGCAGCAAGAGCCAACTGATTTCCAGGTGGTCTGCTTGGCTAAATGTTATGGAACATTTTAGCATGCTCCAGAAATTAATCAGACATTATCTTCATGTTCAGGCAGAGATAAATGTATATTGCAGAGTAAAGTATAAAACTGCGTCAATAGGATCTGTGGTCAATAGGTTTTCAACAAGGGTGTCAGAAACATTCACTAAGGAAAAGGATAGTCTTTTCAACAAATGGTGCTGGGACACCATTGCGGATAGCCGCATGTAAAACAACTAAGTAGGACCCTTCCCTAATAACATATACAGAGAACATTCACTTGCAATGGATCAATGACCTAAATATAAAAGCTTAAACTATGAAACTCTTAGAAGAAAATATAGAGGTAAATCTTCATGAGCCTAGATCTGGAAAAGAATTCTAGATATGACACCAAAAGTACAAGCAACAAAAGAAAAATATAGACAAATTGGTCTTATCAAAATTTAAAACTTTTGTGTTTCAAAGGATACCATTAAGAAAGTAAAAATCTCAAATTGGGGGAAACATTTGCAAATCATAAGGGACTTATATCTAGAATATATAAAGAACTCTTACAACTCACTTATGAAAAGACAACTCAATTTTAAAATGGGCAAAGATCTGAATAGACATTTATTTCTCCAAGGAAAATAATACAGATAGAGAATAAGCAAATGAATAGATAGTCACAGCCTTGGTTATCAGGGGAATGCAAAACAAAAGCACAATGGGATACCACTTCATAAGTAGTAGGATGCTTAGAATCAAAATTTAAATATCAACAAGTGTTGGCAAGAATGTAAAAAAATCAGAACACTAATTTACTGCTAGTTAGAATGTAAAATGGTAAAACTGCTTTGGAGAACAATCTGACAGTTCCCCAAACAACTAAAAATAAAGATACCATGTGACCCAGTAATTCAAATTCTAGAGAAATGTATATACATATCTCCACATAAACATTTGTACATAAATGCTTACAGCATCATTACTCATAATAACCAAAAGGTAGAAACAATTCAAATGTCTATCAATGGATGAATGAATAACCAAATTTTAAAAAATACCAACAATGGAGGACAAGCTGTCTGCTTTGTAACCCAGCTTGCGTTCTTATTGAATTTGATGGAAATTGCCTAGTTGCTTCCAATATTTGCCACCACTAAGCAAAGTGTTTCTCCCAGGGCATGAGGAAAGAGATGATGAAGTCATTATAGGTTTACCAAACTGATTTTCCAGAATTGTAGGAAATCTAGCTTTTTATTCTGGATTGTGTTTTTAGAGCCTTAGTGAGGTATAAGTGACATGCAACAAACTGATTGTATTTAAACTCAACAATTGGATTAAGGTTTGACGTCCATAAAAATCCATAAAACCAGAACCACAGTCATCATGATGAGCCTTTCCATCATCTTTCGGTTACTTCATGCCCTTTTATAATGCCTCTCTCTCTACTATCTCTGCCCTTCAGACTAGCGTTGGTTTCCTCGTCATTATCATAGATTAGCTTCCATTTTAGAATTATATATAATTCTGCTCATGAAAAGTTTATTCTTTTTTTTTCTTTGAGTAGCCTCACGTGGCTTACTCATTTTGCAGCTGCCGCTGCTGCTAAGTCACTTCAGTCGTTTTGGTAGTCATCAATAATGCTTTACTAAGCAGTTTATTTTTCATATCGCTTAGAAGTATGACAGTCTGTGGATATACCACTATTTGTTTATTCTTTAGTCTTTCTCTACATATTTGAGTTCTTTCCAGTTTTTAATTGATGCAAATAAACCTTCAAAAGATATTTGACTGTAAATGCATAAATAAAATGAATATATAGACATGGACTATTATTTGACCATAAAAAGGAATGAAGTATTGATATATACTCTAACTTGAATGCATGTGGAAAACATTATGTTCAGTGAAAGAAGCCAGTCACAAAAGTCCACATATTATATGATTCCATTCATATGAAATTTCAGAACAGGAAACTGTATAGAGACATAAAGTAGATTAGTGCTTGCTTAGGGATGGGTGGTGGAAGGGATGAGGGAATAGGAAAGAGATAGCTAAAGGGTACAGAGTTTTTAAATATTTATTTATTTGGCTCCATCAAGTCTTAGTGGCACACGGACTCTCTAATTGTGCCACCTAGGCTGAGTAGTTGTGGTGTGTGGGTTTAGCTTCTCCAAGGCATGGGGGATCTTATTTCTCCCACCAGCGATCGGACCCATGTCCCCTGCATTGCAAGGCAGATTCTTAACCACTGGACCACCAGGGAAGTTCCTAGAGTTTCTTTTTGAGTGACAAAATGTTCTAAAATTGACTGTGACAACCAATACATGACTGTCTGAATATACTAAAAGCCATGGACTTGTAACAGCTTAATGGGTGAATTGTATGCTATGTAAATTATATCTCTTAAATAGCATTGAATCCATATGTGAAATAGATCGCCAGTCCAGGTTCGATGCATGAGACAGCGTGCTCAGGGCCGGTGCACTGGGATGACCCTGAGGGATGGGATGGGGAGGGAGGTGGGACGGGGTTCAGGATGGACGACACATGTACACCTATGGCTGATTCATGTCAATGTACGGCAAAAATCACTACAATATTGTAAAGTAATTAGCCTCCAATTAAAAAATAAATTAATTTTTAAGCTATTTTAAAATATAATAAAACAGAAATTATCCTTGTCAGGATGATAAAATTTTAACTTTTTCTAATCAACTAAAGGAAACCTTTATGAAGAATTTGGAATTTCAGATAAGACTTGAAAATCTGAAACCAGACAACCTGATAGATGAAAGACTAGAAAGAATACTTTAATTGGCAGGGGAAAAACTGTTCTGGACATGCCTCAAAGGCAAAGAAACTTTGAGCATTTGTGGCAATGAAGAAGGAAATACAGAAAAAGCAATTCCCTGGCTTCACCATAGCACTAACCACACTATTGTGTTATTATCTCTATATCAGATCAGATCAGTTGCTCAGTCGTGTTCGACTCTTTGCGACCCCATGAATCGCAGCATGCCAGGCCTCCCTGTCCATCACCAACTCCCGGAGTTCTGTCTTTCAGAAACTTATCACTTGCTTCAACAAGGATTAGGCTCTTATTAATTAACAAAGTAGGAGATCTTACCATATTATTACTTTATTTATGTTCTGTGAAGCTTGAAGGAAGGCTCAGGGACCAGGTAAAAGGAATGTGTTGCACTTTAAATAATGGCAAACTGAATGATTCTGATGTGAATAGTATAAAAATACTCCAACGTTAAAACTACTATTCAAAATCATGCAACTAATTGTCACATGCTGATGTCTGGTTCACGATGGCAGACTGAGCATTATTTGCCTCTCCATGTTCTCAAGACTACCTTGAAATTTCAGTAAAAAGTTTATTGAAAATAATAAATCCATGCCAGCACTGAAAAAGAGTATGTCATGTACATAGTAGAGATTTTGACACATTTCTGGGAGACAAAATTTGAATGGATCATTCTAATGGAAACACAAGAGCAAGGGAAATTTCAAGGAATAGAGCACAAGGGAGCCATCTTAAGAGTCCCAAATAGAGCCTCTAGGTCTAAGTTTTACTTGGACTTTGAATCAATTATCAATGCATTTAGTTAAAAACACTTTGGACTGTTTGGCCTCTCTCCAATCCAGTCTAGCAGTTAGCTGGAACTTTTGTCTCCTGTTAGAATGTCAAGAATCTTGCTAGGTAGGCTCCAAGATGTTGGTCTTAGAGTTGGGAAAAAAGAGCAGATCCTAAGGTAAATTCAGATTTCCACAGTAGATCTAGAATAAGACTTGTTTTTTGTTTGTTTGTTTATGGTTAAATGTGAAGGTTTCAAACCAATTTGCTTTTTCCTTACAAAATCATTATACTAAAAGTTCCAAAAGGCATGAGGATGAGGACAAAGATAACGAATAGTAGGAAATAATAAACAAAAAATTCCAGATTAAAGATAGTTTTTAATCTTCAGATTGAAAGTCCCTCCCGTGGGTCAAGGAGAATAAATGGGAAAAAGAAAAAAGCCTAGAGTTGTTTACATCCTGGTGAAATTTTTAAACTTTTAGGACAAAATTCCTTATAAAATGATTACTTATAAAATAAAATGAAAAAGATCAGGATCAGATGTTCCAATCAGATAGAATGGATGCCAGAAGCCAGAGGAAAGATACCTTTGCTGCTGCTGCTGCTAAGTCGCTTCAGTTGTGTCTGACTCTGTGCCATCCCACAGACGGGAGCCCACCAGCCTCCCCCCTGTTGCTGGGATTCTCGGCAAGAACACTGGAGTGGGTTGCCATTTCCTTCTCCAATGCATGAAAGTGAAAAGTGAAAGTGAAGTCGCTCAGTCATGTCAGACTGGTAGTGACCCCATGGATTGCAGCCTACCAGGCTCCTCTGTCCATGAGATTTTCCAGGCAAGAGTACTGAGTGGCTTGCCGTTGCCTTCTCCGAAAGATACCTTTAGAGTTGTGAAAAAACCATTTGGTATATAATTTTTTTTTTTTTTTTTACTAACCAGGTTATCATCAAGAATGATCAAAATGAAATAATTTTCAGATCTGCATGTGCTGAAGAATTTATATCCCATTTCACATTTTCTGAAAAAAACAAACAAACAAAAAAAACTTAAACATATACATGGGCAGAATAAAGTTAGTGAGGCAAGATGGATAAAGTCTTTTTTTAAAAAAAGTGGTGGAACCAAATCATAATACAACAAAAATGAATCCCATAATTATGGTCATGCAATTAGAAATGAATAAATTTACCTTGCAACAGACAGTTAGAAGGCTCTAGGAATCATATTTTCAGGATAAAAGTATATTCCACTAGGCAACTGCACTTCAGAAACTGGAAAATTTTAAAACATAATAAAGTGAATTATCTCTTTAGCCAATGAGAAGGAAAAACAAATAGAAACTCCAAAAAAAAAAAAAAGTGTATTTGAAAATAATGATCCAAATATGAAGTTAACTAAAATGTGATGTGAATTAAGCAATTGATAGACATAAGAAAATTTATCTGAACTTTGCTCTTAAAACATTATCCTTAGAGAAGCATATGGATAGCAGCATTGGTTTAGGGTTTCTCCTACAAATCTGAGAAATTTCACACAACAATACTTTCACAAATGGTGGTTAAAGTACTGGTTAAAATATTAGAATCAACCTACAGATTGCAAATATTACAACCTTGCTAATGAAGAAGCAATGACAAATGTTATGAAGAGATGAGAAGAAAGTATCAAGAAACTGTATGAGAGTTAATTGCCCAATTTTTGATAATTATCATAATTATACAATATCTAGTTGGGTTAATCAAGGGATTTAAATCTATTGTTAAATACTGAGAGAGTAATCATGAGTACTAAAGTAGCAATATTGAGAAAAGGGACATAAAGAAGGAAATGTAGAGAAAGTACAGTTGGCTCATTGTATCCACAAGTTCTATATCCAAGGATCCAACCAACCAGAGATGAAAAATATTCCAAAAAATAATTCCCAAAAGTTCCAAAAGAGCAAAACTTGAATTTGCTTTACACTTGGCAAAGTATAAGTAATCTAGAGGTGATTTAAAACATTTGGGAGGATGTGCATAAATTACATGCAAATACTACATCATTTCATATAACGGACTTGAGCCTCAGTGCTCTTTGGTGTGTTTGGGGTTGTCCCATAACCATTACCCAGGGGATTGGGGACAACTGTACACCAATTCCTCATCTTCTATGTTAAGATACTAACTCAGAAATACGTGAACTGTGAACTTCCAGATATTCAAGCTGGTTTTAGAAAAGGCAGAGGAAACAGAGATCAAATTGCCAACGTCTGATGGATGATCGAAAAAGTAAGAGAGTTCCAGAAAAACATCTATTTCTGCTTTATTGACTATGTCAAAGCCTTTGACTGTGTGGATCACAATAAACTGTGGAAAATTCTGAAAGAGATGGGAATACCAGAGCACCTGCCTCTTGAGAAATCTGTATGCAGGTCAGGAAGCAACAGTTAGAACTGGACATGGAACAACAGACTGTTTCCAAATAGGAAAAGGAGTACGTCAAGGCTGTATATTATCACCCTGCTTATTTAACTTCTATGCAGAGTACATCATGAGAAACACTGGGCTGGAGGAAGCACAAGCTGGAATCAAGATTGCCCAGGGAAATACCAATAACCTCAGGAATGCAGATGACACCACCCTTATGGCAGAAAGTGAAGAAGAGCTAAAGAGCCTCTTGATGAAAATGAAAGAGGAGAGTGAAAATGTTGGCTTAAAGCTCAACATTCAGGAAATCAAGATCATGGCATCTGATCCCATCACTTCATGGCAAATAGATGGGAAAACAGTGGAAACAGTGACTGACTTTATTTTTCTGGGCTCCAAAATCACTGCAGATGGTGATTGCAGCCATGAAATTAAAAGACGCTTACTCCTTGGAAGGAAAGTTATGACCAACCTAGACAGCGTATTAAAAAGCAGAGACATTACTTTGTCAACAAAGGTCTGTCTTGTCAAGGCTATGTTTTTTCCAGTGGTCATGTATGGATGTGAGAGTTGGACTGTGAAGAACGCTGAGTACCAAAGAATTGATGCTTTTGAACTGTGGTGTTGGAGAAGACTCTTGAGAGTCCCTTGGACTGCAAGGAGATCCAACCAGTCCATCCTAAAGGAGATCAGCCCTGGGTATTCATTGGAAGGACTGATGTTGAAGCTGAAACTCCAATACTTTGGCCACCTGATGTGAAGAGCTGACTCATTGGAAAAGACCCTGATACTGGGAAAGATTGAGGGCAGGAGGAGAAGGGGACGACAGAGGATGAGATGGTTGGATGGCATTACTGACTCGATGGACATGGTTTTAGGTGGACTCCAGGAGTTGGTGATGGACAAGGAGGCCTGGTGTGCTGCGGTTCATGGGGTCACAAAGAGTCGGACATGACTGAGTGACTGAACTGAACTGAACTATGATAAATCAATAAATAATACCATTTAAAACAGAAATATTTGAAAGTTAAAAGTTAAATTTCTGGGGAGTGTAACTGAGGTTAAGAGTGGGGAAAAAAGGAGAGACTTTTACTTTTCTTTCCATATCTTTCTCTACTATTTGAATTTGTTTTAATTTTAATTCCTTGTTTTCTTAATATAAAATAATAACTAGTGTTTTGTCCCCTTGAACTGTGTATTTCCAGTGTCTCACATATGGCTGTTATTCAAAAATGGAAAAAAAAAATGTTTTCTTAACCTAGTTGTCTAGATAAAATTGATGGGTTGTTCTTGTATGCACTGGAATATAGGGGTGAGCAGACAGATTTGCTTTCATGGCAAGTCTTTGATTTCTTATAATTTATATTCTGTATTCAGGAACTAATAAAAAAAAGCAGATAAATAAACAATGTAATTTCAAAAATTTATCATTGCTATAACGTGACAGAGTGACTGGGATGGAAATGACCAGTTGAAATTGGGGAGGAGAAAACAGGTAAGACCTCTCTAAGAAGATGATATTCAACCCAAATTCTGAGCAAAAAGATATGAGGCAGACTGTCCTAGTTAGTTGGAAGAAGAAAGACAACAGGCCTAAGAATGGAAAGTGCTTAGGGAACCCAAAGACAAAAAGATGACCAGTATCACTTAGAGCACAGAAAAATAGGCATTGTAGGAGTGAAGTTGTTCTTATTACTGATTTTTAGTATGATTCTATGCTGGTGTGTCCAGCTGTGATTTACAAAAATTCTGGTGAGACAGATTACCTTTCTTGATAGAGAGGACAAGATGGGATTTAGGAATATGCTCATCTCCTTAGCAACACAAATACTACCCTTACTGGATACAAGAACTGGGGACTCTGTCTGGTTTACTCAGTAATGTATCTCCGGTACTTGGCTGATAGCAGGCATTCAGTTACTGTTGATTAAATCAGGGGAATCATCTCTGAAGTGTATATTTTAATTTTGTATCATAATTTTGGTATGCTATGATACCATAATACATACTGCATTTCCCCTGGAAATGCAGGAGTGCATGGAAACCCATTCAAAGTATTCTTGCCTGGAAAATCCCATGGAGAGAGAAGCCTGGGAGGCTACAGTCCATAGGGTTGCAAAAAGTTGGACATGACCGAAGTGACTTGGCACACATGCATACTACATTTTATCCATTTAAGAACTTTTATTGGGTTTCTTTTTATGCCAAATACTGTGTTGAGTACTAGATATATAAAGATGAGAGTCCATTCTATAATCTACCTAATTTATTAGAGTTTATAACATAATTGTAGCTTAAAAACATTTGTACAATGACTCCAGTTATCATTAAACCACTATGCATGAAGAACAAAATGTTAGACTGACATGAAAAGGCACTTCAATGAATTACAAAAACAGGAGTCTTATAACCAGTGCAATACCCATGTCTGTCCTTTCAAGACTGAATTCTGACTATTATTTGATCATTTTCCACCATACTGCACATTCAACAGTTCTCATTGCTACGGTCACAAAATAATATTCATTTCGAACTGTGGTTGGGCTGACAGATGTCTCTGAAAAGCTAGAACAGACTTTTTTTCTTAATCAAAGTCAATGCAGAATGTGATGATTTCATCTTAAAATAAATTTGGATAGCCACAAATAATTTTTTTTTAAATTTGGGTACAGCTGGTCTGACCACCCTCATAGAGTGAGTTTGAAAATCACTTTAATTTTTACCTGTTTATAGAGTCAAGAAAGAAGAACAAAATTTGTACTAACTGAAAATTAGCTAAGGCTTCAAAGAGGTTATGTATATGAACACCTCAAGATGGTGACTTCAGTAAGATGAGAAGAAAGAAATGTTGACATGGTAGACATTTGTGTCCTGGTTGTTTTTCCTTTTAAACTATATCTTTAAATATTATAATCAATGGAAGATTATACCACCCACCAACAAATTGACACAGTTTTTAATAGATATAGGGCTAAGGGAAACATTCATGACGTGGATGCTCATGCTCACTCACTTCAGTTGTGTCTGACTCTTTGCAACCCCATGGACTGTAGCCCAACAGGCTTCTCTGGCCATGAGATTCTCCAGGCAAGAATACTGGAGTGGGTTTCCATGTCCTCCTCCTGGGGATCTTCCCAATCCAGGGATCTAACCTGCGTCTCCTGCACTGCAGGCAGATTCATTATTGCTGAGCCACTGTGGAAGCCCTTGCCATGTGGATAAAAACAATCATAAAAATGGAAATGCCATTTGATCTACAAATTCTTTCAAAGCTATCCTAAATGCTTCTCAAACTTCTCCATTAAAGAAACCCTGATGATACAAGTAAATGTGAAAAGTGAAGTTTCTCAGTTGTGTCCGACTCTTCGCGACCCCATGGACTGTAGCCCACCAGGCTCTTTCATCCATGGGATTTTCCAGGCAAGAATACTGGAGTGGATTGCCATTTCCACACCTTTTCACTTAACCTCACCTGCTAGCTTCCCCACTTTCAAAGTGACCTGATGGCAGTTTGACATTTTTTTGAAATTCCAGTTTTATACTCAAAATGTGTACATGTTTTACATTCTATTCAACTACAAAACTGCATATGTCAAACATAAAAAATGAAGAGTTTATTTTATGACTTCCTGTAAAATTAAGGTCACCTGGAAAAATGTAGCTTCCCTTTGGTTAGAACCAGAATAAGAATACAATTAGGCAAGTGCACAAAGATATGCCAACAAGGGTAGAAATGGCAGCGCTCTCATATTTGAACTAAAACTTAAATGATGCACATCTGCCCAAGTGGAAGACTGGTCTAATAAATTATCGTGTGGATTACTACACTCCTCTGAAAAACTTTAGTGAGAATTCATGTTAATAAAAAAAAATAGGGATGATCATGACATAGTCTCTAGGTTAAAAAAAAAAATTCAAAGAGCTGATCCCATTTAAAAAATATATGTGCCTGTGTATGTCTATGCTGCTGCTGCTGCTGCTAAGTCACTTCAGTTGTGTCCGACTCTGTGCGATCACATAGACGGCAGCCCACCATGCTCCCCCGTCCCTGGGATTCTCCAGGCAAGAACACTGGAATGGATTGCCATTTCCTTCTCCAATGCATGAAAGTGAAAGTGAAGTTGCTCAGTCGTGTCTGACTCTTAGCGACCTCATGGACTGCAGCCTACCAGGCTCCTCTGTCCATGAGATTTTCCAGGCAAGAGTACTGGAGGGAGGTGCCATTGCCTTCTCCATGTGTATGTCTATGTATCTCCTCAGTTAAAAAAAATACTTATCCCATTAGGATATTTCAGTAGACTCTGGATTCAGAGAATCAGAGTAGAAACATTTTAAAGTAATATATTTAAATATTAGAGGACAAACTTAAGCTAGCAAACTAACTGCTTATCTATACTGATGTGTTTTCAAAATACACATTGACAATTTGTCTGATTTTTATGGAATATTTTGCATATATGATTATAAGAATATATGTATATGTATAAAATGCTACCAATAGCTATCTTGTAGTATGCTATAATGGGTACATTTCATTCATTATCTCTTTTTTGCTTATTTTCTGATTTCTAGAAAGATTTTAAATTACATGTGTAAATAATGAAAAATGTACTGTTTTCCTATTTGCCACATTACTAAATGTTGAATTTGTTTTAAAAGTCCATAAGAATATAGAACAGCAACAGCTTTCATTTTCCTTCTCATATTTTTTCATTTCAAAAACTCCCAGACACTGGGACTCTGTAATAACCTAGAGGGGTGTGTGAATCGGCGGCCAGAGGTGGGAGGGAGATTCAAGAGAGAGGGGACATATGTATACCTATGGATCATTTATGTTTATGTATGACAAAAATCACAACAATATTGTAAAGCAATCATCAATCAATTACAGAAAAACTAAAACACACACACACAGAGTTCCCAGACAATGGAATCTTATAGTTCGTATTCTCCTCTCCTTCTCAATAACTTCAGCCATGGTCTCTCCCAAAGAGAACTTTTTCTAAAGTAATATTACCGTTTTATACCTATGAAATCATCAAGATTGTGTTCTTCAGCACAAAATAGGAATTAAAGAGGTCTGATTGATTACCAGGCAGTTTATATTGTTTGGTAACATTGTGTGACAGTGAGCAAGTGATTCTTAAAGTCGAAATGCAGTTGGCTGGTAGAAGATAAAAACTTAATGGAGAAAATGAACGGTAAACACGAACATGATTAAAGACTGTACCTTTTCTGAGCAAAGAAATAAGGTGTCTCAAAACCAAGCCTGGTATCTGGGGCTATGGCCATCCAGAGTGGGCATGCCGTTTCTAGTCTGCACAAACGCACCATGTGGGCTACAGTTAGGCCCGTATCTGCATCTTGGCGGGATGAAACAACAGGCCCAGTTTTTTGATTGGGTCGTTTATTTTTCTGGAATTGAGCTGCAGGAGTTGCTTGTATATTTTTGAGATTAATTCTTTGTCAGTTACTTCATTTGCTATTATTTTCTCCTATTCTGAAGGCTGTTTTTTCACCTTGCTTATAGTCTCCTTTGTTGTGCAGAAGCTTTTAATTTTAATTGGGTCCCATTTGTTTATTTTTGCTTTTATTTCCAATATTCTGGGAGGTGGGTCATAGAGAATCCATGTGTGATTTATGTCAGAGAGTGTTTTGCCTATGTTCTCCTCTAGGAGTTTTATAGTTTCTGGTCTTATGTTTAGAACTTTAATCCATTTTGAGTTTATTTTTGTATATGGTGTTAGAAAATGTTCTAGTTTCATTGTTTTACAAGTGGTTGACCAGTTTCCCAGCACCACTCATTAAAGAGATTGTCTTTTCTCCATTGTATATTCTTGCTTCCTTTGTCCATAAGATAAGGTGTCCATAGGTGCATGGATTTATCTCTGGGGTTTTTATTTTGTTCCATTGATCTATATTTCTGTCTTTGTGCCAATACCTTACTGTCTTGATGACTGTGGCTTTGTAGTAGAGCCTGAAGTCAGGCAGGTTGATTCCTCCAGTTGCATTCTTCTTTCTCAAGATTGCTTTGGCTATTCGAGGTTTTTTGTATTTCCATACAAATTGTGAAATTATTTGTTCTAGTTCTGTGAAAAATACCATTGGTAGCTTGATAGGGATTGCATTGAATCTATTTCTCCAAAGAAGACATACAGATGGCTAACAAACACATGAAAAGATGCTCAACATCACTCATTATCAGAGAAATGCAAATCAAAACCACTATGAGGTACCATTTCACGCCAGTCAGAATGGCTGTGATCCAAAAGTCTACAAGCAATAAATGCTGGAGAGGGTGTGGAGAAAAGGGAACCCTCTTCCACTGTTGGTGGGAATGCAAACTAGTATAGCCACTATGGAGAACAGTGTGGAGATTCCTTAAAAAACTGGAAATAGAACTGCCTTATGATCCAGCAATCCCACTGCTAGGCATACACCCTGAGGAAACCAGAATTGAAAGAGACACGTGTACCCCAATGTTCATTGCAGCACTGTTTATAATAGCCAGGACATGGAAGCAACCTAGATGTCCATCAGCAGATGAATGGATAAGAAAGCTGTGGTACATATACACAATGAAGTATTACTCAGCCATCAAAAAGAATACATTTGAATCAGTTCTAATGAGGTGGATGAAACTGGAGCCTATTATACAGAGTGAAGTAAGCCAGAAAGAAAAACACCAATACAGTATACTAACGCATATATATGGAATTTGAAAGATGGTAACGATAACCCTGTATGAGAGACAGCAAAAGAGACACAGATGTATAGAACAGTCTTTTGGACTCTGTAGGAGAAGGTGAGGGTGGGATGATATGGGAGAATGCCATTAAAACATGTATATTATCATATGTGAAACGAATCGCCAGTCCAGGTTTGATGCATGATTCAGGGTGCTCGGGGCTGGTGCTCGGAACTGGGGATGACCCAGAGGGATGGTATGGGGAGGGAGGTGGGTTCAGGATGGGGAACACGTGTACATCTGTGGCAGATTCATGTTGATGTATGGCAAAACCAATACAATATTGTAGAGTAATTAGCCTCCAATTAAAATAAATAAATTTATATTAAAAAATTAACAAACAACAGGCCCAAGATTCATTCAGAAATTAACTATCTTTCTCTCCTAATAAAATTTCTTCTAATTAAACTTGCATGCAATTATAATACATTAAAATAGGCTTCAATTCATTGTTAACACAGTAGTCCCAGAACACTTTGCAAACACAAATTCATTGATTTCCAATCCCACTCTTAGATACTTTCCTAGTTTTATTTTATTTTTTTCTTTATTGAACAGCCTATAGAGTTTTCTCATCACAAGTTAATACAAATCTTCAATAAAGTAAAGGGCTTTACAAATCATGGGGCTACTTTAAGCTATATAAATATGTGAATATCAATTACAGAAGCGGATGGAAAGACAATTAAATATTATCACAATTTTATTAAAAGTGATGTTTCTGAATGATTTATTTGTAAAGTTTGGTCTCATATATTTTATGAGATATTTATATTCTTGAGCTTCGGCGGTCACTGAGATGATACATTTATTTTGAGATTTATAAATCTCTGAGGCCTCTTAAGAAATGAAGAATTGAGTTCGAATGTCTATGAAACTTTTGCTTGCAATTTGACCTTTTTACTTGCCCTTCATCTTACCATGGAATCATCAAAAAGCTGGAAGGTGAGGCACCACTAGCTCTAAGCAACCTCACCTTCCTTCAGGCTGCGTTAGCTGCCTCCTCCATTCTCCGGGATTCCCTCTTTGAGGGGCCTCATCATGCTGCTGCCTCTGATCATTTGTTTACTTTTCTGTCATCCCCAAAATAAGTCCTGGAGAGCAGAGAGCTTGCCTTTTTTATTTTTGTATTCATGACATCTAACATGTAGGGGATAAGCAGTGAATGTTTGTTAAATAATTATCTGAGTGGAAGAGAAGACACTGTGTGGTTTGTTCATATAGAACTAAAATCATAAATGGGTGGACTTTAAATTCCCTTATCCAGAAGTCTACAGAAGGTATCAGTCAGACAGACAAATGATCAGAAGACAGATACACAGAGAGTGACTGGTTGAGACAGCTCTTAACCTGCTTTAACTACGTAAAAGGAATCTATCACAGCACTATGGAAACAGGGAAGAGATGAAATCATGGACTGAATGTGTTGGAAAATGAAGGGGAAATGTATAGGCAAATACACATGGTTGTGGGCTCATTCACTTCAGTCATGCCTGACTGTTTGCAACCCTATGGACTGTAGCCCAGCACGCTCCTCAGTCCATGGGGTTCGCTAGGCAAGAATACTTGAGTGGGTTGCTGTGACCTCCTCCAGGGGATCTTCCTGACCCAGGAATCAAACCCACGTCTCCTGTGTCTCCTGCACTGCAGACAGATTCTTTACCACTGAGCCACCGGGGAAGGCCCAGGCAAATACATATGTAGAAGCAATAAAAACATCTATAACCATGTCTCCAGTCCAGTAAACTCAAAAGGAGGGACCATGAACTAAAAGTCTGAAAGCATAGGTTTCAGTCCTCTTTTTCATTCACTGTTGTTACTAAGTCTCTTTTCTTCCAAGATATAGACAGACAAGCTAAGCTTCCCACGCATCAAACTTCCTATTGGTAATACAGTGAGATTTAACCAAAGTTAAATCTAAACCATTCAAGAATTATAAGAATTTTCACTGCTAGAAGTCAATATTCCAGAAGGGGGCAGCATTTATTCATAATAGGGAAACCAAGGAATGGTTTTTATTTTAGCTAGTTTTCCAAGCAGTAAAGGTTGAGAAGTTGGATGAAAGGAACACTTATACTCTTTCTTGAATTTAGTGTGAGTACATAATGATGTCAAGAGTAGGAAAGTGGGTGGACGTCTGGTGTCTACTCTGCTGTGTGGGCATTTAATAAGGAACAAGTCAAATAGTTCTGTGAGAAAGAAATCATCCCTCTTATTCACTAGTTCTTGAATCCTTGATGGTGAGTGCCATTTCTGGCACATGTTTATTGCTTATTAAATAAATGATTGATGACAAAAATTTTAATGGAGATGGAATAGATTTGTTCCCAGGCAGAGAAGGTGACAATCTGGATCAAGAGGACCTGTTCAGTTCCTCAGGAAGCCCATCACTTATATGAACTCCCCAAAAGTAGCCTTAATTGCTTTGTTCCAAAACTAAGCAAATGGGAGTGGGAGAGGAGCCTTAGAACACTTTTTCCACTTGCTTCTTGTTTCATATGAGAAAATAAAGCTTAGAGAAGGTGTTATTTTCCCAAAGTACTGCTGACTAGTCACAGAGCAGGGTCTAGAAGCAATTCTCCATGGTCCCTATGTAGTGTTCTCTCTATGGGTCGACTACTTTTTTAATAAAATTATCCCCACCCACTCACTGTCTGTTGCAGCTTTTTTAAACAGACTTTATTTTTTTTAGGGCAGTTTTAAACTCATAGAAAAGTTGAACTTAGAACTTAGAATTGAAAAAGAACTTAATTTAGTTCTTTAGTTCATGTCTTTGATGATAAAAAGTCATGATAAAAAGTCATGGCTAAAACCCAGGATCTATATTTTCTCCTATTTATAGTTTTTTACTTTGCATTTAAGTCTATTTTCCATTTTGTGTTAATTCTTGTGAAGGGTATAAACTCTCTGTTTATATTCATTTTTTTGCGTGTGAGTGCCCAGGTGTGTCCAACTTTGTGACCCCATGAACTGTAGCCCACCAGGCTCCTCTGTGCATGGAATTCTCTAAAAGAAAATACTGGAGTGAGTAGCCATTCTCTTCTCTAGGATATCTTCCTGACCCAAGGATTGAGCCTGGGTCTCCTGCATTGCAGGTGGATTCTTTAGCATCTGAGTCACCAGGGAAGCCCTGATTTTAGCATAACTTGCTGAAAATACAATCTGTGCTACACTGTATTGTCTTTGCTCCTTTGTCAAAGATCAGTCACCTATATTTCTGTGGGCCTATTTCTGGGTTCTCTATTCTGTTCCATTGATCTGTCTATCTTTCACCAATACCACACTATTTTGGTTTGTGTAGATTTATAGCAAGTCTTGAATTTGGGTAGTGTCATTCCTTCAACTTTGCTTTTCTTCATCAATATTGTGTTGGCTAATCTGGGTCTTTTGCCTACTTATATAAACTCTAGAGTCTGCAAAATAACTTTCTGGGTTTCTCATTGGGATTGCATTGAATCTACAGATCAAGTTAGAAAGAACCGATAACTTGATGATATTGAGTCCATCGATGAATGTAGGATATTCATTTAGGGCTTCCCTCATAGATCAGTCTTTAAAGAATCTTCCTGCAATGAAGGAGACCTGGGTTTGATTCCTAGGTCGGGAAGATCCCCTGGAGAAGGAAATAGCAACCCACTCCAATATTCTTGCCTGGGGAATCCCATGAACAGAGGAGCCTGGCAGGCTACAGTCTGTAGGGTTGCAAGAGTTGGAAACAACTACCACCATGAATATAGACCAACTCTTAATTTATAAATTTAGTTGATTTTTCTCATCAGTTTTGTATTTTGCCTCTAAAACTCTTGTACATATTTTTTTAGATTTATACCTAAATATTCATTGAGGTTTCAATATAAAGGTTTTGTTTTTAACTTCAAATTTTACTTGTTCATTGCTGGGGATATAGGAAAGAAACTGACTTCTGTAAGTTAACTTTGTGTCCTGCAAACTTGCTATGATTGCTTATTAACTCCAGATAATTTTTGGTCAATTCTTTTGGATTTTCTACGTGAATAATCAAGTCACCTCCAAACAAAGACATTTTATTTCCTCCATCCCAATTTGTATACCTTTTACTTCCTTTTTATCTTAATGTAACTTTCTCAATTCATTCTCCCCTTTCCTTCCTCCCCTGTGCCCACATGTCCATTCCCTACATCTGTATCTCCTTTCCTTCCCTACAGATAGGTTCATCTTAATGTATTAGCTAGGACTTTTAGTACAATGTTAAAATAAAGTGATGACTTTTTTTTTCCCCCACTGTGAATGAGTATTCAGTTCAGTTCAGTTGCTCAGTCGTGCCCGACTCTTTGCGACCCCATGGACTACAGCACGCCAGGCACCCCGTCCATCACCAGCTCCCAGAGTTTACTCAAATTCATGTGCATCGAGTCGATGATGCCATCCAACCATCTCATGTTCTGTTGTCCCCTTCTCCTCCTGCCCCCAATCCATCCCAGCATCAGGGTCTTTTCCAGTGAGTCAACTCTTCACATGAGGTGGCCAAAGTACTGGAGTTTCAGCTTCAGCATCAGTCCTTCCAATGAACACCCAGGATTGATCTCCTTTAGGATGGATTGGTTGGATCTCCTTGCAGTCCAAGGGACTCTCAAGAGTCTTCTCCAGCACCACAGTTCAAAAGCATCAATTCTTTGGCACTCAGCTTTCTTCACAGTCCAACTCTCACATCCATACATGACCATATAACACACACATATACACATGCACATATCATATGTGGAGTAGAGCAGCTCTCCATTTCACATTTCCTAAAGTCGAAAGTCATGGCTTCTTGATCTTCATCTTTTGCAGATCTTTTCATGAAATAGGAATTGCATAATCTCAGATTGAATTGTTTTCTTTCAGTTAAATAAATTTATCCCCAATATAAAAACCCTATATTATCCTTATGTTTTTCATCTTACCTCATACTGGTGAACTTTTGTCACATACTGGTATTTGGAAATCACTGGCAGACGGGCAACTCAGTTAATGAGCTAAATAGAGAACGGGGAAAGGCTGACTCACCTCACCAAGGTGAGGAATATTCCCGTATAGAAAAACACAAGAAATACCCATTCCAAAAAGGACCATTTAGGATCAACATAGTATTTTAAGTGGTTAATAGGTGTTGTGCAGCAAAGCAGACAGGAGAGTGCTGGTCCAGGCACCCAGGCCTTCTCTTTCTTTTGCAGAGATCATCCTTACAACCAGAATCGAAGGACCAATTTTTCACTTCTTTTTTAGTTATTTGTTTAATATAATTTTTCTCCAAACATATCTGAGGTATTATGGCCAATGCCATAGAACACTACGATTAACATTTGTGAATAAACGTTTGTTTTGAGAACATGACCACCCTCAGTGACTCTGTGGCTAAGTGTGAAGTTCTGGGTATCTAAGGTACCATTCAGAGCAAGACCAGACCAAGTCCTTGCCCTTAAAGTCCTAATTTTCCGAGTTTATATACACACAGCACACGCAGTATGAAAAACACAGAGCATACCAAAGGGCTGGTTTGATGTCTGCTTTAATTCCCTAATAGAAGAAAAGAAAGGAAGGAAAGAGAATGGGGGTGGGGATGGGGAAGGAGGAAGGGAGAAAAAATGGAAAACAATAACGGTGGTTCCCAGAAAGAAGGACAACGGCCGGTGGGAGATTTATGGGAAGTGAAAGCCCTGATCCTGCCCAGATTGTCCGGGAACTTCTTCTTCTGGAGGGTGATTTGTTAACTGCAGTCTGGTCAGCATTTCCAGGGAGTCAATTTTGGACTCTAATCCTCACATTTAGAATCGCCAAACCCAAGCCAAGGTTGTCTTCCAGGCATAGGGCTTTATTGGATGAGGCTACTTCATGTATTGTATGGTAACTGGTGAATGCTCCACTTTGTATTTAAGAATAGCATCAAGACAGAAAAAAAAAAAAGTGGCAATATTACCAAAGCTTGGAAAAGCACTATTTTAAAAACAATTCATTTCTTTCCAGCATAGATATGACCCTACATGACAATGAGTATGAAATGGTTCAATACTCAAACAGTCCTTTGAAAGTCACGAAGGACTTTCATGGATGCTTCAGAATAATCGTCATGATACCAATAGTTCTGTTAATAAACCACTTTCAGTTTAATAATAATAGCAGCCAGCATATATTGAACTCTCCACATATGCCAGCCACTGTATTAAATATTGATGTCACCTGCAGTATATTAATCTCCACACTAGTCCAGAAAGATAATTAATATATCATGTCCATTCTACAGATGAAGAAACTATGCCTTAGAAAGTTCAAGTCACTTATTCAAAGTTAGTTTGATAATAAAGGTGGAACTATGATTTGAGCACAAACAGTCCAGTTGTAGAATCTCACATTTTAAGACCATTATATATTTCCTGCCATTCTAATAGCTACTTTTCTCACTCAAAGTCACTCTGAGCTTTAAAATCACATAGATATAGATTTAAATCCTGGTGTGTGACCCTAGAAAAGTCTTCTTGGAGTCTTACTTTTTTATTTGTAAAACAGATGTAATTATACTGCTCTGCAAGATTACTGTGAAAGTGAGAGGTAGTACAGGTAGTCATTCAATATATGGAAAGTATTACCCCAGCACAGACAAGACACAGACCATTGTGATTAAAAGGGGAAATAAGCATACAGAAAAACACGGAGCCCAGGTACTTAGGACCTATCTCCATGGCAAGGGATAACTGGTAGTAGCTCACCTTCAGAAATATTGAAGGTAATAATTTCCCTTTAAGCAATTCAATTGATAAAGTAAAAATTTAAGTATACTTGCAAAATAAGATTTCAGTAATAACATTTAAAGCAAATCAAACAAAAACAGGAAAGAGGAATAGATCCTGTACAAAGAAAACAAAATCTATACCATTAAAAAGATTATGCTCTGAGTCACACCAAAACAAATTAATTCATATAGTAAAGGAGGAATTGATATCTGAATCAGAACCCATCTGCCTGTCTTACATAATGCAATATCCACAAAAGCAGGTTAAACCAGACACATTCCTTATCTTATGTTGTGGAGGAGTCATCTCTGTGACTATTGTATCAAATAAGCTCTAGGTTAAACGATCACTCTGGTAGAATCCTAGACAGAGTGGATTGGCAATCCACTGGCAATTGCCATCAAGAATCTGACGTGTGGTGTGGAAAAACAAATAGATAACAGACCTTAGAGAAGATCACATTGGCCGGGTCTCCAGCATTCTTGTGCTCTGCATTCTCTAAGTAATGTAATTTCCCAGTCCAGTAGAAGTTCATAGCCTTTCCATTGTAGAAACACTAAAGTTCTAAGACAAAAAGGAAAAAAGAATATTATGAAATAGAGAGTGGAAATGATAGCACAAATAGCAAAAGCACAAAAGAAAATAGTCTGAGGGAGGATCTGCTGTACTAGCGGCAGAAATCTCCAGGAGTACTTTGCTACTGTAAGTTGGAGTCTCTCATTCTGTGGTCCCTATCTTCACAGTGCACTGCAACAAAGAGGTAAAATTTATGAAAATAAAACCTTTTAATTTTTGGTAGCTTGTTTTGTGTACATAAATTTTGCAGAGAAAAGGTGAATTCAAAAACTTCAGTCAATTAAACCTGCAGTTGTAAGACTTGCTTAAGTTCTGCCTCCTAAAACAAAATCAACAAACTTTTGCCGAGATCCTTCAAAAAGGCTTTCATTCATCAAATGTTACTATGTCTTTCAGAAACTAACTTTAAAGACAGCTATTAGAATACAAAAAATTTATGATTGTCAGTTCAGTCACTCAGTCGTGTCTGACTCTTTGCAACCCCATGGACTACAGCATGCCAGGCCTCCCTGTTGATCACCAACTCCTGGAGTTTACCTAAACTCATGTCCACTGAGTCGGTGATACCATCCAACCATCTCATCCAACCATCTCATCCTCTGTTGTCCCTTTCTTCTCCTGCCCTCAATCTTTCCCAGCAGCAGGGTCTTTTCCAATGAGTCAGTTCTTCACATCATGTGGCCAAATTATTGGAGCTTCAGCTTCAACATCAGTCTTTCCAATGAACACTCAGGACTGATCTCCTTTAGGATGGACTGGTTGGATCTCCTTGCAGTCCAAGGGACTCTCAAGAGTCTTCTCCAACACCACAGCATAAATTCTTTGGCGCTCAGCATTCTTTATAGTCCAACTCTCACATCCATACATGACTACTGGAAAAACCATAGCCTTGACTAGACAGACATCTGTTGGCAAAGTAATATCTCTGCTTTTTAATATGCTGTCCAGGTTAGTTATAACTTGCCTTCCAAGGAGTAAGTGTCTTTTAATTTCATGGCTGCAGTCACCATCTGCAGTGATTTTGGAGCCCCCCAAAATAAAGTCAGCCACTGTTTCCACTGTTTCCCCATCTATTTCCCATGAAGTGATGGGACCAGATGCTATGATCTTGGTTTTCTGAATGTTGAGCTTTAAGCCAACTTTTTCACTCTCCTCTTTTACTTTCATCAAGAGGCTCTTTAGTCCTTCTTCACTTTCTGCCATAAGGGTGGTGTCATCTGCATATCTGAGGTTATTGGTATTTCTCCCAGCAATCTTGATTCCAGCTTGTGATTCATCCAGCCTGGCATTTTGCATAATACTCTGCATATAAGTTAAATAAGCAGGGTGACAATATACAGCCTTGATGTACTCCTTTTCCTATTTAGAACCAGTCTGTTCTTCCATGTCCAGTTCTAACTGTTACTTCCTGACCTGCATACAGATTTCTCAAGAGGCAGGTCAGGTGGCCTGGTATTCCCATCTCTTTCTTTCTTTCTTTTTTTTTTTTTTAAATTTTATTTTATTTTTAAACTTTACATAACTGTATTAGTTATCCCATGCTATGGTGTTTTTAACCTGCTGTTATTACTTGAATACTTAGAAGGGCCTCAGTGGGTATTTGTTACACAATAGAAAGGATTTTCTAGAGAGTTTTTGAACCTTTCATGATTTCATAGTTTAACATTTCATAATAATTAAGATCAAGCTCTGAGATCAGATGGATCTAACTTACTATCTGTGTCCTTCAGCAGGTGTTTGTAACGTCTTTAAGTCTCAGATTTTTTTCTTATTAAAAGAAATCTCAGTATATAATTACTTCTTCCATTGGGTGTTCACTTAGATTAAAAAGAGAATTTATATAAAACTCATAGCTCAGAATCATGTCCATGGCTCTAAAATGCTAGAAACATTTGCTACTAACATTTTACACCTCATCTTAGGCAAATGATGTACACAATTCTTTAATCTGATCTTCTTTGCCATATGAAGTATATACTAAACCTTTTTGTGATAGTGTCAAGTATTTGGTCATGGCAAAATGACATACTTTTTGACAGAGAATTGTATGACTCATCAACAAACAGACAAAAATTCCTCATTTTTCATGGTAGCTTATTGGTAGTAGGAGATGGATGTGTATTCTATAGCAGAGGCCAGGGCACAGAGACCAGGAGGGATAGAATAATATACTTACAGAATAAAAGGAAAGGCCCTTTCTGATGCTGAGCCTCATAACACGTTTGATGGGCACATCACTGAAAAAGCTGGATCATCCATTGCTGGGAGCCGGCATATTGCATATTGAGTGAGGATCTGTAATAGCTTAACTGGAATTCTATCACTGCCGGGAGCCAGCGTGAGGCACTCCGCCCATGACAAAGGTCATGAGGAAGGAGGCTCGGCATACGCAAAGGCGGGATCGAGCCTCAGGAGTCCCCCTGGAAATTCTCGAGCATCTACCCCCAAAACCAGAGTCTGCCTACTTTCTGCTTTGTGCTTTCACCTACACCTCTGACTTTACGGGGGGCTGTCCCCCACTACCTCTCTCTGAAAAGAGAGTTAGCTTACAGCTCCAGTTAATAATTCTTGGATGTGACAGTGTTTCAACCTACAAACTCCTTTGGAAATCCTCTAGCCTGCCTGAATGGGTTTTTCCGGCCACATGTGATTGTTCAGAGCCTCCCAACTGTGAGAGGCAGGAGATGTTCTAAACTGCCTAAACACAGATTCCTTTGAGTAGTTAAAAGATTGATTAGAAATTGTATTGGTGAAGGGTTTTTCACTTGTTGGGCCCATGTTTGCTGCTAAGTCTTCATACTCCTTACCTACTGTGTCCTTGGCAGTGTATTGATTGATATAATGGGTGTATAGAAATGTAAAGTGCAGCTTTGTCTAATGCTTTTTGGAAGGCTGGTGCCTGACTTTGGAATAATCACCTTTAGAGAAAGATAAGTTTCTTAAAATGTTAACAGGCCTCCTGGCCAGAAGATGATGTCTATCACCTGAACTTTTGCATATGATAAGTTTACAGGAAAAAAGCCTGGCTTAGATTAGAACCAGGAACTGCTGTCCTTGCATGACTCCACCCCTTCCCCCATTATCCTCTATGCATACCTTAAGGTATAAAAACTACTTTGGAAAATAAAGTGCGGGCCTTGTTCACCAAAACTTGGTCTCCCCATGTCGCTCTCTCTTTCAACTTCCGGCTGAGTCTCCATCTGGAGCGCGGAACCCGCCATGCTTGCTAATTATGCCTGGGCTTCTAAGATCCGACCGGGGAGGCCTCAGTGTCTCCTCTCCTTCAGGAGAACGGAAGGACGCCTGCGGCCTACATAAGTGGTGCAAACTTCTTGTCTTGAAGTTTTATTGGTCTCCCGCGTAAACCAAGCTACTCAGCCTCTTTTCTCCACTGAATTTTCCTACTGAGCTATCTTTATTTCAGCCGCTTTTCTCCACTGAATTTCCTCACTGAGCTATCCTTATTCTATTACTCTTTGTATCCTTAATTAAAGTGTAATTAAGCAGTTGTTCCCTGACCCTCGCCTAGCCGTCTCTCCTTCGAATACCCTGGATCAGCCGGGGCTGGTCCCCGGCAATCCATGATAACGGTAGTGGGAGGAAAAGGATGCGCGCCCCCCCCCCCCTTTATTTTTTGGCAGGGGAAAGGCAAGGAAGAAGATAGGAAGAGGAGGAAGAAGCAGAAACCTTCACTATACACAAAATGGAGGTCAAGGTGGGCCTGCTGGGGGCAGTGTGGTACAGTAGACGTCGCATGGGCTTTATAATGGGATAGATCTAAATCTGGTTTTCTAGCTGGGTTATTTGTTACGGAGGCTAAGTACCTATTGCTATTTAACAACCTGTGCACCTGTCACTTCATCTTTGTCATGGTAATAAAAATCATAATTATAAAATATATAAATATAAAAATTATGTCATAGGGATCTAGTGAAGATATAATGAAACAACATTGCTAGTTGAGTGCCCAATCCATTTTCTGGTCTTAGAAAATACTTCTCACTCACTCTGAAGGCAAGAAAGGCACAAAAATGCTTGCTGAAGCATTGTTTCTTATACTTTTTTACTCATTTCTCCCATAAGCATTCCTGGTAATTGTGGGAGATTTGTGTTGTGTCAATTTAGCTAAGCTGGGACATTTCCCAGAATCCACCTTTCCCTCATGCAATCAGCTCAAGCCCAGGCTCAGAAGGGCGAAGGAAAGCCTAGCTGGCTTCTGGAGCTGAGAAGGTTGGTGCAGACTAGGTACTGTTGCAGCTCCTGCCAGTGGTGCTGCCTCCTGGCTTCTTGGTTGGAGAGTGGCAGCAACCAGGTGCTTAACTCCTCCAGATTCTATCGAATCTCCTGTTCCAAGTTCTCCAACTCTCAGCACAGTTTTGTGTTTGGCAGTGTGACAGAGGGGCATCAGCTTCTCCTGAAGAAAACCCTTAGCATCAAAGTTTGAAACTTGGAGGCAATAAGGAACCAATATATCTTCCAGTTCATTCTTGAGGGTCCCAATTCAGACTTGGAGGTTGTAGTTTGGCCTTGTTGCATCTGCACAGGCAGCTGGCCTTTCCTCACTCCACAGCCATCTTCCCTTCCCAAACATCTGCCTGTGGTATCAGGTTCCAGCATAGACTCAGACACTAAACCACACGTGCATTGTTTCTCCTGTTTCAATAGTTACCTAAGGTTAAACCTTTATGATCAATGCCTATGTGTGTGCGTATATATATATATATATATATGCCTGAACTTCCCAGGTGGTGCTAGTGGTAAAGAACCCCGCTGCCAATGCAGATGTGGGTTCAGTCCCTGGGTTGGGAAGATCCCCTGGAGGAGAAAATGGCAACCCCCTCCACATTCTTGCCTGGAGAATCCCATGGACAGAGGAGCCTGGTGGGCTACAGTCCATAGGGTCACAGAGTCAGACATGGCTGAAGTGAGTGAGCACATATGTATATATACTTCTGTTCAGTTCAGTTCAGTCGCTCAGTCATGTCCAACTCTTTGCGACCCCATGAATTGCAGCACACCAGGCCTCCCTATCCATCACCAACTCCCGGAGTTCACTCAGACTCACGTCCATCGAGTCAGTGATGCCATCCAGCCATCTCATCCTCTGTCGTCCTCTTCTCCTCCTGCCCCCAATCCCTCCCAGCATCAGAGTCTTCTCCAATGAGTCAACTCTTCACATGAGGTGGCCAAAGTACTTAAAGATACACATATACTTATCCTGTTCATCTTACTTCTCTCATAATCTGATAAAAAGCTTAACTGATTCAGTGGGCTCTCTATGTTATGGACTGATAAAACCAATGAGTAAGTACAGATCCTGTACACAATTCTTAGAGGAAAAATCAGACATCACTCATAATATAAGAAATTATAAAGTTTCTATGGATTTGCCTACTCTGGACTATATAATATGTGACCTGTTGTATCTGTTTTTTTTCCCACTTAGCATGCTTACTAAGTTTATCCACATTGCTGGTTGTATCAGTACTTCAACTTTTATGGCTGAATAATATTCAGTCATATGGATATATCACATTTTGTTTATTCATTTATCCACTGATGTACGTTTGGGTTGTTTTCAATTTTGGGAACTATATAGTTTCAAACAAGATAGTGATAATTACAACATTGTGAACATATTAAATGTCACTGAAATACACACTTTAAAATTGTTAAGCTTGTATTGCATAAATTTCACTTCAATAAAAACATTTAAGGTTATAAAGTTATAATGTTTGATTTTCTTTAGTTTAAATTTTTTTTACATGTACACACATGTACATGTGCACAATGAAACTGAAGATACTCCATTGAAGTTTATGGGTGCCAAACCGGTAAAAAGTATGTTCACTTAACTAGATATTTTCAGTGATAAGGTCAGATGTTTTCTACATTTGACTCCAATCTACTTTGCATATTATTCTTCACTCTGCTGTTTTACCACAAACCTGCCATTGACTGGGTTCTTGACATGCACATAAAATCAATTAGCATTCAGCCTGGGAGAATAATTTTCTTAGTAGATTACTGCTTTCACCATTCAGCCAATAGAGAAATGTTTCTGTCCACACCATCCCACACTTTTTTAGGAAGGCATTTGGTAACACTTATCAGCCTGCACATGCCAGCAATTAGATGTCAATAGAATTACTATGTTCAATCCTTTGTATACAAGGAACATATTAACCAAAATTTCCAGTCCTCTCACAATTTTATGAACATATTAGTTTTTGTCCTTTTAGCATGGAGTGTCTTTAGAGACATATACTGGCCCACATCTGCCTCCAAGCAGTATGAAAGATTTCAAGATTGAGGATATTCCAAGCCAGTTTTCTTTCCCTTATGTTTCAGCAGGTACAATAAAAAGTCAGTATTTTCCTTCAACTGCCAAGTCCACTTTCTTTTTTTGTTTGTTTTAATTCTTTCTTATTCTATCTAATATGACTATAATTGTCTTACAGAAATTTCTAGCCCCACCTCCCTCTATTATCCCTCTCTTACACTATTCTCCAGTCACACTGGTTTACGTTTAGTTTCAGGAACATGTGAAACTCATCTCCATCTCAAGACCTTTAGAATTGCTCATTCTGCTTGAACATGCTGTCTCAACAAGGTCATTTTTTCATCATCCACATCTCAAATCATATGGTACCTTTTCCCAGTGGGCTCCCATAGCATATCAGCCTTTCAGTCACACTCTACCACATTACCCTATTTATTTTCTATTTTATGTATTCCATTACTATATTTCTTCCAGCCACGGCTTCCCAGTGGCTCAGCAGTCAAGAATCCACCTGCCAAAGCAGGAGACCCAGGACACACGGGTTTGATCCCTGGGTTGGGAAGGTCCTCTGGAGGAGGAAATGGCAACCCACTCCAATATTCTTGCTGGGAGAATACCATGGAGAGAGGAGCCTTTGGGCTACAGTCCACAGGGTCACAAAGAGTTGAATACATCTGAGCATCTGAGGCCAGCACATCACTGTATCATATTGTTAACATAGTGGAGGCTCTGCCTGTCTGGTTGACAGCTGTTTTCCCAGAGTTTTGAACAATGCTGGAGCAGTTAGGAGATGTAAAGTAACTATCTTGACTGACTAATAAACTAACAGGTTTATTAGTTTATTAACTAATAATAAACTAATCATGCTAATAAGTGTAAATTTGCAATGTGATTCACAGTGGTACCATCAAGGTAACACAAGATGCTGAAAAAGATTGGGTATTTATACATGTATACATGCATGCATGTATGTATACTGGTTAGGGGGTTTTGAGGTGGTGAAAGGAGCAGGTTATAAGTTCAGTTTTGATATTTTCATTTTGAAGTATCATTAATATCCCAAGAAGTGATATCAAATAAGTAAATTTTTGGATTAGACCAAACTTAAAAATTAGAAGTGTGGTATAGTGATGATTCATGAGACATCTGCTCCTCAGTGCTTATTAAATGTGGGCATGGATAAGATCATCCAGGAATAGCAAGAAGAATAGAAAGAGAGGAATGCAAGTAAGAATGGATAACAATTGAAAGCAAACAGAACAAGAGTTATCAGTGAGAGAAGAGGATAACCATGAAGGTGTGGCACCCTGAAGAAGAGTGTAGTTTTAGGCTGAGTGTGTCTTAAGAAAATCCACATGCTGAAGTCCTAATCCCCAGTGTAATGATATTTGGAGGTGGGGCCTTGGGAAGTAATCAGACTTAGATAAGGTCATGAAGGTGGAGTATCAGATGAGATTAGTGCTCTTATAAGATGAGAAAGAGACACCAGAACTTTTCTTTTTCTCCCCTGAATTTGAACAAAGAAGAGGTCATGTGAAGACACAGTGAGATTTGTTGTTGTTCAGTCGCTAAGGCATGTCCAATTCTTTGCGACCCCATGGACTGCATGCAGCACGCCAGGCTTCCTTGTCCTTCACTATCTCCTGGAGTTTTCTCAGACTCATGTCCACTGAGTGAGTGATGCCATCCAACATCTTACCCTCTGTCACCCCCTTCTCCTCTTGCCCTCAATCTTTCCCAGCATCATATCTTTCCAATGACTTGGCTCTTCATATCAGGTGGCCAAAGTATTGGAACTTCAGCTTCAGAAGCAGTCCTTCAAATGAATATTCAGGACTGATTTTCTTTAGGATTGACTGGTTTGATCTCCCTGCTGTCCAAGGGACATTCAAGAGTCTTTTCCAGCACCACAACTCAAAAGCATCAATTCTTCGGTGCTCAGCTGTCTTTATGGTCCAACTTTCACATCCATACATGATTACTAGAAAAACCATAGCTTTGATTATACAAAACTTTGTCACCAAAGTGATGTCTCTGCTTTTTAATATGTTAAATTTGTCATAACTTTTCTTCCAAGGAGCAAGCATCTTTCAATTTCATGGCTGCAGTCACCATCCACAGTGATTGTGGGGCCTAAGAAAATAAAAGCTGTCAGTTTCCAATGTTTCCCCGTTTATTTGCCATGAAGTGTTGGGACCAGATGCTATGATCTTAGTTTTTTGAATGTTGAGTTTTAAGCTAGGCTTTTCACTCTCCTTTTTCACTTTCATCTAGAGGCTTTTTCGTTCCTCTTTGCTTTCAGCCATTAGAGTGGTATCATCTGCATATTTGAGGTTGTTGATATTTGTCCTGGCAACCTTGATCCCAGCTTGTGATTCATCCAGTCCGGGATTTTGCATGATGTACTATGCATGTAAGTTAAATAAGCAGGGTGACAACATACAGCCTTGACATACTCCTTTCCCAATTTTAAAGCAGTCTGTTGTCCCATGTTCAGTTCTAACTATTGCTTCTTGACCTGCATACAGGTTTCTCAGGAGACAGTAAGGTGTTCTGGTATTTCCATCTCTTCAAGAATTTTCCACAGTTTGCTGTGATCCACACAGTCAAAGGTTTTAGCATAGTCAATGATGCAGAAGCAGATGTTTTTCTGGAATTCCTTTGCTTTCTCTATGATCTAATGAATGTTGGCAATTTGATCTCTGGTTCCTCTGCCTTTTCTAAACCCAGCTTGTACATCTGGAAGTTCTCGGTTCACATACTGCTAAAACCTAGCTTGAAGGATTTTGAATATTACCTTGCTAGCTTATGAACTATGTAGTTCAAACATTCTTTGGCATATGCAATTGTATGTTTGAACATTCTTTTGCATTGACCTTCTTTAGGATTGGGATGAAAACTGACCTTTTCCAGTCCTGTGGCCACTGCTGAGCTTAACAAATTTGCTAACATATTAAGGGCAGCACTTTAACAGCATCACCATTTAGGATTTGAAATAGCTCCACTGGGGGCTTCCCTGGTAACTCAGCTGGTAAAGAATCTGCCTGCAATACAACAGATCCTGGTTTGATTCCTGGATTGGGAAGATCCCCTGGAGAAGGGATATACTACCCACTCCAGTATTCTTGGGTTTCCCTGGTGGCTCAGCTGGTAAAAAATCCACCTGCAAGGTGAGAAACCTGGGTTTGATCCCTGGGTTGGGCAGATTCCCTGGAGGAGGGCATGGCAACCCACTTCTGTATTCTTGCCTGGAGAATCCCCATGGAGACAGGAGTCTGGAGGGCTATGGTCTATGGGGACACAAAGAGTTGGACAGGACTGAGTGACTAAGCACAGCACAATAGCTCCACTGGAATTCTGTCACCTCCATGAGCTTTGTTCATAGTAATGCTTTCCTAAGGCCCACTTCCCTTTACAAGATGCCTGGCTCTAGGTGAGTGACCACACAACCATGTTTTATCTGGGTCATCAGACCTTTTTGTATAGTTCTTTTGTGTATTCTTGCCACCTCTTCTTAATCTCTTCTGCTTCAGTTAGATCCTTGCCATTTTTGTCCTTTATTGTGCCTGTATTTGCATGAAATGTTCCTTTGGTATCTCCAATTTTCTTGAAGAGATCTCCAGTCTTTCCCATTCTACTGCTTTCCTCCTTTTCTTTGTATTGTTCACTTAAGAAGGCTTTCTTAAGTCTCCTTGCAATTCTCTGGAACTCTGCGTTCAGCTGGATATATCTTTCCCTTTCACCTCTCTTCTTTTCTTAGCTATTTGTAAGGCTTCCTCAGACAACCACTTTGCCCTCTTGCATTTATTTTTCCTTGGGATATTTTTTTTCATCACCTCCTGGACAATGTTCCATGCCTCTGTCCACAGTTCTTCAGGCAATCTACAAGACTACCAGATATACTAGTCAAGAGATCTAGTCTCTTGAATCTATTCATCACCTTTACTGTGTAATCATAACAGATATGATTTAGGTCATACCTTAGTGGCCTAATGGTTTTCCATATTTTCTTCAATTTCAGCCTGAATTTTGCAGTAAGGTGATCATGATCTGAGCCATAGTCAGCTCCAGGTGTTATTTTTTCTGATTGCATCTTCATCTTTGGCTGCAAAGAATATAATCAATCTGATTTTGGTACTGACCATCTGATGATTATGACAGTGAGATGATGAACCTCTAAAAGCCAGAAAGAGTGTTCTCATCAGGAATGAAAACTATCAGCAACTTAATCTTGGACTTTCAGGTCCAGAACTGTAAGAAAATACATTTCTGTTGTTTAAGTTAATTAATCTATGGCATTTTGTTATAGAGCCCAAGTTGGCTAAGGCAAGAGTGTTTCAAGAAGGAGATAATTTATATTTCATTCTAACTTTGAGATTTTTATTGGAGACTCTACTTCCTAAACAGTTTTTCCCCTATTTCCTATGTTTCCTACAGGAATTCTTTACATGTCTCTTTTTTTACATGATTTTTTTACATGACTCTCAGTAGACTATATTTCCTCATTGGTCAATATTTCCATGACCTTGAAATGTCCATGCCATGGATCACTTCTCCAGTTTATAACACTTACCCATTCAGACCTGCTGTAATCATTGCAAACTTTAGGTACTTATTTCATATTTAAGTTTTTTAGAAATACCAAGCACAAATGACCATATACTCTATTTCTATCATCTTATTTTGACCCCAGGTTCTAAGGGTTCTAAGCATATGCTGGAAGGTTGGCAGGTTTCATCCACGTCTTCTAGTTCAGGTGCTCGTCTTCTGAGTGTAGAGGACTTTTATCATATAGGGCAGTTCCCCATCAACACCCTTTTCTAGCGAGAAACCAGAGATCATTGGAGTACCATCTGATGATCTTTCTTTTTTCTTTGGAGTGGCATCTGACAGAACAGGCGCAAGTGTCCCAGACTCAATCAACCAGAGGCTCCAACACGGGACAGTGACTCTGTAGTGAGGGACACAAAACCAAAGTGACCATTAAGATTCATTCATAGCAGCAACAGCAGCATCAGTGATGTCCTACATGCAGGAGCAGCTCTAGACCATCCTGCTTGGTTAAAAGACCCTGGCTTCCTCCCTCTTGGCATAAAAGAACAGAAGTGCCTTCATTCATACCCAGTCTCTATGCCTGGTTCCTTATCCTCACATTGCTTCTGTGACATCCTTGGTATCCTTGCAAATTTATATACTTTTTTCTCCCTTTTTTCTAACACTAGCCAGTTAGTTTGTGTTACGTGTAATCAAAACCTTTCAAACTAATAGAAAGGGATGTCTTCACACGATCCACTCAAGTAAGAACCACGTCACCATGATTAGTGGCTAAGCTAGCACTTCCTAACAGAATTATTTGTTACTCTTGGCAGATTTCAGGGAGAAAAAACCCCACTGCTTTGCCAGAGCTTCTGTTGCCAGTGACTATCACTCTAGGGGTATTCTCCAGAGAAAGAGGACATTGGGGGGGTAAAAAACAACATTTGCAATTTAGATTGCCACTGCATTTAATAAATGGGGAGATGCTATTACTTTACTGGTAATTAATTTTTAAAAGCCTTTGTAAAATGTTAGTTGGACTCTGTTTATTGGAACATACCAACACATTAGACAAAACTAACCTTGTTGATTTACTCAAGACAGCTAAGCTGACAAATTTCAATGGAGCCTGTTACAAGGCTGGCTCTGACTTATAAAAATGTCTATTTTGAGTCATGACTAAGTAGGACTGTATATGTATTTATAAGTGTATTTTCCTGCCTCTAATGAAAGACACAGACACGTGGGAAAGTTGTTTATCCTATGAGCACCAAACATCATACTAAATCCCCTTGAAATGTTAAAATTTGGAGCCATTGGTCTGTTATCTACAGAGAGAAAAACAATACTGTGGGTTCAGGAGAAATGGATAGGAGGGTTTGAAATGGGAAGAAAAACACCAACAGGAATGATAAACTGGGTTTTAATGACAAAGTCACTTTGCCAATTGTAACTCGGGTGCTGGGTAAGCTGATCTGACTTCATTAGGTGATAGCCAGCCTCCCAAAGCCATCATCAGGCTGGAAGAAAGCCATATGTGTTGGTCGCACAAATGGACATTGATTTTTCAATAAACTGGAACCCAAAGCCAACATCACTCCAATGATATCTTTTCTCAGGAGAGACGATTTCTCGCTCATGCCTGGCACCATGTCTCAGCCCTTATATTACAAGAATTACATGGGTGAAGCAGAGTAGAAAACATCAGCTCACTTAAGTTATGTGATGAATGAGGCAATTAAGTCAATTAGATGCAGATTTACTGAGCTATATCTATTTTGCTTTGTAAAATATAATTTTAAATAGGATCATCTGTCATATCATACTCGGCAGCATCAGAATTCTGTGTGGCAGAAAAAATGTGGCTCATTACTCTGTGAAAACAGTGTCTACTCTCTCAACTGGATAAAGTAACCTTCTTCTTTAAGTTGAAGGTGATTGTCTCTTAACTCTTTCTCTATAAGAAAGCAGAACACATTTTGTGTTTGCTATATATTTCCACATTTCTTTAAATGAATAGTTTTTCCAACAGTCATCATGTGTTTGGGGGATTAGTAGACAGAACTCATTTGAGTTTTTCAGTGTATGATATACCAGACGCATCTCTTTTTGGAGGGAGAGAGAGAGAGAGCACAGATTTTCATTGTTCTGGTAAGCATCACTTGAGTGACTTAGTGGTGAAAAATGAACAGGCACTCTTGTCTAAGAGAAGAGTGCCAGGATCTTTAAGTTGCTTAACTAAAGGTATTCACCACCACTCTATCCCTTTGGTATGCAGAACTCATCACTGGGGAAGAGGTGTATATCTACAGTGGAACTGAGGAGGCCTTTTCAGTGACCGTAATCAGACTCTTTGCTTTTGGAGGAATATTTCTAGAGCCTCTGATGAATTGTGATGGTCCTACTGAAGATGTGTGGGCAGGTTAGGACACCAGGAGCTACGATGGGAAACTAACCACAAATGTGGATAATACTGGACTGGTGGCCAAGGCTAGATTAGAGGCTTATCAATAAATTTCTTATGAGCTAAGCTGTTTTCTTTGTCTCAAGGTAGAGAACCAATAAAACTCAGTGAACTGTTTAACAGTTAGAATATTTCACATATAAATATGAATTACATTGGCCAGTGCACATGTTCTGCAGTTTTCTCAAAAGCCTACCACTCACATATATATTATTACTCTTCCTGCTTCACTCATTTCTCTAACTTTCTGGAACTCAGAAGGCAGTTGAGTTATTTGCCTTTTGCCAAGATGGTTGTGAAAGTGAATGACTCACAGTTGTGTCTGACTCTTTGTGACCTGGACTCTTTTGCACAGTCCATGGAATTCTCCAGGCCAGGATACTGGGGTGGGTAGCCTTTCCCTTCTCCACGGGATCTTCTCAACCCAGGGATCAAATCCAGGTCTCCCACATTGCAGATGTATTCTTTACCAGCTGAGCCACAAGGGAAGCCCCTTTTTCTTCAAAATGGTGGAGTAGAAGGACATGCTCTCTTCTCCTGCAAGAACTCCAAAATTACAACTTGCTTCTGAACAACCATTGGCAGGAAAGGTTGGATCCCACCAAAAAAAGATACCCTATGTCCAAGGGCAAAGGAGAAGCCCCAGCAACATGGTAGGAGGTGCAAAATTACGTTTAGAATCAAAGCCCATACCTGCCAGAGACACTCGGAGGGCTCAAACAAAACCTTGGGTGCATCAGGAGACCCTACAGAGACTGATCCAGACCTGCCTTTGAGTGTTTGAGTATCTCCTGTGGGAGTATGACTCAGGTAACCTGCTGCAGGGGCAGGGGCTCTGGGTGCAGCAATCCTGCGTGTGGTATAAGCCCTCTTGGAGAAAGTCACCATCAACCCTACCATAGAGCCGCTAAGCAGACAACCCACAAACTGCAGAACAATTTTATACCAAATAAATTTTCACACTGTTAAGAAAGTGCTAGGACACACAACAGATTTCCCAACCTGGGGATCTGGCAAAGGGACTGAGAACCCCCAGGGAATTTAACTTTGGAGACCAGTGGGAATTGATTACAGAAATTACACAGGACTGGGGAAACAGACTCTTGGAGGGCACAAACAAACCTTGAGCGGACCAGGACCCAGGAGAAAGGAGCAGTGACCCCACAAGAGACTGACCCAGACTTGTCCATGAGTGCCCAGGAGTCCCTGGCAGAGGCTTGGGTCAGCAGTGGCTACAGGGTCAGGGCACTGAGTGCAGCAGTGCATGTATGGGACCTTTTGAAGGAGGTCACCAGTATCTTCATTACCTCCACCAGAGTTTGGTGTCAGGTCAAACAACAGGGAGGGAACACAAACATGCCCATCAACAGAAAATTGGATTAAAGAATTACCGAGAATGGCCTCACCCATCAGAAAAGACCTTGTTTCACCCACAGTCTCTCCCATCAGGAAGCTTCCATAAGCCTCTTATCATTACCAATCAGACGGTGACAGAATGAAAACCACAATCACAGAAAACTAATCAAAACTGATCACATGGACCACAGCCTTGCCTAACTGAATGAAACTAGGAGCCATGCCATGTAGAGCCACCCAAGATGGACAGATCATGGTGGAGAGTTCTGACAAAATGTGTCCACTGGAGAAGGGAATGGCAAACCACTACAGTATTCTTGCCTTGAGAACCCCATGAACAGTATGAAAAGGCAAAAAGATAGGACACAGAAAGATGAACTCCCCAGGTTGGTAGGTGCCCAACATGCTACTGGAGTAGAGTGGAGAAATAACTCCAGAAAGGATGAAGAGATGGAGCCAAGTGAAAACAATGCCCAGTTGTGGATGTGACTAGTGATGGAAGTAAAGTCCAATGTTGTAAAGAACAGTATTGCATACGAACCTGGAATGTTAGGTCCATGAATCAAGGCACATCGGAAGTGGTCAAACAGGAGACGGCAAGAGTGAACACTGACATTTTAGGAGTCCGCAAACTAAAATGGACTGGAATGGGTGAATTTAACTCAGATGACCATTATATCTACTACTGTGGGAAATAATTCCTTAGAAGAAATGGAGTAGCCCTCATAGTCAACAAAAGAGTCTGAAATGCAGTACTTGTGTGCAATCTCCAAAACAACAGAATGATCTCTATTCACTTCCAAGGCAAACCACTCAATATCACAGTAATCCAAGTTTTTGCCCCAACCAGTAATGCTGAAAAAGCTGAAGCTGAATGGTTCTATGAAGACCTACAAGACCTTCTAGAACTAACACCCCCAAAAGATGTTCTTTTCATTATAGGGGACTGGAATGCAAATGTAGGAAGTCAAGAGATACCTGGAGTAACAGGCAAATTTGGCCTTGGAGTACAAAATGAAGCAGGGCAAAGGCTAACAGAGTTTTGCCAAGAGAAGCACTGGTCATAGCAAACACTCTCTTCCAACAACACAAGAGAAGACTCTACACATGGACATCACTAGATGGTCAACACTGAAATCAGGCTGATTATATTCTTTACAGCCAAAGATGGAGAAGCTCTATACAGCCAGCAAAAACAAGACTGGGAGCTGACTGTGGTTCAGATCATGAACTCCTTATTGCCAAATTGAGACTTAAATTGAAGAAAGTAGGGAAAACAACTAGACCATTCAGGTATGACCTAAATCAAATCCTTTATGCTTATACAGTGGAAGTGACAAATAGATTCAAAGGATTAGATCTGAAAGAGTGCCTGAAGAACTATGGACAGAGGTTCATGACATTGTACAGGAGGCAGTGATCAAGACCATCCCCAAGAAAAAGAAATCCAAAAAGGCAAAATGGTTGTCTGAGGAGGCCTTGAAAACAGCTGTGAATAGAAGAGAAGTAAAAGGCAAAGGAGAAAAGGAAAGACATACCCATATGAATGCAGTAGAGTTTCTAAGAACTTAGAGTTCCTAAGAATAGCAAGGAGGGATAAGAAAGCCTTCCTCAGTGATCAATGCAAAGAAATAGAGGAAAACGACAGAATGGGAAAGACTAGAGATCTCTGCAAGAAAATCAGTGATTCCAAGGGAACATCTCATACAAAGATGAAAAAAGGACAGAAATGGTATGAACCTAAAAGAAGCAGAAGATATTAAGAAGAGATGGCAAGAATACACAGAAGAACTATACAAAAAATATCTTTATGATCCAGATAACCATGATGGTGTGATCACTCATCTAGAGCCAGACATCCTGGAATGAGAAGTTAAGTTGGCCTGAGGAAGCATCACTATGAACAAAGCTAGTGGAGGTGATGGAATTACAGTGGAGCTATTTCAAATCCTAAAAGATGATACTGTTAAAGTGCTGCACTCAATATGCCAGTAAATCTGAAAAACTCAGCAGTGGCCACAGGACTGGAAAAGGTCAGTTTTCAGTCCAATCCCAAAGAATGGCAATGCCAAAGAATGTTCAAAGTACTGCACAATTGCACTCATCTCACGCACTAGCAAAGTAATGCTCAAAATTCTCCAAGCCAGGCTTCTACAGTACGTGAACTGAAAAATTCCAGATTTTCAAGCTGGATTTAGAAAAGGCAGAGGAACCAGAGATAAAATTGCCAACATACATTGGATCATATAAAAAGCAAGAATGTTCCAGAAAAACATCTACTTCTACTGCATTGACTACGACAAGGCCTGTGACTCTGGGTATGACAACAAACTGTGGAAAATTCTTAAAGAGATGGGAATACAGACCACCTTACCTGCCTCCTGAGAAATCTGTATGCAGGTCAAGAAGCAACAGTTAGAACGGGACATAGAACAACAGCCTAGTTCCAAATTGGGAAAGGAGTATGTCGAATTTGTATGTTGTCACCCTGCTTGTTTAACTTCTATGCAGAGTATGTCATGTGAAATATCAGGCTGAATGAAGCACAAGCTAGAATCAAGGTTGCCAGGACAAATATCAATAACCTCAGATATGCAGATGGCACCAGCCTTATGGCAGAAAGCAAAGAAGAACTAAAGAACCTGTTGATGAAAGTGAAAGAGGAGAGTGAAAAAGTTGTCTCAAAGCTCAACATTCAGAAAACTAAGATCATGGCATCTGGTCCCATCACTTCATAGCATATAGATGCAGAAACAATGGAAAGAGTGAGAGACTTTATTTTGGAGGGCCCCAAAATCACCACAGATGGTGACTATAGCCATGAAATTAAAAGATGCTTGCTCCTTGGAATAAAAGCTATGCAAACCTAGAAAGCATGTTAAAAAGCACAGACATTACTTTTCCAACAAAGGTCCATCTAGTCAAAGCTATGGTTTTTCTATGTATGGATGTGATGTTTTTGAACTGTGGTGTTCAAAGAGTCAGACATGACTGAGCGACTGAACTGAACTGAACTGAACTGAACCAGGTTATAACTATTGTTTCTTTTTGTTTTTAGGTTATTTGCTTTTCCTTATTGAACTGTTAGTACTCTTAGATGGTTCTCTTTCTCTGTCATATTTGTTGCAAATATTCTTTCCAATCTGTTAATTGCCTTTGAACTTTGCTGCTGCATCATACATTGTGCATAAATAGTTAATTTTTATTTAGAAAATTGTTACTTTTTAAAAATGATTTTGGGATTTAATGTCATTCATAGATCACCTCAGCTACACAATGCCAAAATAATCCCCTCAGATCAGTTCAGTTGTTCAGTCATGTCTGATTCTGCATTACCTTGTAATGCAGCCCGCCTGGCTTCCCTGTCCATTACCAACTCCCAGAGCTTGCTCAAAATCATGTCTGTTGAGTCAGTGATACCACCCAACCATCTCATCTTCTGTTGTCCCCTTCTCCTCCTGCCTTCAATCTTTCCCAGCATCAGGGTCTTCTCTAATGAGTCCGCTCTTCACATCGGGTGAGCAAAGTATTGTAGCTTCAGCTTCAGCATCAGTCCTTCCATAATATATTCAGGTTTAATTTCCTTTGGGATTTACTGGTTTGATCTCCTTGCAGTCCAAGGGACTCTCAAGAGTCTTCTCCAACACTACAGTTCAAAAGCATCAATTTTTCAGCATTCAGCTTTCTTTATGGTCCAACTCTCACATCCATACATGACTACTAGAAAAACCATAGCTTTGACTAAATGTACCTTTGTTGGCAACATAATATCTCTGATTTTTAACATGCTATCTAGATTGGTCATAGCTTTTCTTCCATGGAGCAAGTGCTTTTTAATTTCATGGCTGCAGTCATCATCTGCAGTGATTTTGGAGTCCAAGAAAATGAAATCTGTCATTATTATTATTGTTTCCCCATATATTTGCCATGAAATGATGGGACCAGATGCCATGATCTTAGTATTTTGAATGTTGAGTTTTAAACCAACTTTTTCACTCTCCTCTTTCACTTTCATCAAGAGGGTCTTTAGTTCCTCTTTGCTTTCTGCCATAAGGGTGGTGTCTTCTGCATATCTGAGGTTACTGATATTTCTCCCGGCAATCTTGATTCCAGCTGTGCTTCATCTAGCCCAGCACTTTTCATGATGCATTCTGCATAGATGTTAAATAAGCAGGGTGACAATATACAGCCTTGACATAGTCCTTTCCCAATTTGGAACCAGTTCATTGTTCCATGTCTGGTTCTGTTGCTTCTTGACCTGCATACAGATTTCTCAGGAGGCAGGTAAGGTGGTTTGGTATTCCTATCTTTTGAGGAATTTTCAAGTTTGTTGTGATCCACACATTAAAGGCTTTGGAATATCAATAAAGCAGAAGTAGATGTTTTTCTGGAACATTCTTGCTTTTTCTATGATCCAATGTATGTTGGCAATTTGATCTCTGGTCCCTCTGCCTTTTCTAAATACAGCTTGAACATGTGGAAGTTCTCAGTTCATGTACTGTTGAAGTCTGGCGTGGAGAACTTTGAGCATTACTTTGCTAGTGTGTGAGATGAGTGCAATTGTGCAGTACTTTGAACATTCTTTGGCATTGCCATTCTTTGGGATTGGACTGAAAATTGACCTTTTCCAGTCCTGTGGCCACTGCTGAGTTTTTCAGATTTGCTGGCATATTGAGTTCAGCACTTTTAACAGTATCATCCTTTAGGATTTGAAATAGCTCCACTGTAATTCCATCACCTCCACTAGCTTTGTTCATAGTGATGCTTCCTAAGGCCCCCTTGACCTTTCATTACAGGATGCCTGGCTCTAGGTAAGTGATTACACTATCATGATTATCTGGGTCATGAAGATCTTTTTTGTATACTTCTGTGTATTGTTGCCACCTCTTAATATCTTCTGCTTCTGTTAGGTTCATACCGTTTCTGTCCTTGGTTGTGACCACCTTTGCATGAGATGTTCCCTTAGTATAACTAATTTTCTTGAGATCTCTGAGTGAGTGAGTGAGTGAGTGAAGTCGCTCAGTCGTGTCTGACTCTTTGCGAACACGTGAACTGTAGCCCACCAGACTCCTCCGTCCATGGGATTTTCCAGGCAAGAATACTGGAGTGGATTGCCATTTCCTTTTCCAGGGGATCTTCCCAAACCAGGGATTAAACCCAGGTCTCCCGCATTGCAGGCAGACTCCCTCTTTAACCTCTGAGCCACCAGGGAAGTCTTTCCCATTCTATTGTTTTCCTCTATTTCTTTGCATTGATCACCGAGGAAGCCTTTCTTATCTCTCCTTGCTATTCTTTGGGACTCTGTACTCATATGGGTATTTTCCTTTTCTCCTTTGCCTTTCACTTCTCTTCATTTCTCAGCTATTTGTAAGGCCTTCTCAGACAACCATTTTGCCTTTTTGGATTTCTTTTTCTTGGGGATAGTTTTGATCACTGCCTCCTGTACAATCTCATAGACCTCCATCTATAGTTCTTCAGGCACTCTGTCTATCGAATCCCATCCCTTAAATCTATTTGTCTACCTATTTACTTGTAAAATGATTGATTTTTGTATGTTGACACCATATAAACCTGTTTTACCTTCCCTCTCTTAGGCATATAATAATTCTATTATATGCAAATAATAAGTTTGAGTTTGTTATTCCAAATTTCTATTTTCCTTTATTGCTTTGTTGCATTGGTAGAGTTTCAGTTTTAGTAGCTATGATGGTATTCATTTTGGTTCAGTTCAGTCGCTCAGTCGTGTCCGACTCTGTGCGACCCCATGAATCGCAGCACGCCAGGCCTCCCTGTTCATCCCCCACTCCCGGAGTTCACTCAGACTCACGTCCATCGAGTCAGTGATGCCATCCAGCCATCTCATCCTCTGTCGTCCCCTTCTCCTCCTGCCCCCAATCCCTCCCAGCATCAGAGTCTTTTCCAATGAGTCAACTCTTCGCATGAGGTGGCCAAAGTACTGGAGTTTCAGCTTTAGCATCATTCCTTCCAAAGAAATCCCAGGGCTGATCTCCTTCAGAATGGACTGGTTGGATCTCCTTGCAGTCCAAGGGACTCTCAAGAGTCTTCTCCAACACCACACTTCAAAAGCATCAATTCTTCAGTGCTCAGCTTTCCTTATAGTCCAACTCTCACATCCATACATGACCACTGGAAAAACCATATCCTTGACTAGATGGACTTTTGTTGGCAAAGTAATGTCTCTGCTTTTGAATATGCTATCTAGGTTGGTCATAACTTTCCTTCCAAGGAGTAAGCGTCTTTTAATTTCATGGCTGCAGTCACCATCTGCAGTGAGTTTGGAGCCCAGAAAAATAAAGTCTGACACTGTTTCCACTGTTTCCCCATCTATTTCCCATGAAGTGATGGGACCAGATGCTATGATCTTTGTTTTCTGACTGTTGAGCATTAAGCCAACTTTTTCACTCTCCTCTTTCACTTTCATCAAGAGGATCTTTAGTTCCTCTTCACTTTCTGCCGTAAGGGTGGTGTCATCTGCATATCTGAGGTTATTGATATTTCTCCCAGCAATCTTGATTCCAGCTTGTGCTTCTTCCAGCCCAGCGTTTCTCATGATGTACTCTGCATATAAGTTAAATAAGCAGGGTGACAATATACAGCCTTGATGTACTCCTTTCCCTATTTGCATTCTTATTTTGGTCAGGACTTAAATGGGAAGTGTTTTAATGTTTCTCCATTATCATATTTGCTAAGTTTTTGTGCCAATTTTCTTAATTAAATTAGGGAGGAACCTATTTATTCCTAGTTTGATTTTATTAATAATGATATTAGTTCATGGGAAACACCTTTTTTTATAATAAGATAGGTGTATAATATTCTCTGCATGTGTTTATCTAGTTGAATTTTATAAACAGATTTCTCCATGTGAAACTTATTACACTTCTAGAATAAATCCTAGTCATTTTATTATTCTGTGAAAAAGTTACTTGTTACAATTTGTGAATATGTAACTTGAGATGTTCATCCTTATGTCTGTAAATGAGATTAATCTATAGTTCTTCCCAGTTTTTGTTCATTTGTTTCTGGTTTCGTAACAGGGTTACACAGCTTAACTAAATGCATTTTAAAGTTTTTGACAACATTTTTAATTCTTTGGTAAGTTTATTTAATGGAATAATTATCTTATCTTTAAAAGTTGAATACATTTATTTTGAATTCAGTTCAGTTCAGTTCAGTTGCTCAGTCGTGTCCAACTCTTTGCGACCCCATGAATCGCAGCATGCCAGGCCTCCCTGTCCATCACCAACTCCCGGAGTTCACTCAGACTCACATCCATCGAGTCAGTGATGCCATCCAGCCATCTCATCCTCTGTCGTCCCCTTCTCCTCCTGCCCACAATCCCTCCCAGCATCAGAGTCTTTTCCAATGAGTCAACTCTTCACATGAGGTGGCCAAAGTACTGGAGTTTCAGCTTTAGCATCATTCCTTCCAAAGAAATCCCAGGGCTGATCTCCTTTAGAATGGACTGGTTGGATCTGCTTGCAATCCAAGGGACTCTCAAGAGTCTTCTCCAACACCACAGTTCCAAAGCATCAATTCTTCAGTGAATTATTGTCTTATAAATGGGATCTTTGTTGCAACATGTGGAATCTTTCCTAGCAGCACAAGGACTCAGTAGTTGCAGGGTGTGATCTTAGTTGCCCCAATGTGTGTGGGATCTCAGCTCCCTGACCAGAGATAAAACCCGTGTTCCCTGCACTGGAAGGCAGATTCTTAACTTGTGGACCACCAGGGAAGTCCCTATTTTTTTTTTAATTCATAGAATAAATGAATAAATTTATTATTTAATAATTATGAATAAATAATAATGAATAAATTTATTTTTTAATTCATAGAATTTATTCATAGAATTATTTCACGATTTCTTGACATGCATATCCCTAGCTATATTTTTTCTTCTTTCAAGTTATTTTATCTTCTCTCTTTTTTCCTTCAATATATTTACCAAAGAAAATTTAAAAGTTCTCATTTTATTGATTAAATCTATTATACATTTTATAAATGTCCACTTCTTTCTTTATTGAGTCCTGTTCCCCTTTCAGCAGGTGTTGGTCCTTAGTGTATGCTTTACTGAAAGTTTTTGAAAGCACACTACAGCACCGTGAAATTTTTTTATGTGAGATTCTCTCAGTTTATGAGAGCTTTTTCATTGATATTATGGAAAATGAGGTAAATTTAATTACAAATCACATTCTCTCTGGATGGATAGAGCTTGTGAAATCTTCCAGCCTTACTGCATTTGTATTTATTCAAATAATATTTTATATAAAAATATTTAATTCCCACTATGTAGTACATGCTATACTGTGCTAAGAATATATCAGTTAATCAAATAAACATTGTTCTTACCTTCATAAGGCTTCAGAGTGATGGAAAAAACAGACCAATAATTCATGATAAACAGATAAGTAAATTATAATTGTTCTATGAAGTTTAAGAAAGTAAAAGAGAATAATTTAGATGGAGAAATCAGAGAATGTGTCTCTGAAGAAACGACATTTAAGTTAAGAGGAGAATGATGGTAGGCGAAGGTATGCAAAGGTAGGCAAAGAATGAAAGGAGGGCAGTAGGGGTAAGGGGAAGAGCATACGCAACAGCACGGAGAAGAGGATGATTATGGCTTGCTCAAAGATTAAGAGTGAGACTACACCAAATTAAGCAGCAGGCGAGAAGGAAAACTAAGGTGTCTATGGGGTTGCACAGAGTCGGACACGACGGAAGCGACTTAGCAGCAGCAGCAGCAGCAGGCCAAGATCTGAGCTTGATGGGCCTGTAGCCACAACCAGAAGTTTGGGATCTGATTATAAATAAAATGATAAACCACTAAAAGGCTTATATGGGGAGTGATATAATCTAATCCACATTTGTAAAGACCAATCTGGCTTCAAGGCAGAGAACAAATTGAAGCAGAGCAATTGGACTTCCCTAAAGCTCAGATGCTAAAGAAACTGCCTGCAATGCAGGAGACCTGGGTTCAACCCCTGGGTCAAGAAGATCCCCTGGAGAAGGAAATGGCAACCCACTCCAGTGTTCTTGCCTCGAGAATCCCATGGATAGAGGAGCTTGGTGGGCTACAGTCCATGGGGTCGCAATGAGTCAGACACGACTAAGCAACTGATACACATATACAAAGGTGGAAAGGAGAACAGTAGTTAGAAATTGTTATATATCATGCAAGAAATAATGGTGGCTTGGCTTCCCTGATAACTCAGATGATAAAGAGTCTGCCTGCAATGCAAGAGACCTGGCTTGGATCCTTTGGTTGGGGTGATCCCCTGGAGAAGGGAGCGACTACCCACTCCAGTATTCTGGCCTGGAGAATTTCATGGACAGAGGAGCCTGGCAGGCTACAGTCTATGGGGTCGCAAAGAGTCAGACATGACTAACCAACTTTCACTCTCACTCTTGGGCTAGAATAGTAGAATTAGGATGACAGCTGTACACTGATTCAAGGTGTTTTATGAGATAAAATCAGTATGACTAGATGGTGATTTTTTCCTCTGATAAGATACGCACAACATAAAATTTACCATTTTAAGTGTACAGTTCTGTAGCACTTAGTATGGTCTCCCGCATTTCAGGCAGATGCTTTACCATCTGAGCCACCAGGGAAGCTGCATTTAGTACACTCACAATGTTGGCAACCATTACTGTCATAAGTTCCAGAATATTTTCATGACTCTAAAAGAAAGAGTCACACCCATTGAGCAGTTATTCCTTGTTATGGGCTGAATTATGCTCTCCCCAAATTCCTATGTTATCCCAACTCCAAGAACCTCAGAAGATGACTATATTTGGAGACAGAATCTTTAAAGAGGAAATTAAGGTAAAATGAGGTCATATGTTAGGCCATACTTCAACATGGCTGGTGTCCTTCTAAGAAGGATAGATTAGGACATAGACATGCAGAGGAGAGATCATATGAAGACAGAGGGGAAAAGCATCCATGTTCAAGCCAAGGATATAGGACTCAGAAGAAATCAACACTGCTAATACCTTGATCTCAGAGGCCTAGCTTCAAGAATCGTGAGAAAATACATTCTGTTGTTTAAGCCACCCAGTCTGTGATACTTTGTGATGCAGGCCTAGCAAACTAATATACTCTTCTTTCCTTTCCTCCCCTCAGCTCATGGCAACCAATTATTTGCTTTTTCTCATTATAGTTTTGCCTATTCTGGATATTTCCTGTACAGAGAATCTTACAATATGTGGCCTTTTGTGTCCAGTTTCTTTTACTTAGCATGATGCTTGCAAGATTCATCCATGTTGTAATATGTATCATTACTTTTATATGTATCCTTTTTTGGCTGAATAATATTTTTTATATAAATATATCACTTTTTGTTTACTCTTCAGTTGGCTGATGATGACTTTGTTGTAAGGAATGAGGAAGAAGTTTACAAGAATGACTTCTAGATTTCTGAATGAACGGATGCTATTTATTGAGGTGGGAATGAATGTGGTAAGAGTATATTAGAGGGAAGATTTGGGAAGCTTATGTCTTCAAAGGGTTAATGACGAGTCACCTGGTTTATGCAGGTCCGTATCCTACCTTTCTATTATCCTCTCTCTTTCTCTAAGAAGTCAGCGTGTGTGAGAAAATCTAAAACATTTTAGTCATTTCAGCTATTTTCCTTTTCTTATCTACCAAGTGAAATTATTTATGATCAATTCTAGTCCAGGTATATGCCCTCTGACCAATGACAACAAAAGTTCCAGAAACAAACTAACAGAAAGTATGAGCAAAGAGTTTCAACATACGAACACATAATTGGGTTTAAGTATTAAGCCAGCCACAGTGTTAGAATTCAATCAACTAACCACCAAGTGATCCTTTCTCTTGGTCTCCCAGAACATTCTAGTTCTTTTTAAGCAGTACTTTTTCTATTTATGAAAATAGTAAGTACACATTATAAAAAATTGGTATATACAGAAAGGAACACAAAAATAAACTCCTCTTATGATCTTTTATGATCTCTCCACTTACAGATAAGCATTGTTTACATTTCTGAATATTTCTTTTTTTCCTATAAATTTTACAGGAATCTCTCTCTAAATTTAGGGGTTGTATTCCTAAAAGAATTGTGATTGGCAAAAGAATGATTGGCATGCTCAAGGTGCTATAGGAAATATAGGTTTAAGGCGAAGAGTTAAACTGTACTGAATTAGTTTTAAAACTAATTGCAAATAGAAATTCTATTTGCAATTTTAAAGTTTTAAAACTAATTGTAAATAGAAATTCTAAAATATGTTTACTTTAAAAAGAAATCTTAAACATTTGTTAGAAAGCCCTTGTCTAAATCACCTTCTTCAGTTGCACAGGAAATATTGTTCCAGTGTCATGACCTGCTAGGGATTTTAATTTACGCAGACTCTACATCACTTTTTATTTTTTTTAACAACTTTTTACTGCCTTGAAATGTCTTTTGCATTCAAGGTCTCCATCATTTGTTTTTGCAATTAGTGGCAAAATGTTTGAGTATTTCATTACCCCTACTCCTTGTCTTGTCCCAGCCCCTTCACAATGTATCACTGGGCTTAAGAACACATTTCTTTGAATATAGCCTTCCATTTCTCCATGAGAGGGTGTGTTCTCTTTTGTTTGGAGTATCCCATAGACTGGCTTACATGGAATGTAGAAAGAGCTAACAATAACAGTGGTGTTATTTTAAGAGAATCTAACAAGAATAGGAATGATATTCATCATCAACAACAACAAGAACAGAAGCAGCAGCATAGAATGATATTTTCCAGATGTTTTAATTGATATGCTAATATAAAACTAAGTCACCTAAAAGCCAAAATTACGAGTTTGAGCAAACTCCGAGAGATCATGAAGGACAGGGAATCCTGGCGTGCTGCAGTCCATGGGGTTGCAAAAAGTTGGACAAGATTGAGCAACAACAGTATATTTTTATATTAAAATCTATTCTTTTTGTCATCTGTGTACTCTTCACTTAATATCCTAGAAGAATTTCTGCTGTGTGATTAACATATAGCCTTTCTTTGAGAAATGTAAAGGATTGATGCATAGTCCAGTGCTTTGTTTTTACAGTTAAAGAGACATGGCTGTTAGGGAACATCCTCTCCAGGAGAAAACTGGATAAAACAGGAGAAAACTGGTCAGCATGAAAACTGACCTCCTTATTGAAAACTACATACATGTAGCCATGGTCAAAGTACTATCTACTATGATCTCTTTCAAGGCTATGGTGAATTTCTGGTGCCACTGTAAGCTGGTGATAGAAAGAATAAAAATAAAATGTCAAAACTTGGATCACTGTAGCTTGTCACAGCTCATCTATATGAATGTACTCTTAAACTTGAATCTTATTAAATAGGAAAGTTCTAAAAAGACCTAGGCTGATCCAATCCCATGGCTCCAAAGCCAATTAGCCACATTTGGCAGCATGGCCAAGTGAAAATAAAATGCTGATCAACACAGAAAGATGAATTTTGTGGCAAAAATACAAAGTCAAAGTAACTGTCATTATTTGTCAATATCCCCTCTTGCCAGAGGTAATGGTGGAAACATGGCTAGAGTTTGAGCCATTTCTGGAAAAAAGTCATCTGGTCAAATTGTACATGATTCATTTGTTTCGGAAAAGGTTAAAATATCAAGGATGTTTTGAAACTGACTTCAGCCAAAAATCAATTTAATCACATTAAATTTAAGCTATTACATTTCCAAATATTTTAGAATATTTTATAACATAGCACTTCTAGCTTACTGATATGCATAATGCATTATATATGTTAATTTTCCTTATTTTAAAACATCTTATTTTGGAAGATTAAAATTTTTATGTTCATAGTATTTATAAACTGAGTATTTAAAATTTTATGAAAATAAAGATTTGAGTGACTATTTTTGGAATCACTGAGATGGAAAGAAGATAAATTAGATTGAATTCCCTTCCCTCCAGGCTGGATCATCCTAGCATGCGTGCATGCTAAGTCGCTTCAGTCATGTCTGACTCTTTGTAACGTTATGGACTGTAGCCTGCCAATCTCCTCTATCCATGGGATTCTCCAGGCAAAAATACTGGAGTGGGTTGCCATTTCCTCCTCCAGGGCATCCTCCTGATCCAGGGCAGCATCTCTTGTGTCTCCTGCATTGGCAAGAGGGTTCTTTACCAATAGCACCACCTGGGAAGCCCAGTAGCTAGAAGGAATAACTAGTTGGCCTTTGAACAATGTTTTGATTTACATTTTCTTGTTAACTTGAAATTTTATCTCAATACCTGTAAGATTTTTCTAGTCAAGCCCATGACATTTCACTGATTCTTTAATTCAGATATTCAGCAACTATTTTGTGCCAACTGATGGGGTTAGCAGAGCAAACAATGCCATCATTATTCATTCCCTAAATGTTCACTGGCTACCTACTATGAGTCAGGCATTGTTTTAGATGATTGAGATATATCAATGAAAAGAAAATTAGACAAAATTCCAGCCCTCGAGGTGCTTACAATATTCTTATTCGGGGGAAAAGGGAAATTAAATAAAAGATAAACATAGTATGTACTGTGCATTTTGTTAGAAGGTGAAAAATACTATTTGAAAAAAATATATAGCAAGGTGGTCAGTGGAAGGATTGGAATTTTAAATAAAAAAATCATAGTAGGCCTCATTGGGACAGTAACATGTGAGCAAAGACTTGAAGGAGAAGAGAGGGTGAGCCATGTGCATATCCTCATGGACAAAGGGAATAACCTATACAAAGGCACTGGGATAGGATAGACTGGGCCTGCCATGTTTAAGGCCCTGAAGAGAGGTCAGAATATCTACAAATGAGTGAACAAGAAGAAGCATCAGAGGAGATAAGGGTAGAGAAGTCAGGGGAAAGACCATGGAAAAGTCCGTTGAAGGATTCTCACTTTTATTCTGAGGGTGAGGGTTTTGTCTGAAGGAGTGACATGAACTGATTTAGAGTCCCCAAAAGTACTCCTACAAAAGGTTTTGGTATCCTGTACATGTTCTCCTAATTTACTGACCTCCCACATTCCATTTCTGCTATCCAGTTCTGATATCTTTTTCCTCTCCTCAACGGCAATTCTCCCTTTGAATTTCCTCCCCTTCAGTATTTCACATTCACTATTCCTCTACCTTTTACATAGGTTCTTTACAATTTGTTATCTCTTTTTAAAACAGCCAGTCAATAATTTTTTCTGCCTATTTTTTTGTTTTTATTCCTTCTTTCAAATTATTTTGCTACCATAGTACAACCAATATGGATGCTGCCTCTGCTGCTGCTAAGTCGCTTCAGTTGTGTTCTACTCTTTGTGACCCCAGAGACGGCAGCCCACCAGGCTCCGCCGTCCCTGGGATTCTCCAGGCAAGAACACTGGAGTGGGTTGCCATTTCCTTCTCCAATGCATGCAAGTGAAAAGTGAAAGTGAAGTCGTTTAGTCATGTCTGACTCTTTGAGACCCCATGGACTGCAGCCTACCACGCTCCTCTGTCCATGGGCTTTTCCAGGCAAGAGTACTGGAGTGGGGTGCCATTGCCTTCTCCGACCAATATGGATAATGTTACCTAATTGTCATAACTCCCCATATTAAACTATATTCAATATCACATGCTCCCACCCATTTCCAAATTAGTGACATTCTCTGGAATGAGTATCTTAACAACTGTGGATAGCATTCTCCTAAGTAATGAGGCAAAGACCTAGGCATAGTCACCATTTCCTAATGTTTTTATTTATTTATTTTTAATTAATTTATTTTTATTGAAGGAAAATTGCTTTACTTAATTTTGTTGTTTTCTGTCACACCTCAACATGAATCAGCCACATGTATACAGATGTCTCCTCCCTTTTGAACCTCCTACCCATCTCATGACCCATCCCACCTCTCTAGGTTGATACAGAACCCCTGTTTGAGCTTCCTGAGCCATACAGCAAATTTCCTTTGGCTATTTTACATATGGTAATGAAAGTTTCCATGTTACTCTTTCATATATCTCACCCTCCCCTACCCTCTCCCCATGTCCATAAATTTATTCTATATGTCTGTTTCTACATTGTTGCCCTGTAAATAAATTCTTCAGTATCATTTCTCTAGATTTTGTATATATGCATTAGAATATGATCTTTCTCCTTCTCTTTCTGACTCACTTCACTCTGTATAATAGGTTCTAGGTTCATCCACCTCATCAGAACTGAATCAAATGTGTTCCTTTTTATGGCTGAGTAATATTCCATTGTGTATATGTATCACAACTTCTTTATCCATTCATCTGTCGATGGACATCTAGGTTGCTTCCATGTTCTAGCTATTGTAAATAGTGCTGCATGAACAATGGGATACATGTGTCTCTTTCAATTTTGGTTTCCTCAAGGTAGATGCCTAGGAGTGGGATTGCTGGGTCATATGGTGGTTTTATTCCTAGTTTTTAAAGGAATCTCCATACCATCTTCCATAGTGGCTGTATCAATTTACAGTCCCACCAACAGTGCAAGAGTGTTCCCTTTTCTCCACACCCTTTCCAGCGTTTATTGTTTGTAGACTTTTTGATGAGGGCCATTCTGACTGGTGTGAGGTGATATCTCATTGTAGTTTTGATGTGCATTTCTTGAATAATGAGTGATGTTGAGCATCTTTTGATGTTTTTGTTAGTCATCTGAGTTTCTTCTTTGGAGAAATGTCTGTTTAAGTCTTTTTCCCACTTTTTGATTGGGTTGTTTGTTTTTCTGGCATTGAGATGTATGTGCTGCTTGTATATTTTGGAAATTAATCCTTTATTAGTTGTTTCATTTGCTATTATTTTCTCCCATTCTGAGGGTTGTCTTTTCAGCTTGCTTGTAGTTTCCTTTGCTGTGCAAAAGCTTGTAAGTTTAATCAGGTCCCACTTGTTTACTTTTGTTTTTATTTCTGTTACTCTGGGAGGTGGGTCATAGAGGATTTTGCTTTGATTTATGTTATTGAGTGTTCTGCCTATGTTTTCCTCTAAATTTTATAGTTTCTTACATTTAGGTCTTTAATCCATTTTGAGTTTACCTTTGTGTATGGTGTTAGGAAGTGTTCTAATTTCATTCTTTTACATGTAGCTCTCCAGTTTTCCCGGCACCATTTATTGAAGAGGCTGTCTTTGTCCCATTGTATTTTCTTGCCTCCTTTGTCAAGAATAAGGTACACATAGGTGCATGGGTATATTTCTGGGCTTTCTATATTGTTCCATTGGTCTATATTTCTGTTTTTGTGCCAGTACCATACTGTCTTGATGACTGTGGCTTGGTAGTATAACCTGAAATCAGGAAGGTTGATTCCTCCAGCTCCATTCTTCTTTCTCAAGATGCTTTGGCTATTTGGGGTCTTTTGTGTTTCCATATGAATTGTGAAATTTTTGTTCTAGTTCAGTGAAAAATGCCATTGGTAATTTGATAGGGATTGCACTGAATCTGCAGATTGCATTTGGTAGCATAGTCATACTCATGATATTTATTCTTCCTATCCAGGAACATGGACTATCTCTCCATCTGTTTATGTTATCTTTGATTTCTTTCATTAGTGTCTTATAATTTTCTGTGTACGGTTCTTTTGTCTCCTTAGGTAAGTTTATTCCTAGATACTTAATTCTTTTTGTTGCAGTGGTGAATGGGATTGATTCCTTAATTGCTCTTTCTGATTTTTCATTGTTAGTATATAGAAATTCAAGTGATTTCTGTGTATTGATTTTGTATCCTGAAACTTTGCTAAACTCACTGATTAGCTCTAGTAATTTTCTGATACTATCTTGAGGGTTTTCTACGTACAGTATCATGTCATCTTGCAAACAGTGAGAGCTTTACTTCTTCTTTTCTGAAATAGATTCCTTTTATTTCTTTTTCTTCTCTGATTGCTGTAGCTAGGACTTCCAGAACTATGTTGAATAATAGTGGTGAAAGTGGACACCCTTGTCTTGTTCCTGATCTTAGCAGGAATACTTTCAGTTTTTCACCATTGAGAATAATGCTTCCTGTAGGCTTATCATGTATGGCCTTTACTATGTTGATGTAGGTGCCTTCTATGCCCATTTTTTGAAGAGTTTTAATCATAAATAGGTGCTGAATTTTGTCAAAGGCTTTTTCTGCATCTACTGAGATGATCATATGGTTTTTATTTTTTCAGTCTGTACAATAGATTGACCCAGGGAACAAAGGAAACCAAAAACTATATCTATCAGAACAAAACTAATTAAAGCACAAACTGGAAAACAAAACTAAAGCAAGGTGCCAATTGGGGAATAAAGCAATGAAAATAAAACTAACAAGTTTGTTGAGAGGAAAGGAGAGAAAGAAAAGAAAGAAAGAATAGATATGTAGAATTAAATAGAGGTAGATAAAGAAGACATATATATTAAAGATTAACTGTAAGGGGAAAAGAACAGTTGGAAAAGCAAACAAAGGAATAAATGTAGAAAAAATAACAGGTTTAAAAATTAAAATAAACAGGAAAAGAAAAAAGAAAAAAAAAAGAGGGAAACTCCACAGAACTGCAAAAGCCCAATGTATAGGCAGAGGTTGATGACAATGATAAAAAATGTGACTGAGGAAAAAGAAAAATTAAAAATTAAAAAAGCTCAAAAGCATAATTGGATTTCTTAGTGCCAATAAAATCAACTACAACAGGGTAGGGGGGAGGAGAAAAAAAGAAAAATATCCAAAAGAATCTACAGAACAAGTCAAAAGATAAGAATAATAAATGCTTTTCTTGAGTCCCTGCTGTCAGAGTCCTTTCCCTCACTGGGAGTCACAGTCCACTTACCTCCCTAGGATGCCCTCCAACACTGTGCTGATCTCTGGACCTGCTGTGGGGGCCAGTCAGATTCTAATCTGGTTCTACTCCTGTGTGTTCTTGCCTCCAATGTCCACAGCTATCAGAGCTAGTGCTTTTTTTTTTTTTTTTTTTTTTTTTTTGGTGGGAGCTCTCAATGGCCTTTTATATATTCCATAGACACAGAGTCTGCTTAGTTGATCTTGTGAATTTAATGTGCAGCTTGTACATCTGGTGGGAAGGTTTTGGGTCTTCTTCCTTAGCCACACTGCCCCTGGGTTTCAATTGTGGTTTTATTTCCACCTCTACATGTGTGTTGTCCTCTGGGGTTTAGCTCCTGAGGCTGCCCTGGAGGGCTTGGGTTTGCCCCTGTGAGGGCTGGGTGTGGAGGTGATGCAGCTGCTTGGGTCACAGGGGTTTTGGCAGCACCAGGTACTCAGGGGGGTTGGTGGCTAGGGCAGCAGGAAATATAGTGCACTAAAAGGGTATGGCAACCAGTATCGGCCAATATGCTCGAGTATTCTTACCTGGAGAACCCCCTCTCTGACAGAGAAGCCTGGCAGGCCACAGTCTACAGGGTCGCAAAGAGTCAGACAGGACTCTTTTTTTTTTTTTTGGCCTGTGGCATCACTACCCCAGTGAGAGCTGTTAAGGTGATGTAGCTGCTTGGCTTGCAGGGACCTCACAACTACTAGTCATTTTGGTCCATATGACATTAAACTGTCAACTTCTCTCATAAACTTCTCCCACAATTGGTTCTCAGTATCTACAGACAAGGCCTGACTCCAGCCACCATGGTTCAATTAGAGAAATTTCTAAATAGCTTCCATTGAGATTGAGACTGAATTTTCAGATTTGTTAACCCTTGTCTCTTTAGAATAATTACTTTTCACTAACTGTTCTAATCAGTCAGACATATACAATACATTACACTTAATATGATGCGTTTAGAACCAAAGTGGAGACCGATGGATTACAACAGGCAAGATAGAAAGCTAAGAATAGTTGTTTCCACTATAACACACTTTGTATCTTGGGCAGTGCTCTCTTTCTCTAGTAATACAGGAAAACACACACACACACACACACGCACATATATATATATATATACATGCTTTTATTTAATAAATTCATGAAGTACCAATGATAGCCCCTCTTTTTTTTAAATTGGCATATAATTATGGTATGATGTTGTGTTAATTTCTGCTATATGACAAAGCAAATCAGATATATGTATATACATAATTCCTCCCTCCAGAGCCTCCTTCCAAACCCCACCATATCCCACCCCTCTAGGCCATCACAGAACAGATAACCCTTCTTTGATGTTGGATATATTCACAAGAATAAGACACTCTCAATCCACATTAAGCTCATGGTGTAAGAAAAACACAGACATGAAAACAATTATACTACAACAGTTGGTAACATTCTTGTTGAAAGGTGCTAATGAGGGATGCTAATATAATTTTGAAAATTCCAGGTGTCAATATTTAAATGCAGTAGTCAAGTTGGATTCACAAAGCTCAGGCAACCTTGTTTACAAAGTCTTTAACTTAGAACTTTATGAAAACAATAAGAAAACTTGAAAATGTTTGAACTTTGTCATTGACATGGGAACTATACAATTTGTCACACCCTATCTTAAGCCAGGGTATTAATAATAAGCCAAATACCATTCAGTGGGGTTATGATACCAGTGTTTGACTTTTACTCACTTAAGGAATGACTAGAAGAGTAGTCAAGACAATAATGTCTATTCTGATCTCAACTGGGATTCTTATTCTTCTAAGTTTGCTGATTTTTTGTATCTCCCACAATGTTTTATTTTTGTCCCGTACAATCTACCCTGGGATGATGTCATCCTGAGAACTTATCTGAAGTCTTTTTGAGGTAGAATCTTTATCATTATTTGCTTTTGAGTTTTATTTCTCTCTAAAGTTCTCTTTAAAATGCCTGCTTGGCTGTCTCAGTAAGCTTAGTGTTTTCTGGATGTGTTCTCCTGCCATGGTGAAGGATGGCTCCATTCAGCTCCAGCTCTCCTAAAGATCTGCTTCCTAATTAAAGCCTGTGCTCAAAATAAGCCCCTCACTTCATAGTTCCAAGACTCTTCAATATACAGAACTACATAGCAGCTCAACACTGGAGGCTCAATGTTCTGAGGTCATGTGATAATAAAAGCAGGAGCTAGAATTTCCAGTAGATACTAAGTACTCTAACTGTATACTGACTCTACCAGGTAGGTCCTGGTACAACATAAGAGTCTTACTCTGGAATATATTTCCTTGATTTGCCTTTGAGTATAATAAAGATGGCTTTATAGGATTTTTAGACAGACTAGCTAATTCTACAAATACTATAGTTCCTTGGATTAGCCATAGTGTTAGTTCTCTGGCTTTCCTTCCATGGAATAAAGATGATCTGATTGTTTGACTTTTTTCTCAAAAATAAGCAACTTCAATAGCAGATCTTATAGAACTATGTAGATATTTCCTGAGTTTTGAAAAACTTGTTAAAATCACTATAAAGTATCTCATCACCATAAATTGGAAAATTATTACCAATTTACACTTGCTTATTTAACTTATATGCAGAGTACCTCATGCAAAATGCCAGAATGGATGAAGCACAAGATGGAATCAAGACTTCAGGGAGAAATATCAATAATTTCAGATATGCAGATGACACCACCCTTATGACAAAAAGCAAAGAGGAACTAAAGAGCCTCTTGATGAAAGTGAAAGAGGAGAGTGAAAAAGCTGGCTTAAAACACAACATTCGAATACAAAGACCCTGAATAGCCAAAGCAGTCTTGAAAAAGGAGAATGGAGCTGGAGGAATCAACCTTCCTGACTTTGGATTATACTACAAAGCCAGAGTCATCAAGACAGTATGGTACTGGCACAAAAACAGAAATATAGATCAATAGAACAATATAGAAAGCCCAGAAATATACCCATGCACCTATGAGTATCTTATTTTTTACAAAGGAGGCAAGAATATACAATGGGGCAAAGATAGCCTTTTCAATAAATGGTGCTGGGATAACTGGAGAGCTACATGTAAAAGAATGAAATTAGAACACTTCCTAACACCATACACAAAGATAAACTCAAAATGGATGAAAGACCTAAATGTATGACCAGAAACTGTAAAACTCTTAGAGGAAAACAGGCAGAACCCTCAATGACATAAATCAAAGCAAGATCCTCTTTGACCCACCTCCCAGAGTAATGGAAATAAAAACAAAAGTAAACAAGTGGGACCTGATTAAACTTACAAGCTTTTGCACAGCAAAGGAAACTACAAGCAAAGTGAAAAGACAACCCTCAGAATGGGAGAAAATAATAGCAAATGAAACAACTGATAAAGGATTAATTTCCAAAATATACAAGCAGCACATACATCTCAATGCCAGAAAAACAAACAACCCAATCAAAAAGTGAGAAAAAGACTTAAACAGACATTTCTCCAAAGAAGACACACAAATGACTAACAAACACATGAAAAGATGCTCAACATCACTCATTATTCGAGAAATGACATCAAAACTACAATGAGATATCACCTCACACCAGTCAGAATGGCCCTCATCAAAAAGTCTACAAACAATAAACGCTGGAAAGGGTGTGGAGAAAAGGGAACACTCTTGCACTGTTGGTGGGACTGTAAATTGATACAGCCACTATGGAAGATGGTATGGAGATTCCTTTAAAAACTAGGAATAAAACCACCATATGACCCAGCAATCCCACTCCTAGGCATCTACCTTGAGGAAACCAAAATTGAAAGAGACACATGTATCCCATTGTTCATGCAGCACTATTTACAATAGCTAGAACATGGAAGCAACCTAGATGTCCATCGACAGATGAATGGATAAAGAAGTTGTGATACATATACACAATGGAATATTACTCAGCCATAAAAAGGAACACATTTGATTCAGTTCTGATGAGGTGGATGATCCTAGAACCTATTATACAGAGTGAAGTGAGTCAGAAAGAGAAAGAGAAAGATCATATTCTAATGCATATATATACAATCTAGAGAAATGATACTGAAGAATTTATTTACAGGGCAACAGTGGAGAAACAGACATAGAGAATAGACTTATGGACATAGGGAAAGGGGAGGAGAGGGTGAGACATATGGAAAGAGTAACATGGAAACTTTCACTACCATATGTAGAATAGCCAAAGAAAATTCACCGTATGGCTCAGGAAACTCAAATAGGGGCTCTGTATCAATCTAGAGGGGTGGGATGGGTCATGAGATGGGTGGGAGGTTCAAAAGGGATGGGATATATGTATATCTATGGCTGATTCATGTTGAGGTTTGAGAGAAAACAAAAAACATTCTGTAAAGCAATTATCCTTCAATGAAAAAAAATTTAAAAAACCACTTCAACATCCAAAAAACTAAGATCATGGCATCTGGTTCCATCTGTTCAGTTCAGTTAAGTTGCTCAGTCATATCCGACTCTTTGTGACCCCATCAATCGCAACACACCAGGCCTCCCTGTCCATCAGCATCTCCCGGAGTTCACTCAAACTCACGTCCATCGATTCAGTGATGCCATCCAGCCATCTTATCCTCTGTCGTCCACTTCTCCTCCTGCCCCCAATCCCTCCCAGCATCAGAGTCTTTTCCAATGAGTCAACTCTTCGCATGAGGTGGCCAAAGTACTGGAGTTTCAGCTTTAGTATCATTCCTTCCCAAGAACACCCAGGGCTGATCTCCTTCAGAATGGACTGGTTGGATCTCCTTGCAGTCCAAGGGACTCTTAAGAGTCTTCTCCAACACCACAGTTCAAAAGCATCAATTCTTCGGCGCTCAGCTTTCTTCACAGTCCAACTCTTGCATCCATACATGACCACTGGAAAAACCATAGCTTTGACTAAATGGACCTTTGCTGGCAAAGTAATGTCTCTGCTTTTCAATATGCTATCTAGGTTGATCATAACTTTTCTTCCAAGGAGTAAGCGTCTTTTAATTTCATGGCTGCAATCACCATCTGCAGTGATTTTGGAGCCCAAAAAGATACAGTCTGACACTGTTTCCACTGTTCTCCCATCTATTTTCCATGAATTGATGGGACCAGATGCCGTGATCTTTGTTTTCTGAATGTTGAGCTTTAAGCCAACTTTTTCACTCTCCTCTTTGACTTTCACCAAGAGGCTTTTTAGTTCCTCTTAACTTTCTGCCATAAGGGTGGTGTCATCTGCATATCTAAGGTTATTGGTGTTTCTCACTTCATGTCAAATAGATGGGGAAACAATGGAAATAGTGACAGATTTTATTTTCTTGGGCTCCAAAATCACTGCAGATGTTGACTGCAGCCATGAAATTAAAAGACGCTTGCTCCTTAGAAGAAAAGCTATGACAAAGCTAGACAGCATATAAAAAGCAGACACATCACTTTGCTGACAAAGGTCCATATAGTCAGCTACGATTTTTCCAGTAGTCATGTATGGATGTGAGGGTTGGACCATAAAGAAAGCTGAAGAAGTGATGCTTTTAAACTGTGGTATTGGAGAAGAGTCTTGAGAGTCCCTTGGACTGCAAGAAGATCAAACCAGTCATTCCTAAAGGAAATCAGTCCTGAGTATTCATCAGAAAGACTGATGCTGAAGCTGAAGCCCCAGTACTTTGGCCACCTGGTACAAAGAACTGACTCATTGGAAAATATCTTGTTGCTGGGAAAGATTGAAGGCAGGAAGAGAAGGGGAGAACAGAGGATGAATTGGTTGGATGGCATCACTGATTCAATGGACTTGAGTTTGAGCAAGCTTCAGGAGTTGGTGGTGGACAGGGAAGCCTGGTGTTCTGCAGTCCATGGTATCACAAAGAGTCGGACACAACTGAAGCACTGCACTGAACTGGACTGATTGCCAATACTACTCAGAGTACGCTGCTCATTGCTAGTCCATTTAGTGACATCATGAAAAATAAATATGGAGTGGACCACTAGAATTGGCTTTCTCCAAAAGATTTGTCTCAGGATTTTGCTTTTATCCCTTTGCATGCTAAGCATCTATGCCTGGAACTAAAGTCAGTCTTAAGGAGAGGGAGCGAGAACTCATATTTACCAAGCACCTCCTATGAATTAGGTAAGGCTCCTTATAAATATCTGATTTCATTTTCATAAAATCCTTGCAGGCTATAAATTTTCTCTTATGGTTTACGTAACTTGAAGAAGATAAATGACATAGGAGTTGAATCTATGACCTTCAGACTATTGAGATCATGGGTTTGCATTTATGTTTCTGCTACATAATATACATGAAGTTGAAAAACTGTGTTTAATTAAATCTTGATCTTCATGTTAAAACCATTTCTATTTGAAATATTCTCATTCATTCACTCAACAGCCAATATCTGGAGCATCTACTTATGTCAAGCGTCATATTAAACCTATTGTTACTCTGCTCATTCTCTATCATCTTATCTTGTGCAAAGAACTGATCTTGCTTAACTTTCCAGATGCTCAAGGACATGACAGTTTTACAAATTTGAATTGATTTAACCTTTTGAAGCTTTGGAAGGATCACGGTTGATCTCTTTCAGATATATCTGTGGTACAGGGGGGAATGTTAATGTCAGTGCTTTGTAAATTTTAATCCTTTGACTTAAAATCATTAATGTACTAAACTCAACTGGCTCATTCCAGTGAGCCAAATATCAAACTGGGCTCCATTCCTCTGTGAACTTTGCACAAAACAGAGTCCTCTAAGGATCAAAGAGGGGTCCTAGAAGTGGATTCACATCCCAGAAAGCAGCTATGCTCATACAGGCTGAATCCATGACATAGTCTTAAATAGAGAGATCCACAAGCCAACCAGAGAGATACTGAGATTGTGTCTCACAGTGCCAGAAAGAAAACCTCATCTTCCCCTGATTTCATCTACAATGAAGTCAAAGATTGGATTTCTGGAAATATGTGGATGACTGAGTAGAATTTTATGCAACTTCATCTCAATATTTGGTAACATTTATACATAGCCTGAGGTTGCTAAACTCAAGCCATTCTCTACTGTTTAAAACACTTTTTTCCTCCTCCCCCACCCCATAAAATGGCTTCATTGTTCTTTATTTAGTCTAACAGAAAGATCCATGCACCAGGCACTGCCTTAGCTTTGCTTGGCTTCAATTATACAAACTAACCACACTCAGTTGGATGGTAACTGCTGCTAGCAGGGTGCCTGTCCTCTCCAATTCATGAGTGGAGTTTTTCCACCCACAATGTCAGGTACAGGATATGAACCAACTATCAAAATTCTCTAGTGCAAATGGGGGGAAGTTCCAATGAAATGATACTGCTTCTAAGATGCAGGTATACTAACCTACTTTCCCATACTTAATAACAATTAAAACAGCCAGTTTTTAATTGATTAATAACTATGATCCTGGCACTAAACTAACTTCCTTACATACATTATCTCATTTAACAATATGGAATTCATCTATATTTTGTCAGATTCTTGAATACTTGAACATGTTAGTCTCTCTTTTTTAAAATCACAGTTTGTTTTAATTCAGTTGAGCTGTCTGTCCTCTCCTGTTTGCGGTCCCCAAGGGCTGTCAACTCCCTGCTGCCATGCAATACCAATTACATACTTTCAGACCACTAATCTCTCTCCACCCCACCAGCTTTCCTGCTCCTGACCACAGAGTGACAACATCAGCTGCACCATGCCACGGAAAACAGGACTCAACATTTCAGGAGAACCAGCTCAGCTAAGAGAGTTTCCTGAGTTGTGAAAAACCTCTTAGCACTTCAGTGTTGTATTAACCTGGGCTTCACCTGCTTTTGTTTGGGTAACAGGGACCATTAGCCATGTGAACATCTTCCATGCAACCACAAACAGAAACAGGATGATTGCTCTTGGCCCAGAAGGACCCTCTCAGCCTGGCAACAAGCTGATACAGCTCAGTGGGCAATGTAGCTGGATGGAAACCCTGTTTTCAGGAGAACCAAAAAACCAAGATACCCTGTGACCCTGAGCTAGTATTTAACCTTTGGCTTTACCCTGAGTCCAGCTGCAGGCACCTTTTAAAAACAATTAGATAACTCCTAGCCAAACAGAAAAGGAACTATTTTCAAGAATGAGCACAGGTCATCACCTGTCTCGGCCAGTAAATTAGGTCATATATTTTGACCATGTTCAACCAAGACTCCTGTGGATGCTTATCAGGTCCCAGGACCCTTTCCTGTTTCCAAATACACAGCTTTGACAGGATTAATGAAGAGTGTTATCTTATTATTTCAACTGTACATGCACTTTAAAAACATCATCACTAAGCATAGGTATGATATTCTCTTAATTTCTACAGGGTTCTTTGTTGTTAATTGGCCATTCTTTGGAACTTTCATCCACATCTTATAAGGATTTTGAAGTTTAAAATAGATCTGAAAGGATTACAAGTCAATTATATTGTGATTATTTTCTTATTTCTTTTCATTTTCCCCTGCTTTATTTTCATCTAAAATGTATCTACTTTTCAAGTTATTCTCTCCATATTGCTGGGTTAATGCTAGAGTTAACATGGGATGAGAAAGAAGCTTCCTGGTAATATCTCACAAACCACTGAATTCATCCATCTTTCATAGGTTTCTGTCTCCAGACTTCCACAAAAGTGTAGAACACTTGCACTTTTCTTTTTGTTGGATATAATTATTTTCAAAGTTCCTTAATCTGTTTCTAAAAGATTGAAACAGTTTTATTAAGGGTCTTGTGGGTAGTTGAGGACACAGTTAAAGTAAGGAAATTAAGTTTAAAGTATTACTATACATCACTATGATCTTTGTTTTATAAACAGGGAAGTGATATCATAGGGTACATTAAGACTCAGCCAAAACCACACAGCATAACAGCATATGGGAGACTTAGAAACAAAACTCTGATAATGATCTAAAGCTTTCATATATTGTGCTGAACGATGCTTGATAATACTAGATTAAACTAAGACACTCCTTTATTTTCAAAGACTTTGCAAGGAAAATCATTATGTAAGCAGACGGTACTTCTGATTCAACACTTAGTCAGTGCTCAGAAGTAAGTGTTGAACATGGCACCAGAATGATCACAGTTGTCGGCCATTTGTCCATAGAGGAGTTAAACTGGAATGAGAGTACCATATATTTTCCCATGGAACAAATAAAGGAATTTTTATAACAGTTCAAATAATCTATCCAAATTTAGAGTGAATATCTTATCTGTGAGTCTATTGTCAGCATTTTTTTTTTTTGAGTGCAGGAAAATTGATATGAGGAAAAGAAATGGGTCTGCTCATTTATGGGGAGAATGTTCCATCCTTTCATTTTAGAGATAATTGGCACTTCCAGTTGATTTGTGGATATTAATGATAAGTTGACCATATAAAAAGTATATAAGTGGGTAGATTTACCTCTCCTTTTGAAAATATTACATTGCATCTTATAAAGTTCAAAAAAATAAAATATGTAAGTGCTCCAAATAAGAGTCTGCCCAGAGTCACAGGTGATTTCCACTTATGACCAAGAATTAGAGGATAGTTGAATTCCTTCTACTCCTTTCCATGGCCAATGCAAATCAGTGGCTAGTGTGTGCATGCTCAGTCGTGTCCGACTCTGCAACACCAAAGACTGTAGCCCACCAGGCTCCTCTGTCCCTGGGATTTCCTAGGCAAGAATACTGGAGTGGGTTGCCATTTCCTTCTCCAGGGGATCTTCCTGACCCAGGGATTGAACCTACGTCTCTCAAGTCTCCTGCATTGGCAGGCAGGTTCTTTACCATTAACACCACCTGGGAAGCCCTGCCAAGTCACCAGCCCAATAACTCCTACATTTCAGTCCAGAATAGAAAGCAAAAACTTTGTGGCCCTGTAAATTTTTCAAATAACTAAAAGGACTGATGATGATTAACTTTTATGGTAATTTGTTTGGCAGAATAACATGTGTAAATCCTCCCCATATCCACTCCTTCTCAAGCAGATTGTTAATATTTTGAAATGCCAGCCCTAGAGACTTTGGCAAGTAAGAAGCAGAAAGAGGAAATGGTGCTTTGAGGCTCAGGAAGTCAAGTTCAAGAAGAAAGGAGAGGTGATGCTTTTGAAAAACTAAACATAGTTGGAAAAGGGAAAGAGATCTGTAAATCCTCTGAACAATGTCCATACCTAGTCTGTGACAGCAATGTCAGAAGGTGGCAAGACTTTAGAAGGGAATGGTTGCATGGTGTGTATAAGGAGCCAGGATCATAGATACCAAGATTCCCAGGTCATGAAAGTCCTTCCCTGCACCCGAGTATAACACATAAACAGCAGAGTTCCAGACCTCAAGTGACAATGTGAACTGAATTAATGTTGCAATGCAAACTATTAATTGATGTCCATGTAAATTTCTCCAGTGCTTTAGCACTAAGTACGATCACAAAGTTTTAGAGGATGGGGAAAGCTAGTTGCATTGACCAAGAAGTTTTCATTCTCAGGACCGATGTAAAAAAATGTTAAGTGGTATTTCTGTATAAATATGTTTACTTACTTTACTTTGATGAGAGGCAAACTTTCTTGATATGTAAGATGTTGCCAATGTAACAAAATACCTAATAACAACAAGATGTGTATTCTTGAAAGTTAAAGACACTTGCGTCTCCCTGCTTCTGTTTTGGGTATGTCCTTTGACCTTGAACAAGCCCTTGAAATATGCTCAGCTTCACGTACCTCATTTAAGATGGGAACAAGTATAGCTATCAGGCTTACCTCATAAAGCTGGTGGACACAGAATGACCGAGAGCGGTAGTAGGACCAATAGAGTTGGTGCTACTGTTGCTATTGTTGTTTATTAGTATTGCTGTGATGTGTGAAAATAGTTTCTTTAATAAGACCTACCAATGGCTGTTGTCAATATAGCAATTAATAGGGATCATAGTTTCTCTAGCTGAAAAATGTAAATTTTGCAAGTAATATGAATACACTTTTATATATCTGTACATATTTTAATAAGTTTTTTTTTTTTTTTTTTGCTAAGTTGCTTCAGTTGTGTCCAACTCTGCAATCCTATGGACTGTAGCTGGCCAGGCTCCTCTGTCCATGGGGATTCTCCAGGCAAGAATACTGGAGTTTATCACAAGATAACTAGAAACCAACCTACAGATTATATTTCTAAAAGCAGTACAATTATAAACCGCTCTTTATAGCCATTTATTAAATTATTATTAAAAGTCAAATGATAAATTCACTGAGAAGGTGCCCTGGTTCATTTTTGGTCATGTGAGTAATATTCAAATATGGATAGCTTGTATTTTAAATGATATTTCAATAACCAAAGTTTGGGGACAGACTTACTTGAAATAGAGCATGGTGTTTTAACCAAGCAATATTTTTGCTTTAGGTCAGGGAAACAAGAGCTGCAGAACCAGGAAATGTAGATGGAGCATGGAAAATATTTAATCAACAGTTATCCCTCTAAAGGAAAATCACTAGTATCTATAAAATGAAGCAGATGACAGTGCTGTTCTGCTTCTCAGTGTGAAGGGAGGAGGTACCAGCCATGTAGTTTCTTTCATATTAAAGAGAAAAAAGTACATATGCAAAAATATGGGGGAGGGGAAAGATGCAGAGGGTTAGACTCTACATTGCACAATCCAGAGATGAACAAGAGCTAGGAATGCTACCTTTATAAATTATGTATACAAAAGGGAAATGAGTGAAACCATTAAAAAATTCAGATCTAAGGGATAACTTGATACTTTCTTTATCATAACCAGATTATTATGGAAATAGCTAGTCAGTTCCTGTCTACTTTAAGCATGGCTACCTGATAAGTTACCTATCATAGCAATAATCTATCTGTGTTTAAATATAGCAGTGAAGTATTTCCATAATCTTTGAAGTCTTCATTTCTAATTAGCTAAAATTAGATCTACAGCAACTTAGTGTTTACCTATATTTCCTTTCCTCTTGAGGCTCAGATCTTGGTTTCAGCACCTGTCATCCAAGAGAATGACTGAGTTGAGGCCGAATTGATACTGATCACACTCAACCTCAGAGAGGAGAGATGAGGGGCAAAACTCAGGAGAAAGTTAGATAGCGGTCTTTTCTCATACCATCCTCATTTAAACTTGATAAAGTCACGCTGGTGGAAGAGTTGCTTTTTTAAAGTTGAAACACAAAGACATGAGATCTAACATAGAGATGAGTAGATATGGAAATCCTACTTCTTGATTTTATGCTCTAAGTGAGGATAAAAAGAAGCATGCAAGTGTTGTTCTTGTGTGTTACTCGGTTATGATTCCAAACAGGAGTTGTAAGAAGACCAATAAGGTGTGGCACAAGACTCTCATTTAATTGCACAATTAAAACTTTGCTGCTAGAAGAGGCAACTCCGTCCTTTTGACTCTAGTGTTGGACTGTTACCTGCTGCATTTCACTTTGTTTCTTGTTTGTTAATTTTTGTAGGAGGATATGCACCATTGGGTCATATGCACAGACGTTGTAACTCTTGAGATCTTTACCACATCATAGTTAAAAAACTTCTTTGCACTTTCTGGCAAAAAAAAAAAAAAAAAAAAGAAGCATGCAAGTGAAATAAATATACTTAACTCAAGTACTGGTAGAGAGACAGCCAGGGGAAATGATGTTTCAACTTTCATGGCACAGGTTCCAGCTCCAGAATCAACTTGTGTTTCCTCCAAGTGAACAACATAAGGGTAAAAATGTGGCCATAGTATACTGACAAACCAGAGTTTTCCTGTCTTGGTACCGACAATTGCTATGGGAGAGCTCTAGCCCCTGATGAGGTCTCCCCAACTAGTTCAGGAAGACCCCAAGCAGTGCTTTTACTTGTTCTCTTGTCCATCCTGTGGCCCCGTATTTCCTCTTCTCCTTATTCAGCAGCTTCTAATGCCCCTTCTAACAGTGAAATCCTCTGTTTTGTTTCCTGTTTGTGGTATTTAGTAGTTATTTTTGCCACCAACCTTCATTTATCCATCTTCTAGCTATAGCAACCAAGGTTTTGCTTTGTGGGAATTCCTCCTTTTCCTCCTCCTTTCTCAGTCCTGTTGCTTAAGTGGGGTGCCCCCGCCCTGATATGTATTAACTAATTGTATGTATAGCCTTTCTTCGTGGTTACAATAACCTCTTCAGGAAAAGACATGTAACCCATCCAAGGTGAATGAGACGTAAGATGTTTGCTCTATCTTCTATGGCAGCAATCAGAAAAGCCTGGCTCAACCCCTTGAGATGGTACAGGATGTACCTGCCATTTCCTCTGACTGCCCCTGCCATTTCCTTCCTCTGTAACAGGCCTGTTGAAGCCCTGCTCTGCCACCCACTAGCTATGTGGTCCTGGACAAGTTGTTTAACCTCTGTGTGTTTCCTCATTGTTGTTGTTCAGTCGCTAAGTCAAGTTCAACTCTCTGCAACCCCATGCAAAGATAGCAGCATGCCAGACTCCTCTGTCCTTCACTATCTCCTGGTGTTTGTGCCAGGCTCCTCTGGAGCATGCCAGGATCTTCTATCCTTCACTATCTCCTGGAGTTTGCTCAAATTCATGTCTATTGAGTCAGTGATGCTATCTAATCATCTGATTCTCTGTCGTCCCCTTCTGCTCCTGCCTTCAATCTTTCCCAGCATCGGGGTCTTTTCCAGTGAGTCAGTTCTTCACATTAGATGGCCAAAGTATTGGAGTTTCAGCTTTGGCATAAGTACATCCAATGAATATTCAGGGCCTATGTCCTTTAGGATTGACTGGTTTGATATCCTTGCAGTCCAAGGAACTTTTTAAAAAATCTTCTCCAATACCACAGTTCAAAAGCATCAATTCTTCAGTGCTTAGCTTTCTTTATACTCCAATTCTCACATCCATACATGACTACTGGAAAAACCATAGCTTTGACCGGACGGACATTTATTGGAAAAATAATGTCTCTGCTTTTTAATATGCTGCCTAGGTTGGTCATAGCTTTCTTTCCAAGGAGAAAGCGTCTTTTAATTTCATGGCTACAGTCACCGTCAACAGTGATTTTGAAACCCTATCTTGGGTTTCTTCCACTGTTTTCACTTTTTCCTCTTGTATTTGCCATGAAGTGATGGGGCCAGATGCCATGATCTTTGTTTTTTGAATGTTGAGTTTTAAGCCAGATTTTCCACTCTCCTCTTTCACTTTCATCAAGAGGCTCTTTAGTTCCTCTTCACTTTCTGCCATTAGTGTGGTATCATCTGCATATCTGAGGTGGCTGATATTTCTCCCAGCTATCTTGATTCCAGCCTGTGGTTTATCCAGCCTGGCATTTTACATGATGTACTCTGCATAGAAGTTAAATAAACAGGGTGATGATATACAGCCTTGATATGCTTCTTTCCTGATTTTGAACCTGTCAGTTGTCCCATGTAAGGTTCTAACTGTTGCTTCTTCAGCTACATACAGGTTTCTTAGAAGACAGGTAAGGTGGTCTGGTACTCCTGTCTCTTTAAGGGTTTTCCATAGTTTGTTGTGATCCACACAGTCACATTAATTTTGAGATGTATGCTTCTGCTGCTGCTGCTGCTGCTAAGTCACTTCAGTCATGTCCGACTCTGTGCGACCCCATAGACGGCAGCCCACCAGGCTTCAGGCAAGAACACTGGAGTGGGTTACCACTTCCTTCTCCAATGCATGTATGCATGCTAAGTGGCTTCAGTCATGTCCAACTGTGTGACCCTATGGACAGCAGCCCCCCAGGCTCCTCTGTCCACGGGATTCTCTAGGCAAGAATACTGGAGGAGATGTATTCTACTGTGGTTTAAAATCTAGGAGCACTGTTTTTTCCCTTGTTAGCACAGAAGTGACCCTAATATAAAACAGACTTTTCAGAACTTCTCTGCACAAAATCTCTAATTATGCTTTTATTATTGTTATTGTCATAAGGACAATAACAATGGATAGCAACTCAAATTATTTTATGTAATACTAACTCAAATTTACTGAACAGAAATAAGGAAACAAGACTTTTTTTGGGACAACATCACATAGGTTGTTGCCCATGCCATGGGTTTGCCCACGTTGGCTCAGTTGCCCATCAAGTCTCATCACCTGGGTGCAGTGGATCACATGGCACAGGGTCGCCTATTACACAGCCTGGCCGCCTGAAACCAGCTTCTCACAATCTGTTGTTGTGGCTGCGTCCTTGACCTTGGAAAAGAAAATAAATAAGAAGAGAAATTTTTCCTCTGGAATGATCAACTAATACATCTAGCTGAAAAAATTGAATCACTGAATCCACCATCATCATCAGACATTAAGAAAGGAAAATAAGTCATTGTACTGTAATATTCTAGCTTGACAAAAAAATGCTTAACAACCTTATGTTAATTTATTCTTTTTGCATCCCTGACAAATTGGTAAATTTTTGCCTATTCCAAAAAGTAGAATTGTCAGATAGCTAGAATTTGTACTCAACATTCTAGGACATGAAATCTGTTTTTAATCTAAACCAACTAGCTTCCAGCTGCTGTGATACTGGCTGCTTTGAAAAATACACAGATCTCTTCTTACTGCACCAAAAAAAATCAATCCATATTGGGAAATTAGACCTCTCCTTGCAACCATCAATTTGAGAGCCATTTGTTTCTGTGGGAGTGCAGGATGAACCTGGCTGTTTTAAACAGATGACCTAAGAAGCCCATTAACAGATGAATCAAGATTGGATTAGAAAATAAATATGAAAAAAATTATCAGAGTTAATGCTGTGAAATGGCCTAAGTTCATTTTCACAAGAAGTGCCAACTGCACTGAATTATTGATAATGCTGCATAATGTGGTCAATGTAACACAGTGTTTGGAAAGGATTCTGTTTAGTTGGCTGTTGATTTGAAGCCACTGAGTCTTTAAAATGTTAAAGCCCTTAAATCTGAGATGGGATATGATTACAACATGTCTTATGAAGTCTGTATTATTCTCTTCCTTCTGTTGTCTAATCTCCGATCCCTCAACACTGAGAACAGAAGTAGCCATAGTGTAAGGTCAGACAGGGGTCCATTAGCATGATTTTATGTAGTAGAGTAGATGGACAAGAGAAAGTCTTCCCCTACATCCAGTCCTATGTCCAAAAGCTATGGTTCAATTTGACTATAGCCTTAAAAGGGAGTAGTGAATAGGATAAGAATGACCCAGCAAGGCTAACACTCAAACTACACTCCTGAAACCAACTATCATCAGTTTCTTCTGACCTAATTCATGACTACAATGCTTTTAAATATTTTAGGAGTCATTGCCAACATGTGCACTGATACTCAAGTTTTTGTAGTCACTAGTTCTCCTACATGGTGATCTAGCTATTAAACAAATAATATCTATCGAGTTAATGTTAGGTAAACACCTATTAATTAATAGGTGTTTAATAATATATTATTAATTAATAATATAAGGAATCTGATTAATAATATAGGGAATCTGTTTCTGAACATGTGGCTCTTTGAGAGAATATATAACCAGACTCCCTCTTAAAAGAGCTTTCAATTGGAAAGTAAAATCTGTGCCTAAAGATTTGTTTTTTATCATTTTAATATTTTTTATGTAGTGAGTTTCTTCTCTCTCCACATTCTTCTACTCAACATCACAACAATAAAAACAAACTTCTTTTTTTTTTTGAAAATGCAGGTGAAAAGTTAGCTTATTCCTTATGCCTAGTCTTAATGATATATTTTTAGCATCATCCCTGGTATTTCATATCTTAACAAACATTTTATATTATTATTTTTGTGCTGCAAGCATATTGTTTTGAATCAAGTACCCTTTAGAGCAAATGTGAGCAAATTTGGAAAACTCAGCAGTGTCCACAGGACTGGGAAAGGTCAGTTTTCATTCCAATCCCAAAGAAAGGCAATGCCAAAGAATGCTCAAACTACCGCACAATTGCACTCATCTCACACGCTAGTAAAGTAATGCTCAAAATTCTCCAAGTCAGGCTTCAGCAATATGTGAACCGTGAACTTCTAGATGTTCAAGCTGGTTTTAGAAAAGGCAGAGGAACCAGAGATCAAATTGCCAACATCCACTGGATCATGGAAAAAGCAAGAGAGTTCCAGAAAAACATCTATTTCTGCTTTATTGACTATGCCAAAGCCTTTGACTGTATGCATCACAATAAACTGTGGGCAATTCTGAAAGAGATGGGAATACCAGACCACCTGACCTGCCTCTTGAGAAACCTATATGCAGGTCAGGAAGCAACAGTTAGAACTGGACATGGAACAACAGACTGGTTCCAAATTGGAAAAGGAGGACGTCAAGGCTGTACATTGTCACCCTGCTTATTTAACTTATATGCAGAGTACATCGTGAGAAACACTGGGCTGGAAGAAGCACAAGCTGGAATCAAGATTGCCGGGAGAAATATCAACATCCTCAGATATGCAGATGACACCACCCTTATGGCAGAAAGTGAAGAGGAACTAAAAAGCCTCTTGATGAAAGTGAAAGAGGAAAGTGAAAAAGTTGGCTTAAAGCTCAGCATTCAGAAAACGAAGATCATGGCATCTGGTCCCATCACTTCATGGGAAATAGATGGGGAAACAGTGGAAACAGTGTCAGACTTTATTTTTCTGGGCTCCAAAATCACTGCAGATCATGATTGCAGCCATGAAATTAAAAGACACTTACTCCTTGGAAGAAAAATTATGACCAACCTAGATAGCATATTGAAAAGCAGAGACATTACTTTGTCAACAAAGGTCTGTCTAGTCAAGGCTATGGTTTTTCCAATGGTCATGTATGGATGCAAGAGTTGGACTGTGAAGAAAGCTGAGCGCCGAAGAATTGATGCTTTTGAATTGTGGTGTTGGAGAAGACTCTTGAGAGTCCCATGGACTGCAAGGAGATCCAACCAGTCCATCCTAAAGGAGATCAGCCCTGGGTGTTCTTTAGAAGGAATGATGCTAAAGCTGAAACTCCAGTATTTTGGCCACCTCATGCGAAGAGTTGACTCATTGGAAAAGACTGATGCTGGGAGGGATTGGGGGCAGGAGGAAAAGGGGACAACAGAGGATGAGATGGCTGGATGGCATCACCGACTCGATGGACGTGAGTTTGAACTCCGGGAGATGGTGATGGACAGGGAGGCCTGGCGTGCTGTGATTCATGGGGTCGCAAAGAGTCAGACATGACTGAGCAACTGAACTGAAGTGAACCCTTTAGAGCACCTTCTTCATCTGGCTATACATCTCTGCATGAGCACCTGAGTCAGATGCTCAAAAATAGTACTGCTGTCTATTCAATAAACAAGTATTAAGCTTTTGCTATTCCTTAGACCCTGCAACCTCTCTGCCTCTTTACATACTGACTCCAATTTGCACACTTAAGTAACCACATTTTCTCAGGATGTCGAGTTTAAGCAAATAGACTCTAAGCATCTCCATTCACCATTCTTTGACTTGATCTCATTACTCTTTTTGTAGTCCAGCCTTCCTACATATTTAGTGTCTGAGTTCCTAGGCTATTAATGCACTCAGAAATCTTAGGGACTGAAACCTTTCTTGCATCATTTAGTCTTCTGCTGCTCTCTTGATCCAGGATATCTCAACCTTGTATCCCAGGGCTGGGGCTTTGCTTCTTGCTACTCCTTTCTCTGATACCCACTCCAGTATCCAGGATTCCAGATTTCCAGAAGATCACTTGCTCTCACACCCCTTATAACTATATTCCCCTAGTTGAAACAATTGCCTCGTTACATTCCTCCTACCCCATTCCTACCATTCCAGGCTGCTAGTCTAGCTACTTTTATATAATAATTCACACACTGACTTCCATATTCCAATTGCCAAATTGGATTTATTTCCCTGCCTGTAAATGGGACATGTGGGAGAAACAGTGGGAGAAACCAGTTTCAAATTCTGGACCCTCTCAACTTGGCCTGTCCCATTGTAATTCACTACCCACGGTTAATTGCTCCTAACATAAGGAAAAAAAAGACAAGGATATCATGGTATTTGATCTTTAATGGAAGAGAGAATCTGTATAGTCTATCAGAAAAAACAAATGCTAAGTTAGATCCAAGCATCTACAGTTTCTACTTGGCCTCCTGATAATCTCTAGACAGGTTAAGTACGTGGACTATGCTGGATGAGGCAGTTATACTGTTCTTCCAAGTTACTGAATTTCTCTGCAGTGAGAAGCAACATTGTAGAGTAGAAATGGCAGAGAAATAAACAGAAAAATCTAGGATCTTGATCTTGATTTTCCACTTACTCTTTTACCCTCACCTTGAGCAGTGTCTTAACATCGCCTAGCTGTCCTCCTAGGGAATGTGGGAACAATAACAGTTCATTAGCAGTGCCTGTAAACCATCAAATCTTTAAGACTTGACTTTGGTAAACTACAAAAGTCAGTAAATAAATGAAGAAGAATTTGTCCCAGCTTGGCCTGGTTGAGGAGAATAACTTAAGGTTTCTCTCCTCTTGCGCTATGCTCTAGGACATGTTTGTGTAAAAGCATGTCCATGAAGTGGGCTAGTTTCCTGCATGTATATTGTACCCATGCACCATTAAAAAGTCAGATTCCAGTTTTCCTATGGATATCAAGTTTCACAATGTCTATTTTAAAGAAAACACAGAGCAGCCTGCTCCACAGACGTGCTTGGCTCCTATGGCCCTGTCCCCTTGCCACGTCTATCGCATCCACATATGGACCTGGTTTCAGATGCTCTTGCTCAGAGGATAAAATGGCCTGGATTAATCCAGGACATGTAGCTGGTGGTCTCCACCATGACCCTCCTGCTTAACCCTTTTCTTGCTCTTACTTCCCTTTAGGAAGTGACATGTTTTTAGCACAAAGGAAGAAAATCCTGGTCTTGAAACTTATTAAACTGCAGGGGGAAAAAAAAAAAAATTTTTCTAAAACTGAAAAATAAACCATGAAGAATGAGGCTACATGGCCCCATGTGGCTGGAGGTCACCTATGCTCTACCTGGGGTAAATAAAGTGAGACTAGGTGCTGTGGGAACAAACAGCAGGGGCACCTGACAAGATCTGGGAGGACTGGGAACACTTCCTAGGGGAGGTGATGCCCAAGAGCTCTTCCTGAGATGCAGCTGTATTTCCCAGAGCTCTCTAGGCATGAGTCCTAGTGCTGAAACTGAGGAAAGTCACTCTGACCACAACAAGGCACAGTAGGGGTCTCCAACTCACTAATGGGGCACATGGGCTTCCTTGCTCTTATCACTGTTCACCTCTAGGGTACCTGCTGGGTGTCTATGAGGCCAATTTGACCATGTTCATGCATCTTAAAGCAAAAACTCTAAACATGTTGATAAATAGGGTAGTTTTAATAAACTTTCTGTGGAGAAACAAAGAGCATTATATAACACAATACATTCAAAGAACAGGAAACCTGAGAAACCTTTATAAGCACTCCTTTTCTGCCAAAGTTCTAGTAAGTGTAGTAGCTACTACATCTCATTCTCTCTATTGTACCATTTGATGACTGTCTTTTTTTTTTTTTTGATGACTGTCTTTTTATATGTCTCTAACTTTGTCTCTCTGTTCTCTTACTGCTTCAGTCTCTGTCTGGGTGTATATTCTATTTTTATTGAGATATAATTGACCTAAAACATCGTGTAAGTTTAAGGCATACAGTGTGTTGATTTGGTACATTTACCCATTGCTATATGATTACCACTATAGCATTAGGTAACACTTCTATCATGTTGCATAATTATCATTTCTTTTTTGTGCTGAGAACATTAAGATCTAGTCTCTCAGCCACTTTGAAGTTTATAATATGCTACCGTGAACTATAACCACTATGCTCTACACTAGATCTCCAGCACCTATTTATCTGTTAGTTGCAAATTTGTACCCTTAAAAACCACCTCCTCACTATATGGCTCAGGAAACTCAAACAGGGGCTCTGTATCAACCTAGAGGGGTGGGATGGGGAGGGAGACGGGAGGGAGGTTCAAAAGGGAGGGGATATATGGATACCTATGGCTGATTCATGTTGAGGTTTGACAGAATACAGCAAAATTCTATAAAGCAATTATCCTTCAATAAAAAATAAATTAACTAAAAAAAAATCAAACACCTCCTCATTTCCCCCTTCCCACAGCCCTGGTAATTACCATTCTACTCTCTGTTTTTATTATTTGGATTTTTAGATTGCATATGAGTGAAATGTATGAAGGCAAAGTGGTTATCTGAAGAGGCTTTACAAATAGCTGAGGAAAGAAGAGAAGCCAAAGGCAAGGGAGAAAGGGAAAGAAAGGAAAAGACATAACTGAATGCAGAGTTCCAGAGAATAGCAAGGAGAGATTAGAAGGCCTTCTTCAATGAACAATGGAAAGAAGTACAGGAAAACAATGGAATAAGAAAGACTAGAGCTCTCTTCAAGAAAACTGGAGACATCACAGGAACATTTCATACAAGGATATGCATGATAAAGGACAGAAATGGTAAGGACCTAACAGAAACAGAAGAGATTAAGAAGAGGTTGCATGAATACACAAAAGAATTCTACAAAAGGTCTTAATGACATGGATAACCACTATGGTCTTTTCACTCACCTACGGTCAGACATCCTGGAGTGTGAAGTCAAGTGGGCCTTAGGAATCATCACAAGGAACAAAGCTAGTGGAGGTGATGGAATTCCAGCTGAGCTATTTAAAATCCTAAAAGATAATGCTGTTAAGATGCTGTTAAAGTTCTGCACTCAATATGTCGGCAAATTTTAAAAACTCAGCAGTGGCCACAGGGCTGGAAAAGGACAGTTTTCATTCCAATCCCAAAGAAAGGCAAGGCCAAAGAATATTCAAACTACTGTACAATGGTGTTCATTTCATGTGCTAGCAAGGTTATGTTCAAAATCCTTCAAGCTAGGCTTCAGCACTATGTGAACCAAGCACTTCCAGATGTACAAGCTGTGTTTAGAAAAAGCAGAGGAACCAGAGATCAAATTGCCAATACTTGTTGCATTATGGAGAAAGCAAGGGAATTCCAGGAAAACATCTACTTCTGCTTCATTGACTATGCTAAAACCTTTGTGTAGATCACAACAAACTGTGGAAAATTCTTAAACAGATGGGAGTACCAGACTACCTTTTCTGTTTCCAGAGAAACCAGTATGCAGGTCAAGAAGATACAGTTAGAACTTGACACAGAATGACTGACTGGCTCAAAATTGGGAAAGGAGTAAGACAAGGCTATATGTTGTCACCTTGCTTATTTAACTTATATGCAGAATACATCATGCAAAATGTTGGACTGGATGACTCACAAGCTTGAATCAAGATTGCTGGGAGAAATATTAACAACCTCAGATATACAGATGACACCACTCTAATGGCAGAAAGTGAAAAGGAATTAAGGAGTCTTTTGATGAAGGTGAAAGAGAAGAGTGAAAAGCTAGCTTAAAACTTAACAATCAAAAAACTAAGATTATGGCATCTGTTTATATCACTTCATGGCAAATAGAAGGGGAAAAGTGGAAGCAATGACAGATTTTGTTTTCCTGGGCTTTAAAAATCACGGGAATAGTGACTACAGTCATGAAATTAAAAGATGCCTGCTCTTTGGAGGGAAAGCTATGACAAACCTAGACAGTGTATTAAAAATTAGAGACATTACTTTGCTGACAAAGGTCCACATCATCAAAACTATATTTATTCCAGTAGTCATGCATGGATCTGAGAAATGGTCCATAAAGAAGGTGGAGCACTGAAGAATTGATGCTTTTGAATTCTGATGCTGAGGAAGACTCTTGGGGATGCCTTGGACAGCAAGGAAATCAAACCGGTCATTCCTAAAGGAAATCAACCCTAAATATTCATTGCAAGGACTTCTGCTGAAGCTGAAGCTCCAATACTTTGGCCACCTAATGTGAAGTTCTGATTCATTGGAAAAGACCTTGATGCTAGGGAAGATTGAAGGCAAAAGGAGAAGGGGGTGGAAGACAAAGCTTGCAAGAGAAAGTGTGAAAAGATCAAGTTCAGTGCTAAAAATCATGAGGCCATTCTTGCACAATCACAAACTAAAACCATCTTGGTCACAAAGAGCCACTTTTAAAACGGAACCACATAATTTAAAAAGACCATTTATATAAGGGAGGCATTAACTTTGGCCAACAATTCTCTTGCCACTGATCTAAAGATTTTGAATTAGGTGATTTCAAGAGAAAGATTTAAAGTAAAGGAAAAATATATCCAAATCATAATCAAATAAAATGTTACAGAGGAGGTCATTGAATGGAATTCTTTCATGGTCCTACATTTAACTATATGGGATTTTTTTTTCAAAGTATCATCATAGTCAGTCTTTGGGAATGAAGGATTTTCTTCTTAATAGTAAACCACATTTCATCACAGAGATAGACCCCTTTATTTAATTATTCACCTTGACCACGGGCAATTTTTCATGTTCCATATGTAACATATAAGAAAATTAATGATTGTAGCTTTTCTTTATCATGGCAAACTGAGCTACAAATACATGAAATAAAAAATAGTTAAAATCTGTTTTCCTCTCTCAATGAACTGAGTTACCTACACTAAATAGTCTCAGTGGGGATATCACAGCTAACCATTTCACAATGCAATATAACAAAGGGACTAAAAGGGGGCAGCTTTATGATGTGTGAATGATGTGCTTAAATCATTTTATAAACAAGTGCACTATAATAGAGGCTATTTAACTGTAAGTTTAAATGGTATGACATTAAGCATTGTTTAAATCTTATTTACCTGGGTTATACTCATTTAGTAACTACCCAAATACTTATAGGGTTTCTCTAAGTGTCAGAGACTGAGTGAGTTTTCTACTATTGAGTTAAGGGTGTGAGTGAAGTTTTGGGGATTGTATACCAAGATGAATGAGACTTGGCTTCTAGCCTGGAAGGGCTCATAGTTAAAGGAGAGAGACTTGTAAACTTGCAATTGAGCAAGAAGGAGAACAACGGTTCTTCTGAGTCCATTCAATAGATGGAGCCTTAACAATCAAGCTTATTAAGATAGGATTATCTTTCATATGTCCTGGTATAAAAAACTATTGGCCAGATATTAGTCTTCTTAGCTGAATCACCAAAGAGATTAAAGTCACTAGTAACAGTGCTGGTTTTAGGAGAAAAAGAAAGCAACTGCTTATGCTCATTCATATATTCATTCATTCAAATAACATTCGGTGAGTAGGTAATATAGATTAAGAAATGCACTTAGCAGTAAGGATATAGATACTGCAATGCAACAGAGAGACATATAAATTGACCACATCACAGTGTGGAAAGGGGTATGGTGGCCTATAGCATATCAAGGACAGTGGGAACTTAGAGAAGAATTAATACTTGAGATGGCCTGTGAAGAGGTTGTCGTCTTATCCATGTCTCTAGTTTTGGAAGAGAAATGGTCTTTTCCTTACATTAAATTTGAATGACTTCTTGATTTCTTTCACTTCTCTCCTTTCTCTATAATCTTTTCCTCAGTTGGCTATGCCTACCAAGCTTTCTTATTTTCACAGATCTGCCCTATCTTGAGGTAGGGAAAGGATAGATAGTTAAATAGGTTGAACTTGATGTCATGTTCTAGCTGTCTTCTGATTTCTCTAAAGTATTTCATCTGATTGCATTCCTTACATTTCACTTATATATGTATTACTTTCATGTCCTCTCCATTCATTGTTTGGCTTGCATTTCTCACCACTGACATGACTATTTAAAAAAAAATTATTGGAGTATAGTTGCTTTACAAAATTGTATTAGTTTCTGCTGTACTGCAAAGTGAACCAGCTATATGTATACATATATACCCTTTTTTTTGGATTTCCTTCCCATTTAGGTCACCACAGAGCATTCAGTAGAGTTCCCTGTGCTATATAGTAGGTTCTCATTAGTTATCTATTTTATATATGTGAAAGTGACGCATTAGTCGCTCAGTCATGTTCAACTCTTTGTGATCCTATGGACTGTAGCCCACCAGGCTCCACTGTCCATGGAATTCTCCAGACAAGAATACTAGAGTGGGAAGCCATACCCTTCTCCAGGGGATCTCTCTTTTATTTTGTGCATAGAAGTGTATATATGTGAATCTCAACCTCCCACTTCATCCAGCCTTTTCCCTCCTTGGTGTCCATAAGTTAGCTTTCTATGTCTATGTCTCTATTTCTGTTTTTGAAATAAGTTAATCTATACCATTTTTCTAGATTCCACATATATGAGTTATTGTACATTTATTTTTCTCTTTGTGACTTACCTCATTCTGTATGGCAGTCTCTAGATCCATCTACACATCTCTGTAAATGGCACAATTTTGCTGAAATGGCTATTTTCTTAAAAACCGTTAATACTAATAACTAGTTATATAGTGAAGGGTTTTCAAAACCTCTTCAAGTTATTAATGATGAGTCAGAATTTTGACTTTACTATTGAGGCTCAGAGAAATTATTTGATTTGACAGAGATTACGAAATTACTAAGAGGCTGAGCCAAGATGCAGATTGACATTTACCTGGCTGCAAAATTCAGAGGTTTTTCTTTCCTCCTCATAATTCTTGTCTTCTGTCGCATTTGATATTTTAACTTTCCTCTTTGTGGACATCTGTTTTTGCTGATCTGAAATCTGTTCCTCTTAAAATTTGAAACAGCATTCCAGTATTCCCTTTAGAGACCAACCTATGCTTCTATTTCCTAATAGTTTGAAGCCAGGCTGATTTCAGTCACCCCCAGATCTAGAGGTAAACACCTGATATAAAAGAAAGTAAGCATAGGAAGTCCAAAAAATATATGTATATGCTGCTGTTCCTGCTTATTTTAGGTATCTCATGTCTACATAACCCTGCTTCTTCTAGTGACAGGCCCATGCATCAGTTCTAAAAATTAAACTTGCTGAAAATAACAACTTGCATGATTTGGTGAAATCCCTGTTCCCCTTCCACTGCACTATGATGATCTAGCATTTGGCTGGTGTTTTCCCAACTCAGGCCTTTAGCTCACAATTTACATGGCCAGAAGCCACCAGAAATGAATCACTGGCTGGCCAGCCTGTTCTCTGTAATGATTTTGGATCTTCTTATTTTCCTTCTGCCTGCTCCCATTCTCTACTTGGTCCTGGTGTCTACAAGACTCCGTCTTCTGAATTTTAATTTACAGCAATGAAATTTCATTGTTAAAAGCCTGAAAGTAATTGACTTTAGAATTCTCCAAGAATGTGTTTTTGTTGCTTTGTTTTATTATTCATAAACTAGGTCTGCCCACTCATAAATACTTCAGAGCAGTTACTAACACAAGATCTAGCCTTCAACTATCCAGACCTAGACCTAAATCATTTTGCTAAAAACCTAGGCTAATTATCCTGGTCCCTCAGAAGATAATTTGACAGTCAACAGGTTGAATTCACATTTTCCTCTCTCATTTATGAGTTAGAAGCTCAGAGAAAGTGACCAGGTCCAGTTAATCTTTGGATTCCCGTTTCTAACATCATACTTCATACACATTAACTCTGTAAGTCACTGCTGATTGAACCTGACTAGACCTTATGTATCTCAGGATTATAAACTTACAGTTTCAGTTTTTAACATGCCAGGCATTCTCCCTCTAAGCTGGAAAGACTCAAGGTTTCCCTTACATAGAACTTAGGGAGGCTGACTGAGACTATGTATAAAAGTCTGTAACATTTTAATAATTCAAGTGAATGCTATAAAATACATTTCATGACTATCATGTAGCAGAGAAAACCCAAAAGAAAAAGACTTTCATTTGTCGTGAATTCTGAGCCTAATTTCAAAGTGTATCTTTTATATAATAATGGCTGCAGGACAAAAAAAAAAATTCTAGAGTTTGGAGAAAATTGGTTTTCATTCAGATAAGTTGTAATAAAATCCTAGAAAACTGGAGAATTATATGATATTGAAAGTGAAAGTGAAAGTCACTCAGTTGTGTTTTGATTTCCCAATGAAGAAGACAGGATTTCTCTTGCATCTGTTCCTAGTAATTTCTTATTTTTTTGGGTGGTAGACTCATCTTTGTTTTGTTATCTACATGATAAAAATAGGAAATAAAACCATGTGACCACAAGAATTCTGCTGAATCAACTATTGTGAGATGGATACTGTGAACATACCGAAGAGGGATGTATTTTGGCCTCTTTGAGATGATTAAAACATCCAAAAAGTAGTTATATCTTGCCTTAAAAATGATAGAAAGATTTCAATCTGTATCTACTGCCAGGTAGGACATGTCTGTGAAATGATTGTCCTCTGATGCATATTGTTACAAATACTGGAGAGTTAACTCGCTGTGGAAGTTATTATTAGTTTTGAGGGAATTAGTAAGTATCTCCCCAGTTTTCCCCTCCTGAATTCTGAATCAATGACATGGACAAAAGACTGAGGCAGATGGAGACAAAAGGGGGCTCTTGGAGAATATATGGTGAGAACAGACTTCCTGATTCTGAGTCCTAGAATTAAGCATATGTTATCTCCCACTCACTCTGACTAAAAAGCAAGTTTGAGACCTTTACCACTGAGTTTTCCACATGATCCATCAGGGCAGATTCTCTACAGGCAGGCAGATCCTAAAACTGAAAAGGACAGGAAGGAACCCCACTTGCCAGGTCCTCCTCTGAAACTCACCAAGCTTTAAATCATTCTACTCTGCAAAGAAACAGAAAGGAAAGAAATGGAGAAGGGAAAATATCCTTTCTGAAGGAGAGGAGGAGTGGGGAATGAGTAAGAGCAGTCCCTATCCCTGTCAGCACCACCAGATTATGTGTTTACAATTGGTGCACTCTTGAGAGTATCTGCTCTTCAGAAAAGCGTTTGGGGGAGTGAAGGAGAATAATAGAAAGCTTCTATGGAAGTTAGTTCTCTAAGAACTAAATTAAGATTTTATTCTAGTGATGGTTTTGGCTTTGTAAGTCACTTTGTAACTGTCCTTTTTAATTTACCTCTTCACACCAAAATAATTGTTGTTTAACTCTATCACAGAATTTTTCCCCCACAATTTTGGGTGCTTCAAACCATGCTATTACTATTACCTCAATAATAATCATTTCCCTAGAATGTATTATTTGGTATGTCAAATATCCTACAATGTTTAAACTCTTAATAATATTCCCTAATAAATACAACATTAGCCCTACTTACTATTCATTTTTTAATATTTATATTTGCCAGCTGAGGAATGAAAGATCTGCAAAGGGTCTTCTTAAATATGGATGCTGATGAAGAAGACGGAGGGAAGGAATGGTGAGGAGTGGGATGTGAGCTGAGAAGACTTTCCTGAAATCCAACAGAGAAGATTCAAGAAGCTTCAAGAGGAATCAAAGTTCAAGAAGTGGTCAAGATGTTGATGTTGAATGGTTAAGCAAAATAAGGACTAAGATAGATAACTGCCCCTGGCAACTAGGAAGTCGGTGCACACCCCAAGGAGAGTCTGAGCAGAGTAGAGGGATTCAAGCAACCTGTAGAGGGTTAAAGAGTAAATGAGCTATAGAAATGGAAACCACACTACTATAGAATGCAGGTTTCCATTTCTAAAGATTTAGCTATTAAAAGAATAAAGTACAAAGTGTTACAGGAAAGGTTAGGTTAAGGGAAAATTAATATTCTTTCATAAAAATTGCTGTACTAAATAAATATACTCTATAAACCCATAATAATTAGTAAAATGTGTTCTACTTAATAGTATCATATAACAAAGAACTAATTTCTGTCCCAATAATTAGAGTATGCAATATAAAATGGGGCTAAATGCAATTAAAAAGTAACATATGCAAGAGATAAAGAGCGTTCTAAGTGGGCCAGGGATTTTGCAAAAGACTCTGTGAAGGGAGTAAGCCCTGTGTTTTCCTTAAAATTAGTTACAATACCAAAAAAAGAGACAAAAGGAATGTTGATCAAGACACTCTGCAAGTTGCATTTTTAAAACATGCAATCAAATTAAAATTTCCCCCGTCCCCTGCTCCTTTTTCAGAAATCCCAAACAATTGCTCAGACTCAACCCTTATTCTTCTCCTTCAATAGACTACCAAATCGAGAATTATGAGAGAAGTGAGACATGGGTCAATTTAGAGTACATAAAACAGATTGAATTGGTTCATAATTTTTTTTTCTTTTTTCCTTCCCAAGCACATAATTACAATATATCACATACATGAGACACTGGTTTAAGTACCTTACCAACTGATTTTGTTTCCTGTTTACCAACAGCAAACCTGTAAGGAAAACACCTTTATTATGTCCATTTTACAAATAGTAAAACTGAGGCACAAACTAAGTAAATTACCCAAGGTTATCCAGCTAGGAAGTAGCACACCTGTGGTTCAAACTCAGGCAGTCCAGTGCCTGGGCTGATTCAGTCAAGTGCCACTCCACGCTGCCTTATTCCTACTGCATTTTAATCATTTTCCATCTTTTTGAAAATCTAAGTCAAAGTAATATATGCTCATGATCTAAAACATTCAAAAGTACACTATGTCTTGGCATACTCACTAACTCTGCTGTGAACAGCTGTGTGTTTAACAATGGGGAGAGGATATGGGTGAGCAGACCGATGCAGCTTTCTATAAACACATGTCAAAAAATTTCCTTCTTTTGGCTTTACTTCTCATTCCTGACCTTGCTGTCTATCGGTTAGGGTTCCATATTCTCTCTAGGGATCACCAAGGATATTAGCTGACATTCCCCACCCCAATCCCCCACACACGTACTAAATCTCCTTCCTCCTTCTAGGCTACAATTACCCTCAGCTTCTATTTCATCTTTCAACTTGCTCCCATTTTCTTCCTATTACTAAATATTTTTTTTGAAATTCACTCTTGACGTCTAGCCCAACCCTCATTTCCTATGTGTTTAATCCCATTTTGTGTTCCTTTTATTTTTCATAAAATCGCAGCTTGAACTGGAAATCACAGGAAAGATTTTGTAAGAGATATCAGTGATATTTAACCATATTTAAGGGCTTAAAACACTGATTTAGATGAGAAGCAGAGAGGAAAAATACAGGAAAATTTGAGAATAGTTGATAAAACAATTTCTAAAGAGACAGTAGAGAGTGGATTCAGTGTATAAACAAAGAAGTTGCTTAGGAAGAAAAAAATCATTCATTCAACAAACATCTATTGAATTTCAACTGTGTGCCAGGCAATGTCATAACCATTGGGAGACAGAGCAGTAAAGAAAACAAACAAGCATCTTTTTTAATGTGTCTTATATTCTGGGAAAGATTGAAGGCAGGAGGAGAAGGGGATGACAGAGGACAAGAGAGTTGGATGGCATTACTGACTCGATGGACATGAGTCTGAGCAATTTCCAAGAGATGGTAAAGGACAGGGAAGCCTGGCATGCTACAGTCCATGGGGTTGCAAAGAGTCGGACATGACTGAGTGACTGAACAACAACAACAACATCCTTGGGGGAGAAGACAGACAATGAAAAAAGAGGTGAATATACCAAAAGTTTTATTGTGGTAAGCACTATGGAGAAAATAAGATGTGAAAGGGAAGTAGATAGTGATCACTAGGATTAGATGCTTGGGAGCAATTTTACATACAGTGATCAGAAAGGACTCACTGAGAAGAAAATGTTTGAACAGCAACCTGAAATAAGTAAAAGGAAAGGCAGGCAAATAACCTGGGGAAGACTATTGCAGGCAGAGATCAACAAGGCAGAGGCCTAAGGCCAAAGCAAGTCTATCATATTCAAGGAAGAGCAAGGAGGCAGATAAGTGAGAAAAGTAGTCAACCTTAAAGGCAATAATGAACCCATCTGTAAAGAGCCTTATAGGCTATTGTAGAGACTTGGGCTTTTCTTTAAGGTGTAATGGGGCTTCCCTGGTGGCTCAGATGGTAAAGTATCTGACTGCAATGCAGGAGACCCAGGTTCAATCCCTGGGTAGGAAAAATCCCCTGCAGAAGAAAATGGCAACCTACCCCAGTATTCTTGCCTGGGAAAACCCTTGGTCAGAGGAGCCTGGAGGATTACAGTTTATGGGAACAAAGAGTTGGACATGACTTAGTGACTAACGGGCTTCCCGTGTAGCTCAGTTGGTAAAGAATCTGCCTGCAGTGCAGGAAACCTGGGTTCATTCCCTGGGTTGGGAAGATCTCCTGGAGAAGGAAGTAGCAACCCACACCAGTATCCTTGCCTGGAAAATCTCATGGACAGAGGAGCCTGGTGAGCTGTAGTCCATGGGGTCACAAAGAGTCGGGCACAACTGAACGACTAACACTTACTTACACTTAGTGACTAACACATTCACTTTAATTTCACTATAGGATGTAATAGGAAGAAGACAGTGGAAAGGTTGGGGTAGAGAATGTGATCTGATTTATAATTTGGCAGGATGACTCCAGATGTTGGGCTGAGAATAGATTGTAGGGCTCCAAGGGCAGAATAAAAAAAGGACAAACTAGGAGATTATTACAATAATCCAAACAAGAGATGATAATGACTTAGCTGGCAAGGATGATGCCAAAATCTGGGGCCTGAACAGCCAGAAGGGTAGAGTCATCATCAACTGGCAAGGGGAATACCCTAGAGCAGTGGAACTTGGTAGGAAAGGTCAGGAGTTTTGATTTCAACATCTTAAGTTTGAGAAATTTATTGGATATCCAAAGGAGATGTTTAGCAGGCAATAAGAAATAAGAGTCTGGCATTTAGGAGAGAAGTTTGGATGGAGATATACAGCAAATCACTGATAAATATCACCTCATTTTCCCTTAATACAAAAAAGAAGGATGAACACTACTATGGACAGTTTTATAATGTAGGGAAGAGGATTTATTAATATTATATTTATTAATATATTTTTTCTCTGTCAAGGCTGAGGCAAAGTTATATACTAAAAAAGAAACAGCTTTGGCTATTAACCAGCATTAACTAAAGGTTTGCCTAGTAGCACTGAGAGGCCAGCTGGGCTTGAAAATCCTAAATTTGTGGCAGTTCTGGTTTGTGGTTATATAAGCCTATGTGGTAAAGCATGGAAGATATATGTTGAATCTGTTAGGGGAAGTACACTGACTGAAACTGCCCACCCTGGCCAAGGACCACAGTAACCATGTGCATTAGTTGTTTTAAGACACAAGGTCCTGGTAAGGAACACGGAATTAATAAGCTACCGCAAACCAGAAAAGTTCAGGAAAGGTCAAAAGGCACATCACATGTCCAACCACCTCCCAGAATCCTCCTCTCTGGCATCCATCTTGGCTGAACAAAGCATGCACCACCAGGAAGGACTCTGAGTCAGAATGATTGGCTAAAGACAACTTCCTGCAACAAATCCATTCAGGGTTAGGGAGTGACTGGTGGATGTGGAGGAAGGAAAGGGAGATAGAAAATTGATGATTTTGGTGATGGTGTCATAGAATTGCTGACCATAGAACCCAAACTAAGCAAGAGGCATATATCATAGTGGTGATGAACTAATTCTCTCTCTCTCTCTCTCTCTCTCTCTCTCTATATATATATATATATATATATATATATATATACTTACATAATACAAGAAATTGATGTAATACTGGGACTCAAAGGAGCTAGATACCATGTAACAGAAGTTATGTTTTACAACACCAAGATCCTTGATCACCTTCTAAAAAGTACACCACTGTATATACAATTTATAGGACATTTAAGGAAGGAAAATTTTGCTGTAAAATTGGCACTTTTAACAGTTGTGAAATTTCTTTTACTGCTCATATTATCTTTGCTTTTTCATTCCAAACTGGTTTCATTTGACTCAAGCCAAAATCCCATGTGATTCTTTCTAAATTTCTTTGGAATTTTTCAACAGACATAGGCATAATAATACAATTGTGGTCAGGCAAGCTCCTTAACAAAGGATAGAATGTCTTCTCATGGCATTCCAAAGAGATGATTTAGTCTCAGCTGAGTAGAGAGCAAGACAAGTAATGGTCTTAGATATGGAAGCTCTCTTTAAGCACCTCTAGGCTTACATTGACATGTTTCAATGAGATAATAATCAATATAGAATCTTTATTTTAGAGTCTTCAAAACTCCAAAAATTTAAAAGATAAATCCAGAAATCAGTGAATATCTTTCCAATCATGCTTCTAAAATATTGGGGTATCTATAAATTTATAACAGCTGGGTAACGAGAAGGAATTCTCAAATTACATCATGAAGCTCACAGTCTAGCATTAACAAAAACCAGCTCTGGCTGGTTTAAGTCAAAAGGGGACCATATTTGAAGGAGGCCCAAGGAAATAGAAATACAAACAAGAGGTGAACAATGGATCTTGGGGAGGGTAAGAAGCAGGGTGGACAGGGAACTAGGAGGCAGAATTCATGAGTCTTTGCTTTAGACAGCTGCCGTCAACACGGCAGAGTTCCAGTTCCCTGAGGCTCTATATCTCTTTGTTCAAATTCTTAGCAGAATGAAACCAAATAGTCAGCCTAAGTTAAATGCTCACCCCTGGATCAAGGGCAGGATGGAGGGGTAATTAAGTTTAGAAATAGAGATATGGTTCTGAGAGACCATTCCTGTGTCCTGGGGACAAAGAAAGAGAACTCTTGAACCAAAGAGATTAGAAGTTTATACTACTGAGAAAGACAAAGGCAATATGCCAAGGATCTTCAAAGGTGAAGGCTAAGAAAGGAAAGAAGAGAATGTTAAAGAAAAATAGATAACAAAGAGAATTAAAATAATCTAAGTATCAGGGGAAAAGATGGTACCTAAACTGAGATGCAGATGGTGACTGCAGCCATGAAATTAAAAGACACTTACTCCTGGGAAGAAAAGTTATGACCAACCTAGACAGCATATTAAAAAGCAGAGACATTACTTTGCCAACAAAGGTCTGTCTAGTCAAGGCTATGGTTTTTACAGTAGTCATGTACAGATGTGAGAGTTGGACTAGAAAGAAAGCTGAACGCTGAAGAATTGATGCTTTTGAAGTGTGGTGTTGGAGAAGACTCTTGAGAGTCCCTTGGACTGCAAAGAGATCCAACCAGTTCATCTTAAAGGAAATCAGTCCTGAATATTCATTGGAAGGACTGATGTTGAAGCTGAAACTCCAATACTTTGGCCACCTGAAGCAAAGAACTGACTCATTGGAAAAGACCTTGATGCTCAGACAGATTGAGGGCAGGAGGAGAAGGGGACGACAGAGGATGAGGTGGCTGGATGGCATCACTGACTCAATGGACATGAGTTTGAGTAAACTCCGGAAGTTGGTGATGGACAGGGAGGCCTGGAGTGCTGCAGTCCATGGGGTCGGAAAGAGCTGGACACGACTGAGTGACCGAACTGAACTGAAACTGAGATGAGAAGGATAAGGGAGGGTTGAGTCCAAGAGGAAAGAGAGTGTTCAAGGAGGAATATCAGCATGTGCAAAGAGTTTGGAAGTAGGAAGGTGGGGGACATTTTACCCGCTGGGAGATGTTAGTATCCTCTTCGTGGATAACAGCCTTGTCTGTATCAAAGGGGTAAACTTCATTGCTAAACCAATGAAGCTATGAGCCATGCTATGTAGGGGTACCCAAAGATGAATGAGTCATAGTGAAGATTTCTGATTAAACATGGTCCACAGGAGGAGAAATGGTAAACCACTATAGTATTATTACAAAGAGAACTCCATGAACAGCATGAAAATTCAAAAAACATGACACTGGAAGATGAGCCTCCCAGGTTAGAAGGTGTCCAAAAAGCTAAGGAGGAAGAGCAGAGGGAATTACTAAAAGCTCCAGAAAGAAAGCAGCAGCTGGGCCAAAGTGAAACTGATGCTCAGTTGTAAATGTGGGTGGTGGTGAAAGTAAAGTCCAATGTTGTAAAAGAACAATATTGCATAGGAACCTGGAATGTTAGGTCCATGAACCAAGGTAAGTTGGAGGTGGTCAAGTAAGAGTAAACATCAACATCTTAGGAATTGATGAGGTCAAATGGATGGAAATTGACAAATATAATTCAGAGGACCATCATACCTACTACTGCAGGCAAGAATTCCTTAGAAGAAATGGAGTAGCCCTCATAGTCAACAAAAGAGCCCAAAAGGCAGTACTTGGATGCAATTTCAAAAATGATAGAATGATCTCAGTTTGTTTTCAGGTAAACCATTCAACATCACAGTAATCCAGGTCTATGTTCCAGCCACTAATGCTGAAAAAGATGAAGCTGACCAGTTCTATGAAGACCTATAAGACTTTCTAGAACTAACACCAAAAAAAGATATGTTTTTCATCACAGGGGATTCAAATGCAAAAATAGGAAGTTAAGAGATGCCCAGAATAACAAGGCAACAACTAACAAGAGTTTTGTGAAGAGAACTCCCTGATCACAACAAACACACTTTTCCAAAACCCAAGAGACGACTCTATACCTGGACATCACCACATGATCAGTACTGAAATCAGATTGATTATGTTCTTTGCAGCCAAAGATGGAGAAGTTCTACACAGCTAGCAAAAACAAGACTCAGAGCTGACTGTGGTTCAGATAATGAGCTCCTTATTGCAAAATTCAGTCTTAAATTGAAGGAAGTAGGGAAAACCACTAGGCCATTCAGATATAACCTAAATAAAATCTCTTATGATTATACAGTGGAGGTGAGTAATAGATTCAAAGGATTAGATTTGGTAGACAGAGTGCCTGAAGAACTGTGGAAAGAGGTATGTAACACTGTACAGGAGGCAGTGACCAAAATCATCTCAAAGAAAAAGAAATGAAAGAAAGCAAAGTGGTTGTTTGAGGAGGCTTTACAAATAGCTGAGAAAAGAAGAGAAATGAAAAGCAAGGGAGAAAGGAAAAGATATACCCAACTGAATGCAGAGTTCCAGAGAACAGTAAGGAGAGATAAGAAGGCCTTCTTCAATTAGCAAGGCAAAGAAATAGAGGAAAACAGAATGGGAAAGACTTGAGATGTTTTCAAGAAAATTGGAGACATCAAGGGAACATTTCATACAAGGACGGGCACGATAAAGGTCAGGAACAGCAAGGACCTAAAAGAAACAGATTAAAAAGATGTGGAAAGAATACACAGAACTATACAGAATAGTTCTTAATGACCTGGATAAAACACAATTGTGTGGTCACTCACTGAGAACTGGATATGCTGGAGTGTGAGGTCAAGTTGGCCTTAAGAAATATTACTACAAATGAAGTTAGAGGAGGTGATATAATTCCAGCTGAGCTATTTAAAATCTTAAAAGATAATGCTGGTAAGTGCTGCACTCAGTATGTCAGCAAATTTGCAAAACTCAGCAGTGGCCACAAAACTGGAAAAGGTCAGTTTTCATTTCAATCCCAAAGAAGGGCAATGTCAAAGAATGTTCAAACATTCTTTGTGCAGTAGCACAATTGCTCTCATTTCACATGTTAGCAAGATTATGCTCAAAATCCTTCAAGCTAGGCTTCAATAGTATGTGAACTGAGACCTTCCAAATGTACAAGCTGGGTTTCGAAGAGGCAGAAGAACCAGAGATCAAATTGCCAGCATTTGTTGCATCATGGAGAAAGCAAGGGAATTCCATGAAACCATCTACTTCTGCTTCATTGACTATGCTAAAGCCTTTGATTGTGTGATCATAACAAACTGTAGAAAATTCTAAGAGAGATGGGAGTACCAGACCACCTTTCCTGTTTCCAAAGAAACCTGTACGCAGGACAAGAGGCAATAGTTAGAATCAGACATGGAACAGCTGCTGCTGCTGCTAAGTCACTTCAGTCGTGTCCGACTCTGTGCGACCCCATAGATGGCAGCCCACCAGGCTTCCCCGTCCCTGGGATTCTCCAGGCAAGAACACTGGAGTGGGTTGCCATTTCCTTCTCCAATGCATGAAAGTTAAAAGAGAAAGTGAAGTCGCTCAGTCATGCCCGACTCTTAGCGACCCCATGGACTGTAGCCTGCCAGGCTCCTCCATCCATGGGATTTTCCAGGCAAGAGTACTGGAGTGGGTTGCCATTTCCTTCTCCACATGAAATGGCTAACTGGTTCAAAATTGGGAAATGAGTACGACAAGGCTGTATATTGTTATCTGCTTATTTAACTTATATGCAGAGTACATCATGTGAAATACCAGGCTGGAAGAATCACCAGCTGGAATTAAGATTGCTGGTAGAAATATCAATAACCTCGGATATGTAGATGATACCCCTCTAATGGCAGAAAGGGAAGAGGAACTAAAGAGCCTTTTGATGAGCATGAAAAAGGAGAGTGAAAAAGCTGTCTTGAAACTCAGCATTCAATAACACTAAGATCATGGCATCTGGTCCCATCACTTCATGTCAAATAGAAGGGGAAAAAATGGAAGCAATGACAGATTTTATTTTTCTGGGCTCTAAAATCACTGTGGATGGTAACCGCAGCCATGAAATTAAAAGACACTTGCTCCTTGAGGAAAGCTATGACAAAACTAGATAGCATATTAAAAAGCAGAGGCATCAGTTTCCAACCAAGGTCATAGAAGTCAAAGCTATGGTTTTTCCAGTAGTCATTTACAGATGTGAGAGTTGGTCCATAAAGGGGGTCGAGGAAATGATGCTTTCGAATTGTGGTGCTAAAGAAGACTCTTGAGAGTCACTTGGGCTTCAAAAATATTAAACCAGTCAATCCTAAAGGAAATCAAACCTGAATATTCATTGGAAGGACTGTTGCTGAAGCTGAAGCTCCAATAATTTGGCCACCTGATGTGAAGAGCCAACTCACTGGAAAAGTCTTGATGCTGGGAAAGATTGAAGGCAAACGGAGACGAAAGGGGAAGAAGATAAGATGGTTAGGTAGAATCACAGACTCGACGGACATAATTTCAGCAAACTCCAGGAGATAGTGGAGGACAGTGTAGCCTGGCATGCTGCTGTCCATGGGGTCGCAAAGGGTCAGATGTGACTTGGCAACTGAACAACAACAACAGATGTCAGTATACCCAGAACAGAGTAAAGTGATATGAAATGGAAAAGTTAGTGAAAAGCAACTTGGATCATGTAAAGGATGTTGGACTTGATTCTGTAAGCAATAGGGAGCTGTAAGAGTAGCTGACCGGATCAGCTACAGCTTTTTAAAGATAATCCTAGCTGCTGCTGATTTAGTCACAACGACCTGTGGGCCACTAGGCACTGAAGGATGAAGGGCTTTAGAATCAGAGAGTGTGGGGTTAGAGGCCTTGTGCCACTAGTTGATTATATGATGTTAAAGAAGAAACTTAATCATCTGAATCTTAATTTTAGATTAATTAGCATATGGAAAATGCAAATACCAATACCTATCTTTCAGGGTTATAGTAACTCTTAATAAGCATAAAGTCCAGAGCATGTAAACTATAAGTAGCAGTTATTGTTACTTCTCATATTATTATCTTTTCTATTTTTTATATTGTCACTTAGTTTTCCCTCATCTTCTGATTTGGTTGACATTTATTGGATATTTATTGTATGTCATGCAAAGATGAATATTTTACAAGCATTTTCTCATCTAATCTTCAAAACAGTCCTGTAGGCCAAGCACTGGGGCCTCCCAGGTGACTCAGTAGGTAAAGATTCTGCCTGCAATGTCAGAGACGCAGGAGACATGGATTCAATCCCTGGGTCAAGAAGATACCCTGGAGGAGGCCATGGGAACCCACACTCCAGTATTCTTGCTTGGAGAATCCCATGGACTGAGGGCTCTGGTGGGCTACAGTCCATAGGGTCACAAAGAGTAGGACATGACAGTGACTGGGCACGAGGTCAAGTATTAATGTTATCCTTTTTTTGAAGAGATAGATACTAAAAGGTAAAGATTTGAGCAAGTTGATCAATATCAGACTTTTAGAAAAAGACCTATATGCTCCTTGAGAGCAGAAACAAGTTTAAAGTTTCTACCGCAGGGTCTAGCCTAGTACAATATAGGCAGTGGATAATAATTTTGTATTGGATCAAAAGTGAAAGTGAAGTCACTCAGTCATGTCTGACTCTTTGTGACCCTGTGGACTGTAGCCTACCAGTCCATGGAATTTTCCAGGCAAGAGTACTGGAGTGGGTTGCCATTTCCTTCTCCAGGGGATCTTCCCAACCCAGGGATTGAACCCGGGTCTCCCACATTTCAAGGAGATGCTTTACCATCTGAGCTACCAGGGAATCCCCTGGTGGGGTATTGGATCAAAGAGTGGATGAAATTCTCATTTAAAATTCCAGACAATGTAAAGAACCCACATAAAAGTCCATAAGAGAGTTAGAGAAATAACTTCTAAAAATATTTTGTTGAACTACAGTTGATTTACAATGTTGTATTAGTTGCAGGTATACAGCAAGAAATAACTTTTGAAGTAACAGCATAAAAATACATTTTGGTCTATTTTTTTCATTTTGACTATATGGATCAGTGTATCAGGTAGCTGTTCCTGAGGAAGAAATCATTCCAAAACAATAATTTAAAACAATAACTGTTTATTATAATTCACAATCCAGTAGGTAGTCTTTGTGGTTCTTCTAATCAGTACCAGCTTGACTGATCTCTGCTGAGTTTTGCCATGCAGCTGTGGGCAGCTGGCCAGTTGGCTGGCAGCTAGATAATCCAGTATGGTGTATTAGTTTCCTTTGCTGCTCTAAATATTGCCACAAACTTAGTAGCTTAAAACAGCACAAATTTATTATTTTGTGGCTAGGAAGGTCAGAAGTTTTGACTGGACTAAAATCAAGGTATTACACCTTCCTAGGCGGCACTAGTGGTTAAGGAACTCACTTGCCAATGAAGTAGACATAAGAGACAGGTTTGATCCCTGGATCAGGAAGGTCCCCTGGAGGAGGGCATGGCAACCCACTCCAGAATTCTTGCCTGCAGAATCCCATGGACAGAGGAGCCTGCAGGCTATGATCCATGCAGGCACAGAGTCAGACACAACTGAAGTGATTTAGGACACAAAATCAAGGTATTAGCAGGACTGTGCTCCTTCTGGAGACTTTAGAGGAGAGTCTGTTTCCTTGCCTTTTCTAGATTCGAGAGGTCACCTGCATTCCTTGTCACATGGCCAGCAGGAAAGTATCATCAGTCTCTGACTTCCACCCTTGCTTCCATTCTCACCTCTCTAGCTCTCACCTTTCTGTTTCTGTCCTATAAGAGATACAATGAGATTACAGTGAACCCTCCAGATAATTCAGAATAATCTCCTCATGTCAAAATCCTTAATTTAATCACATATTTGAAGTCTTTTTTGTCTTGTAAGGTAATATATTTATAGGCTCTGGGGCTTAGGATGTGGATATCTTCGTGTGGAGGGGACTTATTTTGCTTCCCACAGATGCCTTTCCTCACATTTCTGGCAGCTGTCAGCCTGTCAGTCAGGATGCCTGGGTTCTCTTCCCCCAGCATGATAGCTCAGGCTCATAAAACATGAGGACTCAGGGCTCTAGCTCAGCAAGAGGTCAGGCTCCAGCAAACAAGTACTCCTCATATCTCTGCTAGTATCACATTTGCTTATGTCTCTTTGACCAAAGTCACACGGGCTACTCAGATTCAAGAGGTAGAGAAATATACTACAGCTCTTTATAGGAGGATCTGTAACATCACCTTAAAAAGACTTGAATGCAAAGAGGGAAAGAATTTGTGGTGATTTTTACAATCCACCATAACTAGCATAATACATGAGAGAAATCTTCTAAGACAAGTCCATCACTAGTTAGAACAAGCCAAATCTTTGTATGGTTGTTTCCTCTGTCTAGAATGCTCAAAACACGTTCATATCTGTTTATATCCTTGTTATCATGGCTTAGATGTAATCACCTCCAGGATGCCTTCTCTTTGTGCTCTTACCATACTCAGTTCAGTTCAGTCACTCAGTCATGTCCGACTCTTTGCGACCCCATGAATCGCAGCACGCCAGGCCTCCCTGTCCATCACCAATTTCCGGAGTTCACCCAGACTCACGTCCATCGAGTCAGTGATGCCATCCAGCCATCTCATCCTCTGTCGTCCCCTTCTCCTCCTGCCCTCAATCCCTCCCAGCATCAGAGTCTTTTCCAATGAGTCAACTCTTCGCATGAGGTGGCCAAAGTACTGGAGTTTCAGTACTTACCCCTAATACAGCACTTAACACAGTGTATTGAAATTACCTGTTTATTTTTCTCCCCTTCAACCTAGACTGTAAGTTCCTTGTGGACAGCAAATGGATCTTAGTAGTTCTTGCTTTCCCAGTGACTTAGTAATGTACCCTGTATGAAGTAGGTTAGATAGAATTTATTGAAAAAAAAGTATGAACAAGTGATCTATAAACTCCATCCCTCACATACTACTGCTGCTGCTAAGTCGCTTCAGTCGTGTCCGACTCTGTGCGACCACATAGGTGGCAGCCCACCAGGCTCCCCGTCCCTGGGATTCTCCAGGCAAGAACACTGGAGTGGGTTGCCATTTCCTTCTCCAATGCATGAAAGTGAAAAGTGAAAGTGAAGTCGTTCAGTCTATCTGACTCTCAGTGACCCCATGGACTGCAGCCTACCAGACTCCTCCATCCATGGGATATTCCAGGCAAGAGTACTGGAGTGGGGTGCCATTGCCTTCTCCCACATACTACTAATGTTTCCTTAAAATATAATTATATTTAATGAATCTTTAATCCTTTATTTTTTCTACATTGGAATCTGGACTTTATTAATAAACTAAATAGGAAAGAAAGGAATGACTTGTATAAAATATTAGTTGCAGGAAAAGTTTTCCTTGGAATAAAAAGTTAAATTATGATTTTGGAAGCTTAATATCACAAATTGATTGTATGATATTTAGGAAATCCACAGTTTCTCACCAAGGGTGCTGATTTGCCAAACAAGAGATTTCTGAGGTTGTCTTCAGTTGGATGGCCAGTCAAAATTAGGAACCCAAGGCTAACTTAACTGGAATTCCTTCAAACTAAATACAAAATAAAAACCAAGGTCTTTTGGAATATTTCCAGAAAGGTCTTACGGGGCTGCCTGATTGCTGTTAATACATAATGCAGATAGCAAAGATTTCCAAAATTACATGACTCAAGGGCTAAGACTCCAGTGCTGCAGACACAACATGAGTAAGCAGGCTGCTCCAAATTGCCAGTGGAATTAAGAAATCAAAAAGGAGATGGTGAGTTACAAGAAACAGAGCTTGTTTGTGGGAGAAAGTATTCTGCATGCCTGTAAGCAAGAAAGCCAGCTGTAATGTGAGTTAAAATAAAGTGTACAGTTGGTTAATATGATGAAATAAGAAGAACCCATCCCTACATTTATTCTCCAATATAATGTTACAATGGACAACACTTGGAATATGTGTGGATGCCCTGTATTTTTATCTCAGGGAGTGAACATTTTTATAACCTGAGTTATAAAGGACAAAAATGAATAAAAACAGCATTTAAGTCCAAAGGGAATCAAGTTAAAGTTTAAATATCTTCAGAGTGTTTCTCTCCCAATGGTAAAACTGTCACTGTTAAGGTGCTGACTATTTTACAGAAGCTCAGTTAATCATGCCTTGAAACACATAACCTATTAACAACAGTAACAATAAACTCTGGGCTTTTTGAATTTCTTAATTCTGAGTCTTCAAATAGACTATACCCTAAAAGGGACATTCATGTTTATTTGAAATTCATTTATGAAATACCCACCCAGGCAAGTTGATGCAGCAAATAAATTGTCATTAATGTTGAATCTTCATATTTAAAAACCCAAAGACTTTGTTGTCTTAGTCCTCACAATAACCATGAGAGGTTTATTATTATATTCATTTTTCAAATGTAAAATGTAGGGAAGAACATTTAGCTAACTTGTCCAAGGTCATATTGTTATCCTATGATACACCTAAATTTAAGCAAGTGATTCCTGAACCTATTTTCATAACCATAGAACTACACTGCTTCTTACAGTGTACTATGGCCCTCATTCTAAACTGAGTATTTAGCATGGATACAGTTGTTTCAACTTAAATATTTCTCGACTTTATGTTAAGTGTGAAGTTTATTAGCCTTTTCCCTGAAAATTCATGGAAAACATATATAAAGTAGTGGTTTCCTGGTTTCACAATTTCTCTTAAAATAGTTTTACAATTGCCACATAAACCAACAGTTTTTGTTGTGGCTCAGTTGCTAATTATGTCCAACTTTTTGCAACCCCATGGACTGCAGCATGCCAGGCTCTTCTGTCCTCCACAATCTCCTGGAGTTTGCTCAGATTCACAGCCATTGAGCCAGTGATGCTATCTAACCATCTCATTCTCTGTTGCCCTCTTCTCCTTTTGCCTTCAATCTTTTCCAGCATCAAGGTCTTTTCCAATGAGTCAGCTGTTTGCAGCAGGTGGCCAAATTATTGGAGCTTCGGCTTCAGCAGCAGTCCTTCCAATGAATATTCAGGATTCACTGATTTAATCTCCTTGTAGTCCAAAGGACTCTCAAGAGTCTTCTCCAACACCACAATTGGAAAGCATCTATTCTTCAGCACTTGGCTCTCTTTATGGACCAACTCTCACATCTATACATGACTACCGGAAAAACAATAGCTTTGATTATAAGGACCTTTGCTGGTAAAGTTATGTCTCTGGTTTTTAATATGCTGTCTAGGTTTGTCATAACTTTTCTCCCAAGGAGCAAGCGTCTTTTAATTTCATGGCTGCAATTACCATCCACAGTGATTTTGGAGCCCAAGAAAATGTGTCACTGTTTCTACTTTTCCCCTACTATTTGCCATGAAGTGGTGGGACCAGATGCCATGATCTTAATGTTTTGAATGTTGAGTTTCAAGCCAGCTTTTTCACTCTCCTCTTTCAGCCTCATCAAGAGGTTCTTTAGTTCCTCTGCTTTCTGCCATTAGAGTGGTATCATCTGCATATCTGAGGTTGTTGATATTAACTATGAGAGGCAAGTATAAATCTGAATCCACAAACTCAGATGTGTAAGAAATAACATTTATTCACTATCATTGTTTTTATTTAAATCCTTGTTTAAGCCTCTCTTTTGTTTAGCTGACAAGAGATCCATTATGGAATTATGGTACATCCATTCTCCAGAATTGTTAGAGGGCCCAAGTCTTACACAGCACAGGATTATTTGGGGTAGGGGTGAGGGGAGTCCCTTAGTCATTATTCAGTATTTCCTTATCCCATTTCCAAAGCTTCCTGTAAGTCTTGATTGCTCTGCTACTTCCATGGCACATGTGAGGGTGTGAGAATCATAGGCAAGGTTGGGAGTCCCCATACATGGACCATTCTTACTTGATGCTCCAATTTCAGAGACGTTGCCATATCTCCAGGATATGGTTAGAAAATGTGCAAGCTTACTCTCTGAATACATACTTCTGATCATAGGCTTCCAATTTCTCTCCAGACTAACCAAACTATTTTCTTCTAGATCTCAAAGGGGCCTCATTTTCCCTCATCTCTTTCCAGAACACCTGGCATAAACTCTTTCAAATTGAGGGTAGGTATTTATAAAAGCATCTTGAACTCAAAGAATTTTTTCCTTACACTGTAAAAAATATCCATGTGGCAAGAAATTGCTAAAGTTAAAGTTCTCTCCTTAAAAAGGAAGGATGAAATAAATGCATCTGTACAAATTAATATTTCAATGAATCATCCTTCCCTCAAGTTACAATTGAAATGATGAAGTCACAGAATTCCACCCCATGCTCTCACCAAAGGCTCTCTGGGAGCATTCAAACTATTAAAGAAGAATAGGTAATATCACTCAGCTATTTAAATGCTTCTGTATTTTTTAAACTCTGTTTATTTCTAACTGTATAGTGAAAATATTCATTGAATGATACATGGATCTTCCAACTTAAAATATCTGCTACTAATTATTGTATTTGCTAACATTCATTGAATTTGAGTTTTCACTGTGTCAGGTACTGGGTGAAATACAAACTATTCATTATTCTTACATCATAACATAACATATACCATACCATAATATAACGGTATCCCCTGAGAGCAACTGAATTCTCTCTCAAAGACCTACAAAGCTATGAGGTCCCATGGAAAATAAAGATGAAGTGAAGTTTATTAAATCCCTTAATGATCAGATCTTCCCCATTTAGTGGCCTTTTACTAAAGCTTACAGGGAAGACTATTGGCCTCGGCTGGAAATTAATGAGTGTAGTGTTATTTTACATCCTAATTGACCATCTAGACTGGTGGACCCAAGGAACCATTGATTGCACAAGACTGCTCATTTTGCAGAAATGCTCACTGTAGTCTGAAATCTTAGGGCGAGATCTACAGAGCAGGACAGAAGACAAGTAACATGCAGGATTATGGACAAAACCAAATTGTGGATGAATTCCCATGATGGATTGTTTCTCACAGTCATCAACCTTGAGTACAGTAGCAGCTGAAATATATGGCAGGAGAGAGGAAAGCACACCAGTTCACACTGGCAGCCCCCACTGATACAGGACTAACAGAACAGTATTTGGGCAATGGCAGTAGCATGTAACGCCTGAAAATGACAACTAAACAAATGACCTTAAAAATTAGGAGAATGAACTTTATCAACAAGACACCATTCTCTAATTTTTATGATTTTTCTTTGTACTTTTTGTTTTCTCCCAAAGTCTCCTATAATGAATATGCACTTATATTATAATCAGAAAGCAAGTTTGTTGGTTTTTAATAGCAGTTAGATTTCCAGGCAATCAGCTTAACCTTCTAACCTCAAAAGGATAAGTAGCTTCTTACCTTTCCTATTATTCTGTAAACTGATATTCGAAAATCATCCTGACTTGAAGTATAGAATTAAGGAAAAAAAATAAACACAGCCTAATCTGTAGCACTATGATCCCACATAATGACTAGGCTTTGATTATTTTTTTCCTAATTTGAAAGGAGAATGTCATGAAATAGCAATTGGACAGAGAGAAAGCTTTGAAGCAAAAGCATTTTTATATTCTTGATCGAAAAAGTACTATATAAATGGTTAAAGTGATGATATCATTCTTGAATAGGTATGGGGGGAATGCTGCTGCTGCTAAGTCGCTTCAGTCGTGTCCGACTCTGTGCGACCCCATCGATGGCAGCCCACCAGGCTCCCCCATCCCTGGGATTCTCCAGGCAAGAACACTGGAGTGGGTTGCCATTTCCTTCTCCAATGCATGAAAGTGAAAAGTGAAAGTGAAGTCGCTCAGTCGTGTCTGACTCTTAGCGACCCCATGGACTGCAGCCTACCAGGCTCCTCCGTCCATGGGATTTTCCAGGCAATAGTACTGGAGTGGGGTGCCATTGCCTTCTCCTATGGGGGGAATAGATCTGTTAATAACTTCTCTGGAAGCAGTCAAGGCCTTTTGTTTGAGAAATAATTATTAACTTCACTGTTTAACATAATGCATTCCTTGGCCTTGATGCTAATTGAAGAAAGTCATAATCTCAGGATATAACTGTGCCAAAATTACAATATGTTCCTGAACCAATGCAGAGAAGTGACAGACTGAATAAACTACACAAGAGCTGACTATATAGATGATGCTGCCATAGTTTTTCCAAACAAAAATGTATGTTCATCTCACAGATTCACTGCCTCAGGCCTGAAATAATAAAAGATACAAGGTCCTTCAACAAATAAGTTATGAGAAAAAGTGATGGATAAGATACTTTAGATGAAGAGAAACTGATAAGGCATATTTAGGAGAAAAATAAGCTCAGTCAAAACAAAATACTTTGACTTGGGACACACATTTGGGTGATGAAACTACAAAAAAAAGATAAAATTAAGAAGCAATTACTATAAAATCCAAAAAGTAGTTACTATTGAGGGGACAGAGGAATATAGAAGGGATGTCTGCAATAACTGATAAAATACTTCTTATTTACCTGAGTGGTTATATCAAGGACATTTACCTTATAATAAGAATTAAAAATTAAATTATTAGCCTTAATAATTAAATTATTTCTTAAAATTAATATGTATACACCAAAAAAAAACCCCACATATATTTAGTAGTAATTCTTACATTTTGTAAATTCCAACAGTGGTTGTCAACTAGAATCACTTTCCCCAGCCCTTTCCCTCATCTAGGGAGGTTTGAAAATTTGGGGTGATGGATAATGCCAAAATTAGTAGTCAAAATTATTATGAGCTCATTTTTAGTGGTCATTATTACTGGAGGGAGGAGAGGAATTATAGGGGAAAGGTCCATAAACATGCTTCAGACCCAAAACAATCCCTCCCAGAAATGTTAAGAGTGTCATCTGTGTGAAATTAACAAATCAACAATGATCACCTACTGCCCCATTATATCACATATATTTCATAATGTTTGTTTCTGTCCCTTAAGAATGGAAATACCATGTGTGTGAGTATAAAAGAACTATTCTGGCCATTTTTAGGCTGAAGAATTCACTTCAAAGTTCTGCAAAGTGTGGTTTGATTATATATGGTTATGTTCATGAAGTTTAGAATCAGTTTTGAGCACGTTATTCAATCCTTCTGGAATTCAGTTTACCTATAAATAAAATGGAGGATGAGATGGTTAGATGGCATTACCGACTCAATGGACTTGAGTTTGGGTAAACCCTGGGAGTTGGTGATGGACAGGGAGGCCTGGTGTGCTGCGGTTCATGGGTTGCAAAGAGTCGGACACGACTGAGCAACTGAACTGAACTGAACTGATATATAAAATGAGAATAATATTAGTATCTACCTGTATAAATAGCCAACCACCTCAAAACTTACAGCTTACACAAATCAGCATTTCTTATTTCTCAAAATTTGGGCTGGACTGACCTCAGCTGGGCTTCTATAATCACCTGGCTGGGGCTCTGATAGGTTAGGACGGCTTTGCTTAGGATATCTTGGCTCTTCTCCAGTGTATCTCATGTCTCCCAGAAAGCTGGTCCAGCCTGTTCACTGGTGGTGGCAGAAGTCCAAGAGACAGAAGAGAAACATAAAAGCTTTTTTTTTTTTTTTTCAAATCTTCATTTGCATCAAATTTGCCTTAGCCTATCGGGTCAGGGTAAGTGACATGGTCAAACCCAGAGTCAGTGTTGAAAGAAATTGTCAAAGGGTGTGGATTCAGGGATGCTCCAGTTAGGAGTGTATCTCCCTAGAATTTATGCCCAAAGGTGATGGTATTAAGAGATAGGGCCTTTGGGAACCCTCATGAATGGGATTAGTGCCTTATAAATGAGAGTCCAGAGATATTCCTAGACCCTTCCTCCAGTTGAGAATGCAGAGAATGTACCAGCTATGATATCACTGAAGAACTGATGCCCTTGAACTGTGGTGCTGGGGAAGAGTTTTGAGAGTCCCTGCTTCAGCAATACGTCAACCGTGAACTTCCAGATGTTCAAGCTGGTTTTAAAAAAGGCAGAGGAACCAGAGATCAAGTTGCCAACATCTGCTGGGTCATCGAAAAAGCAAGAGAATTCCAGAAAAACATCTATTTCTGCTTTATTGAATATGTCAAAGCCTTTGACTGTGTGGATCACATACTGTGGAAAACTCTTCAAGAGATGGGAATACCAGACCACCTGACCTGCCTCTTGAGAAACCTATATGCATGTCAGGAAGCAATAGTTAGAACTGGACATGGAACAACAGACTGGTTCCAAATAGGAAAAGGAGTTCGTGAAGGCTGTGTATTGTCACCCTGCTTATTTAACTTTTATGCAGAGCACATCATGAGAAAGGCTGGGCTGGAAGAAGCACAAGCTGGAATCAAGATTGCCAGGAGAAATATCAATAACCTCAGATATGCAGATGACACCACCGTTATGGCCAAAAGTGAAGAGGAAAAGCCTCTTGATGAAAGTGAAAGAAGAGAGTGAAAAAGGTGGCTTAAAGCTCAACATTCAGAAAATGAAGATCATGGCATCTGGTCCCATCACTTCATGGGAAATAGATGGGGAATCAGTGGAAACAGTGTCAGACTTTATTTTTTGGGGCTCCAAAATCATTGCAGATGGTGACTGCAGCCATGAAATTAAAAGACGCTTACTCCTTGGAAGGAAAGTTATGACCAACCTAGATAGCATATTGAAAAGCAAAGACATTACTTTGCCAACAAAGGTCCGTCTAGTCAAGGCTATGGTTTTCCCAGTGGTCATGTATGGATGTGAGAGTTGGACTGTGAAGAAGGCTGAGTGCCTAATAATTGGTGCTTTTGAACTATGGTGTTGGAGAAGACTCTTGAGAGTCCCTTGGACTGCAGGAGATCCAACCAGTCCATTCTGAAGGAGATCAGCCCTGGGATTTCTTTGGAAGGAATGATGCTAAAGCTGAAACTCCAATACTTTGGCCACCTCATGTGAAGAGTTGACTCATTGGAAAAGACTCTGATGCTGGGAGGGATTGGGGGCAGGAGGAGGAGACAACAGAGGATGAGATGGCTGGATGGCATCACTCAATGGATGTGAGTCTGAGTGAACTCTGGGAGTTGATGATGGACAGGGAGGCCTGGCGTGCTGTGATTCATGGGGTTGCAAAGAGTCGGACATGACTGAGCGACTGAACTGAACTGGACAGCAAGGAGATCAAACCAGTCAATCCTAAGGAAATCAACCCTGAATATTCATTGGAAGGATTGATGCTGAAGCTGAAACTCCAATACTTTGGCCACCTGATGTGAAGAGTCGACTTACTGGAAAAGTCCCTGATGCTGGGAAAGATTGAAGGCAAAAGAAGAAGAGGGAGGCAGAGAATGAGATGGTTGGATGGCATCACCAACTCAATGCATGTGAATTTGAGAAAACTCCGGAAGATAGTGAAGGACAAGGAAGGCTGGCATGCTGTAGTCCATGAGGTTGCAAAGAATCGGACACTACTGAGTGACTGAACAACAGCAACAACAACATGGAATTACAGCAATGTCTGAATTCAAGACTGTTTATTTCTTGAGAAATTTTTTCAATAGTAGAGACTTTGGAAACTTTACAAAGTTATTGAAAGTTTATTACTTATATCTGAGTTGACTTAGTTTGAACCTCCTGAAAAACCGCAAAACAAACAATGAGGAAATCAGCATGAAGAACGTGAGTTTTCCTAGAATCTTGTTAACAACAAAATAGACTCTTAGTTTAAAAAATTTAATGTGAAGGTTATTTCTCTCCAATGAATTTCAACAGACAACTCTGAAAACTTTGAACTTGAACCCCAATAAGTTGAAAAGTACATAGAGGTTTCTGAGCAGTGTTCTCCATATGGTCATAAAAGCATATCCCCATTTTTAATTAAAAATTGTGAAATGACATGGTATTACTGGACCTTGAAAATAGCTTGAAAAAGTTTTAAGCAAGCAAAAGTTTTCACTGACCCTTCAGAACATGAACTGGCTCTACCCACAGTTTTATTTTCATGACTAAGCAGGAAATGTGTAGACATGTGTACACAGAAGTATATTCAGTCAGGCTGCATTAGCAGAATGTGTCTGTAAAGGGAGAAGTTTGTGATACCTGGACAATAGGAATACAAAGGCCCTCTCAAGTTAAGTGAACACTAAATAATTCCCTTCCCATCAATTGTTTTACAAACTTTGCTTTCCATCAGAAAATATACAGGCCTTAATATAGATTACATTATCAGCTTTGTTGCTAAAGACTTGCCACTAACTGTGTCTGAACAAATTAGCACAAATGTTTAAAACAACACTAATCTTACAGTTCTGGACATCTAAATTCCTCAAAGGAAGGTGTCAGCAGGACTACCTTCCTTCAGGAGGCTCTAGAAGATAATGTTTCTTTCCTTTTCTTAGCTTCTAGATACCACTTGCCTTCCTTGGCTCATGGCCCCTTCCTCCGTTTTCAAAGCCACTGGCATAGCATTTTCAAATCTCTCTCTCTCTCCATCAGCTTCTGTGATCACACCTCCTTTTAGACTCTGATTTTCTTCTTATGAGGATCTCTGTGATTATATTGTGCTCAACTAGATAATCCAGGATAATCTTCGCATCTCAAGATACTTAATCACATCTGGAAAGTCTCTTTGAAATGTAAAATAGCACATTCACAGTTTCCAGAAATTAGGAAAGAGGGGGGCATTATTCTGCCTACTATTCCTGACCAAGTTGATTAGATATTTTAAATTATACAATCAATAAGCATTTCTTGACTATTAGCTACAAAGAACTTATATTTCAAATAGAGAAAGTAATATATGGTCCTTAAATTTACAGGTCAACTGTAAAGATTAAAATAATATGGAACTGTTTTTATATTCTGAGTGCATGTAGAATGAAAAATATGCCTCAACCAAATTACAAAATATAATTATGCTTTAACTTTCATTTGTCAGGAGTAGCAGGAGGTTTGGTTTTTATTTCTTCAAAGTCTTCAGTTCAGTTCAGTTCAGTCGCTCAGTCATGTCTGACTCTTTGAGACCCCATGAATTGCAGCACGCCAGGCCTCCCTGTCCATCACCAACTTCCAGAGTTTACCCAAACTCATGTCCATCAAATGTGTGACATGGCATCCAACGGTGATGCCATCCAGCCATCTCATCCTTTGTCATCCCCTTCTCCTTCTGCCCCCAATCCCTCCCAGCATCAGGGTCTTTTCCAATGAGTCAACTCTTTGCATGAGGTGCCCAAAGTATTGGAGTTTCAGCCTCAGCATCAGTCCTTCCAAAGAAATCCCAGGGCTGATCTCCTTCAGAATGGACTGGTTGGATCTCCTTGCAGTCCAAGGGACTCTCAAGAGTCTGTGGCAGATTCATTTTGATATATGGCAAAACCAATACATTATTGTTAAGTTAAAAAAAATAAAAATAAAAAATAAACTGTAAGAGTCTTCTCAACACCACAGTTCAAAAGCATCAATTCTTCGGCGCTCAGCTTTCTTCACAGTCCAACTCACATCCATACATGACTACTGGAAAAACCATAGCCTTGACTAGATGGACCTTTGCTGGCAAAGTAATGTCTCTGCTTTTGAATATGCTATCTAGGTTGGTCATAACTTTCCTTCCAAAGAGTAAGCGTCTTTTAATTTCATGGCTGCAGTCACCATCTGCAGTGATTTTGTAGCCCAAAAAAATAAAGTCTGACACTGTTTCCACTGATTCCCCATCTATTTCCCATGAAGTGATGGGACCAGATGCCGTGATCTTAGTTTTCTGAATGTTGAGCTTTAAGCCAACTTTTTCACTTTCCTCTTTCACTCTCATTCAGAGGCTTTTTAGTTCCTCTTCACTTTCTGTCATAAGGGTGGTGTCATCTGCATATCTGAGGTTATTGATATTTCTCCAGCTTGTGCTTCTTCCAGTCCAGCGTTTTTCATGATGTACTCTGCATATAAGTTAAATAAGCAGAGTGACAATATACAGCCTTGACGTACTCCTTTTCATATTTGGAACCAGACTGTTCTTCCACGTGCAGTTCTAACAGTTGCTCCCTGACCTGTATATAGGTTTCTCAAGAGGCAGGTCAGGTGGTCTGGTATTCTCATCTCTTTCAGAATTTTCCACAGTTTATTGTGATCCAGACAGTCAAAGGCTTTGACATAGTCAACAAAGCAGAAGTAGATGTTTTTCTGGAACTCATTTGCTTTTTCAATGATCCAGCAGATGTTGGCAATTTGATCTCTGGTTCCTCTGCCTTTTCTAAAACCAGCTTGAACATCTGGAAGTTCACGGTTCACGGCTTGGAGAATTTTGAGCATTACGTTACTAGTGTGTGAGGTGAGTGCAATTGTGCAGTAGTTTGAGCATTCTTTGGGATTGCCTTTCTTTGGGATTGGAATTAAAACTGACCTTTTCCAGTCCTGTGGCCACTGCTGAGTTTTCCAAATTTGCTGACATATTGAGTGCAGCACTTTCACAGCATCATCTTTCAGGATTTGAAATAGCTCAACTGGAATTCCATCACCTCCACTAGCTTTGTTCGTAGTGATGCCTTCTAAGGCCCACTTGACTCCACATTCCAGGGTGTCTGGCTCTAGGTGAGTGATCACACCATCATGATTAGCTTTAACCCTCTTCAAATTGTAATTCCAAGGAAGCTCTTGTGCTTAATATTATCCAGAAAAGAAAAGTATTTAATATGGTAGAGAGCTACTGAGCAGAAGCTGGATTTGACTTGACTGGTCATGGCCAAAACACAGAAACTGAGACAAATTGTCTTCTGCTTTCATGCCATTCTTTGAAGAAGGGCAGATCCATTCCTCAGTGTAACAGTCATTCAAGAGAGTTGGGGCTCCCAAGATCAAAGCAGTTTCACTTCTCTCACTCAGCCACTTCCATAGGACATACTGTATCAGGCAATAGGCCTGAATGAAGCTTGGGTAGTGTTGGTCCTATGCAAAGAAGTTTCCAATAATTTTACCCAGAGATGTGATGGGGAATAAAATCCCTGTTTGCTGCCCACTGCTGTCTTCAGGGTTTCTTTACGGAGGTTTTGTGCTGAGCCTCAGTGTGGGTTGACCTGTAAGTATGGCCTTGGTTTTCAGATCTTTGGGGCCTTTTGTTCCTCAGGACAGGTCATCCCCAAGAAGAGCTCAATTAAAGCTGATTTCAGTGCTTGCTGCCTCAGACATAGAAAACCATGCTCACTCTTTTCCTCCTTCTAAGGGCCATCTTTCTTTGAACTTGTGTTAACATTAAAGGCTTTTGTTGCCCTCTCTCACCAGTGGTGTTTGCTCAGGATCACTCTCAGTTAAGCAGGGCTCCCCAATTCTGAATCTCAGGGATCAGAGGCTTAGGGAAATACATGGTTTTTCTCCCAGACAACTCTCTGGGCTCTTCATGCAGGCTAACCCACTCTCATTAAAAGTTCTTCAGGCTGATAGAAGGTTAGGTGAATAAAACAGAAGCTCTCCTAGCAACTTTTTGTCCCTGCAGCGCTCTATCTGGCGTGTATTTGCTCACTCAAATAGGCATTGAGGCTGTTTCCAGGATGACCTTGTGATGCTACAGAGAGTGATCAGCACCTACTTTCTCTAATTGAAAGTACAAATTAATTAAATTCTGGTAGGCTTTCTGATTTAATGATAATGTACATGAAAGGACTCTACAGATTTCAAAGGGCTATTTAAGTAGAAATGGTAGAAAATTTTATCTTTTATCAAGGAATAAGTGATAGACATCACAAAAATTAGCTTGATAAGTTTATAATTTAATTAAAAATATAAGCCTAATTATTAGTAAAGTAGTCAAGAAAACTAAGTAAATATTCAATAAGAAAAGTGAAACTAACAGAAATTCAGAAAAGTAAAAAGTCAGTCAAGGTTGCAGGCCAGAACAGAAAAAGCATGAAGAAGAAATTTAGAGTAACATGGAAACATACGTTACCATATGTAAAATAGATAGCCAAAGGGAATTTGCTGTATGACTCCGGGAATTCAAACCACTCAAACCGGGGCTCTGTAACAACCTAGAGGAGTGGGATGGGAAGCGATGTGGGAAGGTGGTTCAAGAGGGAGGGGAGATATGTATGCCTATGGCTGATTCATGTGGATGTTTGGCAGAAACCAACCCAATTCTGTAAAGCAATTATCCTTCAATTAAAAAAATAAATAAATTTTAAAAAAGAAGAGATTTTAAGTTTAATGAATAGGACTCATACAAAGTATTTTTAAAAACCTTCTAAGTGAGGAGAGTTATGGAAGTTGAAAATAAACCCAGTGTTGGTGAGGTGAAAGAGAATTGTCTTGTCTAACATAGAGATGTGCTTAAGGGAGTAGGGGATGTGAGGTTTTAGTAAATTTGAAGAAGTTTCTACAATATCTTAAAAATTAGCAATGCATTTAGAGCTGATTCATGATCATGCTTCAGGCTTCTGAACAGAGGAGACACTCAAGGACAACATGGTCTTAAGCAAGATGCAACTGTATGACAAGCAGAAAAGATTGGAAGGAAAAAGACTAGAGACAGCAATATCAGCTAGGGCATTATTAATTTCTTGGGTGTAAAGGCTCAGAGAGCATCAGTGGCAAAACAAACAAAATCTGGGACAAGATACACTGCGGAGGGTGATGTAATAATTTTTGTCTTTTTTTTTTTTTCCCAATTTAGTTGATATTGAGCAGAGAGAGAGGGAAATTTGAAGGAGAAGTCAAAGATTGCTTAAAAATAACAACAATAACAGCAACAAAACAGACATGCAAGAGATTCAGAAAGATGCCAGCCAATTGAGTGGGGAAGGTGAAGGACTTGATTTGGCCTTGATATATTTGCAATTGTGAAAACATATAACAGGGCCTGGCAAAATGATATTGCAAGGCTGGAGAATCAGGCTAGAGGTAAAGATGAATATGTACAAAAGACCAGCTACAATGGTGACTGAGAAAAAGAAGGGAATCTACTGATATCCCCTCAGACCAGAGTGAAAAGGCACTCTTAGGGACAGGACTCCCAGATCACCTCTACTGCTCAGACTTTAAAGGCTGGTTCATCCTGGGGACCCTTGGTGTTGTGGATATAACACTGTACAGACCCACTGGCATCACCAAGCTTCTAGGACTTAAGCTAGGTGTCCAGGTCAGCTATAATGCCAAGTTGAGGGAAACTCTCCGTGTATGCTTTAAGAAGACTGCAGTCCTGGTTTTGTTAGAATGGACAATACCCCCAAATTCAGCCATATCGCCAAAATAAAGGGGGAAACCCAAATGGCTGACCATAAACAAAGGGACCAGTTTGGCAAAGCTGAATAGTCTTTCAACAGGCATGGACAGCCTTATTCTGCAGAACATCTTCAAAAGCTGCAATAGGCCCACAAGACAAACACTTCTTTCCAAAAAATTTAATGCATTTTAGAGACGGAAGGAGGAACAATTTATAAGTGGAAAATGAGAGGAATATTTGGTTGAACTTAGATAATTAATGCTAGAACACGCTAAGCAACTCATTCTACAAGAGCCAAAATAAGATTTTTGCTTATTTCATCAGCTATCACTTGTTAAATACCATTTTGTTCAGAGGTGGGGCAGGGAGGAGAGCTTATTATTGTGATTTCTCCAGTTATTCTGCTTCTGTTCTGATTCCTCCACCAGAATGTTAAGTCATATGGCCATAACAATTCTCCCAACTGTGCCCACAACACTTTCTTTCCTCTCAATGGCCATATGAAATGTCAATGAGGAGCCTCAATTTGTCATTTTTTTCTTTTTGTTTTTTTTTTTCACTTGGTAAATTCTTTTTCTGGCTTTGGCTTATAGTCACTTCCCATAAAGAAAGATTTATAGCAAGTGATCCTCCTATTAAAACCAAATAAAATAAAATATCAAATACTCACTTGATCTAAATAATGTGTAATTACTTTAAAAATACACATGTTGGAAGGTTTATGCCTAAAGTTATGGCAGGAAAAACAAGAGGCTTAGTTCCCCCAAAGTTACACATGGTGGTGATAAAACACTGAAGCAGGGTAGAGGGAGGGTGGCCATGCTCCATGAGAGAGCGTGGATTATTGTTTAGAAAGCAATATTAATACAACTACCACCAAATTGATACCTACAAGAAGCATGTTCACTGAGTACTAGCTAACTCTCCCAGAGGGAGGGAGGTGAGTGTAGGAGGTAGAGGGGTGTGGTGATGTGAGTTGGGGGTGGGGGGTGGGGGTGGAGAAAGACAAAGAAAATGAATAACAACAAGAACTGGTGGGAAACCAGATCTAGGTTCTAATCCCAATCTGGAATTGGATTAGTAAATCCCAATACAATTTACTAGTTGTATAATCTTGGGAAAGTTATATCTCAGAGTCTCAGTTTGCTTACCTGTGAAAGGGGATAATGCTATCTTCTTCATGGATGATTATAAGGGATACAAGAGATCATTTTCTTAAGTACATAACTAGTGGTTGGTAAGTATCAGTCATTCATTGGTTACCAATCTAAATGAGAAGACTTGAGATGGGGAAGAGAAACAATGGAGGGGTACTTAGCAAGGTCAGGGAGAGAAGAAGATACCAGCACAAATTCTATTTGTTTGAGATATTTCTCTAGGACCAGCCATGTTTCTCTCCTTTTAATGCTTAATATTTTCACAATGGAATCATGATTGCTCATAAACCAAGATGTAAAAATCCCATTATTTCTTGGAGACAGAACAAGTATAAAAACAGTCTACAATTGTTAAAGTAACACTCTGAATGATAAAAACCAGTTTCCACAGAGACATGACAGGTTTTTCACAGAAAACCAAAGCTCACAGTTTTAATTTCATACAAGTCATAAACATGTGACTTTTATTACTCTGGGAGGAGGGGACTGCTGCCATATGGGACTGTTATATGAATAATCTGCTTCCCGATATGGAATTATTAACACTAACAGTATACCTGGGGCCACAGTCCTCTGAGTCAATTCATCATTATACTTATGTCAACTAGGAGAACATGTTCTTCTTACTGTTTATGGCAGAATCATCTCAGAACTAAGAACCACATTGGTCTAGCTCTCCCATTTTGCCAACAAGGGAATTAAGTACTCAGTTTCTCAATCTAGGTTGGTAACTTATTCGGAACCCACACAAAAAGGAAATGACATGGCCATGAGGCACACAGAAGCCTTTTCCATGAGGTCAAAATGACTGTTGTTATTCAATCACTCAGTCGTGTCCAACTCTTTGCGACCGCATGGACTGCAACACACCAGGCTTCCCTGTCCTTCACCATCTCCCAGAGCTTGCTCAAACTCATGTCCTTTGAGTTGGTGATGCCATCCAACTGTACGGATGTAGTCATTCTAAAAGCCTAACATATTTAGAACTTCAATAAATACTTATTGAATGAATGAATGAACTCTAACTTCCAAATTAGCTCATTTTCCACTCCATTTGGCTACTGTACCTCTTCTTAAGGATAACCTTTCCCCTACAGTATCCAACCCTCCTATCCTTATTCCTTCCCTCTGTACCTAACCCCATCTTGAAAAAAATCATTCACACTTTCTGTAGATGTGCCATGTTCTCCCAATACCCTCCCTATGACACTGCCTTTGTGATGCCACTATCTGGGTTGTCTCTCTTTTCCTTCCACCTCTATTCACCTAGTGAGGAGGGTCTATTAGACTTGGCTTGGGCATTATCTATTCCTCAAAGTTGTTCAAAGACTCCCCAGTCCTGTGCAGGCTGGGATAATGCTTTCTGTGTGCTCACATAGTATCCCTGAGTTACTTGCCAACTGTCACAGGCTGAGGTGGCCTTGTTTATTCAACTGCATTCCTCTTTAGACTGTAAGTCCCTGAGAACAGGAACCAAGTGTTATCTACCACTGAAGCCCTAATATCAATGGAGCCTGATATACAGTAAGAGCTCAATAAATATCTGACAAAAGACTAGATGAATGCTACTAATTTTCATACAACTATCTACACCTCTGGTGGCCTATATCTCAAAACAAAAGTAGAAATATTTCTATCTGATGTTTCCAATCACTTCAGTTTGATTAATCACTTCAGTGGAAGAGTGAAGAAGTAAGTCATACCTTCTCCTTCCCAATCTTAAACCAAATATGAGTCCCAACCTAAATAGGTTGAGCCCTTTGAGCATGCTTTTAGCACCAATAATGGGAGGGTTATCCCCACTGTGATACAAAAGCTTTTAGAAAACTAAAGGTGGGGAAGGCCCTGGCATCCTCTTTTTCCCAAATTACTTTACAAGATTAAACCACATCCAAACCAGCAATTCCTTTGTGATGACTTTCCAGGCTTGGTATCTGTGACCATGACTTTGTAACCTAGGAGGCCCTGTTTCTTTCACATGCCACTACCTCTACCTCTAATATTTTCACCAACTCCATTTTAGGACATTTGGTGGGGAGTATTTTTTATTAAGTATCCATATTAGTTCTCTAGGGCTGCCATAAAAACAAGAAACAAAACAAACAAACAAAACCACAAACAGGGAGATTTAAACAACAGAAATTTTATTGTCTCACATTTCAAAATCTAAGACCTCACCAGACAGGTTCCTTGTGAGGGCTATAAGGGGAAGATCCCTTCCAGACCTCTCTCCTTGGCTTGTGGATGGCTGTCTTCTCCTTATAACTCTCCACACATGGCATTTCCCTTCTATTCTATCTCTAATTTTCTCCTTTCTATAAGGACACCAGTCATACTGGATTAGGGCCCACCCTAATGACCTCATTTTAACTTGATTACCTCTGTAAAGACCCTGTATCCAAATAAAGTCATATTCTGAGGTCCTGGGGTGATGCAATTCTTCCTGTAACGGTATCCAAGGTTATAGACAAAGGGGTTTTGCTGGGTTGATGGACACTCATCACTCTTCTGAGAATCCAAGGTACTTACACATTGTTTGATTTGCTGGGTTTCTTAGGCACTGTAACCTCTTTCCACTACTCTTTCATCCCAAATTGCTAGCTAGGGTATGCTCCTCCATGTTCTTAGGTCTCTGGTTCCCTAAGGGTCCCACTGCTACTACTCAAAGAAAATTTTATCTTACTAGAATAACTTTCTGATATGGAACCGACAGCCCTCCAAACAAAAACCCTAATTTGTTGAGTATTTAATTTTTCAACAAATGTGCTGAGTACTTTACCTTCATTATCTGATTTGACAGCCGCCCCTACCTCCCGACCCCCCCACCCCTGCCCCATACACAAAAAGCCTATGAGATAGGTATCATTTTGGAGATGAAGAAATTAGAGTTAAAAGGCTAAAAGATTTCCCAAGGTCACAGGCACAGTTGTGACTAAGACACACTTTAAATTCAGGAAGTCTGACTTCAGAAAGAGAATGCTTAACCGACTCACCAGGCTAAACTGTGTCCCTGATTATTTTCTTTGATGATGTAACTGAGGAAGAAACTGACTCCAAAGAAGTTCTAAGCCAAAAATGATAGGATCCAGAAATGCCAAGTTCTTTCTCAGGCATCATTCTCCTCCTGCATGGAAAGTCCTACACTGTGACAGTTGCTCCTTTTGCCCAATCTCCATATTGGTTTGCTAAGAGTAACAGTCTAATAGACATTACATGGTGGCATGCTAGTGGAAGCACACCTGTCTGTACGTGAGTGTGTGTTAGTTGCTCAGTCATGTCTGACTCTTAAGATCCCATGGACTGTAGCCCACCAGGCTCCTCTGTCCATGGAATCCTCCAGGCAAGAATACTGGAGTGGGTTGCCATGCCCTCCTGCAGGGGATTTTCTCAACCCAGGGATTGAACCTGCATCTCTTACATGTCCTGCATTGGCAGGCAGGTTCTTTACCATCTGAGTCACCAGGGAAGCCACCTTTTATATGTTCCTAATCAAATTTGGGAAAGTGGAAAGGCTTCTATTACACAAATTCTCCTAAAGACATCCCACTGTTTACACTACGCCAACCTTCCATGGTGAATGTGGAAAGCAATAACAAGCCTCTTCATCATGCCTGTTGTGCTTAAACATACTTAGGAGAATAAAGATTCCCAACTTTTATGGACTACAATAGATAGCATCTTTGAAATGTCCTTTTGCTATGTTTGTAACTCTAAATGATGACAAATTGGTTTGAATTAGCTCTCTATATTATAAACAGGGGTGGTTGCAGCAATGGAATTCATTGAAGGTAGAAATTTTCACTTTTGACCAGATTGTTTGCTAATGTACCAAATTAAATGACAATATTGAGCACAACTCAGAGAATAAAACTGCAAACCCTTCTGTGAAACTTTATTCACATAGTTACTTGTATCTCTTAGTAAGTCCAAATAAACAGCACCATTTGCTCACTCTGTGGGTCCTGGTGAAAATTTTGACCTCTCATTTGGGGAATTTGTTTTTAACTCGTTAGCTGTACTCCCATATTGTACAGGGGTCCTCCCCTTTGAGTGTGAGAAGTCTTTCTCAATGTACTTTCTTGGACACAAAAGTGGAGATAAGAGTAATGATTAATCTTATTGAGTACTTACTGCATAGTAGGATTTGTGCTGGAAGATTTTGTTCATTATCCATCTATTCTTTTGGGCTTCCCTGATGGTTCAGACAGTAAAGAATCTGCCTGCAATGCAGGAGATCTGGATTCAATCCCTACATTGGAAAGACCCCCTGGAGAAGGGAATGGCAACCCATTCCAATATTCTTGCCTAGAGAATTCAATGGGTAGAGGTACAGTCCCGGGGGTCACAAAGAGTCAGAGACAGTTGAGTGACTTTCATTTTTCACTTATTCTTTAACAATCATACAATTAGCATCAATGCTACTTCACAGGAAACTTGCCCCAAAACACAAGGATGTGGTGGAGCCAGGATTTGAACTCCATCTGTATTAAACCCCCTGTTTCTGTGTTATACTGCATGCCACAACATTATAGACCATTCCTCAGATGGCACAGGTGCCCACAGGAGCTAGAAACCATGTCTAAGCCCAGTAGTACTAAGCACTTTGTCTACAGCTGCTGTTACTCAAGGAACCAACAGAAGTGTACGTTGAGTGGGGGTGAGGAGACTAATCAGAAGGATTTCTCACCTCCTTTGTAGATTATAGCAGCAACTTCCTTATTTAAATCCATGTTATAATGTTATAATCCATGGTATAATAATGAAGAGTGAAAATGGAATTTGCTCATTTATTATACTGGTGTTTTACTACGCAAGGCATAGTAAAAATTTTGAATCATTCTTACTCAAAAGGGAAATGATAGTATTAACAAAAGAGAATAAGAGAATTCACATATTAAATATTTTTTTAAAGTCTCCATAAGATAAATTCTAGCCTGTCCAAGATTGCTTAATACCAATTAGTAAAGACCATTAAAAATCATTTATGGAGTTTTTGTGAGTGTTCAGAGAACTAATGGGTTTTAAAATTGCTTGGGAATCTTCCTGGGGTCAAAGGAAGAAAATAAAGTATGAAGTGATACTAAAATGCATACAGTGACTAGTGGACAGGTTGTGTATACATAAGGGCTCCAGCAAAGAAAAAACATTCAATTTTTACAGCACACATTTAAACAAATGCAAATCTCACTGCCATAGCCTCTTGTCTTCACTCAAGAGCTAAGAAGGATGATAACATTGTGTATCACCACAGTCCATATCAGATTCTCAACCATTTTTCAGCCATCAGGTCTTTGGCCCCAGCCACCTCTTCAGCCACTCTCACCTTTAGCTGACAAAAATCTTTTGAAAAGTAGTGAGAAAATAATGCCACATTTACTGGCACCAATAAAATGACTTGATCTTACACAGCATAAATAAATAACTCAAGCACGGCTTTTACATAGCAAACATTAATACTGAAAACAGCTCTCCAACAGCCCGTCAAAGGATCAGCTATCTCTCTAAGCTTTTGCTACACATGTAAGCCAACAAAATGACAATAAATAAATGAAATAAAAAGGTGCCTGATATAAAATTTTGAATCATAAGAGGGAAATTCAGAGTAAAACTTAATTTGAGGATTTAATTTTAAATCACACAATAGCACTCTTGACTTCCCCAATAGACACACAAACGCAAATGATGTTTTATCAAAAATAAATGTATTAGAGATACATAATAATATAGATAATGTAGAAAATGATGTAACATATAATAGAATATGGGATGTTATCATTCAAAAGAATTTTGTCTGGTGTCATCAGTGAGGCTAATGAAGGAGGATGGATGAGATGTTTAATTGTTGTCCAATAAAATCATTTTTATCTTGGTTTGCAGTAAAGTAGTTCTTAATATCTAGGGTCATCAAGTCAATTGGCTGCATTGTTGAGTGATTCCATTATGCACTGATTATTCTTCTGTGGTTTAGAGTGTACATAAAGTTTATATTAAGTATGCTTGACCTACTATGTAACTCTTACATACTATTACTGCATTTGAAGAATGTATTTGTTTGAAGTAGGATGTAATTGGTATTTTCCAAATATAAAATCTGTTTTTTAGACATATCAAACTTTATAACTACAACATCCCTACAGTAAAATTAAGCTTGTTTCCAGGTTAATATCAAGCAGAGAGTCTTAAAAAGGTTTCCCATGAGCAAAATATTCAACAAGAATTATTTTGTATAGTGGGCAACAGACTAAGCACATTGGGGATATTAAGTGATATATAATTGATAAAGTATACCCTGCAAATATTTAAACTACTATGCCTTATCTTTAAACCTTAACTTGTGATCCCATTTTTAATCTAAAGAATTCACATCTGCAATATATAATTTTATGCTTTGTTTGGAAAAGAAAATCTGAATGGTGCAAAAGAATTTTTAGTACTGAGATGGGAAGAGTAACGCTACTTGTGAATTGGAAAGCAATAGATGAAAATACTTTCAAGGGCATGCTGGAAAGAAATATGTTAGTATTTAAATGTGATCGCATCACATGCATATACAGAATATATACCTCATCATATTCTGATTTGTTCTTTATGGTATGAACACAGTTAGGAAAAAATTCTTAAACACAAACGAAAAATTACAAAACTTGGTTCCTACTTTCATGTTTCATTGCTATCCTCTCACATGTGTGGATTTTGTTGCATTTAACAGTTTGAAATCTGCGTGCTCCCTCTTCCACATGATTCACAAGTATGTTAGATAAGCTCTAGGCATCCAAATCAAAGCCACACCACTTGCTGCCCTGTGAGAAACACACATCTAAATTCTTATCTGTCCTCACCTTTTACCCTCCACCTCTCTCCCTCCAGAGTTTTCACTAACAAGAAACAACATTCTGTGGGAAAAAGGTTTTTAGAAACTCTAAATGCTTTAAAAATTTACCAAACTAAACAGGAAAATTTATGTTGGTGTAGCTCTCTGTCTTTCCAGTATTAGCTAATAAGTTACCTTTTTTTCTGGTACTTTACAACATTGTGAAATAAATTTGAATGAGAGTATTTGAGAGATAACCAAAATAAGGAGGAATAATAAGGAATTTCCATTAGCATGTTATGGACACAGTTCCTCCAAAATAAGAAATACTATTTTGGTGATATCTTTACTATAGTCTACAAATCCAGAGTATCAATCTGAATCTTTTGAATGCCAGTTAAGTGTATGTTCACTAGATAGATGTTATGATAAAAATGAAAGATATAAAACAGAATGTCTTACCTTTAAATATAAAATATTTAAAATTCAGTTGAAGATGCCATATACCTTAAATAAGACACACATATTTATAAATGCATACATATAAAATTTTTGACAGAGGACTGAAGTAGCAGTGGACCTCTGGGCTGGACACCTGGTATTTGTCAAGCAGAATAAAATTCAAGATTTTTTCTCACCCAGACACTCCAAGGACAAAGCTAGTGGTAAAAGCTGAGCTCTGCTAAAACAGAGATAAGGTGCCCACTCCTGAGGTCAGGGAAGACTTCCTTGTCTGCACATGTGTAGGGAGGTTTCTTGAAGGTCAAAGAGGGAGGAGGCCCCACCTCATAATAAGTGTGGAAATGTACCCATAGGCTTCTATGGTGGGATTTATCTTAGCAAAAATTTCCACATGTATCTTGGGGAGGATCCATGGACCAGTCAGGTGTGAAGAAACAAGATAATTGGCCAATAGTAAACAAAGACCAGAAGGACTGTTTTGTACAAGTGATTTACATCACCTCTGTATTGCACTCCTCTTCACTCAGGACGCCCACACTCCTCTCCAGGCGTGTATCTCTGCCTAATTCCTGACTTACTGTGCCTCTCCTCATTAGAGAGGATGCCCATACCCTTTCTTTCTGGGTGTGCATCTCTGCCCTGCTCCTGAGTTGGATAAACAGATTATTTTCCTGTGTGCTCTACCATATACTGTGCTGTGTCTCTAATAATAAATTTTGTAACTGTTTTTATAGTTTTTGCCTCCTTGAAACATTCTTGCTTTCAAATAGGGGCAAGAGCCAGGGCACTTTGCTTCTGGCCCTAGTCCCTGGTGGTCTAGTGGCTAGAGCTCTTGGTTTTCATCTAGGTGTCCTAGGTTTAATTCCTGGGAAGGGAGCTAAGATCTCTCTTCAGGACCACTTACTGCTCTCCCTCTAAGATCAGGACTACAGAAAGGCTGCTGGAACCCATGAAATTCATGTAAAAAAGAAGCAATCAATTTTTTATGGACTCGTCTGTTTACAGAGAACTAGTTCCAAAGAATGGATAGAATTTTAATAGCTAGAAAAGAGTGGAAAAGTGTGAGCAAAGGTCTAAAACTTAGAAAACTCGATGGAGAGTTTGGAAAAAGTGAATAATTCACAATGGTCACCCAAATTCTGGTGATTTAGTAAGTAATAGTTGCATTCATTATTCTTTACCTTTTTATTTAATTATAAATCTTAGACACTAAAAAGATTAAGGTGGTGTTCTCACTGATACACACGTATCATATATACATTTAAAATAAAAGGAAGAGGGTCTTTAAAATTAGTCACAGAAGTTAAAATTCTGATTTGCTTCATTTTGGAATAATAAATCTTCTGGATGTGGTGTTGTTGGTTCCTCTAATTTGCTGATGGATTAAGTTTACAAGATCTTCCTTATCCTGCCACTGGGAAATCCAGGACTATGGCTAGCAGAATTAACCTTAGAGAATGCAGTTAATCTCCCAAAGTTTTTAATTTTTACATAAGAATGAGATTAGATTCACAGAGTTTCTCATCTCAGCACTGCAGATATTTCTGTTGTTGTTCACTTACTAAGTTGCGTCTGACCCTGCGACACCATGGACTAGAGAACACCAGGCTCATCTGTCCTCCACTATCTCCCAGAGTTTGCTCAAACTCATGCCCACTGAGTCGGCAATGCCATCTAGCCCTCTCATCCTCTGACATCCCTTCTCCTTTTGCCTTCAGTCTTTCCCAACATCAGGGTGTTTTCCAATGAGTCAGTTCTTCCCATTAATTCTGTGTTGTAGAGACTGCCTTGTGCTTTGTAGGGTAATGAGCAGCATCCTTGGAGTCTTTACCTATTAGATGGCAGTAGCAGTTGTAACAACCAAAAATGTGTCCAGATATTGGCAGAAGTCTTCTGGGAGGTGGGGGTGGGGTGTGGTTGGAATCACACCTTAAGAACCAGGGCTTAGAGGAGGAATTGAGACTACTGAATTAACAGGAAAACCCATCAAATTTCCCTGGGAAATTCAGAAAGACCTTTTCAAGCTCTATTTGCACTTATACATTAATTGACTATTTGAGTAAAAAGACACTTGTGTGTATTAGCTATTAAGGCCAGTATTGGGTCAAGAGATGAGTAAGTAGACAACTAATTATATACAAGCAGAAAGACTAACACAAATCAGGAAACCATTAAAGGCTATTCACAGCCAACATAGAAACATTGCTATCTGCACCTGTGAGAAACACTAGACACAAAATAATGAAGCCCATCAGAAAATTATCAGTCTGAGGGATAAGCTATTTTTTGAAACTGTGGCTTCCTTGAGCTTCAAAAGCCAATAAAGGCAGCAAAACTAATTCTCACTTGGAAAGGGGTTTGTTTATTCTGCTTATCTGCAGCCAAAGCTAACAGTCTTAATGGTTTTTAAAACCTTAATATTTCACAGCATTGGGAAGGCCTTATTCGCAGATAGACATATCTATGTATAAATGAGCACATGTCTAAATGAAAGCATTTACTTAACTATTTCCAAACAATAAGTTTGAGGGCAGACAAAATGGTGAGCTGGTTATCTTTTTTTTCTCAGTTAAGATCCAAAGTAGAATTTTAAAAAAGAAGAAAAGAGGAAGGCAGGAAGGATGGAAGGAGGAAAAAGAAGAGGATGGGCAAAACGAAATCTCATAACCATAATCTCCTTGCTGCTATTTTGAGAAAAATTCTGAGATACTTTTTATGCCTCTAGACTTTTAGGCAACTTGAATGTATCAATAGATACCATGTTACTTTCACCTTTATATTCCCAGCTCATAAAACATGCCTTATATAGTAAGTATTTAATACAGACTTGTGATGCGAATTAATAAGATGAAAAAAGAAAATGAATATCAATTAAAAGCTTAACTATATTAATATAAAGTTGATGATTAAATACATTTTAATCTGAATCCCCTTGTTACTATTTTTATTGAGACTCTCAGCCTTTCATTCCAAAACTCTTATCCTTTTACATGATTAAATTTATACATTACTGAATTATAAAGTACTTCTTTAATTTCATAGAATTCCCAAAATAGCCCCATGAAGCAAAAACCATTATTCCTCTTGTACAGAAAATACAATATTACAAGCTCAGAAAGATTAAGTGATGCCATAAGTAATAGAGCAGAACTCAACACAAGCTTCGATTCCAAGCCACCCTGAGTGTACAGTATCTTAAGTGAATGTCAGTGGAGAATAACATTTAGCTTGTTGCAGTATTTCAGTTGCACACAGTGGTTTATAAAAGCATGCACTGGTGTCAGACTCCCAATGCCCACAAATTACTAGTTTCGGATCTTGAGCAAGTTATTTTAGCTTTCTGAATCTGTCTCTTCATCTGAAGAACTGAGTGATGATATCCACTCCACGGATTTGATATAAAGATTAAAGGAGATGGTGAATTTAGCACACTTAGCACTTGACGCCTCAGTCATAACCCACTGCCGTATTTCATCTCCAATACAAAGGAATCTATGTAATGGTAGGTATTGTTTATTTGGAGTGCTGAAGATGTCCAAACCATTTATGGCAATACCAGTCCTTTCTGGTTTTCAGAACCTCTTGCTGTTTTGTAAACTTTTACCCCTTAAAAGTTGAATTCTCTGATTACTCAAAATTTGGATAGATTACGTGTTAAGATACATGTGAGGTCTTGGATCTGGGTAAGTAGAATTTGATGACAGAACATAAAAGAAAGCTTTCTAGTTAAAGAATTCACTAGGAAGATTTTTGAAATTTCAGTTATACATTTGTAAAATTCAGGAGGCAATATAGGTTTGTATGAATAAAAATTAAGAGTGCTTGAATGCTTATTTTGAGATTGGTACTGTTATAAATATGATGATACCACTCTAATGGCAGAAAGCAAAGAGGAACTAAAGAACCTCTTGATGAGGGTGAAGGAGGAGAGCAAAAAAAGCCAGCTTAAAGCTATATATATATATATATATATATATATATATATATATATATAAACTAATATCATGGCATCAGGTTCCATCACGTCATGGCAAATAGAAGGGGAAAAGGTGGAAGCAGTGACAGATTTCCTCTTCTTGGGCTCTAAAATCACTGTAGATGGTGACTGCAGCCATGAAATTACAAGGTGATTTCTTCTTGGCAGGAAAGCTATGACAAACCTAGACAGAGTGTTAAAAGGCAAAGATACCACTTTGCTGACAAAGGTCTATATAGTTGAGGTTATGGTCTTTACAGTAGTCATGTACGGTTGTGAGTGCTGGACCATAAAGAAGGCAAAGTGCTGAAGAATTGATGCCTTTGAACTGTGGGACTGGAGAAGACTCTTGAGAGTCCCTTGGACAGCAAGGAGATCAAACCAGTCAATCCTAAAGGAAATCAACCCTGAATATTCACTGGAAGGACTGTTGCTAAAGCTGAAGCTCCAATACTTTGGCCACCTGATGCCAACAGCTGACTCATTAGAAAAGACCCTGATGCTGGGAAAGATTTAAGGCAGAAAGAGAAGAGATCAACAGACGATGAGATGGTTGGATGGCATCACTGATTCAAAGGACATGAACTTGGGAAAATTCCAGGAGATGGTGAGGGACAGGGAAGCGGGACATGCTGCATTCCATTGGGTCATGAGAGTTGGACACAACTTGGAAACTGAACGACAATGAACAATTGTAAATGCTTCACCTATATTAGCTTATTTCAACCTGACACCAACATACCTGAGGTAGGTTTTATTATCACCATCCTCATTATATACAGATGGGAGAACAGGTACTAAGAGGTTAAATAACTTGACCAAGTTAACCCAGCTAGTAGTATCCGAGATGATTTGAATCTAGAGAATCTAGAGTCCATGCTCAGACCCAGGGCACTGTACTGCCTCTTTCCAGAGTGTCCAATCACTAATCAATCACACACTCACAAGGAATTTACAGAATGATGCAAATCACCCTGTACTCCTATCAATTCATAGAGATGTCTGTAGCAGCTGCTGTCGATATCCTGCTCCATACTTCTTTGGCTCCCAGTTCACTAACACCTAGGGCTTCTCAGGTGGCTCAGTGGTAAAGAATACGCTTGTCAACGCCGAGCCACAGGAGACTTGGGATTGATACCTGGGTTGGGAAGATCTCCTGGAGGAGGAAATGGCAACCCACTCCAGTATTTTTGCTGGGATAATCCCTTTGGTGCTTTGATTTTCACTAATAGCTACAGTAAAATTCATGACAAATAGACAACTTCTCACCTGGGCGTCTCTTGACCCCGCCTGAAGGCTTTTTCAGGGACTGTGAAAGCAGACCTGTGAAAGACAGGCACAACTTAAAGTACAGGAGAATTAAAGACCCTAGGAATAAACTTCAACTAATACAAAATAGAAATTAATAAATAAACACCCAGCCTCCCCATCACATTCACTTTCTCAAAGGGCCCCTAGTGGAACTGAGTCCAGTTGGCCCCCAGCAATAACTTGTTCATTGCAATACCTAGTATTGGCTCTCCACACTTCCTTGCCTCACTTTCCATACTTCCCCACTTACGTTTTCTGGGATCATCTTTTAAATAGACTGGGCATCCCAGGTGGCTCTAGTGGTAAGAAACCTGCCTGCCAATGCAGGAGACAAAAGAGATGTGGGTTCTATCCCTCGGTTGAGACAATCCCCTGGAAGAGGGCATGGCAACCTACTCCAGTATTCTTGCTGGGATAATCCCATGGACAGAGGAACCTATCAGGTTACAGTCCATAGGATCCCTCAGAGTCGGACATGACTGAAACAATTTAGCATTCATGCACTTATGGCCTTTTCTCAAGTTCTGCTTTGGAGAAGCTCATCAATATTAATAAGCTGGGCACCTGAAGTTTCCTGCTGTCTCCAATTTCACAGTCCCCTTGACACCAGCTCCATCTCCATCAGCTTGCCAAGGATCAGGGTCCACAGGAGGAGCACAGTGGAATGAGGAAGGGCTTCAGAAGACTGATTCTTTGGAATCTTCAAACTGAAACAAAACACTTCCTCTTGTTGATATCGACTATGCTCATAATATTGCTTCAACATGTTATGATGTTAGCCAAATTTCTTTCTCTCTTCTCTTACTAAGGATTTTCTATCAAGAAGGAAGAGTATGGGTAAATAAAGGGTAAAAAGGGAAGAAAACACCATAGCATCAGACAAGGATTTCAAAGAGTTACTAGTGTATCTAATAAGATTGTCATGAATGTGCTGCATGTGTCATTAGGAAGCTGAATGATCCTACTAAGTGACATCCTTCTGAGATATGGGATTCAGTGGAAAGAGTATGCACAAATCTTGATATATACATACCTGAGTTTGAACTTCAGCTTTATCAAAAAGGGTATGCTGCTGCTGCTAAGTTGCTTCAGTCATGTCGGACTCTGTGCGACCCCATAGATGGCAGCCCACCAGGCTCCACCATCCCTGGGATTCTCCAGGCAAGAACACTGGAGTGGGTTGCCATTTCCTTCTCCAATGCATGAAAGGGAAAAGTGAAAGTGAAGTCAGTCGCTCAGTCGTGTCCCACTCTTAGCGACCCCATGGACTGCAGCCCACCAGGCTCCTCCGTTCATGGGATTTTCCAGGCAAGAGTACTGGAGTGGGTTGCCATTGCCTTCGCCGAAAAGGGTATGACATTAAGCAAATTAACATCCTAAAGCCCAATTTTTCATACATATACAATGGTGTGGAAATATTTACCTCTCAAAACTGTTGAAGATTTAAATGAAATAATGTATATGAAACTTGCTGGCAGATGTTTAACAAATATTAGTTTCCTTTCCTTATCTACCCATGGCCCACCCCAATCTGCTATCTCACAGAGAAAATACCATGGGAAATATTCTTTATGATCTAAAAATCTTATATATGTTAGGGATCTCTGCTGCTCTATTGCATTAATATCCTGGAAATTCTAAATTTTTATAGTTTAAAAAAATGAATTCTGTGAGCATTTCTTTTGTGGGCATTATGTGCCAGATTCTTCAGGTTAATTAAGGAAAAGTAAAGCAGTTAGGGAAAGTCAGGACAGATGAAAATAAACATCAGATGTTGAAACTACAATGTGTCCACTAACACAAATGAATAATAGCTTCTATTATGTGCCACTTAAATAGCAAGGGAATAGATAAACCTCCCTATCCCTATGACAAATGGACTGGTTTTCAACAAAGGTTTTTTTTTTTTTTTTTTTTTAAGAAGCAGCAGTAGCAGCAGAGGGCAGACACTTTTTATCTCTATATCCAGCATAGACTCTTCTATCTTTCACATTTCTCCCATGGAGTCATGTGGTCCCTAATAAAGGTGTGACGTTTAGAGGGTTAGCAAAAACAACTTTTGAACATAAGTGCACTTCATAATGTTTTGATTAATTTAGCAGAATAATCTAGCTTTAAATTAGAGGAGCATGCATGTATGGGAATAACTGCTCTTTCAGAACCTGAAACTGCCTTTAATTCTTAGAACTTCAACTTTCTCAGGACAGGACCTACATTTAAGATCTGACTAGAAAGCCACGGAGGATGCACACCCATAAAGTTATCCATTCCACAGAGACAGATAAAAGGCATAGGGAGCTGTGGCCCTGGCTCATCCAACATCCAGCTTGCACCACAACTTAATGCTTACATCGTGGTGGACCACTCACTTCTTTAGTCATGAAGTTGTGGAGAGTGGACAGAGTCCACTCTAGGACAGAGTCCCAGACCTCCAACCTTCAATAACTGCTTTTTTTTTTTTAACTACTGTGCTTAGTTTTGGATATTTTTTAATTATTACTCAGAGTTCCTAGTTTCTGTTTCTAGTTTTTATTCCTGGGAAGCAGTTTTATAGAGGTAGCAACATTTGTTAAGTAGAACTATAACTTCTGGATTCGAATACTTACTCTGCCACTTAGTAACTGTATAAGCTCTCTATGCCTCAATTTCTTCACCTATAGAATTAGAACTGATAACAAATATATAACAATTTTCTTTCTTAGAAATGAACACTTGCCAAAGGGAGATGATGGTTTACTGTGTTCTCTGATGTGACCCTTGGCTGCCCATGGCATTATAATCTTTATAAATCCTGGACTATGGTGCCAACAATTATGATCCATTATCATGGCTTACATTTTGCTGCCTGGGTGAAACTGTTTGGGCAGTTACTAAAACTTCTCTATCATGTCTGTTTTGTGACATTAATCCATATAAAAATCAAATCACTGCACAAAGTCAGGGAACCATTCTTTCCCATTTCAGCAAAAAATAGCAAATGTAACGCCTCTCAGAGCTGAAAAGCTGAGTGGCATTTCAATTACCATGGCACTTCCTGGGCTGTTTCAGTGAATATGCAGTATTTTCAGTGCATTTTTAGCCTGTAGGGACAGACTTCATGGTAGTGAAAAGATTTACTGAGTAGCTTCAGACAGAAGCAAACCTTTATAGTACTCCAACCAGCACTGATAGCCAGGACAGAACCACCATGGTAGAGCACAAGAGCCATAACATGTTCAAGCTGGAACAGAAGAGCTTTCATGATTCCAGCCTTTGGTTCCTTAGGTCACAGATGATGAAACTAAGGAACAGAGAGATCAAGCTGTAATGAATTTGATTTCCCATTAACAAAGCTAGTTTCAAAACCACAATCAAGCAAACATCTACAAAGGGAATTCTGTCCATAAGAATATATAAAATCTAGCAACTGGTCTAGATCTCCACCATCAAAGCCTTTTCACCTATTACCACTGCTCCAAAGTATTCAAACAATGAAATGCATCATACATTTTATAAACAATATGTGACTTACTTTCAAACTATGGACTCTACAGTTGATGAAAGGTTCATGGAGTATATTGAGGACAACAGGCACATGAGGGAGAGTGGAGTGTGTGCCTGTATCATTCACTACCATCAATTCTGGAAGCTCGAGTATGGAGGACAAAAGTTTGTCACTTGATGAAGGTTTCTCTTTAGCCTTTTTCGAAACAGTAAAAACAGGAATGCAGGGGGCATCCCTTTTATTTTACTACAAATCTTGGCATCGTGACACATACAATGATGTGCCCACAGTCTCTCCCAGGAACATGACTGTGAAGTTCATTCATAAGATTCTTCTTATTGCTAAGACTCTCTCCTGCCCCTCTATACTAATAGTGCTCCCAATGCAAGAGCTGGGAGAATCCAAGTGTGAAAGACTTTAGAAATCAGCAGTGAAATTTTCCTTGTAATTAAGAGAGTCCTGAGGCTGAATTATCAAGTAGATAAACTTTTTCTTTTACATCTTTTCATTCCCTCCCTGAGGATCTGGTTTCCCATCTCTGCTTTCTCCCTCCCTCCAGTGCTCTTTGCATCCATTTTCAAGAGGTCCAGGCTCTTTCTGTTAGATCATATGTAAGAAAATTAAATTCCTGTTTAATTATAATGCCCCTCAGGATGCCTATGTTTTAAATAATGGCTCTCTATGAAACCAAGAGGTCATCAAAAGTCAACCAGTTGAATTTTAGGTGATCTAATACTAAACAAATAGCAGGTACTTTTCAGACAGTGTGGGGCAAGGGGGCGTTTCTTACACTCCCAAATCAAGATCACATGTGAAAGCAGCTGCTTCTATGTTAGCTTCCCCATTTGCAGGACTGCCTTTAAAACAAAAAGGACCTTGGTAATATTACAGCTGACTCCATCAGAATTAAAGGACATACAGAAGATAATCCATAGGACTTGGTGACATTTATGCTCTGAACTGTTAAGCTTCAGACTAAAGACAGAAGAAAGTAAATGTTGCCTTCATCTGCTCCTTCCTATCTCAAGTCCTTTGCACATGTCTTCTTTTGCCTGAAGTGCTCTTCTAAATGCTCCCCATCAGTTCCTACATTTGCCTCACTGATTCCTACTTTTCCATCAGTGCTCAGGTGATACTGAATCAGGAAACAGTTCTCAAGTGCCCAGAATAGATCATCACCTCATTCTACTCTAAATCTCTCTGTTCTATCCCTCTATATAAATACATATAGTCAGATGCTGCTGCTGCTGCTGCTAAGTCGTTTCAGTTGTGTCCGACTCTGTGCAACCCCATAGACGGCAGCCCACCAGGCTCCCCCGTCCCTGGGATTCTCCAGGCAAGAATACTGGAGTGGGTTGCCATTTCCTTCTCCAATAGTCAGGTGAAGTTGACCAATTCCAGCTATCTTTATTTACAATAGTCAACTGAAGGTTCGGTGTTACATACCAAGTCTCAGTATTACAGAGGAGCTTTCCTTCTCGCTAGGGTCTCTGTGCAAAATGCTGACAGCCTGGTTGCTATTAAAGTTCTGTTCTGCATTTTCCACAAAAACCTCCATAATTACACAACTCATTTATCATCACAAGGTATGTGAATAACACTAAAACTTTGGCACCTAACATACTAGCACTCAGCTGTTGGGTAAATTTGATACCTTCTCCCTCTTTTTTACAAGAATTTTTATAATTGGACTTTCTAGCACATTATATTTGCATCTCTGGACCTATTCCTCCTCGTTTCCTCTTGGCTTCTTATCTTTGCAAATTGCATTCCTATTCCCTTTTTATCTCTGGCCACTATTAGTGAATTTTATCTAGAAAATATTCTTAAAATCAAACTAAGATAATGTCAAATGCCCTTGGTATATAGTCAGGGGTATGGAGATGAAGGGAAATAGGGAGAAATATTGGGTTTAGTAAAAATGCGAAAAGACTTTAGTTTGGGCTTAAGCATTACAGAAGAAGAGAGGAAAAGAATAGATAGCAGTATTGCAATATGTTGGACAGAAATTGTTATATAAGTAATAGCTATTTGCTCAGTCACTCAGTTATGGCCAACTCTTTGTGACCCTGTGAACAAGTAGCCTACTAGGCTCCGCTGCCCATGGGATTTTCCTGGCAAAATAATGGAATTGGTGGCCATTTCCTCTTCTAGGGGATCTTCCCCACCCAGGGATTGAACCTGTGTCTTCTGTGCCTCTGGCATTTCAAGCAGATTTTTTACTGTTGAGCCACTGGTGAAGCCCAATACTTATTTAAGATATTTTAAAATTATTTTTTTTAAACTAACAGTCTGTAACATTGTATAATTGCTTATTTAGTTTCCTTTATCAATAAGGAATTCATTTCAAATCATTTGCATGAAAAGGAAATATTAAAATGCAAATAAACCTTACCAAAAATTAGTTCACCCCAGTCTTCTCATAAATTACTCACTGTGTGTCAGGTTCCCAAATGCTCAGTGTACAGCATGGCAAGGAACTTGGTACTTTTACTACACGTTGGAAGGAGAAGTAAACAGGCTAAATAAAATGAGGACATTTCCTTGGAGACACCTTTGAGGGGTTTATATCTGGGTAGTCTGCTCCACAGTATGTAGCCTTCATGGTGACATCATACTGGCCCATTCGATGTACGGTCTGGATCTCTGAAGGATAGTCTGGCCAAGGACAGAAGCCAATGAGAGTTTGTGGGTTTGGACTTTCAAAGTGAACTCAGACCTTTTGGCATCTACATTTTCTATGTGGTGGACAAAATGAAAACTTCTATTTGAAAAGGGGGAAAGAACATAGCCTAAATGACTTCAAAGTCATGAACATCAAATAGTTCTTACCAAAAAACAGTACAATCAGTGAAGTGTATCTAAATAAAAAAATACACGGATTTGACAACAATCTGATTCACAACATACCAAGAGCCACTTCGTGGTTATTATGGTTCCAAGCTAAATAGAAAACTCTTTCTTGCCTTCTTCTTCCCATTAATTAATTCCTGATTGGGCATTCCTGCTCTTCCAAGGGCATGTCAGGGGACACACTTTGGGGTGCTTCATCATTCAGGAAACGATGTTGGCAAGACAGAGAGGTTTGGCAGGATAGGTGGCTCTGGAGCAGGCCTGGCCAGCACTGTCTCACCTTATATGGCCCAAATCATCAGCAGCAACAACTACAGGCAGTTTTAGTCTGAATGTTTCACACTGGGTGTTTTTTTCCATGTCCTTCAAAGTCTGTGGATGTAGAGATGGGCAAGTAATTGTGCCTACAACTTGGTAGTGTGGGCAGCTAAGATCAAAGCAAGGGAAATTGTACAAATTGCCCACTTGAATACTAAAGAAGCAAAGAAAGCCAAGCCAACTCAACAAAGTATTGCTTCTTTTTCTTTGAATTCCTTATATTTCTGATCCAAAAGTTTATATTCTAAATGGCTGGTTAGCAAAGAAGAAGTGGCACACAGTCAAGATTTTGAGATTGCTACCAGAAAACTTGACTTAAAAAAAAGAAGACCTAGACATTTTTATTTTGCTGCCAATGAAGAGAATAAACTGGCATAATTCAAATAATCATGTTAGGCAAATCTAAGTTGTACTGATTTACAGAGGAGCATTGAGTTAGAAAATAGTATCAGCTTGAAAAAGAAATGAACTAGACCCAGGACACAGCTGAAGAATGAAAATCTTACAGAACACATTTCTTATCTAAAAAATGAGAGAGTTGGACCACCTTCTCTACTGTGCCTTCCCATTCTAACATTCCATGACCCTATTTTATGTTAAACAGCTGCATGGAGCTAGACAGATCACTTATCTTGAGTAGGGGCTTTAAGTAATGAATCATAGATAGCATCCACCAATTCTTAGGCAATTCTTGTTAGAATTATCTCTAATCTTGTAGAACATTCCAGAGACCAATGCTGAAAGTGAGATAAACTGTTAGAGCTTGACCTAGCTCTAATATTGGTAGCTATGTAAAAATCAGCAAGCCAACTTAGTTTCATTTCCTTATCTGGAAAATGAGACTAATCCTTATACTTCTAATATTTGATTCCCATATATTCACTATTCATTATACTTGTGACCCTTTATAAAATTTTTATATATTATTCAACATTCCTTGAGCTAGAATAATGTTAAGTAGGTCCAGTATCTTTAACATTCATAAACTATGAAATATGGACAGTATCTTTAATCTCATTTTATTTAACATAGAAATAGTATGGACTTTAAAATCCAAGATTCAGTGCCTAAGAAATATATCTATCAGTCATGAATAAATATTTGAAGATGTTATTGTACAGTTGCTAAGTCATGTCCAACTCTTTGCAACCCCATGAACTACAGCATTTCAGGCTTCCCTGTCCTTCACTATCTCCCAGAGTTTGCTCATCTCATGTCTATTGAGTCACTGATGCCATCCAGCCATCTCATCCTCTGTTTCCCCCTTTTCCTCTTGCCCTCAATCTTTCTCAGCATCAGGGTCTTTTCCAGTGAGTCAGTTCTTTGCATCAGGTGGCCAAAGTATTGCAGCTTCAGCTTCAGCATCAGTCCTTCCAATGAATATTTAAGGTTGATTCCCTTTAGGATTGACTGGTTTGATCTCCTTGCAGCCCAAGGGACTCTCAAGAGTCTTCTCTAACACCACAATTCAAAAGCATCAATTTTTTGGTGCTCAGCTTTATTTATGGTACAACTCTCACATCCATACATGACTACTGGAAAAACCATAGCTTTGATTAGATGGACCTTTGTCAGCAAGGTGCCTATCTCTACTTTGTAATATGCTGTCTAGATTTGGCATACCTTTTCTTCCAAGAGCAAGCGTCTTTCAATTTCATGTCTGCAGTCAACATCTGCAGTGATTTTGGAGCCCAAGAATATAAAGTCTGTCACTGTTTCCATTGTTTTCCCATTTATTTGCCATGAAGTGATGACAGTCGATGCCATCATCCATCCAAATAGCCCCATAACACAAATACTACACACTGCTATCTCTGAAAGCACTGCAGAGTGAATAAGTAAGCTGTCACTTTATTTCCATTTCATTTACAGTGAAAACATTTTGTGTTGGTTTTTCCTCAGTTCAAACCCCTTCATGTCATCCCATACTTCTCAGAGAAGCCAAAATCTTCTTTAAACCTCCTTCTCATTTATATTCTCTCACTTTTTTGTTGTCTGCTCTCTGAGATCACTCCATTACAACTACACCAGTCATGCTTCCACTTCAAGACCTTTGCAATTGCTATTCCCTCATACTGGAAGCTTTCCTTCTAGGGTAGTCCAGGGACTATTCTCTGTTTCCTTGGGTCCTTTAAGTTTCACTCAAATATCACCTTCTTAACAAGGCCTTTTCTCTCCATTCTTCCTAAAAATTTCAACTCTAGCCTTACTTTTTCTTCTTGACACTTATCATTACCTGATTGATATACAAGCTATTTTGTTTATTTTTTTATAGAATATGTCCCCCAACTAGAATGTAAAATTCATGATGACATGGATTTGTATTTTTATTTAAAAAAAAACTTACCTGGCCATTTAATAAATATGTATTAAATGAACAGATACATTACTGGAAATTCATAATTATAGTCTAAAAATATCTACAAACTAGTGCTGATTAGGTGATGTAACTGTCCTTGTCTTCCTATCTCTTGAAGTAGAATTTCCTTAGTGCTTCTTCCTGATATCAGCCTCAAGCTTTCTCTTCATCTAAATCCATGTTTGTACTACTTGGATAATCACCATTAGAATCAACTTGGATCTATGATAAAAATGAAGATTCCTGACGCCTGGTTCAGTCAAAACCTCTGTGCCGAGAAGGAGACTTTTGCAACCTGAATTTTTAATAACCTTTCCAGGTGATAATAATTCATTCTTACATGTGAGCGCCATTGACAGAAATATTTTATGGCCCATTAATTTCTTAATGTCTTTCTTCTGCTGTTCTAAGGTATACATATCCATGTATATCTAATCTATATCTAACCATAGACCATATTTATGTGATTCTCCTTAAACTGTGCTTGGTACAGGGACATAGTTACTTAACAAATTTTTTGCTGGCTTTTGATGAAGAGGATGAAAAGAATGATAAGGACCATTACAATAAAATGTGTTTTGAACCTAAAACAATTCCTTTTATTAAGCAGGATTTGGGGACTAATTTACTTTAAAGTTTGTTTTTTTGAGTGATAAAGGCATTTTTTTTCTTCTCACAAGTCATGTGATGTCGAAAATTTTGAACAGTTTAAGTTGAACAAGTTAACTGCTTCTCTTACAAAGTAACTATTTCAGATAAACTCTGCAGTTAACATTCAGAAATCAAATAAATATTAAAATACGTCTTACATCACTCAATCCATTAAAATCTATTGAGAAACATCAGCATTGCATACTTGCATTCTCAAGAACATTCACCTATATAGCTATTTGCCTTCAATGATGAAGCAAAGTAGAAAAATACAGTCTTCTCAAAAACCTTTATAAAACTTGGCTGTGACCTGACCTGAGATTTTTTACAGTGAGTGTGAGATTTTACAGGGCATGAGGGAAATAAAACTTGTTTGTTTGTTTATGTAACCAGCACACACATTTTTCAAACAATTTGAGTTTGGCATCACCCATAATGCTTCTGGCCAAACACCTTTTCCCCTTAATTTTTATAACCAAAGAAATTTTCAGGGAGATTCAATCCACATGTTTCTGATTCATTCCATATCCAGAAATGTTTCAGTAAAGTATATTTGATTTCAAGAATTCTGGAAAAAAAATCTGTTATCAGCAATTCCTAAAACTACAGGTAAGTCAGTGTAAATAATAGGGAAGCTTCAGTGAGTTAATTCAGGCATAGAAAGATTCACCCAAAGTGCAATTGGACAAATAATCCTAAGGAGCCAAACGTTTTCCTCGAGATTCTGGGAAGCTGCAATAGCCTGTTTTGACTTCAAATTCCCAGTGTGGTCAAATCAGAATTAGTTTAACAGCAGGAGTGGTTCCATGTGCATAGAAACTCTACTACAGAGGGTTGGGTATTCAATATTTATTGGGTACATAAAGTGTGCCAGGTACTATAGCTGTAGGAAAATAAAGATGAAAAAGACATAGTGTTGACCTTAAAGAACTTCCAGTTTAGTAGGTGAGGATAAGACCCAAGAGATAATAGCAATATTCTGTCTTAAATCTTTAAGATAGACTGTCTAGTTCCCTATGTAGCACACGTCAGCAAACTCACTCAAATCCTAAAGCACATAAACAGAAACATAGGCCCATAAAGCTAAAAATCAGAAATTAATATCTTATTCCATTCAATTTAACTAAAATTCATCTTGTATCCTGCATGGATAAAACACATTTAAAAAAAAATATTCTGAGCCAAAGTGGTGGAGAAAATAAGCTAGAAAGAAAGAAAAGAAAAGGAGAGAAAGATAAGGAAGAAAGAGGGAGGGACGAAGGGAGGAACAGAGGAAGGAAGACAAACGAAAAGGCTCAAATAAAAGGGAGATTAAAGAAAAAAATATAGGAAAACTGTCTTGGCTGGAATAAAGAGATGCTTGGGGTTGGGAAAGTGTATTTTGAGACAAATCTTGTTACATTTGAGGTAAAGGAATAAACACAAATACATGTACAAATATGTATACAGTGAGCTTCAACCTAATGAGCTAGAAAAACCACACAAAGGCTTGTCATAAACTCTAAGGCATCACACCATGAATTTGGATGTGGGTTTGATTTCACATGATAAATACATTAAATAAATAAGTAAATAGATGGATGTCACACTCAGTTTTACACAAACAATCCATATTTGCATCACCACTGAGAGTGCACACTGAGCCAAATGTCACTGGGTTAGCAATCAGCCCTGGAAAACCCTGTCTCATTCAACAAGATTACTACATCTGGCTGTCCTTGAAAATCTAAGAATCAGATTAGCATATCTGGTAGGTGCTCTTGTCCTGCTGATACTCTCAACTGATGATGAAAAAATGGGAAACTTTTACAATGTCACTGAACTTATTTGGCTCTAGAATGATCTAGTTCAACTTCTTTCTGCAATCCAGAAGCTGTTGTACTCAGATTCTTCCTGCTTAGCAGCAGAGTCAGGACTTGAACTCAGACTCCCACCAGTTCAACACTCTTCCTCAGAAAAATCCTGATATCCATTATGAGGATTCTATCAACACATCTAGGAGGAGGCATAGCACAGTGAAAAGAACAGTAGTGTGGAGTTCAAACACCTGAGTTAAATTCTGCTACTGCCTATGAGATATTGAGCAAGTAAGTTATTTTCTGTTAGTACTCTCTTCTAAGAAAGGATTTTCATGTGTTCAGTCCCAAGCACTAAATGTATAGCAGGCACTGTTCCAGAAGCTTTCAGAAATATAATACAATAATAATCAAGAGTGACATCATTTGGCTTCCATGTTAAAGGATTACTCTGGTTGTTCTGTCGGAAATAGATTATAAGGGGGGGCGGGTGACAGGAGGGAGACAAGGGCTATAACAGTTATCCAGTGGGAGATAAGTGTGGCTGGGCCCACCGTGGTGATAAAGAAAAGGGCTTAGATTCCGGATATATTTCTAATGTAAAGCCAAAAGATTTTATGATGAATTAAATATAATGATTTAAGAGACAAAGAGATTCCTAAACTTGGGATCTGATCATCTGGAAAGCTGGAATTATCAACTAGGATAAGGAAGTTTCTGGATGAAAGAGGGGTGGGAGCAAGATCTAGAGATCATTTTTGACACTTAGAAATTAGAATGTCTAAAAAGATATCCAAGTGTGGAGATATTGAGTAGAAAATTGTACATACAAATTTAGACTTTCATCTGGCTAAAGATGTGAATGTGGGAACTGTCAGCAGATAGATGGGAGAATCTGTTTGCTGAAATTATGCTGTGTAGCATCTCCAGAGAGAGAGAGAAGACTTTAAAAATGTTTTTTGAGGAGTATAAACGGACTGATTTTATTCCATCTTGGATTCAAGAATCCTGCTTTAAGAGAGTGAAGGATCCTTCAGTTTTGTACTTAATGAAAGATAATAACAAAAAATAATTTTAAGTGTTGAAAAGCATATTATATACTGAATATTACTTATATTTGACTACAATGCTGACTCAAATATAGATTTCAAAGATAATTTTATATCAGTAAATAATTAGTGGGTTTCTGATGTCAGTTTCTAGTTTCTTCTTATAACATTTGTGAAAACCTTTATCTAGTTCTGCCTAAGAAAGTAGGTTATAGTGTGCATTTCTCCTTGTGTTTTCTGGTTTCTGAAAATTTGCTTATTTCCCCAATCTTTTCCCTACTGCTATGTACTGGTAATTGTCTTGTCATCTCATGGCCCTTGCAATTCAGGTATGCCTTAGGTTTTGTCTGTGCTTTGGACCCTAGTTCACTTGTATACCAAGACCCAGGATTACTGAGGAGCCTTCTTTCTCTTTAGAGTCCTCTGCAAAATGCTGACAGCCTGGCTGCTGCTAAACCTCTGTTCTATATTACTATAACCTTGGCACTCCTTGGGTGTCCTCTACTTCTCAGCTTTTAATCAATGATCTGATTACTTCATTTTTTATTTCTTGTCTCCTTCTACAAAGATTTAAGTTTGATTTCAATCATTCATACAATGTGAAAGATTTTCCAGTGGCATGCCAAGAATGATTTTCTGGTGTGCAAACATCCTGAACTCTTGGCCTTCAGGGAAGCCAGGGGTGGTTGGACGATCTAATCCTGGCTGGCTGGCTACCTCTTCTCTTTTACTCAGTATGCCATACAAATATTAGCATTTGCTTTCTGTGTATAACATGATAAAGGTTTAGAAATATAGTACCTTAGAAGTTGCTAGATAAAAACAAGATTCCTTGTGACCAAAGCAAATAAGGACCCAGAATAAGATTTAAAAAAAAAAAAAGATTTGTTATGATAGAGGAATCATAATTTTCTCTGTGAAACCTGAGAATAATTTTTCTTGTGTTCTCTTTTATGTAGTGGATAATGCCTTTAACAAGGTACCTATGGTAAACACATGATAAATTTAGTGAAGCACTATTCAATAATATCAATTTTATAATGACTTCAAACAACATAGTGTTAGTGCTCTTCTTGGTGTTGTTGCTTAATCTAAGAGAAAATGTGGCTTATCTTGAATACTGCATGTGCTTTGGGTAATTTTTCATAAATATTATCACAAAGGAGTTTTCTTTCCTGAATAATTGCTAGTCATCCAAAGGTTCAAAGAACATTCCCCAGAGGAAGCATTCAGCACAAATATCATTACATATTTAACAACCAACCAGGCAGAAAGTAAGGCTAACATTTTTTTATGAAAAATCTAATCAAGATACATATCTGAATGAAGGGCCACTTCACTTGGATAGCCAAGAAGTTACTTACGTACAGTGCCAACTTACTTACATTTTCCTCTGATAGCAGGCTTGATTTTAAGCTGCAGATGGATGAATGGCCAATCAAACCTCAAATCTCTAGATCTATATGGCAACTTTAAAAACTTTATAGGGCTTCCCTGGTAGCTCAGTTGGTAAAGAATCTGCCTGCAATTCAGGAGATCCTGGTTCAATTCCTGGGTTGGGAAGATACTCTGGAGAAGACATAGGCTACCCACTCCAGTATTCTTGGGCTTCCCTTGTGACTCAGCTGGTAAAGAATCTGCCTGCAATGCAGGAGACCTGGGTTTGATCCCTGGGTTGGGAAAATACCCTGAAGAAGGGAAAGGCTAACCACTCCAATATTCTGGCCTGGAGAATTCCATGGACTGTATAGTCCGAAGGGTCCCAAAGTGTTGGACATGACTTCTGACTTTCACATAAGAATTTTAACTTGGAAATTTTTAGGTAGGAATTGCCAACCATCTCCCAAAACAACAGAAAGTTAATTATAATGATTCATTATAAAGATGGCTTCTAATTTTGGAAAATACAGTTATATGAATGTACTTTTTGAGATAAATTTTCTGTAGCCCAAGGGTAAATAAATGTCTTATCTTGTTGTGTCGAATCATTGGATATAAACCAATTAAATATCACTTGACATCTCTCAGCTTAGATTATTTGTATATCAGAGTACTGATCTTAAACTATCCTGTCTGACAATAACATATAGCAAGACTAACTGAATAGGGGGTTATTGCTAGGACACAATGATAAAATCCACTCATCAGTAATTAGTCAAAATGACTGGTATTGGTGACGGTTTACAATGTGCCAAGTTCTGTTCTAATGTCTTTACATATTTTAACTAATTCCTCACAACTCTTGAGGTAAGTTACTATCTCCATGATACACATAAGGAAATTCAAGTATTGTGAGCTTATTTCACTTGCTTAAGGTCCCATAGAGCTTCCTAGGTAGTGGAGTGGTAAAGGATCTACCTGCCAGTGCAGGAGATACAAAAGACTTTGGTTAGATTCATGGGTTGAGAAGATCCTCTGGAGAAGGAACCCACTCCAGTATTCTTGCCTGTGAGATCCCATGGGCAGAAGGGCCTGGAGGGCTATAGTCCATGGGGTTGCAAAAAGTCAGACATGACTGAGCACACATCACACACAAGGTCACATCCAGCTTCCCTAGTCTGCGGACAGAGGATCCTGGTGGGCTACAGTCTGTGAAGTTACAAAGAGTTGGACATGACTGAGTGGCTAACACTTTCACTTTCAAGGCCACATCACTGAAAAGCACAGGAACTGGATTCCAACCATGGCAGTCCAGTTTTAGAGCTCACATTTTCATTATTCTTTTACACTTCCTCTCAGTGTAGAGAATTATCTTTGTATTCTCATTATTAGGAAGTACTTGTCCATCTCAGCTGAGCAGTGTCATATCACTAACCTATAATTTCAAAGGCATAAAGAGTGAAAAAAAAGAAAGAAAGCACTAAAATTTACCATCATTGCTACCATCTATGTAGCCTACTTTTAGGTTTTCTGCAAACTACAACAGTTTTACATTTCTTTGGATTTTTGTTGTTTTCTTTTGTTTGATAAAGAAGTACAACTTCCTAATTGAAATCTAATCTATTTTGTCTTTTTCCTAATTGGAAGAAAATCTGAGTACCAGGGCATTCCTGTATACTTCCATCAAATTTTCTCTGAATGAAGAAATTCCAGGTAATTAATGTTTAATCAAATTTCATGCTCAGAATTATGCAAGCTATACTTAAAAAACAAACAAAAAAAAAAAACCTCTTCAAGAAGCATTTTAGTCCTCTGTCCATGGAATTCTCCAGGCAAGAATACTGGAGCAGGTAGCCATCCACCTCTCCAGGGGACCTTCTTGACCTAGGGACCAAACCCAGGTCTGTGCTGCAGGCAGATTCTTTATGTCTGAGTCACTAGAGAAGCCCAGTAAACCTAGGTAACACTTTGGAAATACTCTTTGGTAGTTTAGGTTTTTGAAGATTCTCAGCTTTGGTTAAAAAAAAAAAAAAAGCAAAAGACAGCCCTTGAATTAACCAGTCCTGCTGTGAATGAAATCTTGGTTTTCTAAAAATTACACTTAGAATTAAGCACTTAGTAGTAAATTATTACTTAACAAGCTATCTTATCAAAGGTTAATGTGGAATTCTGTCTCCTGCCAGTTGTTTCCATTCTTTCTCAGAAAAGAGAGAACTGAAGTGAAAGAGAAATCACTAATAAGTGGCACTGAAAAATGATTTCCTGACACAGCAGCAAAGTTTTGTTGATTGTTCAGAAACATCTAGGAGAGGTTTATCTTCTCTACGTGGAAACTATTTCCTAATGCTAATGGAAGAATCATGTTATAGCACAAACAACATTTTTATGAGAGACTTTTTATAGCAATGAATTAACTTCCTTTTGTCAAGCCCTTTTCCTGTGGGTTTTTTTTTTTTTTCCTGCTTTTGACTCTTTTTCCTCCATTCCTCTGTTAAGCTTTTATAACAAGAGAGAGGGATGAGCCATGGATGTGACTCTCACCTGCAAATAATAGACTGGCAAAAATACAGCAAGAAAAACATTTTATCTGAGAAATTATCACAGAAGTTCACCTACTATCATGAAAAGGAGGTCACACCAAATCTCAGATGAAAAGGAACTGGAGAGCTGAAATTTTCATTAAGTGGTAGCAATTATATTGACTAGGACAGGGGACAACTAACCAGTTTACAAATTAAGAGTTTTATTTATTTTCATATTAATTTAATATGATACCTGCTTCCTCAATTTTTTACCATTTCAGGCAATTTTACTAGGTTCCAGGGATAAAATAATCTATTGAAATTGGATTCTGCCCTCACATTGTTCACAATTTAGTGAACAAGTATACATGTATAAATGGATTTTAACTTCACAATCATAGATTCAATTGTGCAAAACTGGATCCAGTTCAGCAGTGGAAACCTTAATCTTGCCAATTTGAGATATTTCTATGGACAGCAGCCCACCAGGCTCCTCCATCCACAGGATTCTTTAGGCAAGAATACTGGAGTGGGTTGCCATTGCCTTCTCCCATGTAAAAGGTTGAAACCTTCAAAAGGCTTTCTCTCTTCATTTCTTCAGTAACATCTAATCCTGAGGACAATGAAGGCAGAAAGTCCTTACTGCTGGATGTATTAGAATCAAAAATGCATGGAAAATATGACCCAGGATTCCCATTCCTGAGCATATACCCTGAGAAAACCATAATTGAAAAAGACACATGATGTGATGACCAGTGGTCATCACAGCACTATTTACAATAGCCAGGACATGGAAAAACTTAGCTGTCCATCGACAGATGAATGGATAGAGAAGTTTTGGTACATATATACAATGGAATACTACTCAGCCATAAAAAGGAATGCATTTGATTCAGTTCTAATGAGGTGGATGAACCTAGAGCCTATTAAACAGAGTGAAGTAAATCAGAAAGAGAAAGACAAATATCCTATATTAATGCATGTGTATGGAATCTAGAAAGATGGTACTGATACAGGACAGCAATGGACGTGCAGACATAGAGAACAGAATTGTGGACATAGAGTGGGGAAGAAGCAGGTGGGATGAATTGACAGAGTAGCATTGAAACATATACATCACCATATGTAAAACTGTATAGTCAGCGGAAATTTGCTGTATGATTCAGGGAGCTCAAATCTGGTGCCCTGTGACAGCCTAGAGGGGTGGAATGGGGTAGTAGGTTTAAGAGAGAGAGGATATATGTATGCCTATGGCTGATTCATATTGACGTATGGCAGAAACCCACACAATACTATAAAGAAATTATCTTCCTATTAAAAATAGATAAATTTTTTAAATAGAAAAAAAATACATGGTAAAAGAATCTAACTAGTACTGTTATATGCATACAATGCGTTTGCCTCTCTGCTAAGTCACCAGCTACTTTTGATACATGACTTATCTTCTTCCAGCTAATACATGATATCAGGCATATAAAACTCAAAAGGATCATTTATACATGTAATAGGGTGTTCAAAAGGAATTCTTCCTCTCTCTTGGTTTTGGTTAGGCCCACCTACTCAGATTCCACAGTAAGTTGCTACACTATACAAATAGGACTTTTAAAGTGGTAGAAAAGCATTTTGTGACCTCCTCATTAACTTCTATTCTATAAAACAGTCTGAAGAGTCTGGGACAAGTTAGTAGAAAATTATAGTCTTTCTCTGGTGAGAATTGTTGATATGCTATGTGTGTGAAGGTAATCCAGAAAGACTCAAGAATACTTGAATGATTAAGGGGATATGGTAGACCATGGTATGACTCACACCCAAGTGATTTACTCACACCCAAGAGATCATACTCACACCCATGGTATGACTAACACCCAAGAGACTCACACTACCACTTTACAACTCCTATTTGTATAGTGTGGAGGACTATTTTTTTCTTTTCTAACAGGAACCAGATAACAAAGGAGACCTGCCCAAGATCTGATTGATAGACAAGGAAAGAATTAGGCACTCTGAGTGTGTCTATTTGGCATTAAGTGGTAAGAAGGAAAAGTTGTTTTATAGCTGCATCCTATAATCTCACTTGTCTTAAATAGTAAGATATAAAACATATAAAGCCCTACCCTTCAACAAACACACAGAGAAAGGAAAACAAAGAGGACAACAAATTTTAAAAGTACCCTTTCTATTTTCAGAATTAAAACATTCCCCACCTAAAATTCTTGTAGAAGTTACTCCCAAAATTTGAAGGTAAAAAGCATGTCTAGAAACAAACAAACAAAAAAATCTCTTATTCCTAGAAACATAAAATGATTCTGGTTCCAAGTAAAGTGGAGGAAGCACACTCAATCCTGTCCCTTCCACTGATGCAGCTCTAAGACCTGGACAGCACAGCTGGAGCGACTACTTGAAAACTTAGAAAAGAATACAGGAGGAAAAACACCAGAATTCAAAGTATCACCAAACTAGTGGTGGGTTCACAATTTTATTTTGTTCTGGTATGACCTGTTCTGGACACAAGGCAGTTTGAAACCTAGAAGTAGGTTTACTGTTGAAAGAGAAAGCTAGAGGAGAGGCCCTCTAGCTCTGTATCAAGGAGCAGGAAAGGAGTTCCCTAAGACTCAGAGAGAATAGGGAACACTCCTTCATAAGATTGGAAACAAGAAAAGGATGTCAACTCTCACCACTCCTATTCAATATCACATTGGAAGTCCTAGCTGGTACAATAAAGTAAGACTATGTAAAAAGCATACAGACTGGAAAGTAAATAAAACCATTCCTATTTACTGACAACATGTTTTTCTATATATAAAATCCCAAGAAGTCTACCAAAAAAGTAACTTTTTGAGCTTTTGAGTTTAGCAAGTTCATAGCATAAAAAGTAAAACTAAAAAATCAATGGTATTCCTATACACTGTACAAGCAATAAAGAACTGGAAACCAAAATAAAAACACAAGGTCATTTACAGTAGCTCAAAAATGAGGTGCTTCAATATAAATCTAACAAAATATACAAGGTCTATTTTCTAAAACTACAAACACTGATGAAAGAAAAAACAATTTGAAAAATAAATTAATAAAGACCTAATAGACATCCATATTCATGGATTGCAGGACTCAACAATAGTAAAGATGTTAATTCTTCCCAAATTGATCTACAGATTTAATGCAATCTTAACTAAATCCCAGCAATTTTTGTAGCTATAGACAAATTTATTTTAAAACTTATATTTTAAAAAGAAACTAAACAGCTAAAGAAATTTTGATAAATAGGAATAAAATCAAAATATCTCACTACTCAATCTTAAAATTTCTATAAAGCTACAGTAATCATAACAGTATGGTATTGTTAACAAGATACACACATAGGTCAGTGTATAGAATGAAGTCCAGAAATAGACCTTCACAAATACGACCAGTTTACTTTTGCAAAGATAATCATTTCAATAAGTGGTATTATGAAATTCAGAAATATATATGCAGAAATAAAAATGAAATTTAAACTTCACTCCTTATACAAAAATTACCTCTAAATGGATCATATTAATAGATCTAAATGTAGAACATAAAACTATAAATGTCCAAGACAAAAACAAACAAGAAGGTCTTTTTGATCTTGGGTTAAGCAAAGAGTTGTTAGATGTAAGACCAAAAGCACAGTTCTTAAAATAAAAATTAATAAATTGGAGTTCATAAATATTAAAAATATTTGCCCTGCAAAAGATACTCTTAAGAAAGTGAAGAGAAGCTACAGACTGGGGTAAATATTTAAAATATTTGTAAATCATATACTTAACAAACAACTTTTATCCAGAATATAAAAAGAATTCTCATGCACTACAATATCAGACAGCTCAATTTGAAAAATGTGCAAAAGATTTGAACAAAAACTTCACCAAAAAGAATATAAGAGAGACAAGTAAGCATCATAATGATGTTCAACATCATTAGCCATTAAAGAAATGCAAATTAAAATCAAGGTGAAATACCAGTACACACATTTAGAATGACTAAAATTAGAAATATAGGATTTCCCTGGTGGTCCAGTGGTTAAGAATCCATCTGCCAATGCAGGGGACATGGTTTGATCCTTGGTCCAGGAAGATCCCACATATCATGAGGTAACTAAGCCCATGGGCCATGACTACTGAGTCTGCTATTTGGAGCACATGAGCCTGTGCACCGTGATCATGGAAGCCCGTGTATCTGAAGCCTGTGCTCTGCAACAAGCTGCCACAATGAGAAGCTCTTGCACTACAACAAAGAGTAGCCCTCAGTCACCACCATTAGAGAAAGCCTGTGCATAGCTACAAAGACCCAGTGCAGCCAAATAAATAAATAATTTAAAAATATTAGAAATATGGATATACAAAGAGTTGACAAGATCATAAAACAAATGAAACTCGTACGAAGTTGCTTCAGTTTTGTCTGACTCTTTGCAACCCCATGGACTGTAGCCAACCAGGCTCCTCTGTCCATGGGCTGCTCCAGGCAAGAATACTGGCGTGGATTGCCATTTCCTTCTCCAGAAACTCACACTTAGAAATATAAATAACGATACTAACCATATGACACAGCAAATCCACTCCTCACTATTTACCCTTGAGAAATTTTATATTCACACAAAAGCCTGTACATTAATGTGTATAGCAAATTAATAATTACCAAAACTGGAAGGAATTCAATGTCCTTCAATGGATAAACATCCTTCAGCACATCCATATAATGGAATACTACTTAGCAATAAAAAGAAATAAACAATGAATGTGAAAAGCCGACTCATTGGAAAAGACCCTGATGCTGGGAAAGATTGAAGGCAGGAGGAGAAGGGGATGACAGAGGATGAGATGGTTGGATGGCATCACCGACTCAAGCTCTAGGAAATGGTGAAGGACAGGGAAGCCTGGCGTGCTGCAGTCCATGGGGTTGCAAAGAGTGCAACACGCATGAGCAACTGAACAACAACAGCGTACAACTTGGATGAATTTCAGAGGCATTACTTTAAGTGAAAGGACAGAATCTGAAAAGGTCACATATCATATGATTCCATTTATAGGACATTCTTGAAATGATAAAACTATAATGATAGAGAACAGATCTATGGCTGCCAGGAGTTAGGGATGAGGTGAAAGTGCCTATAGGGGACAGTACGAAAGAGTCTGGGGGCAATGGAACAGTTCTGTATACTGATTGTGGTGATAGTTATACAAATCTATGCATACATTAAAATTTTGCCCACCAAAAGGTCAGTTTTACTTTGTTAATTCAAAAATTAAAATAAAATAGAGGAGGGGGAAGTGGCTGGGAAATTTCTTATTCACTCCCTTTACTTTCTGGTAATACACAATAGTTTGCCAACAACTTCTGGCCAGGCTAGATTGTCTGACCAGACATGTACTAAATTGTCTAGCCACGATGTGTCTCTTAATCACACCAGCACATTACTGAAGGTGTTCTCCAAGAATTACAAAAGAACTTCCAAAAAATTTGCCAGAGTAAGAACTGCCAAAAAAAAAAAAACAAAACCCACTCTGAGAAGCCAGGTTCTGTTATTCTTGGCAAGCTTAATTGCCAAACCAAACCCTACCAATTACAAGGTAGTATTTACATGGGATTGGAATGATTTTCTTTCCTACCAAGGGAATGGAGCACTTACCTATTGCTGATTTAAATACGTCAAACTGAATGTTGTTTCTGTTGCGAAATAAAGACGTCAATTTATTGCTCAATTCTGATTTCAAAGTTAACTTTACCATTATAAAGACCACAAAACTAGGCATCTTTTTAGATATATCATGACTACATAAAGGGCAAATTTGGGGGAAGAAATGCTCAGAAAACCTGTACCTTGGTCATATATATGGGTTGGTAATATTATATCATGTCTTTGCTAAAATAATACATAAAGTCTCAACAAAAATATAAATAAATGTTGATTTATTCTTAAGATGAAAATACTCAACAACCCTACGAGAAATAAGTTGTTTATCAGAGTAAAAATAATGAAATGAAAAAACAAGACTATTTCTTGAACAGTGGGTAGAAAATACCCACCCTCACAAAAGTCAGGTCTTTAGAAGTGTTTTGGTGTTAAGACAAAATGTCAGTAAGTAGGTCACTGAGTGCAGGACCTCATGTAACCTATCCAGTTCTTTCTAATTACAAATGTACTAAGTCTCATGTCATAATTCAGTAACTATTCATAATCCAACTTGTATCCACCACAGCAATTAAAACATTCCATATTTGAACATCCTCTTTAGCTTGCTAATACAGATACAGCAAAAGTGAACACACAATCTTATAGCAATGGTCATGCAGTCATGCATGACATACTATTTAGCATATCCTCCTGGGAATACCAGGCCACTTTACCTGTCTCCTGAGAAATCTGTATGCAGGTCAAGAAGCAACAGTTACAACTGGACATAGAACAACAGATTGGTTCCATTGGGGAAAGATTACAACAAGGCTATATATTGTCACCCTGCTTATTTAACTTATATGCAGAGTTCATCATGAGAAACGCTGGGCTGGATGAAGCACAAAATGGAATCAAGATTGCTGGGAGAGATATTGATAATTTCAGATACACAGATGACACCACCCTTATGGTAGAAAGTGAAGAAGAACTAAAGGGCTTCTTGATGAAAGTGAAAGAGGAGAGTGAAAAAGTTGGTTTAAAACTCAACATTCAAAAAACTAAGATCATGGCAACCGGTCCCATAACTTTATGGCAAATAGATGGGAAAACAAGGGAAACAGTGACAGACTTTATTTTGGGGGGGCTCCAAAATCACTGCAGATGGTGACTGCAGCTATGAAATTAAAAGATGCTTGCTTGCTCCTTGGAAGAAAAGCTATGACCAACCTAGACAGCATATTAAAAAGCAGAGACATTACTTGGCCAACAAAGGTCCATCTAGTCAAAGCTATGGTTTTTCCAGTAGTCATGTATGATGTGAGAGTTGAACTATAAAGAAAGCTGAACGCTGAAGAATTGATGCTTTTGAACTGTGGTGTTGGAGAAGACTCTTGAGAGTCCCTTGGACTGCAAGGAGGTACAACCAGCCAATCCTAAAGTAAATCAGTTCTGAATATTCATTGGAAGGAATGATGCTGATGTTGAAACTCCAGTACTTGGGCCACCTGATGAAAAGAACTGACTCACTGAAAAAGACTCTGATGCTGGGAAAGATTCAAGGCAGGAGGAGAAAGGGACGACAGAGGATGAGATGTTCAGATGGCATCACTGCCTCGATGGACATGGGTTTGAGCAAGCTCTGGGAGTTGGTGATGGACAGGGAAGCCTGGCGTGCTGCAGTTCATGGTGTCACAAAGAGTCAGACATGTCTGAGTGACTAAACTAAAGCCCCCCCCAATTATTTTACAAATAATGCTTTTCAACAGGGTGATGTCTGAGATAATGACATTTATATTCAGCAGGATTTGGATATCTATTCAAGGCTTAGCAGTCCCAACAAATGCTGTTTTTTAAAAGTCCTGCCTGGATGGCTTGAAAAAAATGAATCAAAAGTAGTACTTGTGAATATAAATATTAATATACTTAAGAAAAGAATATAAAAAATAAGCTTGAATTTTTAAAGAATTAAAATTAGCATGTATAAGGCTTAAACAACTTGTTTATTCAGTAACAGAAAAAACGGCAATGAAATTTGAAATTAAAAAAAGTATCTGTTTTAGTGTGTGTGTGATGTGTGTGCTTACTTATGCATAAATGGAAAGCTTTTTTTCCTACTTGTAGGAGAGATGGGCAAAGGAGAAAACTGCTACTCTCCTTAAAAGGAAGCTCTATAACATGCCTGGCCAGGTTCTGGAGCTTCTAGAGAAGGGGAAGTAATTAATCCCAAACCTTTACAGTTGAGCTCTCTTAACCCATGGCAATTCACTGCCAGCACTCCACACATGGGTCAATAGTTCTTCTCTCAAATACATCTCCTCTGTCTTGATCCCTGATGTATACACGTTTTTTTTTTTTTTTAGATTAGCATTATTAATTAGATTGAAAAACAATATGACAGTTAATATATCCAACAAAAATAGTAAAGTTGGCTAACAAAGTCCAAAATTAACAGAAACCAACATAAGATGCTGGTAAATTTCTTTCTCTTTCCCATTGGCCCATGTTCCAAGGTTTGTAACGTTTGAGTCAGGGACAAGAGAGATTCTTTCCCTTTGAGAGATTTACTTGTATTCTCAGGTCCTTCCTTTCCATGCAGGCTTTCTGTACTGCTTATACACTTAAAATAACAATCCCTATTTTCTGCACACCATCTTGTACCAAGTACTCCCTGAATTAATAAGCTGAGGTTCAGGGACGTTGCCAGAGAAGGCAATGGCACCCCACTCCAGTACTCTTGCCTGGAAAAATCCCATGGACGGAGGAGCCTGGTAGGTTGTGGTCCATGGGATAGCTAAGAGTCAGACACGACTGAGTAACTTCACTTTCCCTTTTCACTTGCATGCGTTGGAGAAGGAAATGGCAACCCACTCCAGAATTCTTGCCTGGAGATCCCAGGGATGGCGGAGCCTGGTGGCCTGCCGTCTATTAGGTCGCACAGAGCTGGCCATGACTGAAGCAACTTAGCAGCAGCAGCAGCAGGAGGGAGGTTGCATAACTGATCATGGTATGTCTAACAACCCAGCAGGGATTCTGGCCGAGGTCTGTGTGATGGCTTGAGGTCCACAGGACTCCTATAGACAAGGAGACCATACATACTGGTTTACTCTGGACAGTCCACATGGATGCCTATTCCATTTGATATGGGATTTTTCCCCTGTCCTTTTTCATAGTCAAAAGCATCCCAGTTTTATTAATAAAAGATAGGATGGCGCTGCCTTTGGAACACTGATTGATATCACAAAAGATAGAAATGTGTCTTGGTTTCTTTTTCTCTCTCTACAATGTTGCCCTCAACTGATTTTCCTTTTCTTGTCACATGTGACTACAGCCTTTCTTGGGGCTTCCCTTCCAAGTTGGTGCTCTGATAACTTCTCTTTGTTAGACGTTTATGATACATTTGAGATATGCCCACCAAGATACCCAACTGTAAGAGAGCAATTTATTGGATATGAAAAAAAGAGAATAGTTAATGACAGCTTCCAAAATCATGTCCACAGTGGTTTATTTTGACAGTAATAAAGAAGGAAAATTGGACTAAACTTTACAAAGTGCCCATAATGCAAAACTTACTATGCCAAGACTCTTACATGAGCACATTTCTCCTTTTGCCAATGAGAAAACTGAAATTCAAAAAGATTAAGTAATCTTACCAGGGCTTGAATAAGGATCCTAACTTTCACAGATCTGACTCACATGCCTTACTTTCAACATGCTGCCTCCTAAATAAATGCAAACATAATACATTCACACATCAATATAAAAATGTTGCTGACTGGTTTAAGTGTTATGTATTCTATATTTAAAGAGTCTGTATTTTTCCAAAGCATTTTTGACCTATATGCTGATTTCTGTGTCACAAAGCCATGTGTTGACATGAAATGAGCTTGTGGTAACCAGACCTATATTTATTTCTCATTTTGTTTCCTATAAAGAATTACCAGTGATGCACATGCTTTTGTGATTAGCTTTGGTTGTTTTGGTTCTGAGTGAGGACTCTTTCATTATTAGAGACAATTCTGTGAATTGGTGTTTTAAAAATGAAGTTATAAAGAATGACCAAGGTAAAGATTCCCTTTAAAATTTAACAACACCAATATTTACTCACCACCCACCTATAATCAAACTTGTGGGTTATGTAAAATCAGTTCTTGAATGGTTTCTTTCAGATACACATTCTCTTAATACCATAAAAGTCCATGAAAAAAGAGCTTTCAGTTTGCTGTATGTACTAAAAGAGCCTACAAAAGACATGGAGCTGAAGTAGAGAAGTACAAGCAAGAAAGGTCATATTTCTGTCAACTGTTCAAATTGCTCAGTGCTAGCTCAAATGTAGCCTGAGCTACTTTTCTTCACAGTTTACTGTCACCAGACTTGAGTCTGATTGTGGACCCCTGCCAGAAACAAAAGACATTTTTTTCTTCTTATATTCTGTTTGAGAATACAACTCCCATGTGAATTTGGTGGTAGCCCTCAATACAACTCTCTCTATTCCTCCCAGCCCTCCATATACACAAAGGTTCTGTTTTGTGGTCCCTCTGGCACTTTTGTGAATCTGGGGACACGCCAAATACTGACTCAGAATGTTTCAAAAGCCAAAATCAGGGCGCTGAACATCTCGGGTCCAGATGCAGAAAAAGCCTGCCATTAGCCAGGTTACCTCTGGAATCTATCTTTTGCCCCCAGGTAAACTAGAAGGACAGAGAAGGTGATGGAACCCCACTCCAGTACTCTTGCCTGGAAAATCCCATGGACGGAGGAGCCTGGTAGGCTGCAGTCCATGGGGTCGCAAAAAGTCGGACACGACTGAGCTACTTCACTTTCACTTTTCACTTTCATGCATTGGAGAAGGAAATGGCAACCCACTCCACTGTTCTAGCCTGGAGAATCCCAGGGACGGGGGAGCCTGGTGGGAGGCCATCTATGGGGTCGCACAGAGTTGGACACGACTGAGGTGACTTAGCAGTAGCAGCAGCAGCAAACTAGAAGGAAACACAATTTCACATCAGGACTTGTGACCAAGGAAAATTGTGAAGTAGATCAAGTCTCCCCCTACAACTCCTTCAACATCAGAATTCTAATCTTCTTGACCTTAAGCTAGAAATAGAACTTTGGCAGGAATTTTATATAATAGGCAGAACAGTGGTCAGGAGACCAGGCTCTTTGGCTAGTTCTGCCATCACCTTGCCCTGTGACCTTGGGGAAAGCACTGTAACCCCCAGGTGTTCAGCAGCTTCATTTGTTGAAATAAGATGAACTTGATGTTTTCTGAGTTTCCTCTAGCTCAGGAATTAGAGAATTTTCTGATTTTACGATTAACCAGTACTTGCTAATGTACCAGTGAGATAGGAGTAAATGTGGTGTGGCCTTCTTCACTATTTCCCATTTCTAATGACTCTTTCCCCATCCCTGATCATATGTGAACACCAAGCACAGCTATTTGTTGTGTCTGTATCCCATGAAATATAAAGTTCCTTGAGGATAATGCATGCCTTATCCATTTCTACATTCCTTTTAGATCGGGCATGATGCCTGACACATACTAGATACTAAGAAAAAGAGGTTCAACTATTTCTTGCCAACCAATGGCTATAACTGAAGACCATTTAAGAAGGCAGGATGGCCCCACAGAATCAAGATGGTGGAATAGAAAGATCCTGAGCCCATCTCCTCCCAGGGAAACATCAAAACTACAACTACATACAGAACAACTCTCTCTAAGAATGATCTGGACTGGCAGAACAACCACTCTACAATTGAGTATGTTTTTAAAACCATATTGAAATGAATAGCAGGGGCAGAGAAGTAATCTAGACAGGACCTACACCCCCAGTACAGGGACTCACAAAAAAGAAGGGATATCACAAACTCAGAGGTCTTCTCTCTAAAGTAAAGGTTTGCCTCATAGTGGACACCCTATCCCTAGGGTCTGACACCAGGAAGGTGAGCTCCCATAACTGGCTGAAAATAAGCAGAGTTTAAGTCCATAAGAGCTGTAGGAAACCAATATTTTGCTCTTAAAGGGGTTGAACACTGACTCATTTCCTCTAAGTTCTAGTACAGAAGCAGCAGATTGAATAGCACCTGGCACTCTAGCTATCCTGTCAAGACTATATTAGCAGCCCCCTGGGCCATACCTGGTTCTGCCTCCAACAAACCCACCAAGTCAGCAGCCCCTGTCCCACCCTAGAAAATCCCCAACCCTTAATAAGATTCAGCTCCAGCCCTCCCACCAAGATGGCAGCACCTGGTATCTCCCACAAAAGCCATGGCCTGTGCTCACTTCAGCCCTCCCATTAAAGCACATGCTTTCTGCATACGAATGGCCTACACAAGGTCACAACTTCAAGACAAATAGAGGTAACTGCTTTACCCAACTCATAGAAACAGAAAGATTAAACAAAATAAGAAATTAGTTTCAAATGAAAGAGTAAGATAAAACCTAAGAAAAATCCTAATGAAATGGCGATAAGTAATTTATCTAATAAAGGGTTCAAAGTTATGGTCCTAATGATGTACACTAAACTCAGCAAATGAGAAATGCAGTGCAAACTTCAATAGATTTAGAAAATGTTTTAAAAACCAGAGTAGAACAGAACAACTGAAATGAGAAATACATTAGAGTCAACAGCAGATTAAATGATACTGAAAAATGTATAAGTGACCTGGAAGACAGAATGATGGAAATGACCCAATCAGAAGACCATTAAAAATTAATTTTAAAAAATGAGGATAGTTTAAGGGACATCTGGAACAACACCAAGTATACTAATATTTGCATGATAGGGGTCTCAGAAGCAGAAGAGAGAGAGAAAGGGTCAGAAAATGCATCTGATAATTAATGGCTGAAAACCTCCCTAACCTAGGAAAGGAAAGAGATATCCAGGTCCAGGATAACCAGGCCCAAAAGTTAAAAACAGGATTTTCAAGGCAGCAAGAGAAAAACAAGTCACACACAAGGAAATTACCAAAAGGCTATCAACTCATTTTTTTACCAGAAACTTTGCCAGCCAGAAGGGAGTGGCATGATATATTTAAAGCATTGAAAGAAAAAAACCTAAAACCAAGGATATTCTACCAGGCAAGTTGATCATTCAGAACTAAAGGAGAGATAGCGTTTCCCAGACAAGCAAAAACAAAAGAGTTCATCACCACTAAACCAGACTTATAAGAAATGCTAAAGGGTCTTCATTAAAAAAAAAAAAAAGAAAATGCCATAACCAGAAATAAGAACTATATGGGAAAAAACCAAACACCTCAGTGGTAAAGTCAAATGTATACAAAGGAAGTGGATCAACCACTTAAAATACCAATATGAAGGTTAAAGGACAAAAGACATAAACCAACTATAACTACAATAAATGGTTAAGGGATACACAAAATAAAAAAAATGTAAAATATGCTGTCAAAAACCTAAAATGTTTACCAGGGGAAAAAGGGAGGAAGGATGAACTGGGAAATTGGGATTGCCATATACACACTACCATGTATAAAATAGATAACTGATAAGGACCTACTGTATAGCACAGAGAACTCTACTCAATACTCTATAATGACCTATATGGGGAAAGAATCTAAAAAAGAGTGAATATATGCATATGTATAACTGGCTCACTTTGCTGTACACCTGAAACTCACACAATATTATAAATCAAATATATGCCAATAAATTTTTTTTAAAAATTGAAGGGGAGAATTTTTAAAATGGAGAGGTTTTACAATGTTTTTGAACTTAAGTAACCAACAACTTAAAGCAAATAGCTATATACATAGGTCAACATATATGAACTTCATGAAAACCACAAACCAAAGACCTACAATAGACACACAAAAAATAAAGACAAAGGAACCCAAACACAACACTAAAGAAATTCATCAAACAAAAAGAAATAGACTAAGAGAAGAAACACACAAGAACTGCAAAAACAAAAAAGAAACCAGAAAACAATCAACAAAATGTACATACCTATCAACAATCATTTTAAATATAAATGGACAAATCGCTCCAATCAAAAGACAAAGAATGGCTGGATAATAAAACAACAAACAAGACATATATATATATACACACACATACATACTGCCTACAAGAGACTCACTTCAGAGCTAAAGATACACAAAGACTGAAAGTGAAAAGATATTTCATGCAAATGGAAACAAACAAACAGAAAGCTTAAGCAAAACTCATATTAGAAAAAATATACTTAAGACAAGGCTATTAACAAAATATAAAAAAAGGGCATCACATAACAATAAAGTGGTCAATCCAAGAGACAATAGAATATTTGTAAATACATATGTGCCCAACATAGGAGCACCTAAATATATAAAGCAAATACAAATAGACAGAAAGGGAGAAATTGACAATAATACAATGATAGTACCCCTACTTATATCATTCCAGACAGAAAATCAATAAGGAAACAGTGGCCTTAAATGTCATATTGAAGCTAATAGATATCTACAGAACATTCCAACCAAAAACAGCAGAATACACATCATTTTTTTCAAGTGCATATGAAACATTCTCCAGGATAGATCACATGCTAAACCATAAAACAAGTCTCAGTAACTTTAAGAAGACTGAACTCATAGTAAGCATCTTTACCAAACCACAATATATCAAACTAGAAATCAATTCTACAAAGAAAAAATTTAAGAAAAAACAAAAACACATGGAGTCTGAACAACATCCATACAATCCAGTAATTCCACATCTGGGTATTTATGCAAAGAATATAAAAACACTAATTTGAAAAGATGACTTTCCAGGAATTCCCTGGCTGTCCAGTGGTTAGGACTCCATATTTTCACTGCTGAGGGCCCGGGTCCAATCCCTGGTCGAGGAACTAATATCCCACAAGCTGCATGGCACAGCAAAAAAAGAAAAAAATGAAAAGATATGTGCATCCCAATATTCATTGCAACATTATTTACAATAGCCAGGATATGGAAGCAACCTAAGTGTCCATCAACAGATGAATGGATAAAGAAAGTAAAGAAGATTGTGTGTGTGTGTGTGTGTGTGTGTGCACGTGCACGCACATGCTCTTGTGCATGTAGAAATAGAATATCACAATTTGCATTTTTGACAACTTGGATGGACCTAGAGGATATTATGTTTAGTGAAATGTCAGACAGAGAAAGACAAATACTACACATTTTTATTCATATGTGAAATATGAAAACTGAAGCAAGTGAACAAATAAAACAGAAACAGACTCAAAGATACAGAGAACAAAGTAATAGTTGCCAAAGGGGAGAGGGATGGGAGGATGAGTGAAATAGTGAAGGTAATTAAGAGGTATAATACAAACTATCAGTTACAAAATAAGGGAGGGTGTATATGTATACACATAGATGATAGACTTCATTGTACAGCAGAAACAAACACAGCATAATAAAGCATACTCCAGTAAAAAAATAAGTCATGGTGATAATGTATGGCAGAAAAAAATAGTCAATATTAGTTTAATAACTTTATATGGGACTTCCCTGGTGGCTCAGACAGTAAAGAATCTGCCTGCAATGCAGGAGACCCAGATTTGATCTTTGGGTCAGGAAGATCCCCTGGAGAAGGGAATAGCAACCCACTCCAGTATTCTAGCCTGAAGAATCTCATGGACTGAGGAGCCTGGAAGGCTACAGTCCATTGGGCCTCAAAGAGTAGGATATGACCGAGCAACCGATACTGTCACTTTTTCACTATGGTGTGTAGTATACAAAAATATCAAATCACTATGTTGTATGTGTGTGTTAGTTGCTCAGTTGTGTGCAACTAACCCCATAGACTATAGCCTGCCAGGCTTCTCTCTCCATGGAATTCTCCAGGAAAGAATACTGGAGTGAGTTGCCATGCCCTTCCCCAGGGGGTGTTCCTGACCCAGGGATCGAACATGGGTCTCCTGCATTGCAGGCAGATTCTTTACTGTACGAGCCACCAGGGAAGCCCACTATGTTGTATACCTGAAACTAAAATTGTAAGTCAACTAATATTTCAATAAGGTATAGAATGGCACTTGTCAGCAGTAAAGTTACTACAGAATAGGAGGTACCCTGACCTGCCTTTCAAATTTTATCCCAACGCCACCTTTACCAGCATTGTAAAGACAACTTTTATTCATCACATAACAGTTTAATCAATGTAGTTGTAGGGCTCTGTTTTAATTTCCTCACCATTCTGTGAGTGTGTGTGTGTGTGTGTGTGTGCCCATATGGAGAGAGAGAATGCACTTTCCCTAATTTTTTAACATTTCAGTTTGCAAATACATTTCTTGCTGTGTCATTCATACAGGTTTCATCCTTACAGAATAAAAACTGGTGACATGTTACTCTCTACTCCTTAGCTATTCATCACTACCCACCATTACAGTTTGTAAATGAGCTCATTAATTAATTTGATAATCAGTAAACAATGAAAGAACTCAAATTTCAAAGGATAAGACTTCAGCAAGTGAGGAAAAGTGTTGAATGCATAACAAGGGTGGGTCACTAAATAATATTCTATTCAAGTTTGATTACCACTGCCCAAGCTTCTTATGAGTAAACCGTTGACAGTCAACATACCAGATTCCCCAAATTAAGCACACTTCTCTATAATTAAATATCACAGCTTCATTGTTCCGATAACAAAATTGAAATATTTTCCACCATCATAATATCCTTAGCAGATAATGTCATTGGAATAGAATGATGTTACCACATGATAATAGGCTCTCGACGCCAAAGTGAAGTTATACTGTTTATTTTCAAAGCAGATCATTACATCGACTTTTTTTCCATTACCAAGATTGATGCAGCTTTAAAGGTGACCAACAAAAATTTCAAAAAAAAAAAAATGACTTAACAGTAGGGTTATGTGCTGAATGATTCAAATACCAAGGGAGATGCCACATATAGCAGCATAGAATCCATTTAAAAATTAACCTTTGCCAAACCTTCAGCAGCAGTTTGCTCTGAAAAATGAGAGCAGCTGTCAGAGGCCCCAAAGTGCTTCAAAACACAATAAAACCTTGTGTTGACATAGTCCATTTCTCGATAACTATGGAATTCTGGAATAGAACACCCACTAACAGAGGAACCTGGTGTGCAGCTAACAGACATGAGCCAACTCATCTTGACAAGCAGCCTAAAGGAAGGTTGTGCTACAAATACCAGGCCCTGCAAACAGACTCTCACCACAAACCAAAGAAAAACCTTCCCACACGCCTCTGAGACCATAACCATTTCAGTCACTTGGAGATACAACCCTATCGGTGAGGTCATCTTCAAATACTAGAGACAAACAATGACTACCTTTCTCTGAGAGTCAAAGCACCTACACAAAGGCCTTTCAGCTAGAACATGCTTAATACAAATGACTGCGTTATCACATTTCATCTCTCCTCTCCAGAGGAAGGCAAAGGGACAGGACAGGGGGACTACCTCTAAATTAAAAAAAAAAAAAAAGGTAGGTGATTCAGCTTGGACTAGTTGACTTTCAAAATCAGATATGGCATTGGAAAGATACACTAATTTCTATATACTTTTCATTTTAAGAAATATTTCATGAGTAAGGCACTCTGTGAAGGGCTGCTGGAGGTAGAAAAAGAAAACAAACAAAAAAGCCTACTCTATTCAAATCAAGCTGCCTGCTCACTGGCATTTATTTTCTCTTCATGAAGTCATTTGAACTGGGTGGGTTCCAGTTGAAAGTACTTTGTACAGTCGGTGCTTGCTGCTTGCATGAGATGTGTGCCATGCACAATATTTTTGATGATGATGTTAATTGGTCTTGAAAATAACTTCTTTATAATTCTAAAGAATTATACATGTGTTAGGGATGCCTGAGGCTGCAAGGGCCTCAGTTACATATAAAAGATTTAAAGGGACAGATTTCTCAACTGGACAGTCCAATAGACTGACACTGATTATTTGCAAGGATGGTAGTAGCCACAGTATCTGAAAGGAAGTGCTAGTATAAGAAAACGTTTTTAACGATAGCTCATTCATGAGAGAAAGCACATAATATAGAGCTCCTCAAACATATTCCAGGAAGGCATTGCTCAGTGTCACATATTGCCCCTGGGAAAGATCCTATCCAGGAAGGGCTCACCAAGAGCTCTTCAGACCTGACTGGTGTAGCAGCCCCACAAAATCTACAGCTGTGTCCTCAAGCCCCACTCCCATCCAGCCCTCTAGCAACTTGTGTTTGTGAAGTCCTCTGCTGACAGAAAATTCTCTTGTTAATAAAACCCCTAGTTCTGGGCATGCTTGCTCATGTTTGCTTTTTCTGTAATGCTCTGTCTTGGTCTCTTGCTCCCAGTCTTCATGCTAGTTTCTTAGCACCTTGTACTTCTTAGTAACACTTATGACACTCATTATAGGCTTAATGTCTGTTTCTCTCTGCTTCTCATTAGACAGTAAACATTGTAGTCTATGAATTCGCATCTGATTGTTTGCTACTGTATACCCAGTATTTAGCACAGTCCCTGGCACATAGTAGGCGCCTAGTAAATGCACCTTGACTATCTTGATCCTCATAGGCTCTGACACCTGTTTTTGATCAGAGGGGAAACTGGATTCTGGCTTAAAACTCATGGGTCTCATAAACAAGTCAAATCTGCTACCAAGACCAGCTTTTATCTGGTGCTCAGTTCAGTTCAGTCGCTCAGTCGTGTCCGACTCTTTGCGACCCCATGAATCACAGCACACAAGGCCTCCCTGTCCATCACCAACTCCCGGAGTTCACCCAGACTCACGTCCATCGAGTCAGTGATGCCATCCAGCCATCTCATCCTCTGTCGTCCCCTTCTCCTCTTGCCCCCAATCCCTCCCAGCATCAGAGTCTTTTCCAATGAGTCAACTCTTCGCATGAGGTGGCCAAAGTACTGGAGTTTCAGCTTTAGCATCATTCCTTCCAAAGAAATCCCAGGGCTGATCTCCTTCAGAATGGACTGGTTGGATCTCCTTGCAGTCCAAGGGACTCTCAAGAGTCTTCTCCAACACCACAGTTCAAAAGCATCAATTCTTCAACGCTCAGCCTTCTTCACAGTCCAACTCTCACATCCATACATGACCACAGGAGTAATTCAGCATCTGACTTATCCACAATAAAAACCCTGACCCTAAATCCCAGTTTGGGTTCTCTAGAGCTATGGCCATGACTTGCTTTTGCCAGTTCTCTCATGGTGTGGGAGGAAACACTACTTATTGACAGTGAGGTGGCTCAGATTGCCTTGTCTCCATCCCTAGACTCTGCCTATCAGTGAGACTTCCCAGAGGCTTTCTCTTGAACTTCCCTGATGCTGTTTATGTGGATATTTTTCCTGTTGCTAATAATTAAACTCTAATTCAAGTTACTTTAGCCTTGGGTAACCATACTATTGTGTCAAATATGTTAAAATGCTTCTAAGCCCTTGTTAGATATAATTAACATGATATTTTGCTATAAAATTTTTAAAGAGCTTTATAATTTTGTTTTAGAAAGAATATGGTCCACAAATTCTCCATAATCATCACTCATCTTGAGAATTTGGGCAAGGTAAAAAAATTCAATCTCCAAGTTGTTTCCAAATAAAATGAACATTTAATTATTAATAAATTTAACAAGTAATAGAATAAATGATGTTATACTTTGAATTGAATTAAACATTTGTTAATTTAATTTTTGTATTGTCTTTTCATATTTGTAGGCAATACTTTTTCAGCCCTCAGACATTTTTATGGGCACCTGAAAAGCTCATGGTCCCTTGGCAATACTTCTACAGAGTTAAAGGCACAGTGGTGCCTTATCGTAAGAAAGCTTCTATTCCCTCTCATGAACTAGTGCAGAGGCCTGGCCCTTACCAATCTGCTAAGACCTACACAGTTGAACCATTTAATGGGCAGCTGTGTTATGGGCAATAAACTCCAATTAACTCTTGGGTTAGTGAAATCTCCAATATTTCCCTATCACTATTAAACATTGCCTAGTTTTTATAAAGACTTGGGAACCTAAATGATTATTTTCTCTGAAAACTTGTCTCTTCATGTAAAAGCCCCACTTATATAGCATGTTGCCAAACAAGTGATTGACAAGTGTCAAACTAGTGAGGCTATATCACATATATCTAGAATTCTGCCTCCAGATACCTGGTTAAATCCAGATATAAGTGACTTTTGCCTCATACAGGACACATTCCTTTCCTCTAACCAGCTTGAGTGCTGAGTTTGACCAAGTCATTTTCAAAAATACTCTCAGAAGGGGTTCTAGTTCTTCATCCCAGAAATTGCTGCTCTTCCCCAAACTCCTGAGAGTGGGGTTGAGTGGCTGACTCTTTTTCATTAATTCAGTAGTTATTTGACATTTATTATGCACAAACAAGTACGTGGACAATAAAGATATGAGCTGGAGAGTCTGAGAGGTGCTGTAGTCAGTCAGTAATGCAAGCTGATTAGGGATCCCTCAGTCAGTCAGTAACATAAGCCTCCAAAAGGCCCAAAGTACATTCTCTTCTGCATAACACTGAGCTCAGAACAGACTTTTTCCTGGTAACCAGGCAGGCACACAAGGACAAGCATGCCATAACAACTGCAATTGGATTTGAGTCCCAAAATAGACTCTGCTTGGTTATATTAATTTACTTCAAATTACATATGCATCTCTCTGAAGTATTACTAAATAATATGTTTCACAGATATTACTGATAGGAAAACCTCATTAGATCATGCCATTCTCTTTTTTTCCCCTGGCGAATAAATGAGTTCTCTAGTACCCTATGATTAGTGGGATTTGGTTATGACCAAACTGTCAACCGTTTGGAAGCACTTACTTAATCATGGTAGCAAGGGACAGGTAAATATGTGCATTTAACTGAGTCCACAATGTTTGCTATTCTCTGGGCTTTATTTCTACCTATTGGGTTATGCCTGACAAATAGAGTTTACTTCATTCTGTTTCAGTAAGAAATATACTGTTAAAGAGTCTTTCTAATCCAGTTAAGTCTTCTAAAAATCTGATTATGATGGATTAATTAAAAGCTTGTTTTATGTCTGCAAAACGTTGCTCCTCCATTCCTCCAAGGAGCCTTCTGCTCATTTGCAGATTTATCAGGGAAACACAAGAGAACTAAATTGGCCCACCAAAGGTTCACAGTAACTTTGGAAAAAAAAACTGCTGGATTTCTGTGCGATTGGCTGCCAGCATCTTTAGGCAGGTGACTAATCAATAGGAGTATTTGCTGAGTTTGAGAAACACAGAGGTTGACAGCCTGACATCTGCAGACTAGGTGGATTCAAATCCTGGATCTACTATTTTATTATTTGTGAGACACTGGAATATTACTTAGTACCTGTCTGCCTTTCATCCTTTCTATAAAATGGACCTGAAATAGAACCAGTATAGTGTTATTTATAAAGATTAGATGAATTCAAGCAGAAAGCTGGCACCTAATAAAAATTCCTTAAGTGAAAATTGCATTTATAAAAAGGTAATGAGAATTTCTCAAGTTTACTTTTTTTTGAAAATCCTTACTAAAATCCTAAGAGCAAAAGTTAGTGTTTTCAATTCATAGAGGAAACCAAGCTTTACAATCAATCAATCATTTCTTTCAATATCACAAAACTACTAAGAACTAGAACCAGAATTTGAACTAAAGTCTCCTTAAAGGTAAAGTCTGAATTCTTGACATGATAGCAATAATAACAATATAAACTAAATACCGAAAATTCAATGCTGCTTTGTATTCACATACCTATTCAGCATTACTTAGTACATGTGTCAAAAGTAAAAAGACATGTTCTGTCCTTAAACCCAAAACAAGTTAAAACAAACACTTCTATTAAAAGATGGAAGACTTCATGAAGAAAATGTCATTAACCTGAGCCTAGACATGGACATCACCAGATGGTCAACACCGAAATCAGATTGATTATATTCTTTGCAGCCAAAGATGGAGAAGCTCTATACAGTCAGCAAAAACAAGACCAGGAGCTGACTGTGGCTCAGACCATGAACTCCTTATTGCCAAATACAGACTTAAATTGAAGAAAGTAGGGAAAACCACTAGACCATTCAGGTATGACCTAAATCAAATCCCTTATGATTATACAGTAGAAGTGAGAAATAGATTTAAGGGCCTAGATCTGATAGATGGAGGGCCTGATGAACTATGGAATGAGGTTCGTGACATTGTACAGGAGACAGGGATCAAGACCATCCCCATGGAAAAGAAATGCAAAAAAGCAAAATGGCTGTCTGAGGAGGCTTACAAATAGCTGTGAAAAGAAGAGAAGCGAAAAGCAAAGGAGAAAAGGAAAGGTATAAACATCTGAATGCAGAGTTCCAAAGAATAGCAAGAAGAGACAAGAAAGCCTTCTTCAGCGATCAAAGCAAAGAAATAGAGGAAAACAACAGAATGGGCGACTAGGGATCTCTTTAAGAAAATCAGAGATACCAAAGGAACATTTCATGCAAAGATGGGCTCGATAAAGGACAGAAATGGTATGGACCTAACAGAAGCAGAAAATATTAAGAAGAAGTGGCAAGAATACACAGAAGAACTGTACAAAAAAGATCTTCACGACCCAGATAATCATGATGGTGTGATCACTGACCTAGAGCCAGACATCCTGGAATGTGAAGTCAAGTGGGCCTTAGAAAGCATCACTATGAACAAAGCTAGTGGAGGTCGTGGAATTCCAGTTGAGCTATTCCAAATCCTGAAAGATGATGCTGTTAAAGTGCTGCACTCAATATGCCAGCAAATTTGGAAAACTCAGCAGTGGCCACAGGACTGGAAAAGGTCAGTTTTCATTCCAATCCCAAAGAAAGGCAATGCCAAAGAATGCTCAAACTACCACACAATTGCACTCATCTCACACGCTAGTAAAGTAATGCTCAAAATTCTCCAAGCCAGGCTTCAGCAATATGTGAACCGTGGACTTCCTGATGTTCAAGCTGGTTTTAGAAAAGGCAGAGGAACCAGAGATCAAATTGCCAACATCCGCTGGATCATGGAAAAAGAGAGTTCCAGAAAAGCATCTATTTCTGCTTTATTGACTATGCCAAAGCCTTTGACTGTGTGGATCACAATAAACTGTGGAAAATTCTGAAAGAGATGGGAATACCAGACCACCTGACCTGCCTCTTGAGAAATTTGTATGCAGGTCAGGAAGCAACAGTTAGAACTGGACATGGAACAACAGACTGATTCCAAATAGGAAAAGGAGTTCATCAAGGCTGTATATTGTCACCCTGTTTATTTAACTTATATGCAGAGTACATCATGAGAAACGCTGGACTGGAAGAAACACAAGCTGGAAACAAGATTGCCGGGAGAATTATCAATAACCTCAGATATGCAGATGACACCACCCTTATGGCAGAAAGTGAAGAGGAACTCAAAAGCCTCTTGATGAAAGTGAAAGTGGAGAGTGAAAAAGTTGGCTTAAAGCTCAACATTCAGAAAACAAAGATCATGGCATCTGGTCCCATCACTTCATGGGAAATAGATGAGGAAACAGTGTCAGACTTTATTTTTTTAGGTTCCAAAATTACTACAGATGGTGACTGCAGCCATGAAATTAAAAGACGCTTACTCCTTGGAAGGAAAGTTATGACCAACCTAGATAGCATAATTCAAAAGCAGAGACATTACTTTGCCAACAAAGGTTCGTCTAGTCAAGGCTATGGTTTTTCCTGTAGTCATGTATGGATGTGAGAGTTGGACTGTGAAGAAGGCTGAACGCCAAAGAATTGATGCTTTTGAATTGTGGTGTTGGAGAAGACTCTTGAGAGTCCCTTGGACTGCAAGGAGATCCAACCAGTCCATTCTGAAGGAGATCAGCCCTGGGATTTCTTTGGAAGGAATGATGCTAAAGCTGAAACTCCAGTACTTTGGCCACCTCATGAGAAGAGTTGACTCATTGGAAAAGACTCTGATGCTGGGAGGGATTGGGGGCAAGAGGAGAAGGGGACGACAGAGGATGAGATGGCTGGATGGCATCACTGACTCGATGTACGTGAGTCTGAGTGAACTCTGGGAGTTGGTGATGGACAGTGAGGCCTGGCGTGCTGCGATTCATGGGGTCGCAAAGAGTCAGACACGACTGAGTGACTGATCTGATCTGATCTCTAAGTCAAACAATCCAGAGTTTGTTTGGATGAAAGTTGACAGTTCATTTAATTCAGGTCATTCATATCCAAGACTTAAATTCTCTTCATTTTTAGTCCCTCTTATTGACACATGGCTTCTGCTTGGATACCTCTAGATAGGAAAAAGATGTTTCACTGGTGACCTCTGAAGGGGTCCTTTCAATTCTGAGATTCTATAGCTTTATCATTTAATACCTTTGTTGAATTTCCTTCCAAAAATAGCATTCTACTATTAATATTAATATAAAGCAATATAAAACTAGACTAGGTAAAAAAAACTCCAATTCTAAAGAAGTCAATTATGGGAAGTGATCAAAGCAGAATATTAATGTGGTCAGATTTACATTTTCAAAGTTCTCTCTAGAACAAATGTGGAAGATGGAGGGAGCTGGGGGAGAAATGGAGATGAGAAAAGTATTAAGTGAGGCTAGAGCTATAGTAATAGTGGCAAAGAAACCCTAAATATTATTTGGACATAAAACTGGCAAGCTCAGAGCTTTGTTGTTATTCAGTTGCTAAGCCATGTCCGACTCTTTGCGACTCCATAGACTGCAGCATACCAGACTTCCTTGTGCCTCACTATCTCTCTGAGTTTGCTCAAATTCATGTCCTTTGAGTGGGTGATGCTATCTAATGATCTTATCCTCTGCCAACCCCTTCTCCTTTCGCCCTCAATCTTTCCTAGCATCAGGGTCTTTTCAATGAGTCACCTATTTGCATCAGGTGGCCAATTGGAGCTTCAGTTTCAGCATCAATCCTTCCAATGAATATCCAGGATTTATTTCCTTTACGTTTGATCTCCTTACTGTCCAAGGGACTCTCAAGAGTCTTCTCCAGCACCACAAAAAAAAACATCAATTCTTCCCGGCTCAGCCTTCTTTATGGTCCAACTCTCATATCGATACATGACTACTGGAAAAACCACAGCTTTGAATACAGGGATCATATGCTGTCTAGGTGGGCTTCCCAGATGGCTCAGATGGTAAAGAATCCATCCACCTGCAATGAGGGAGACCTGGGTTTGATCCCTGGGTTGGGAAGATCCTCTGAGGAAGGAAACAGCTACTTATACCAGTATTTTTGCCTGGAGAATTCCACAGACAGAGGAGCCTGGCAGCCACAGACACCCCATGGCATCACAAAGAGTCGGACATGACTGAGTGACATTCACTTTCACTTCACTTCTATGTTTGTCATAGCTTTTCTTCCAAGGAGCAGGCATCTTTTAATTAAATGGCTACAGTCATCATCCACGGTGATTTTGAAGCCCAAGAAAAGAAAAATTGTCACTCCTTCTACTTTTCCCCCTTCTGTTTGACATGAAATGATGGACCTGGAGCCATGATCTCAGTTTTTTGAAGGAACCAGCTTTTTAAATCTCCTCTTTCACCCTCATCAAGAGGCTCTTTAGTTCCTCTTCAATTTACAGTGGTACCATCTGCATATCTGAAGTCATTGATGTTTTTCCTGGCAACCTTGATTCCAGCTTCTGATTCATCTAGGCTGGCATTTCACATGTACTCTGCATATAAGTTAAATAAGCAAGGCGACATTATACAGCTTTGTCGTACTCCTTTCCGAATTTGGAAGCAGCTTATTGTTCCATGGTCCAGTTCTAAATGTTGCTTCTTGAACTACATACAGGTTTTTCAGGATACAGGTACAGTGGTATGGTATTCCCATCTCGAAGAATTTTCCACAGTTTTTTGTGACCCACACAGTCAAAAGTTGTAGCATAGTCAACGAAGCAGAAGTAGATGTTTTTCTGGGATTTCTCTGCTTTCTCTATGATCCAACGAAGGTTGGCAATTTGATCTCTAGTTCCTCTACCTTTTCTACATCCAGCTTGTACATTTGGAAGTTCTTGGTGCACATACTGTTGAAGAATAGCTTGAAGAATTTGGAACATAACCTTGCTAGCATGTGAAATGAGCACAACTATACGGTAGTTTGAACAATTTTTGGCATTGCCCATCTTTGGGATTGGAATGAAAACTGACTTTTTCCAGTCCGGTGGCCACTGCTGAGTTTTCCAAATGTATTGATATATCAAGTGGAACACTTTAAGAGCATTATCTTTCAGGATTTTTAAATAGCTCACCTGGAATTCCATCTCCTCCACTAGTTTTGTTCGTACTAATGCTTCCTAAGGCCCCAACTTCACACTTCAGGATGTCTGGCTCTGGGTGACATCCTGAAGAGTGACCACACCTTCATGGTTACCTGGGTCATTACGACTTTTTTGTATAGTTCTTCTGTGTATTCTTGCCATGTCATCTTAATTTCTTCTGCTTTTGTTAGGTTCTTATCGAATCTGTCCTTTATTGTGCCCATCCATGCACATCTCTAATTTGATATCTCTAATTTTCTTGAAGATACTTCTAGTCTTTCCCATTCTGTTGTTTTCCTTTATTTCTTTGCTCTGTTCACATAAGAAGGCTTTCTTACCTCTCCTTGCTATTCTCTGGAACTCTGCATTCAGTTGGGTATATCTTTCCTTTTCTCCCTTGCCTTTTGCTCCTCTTTTTTTCTCAGCTATTTGTAAAGCCTCCTCAGACAATCACTTTGCCTTCTTCCATTTCCTTTTCTTTGGGACGGTTTTGTTTGCTGCCTCCTGTACAATGTTACAAACCTCCATTCATAATTTGTGAGGCACTCTGTCTACCAGATCCTATCCCTTGAATCTATTTGTCACCTCCAATGTAAAATCATATGAACATTTATTTAGGTCATACCTGAACGGCCTACTGATTTTCCCTACTTTCTTCAATTTAAGCCTGAATTTTGCAATCAGGAGTTCTTGATCTGAAACACAGTCAGCTCCAGGTCATATTTTTGCTGATTGTATAAAGCTTCTCCATCTTCGGCTGCAAAGAATATGACCAATTTGATTTTGGTACTGACCATCTGGTGATATCCATGTGTAAAGTCATCTCTTGTGTTGTTGGAGGAGAGTATTTATCACTTGACATAGCAGTGTGTTCTCTTGACAAAACTCTGTTACTCTTCGCCCTGCTTCATTTTTTTACTCCAAGGCCAAACTTACCTGTTATTCCAGGTAGCTCTTGACTTCCTACTTTTACATTCCAATCCCCTCTGATGAAAAAGACATCATTTTTGGTGTTAGTTCTACAAGGTGTTGTAGGTCTTTATAGAAACAGTCAACTTCAATTTCTTTGGCATTATGTGTTGGGCATAAACTTGGATTACTGTGATATTGAACAGTTTGCCATGGAAATGAACTGAGATTCTTCTGTTATTTTGGAGATTGCACCCAAGTACTGCATTTCAGGAGGTATTTCTGGTAGCTCAGATAGAAAAGAATCTACCTGCAATGCAGGAGACTCAGGTTTGATCCCTGGGTCAGAAAGATCCCCTGGAGAAAGGAATGGCTACCCACTCTAGTGTTCTTGCCTGGAGAATTCCATGGACAGATGAGTCTGGCAGCCTACAGCCTATGGAGTCACAAAAATTCAGACACAGCTGAGTGACTAATATACACCTCATTTTGGACTCTTTGTTGACTATAAAGACTACTCCATTTCTTCTAAGATATTCTTGCCCACAGTAGTAGATATAACGGTCATCTGAATTAAATTCACCCATTCCTGTCCATTTTTAGTTCATTGATTCCTAACATGTTGATATTCACTCTTGCCATCTCCTGCTTGACCATGTCCAAATACCTTGATTCATGGCCTAACAGTCCAGGTCTTATGCAATATTGTTCTTTACAGCATCAGATTTTACTTTCACCACCAGACACATCCAAAACTAGCATCCTTTCCACTTTGGCCCAGCCATTTAATTCTTTCTGGAGCTATTAATAACTGCCCTCTGCTCTTCCCCAGAAGAAGAGCAGAGGATGCCTTCTGATCTGTGGGGCTCATCTTCCTGTGTCAAACCTTTTTGCTTTTTATAGTCTCATGGCGTTCTCGCAGGAAGAATACTGGAGTGGTTGGCCATTCCCTCCTCCAGCAGACCACATTTTGTCAGAACTCTCCACTATGACCCATCCATCTGGGTGGCCCTGCCTGGCATGGTTCATAGCTTCACTGATGTACACAAGTCCCTTTGTCATGAAAGGCTGTGATCCATTAAGGGGCTTGATTAATGATAAAAAGTGATTAGTCAAAGATAACCTGAGTATATGGCTTGGGAGATAGGACAAATAATGAAATGGAGACTAAAAAGGATGAGCAAATTTGTAAAGCAAACAGTGGTTTATTTCTGTAAGTAAAGTATTTGGGGTGCCCATATCATGTAAAAGTGAAATATTACTAGTCTAGTGAACTCCGGGAGTTGGTGATGGACAGGGAGGCCTGGTGTGCTGAGATTCATGGGGTCGCAAAGAGTCAGACACGACTGAGCGACTGAACTGAACTGAGTGATAAGAGAAATGAAATGAAGTGTGGAGAGAGAGGTTGGGATGTAATCACCATTTAGGTGACAACTAAAGCCCTGTTAATGTGCAAGCTAATCCAAGGAAAGGAACTAGAGGGAGCAGAGCAGTGAACAAAAGAACCCTAAGCAACTCCAACATCAAGAGCAGGGAAAGGAAGGAAATTGGGAAAGGAAAGTGAAATTGTAAGAGAAGTAAATAGAACACTAGGGAAATTTTACATATCTTTTCCTCCCCAACTATGGTATATATAAACAAACACAAGTTAAGAAAAAATAATTGTCATTATATCCTTTATTTTATCATCCCCACCTAACTGAAAGATTTTTACCCCAGTTTTGAAACAGTGTACCACTCAATGGATTAGGAAAAGGAGATAAAACTGGTCACTACTTATTTCTCTGTCTTCTGAGTCACGAGCACCAATTCCCTCTCCAGTTTTCCACAGTAAAGGAGTTTTTCCAAGCTGTTGCCTTCTTCTATGAATGTCCAGTACATGGATATGTGAGCTGATGCCCTGGCAGCTATAGATCCCTTCTGCATATTGCTTTTTCTCTTACACACAGCCTTGATAAAACACTTTTTTGCCTCCTAGTAAGAAACTCAGTTCTTAAAAATGAAATGCAAACTCTAGATTTAAATTACTTAACTAATGATTGCCATGCCAGTGTGTGAACCACACATTTATGATAAATGAAATTCTGAAAGAAAAATAAAGCTAATGAGGATGGCAGTCAGGGTCAACTATCCTTCCTTATATTACTCTTTGCCACAATTTTACACTGTTATGTTAGGAGGAAGAAAATAAATTTGGAAAGATTATATTTGGTAATCCATCTTCATTAGCAAAAATTAAATCAAAAGGGCATATATTTTGTACTGATTGCCAAATGTGCATTCTGCTCTAAATTCATAAGTTCTAATTCATTACTTCCTGTGAGCTCTATTGTAATAAATTATACTTAAAAAGTTTTTTAAAGGGTATAAGCTTCATTGATTCAGTTCCAGTATATTTAGTTTCCTCATCACCAAATCCTTGGTTTCACCACTCCAGTCCTGATCTCTGCCTGCTCCCCCACCCCAACACACACAGAACCTACAACTCCCTACATTTTCTGTCCTCCTTTCCTGAGTGAATTTTCAGCACCATCACAAGCTACTATATATTTCACTTATACATAAGTTTAGAATCTATCTTCCACCACAGGAATGTAAAGTTCATGAAGGCTGGGACTTTTTCTATTCTATTTACACCTTAATTCCCAGTATTCATAACAATTAACACATAACTTAGGCTTAATAGGTTCAATAAATCAATTAATGTCATCATATCACTATCAGATTTACTTCTGCTGTTATTATATGATGCCTCAATAAAAAATAATTGAGAATATAAAGTGTCATAAATAATAATGGTGGTATTAACAAATGTGAGAGGCATATGTAATACAAATGCTTCTGGTGATGTTCCTATATAGCTATGTAACCTTGAACATATCATTATATATTCTTCTTCTATCTTCACTTATAAAAGAAGAGGGTGAGGTTAGATTCTTTATTGCTCCAGAATTTAATGGCTCTAGATTTAGGTTAAGTCAATGAAATGAAAGAAGAGAAGGGAAAGGTCAATATCTAAGTTTTTTACAGTGGAATTGTGACCTAAAAAGTGGGATGAGTAAGGGCTAATAGTGAGGACAGAGTGGGGGTAAGCAGAGAAAGTTAGCAGTCAACACTGGTAAGAGGAGGTCTAAGCAGGACAGAAATATGAGTTCAAGAAGAGACAGTCCATGTGGTACTGCATTTAATGCAATTATTGTGTGTTTCAGGTTGAAGGAGACAACACATGGGATGCATGGGATGTAATCTGTCATCTACTGAGAAGTTGCAGAGCTTATACATACATATATTTAATATATTATATATGCAATTAGAAAGAACTGTGCAGGAACACAGTTTCTGTTGGAATCAGTATGGCCACCAACCACTGAGGACCCTCAGTTTCATGGCTGTGTCCATGCTGCTGGGGGTTTCTTTGGTTCCCAATCATGGAGGTGAAAGATAAGCTGACAGAGTGACCCAGATATATTCTCATACTTAACTGAAAAATCCAAAGAGAATTCTAAGTGGGCTCTTCTGGCAAATCTTAGAAAATGGTTCATTTATTTCAGGCCTTTGCTGTCTGTTTTGCCTCAGCTCATCACCACAAATAATGTTTTTCTAAATATTTACATTGTTTAGTTAGAGTTTCACAAACCCCTAATCTCAAACTGATATGGAGTCAAAACATAGAAATTGGAGCGTTATTTCCTAGAGAAATTCAACTTTCTAAATAAACACATATTTGTGCAACATTCAAAATGTCTTTAAATAAATATTGAGTTTCATTTTTACCATTCTTAAAAAAAAAGAAAAAGAAAAAAACCGCAACTAACACCATAACACCCCTGAAATTTTATTACAGAAAAAAATCACCAGCATCCAGTATAATCAAATAAAGCATATCCATTCCCCTAGCTTGCATAGCTATCCACAATTCCAGTAGGTTTCCTAATTAAAACCAAAAAGGAAATAAACTCACTAAATGCCACTGGAATCCACTGAACACAGCTATAAATTTTAAAAATACAACACAATGCTACGAGCATCTCTTTTGAATAAGTGTCTGCAGACTTTCACTTATTTATTTAAAACGTAATTGCTGTGTTGAAATATTACTAAGAAGATAAACATACATTTAATTGAAAAGAGTAAAAGCAATAATTTTAAGTGACCTAATTAACTTTAACAATCCATTTGACTACTGCTTTTTAGTCAGTAGCAGCTGGAAACTATGACTTCTGGGATTTTAAATGATACACAACCATTGAATGATCTTATACAATAATGCTGTCTATTTCTTCCTTTCAAATGAAACAACTTCTCTTTATTTACTGTCTAAAACAAAATTTTGCATATCATCTCATTTTTTTTTCACCATTTCTAGTAATATTTGAGAGTATTCCAGGCATGCTTTAGGGAACTGGAGCAGACCTACTGTTTTTATTTCTAAGAGAAATCATGGACCTTATGGTAAGAAACATGACTGGGTCTCCTAGGACTGAGGAGTGGCCCCAGAGTAGTCTGAGAATAGCTTCTTCTTAGATTCCTAGGCAGAGTACTACATTCGAAAGAGCTCATTTGAAAGGAAGGAGAGTAAAGATGCTTTCTTGGTCCATTACCTAGGGTTTTATGAAGATGAATAGTTTTGAGTATAGTATAATACAGTATCACTGAAATTGTAGTTTGTTCAAGCTATACAAAGAATGGGCCACAGGAGGGAGAAGAGGGAACTGTAATTAAGATTTATCAAATGAAAAAAGCATGTTACTAGAAGTGTCATGGACTATAGACTTAGAACACACTGTTACTCCAATAAAGAATTTTATTTCGAGAAAAGAGCAGTTTTTGCCCCACTGCTTCCCTTCACCTACCATCACCACCAGTAGAGGACAGTCATGGTTTCTAAGCATTTCACAACTGAGCCAATTCTTCCTTCAAGTGGCATGTTATGCAGATATAAAACAGATCAAAGGAAACTTATGGTATTAGTTTCCTAGTGCCGCCACAACAAAATACCACAAACTGAGCAGCTAACGACAGAAATTTGTCCTTTCAAAGTTCTGGGACTAGAATTCCAAAATCCAGGTTGGCAGGACACTCCTTTTGGAGCTGTGAGTGTGAATCTGTTACATGCTTTTCTCCTAGCTTCTGGTGGTTGCCATTAGACTTTGGCATCCTTGGCTTGTAGACACATCATTTCAATCTCTGCCTCCATTTTCACATGGCATTCTCCCTGTGTGTCTCCTCCATGTCTATGTCCAAACTGCCCTCTTCTCATAAGGATCAGTCATTAGATTAGGCCCACTCTAAATCAGCTTGACTTCATTTTATTTTTTTTAAAAAAGATTTCAGTAATATCTTTATTATATGCTTGGTAAAATTCACCAGTGAATTCACAGTGAATTCCAGGTCTAAGTGAATTCACTGGTGAATTTTGACTTCATTTTAGCTCGATCACATCTGCACAGATCCTATCTCGAAATAAAGTCACACTCACAGGTACCAGGGGTTAGGAACTCAACATATCATTTTTTTTTCTAGGTGTGAGGGACCCATAATTAAACCTACAACAGATGCTCTGAATAAAAAGTTGTCTCAAGAAGGAGTAGGGCCCCACCTGTTAGATACCTGATATCTCTGAGCTGCATACTAAAGCATTTTCAAGGAATCCTGAAGTTTTGCAGAGAAGTTTGAAAGGAGAGAAGCATTTGAGTAATTACAGCTCTATCAATATCAGGAACATCTCTGGGCAATCTCCAGAGTAGCTGTGGTTATAAAGAATAATAGCATTATGTCCAGAAAATCATGATTACAGACTCAGGAGTTAATAAGGGCATTTAGTAGGTCTGGGGTGAGGCATGATATCTTCCATTTCTAATAAGTTCCTACATGATGTTGATATTACCAGACTTTACTAGGATTAGGTTCTGAATAACATATGTCTAGAGGAAGATGACTGCTCAGTATGAGGAAAACTGAAGACTGAGAAGGAGGCTGGCACACACTCTGATATTATCCAAGGCTTGTTGGAACCATAAGGATTCACATGCATGCACACACACACACACACACACTCATCTACTTGATATCACAGTTTCTGAGCTAAAAATGCGGATATGTAGAGTTGTTGAAATGCTCTACCATCACCGTCATCTTCCTTTCATAGAAAGGTGGGAAAATGCTAAAAAGGGGCTTTATGTTTGATGCTGTAGTTCTTTTTTTTTTTTAATGAAAGGTGATTGAGAGGGAAAGACATTAAGCAAACATTGGTAGCACTGGGGGAAATCCACTGAATTAAGGCAAAAGTATGAAAGTTAATTAGCAAATTCTGGCCTAAGGAACCCAGAAGGGGGCAGAAATAGCTATGTGGCCACACAGAGGGGTGTGTTCGCTGAATTCCCTAGTGTCAACTGCAGGAGCCCTAAGATGAATGAGAGAGAAAGTCAGATAAAACCTGGTGAAAGAGTTGTGCTTCTGAACAAAATGGAGGCCCAGAGAAGAGAGAGGAGGAGTCAACTTCAGTGAGACAGTCTCTGAATGCCCTCTCCAAGGCAGATTTGAAGTGAACCCAAAATGTCCCAGAATGCCAGTAGTCCTTCATGAACCTGAGAGCTAACTGGCCTCAGGTTGGGTTTCTCCTGCTTACATGCAATCACTAATGAGCCATGAAAACTTGTAACCTTTAGTATTACTGGTTCCCTAGAAAATTTTTAATCTGAAGCAGTTAAATTCCTGGAAATCCCTTGAACAGTTTATTAAGAATGAATTGCTGGCTCTGGGTCCATTCAATCTAACTAAGATGTCCCAGAATCTGACCATCTGTTTGAATTTTGGCAAAAGCAAGTGCCACATTTGGTAATTTAATTGGTTACTCTCTATCAAGTTACCCAGAATAGAAGTGGCTGTGTTTCATCTGTATAGTAATTATTCACAACACAAAATGGTGGTGATTCATGACAATAATCTGAATATATGTTTTAAGTTTTTCTATAATTGTTTCACATTAAACTTTATTTTTGTTTTATGTAAGTATAAAAAAACCTGAAGAAAAGACAAAACTGATAAGGTACTTATATATGATTTGTGAAATACCTAAATGTAATATTTATAAATATAAGATTATATAGTATATAAGGTATTTATTTATAAGTATATTCTTATATAAAAAATTATAACTAAAATGTGCTATCATCCAAATGTACATTTACTTTATTTATGTATTAATATCTATCTATCTATTTACTTTGGCTGCATGGGGGTCTTCATTGCTTCAATGGGGCTTTCTACAGTTGCAGCAAGTGGGGTTACTCTCTAGTTGCAGAGCATGGGCTTCTCTGAGGTGGCTTCTCTTGTTGTTGAGCATGGACTCTAGGCGTGAGGGCCTCAGTAGTTGTTGCTTTGTTGGGCTTTGTTGCTCTGTATCGTGTGGGATCTTCATGGACCAGGGATTGAACCTGTGTCCTCTACATTGGTAGGCAGATTCTTAACCACTGGACCATAAGGGAAGCCCTGATTTCCTTTTTTCTTTTTCAACTTATTCCTGTGGATCCCAGATGCTGTTGTGAACACACAAACCTACACAAAATTTTCCTCTTAAATATTTTGGATGAAGTTTTTAAAGTCTCTGGCATTTCTTCTTTTTACTCTCATTAAATTATCTGACATATTTATGTGACTTTTAAAATTTAAAAGTATTCTATTTAGAAAATGAATGCTTAATACTAAGTTTCATACACTGTAGGTAAATAAAGACACTGGTACCCATAAAAAAAGAGATAAAAGAAATTTTGGCAAAAATCTCAAAATCATATATGTTTTTGTCTTTTAAACTAGCCTTTAATTATTTAAAAAAAGGTCATTTTTAGAAAAGACACCTAAAATATTATTTCTTGTTTAAGCAGAGAAAAATCATAATAAACCTGGGATATTTTGTTGTCAAAATACAAGACGTATTCAAAGATACCTGATAGTAATGTACAAAATGATTAAAAAATTCAACCTGCAGAGAGAACCACAAGTGAACAAGTAGTGACAACTTGAATATTAAAAAACAGAAGTTCCCATAACTGTAACCAGATCATTTATTCATTCATGGATTCATTCATTCAACAAATGTTGAGTATATACTGTATCCAAGGCACTCTTTTACACTGAAGATAAAACACAACCAGACAAAAATCTGAGGTGGGTAGAGCTTATTTATAGTCATAGAAGACAGAAAACAAACACATGAATAGATAATATTATCAGGTTATGATAAGTACCATAAGGAGAGCAGGACAAGAAAACAAGTGACAATAAGTGATGCTCTTTTATACTGAGGTGTCGGGAAACGCTTCTCTCGAGAGGTGGCATTGTGATAACTTAAAGGGTAAAGGGTTGGGCCATAAGTATTTGGAAGGAGCATGTCCCATGCAAAGGAATCTGGAAGGTAAATCCCCAAGGTGGGAGGATGTTGGGCAAGTTTGAGGAACACAGCCTGTGACTGCAGAATAGAAGGAGAGAGAGAAATGAACTCAAAAGAGTAGAGAGGTTCAGAACATGGGATGACTGATAGGCTGTGGAAAAGATTTTGGAATTTTCTCTGAAAGAGTTATGGGGTTTAACCAAAAGATTGATAAGCTCTAGTCATATTTTATTTTTCTCTCCTCAGCATTCACTTTTTAAAAATTATTTACTTGTTTATTTTTGGCTGCACTGGGTCTTCATTGCTTTGCCCAGGCTTTCTCTAGATGAAGAGAGTGGGGGCTACTCCTTGTTGTGGTATATGGGCTTCTCATTGAGGTGGCTTCTCTTGTTGCAGAGCACAGGCTCTAAGCACACAGGCTTCTGTGGCTGCAGGACTGGGGCTCAGTAGCTGTGGAGCGCAGGCTCTAGGGCTCATGGAATTCAGTAGTTGCAGCTCTCAGGTCCTAGAGCATGCGGGCTTCCGTAGTTGCAGTACGTGGGCTCTAGTGTTTAGTTGCTCCACAGCATGTGGAGTCTTCCCAGACCAGGGACTGAACCCATGTCTCCTGCATTAGCAGGAGCATTCTCATCCCCTGCACCACCAGGGAAGTACCTGGCTCATGTTTTAGAAGGATCTCTCTGACTGCTGTGTTGAGTAGCAGGGAAAGCAGTCATGAGACTATCATAACAGCTTAAGGCTAAGGTGGAAGGGGAAAGTCTAGTGGAGTAGACAGGCCATTTAGAATATATTTTGCAAGTAGAGTTGACAGAATTTGCTGATAAATTGATATGAGATAAGAGAGGAGTTCATTAGATCTTCATGAGGTAAAATATCTATAACTATATACAGTTTTAAAATATATATATATATAATTATATATAGCTTTTAGGTTGAATCATTGAAACATTTAAAATGATCATGTTTACATATCAAAAAGTGGTCAAGTTTAAGAAATTTTAAATGGTTCACCAATTTTAAATATTCAGGAGTAATTACCATACACATGTCACAGGGACTTAGTGATATTGTATTGGAAATAGAGACAATAGAGAAGAATTAGAAGAACCGAGCTCTGGGTTAAGGAAGATGAAGAGGAAGCAAAAAAGGAGACTTAGAAAGAGCATCTAAGAATGTAAGATAAAATGGGAAGAAAATTATGTTTTGGAAATGAAGACAGCATTCCAAGGAGGGACTATCCAACTTTGTCAAAGGTTTTAGCTAGACTAAGTGACATGCTGCTGCTGCTGCTGCTGCTGCTGCTAAGTCACTTCAGTCATGTCCGACTTTGTGCGACCCCATAGATGGCAGCTCACCAGGCTCCTCTGTCCCTGGGATTCTCCAGGCAAGAATACTGGAGTGGGTTGCCATTTCCTTCTGCAATGTATGCATGCATGCTAAGTCGCTTCATTCGTCTCCGACTCTGGGCAACCCTATGGACAGCAGCCGACCAGGTTCCTCTGTCCATGGGACTCAGAAATGACCATACTAGTGATACCAGTTATGTCTATAAAAGGCTGTTCACCCATAATATTGTAATATATTTCAAACTGAATGACAAAGAAAGCACTAAAGGTCAAAATTTGAGACAAAGGTTAAGTTGCACTTAGAAGAGCTTTAAGTAAATCTATTTAAAAATAAGAAAGAGGGAGGGGGGTTCAGGATGGGGAACACATGTACACCCATGGCTGATTCATGTCAATGTATGGCAAAAACCACTACAATATTGTAAAGTAATTAGCCTCCAATTAAAATAAAATTAAAAATAAATAAAAATAAGACAGATATAAAATAACTGAAGTAAGCATCTAACAATAATGTGGCAATTAATGGCAAATTAATAATTAAATTCAAAAATTCAAAATAATTTAATCTGAAGAAAAATGGCAATATAATAAGCCAGAGGGATATGAAGGAGAAAAAGAAAGATAAGGCCAGAAATCAATTACATATAATTTATTTATAAATTATAAAGATGGTTAACAAAGATAAATTATAATTCCTTGAATAGATTACTAAAACAGAAAAGATCCTGGAAATTCTGCTTTTAAAAATGTAAAAAACAAAAACAAAACCCTAGTAACTAGCTATAGATATAACATAGATCTTTCTGTTAAATAACAGAACGTTAACAACTATATGCCAAGACATTTGAAAACCTAGCTTAAATGGATACATTTCAGGAAAAATGTAAGATACCAAGATAAACCCAAGAAGAATTGCAACACTTGAACAGATGAATCACCATTGAAGAACTAGATATGGCAATCAAGAACTCTCCCCTCCAAAAATGACCAAACTTTGGTCCTACCTGGTTTTTGAAGTTGAGTGCTACCAAGCATTGAAGAATAGATAATCCCTTTCTGATACAAATTGTTTCAGAAAAATAGAAGAAAGGAGAAAGCTGTCCAATTCATTTTATGAAGCTAGTGTAATGTTGGGTTCAACAAGGAGAGGGAAAAAGTATAGATGTGTTTAATTTATGACCATTTTAAATATGCAAAAATATATAAATAATCAGACAACTGAAAATATCAATTTATTTTAAATTAATATGTCATGATTAAATGTGGTATATTAAAACAATTTGAGATAGTTCAATATCAGAAAACATACTAATGAAATTTACAACCTTAACAAACTAAAAGCAAAAAATCACATAGTCTTTCAGTAAGTGAAGAAAAACTATATTTGATAAAAAAATCAATACATATTTATGATGAAACTCCCAGAAAACTAGGAGTAAAAGAATTTCCTTGATGTAATAAAGATTATCTACTGAAAACCCACAGTTAAGTACATTCCATTTAAGAAATGGAACAAAATAAAAACTTGCATTTTCTCTGTTACTATTCAGCATAGTAATACTGAACATCTTAACTAATGTGGTAAGAATGATAAGAAAAGCTTATGACAATAGCAAGGGAAGGTATAAGACATTATTTCTTAATGGCATGAGCATTAAAACAAAAGAAAACAAACTAATAGAACTAATAAAATAATTCATCAAGTTTGTGAATATATTATCATGTTACAGATATCAAAAACTATAAAGTGAGGGTAATTTAATGAAGAATCAATTCAGTTCAGTCACTCAGTTGTGTCCAACTCTTTGTGACCCCAAGGATTGCAGCACACCAGACGTCCCTGTCCATCACTAACTCCCGGAGTTTACTTTAACTCATGTCCATTGAGTCGGTGATGCCATCCAACCATCTCATCCTCTATTGTCCCCTACCTCTTCCACCTTCAATCTTTCCCAGCAACAGGGTCTTTTCAAATGAATCAGTTCTTTGCATCAGGTGGCCAAAATATTGAAGTGTCAGCTTCAGCATCAGTGCTTCCAATGAATATTCAGGACTGGTTTCCTTTAGGATGGACTGGTTAGATTTCCTTGCAATCCAAGGGACTCTCAAGAGTCTTTTCCAGCACCACAGTTCAAAAGCATCAATTCTTTGGCACTGAGCTTTCTTTATAGTCCAATTCTCACATCCATATGTGACTACTGGAAAATCCATAGCTTTGACTAGATGGACCTTTGTTGGCAAAGTAATGTCTCTGCTTTTTAACATGCTGACTATGTTGGTCATAGCTTTTCTTCCAAGGAGCAAGCGTCTTTTAATTCCATGGCTGCAGTCACCATCTGCAGTGATTTTGGAGCCCCCAGAATAAAGTTTCTCACTGTTTCCATTGTTTCCCCATCTATTTGCCATGAAGTGATGGGACCAGATGCCTTGTCTATTCATTAAAAATAGACAAGGCATTTATGAAGGAAATGTTCAAGCACTTTTAACTAACATAAAAGAAAACCTGAATAAATAGGCCATGTTTAAATTCAATATAACAAAACAATAACAGCAACAAAATCTGCAGAATTCTTTAAGGCAACTTCACACTTTAATATTTACCTGGAACAATAAAATTTCCAAATAGCCATGACGCATTCTACCAGGTATTGGGACATACTAGAAAGCCATAGCAATAAGAGCAGCAGAACTGGTCTAAAACAGACAACAAGAAAAACTAATGGGGCAGAATAAATGGTCCAGAATCAAGCCTATGGATTATCTTTATATAGAATACATAAAGTACAAATCCAACTTTTCCCTTACCATATAGAGTGCTAGATTTCTCAAAAACATCTACCAAAAAAACTTGATATATTCCTAAAAAAGTATACTGTTATAAGGGAATTATTGAAATCCCCAGTAGGGATTTATTAGAAAAATAAAAGATTTTCATGTTTACATCCAACTCAATACACTGGTAACCCTAGTTACAGTGAAAACTAGAACACCTTGCATCTAGTAGTTTGAGAATAATAAACATGACTGTGAAGCCAAGGGCGCTCAAAGCTCTAACCTAAAATGCCTCAGGGAAGAACAGGGCGGTATTTATAAGAGAATTCAAACAGGGATATGATGGGTAAAAAAGGACATGGTTGATTTGATGCTCTCAACATTAGTGAAGAGATCTTCTAACATATTTTTCTCAACATTATTTCGAGGCAAAATAGTTTCTTCTACATTACAGGAAGCACTGAAGTTCATGATAGAGGTATTATTTCATTACTATGGGATGTGGAACTTTTGATGAGAAATGGTCCATGTTTTGTTATAATAGTGACTAAAAAGCCTTTGGTGGGACTTCCATTTCCAGGAAGATGGAGCTGACATAATATTCCCCATTTTTTCATCTAAGTACAAATAAAAAGCCTGGACAATACATGTAAAAAACTTTAGAATACTCTGAAAGAAGGAGAGAAGATAGCAGACCAAAAAGAGACCCAAGAATCAATATGATGGTGAATACTCTGAGCTTTCTTTTTGTCCCATATATTTCAGACTTTGAGCAAAAAATCTTTGAGCTGATGATTCAGACATAACAATGGGCACAGACAAACTAAAAACTAAAACCTGCTATCTTTAGTCAAAGGACAAGGAGAAATAAGTTTAACAAGACAGAAAACTCTTAGAAGATAACTGTTCTATTCAAGTAAACACAACAGAAAGAGTACTGTGACCCCACCCCCACCCCCACTCACAAAAACAAAAGCCCAGTGGTGAATCTAGACTTCCACCCTTGACAGATTTGATGAAATACCTCAACTCTACCACCAAAGTGGTGTCAGAAAAGGCTAAGTAGAGGGCTGGGATTTTCATCACCACAGGTGATAATTAGGATCCCAATTTGTCTCAGTTTTAGTTGAGACCATATGGATGGCTGGATTTCCACTTCCACCCATCAGTAAGGAAGTACCCCTCTATATCTCCATTGGAGTAACATCAGAGGAGGTCTGGTAGAGAGTCAAAATTTTAACTTCTGCTAAGTAATAAAGAGGTAAACCCCATGTCATGGTATCAGTAGAGGGCTGGTGGCAAGCTAAAACCCTAACCAGCAGTCATAAAAAGACCACCCCTCACGTGACAATAGATGCCAAATAAAGCATCTGTAGTTCTACTCCCACCTGACAATGATAAAGTGGCACTCCTCCTTTCTCTGTCATAGCAAGCCAGCTAAAAGAGAAGGTTTAACTTGAAGGGGAAATTTTTTTTTTAAAGAATAGATACATGTATATGTAAAGTAAATAAATAAATACGGTTTAAATAAGATCCAGGTTCTGATAACATAATACTCAAAATGTCTAGATTTCAATCAAAAATGCATACCAAGAACCAGGAAGATTTTAAACTGGATGAATAAAAGCAGTAAGTGCCAACACTGAGATGAAAGAGATGTCTAAGAGAATTATCTAACAAAGATTATAAAGTAACCACCACAAAAATGCTTCAACAAGCAATTACAAATATATTTGAAAAAAATTTAAAAACTAGAATCTTAGCAAAGGAATAGAGGTATAAAGTACTATCAAATATAAATTTTAGAACTGAAAAATACAAGAACTGCAATTAAAAAAACTCAATTGACAGGCTTAACAGAAGCATGGAAATGACAGAGGAAGAAACAGCCAACTAGATGATCAAACAATAAAAATTATCCATGAACAATAAAAGAAAGAAATAAACTAAAAAAAGAAAAAACTTCAGGGACCTGTGCAACTATAAAAAATGATCTAACATTCATGTCACTGAAGTTCCAGAAGGGAAGGAAAGAGGGGATAAGAATGGAAAAGCACTCAAAAGAAATAACAGTTGAAAACTTTTCAAATTTTGCAGAAGACAAAACCTGACAGATTCAAGCATCTAAGTGAACCCCAAACAAAGAAATTCATACCAAGATACATCAGAATCAAACTATGAAAGTCAAATTTGAAAGCAGAGAGAGGGAAAGAGAAATAATACCATGTGAATAGGGCAAAAGTCAACTAATAGCAGAATACTCATCAGAAACCATGGAGGCCAGAAGGAAGTTGAATAATATTTTTAAGTGTTGAAAGAATGTCAATCCAGAGCTCTATACCCAGTGAAAATATCCTTCAGGAATGAAGGGAAATCAGACATTCTCAGGTGAAAGAAATCTAAGAGAATTTGTTATCGGAAGCCTACTTTAAAAGAAGAGCTAGAAGAAGTACTCTAAATAGAAAGAAAAAGATTTAAAAAAAAAATCAAGAAGGAAGAAAGCATATGGGAAGCAAAAATATGGGTTAATACAATAGGCCTTCATTCTCCTCTTTCTAAATTATCTTTGAGACTTGAAGCATAGTTCTAAATGTAGGTAGAGGAAACACTTAAGATAATTATATTATAAATGGAGGAGAATAAAGGAATACAATGGGAGGGAAGGTTTGTATACTTCATTCTCATTGGTCAAATGATAACATCAGTAGACTGTGTTAAGTTAGGTAAATGCAATACCTACAAACCTGATAAAAAGTGTTATAAAAAGACATATTAAAATCCATAAGAGATGCACCCAAATGGAACCCTAAGAAACACTCAACCCTCAAGTAATCCACAGAAGGCAGGCAAAGAGAAACACAGACATAAAAACAGAGACAACAAAAACAAAATGATATTGTTTTCATACCACTGAGAGTAAATGATGGGGGCATCCACCTCTCCCAAGATTTTGGATCTGGCCACTGAGATCAGTTTCAAGTTGTATGACATTGTACTCCCAGTGGCTGTGCACTAGAACATCAGACTGCTACAAAAAGGGCAGGGATTTTGGCCAGCTCCTGGGCATTGAACACAATTCACTAAGGCCAACTTCATACATCCCAGGCTCCCTTCTGCACAGTTAGTGCAGGAGGACAAAATTGTGCTGAACCAGGGTTCCTCTACCCTCAAACAATTCACTATCCCTTTGACACATCCTGGAAGGTAATCTGTCCTGGACTCACTTCATAGTCTGGGGAGCATCAGGAAAGTTTTTGTTTGTTTGTTTGTTTGTTTGTTGGTTTTTTTTTTTTGCCAACTGTATAGAAGTGAAAGAGTAGACATATACCAATAGATAGCAAGTCCTCCCTGTGAAATACCTACAATAGTAAGAAATCAGAAAACCATGTAGGAAAATATAAAGTTTTATGAATGGTGCTTCTAGAATCTATATCCTCACAATGGTTCAAAACAGTGTTCTCAATAAAAAAAAAAAAACAAAAAACTTTTAAAATGCTTTTAGTACTTTGATATTGCAAATCTGGTTGATAGAAAACATTAGTGAAATAACCCCTAGTGACATTCTTACAGTTCCCTAGGATTTGCAGTGATGACAGGCAAAAAAAATGCTTGGTTTTGTTGAGGAAGTTGGTAGATGGGATTTTGTGGGTTTACAGAGCACTTGACTATATATGTAATAACAAGATAACAGTCCAGGGTCCCTCTAAATTATAAAAATATGTTCAAAATCATAATCTCATTTGGGTTATCTATTAAGATTATCACATCAATATTTCTTAAGACTCCTTAAAATCAGTGGCTACTTACTCTCTTGGTTACCCTATGATTTTGAGTATCTTGATTACTGGTTATTCATATCATTTTTAGGTATTAACATCATTGTGGTAGAATTTGAATTTTGTTCTTCAAAGATGTCATACTAACTTTAAACAGATATTTGAAATGTCAGACTGAAATTCACAATCTTTGCCTCTCTAGTCCAAAGATACTGACAGGAGGTTTGAAGTTGGATTAAGAACACTTAAAACTTTTTATAATCAAGAACACCAATTGTAAAATTTGATCTCGATTATATTAAATTCAAAGTTTTTTCCATTTTTTTATACAGTTGTATTGAAACTAATTACAGCTAAGTAATACAGAAATATTTCAGAAATAAAAACATGAAGCAGTGGAACTTGGGAACAGATATTTCCTTCCATGTAGTTGAGTTTCCAGACTCTTATTTCTCAGTATTACTTTCAAGCAGGACATAGAGATCAGAAAGTACACCTTAGATCTCAAAATATGATGCAGGACCAAATATTTCTAGTGTTTTACAGAAAGACAACTTTTAGAAAATGAAAGAACCCTGTTTCCTAAATGGCAAGTCAAAAATATTCAGGTTTCTTCTAAGAAATTTTAGGTGTTTCCATGTCCTACTTTTACTCCCTCTTCTTTGCCTCCCTTCTTTTTCATTTTTATCAAGGAAGTGGGTGGCAGAAGTGCTAATTCTTTGGTAGACTGAGGAGAGAAGAATTCATAAACATACATGTGCCCACATAACCAACATATACAGATCCAGAGCTCCTACTCCCTGAATACCTGCTTTGTCTACTTATTTCCTTCTTTCTGTACTCTTCCAATATCATCCAAGGAAAGAGTGTGATGTGAGTAGATTGTTGAGAAAAGCATAGGTCATGGAAGAAATGCTTCATTCCTCAGGGCTACTGGTCATGACAGAGAAGACATAATCTGTTAGGAGCAAGATAGTGCATAACTCCCCATTGTCGAGGACAGACTGGCATGGAATACAGCTGTCTGCTACCGATAAAGGCAAGGCTCTCAGGATTTTGAGGACAAAAGATATGAGAGAGAATACAACAGTTTAAAATAACTGTGTTTATCTCCTTGGACTCCTATAAATTTTTGTGAGAGATGCAAGGAAAGATTGAATTTCCTGTCTATACTCTGTTCACTGAAACTCAAACCTTACTCTTGGAGCAAAGGGAAAGGTTATACATAAGATACTGACTGAAAGTCAATGGAGGTAACTGTGAAAGAGATGAGGAAATGCCAAAACTCCAGAGAGTTTAGTTATATCAGATAGACATTTAAAATATATAATTTAATATAATGCAAATAAAATTAAACTTAGATGTATTTAGTCACTGAAACTTCATCTATCTTTTTATTGGAATCTTGAATCTTCATGAGCATCTAATTCATTCCAACTGATTGCGAGGTAGAGATGAATTTATGGATTTCTAGGAACCTTCACTTAGACTTTATGTCATTAGAGAGTTTTTTTTTTTCCTTTCTCTCATAATTCACATTCAGGAAGCATCTTGACATTTAGGTAACATGCCCCAAGATTTTCCATGGATGGATAACTCAATATTCTGTGTCAAAATTTCCTTTTAAGCAGTCTTTATTATCTGCTTCTAATAGTATACAGTACTTTCAGATGGCAAACTCTACTCTGAGGTGGATCAGGTATAGTCCATCACTTCTTTCTCTACATTCTTCCTAGAATGTAATAGTTAACAGTTCTTGGTAAAGCAAATTTGTTTCACCGAAGAATCGATGCTTTTGAACTGTGGTGTTGGAGAAGATTCTTGAGAGTCCCTTGGACTGAAAGGAGATCCAACCAGTCCATTCTAAAGGAGATCAGTCCTGGGTATTCTTTGGAAGGAGTGATGCTAAAGCTGAAACTCCAGTACTTTGGCCAGCTTATGCGAAGAGTTGACTCATTGGAAAAGACTCTGATGCTGGGAGGGATTGGGGGCAGGAGGAGAAGGGGATGACAGAGGATGAGATGGCTGGATGGCATCACCGACTTGATGGACATGAGTTTGAGTGAACTCCGGGAGTTAGTGATGGACAGGGAGGCCTGGTGTGCTGCAATTTATGGGGTTGCAAAGAGTCGGACACGACTGAGTGACTGAACTGAACTGAACTGAGGAAGCAAAGATCAAATTGCCAACATCCGTTGGATCATCAAAAAAGCAAGAGAGTTTCAAAAAAAAATCTACTGCTGCCTTATTGACTATGCCAAAGCCTTTGACTGTGTGGATCACAAGAAACTCTGGAAAATTCTGAAAGAGATGGGAATACCAGATCACCTGACCTGTCTCCTGAGAAATCTGTATGCAGTTCAAGAAGCAACAGTTAGAACTGGACATGAAACAACAGACTGGTTCCAAATCAGGAAAGGAGTACGTCAAGGCTGTATATTGTCATCCTACTTATTTAACTTATATGCAGAATACATCATGAGAAATGCTGGGCTGGATGAAGCACAAGCTGGAATCAACATTGTCAGGAGAAATATCAATAACCTCAGATATGCAGATGACACTCCCTTATTCCCTTATGGTAGAAAGGAAAGAACTAAAGAGCCTCTTGATCAAAGTGAAAGAGTAGAGTGAAAAAGTTGGCTTAAAATTCAACATTCAGAAAACTAAGATCATGGCATCTGATCCTATCACTTCATGGCAAATAGATGGGGAAACAATGCAAACAGTGACAGACTTCATTTGTTTTGGCTCCAAAATCACTGCAGATGGTGACTGCAGCCATGAAATTAAAAGACGCTTGCTTCTTGGAAGAAAAGCAATGACCAACCTAGACACCTTATTAAGAAGCAGAGACATGACTTTGCCAGCAAAAGTCTGTCTAGTCACAGCAGTGGCTTTTCCAGTTTCATGTATGGATGTGAGAGTTGGACTACAAAGAAAGCTCAGTGCCAAAGCTTCAAAAGCTTGATGCTTTTGAACTGTGGTGTTGGATAAGACTCTTGAGAGTCCCTTGGACTGCAGGAAATCCAACCAGCACATCCTAAAGGAGATCAGTCCTGAGTGTTCATTGGAAGGACTGATGCTGAAGCTGAAACTCCAATACTTTGGCCACCTGATGCAAATAACTGACTCATTTGAAAAGACCCTGATGCTGGGAAAGATTCAAGGTGGGAGGAGAAGGGGACAACAGAGGATGAGTTGGTTGGGTGGCATCACCAACTCAATGCACATGAGTTTGAGTAAACTCCGGGAGTTGGTGATGGACAGGGAGGCCTGGCATGCTGCAGTCCATGGAGTCAAAAAGAGTTGGATACGACTGAGTGCCTGAACCAAACTAAACTGAATATATATGCATACAAATATATATATATATATATATATACACACACACATATATGATGGCTTAGAAGGACTCAGTAAATACATAAGAATTGATGTCTATAGTCGGGAAAATGGATTTGGAATTGGGCAATACAGAGAATAATAAAATTAGATGAAAAAATAATTAAAGAGGCAAGTTGAGCATGGATCCATGATGACACTTGACTATACGCTGAGAATCATGGCAAACTGATTCTATGTGTGTAAAATGAAAACTCCTGAGAGGGGGGAAAATGAGAAAAGAAGAAATGAGAGAAGAAATGAATAACTATATTGAAGGCTCTGATCAATTCCAAGAAGACTGAAAAAAAATGAAAGCAAGAAAAGAAAAGATGAGCTTTAGCTTTCAACCTGAGAGTGGGTTCTATTAATTAAACTTAAAGGATCTAACAGAACTGTCCACAGAAGATCTAAAAAACTGTTGGAAACAGGCACATACATTCCTCACCCCAAACTACAGCTAAGAAGCAAACTCTGAAAACATGGAGCTATCTTCTGCCTGAGAAAACCTTTTAAGACTCTTTCAACTGGCTTTTTAAATGGATAAACAATACACATAGTGCTGTACTTCAGACAATAATTCAAGTCTACTGAATCACAGTGATTTTCTAATTGCATCATCAGTAGCACTGCTTAGTGGAATATACTCTACTGTGAGTGAACTTTCCCAGGAGGATGTTACACAACCCTATGGAAGTTCCTCTGAACCCTTTCTACCCTTGAAAAGAGAATCTATCTGGTTAACTAAATTATCTTATTTTCCTACAATAGGTAAAATATTTATGCAACTGTGACTAAGCCTTTGGAAAACACACATTGTGCACAGAAAGAGGAGTGGGTGAAAGTACCCTTGGCTAGAGGGATAGGAAGACGTTGAGCTGGTTTTGTTAGGAGTCATGAAGAGACTAAATGCAGAGACTGATAATGGCTTGATGCAGTCTGGAGAAATTAAAAGTTTTCAAGCCAGTAAGAGTGGCAATCTCCCAAATAAGGAACATTAATATGATTTAATTTGGCCTTTGTGAGACCTGCAGTGATAATCTCTAAATAAGCAAGATCCAATTAAAGGCATAATAGTTTATTGCCTGTCCTGACCCATGTCATAGCCATACAGTCAAGATGAAGAACCTGTATTGTCTCTTTTGATATGACACAATGCAAAGGAAACCTTTCCATCACCAACATTTACTTCAAGGTCCTTGACTCCACATGCACATATGCATGTACACAAACACTTGAATAAAAAAAATTAAGGTTATACAAGGCCCATCCAGGTCCAATGTGTGCCCTGGATCTCAAGTGTCAGGTGTCCTATGGCTTTAAAAGGAACTGATCAGGACTGAGAAATAAAGAGCCTAAAATTTTTAAATGAACTGCCCAACTTTGCCATTTCCCAAGCTCTGCATTATTTCACTGAATCCTTACAACCACAGCAATCCTGTATAGTATGTGTTATCATTATTACCCCATCATAGCATATGAAGAACCAAAGCTCAGAGAGGAAAAGCCATGCTCTCAATCAGAGAGCAGGTAGCCAGCGCCAGCACTTTTACCCTCTTTCTGGCTTCATATGCTGTGCTCTTTCCTCTGCTAAAAAAATGCTAAAAAATTCAATGGGCCAATAGACACAAAAATAAAAGCCCTTCTCTAAAAGAAGTAAATTGAAATTACAGATTCCATGCTAACAATCTCTGGCTCTTCCTTTTCTGATGGGCCACCAAATGACACAAGTGTTCCTTGGGCAGTAGTGATCCTGAATTGGTATTTTGTTCACAAAATGAGAAGGTTTTGCAGAAAATGTTTAAAAATTTTCTAGATCTAAGCCAATTTGTGGTGTTTCCTTCCTAAAGGACACCCTTCCCTCCCATTCTCAGTCAAGATTTCTCATGCATTCTGACTGCTGCATAATAGGGTTTACAGCTTGTCTTTATACAACACAGACTTTGCCTTGTTTCAGGACCAAATGAAGCAGCTACCCACTGCCTTTATTCTCCAGAAAATCTTTCCCAAATTTCCTGTTTTAATTTACTTCATAGTTTCTGAAATGCCTCCAATTATTGATTTTTGGGGGTAATTAGACTCTTCTCAAAATGCAAGCATTCTACGAATAATAAGAAGTTAATCAATTATTCATACTCAAGTGTGAATTAGTTCAACCAGCATGCTGTTCCCTCAAAATCCACTTGAAATTTCTCAGTGAGGAGAGTAGGGGAGGCATGATTAGCAGGTTAAGTGATAGTATTTAGGACTAGTAGAAGGCAGAAGTCATAATAACTAGAGTTTTATGTATCTGGAGAGCAACAAGAGGTATTATCTTAGTGGAAATGATGCCAATAGGTAGCAAAATAGAGTATAGCTGGAGAGATACAAAAGACAGAAGGTAGTTTTTACCTCCATGCCAACTCTACCTATTGAACCATCCAGGTTTTGAGACTTTCCACAAAGGCCAGAAAACCCATTCCCTGCTTCTCAGGAGTTACCCCTTTGCAGAGTCACATACTACAAACCAGGACATGATTACTCACCTGTTCCTGGCCAGTTGACCAGAGAGGGAATCTCCACTCAAGTTGCAAAGTAATTGTTCCAAAGCATTGTGCTCCTATTCTCCCTACCTAAGGATAAAGTAAAAGAAACTGGAATAAAACTTTAGCATATCTGAAATTGGTTAATGTAGGAATGAATTATTGATGACTAGACATTCACCTTTATAGCTCCGTATCTAGTTTAGGTGGAAAGGTTTTGGCTTTGTGTCTTACAGGAAGAATATTACAGGAGAGGATCTTATTTATGATTGTGGATTTAGATTTGAGTTTTTATAGCTGTTAATTGCAATAGAGAGGAGTGGAGGCGAGGGGAATGGAGATCAAAATGTTTTTGATATACCCTCAGGCAATATTTCTGTTCTAACAGAGGAAAATGGGGGAAAGAGGTGAGTGTTTCCCCACCCTACTGAAATCTTTGCAAGTCCTTTCAGAGTCTTAGTAAGTGAGTAACAGCTTAATTCTTTCCTTTTGCCCTCCCTTTGGTTACCAAGAAGTAATAGGCAATGGAAACCTATTAGAATGTTTTTGGAAAGACTATGCAGGGTGTGTTCATTAGCATTCTCCTCTAAGTTTCTAATAAATGTGTGTGGTTACAGAGAGATGATATAATCAGTTTGTGGGGAGTGCTGCTCTGAATGCATCACAGCTGGATCACTCCCAGCAGTGTGTTATGCTATGTCTATAAGTATGAGACTCCAAATAGCCTGAGGATTTTTAACCCTAGTGAGTTTGGTGGCACAAAGGAAAAATGCAAAATTTTGTCTCAGTACAAGATTTTTTGTAGTGCTTATTCCCTAGACAGAGATCAAACAAGTGCCTTGAATGTAGATGATACTGATAGATATTATACCTTACAGAGTCATCTCAGAATTAAATAAATGAGATTATTTTAGAGGGACAGGAAGTATGCTTCCAACATTTAGGAAGAAAATCCTTCAAAATTCAGGTCTTGACTCTTTTCAAGGCAAATCTGACTATAATTTTTCTTTCATAATCAGAACAAGCTCAACAGTCTACCTTATACTTGCATAGACCAAACAACAGCAGGAATTTTTAGAGAAGATAAGGTCCAAAACAGCTGTTCACATGTATGTAACAGGAATTTTGGAAATATTCCTACTCTAGGTCCTCTTTGGAATCTGATGTTTCATGTGTTTGTGGAAATATAAAAGCTTTATCATTGTTCCTATTCTGCTTTCTTCTTCTGCTTAAATTTTCAATCATCACACAGCGTGTGTTTGCAGGATCTGAAAGTGAGGAAACTAGTAAGGAGCAGATAATCTGTGGGATGGTAATAGGAACAACCCATGGGATGAGATCCAAACGGAATCTTCCAGCCCGTGCTTCCTTTAATGATACATTTGTGTAGGGGCATTATACTTTGTGCAGGGCCAAACCCTTAGGAGGGACTCTTCCAGGAAATCTGGGTTTCATACACAAGAATAAAACCTCAGGACACTCTATCTTCATTGCTAAAAATCTCCTTTTGGATAAACTTTTCTTTTTTTCACCAGGGTGGTCTTCTTGGCCTCATTCATGCCTCTTTTTATCCCATCTTAAGGAGGCAATTCTCATCATCCAATTATTACACTCACTGAATTGTAGATTTCTATGAAATGAAAACTCTTCCAACTTATACTGAGTTCCAACAAGTTAAACAATAGTTTGTGATTCTCATAAGAGAACACAGAAGGAGACAAACAAGTAATTGCAGAAACAGAACTCAGTGCATCTCTCACGGTCCTCCACTCGACACGGAAAATCTTTCTAATAAACACAAACTAAGCCCTCTATGTCTCAGAGTAAATAAAGTAAAGTAGCATTTCTGCTACTCATTCCAAGATGAAAATAATACCCCAGTAACAATTGAAGATGCACAAATCCCAGATATCAGTGGAGCCTTGAGCCATGCTTATGGAAACATGGCTAAACTTGATGAAAAAAAAAATCACATTTTTATATTCAAAGTATCTCATCTATAAATTCAGAGAAATACCAGCTTTGATTCACAAAAACAATTAACAAAGCATCTGCAGAATCACAGGCTTCACATATTTTAATCAGTGAAGTATAATGAATAAACAAATAAATACTGAGATCCTATAACATATTCAGCACTGTGGGGACAGGATAAAAGAGAATTACTTTCATCTAGTTGAAGTGACAAGGATTTCTATGAAACCACTACAAGAGATAATAATATCTTCACTGTTGTGTTGAAGAAGCCATAAATACTCTAAAGAAGATTTTCATCACTGTGACAAAATTTTCAAGAAAGGAGATAGGAACTTAACTGAACCTTGAGGAACACAGAGAAGGGTCTTTGTTTTTGGTGAGAGGAAAAAAGGCATGTACAGGCAAAACCAAATTGAATCCAGCTGTTCAGAAAGTATATTTTGAGCACAATTGTTACCAAGAATTGTGGGAACTGAAAGAATCAACCTGTCTTTCCTTTGTCCTAGGTATTTGTCAGAAAAAGCCAATGCTCAATCCTTTCTTGGTGACTTTCATACTTTAACATGGAACTCTTGTTTTGACTTCTCTTTCTGCCCCACTATCTTGGTGTACATAAAAAAAATATAGCTGAAATGCTTGTTGGAAGATTTAACAACACAAATAGAAGTTAATTCAAAAGATCAAAAGATTCAAACTTAATTCAAAGATATTGTATTTCAAGTCATCCATCTGAAGGACCAATAGTCTCAATGAAGTAAATGGAATTTAGAAAGATGGTAACAATAACCCTGTGTATGAGACAGCAAAAGAGACACTGATGTATAGAACAGTCTTATGGACTCTGTGGGAGAGGGAGAGGGTGGGAAGATTTGGGAGAATAGCATTGAAACATGTAAAATATCATGTATGAAACGAGTTGCCAGTCCAGGTTCGATGCACGATACTGGATGCTTGGGGCTGGTGCACTGGGACGACCCAGAGGGAGGGAATGGCGAGGGAGGAGGGAGGAGGGTTCAGGATGGGGAACACATGTATACCTGTGGCGGATTCATTTTGATATTTGGCAAAACTAATACAGTTATGTAAAGTTTAAAAATAAAATAAAATTTAAAAAAAAAAGAAATATTCTGATTCCAGAGTAGGCAGTTAAATGGATTGATACTAAAATTTGTATATGAATCTTTACTAAAAGGACAAAGATTCAACATAATTCAGTGTTTTCAAACTGAGTTCTTAAGAAACCTGAGAGTCCATGTCATATTTCCTAGTTTCTGTAAATGTCTGAATAGAATTTAATTTTATAAATATAGTGTAAATAACTTTTAAAATTATAGTAAAAATCCACTTATATTTGTACCAGATTATGAAACATGAAAGACTACCAATCCTAAACTTGCTGGACTAAATTATATATCATAGATCTATTTCACAGAACACTTTTTTTTTTAATTTTATTTTATTTTTAAACTTTACATAACTGTATTAGTTTTGCCAAATATCAAAATGAATCCGCCACAGGTATACATTTTTTCACTGAGTTACTTGATGTGCTCTATAGAATCTCAATGTCACTGTAATAGCTAACATTTAAGGAATGTTTACTAAATGCTTATGCTAATAAAGCATTTTATATGAGATCGTTTAATGTTCACAAAAACCCTATGAAATAGGCACAATTAATCCCATTTTGTGATGGAATAACTAAAGTTTAGGAGATAGCAAACAAAGGGCCTAAAATTACAATGCTAGTAAACAGTGAAGCCAGGATTGGCACCTATGGAGTCTGACAGCAGAGTCCGAGCTCTTGGTAGGTAATACAATATTTCCCATCAAGATATCTCTATGGCAAAATTTAGCAAACTTTGCACAAGCTAAATAAATACTATGTATTATTACAGTTAGTAGTAATAGAACAATGTTTTGCCCCAGCCCCTACTGTACCAACTGTCTATCTGTAGCTAGACTGGCTACAAGTAGTTTTATTATTTTTCACATAACAAACTACTTTTTCATCCTCAAAGATGTTCAGATCACTTTGCCTCTCACATACACTACTTATCATGCACACTGGTTATGAAGAAAGAATAGGAATTAAGATGTACCTTGCTTACAATTCTTCATTTTTTACCTAAACATTATTTTCATGTTATTTATGTTCAGGCTGTTTTTTTCCTCACTGCTGAAAAGATGAGCTATTTTGAGTGTATACCAAATTACAAGTTCCCAATAAGAAAAAAATTTTGATGTAATAATGATGTGAAAGTTATATTTTAAAAGATAAGATAAAAGAACTCCATGGCTCCTAGATTGCTTAGTGTAATGACAATGCCTTGATTTTAGTCCAGCTAGGATATATCACTGGCAGCTTCAGAATTCATTTACCTTTTGCCTCCAAAGCTTTAACCTATCTTATCACCTTCCAAAATCTACTGTCTGGAGAGTCAGGAATGCAAGCTGCATTTCGTATCCCTTACACTTCAAGTTTATCTCCTCCATTTGAATGATGTGATATTCTGCCAAAATTTTGAGACTTACTAAATGCATTTGGCAGCCCACGTTCAAGTAGCTAATTTTCTCTAAGAGGTTTTTTTTTTGTTTTTTCTTAAATCATACATCAGTAGGACATCATTGTATTAATATAAACATAAACTGTTACAGAGAATTTTCAGATTTCAATGACATCATTTTTATGTACTACTTGTAAAGCTTTGTTTACTTTTGAAAATCATTTTATTTTTAGTCTGATAACCAGTCACATGGTTTTAAGTAACCAGTTCAGAGTAAAAAATGGACAATATTTATTAAACATTTTACTCTCAAAAAACTAGATCTTTAAAGGATATATATATATATCCCTGAATAGGATTCCTTTGTGTCCTTACCTTGGAAAGGTAAATAAGAGTATAGCTGAAAATCCTGGGTTTCATTGATTTTGAGTTCCTCAGACCTCCCAGGAAAATCAAAATGTGATCTTTGAATTATTAACCCACTATGGGAAGAAATGTGGTTTTGAGTAGACAGAAGGCAATGGCACCCCACTCCGATACTCTAGCCTGGAAAATCCCATGGATGGAGGAGCCTGGTCCATGGGGTCGCTAAGAGCCAGACACGACTGAGCGACTTCACTTTCACTTTTCACTTTCATACACTGGAGAAGGAAATGGCAACCCACTCCAGTGTTCTTGCCTGGAGAATCCCAGGGATGGGGGAGCCTGGTGAGCTGCCATCTATGGGGTCGTACAGAGTTGGACACGACTGAAGCGACTTAGCAGCAGCAGCAGTACCAAGGTCTATAAAAGGGAAGCCAATGCAGAATTTGTAATTTATAACCTCAAAAGAACTAACAGAACTCAAAAACACATGAACCTATTTTTTTTTCAGGACTGGTGGTATAGTTTCAACCTCAACATTAGACCAGTATGGCAGAGCCAGTATCTGTTAGATGTACTATCTACTTCTCTCTTGTACACTTCTCTTTGAACTTCCTGTTGTCTAAACCTCATCTTACAGTTAACTTCAGATTTCTTATCCTATAAGAAATTCCTCAGTACAAGGTACTTACCTAAGACTATTGTACCCACAATTTGCTTCCTTTGTTTGTTACCATATAGAGTACAGGTTTTGATTCAAAAGAGAAAAGTGTAAGCTCTTAGCAAAATGACTTCTTTAAAACACATTCAAAAAAAATTAAAGCTTTGTAATGCTAGAGATAAAATGTATTTTAGAGTCAAGGAGTAAGGAAAGTTAGACTTGGAGAGACCCAATGCTCTGTTCTCTATAGCTTCTATAATCAATGGGTCCCAGATGCAAGTATAGTCATGAGAAGTGAGAAGGGCAGCAAAGCAAGTTAAATAACATCCTAACTTTCTAGCCAGAAAACCAACAATGGAAACATCAGGAAACAAAGTTCTGGGATCAGGAAGGAATTTGGGAAAGTAACACAATAAAAAAAAAATTTTTTTTTTTAATTCCTGGGCTCACATCCTAAGTTGCACATGAATGAATTGTATCTTAAACAGCATAACAAAGACTAGATCTTAACTAAGATATAAATCTCAGACTGGACACTGAATAGTGTGTACACAGAACATATCAGAATAATACACAAAAGTTCTGAAAATGGAACTGACATTGAAACTACAACCCACAGAAGACTGGAGAGAACTTGTAAGATATATTGATTGGGTCAGTTGCCTGCTAACACAAAAATATCAACATTTCCATAGGATTTAAACAAGACTAAGAATCTTATTTAAAATATTCAGGACATAATCTAAAATAATTTGGAACATTAAGAACTAGTAAATCTCAACTTGCAAAGAAAAAGACAATCAATAGTCATGAACAATGAAATGACACAGATGTTGGAATTAAATGACGAAAACTTAATATCAGCTATTATAAAAATGTTCCAGCAAGAAAGGGATACCATACTAGAAATGAAGAGATTTAAAATAAAGAAAAGATATTCAAAATTTCAGCAAAAAAATAAAGTATAAAGAAGAACTAAAGAGAAATTTTAGAACTGCCAAAACCAATAACCAAAATTAAAAACTAACTGTAAAGGCTCAATAGTAAATTGGAGATAACAAAGAAAAGACTAAGTGTACTTGAAGACAGATTCATAGATACTTTTCTAACCGAAAATCAAATTGGAGAAAAGTAACAAACTCTCAAGGATTTATGGTAATGTATCAAAAGATTTAATATTTTTGTTATTGGAGTCCAGAAAAAGAGAAAGAGTCCAGTACTCAAAATCTTTGAAGATATAATGGCTGAAAACTTGCAGACTTTTGTAAAAAACATACACCTACAGATTCAAGTATCCAGTGAACTCCAAACAGGAGAAATTCAAAGAAATCCATCATTATCAAAATGCTGAAAATTGAAACAAATATATGAAAGCTGAGTGCTGAAGAATTGATGCTTTTGAACTGTGGTGTTGGAGAAGACTCTTGAGAGTCCCTTGGACTGCAAGGAGATCCAACCAGTCCATTCTGAGGGAGATCCTTGGAATTTCTTTGGAAGGAGTGATGCTAAAGCTGAAACTCCAGTACTTTGGCCACCTCATGCGAAGATTTGACTCATTGGAAAAGACCCTGATGCTGGGAGGGGTTGGGGGCAGGAGGAGAAGGGGACGACAGAGGATGAGATAGCTGGATGGCATCACTGACTAGATGGATGTGAGTCTGGGTGAACTCCTGGAGTTGGCGATGGACAGGGAGGCCTGGCGTGCTGCGATTCATGGGGTCGCAAATAGTCGGACACGACTGAGCGAATGAACTGAACTGAACTGAACTGAGAGTAAATGACAAATTATTTATAGAAAAACAACAATTCAGATTCATCAGACAACATGAAAGCCAGAAGCAAACTGAACAGCATTTTTAGAGTTGAAAGAAAAAAAACTGTCAACCCAGAATACTACACACAGCAAATAAACCCTTAAGAAGAAAAAAGTGAAATGAAGACTTAGAATAAGAAAAACTAAGGGACCTGCTCTCAAATAAAAGATATGAAATTTTTTTCACAGAAGGAAAATGATAGCAGAGGAAATTTGAGCATCAATAATATAGGAAGAGCAATATAAATGGTGAATATCTGTGTAAATATAATATTCTTCTCTGTAAATATGTTGCTCTTTTCTTTACTATTTTAGGCAGCCTCCCAATGACTCCAAATGTGATCCCTCCTCCCTAATACTCATATCCCTGTAGAATTCTCTCCCCTTGTGAGTGTGAGATAGACTTAGTCACTTGATTCTAACAGAATATGGCAAAGTGATGAAATGTCACTTCCATGATTAGATTATCAAAGAATGTGAGCTCCTCCATCTTTTTTTCATTTAGCTATACCATTTTGCATTCCCACTAGCAGTGTAGGAGAGTTTTAGTTTCTCTACATCTTTGTCAGCACTTAAAATTGCCAGAATTTTAAATTTTACTCATTCTAATACATGTGTATCTAATTTTGGTTTTAAAACCAAGATACAAAATGGAACAGCTAGAAAGCAATTTGGCAGTGACTCATAAAGTGAAATACATATTATAATATGGCCCAGTAATCCTACTCCTGGCTAACTACTTCAGGGAAAGTAAAATTAGGTTCACACAAAAACCTATACACAAATATTTATAGCAGCATTAGTTGTAATTGCCAACAATTAGAAACAATTCTTCCATTGAACAGGTAAATAGACAAACACATTGTGGTGTATTTATATAATGGAATCTTACTCAGAAAAAAAAAAAGGCATGAATTACTGACATTTGGAACAATATGGATGAATTTCAAAGGCACTATTTCTCAGGTAAAATACACCAACCTCAAGAAGTTACACACTCCATTTACATGGAAGCTTCAAAAAAATAAAACTATAGGTACAGAGAACAGATAAGTGGTTTCTATGGGTTAGGAAGGAAAATTGTATGAGTAGCATAGAGATTTTTGGGGTGGTTCTGTATTCTGACAGCAATGGTAGTTACTGAATCTACACATGTGTTAAAATTCATATAACTATATAGAAATTAAAATCAGTAATTACTATATGCTAGTTTTAAAAATATTTTAATCAAAAAAATGTATAGTCTCAAAATCCTTTTAAGAATATCTATCAATAATTACTTTGAATGTCAGTAGACAAAATGTTACAATGCAAAAATACAGTGTGACTGATTGGATTAAAAAAGAAAAAAGAACCTGCAGTTTGCTGCCTACAAGAGACTCACTTCAGGGTAAAACACAGAAAGACTGAAAGTGAGGGGATGGAAAATATATATTTCATACAAATGGAAATGACAAGAAAGCAGGGGTAAAAATACCAGAAGGAAAAAAAAAAAAAAGACTTTAAGAAAAGGCCATAAAGAAAAAAGAAGGGAAATATAAGAAAAGGATATTATACTCATTAACATACATGCACCAATGCAGGAGCACTTAAATATATATATACTAACAGACATAAAGGGAGAAACTGATAATCATACAATAATAGTCAGAGACTTTAACATCCCACTGGTGGCTCTAGCAGTAAAGAACCTGCCTGCAATGCAGGAGATGTAAGAGACAGGTTTAATCTCTGGGTCAGGAAGATCCTCTGGAGAAGGGCATGGCAACCAACTCCAATATTCTTTCCTGGAGAATCCCATGGACACAGGAGCCTGGCAGGCTACAGTCCATAGGGACGCAAAGAGTTAGACATGATTGAAGCAACTTAGCATGCACAACATCAATGGACATATCTTCCAGACAGAAAATCAATAAGGCAACAGAGGTCTGAAATGACACAATAGACTAATTGGACTTAATTGACATCTACAGGACACTATATCCAAAGAAAGTAGAATACACATTGTTTTCAACTGTTCATACAACATTCTCTAGAATAGACCACAGACTAGGCCATAAAACAAGCTTCAACAAATAACAAGAGTATAGAAATTATATTAAGCATCTTTTCTAACCACAATGTTATGAAACTAGAAATCAACTAAAGAAAGAAAATCAAACAAACAAGGATCACATGGGGAACAACAACATGTTCCCCCCTACCCCAAAAAAAAGGTAATTGATGAAATCAATGAAGAAATAAAAAAAAAATACCTCAAGAAAAAGAGAAATGAAAAATTCAGGTTTACAAAATGTATAAGATGCAGCAAAAACAGTTCTAAAAGGGAGCGATATAGGCTTTCCTCCAGAAACAAGAAATCTCAGATAAATAACTTAATCTACCACCTCAAAGAATTAGAAAAAGAAGAACAAACAAAACCCAAAGTCAGGAAAAGAAAAGAAAAAATAAAGATTAGAGAGGAAATAGAGATCAAAAGAAACAAAAAATTAATAAGTGAAAAAGCTGGTTATCTTAAAAGACAAGCAAAATTGACAAACCTCTAGCCAGTCTCACCAAGAAAAGAAGGAATCAAACAAAATGGTGGCTCAGATAGTAAAGAATCTGCCTACAATGCAGGAGACCCAAATTCAATCCCTGGCTCAGGAAGATCCCCTGGAGAAGGTAATGACAACTCAGTCCAGTATTCTTGTCTGGGAAATCCCATGGACAGAGGAGCCTAGTGGCCTATACACCATGGGATGGCAAGAGTCAGACATAACTGAGGGAAGAAATGAAAGAGGGAAAATAACAACCAACACCACAGAAATTCAAGGAAAAAAATCATGGAAGAATACTATAAACAGTCATATGCCAATAAATTGGACAACCTAGAAGAAATGGAAAAATTTCTATAAACACACAGCCTGTCAAAATTGAATTAAAAAGAAATGGACAATTTGAAAAGACTAATCACTAGAAGAATTTTCAATTAAAAAAAAAAAAAACCCTATGAAGTCCAGGACCAAATGGCTTCACTGGGGAACTTTACCAAAACTATAAAGAATTTAGACCTATGCTTCTCAAGTTATTCCAAAAAAAAACTGAGGAGAAGGGAAACTCACAAATTAATTCCATGAGGCCATCATTACCCTGATACAAAAACCAGACTACAAAACAAGAAAGTTACAGGCCAATATATTTAATGACTATAGATGCAAAAAATCTCCCCCACCCCCAAATATTACCATACCAAATCCAACAATACATAAAAAGGATACATATACCATGATCACACTGGATTCATTTCAGGGTTACAAAGATGGTTCATCATAAGCAAATCAATCAATGTGATACACCACATTAACAAAAGGAAAGATGAAAGATAAAAACCACATAATCATCTCAATAGAAACAGAAAAGCATTTGACAAAATTCAATATCCATTCACAATTAAAGAACAAACAAACAAACAAAAAAACCTCCCATCAAAATGAGTACGGAGGAAAAACAACTCATCAATGTTTTATCATTTTCACAGTACAGGTATTTTACCTCCTTGGTTAAGTTTATCCCTAGGCATTTTATTCTTTATGAGGCAATTTAAATGAGATTTTTTTTTCTTTTTTACTTTATCTTTCTACTATTTCCCTTTGACTTAGTTTGGTTCTCTTTTTTATCTTCTTTTTGTTTTTTTTCTCTTTTTGGTTGGGGTATAAAAAAATTTACCTTATAAATGGCAACACTTTGCTTTTATTAGTCAGAAAAAAGAAAAGAGAAAGCCCGATTTTCAGTTCCTAAAAACCTAATCCAATTTGTCAAGAGGTTTTATTTTTTCTATATCCTATACATTATAACAATTTCATACCTGCTGCTCACTCCTCAGCCCCTGTAATTTATAGTTTCTACCCTCATCACTTCACCAGAAGAAATCTTGTTAAGGTCACTAAATCATTCCATGTTACAAAAACTATGGATATGTGTCAGTCCTCATCTATGTATTAATCATATGTATTAATCTCTCCTTTTGAAATCCTTCCTTACCACAACTACTTGAGTTTTACTCCTCTATCTCTGGTCACCCAGGTATTTCTTTTGCTTATCTACATTCACCCACCCAACAAATGCTGGACTTCCAAAATTCTGTGTGCTCTTGTTCAGTTGCTAAGTCATGTTCAACTCTTTGCAACCCCATGGATTGTAATACATCAGGCTCGTCCGGCATCCAATGTCTCTGGGAATTTGCTTAAATACATGTTCATTGAGTTGATGATGCTATCTAAACATCTCATCCTCTGCCATTCCCTTCTCCTTCTGCCTTCAATCTTTCCTAGCACCAGGGTCTTCTCCAATGAGTTGGCTCTTCACATCAGGTGGCCATAGTATCGGAGCTTCAGCTTCAGCATCAGTCCTTCCAATGAATATTCAGAGTTGATTTTCCTTAGGATTCACTAGTTTGCCCTCCTTGCAGTCCAAGGGACTTTTAAGAGTCTTCTTCAATACCACAATTTGAAAGCATCAGTTCTTCTGTGCTCGACCTTCTTTACGGTCCAATTTTCACATCTAAACATGACTATTAGAAAAGCCATAGCTTTGGCTGGCCGTATGGAGATTTGTCAGCAACGTGATGTCTTTGCTTTTTAATATGCTGTCTAGGTTTGTCATAGCTTTCATTCCAAGAAGCAAGCATCTTTTAATTTCACAGCTGCAGTGATTTTGAGCCCAAGAAAAGAAAAATGGTCACTGCTCCTACTTTTTCCCCTTCTATTTGCCTTGATGTGATGAGACTGGGTGCCATGTTCTCACTTTTTTGAATGCTGAGCTTCAAACCAGCTTTTCCACTCTTCTCTTTCACCCTCATCAAGAGACTCTAGTTCCTTTTCACTTTCTGCCTATAGAGTGGTCATCTGCAGATCTGAGGTTGGCGATATTTCTGCCTGCAACCTTGATTCCAACTTGTGAGTCACCCAGCCTGGCATTTCACATGATGTACTCTGCAAAGAAATTAAGCAGGGTGATAATATACAGCCTTGTCATACTCCATTCCCAATTTTCAACCAGTCAATTGTTCCATGCCCAATTCTAACTGTTGCTTCTCAATCCACATACAGGTTTCTCAAGAGACAGGTAAGGTGGTCTGGTATTCCCATCTCTTTAAGAATTCTCCACAGTTTGTTGTGATCCACACAGTCAAAAGTTTAGCATAGTCAATGAAGAATTAGATGACTTTCTGGAATTCTCTTGCTTTTTCCATGATGCAACAAATCTTGGCAATTTAATCTCTGGTTCCTCTGCCTTTTCTAAATCCAGCTCATATATCTGGAAGTTCTTGGTTCATGTACTTTTGAAGTCTAGCTTGAAGGATTTTGAGCATAACCTCACTAGCATGTAAAATGAGTGCAACTGTACAATGTTGAAATGTAGTTTGAACTTCCTTTGGTATTGCCCTTCTTTGGGATTGGAATGAAAACTGACATTTTCCAGTCCTGTGGGCACTGCTGAGTTTTCCAAATTTGCTGGCAAATTGAGTGCAGCACTTTCACAGCACCATCCTTTAGGATTTTAAATAACTCCGCTGGAATTCCATCACCTTCACTAGCCTTGTTTGTAGTAACGCTTCCTAAGACCCACTTGACTTCACACTCCAGGATGTCTAGCTCTAGATGAGTGACCACACCATAGTGGTTATCCAGGTCATGACATTTTGTATAGTTCTTCTGTGTCTTCTTGCCACTTCTTCTTAATCTCTTCTACTTCCGTTAGGTTCTTACCATTTCTGTCCTTTAAGCCCATCATTGCATGAAATGCTCCCTTGGTATCTCTAATTTTCTTGAAGAGATCTCTAGTCTTTCCCATTCTATTGTTTTCCTCTATTTCTTTGCTCTGTTCATTTAAGAAGGCCTTCTTATCTCTCCTTGCTATTCTCTTGAACTCTGCATTCATTTGGGTAAATCTTTCCCTTTCTCCTTTGCCTTTTGCTTCTCTTCTTTCCTCAGCTATTTGTAAAGCCTCATCAGAAAACCACTTTGCCTTCTTGCATTTCTATTTCTCTGGGATGGTTCTGGTTACTGTCTCCTATATGATGTTACCAATTTCTGTCCATAGTTCTTCAGGCACTCTGTCGTTTTTGAATTTGAATCCAAGTACTGTATTTTGGATTCTTTGTTGACTATGAGGGCTACTCCATTTCTTCTAAAGGATTCTTGCCTACAGTAGTAGATTTGATAGTCATCTGAATTAAATTCATTCATTCCTGTCTATTTTAGTTCACTGATTCATAAGATGTCGATGCTCACTCTTGCCATCTCCTGCTTGGCCACATCCAAATTACCTTTATTCATGGACCTAACATTCCAGGTTCCTGTGTAATGTTGTTCTTTACAGCAACAGACTTTACTTTTTCCACTACACACATCCACAACTGAGGATCATTTCTACTTTGGCCCAACCTCTTCTTTTTTCTGGAGCTATTAGTAATTGCCCTCTGCTCTTCCCCAGTAGCATATTATACACTTTCTGACATGGTGGGTTCATCTTCCAGTGTCATATCTTTTTGCCTTTTCATACTGCTCACGGGGTCTTGCAGCAAGAAAACTGGAGTGGGTTGCCATATCCTCCTCCAGTGGACCATGTCAGAACTCTTCACTATGACTCATCTGTCTCTTATGGCTCTGCACTGCATGGCTCATAGCTTCATTGAGTTACACAAGCTCCTTTGCCATCACAAGGCTGTGACCCATGAAGGGGAAATTCTGGGTAGTAGACAACTTTTTTCTTTCACTTCCTGTATTTTTCTGAGAAAACTCACACTCACAGCTTTAATCATCATGTTTACTATGATTACTTCTTTCCCTATATTTACATCTCTCATCCTGGACTTTATATCTAAGCTTAATATCTTTGCTTTCAATTTCCTATCCTATATTTCCATTCAAAAGTCTCAAACTCAGGATATTCAAATCTAGCATATACAAAAAATGCCATATTGATATTTCCCTTAGAATTTGATTCTACTTCTATTTCCCTGTTTTAGTGAACCTTACAGAAATAAGAGCTCTCCTTGAAAATTTCTCACTTCAACACTCATGTCTAGTATGTCACAAAGTCCCATTAATTTAATTCTTAACTCAAAGACATTGACTTTTCACCCTGTTGATTATTACTAATCCTACTCTAATAACCACCATCTTTCACCTGTACTACTGCAGGTGATCCTAACTAATCTCCCTACAATCATCTGACCTTTTTCTTATCTGTTCTCCATGCTGTAACCCGTGTGATATTTTCAAAATGCAAATATTTCCCACCTACCATTCCCAGCCACCCTCATTGCATCTGAGTCCAAGATTATCAACAGACAAAAACTAAATCAGGCAAGTATGACTTCATGTATCTGTGAGTGGAAATAAAAAGATCTATACAAGTAACTCTGAGACCATGTCTGATTGTGTATACTTAATCACATTTCAAACCTCCCCAAAAGCTTCTAGGTTTGTCCATCATTTGAAATCATTTACGCCTTTTCACAGGAAATGTTGTTTCCTGTATGATAAACATCTTTATCAATTTCCATTTTTATTTTTCTCTCTTCATGGCATACAGAAGCCATATAACATGGCTGAATTTCAGGGGGCTTTGCCTTTTGAGAGGCAGCATGGTGGAGCAGTAAGAACTTGGATCAGAAAGTTGAACAGGTGTGGATTTAAATCATAGATCTGCAACTTATTATTATTATTTGAGCTTAGTTCCTTATTTAAAAATGAGAATTTCTTATAGGTTTTTTGGAGGGTTCTTGGGGGGTTTGAGAATTTGATGAACCCATCTGACATATCATCTGATGGCAGTAGGTGGCCAGTGAACGTGTGTTCCTTCCTACCAGGATGGGTGGTACCAAAATATTCTAGAGCAAAGAAAATCCCCAAATCATTTGCAAATTTCTCCATAGGCTAAGTTTGCTTCACAGACACGTGGAAGTGAGTGTTGAGCTGAAAGTTTATTTTTGTTAATTCATTTTAGCTAACATATTAAGCATTTCCTACATGCTAAGTTTCATGTTATGCAATTTACAGTCATTATTTAATCACCACAAATTCCCTATGATGTATCATCCTATCCAATTTTACAGCTAAAAAGTGCCAGAGCTCAAATTTGAACTTAGGCCAACTGACTTCAGAACTTGTGATTTTAATCTATAGGGTTCTAACATCTCTCACTCAGAGATCCAATCCAGAAAACTCAGAGGAGAACAATACCTTTATCTAAGTTTTATCAGGGACTTATAGAACATTTCATTTTGCTAAAATCCAGAGCCAGAAACTCAACTCTATGGCTTTCTTTACATGAAGAAATTTCACTTCATCACATGGAAATTCTAAGATTAGAGACCTAAAATGTACTTTTCCATGTTTGACAGTACACAAACAATCTTCCTGGAGTAATCACATTTAATACCTCTGTCTGGCTGTACTCAATACCAATACCCTAAAGGATTATCCACGAAGCATTAAAGATATGAATTTGGCAAGAAGAGAGAATTTTGATTGTGATCTTTATAGAATCAAGAACAGTTCAGGAGCCTGATTTTGACAGCAGTGCATATGATAGTATATGAGCCTCTATCTTCAACAAAACTGATAAGTTTTCAAACAAACTATCTCCGAAAGTTAAATGCCAGAGGATATTTCAAATGTACAGGGCTGTGTATCCAGAATAGTTATGCAACATGATATGTATTAAGTTCATATATAAGGAAACATTTATTTTTCTCCAAGGCTGACTAAGGGTTGAAATCTATCTCATAAGGGAATTTATGGCACTACCCAAAGAAAAACACATGTCCATCCAACAGTCCACAAAGAAATCCAAAGGAAAAAATATGAGAGATATGTCTGGAACATTAGTTCACAAATCTGACAGCACTTCATAGAATTTGTGGAAGTATGGATTCAAAAATCAACATGAAAATCACAGAGTACCTATAGTGAAATAGCATCATTACTTTACTTTGTTGTCTCCTGTTAACCCTGAACTGCAGTTCTACAAAAATCTAATAAATATGATGGCATATACTAATGTTTTATATAAGTATATCCTATATAAAGTAATCTAAGGGCAAAGACTTTTGCTGGCTGACAAGTCTCAGCTTGCCTTCAGCCATGCCATTTATCATTTGAATACTGAAGGTGTACTAAGGTAAAGTTAATAATCTTGTACAATACTTCGCATATGATAGGTGCTCAACGGAATATTGATCAACTGACCAATATCTCTTGGAGCACTAATGATGTTATTGAGAGGGCAGTGTTTAGCTAATAAACTTCTCTATTTCTCTTTTTTATACTTTCAAATGATCGACTAACTTTCATCTTCAGAACAACTTGTAGCTAAAGTATCAACAAATCCATTTTTTAAAAATGAGCACAGAAAACGTTGAGTGGTAGAGTTTAAAGAGCTATCATTAAAAATAGTCACAATGAAACTTTTTATTAAAATATCTGTAGAATCTGTGGGTTCCCAGCCCAGATCCCCAGGGATAAGTTCTTACCTGTGGAGAGTGCTCCTGGTGGGGACCTGCCCCTGCTCACTTCTGCAGCAATTGCACTTGAATGATTGCCGACTGGAAAATGCCCTGAGTTATGTCCTGGTTCCCACTCCTCTAGTGGCTGGAGCCAATGGCTGACTTAAAGCTGGGATGCAGACGTCCCATATCCTTGCCTTGAGTCAGGACAGGCTATAGTTCAGTCTGCAACAGAGCTCCCCACAGGACCAGGTTGAGCTTAGACTGCCCCATTCCCTCTCTGCTACCTCACTCCTTACAGGTTCACATGAGCACCTCCATAACAAACCCCTTTCACCAGAATCACATCTCAGGGTCTGCTTCTGGGCAACCCAACCTAAGACATAAGCCTTCAATTCAGGAACCTAGAAAAAGTACTCCCCCAACACTTGACCAAGATAAAATATAAGCAAAGAATTAATAAAATGAGAAAAGAAATTAATGAAAAGGGGGGAAATATGAGCTTGATAAATTGAACAAGAACTTGCACTTGCAAATACTTCCAAAATAGACCTCTTAAATGATCTTCACTTACCTGACACACTGGATTAATCACAGCTCTCTCCATTTATCTTATAAATCATATGCTGTGTACTTAGTCACTCAGTCATGTCCAACTCTTTGTGACCTCATGGACTGTAGCCTGCCAGGCTCCTCTGTCCATGGGATTTTCCAGGCAAGAATACTGGAGTGAGTTGCCACACCCTCCTCGAGGGAATCTTCCAAACCCAGGGATCAAACCCTGGATAATGATTTTATAAAAACAAATAGATAATTTGGAACTCAAAATAGTTTATGTGTTTTCAAAGAAAGGCCTTTCTATACAACATTGTAATTTCCTGTGTGTGTGTATTATTAGAATAAAATTCAAATGTATTCAATCAAAAAGCAAAAAAAAAAAAAATCTGTGCAGATAATTTTAAAATAGTTAGAAATGATACAGAGAGTTAGATGGGGTTGCTTAATTCATTTCCTACATAATAGAAGGCCTATTCTAACAAAATAAGATAATCTTGCATTGATGTGGCAGATACATCCTAAGGTGATCCCAATGAGTCACCTCACATAATTATTTTTCCTTCAGTGTGGGAGGAATTTGTGACTTGCTTCTAACCAACAGAAATAGCAAAGGTGAGAGAATGTCATTCACTCCCTTGATTTGGTTACATTACATAGCAAAGGTAATAGGATATTGTTATTCCCATGATTACATTATGTTATTGTATTAGTTTTCTAGGGCTGCCATAATAAAGTCCCACAAATTTGGGGTTCAAAAATAACAGAAATGTGTTCTCTTACAGTTTTGGATGCTAAAAGTCTGCAATCGAGGTATTTATAGGTCATGACCTCTCTGAAGGCTCTAGGGGAGTAATCTTTCCTTCTAGCATCTGGTGTTTCCCAGAAATCCTTAGTGTTCCTTGGCTTACTGAAGTTTAACCCAATCTTTCTCTCTGCTGTCATATGGCTATTTTCCCTCTGTGTATCTGTATGCCTCTGTTTTCTTACAAGGACAACAGTCACTAGATTATGGCCTATTCTACTCCAGTATGACCTCACATTAACTTGACTAACTATATCTATAAAGACCTATTTCTAAATATGGTCATATTGTAAGGTTTCAGGTAGACACGAATTTGAGGGGATACTATTCAACCCAGTATAGTTATATGATACTTTATCTTAGCATACAGGAGGAGAGACTATTTCTTATCAGCTTGAAGAAGTAAGCTTCTAAGTTTTGAAAGGGTTTATGAAGGATGAGATGGTTAGATAGCATCACTGACTCAATGGACATGAGTTTGAGCCGACTCCGGGAGATGGTGAAGGAGCAGAAGCCTGGTGTGCTGCAGTCCATGGGGTCACAAAGAGTTGGACACGAGTGAGCAACTGAACAACAACATGAAGGAGTCACAGCAAGGAATTGCCAGCAACCTCTAGGGGCTGAGAACTACTTACACCTGGCTGATAGCCAAGAGAAAATGGGGACCTCCATCCTACAACCACAAGAAAAGGAATTTTGCCAACAACCAGAGCTTGGAAAAAGACAAAGGCCCAGACATGAATTAACCCATTGACGCCTTAACTGTACCCTTGCGAGATCCTAAGCAGAAGATCAAGCTAAGCCATGCTGAGACTCCTAACCCATGGAAACTGTGAGATAACAAATATGGATTATTCTAAGCCACAAAATCTGTTGTAATTTATTACACAGCAATAGAGGACTAATAAAATTGGTATAGTGCTTTAAAGGTTTCATTTACTTTACCTCATTTATACTTCCCAAAGTTAAATATAAAACCATTTATTTCAGTCCTGATCTCATGGATCATTGGGACTGACCTATAAAACAGGAGGTACTTAGAATTTTAGTCCTCAGAAGAACCTCAGAGATCATTATACAAATGAAGAAACAAGAGTCAGGATACAGAAATTGACTCATGATACACCAAGGTATCATGTAGAAAAGACACACATGGATGCACAGTTCTCTTGGGATTGAGTCTAAAATTTTTTCAGATTTGTAGATAATAATCTCCTATTGTCAAACAACAGAAGAGCTAACAACAATAAATCAGACTTTTAGAAGATGCAAATAAATTACACAACTTAATGTCAATATTCATAATTACCACAATTAACTCCTAGAAAAGTCCCAGTCACATTGAAGCACTCAATAAATATATGATAAAAAAAAATATATGGTTTCATAGCAATCTCCATTCTGAAACATAAAAGACACAAGCCCATCCCCATGTAGCATGATCTAGAGGCAGCATACATTTGTGGTCAAAAGCCATAACTGTAATGTCATGTCAGACCCATTTGAATTTGAATGTGAGCTCTAAGTATTAAGTTCATTTCAGTCGCTCAGTCATGTCTGATTCTTTGCGACCCCATGGACTGCAAACTGCCAGGCCTCCCTGTCTATCACCAACTCCCGGAGTTTACTCTAACTCATGTGCACTGAGTCTGTGATGTTATCCAACCATCTCATCTTCTGTCATCCCCTTCTCCTCCTGCCTTCAATCTTTCCCAGCATCAGGGTCTTTTCAAATGAGTCAGTTTTTCGCATCAGGTGGCCAAACTACTGGAGTTTCAGCTTCAACATTAGTCCTACCAATGAATATTCAAGGCTGATATCCTTTAGGATGGACTGGTTGGATCTCCTTGCAGCCCAAGGGACTCTCAAGAGCCTTCTCCAACACCACAGTTCAAAAGCTTCAATTCTTTGGCACTCAGCTTTCTTTATAGTCCAACTCTCACATCCATACATGACTACCGGAAAAACCATAGCTTTGACTAGATGGACATTTGTTGGCAAAGTAATGTCTCTGCCTTTTAATATGCTGTCTAGGTTGGTCAAAGCTTTTCTTCCAAGGAGCAAGCATTTTTAAATTCCATGGCTGCAGTCACCGTCTGCAGTGATTTTGGAGCCAAAAAAAATAAAGTATATCACTGTTTCCACTGTTTCCCCATCTATTTGCCATGAAGTGATGGGACCAGATGCCATGAACTTAGTTTTCTGAATGCTGGGTTTTAAGCCAACTTTTTCACTCTCCTCTTTCACTTTCCTCAATGGCTCTTTAGTTCTTCGCTTTCTGCCATAAGGGTGGTGTCATCTGCATATCTGAGGTTATTGATATTTCTCTCAACAATCTTGATTCTAGCTTGTGCTTCATCCAGCCCAGCATTTCTCATGATGTACCTTGCGTATAAGTTAAATAAGAAGGGTGACAATATACTATACAGCCTTGACATACTCCTTTCCCTATTTGGAACCAGTCTGTTGTTCCGTGTTCAGTTCTAACTATTGCTTCTTGACCTGGATATATATTTCTCAGGCGACAGGTCAGGTGGTCTGGTCTTTCCATCTCTTTCAGAATTTTCCACAGATTGTTGTGATCCACACAGTCAAAGGCTTTGGCATAGTCAATAAAGCAGAAGATGTTTTTCTGGAACTCTCTTGCTTTTTTGATGATCCAATGGATATTGGCAATTTGATCTCTGGTTCCTCTGCCTTTTCTAAATCCAGCTTGAACATCTGGAAGTTCACAGTTTATGTACTGTTGAAGCCTGGCTTGGAGAATGTTGAGCATTACTTTGCTAGAGTGTGAGATGATTGCCATTGTGCAGTAGTTTGAACTTTCTTTGGCATTGCCTTTCTTAGGGATTGGAATGAAAACTGACCTTTTCCAGTCCTGTGGCCACTGCTGAGTTTTCCAAATTTGCTGGCATATTGACTGTAGCACTTTCACAGCATCATATTTTAGGATTTGAAATAACTCAACTGGAATTCCATCACCTCCACTAGCTTTGTTCGTAGTTATGCTTCCTAAGGCCCACTTGACTTTGCATTCCAGGATGTCTGGCTCTAGGTCAGTGATCACACCATTGTGATTATCTGGGTCATGAAGATTGTTTTTGTATAGTTTTTCTGTGTATTCTTGCCACCTCTTCTTAACATCTTCTGCTTCTGTTAGGTTCATACTGTTTCTGTCCTTTATTGTGCCCATCTTTGCATGAAAAAGTTCCCTTGGTATCTCTAACTTTCTTTAAGAGATCTCTAGTCTTTCCCATTCTGTTTTTTTCCTCTATTTCTTTACATTGATCACTGAGGAAGGCTTTCTTATCTCTCCTTCCTATTCTTTGGAACTCTGCATTCAAAGGGGTATATCTTTCCTTTTCTCCTTTGCCTTTTACATCTCTTCTTTTCACAGCTGTTTGTAAGACCTCCTCAGACAACCATTTTGCCTTTTAGCATTTCTTTTTCTTGGATATGGTCTTGATCACTGCCTCCTGTACAAGGTCACAAATCTCCATCCATAGTTCTTCAGGCACTCTGTCTATCATATTTAATCCCTTGAATCCATTTCTCACTCTCACTGTATAATCGCAAGGGATTTGATTTAGGTTATGCCTGAATGGTCTAGTGGTTTTCCCTACTTTTTTAATTTAAGTCTCAATTTGGCAATAAGGAGTTCATGATCTGAGTCACAGTCAGCTCCCAGTTTTGTTTTTGCTGACTGTATAGAGCTTCTCCATCTTTGGCTGCAAAGAATATAATCAATCTGATTTTGGTATTGATCATCTGGTGATGTCCATGTGTATAGTCTTCTCTTGTGTTGTTGGAAGAGGGTGTTTGCTATGACCAGTCGTTCTCTTGACAAAACTGTTAGCCTGGTTAAAAGTTGTTCTCTTGTCAAAACTGTTGCCCTGTTAGCTTCATTCTGTACTCCAAGGCTAAATTTGCCTGTTACTCCAGATGTTTCTTGACTTCCTACTTTTGCATTCCAGTCCCCCATAATGAAAGGGACATCTTTTGGGGCTGTTAGTTCTAGAAGGTCTCGTAGGTCTTCATAGAACTGTTCAACTTCAGATTCTTCAGCATTATTGGTCGGAGCATAGACTTGGATTACTGTGATACTGAATGGTTTGTCTTGGAAACAAACAGAGATAAGTCTGTCGTTTTTGAGACTGCATCCAAGTACTGCATTTCAGACTCTTTTTTTGACTATGATGGCTATACGTGTTATTCACTTGTAAACTTAAGAGATTTCCTCACACTCTCAGCTTCCAATTTCCTCATCTGCAAAATGAAGGTAATAACAATGACCTCCCATTGTTGTGCTCAGGTTCAAACAAAATAATAAATGATTATTATTTACATTTACAGAGTGCTAGATAAATGTCATTCTCTTTCCATTCATTGATAAATTTGGTTTCAAATGAAGAACAGTTTTTACACCTAACTTTAGATAATTCTCTGAACTGTAATCTGTGTCAGAGGCATTCAATACAAATGTACTTTTAATTCATGCTAATAGACATTTTCTTTGAAGACAGTTTTCTATTGTACGAATTTACTCTTCTTTGGTTCTAAAAGCTTTTCTTTTGTCTCCTCAACAAACTCAAGTAAAAAATAAAGGTCTAAAATGTCTAGGAAAGAAAGAAGCTTCATTTGACCAGGCCTGAATTTATTTACACTTAACCCACCTGCCAGTGCAGGAGATCTAAGAGATGAGGATTTCGATCCCTAGGCTGGGAAGATCCCCTGGAGGAAGACATGGCATCCCACTCTAGTATTCTTGTCTGAAGAATCCCATGGACAGAGGAAGAAGCCTCGTGGGCTACAGTCCACAGGGTCTCAAAGAATCAGACATGACTGAAGTGACTTAGCACATATAGGAACCACCTAAAAAAAGAAAAAATGCAGCGGTCTGAAGATTCATAAATTAATCATTGATTAGAAGTTTACATAATTTAGAGGTTATAATCCAAAACCTGTTTCAAATTAGATGACAGCAGAAAAGTGATGTGGAAGTAGTTACTGTTAAACTGGAATTCTTCTGATTGCACTATTTATCAGGTAGTATTTCAGATAATTAAATAGAACTATGAGTAACATGAAAGATTATAGCTGTGATCCATTTTTGCACAGGTCTGCTGAGACTTGGAAATTACATGCAAGCAGAGTTGGAATAATTCCAAAATGGACCATACTGAATTAGGCAACAGCTGGTGCAGAAAGTTTAGCTTAAGGACTGTCCTGACAGTTGGTTAAAAAAAAAAGTGATATGTGCTCTATACTAAATGTCATATTAAAAATTAGCAGTAAATAATTACAAGCTTATTAGAAATATACTGTTTTGATTTCAAAGCTTAAACACTCTTCCTTGGGCTATTTTAAGGCCACTTTAAAGTTCTTTAATCTCTGCTCAAAAAAATTTATTTTCTAGCAGGTGTGCCTTAAAACTAAAACTGAAGACTTAAAATCACTTCCATGAGCTTCAAGAACTTCCACATGTTTAAAACATAGTCATTTCAATGTTGCTTGAAACCCAGGAAAGGTCATGGGGAGAGGAAGCTGTGAAAACCTTAATCCTGTAAATTTCATGACACATGGCATGATGCAATGGGATTTAGAGCCAGAAGGCTTGGGTTCAAGCCCCTGCTATGCTAATTACTAAGTAAGAGGTTTGGGTTAAATTCATGTTCTTTTCAGACCTTAGTTTTCCCATCCAACTTGGGAACAATAGCATCTACCTTCCAAACTATAGTGAGAAGTAAATGATCTATATATAATACCTAGGACAGCAGACCCATGGTTCCCAAACTGTGCACTGAGTCACTCCAGGGGACTGCAGCACATTTTTTAGAGGCAGCATGGGCTATTTTAAATTTTCAAGGGAACTGCAACAATATTTGAAATCTCTCAGCCACTGCATGAACTACTAGCTCAAGGTAGTTTCAATATTAGATCATACTACATTCTTTTCAGTGACATTTATCTTTGTGAAGCTGAGTTTTGTTAGTTGTTGGACAAAAAGTAAATAATCATTAAAATCAATGTAGAGCAGGAAATGAAACTAATGGTATCCATTCTGATTCCAATGTCTGATATATGCAGAGTGCCCAACTCCAGCCCTCACATCTTGTTAACAAGTAAATGTCATTGACTAAAATAATTTTTTTCTTTCAACTATGTGTATTATTTTTTCTCAAAAAAGTTGTTAGTATTACTAAGTTGTTAGTATATAAATACATTTTAAGCTGCCTGTACCTAACTACTCAAACAACAGTAGAGTTACTTATAGGAAATCTGAAAATGTCATAAACCAAAAAAAAAAAAATTGGGAAACTTCTGATGTAGGTACCTAGTAAGTATTCATTTCCTCTCAAACCTGGTGTACTTTCACATAATTAAGTCCTTTCTTTCTAAATTTAGATAAACTTACTTGTGTTCTCATTAGTAATGACTACCACTATTCTCTGCCTTTGTAGTTTCTGGGGCCATGTGATTACCTCTGGTCAATGGGATTTGAAGAAGTTATGAACTCTCCATTCTTTCTTCCCTTATTGAGGAATTCTATAGAAATGAGGAGAAAAAAAGAGCATCAACATTTAAGGTTCAACTGTCAAGTTCCTGTAAGGAAAATAAGTTTTCCTGGAAAGTCATCTGGACCTATTCAGTCAAGCCAGTGAAATTTGGTGGTTTTGGTAGTTTGTGTGCTATGAAGCATAGGTTTGTACTATCTTGACTAATACTCAAGCTTGTTTTTGTCTATTGCCCTCCCCACCATCCTCCTACATATGGTTTTGACTCTTTTTATGGCCAGTTCTAAAAGATAATTAGGTAATAACCAGTATGATAGAAAATGTGACCTGAATAATAGAAGACTGGATGGCAGAAAATTCAGCAAAAACAGTTATTAACAGTATCAGCTAAACATCCTGATCATGATGTGATGCCCCAGATCACAAATAAAAGTCAAGACACTCAGTTAAGTTGTGGTTTATAACATCTTAAGGTTAAAAAGAAAAATGCAAACATTTTAACAATACAGTTTCATTTAGGAACAAGGAAATATACAGTAAGATAAAACCACTTTTATACAAAATATTGGAACCAAGAATGTCCAGTAACAGGTATTTTCTGTACTCTTAGGAATTTGACCTTACACTACAACCAGAGAAGCAGTTCAAACAAGCCTACATTTCTATGGTGGAGAAATTTCTAACTGGGCTAGAGGGTATAGAAGAAATCATCTTTTCCAGTGGTTATAAAATGACAGGAGCAGGATGTTGCTTTGAAAGGAAAATTTAAATAAGTTCCTCAATACCTCAGATATGAAAAGAAAATGAGGCTGACTAGGATGAAATCAAGAAAAGAAAATTATATTCATTGATTCATCAGTATTTATTGCATATCTTGATGTGTATTCCATAAATGCTACCAAGTAACATTTCTTGGGAGCAGAGGTACTCACTGCCTTTGTTCTGGATGTCAATTACTATAAAGGGCAATGCTCTGGAAAATCACAGATCTGCAAAAATGCTTTCCTGGAAGAATCAGTAAAATTTTCATTAAAGAGGAAATGTTTAAGCCGGAACTTGAAAGATGAATTTTGTCAAGAACTGTGAAGTGTTGAGATTTTACCCTATTATCAAACCAACAAATTATCTTGCAAAAGATTCACAGAGGCTGACAAAAGCATGAAAATCTTTAATCAAACAGAAAGATCTTTATTACTCACAGTTTTCATCACAGCCAGGCTGTTAGCACTTTCTTATCCCAGTTCCCAGATCCTAGTTACTACAGGGGACACAACAAAGGCCAGGTAACACTTGCACATGCAGTGGGCTGCATTACAGGGCAGAAACTCTGAGCTTAGGAAGACAATCTTTTTTTTTTTTTTTGTAAAGCAATAAACATGCTGGCCCTTTGCTCCTGAGCAAGACACTACCCAGTATCCCAAGACTGCATACCATACAAACAATCTGGAGAAGATAATCCAGAACAAAGGCAGTGAGTACCTCTCCTCCCAAGAAATGCAGGAATGTAAGTGACTTGTGGAGAATTGTCCCCAAAGAAGCAGAAGACATCATGTTATAACATGATACTTTAGCAGGATTAGAATATATCTGAATAGCTGGAGTATAGAATATCTTTCAGAGAATGAGCCAGTGGGAGGTGTAGGCTGGGAAGGAGAGTGTATTAGGAAGAAAAAAAAAATAGTTCATAGAATGAACTATAGAATCCAATAAACATAGAATCTAATCCACTGGAATTGGATTACTGAGTAGAAAAAAATATAGAGGATATTATACTTTGTTCACCAATATTTATTCAATGTCAGCCTCATGGCATAAGTTCACTATGTTAATCGAATGAATAAATGAATGAAAAACCTGCTTTATCTCATAAGCATAGGAAGCCATCATAATTTTAAATGAAGAAGAAAATAATCATATCTGGCAGCAAAGTGACAAAAGCATCGTTGTTGAAAGAGAATAATTGAGGCACTTTGCCTATGTTTAATATGTGTTTACAGTAAGATAGGTTATAGGAGGTGAACATTTAAATTAAAAGATTAGAATTGAGGATTGAGAGAAGTGGTTGAATTAATTTTAGGAGAACCCCAATAACATCTGGTCAACTGGATGTGGAAGTGACAGTTCCAAGGATAAACATGAGTTATCTGGAAGAAGGTTGTTGAATAAATGGTGACATCACTAAGTGAGATAGAAAATACAAGACTCAAGTAGGAGATAATGAGCTTCATGTTGGGCTTGTTTCATTTACATCATAAGAAGATCCAATTGCAGTGTCCAGAAGGACACTCTAGAGAGATGATGAACTGGCATGGAGTGGCAGGCATTGAGATAATAACTACAGTGAAGGAAATAAAAAGAAGAAATTCTATGATTAATATAATGGAAGCTTGCTTATATATGCATTCATGCTAAGTTGCTTCAGTTGAGTCCAGCTCTTTGTGACCCCATGGACTGTAGTAGGTTCCTACAGGATAGACTCTTCTGTCCATGGGATTCTCCAGGCAAGAATACTGGAGTGGGTTGCCATGCCTTCCTCCAGGGGATCTTCCCAACCCAGGGATAGAACCTGTGTCTCCTACTGCTCCTGCACTGACTTTACCACTAGCACCATCTGGGAAGCCTGCTTATATATATGAGAAGGATCAGTATTCCTGTATGAGAAGAGGAGAAAAGCTCATGAAAATGGAAAAAAAAAATATATTGGGAGAGGTGGAAAGGGAGCCAAGAGAATAGTATGCTGAAACCAAGGAAAGATAGTTTCAAATGGGAAAGTCGTTAGTAAGGAGCTGTCAACTTGGATGGTTGCTAAAATAGTACTGATTGGATTTGGCTTTTGGATCATCACAGATTTCAAGAAAATAATAAAGGCAGAAGGCAGATTATAGCAAGAAGCCTTAATTCAGAGAAGGGAGAGATTGGTTCAATTAACTTGGCATCAGCTTATCTAGTGTGATAAGCTGTGAAAAGAAAGTACTTTTTCAAATATACACCTTAAAAAGAACTTTCCAAATGGCACTCATAGGTCATCACCAAAAATCCCCTCCATTATACATTGCTACTTTGAGTTATAAAGGTTTTTTCCTTTTTAAAGATTCCCCTAATAAAATGCAATTACTCCTGAAAACTGTAATGCCTTAAACTCTTCCTCTGAAGTGTTAGTTGACAAGGATTTAACAGAGAAAAATGTTCTTGGCTAATACTAGTGGTCTTAGTATTCTGGAAGTAGAATAACAGAGGAAAGGGCCTATTAAAAGGGGACCTGTGAGGTCCTAAAGAAACACAGCTCCTATTTGATGATTTGGTTAGAATCTGGCGAGGCTATTCTTTTTGCTGGCATGCTCTGCCAGATTTCTTTTTAAAAACTATTTGAGAACACAGAACAGTTGAGAAAATGTAACTAGTACTACAAGTAGATTTCTTAAAGTACATAGTGACTGCTGAAAAATTACTAAGGGGTTAATAGTTGCTGTTGAGACCCAGAATATCAGTTAAGATTTTAAGCTATGCACTTTCTTTGATTACATTAAATGTGATTTTTCTGGTACCAACAAAGAATATTTTGCTACTAATTTTCACAGAAAGGAAGATCCCATAATGAGAATCTTCAACCTAGTAATAGCTACTTTCCCGGTTAATGAATTAATCAAGCATCTACTAAGTATCTATACCTAGCATTTATCAAGATAGTGTTTGAAGTAAGAAAAAAAATGAATTGCAGTTGGGTATTATTTAATTAAAAGGTAATGCAAATATGCAACAAGGAATTGTATTGAACACAAATGAGAGTTCCAAGTTGACTATCATGTTCATTTCATTAGAAATACAAATGCCACTGAGGGAATAAAAAATTCTCTGGTAGCCAGTACGTTTACAATCTCCACTAAGCAAATTATCAAAAAGTTATCATGAATATTTAATTCTAATGAAATAAGAGAAGGAGCGGGGAGACAGAATGGAAGGAAAGAAAGAAATAATAGAATAAATACATCTTATTTTTCTTCTCTGTCACCTAGTTTTGTTTAGCTTTACCATGACTTTAAGTTTCAAAAGCAAATGAGAATATGCTTATGTTTGAGGCTGCTGTGAAATGAACAATCCTTGTAAGCAGTTTCAAATGTTAACCAATTATAATGTTGCCTTCTAAAAGATTAAAAGGAAAAATAATAATTCTTTCACTTCAAAAAGATACATCTACTTATGTCCCGATTTTCCTTTTTCTTGTCTTCTTTCCTTTTTAATATAAAATGCTTAAAATTTTCTGCAAACCTAAAACTACCCCCAAAACAAAGTCTGTTAAATTTTTTTTTAAATGCTTAAGGGCCAGGAACTATGATCTTCATGGCTAATATATACTTTTATCTGTTCTATCACATTATGAATAAATTGGAAAATCAATAAATTTAGATGTACCAGTGATTTTTTAAATGAATTCTTAACTCATAGTTCACAAGTTCTTTCCAATTCTAAATTTTAAATCTAGTGTCTGGAGTAAGAGAGGTTACTGTTATATTGATTATTTACAAGGTACTTTACACCATAAGGAAGAATCACAACTAACAAATTCGGGGAGAGGAGCACCACAGTGTGGAGATCTCGCATACAACTCACTTGCAGCTCCCTGGGTATCAGCTATACTGCCAAAGTAATGTGAGTTATGGCCATGTGCAATTTAGCAATGCCCTGCAAAATTTAAGGCTTTTGAATACTCTATGTACCAAAGAGTTTCTAGGAAGCTATCCTAATGAAATAGTCATGGATGCGAGCAAAGATATATTTACATAGATAGCTACAACAGTCATGTCTATTGAAAAATTGAAAAACTAAACAGGGGATGATTCAGTAAATTACTAAAATATTACCCTGTGAGGGAATATTATGCGGCCATTAAAATTTAAGTGAATGGTAAAAAAGTTCACAATAAATTGTGAAGTTAAAAAAAATCAGAGTTTTAACACTGTATATGGTATAACCAATTTTCTAAATATATATACACCTATAAATTATTATATTATATAATATATATATTTATATGGATATAGCTTATGGGTACATACAGATATGAATGGGCTTCCCTGGTAGCTCAGTTGTAAAAACCTGCCTGCAATGCAGGGGACCCGGATTCGATCCCTGGGTTGGGAAGATCCCCTGGAAAAGGAAATGGTAAACCACTCCAGTGTTCTTGCCTGGGAAATCCCATGGACAGAGGAGCCTGGCAGGCTACAGCCCATGGGGTCACAAAAGAGTCAGATACAACTTAGTGACTAAAAAAGAACTGTACCTTAAAATTCAGTTCAAGCACACACATATGAGATATTCTTATCCTCCTGGAACTAAGCATTATTTTCATCCTCCATAATTTTATAGTACAAGAAGCTTCAAATACCCATTTCTAAGAAGGAATTCATATTTCCTATCATACTGAAAAACAGGCAAAAGGGTTTTCAATCAGCCCTGAAGCAAGGTCTTGGCTAGAGAATAAACAAATTGAACAAAGGCAGCTGGACTCTCTCTGAAGGGTTTCTCTGGCAAACTGTTCAGTTTACCAGAACAAGAGCACGGCTGCCATCATTTGGGTATAGAAAGTGGAGGATCTACTTTTTGTCTCTGCATCTGAATCATGGTCATAGAAGAATGTTGACATGTTAGCAACACTTCTATCCTTCCTAATCACATCTACCACTCACGCCAACTGCATGTCTTTAGGAAAATCCTTTAACTTCTCAGTACCTCAGTCTCCTATACCACAGAATGGGAGCTAAACTCAGTCACACATCTATTTGTTACAATTTTGTCCTAAAATAGCTGTAAGATTTGCTGGCCTTGGCAAAACTGATACAAAATTAGACATTAGGAACAAACATTGCTTTTTCTAGTCCTGTAAAGACTTGGGAATAAATTTGACCAATAGATGCCATAAAGAAAAAATTGATGGAGATACCATGTGGCATTGAAAGGCAAAACTTTTAGCTAAATATATTCAAACCCATAGGTTAAACCTGGGCAGGCCAAATGTTTCATGAATTTCAGCAGCTCATGAACCTCTGAACTTATACAGTATGTGTGTGTGTGTGACTTTCTTCCAAAGGAAACCCCTCCAAACTGCAAATAATACTCCATGTGTGTCTGAGGTCTAGATTGTTCATGGCTACATTAAGATAAATTCAACAGCAGGTTGTGTAATGGGGCACCTCAGGAGGCTGATAGGCTAATAGACCTTAATCCTCACAATACTAAACATTAAAATTCCTTTGAAAACAGCACTCATAAAAGGGAAATAGCACGTCCTACAAGGAGAAACCAAGGTAGACAGTGAGCTCTTTCCCTCATAATTTTTCTTACTAGTCTTTCTGATTTTACAGCATGATATGTTCTGAACCTTTTAGTAAAATGGAGGTTTCTCATTTCAGCCTAACTGCTGTTAATCTGTTCCAAATGTTAAAGTTTTAAGTAAGGTCTGGTAACCATCGCTGCATTGAACTGATAATAGGAATAGAGCTGATCACCATCTGGTTTGGTTCAGAGTACAACTTGATGCCTAATATTGCAGAATTTGAGTTGGAAGTCCCTTGTATTTCATGAATGCCACAAAAAAAGAATTTAAACAAACAGCACTCCCCAATAGTCATATGTCCTTATTTATTGCTCTATAGGTTTGCTAAATATGGAATATCACATTACTAATTTTGGCAAATTCCAGGGTACATAAGCAGGCCCAAACCTCTTAACATAAATTATGCCAGAGTTGCCTAATGATAATTTGAAAAAGTCATGGTATTGGTTTTCCAGAGTTATGACAGAAAACCATTTCAGAAATAAGAAACAAAATTGAAATTGGTTTCTTGTTGCATGCCTCTCTTACCAATCCTGCTGCTGCAGATCTATGAAAATATACTTGATTCTACCACATTATGAATAAATTGGAAAATCTGATTAATCTAGAACTACCAGTGATTTCTAAAATGTATTCTTGACTCAAAGGAAATATTTTACAAGCCTTTTCCAATTCTAAAATGTTCTGTTGTACATATTTCAATAATTCTGGCAAAAATCTAGCTTTATAAAAAAAGGAAACTTTCTTCTATTTATATAAAATTATGACTGGGTATGATAATTCTCTGAACAGTTTGAGAGTTCTGACGGTGAATGTTTAATGACAAGAACTACATCAAGCTATTCCCATTATATTCCCAATATTTTAAATTACATCTGGCACATAGGAGTCTATTTAATGAATGGAGACCAAGAGACCAATATGGGAAGAACAAGTCTTTGAATAATAACCTCCTATTGGCTTCAAATTTCTACTCTTCAGTGAGGAGATTTTACAAAAGATAATCAGAATACAAAGTCCCCATAAACAATGCAATAGCATGCAATGGTCCTTTCGAGTGTAACATCTATACTGGCAGGAAACCCCAGTCTCCAAAGGCTCATTGCCATTTATATAGGAATGCATACCCCAAAGTACAAAAGCAAGGCAGAGACACAGTAAGTGACACAGCCCTCCTTGACAGACTTTTTTCTTTATATGGTTGCACAAGTATAAAATATCTCAAGGCACTCCCTCTACTGCAAGGAAACAAGATTTATTTAGGTATTTAAGTATGACTTTCTCAATTAGGGCTTCCCAGGTAGTGCTAGTGGTAAAGAACCTGCCTGCCAATGCAGGAGATGCAAGAAACACGTGTTTGATCCCTTGGTCAGGAAGATCCCCTGGAGGAGGGCATGGCAACCCACTCCAGTATCTTTGCCTGGAGAATCCCATGAACAGAGGAGCTTAGTGGGTTACAGTCCATGAGGTTGCAAAGAGTCAGACACATCTGAAGTGACTTAGCACCACACATGCACCTTTCTCAATTAACAAAGGCTTTAGAAATTTTCTGAACTCTCTGCCCTATTTTTAAACTATATTAATAATTGTGTCATTTCATTTTGATAAGATAGACCCTCTAAAATGTCCCAGTTAAATATTTATCAATATCTAATGGCCAGTTTCTTTGGTTAAAAGACTTAAATGTAATCAAAGATTTGCAAGGCAGGTGAAGTCATCTAATCCAACAGTGTCAACCATTTGTAGGCAGAATGATATGAAAAAGTAGCAAAAAAAGATATGAATGTGCTGCTCCTAGTTTTAGAGACCTCCACCCCTCAAGTAGATTTTAACATCCATTGAATGACTTTCAAAGAATTCTCCTAGAATCAGGCAGTTCTTTAAACTTCACTATCTTTCTATACTTTCTGGCCTGTCTGCTAAAAGAATAGCTCTCATCTTAGACATTAGCTAGACATTAGCCAAAGCTAATGTCTAAGAACTATGGAATGTTTTGTTTGTTTGCTTTTTTCAACAGTACGATTTCCATAATAAGAAATCACACCATTGGTTGAGGTAAAATAGTAAATTTATCTTCCTGTTTCTTTTTTTCTCCTTTCTTTTCAATCTTCAAACTCCTTACTTTTGGGGTTCTGTACATCATACCTCTGAAGCTATTGGGCATTTGCTTTGTCACCCACAACCCTATTGTGCATATGTTTTATCAAACATAACTCTATATATAGAGAAAGTACCACTGTGGTACATCATAACTTGTGCCAATAAATCCCCACAGTATCATCACAATTCCTTTGTACTGTGATGAAGGCGACTTCTAACAACCAAGAAAGGAAACACCGGTCCACATGTGCATCTTAAAAGAAACTTCACGTACTTTGTTTTTCCTTTCCATCTGACAGCTCTGCAATCTGGGAAGCTAAGCAGAATTGGGTCTGCTTAGTACTTGAAAAGAAGACAGTTTGAGAATACCCAGTACTGCAGGCTTTATCTTCTCCCACTCCTATTACCCATACCCCACCTGCCCAGAGCAGTGCAGTGGTGGAAAAAGCACACTGAATTCCAGATAAACAATAATGTGTTTCAATAACTTTCTATGAATTACAAACTCTCATTGTGCCCAAATTCTCAGGACAAGTTTTTAAATTTTCTTTCAGCTCTAAAAGTCTAAAATCAATTTTTATAGTAAAAATCTATTTAGTTAGGAATGGTGTATGCTTACTGAATGGTAACTAAACTTGAAGAAGAAGAATAAAGTTATGTATGTGCAACATTCAAAATACTCTGAATTTACACTGTTTCTCCCCCTGCATTAGTCTACCCTGACTTTTTCTCCATGACTGAATTGCATTTTCCTTCCACTCTGCCTCAGTTCAGTTCAGTCGCTCAGTCATGTCCAACTCTTTGCGACCCCATGAATTGCAGCACGCCAGGCCTCCCTGTCCATCACCAACTCCCGGAGTTCACTCAAACTCACCTCCATCGAGTCGGTGATGCCATCCAGCCATCTCATTCTCTGCCGTCCCCTTCTCCTCCTGCCCCCAATCCCTCCCAGCATCAGAGTCTTTTCCAATGAGTCAACTCTTTGCATGAGGTGGCCAAAGTACTGGAGTTTCAGCTTTAGCATCAGTGCTTCCAATGAACACCCAGGACTGATCTCCTTCAGAATGGACTGGTTGGATCTCCTTGCAGTCCAAGGGACTCTCAAGAGTCTTCTCCAACACCACAGTTCAAAAGCATCAATTCTTCAGCACTCAGCTTTCTTCACAGTCCAACTCTCACATCCATACATGACCACAGGAAAAACTATAGCCTTGACTAGATGGACCTTTCTTGGCAAAGTAATGTCTCTGCTTTTGAATATGCTATCTAGGTTGGTCATAACTTTCCTTCCAAGGAGTAAGCATCTTTTAATTTCATGGCTGCAATCACCATCTGAAGTGATTTTGGAGCCCCAAAAAATAAAGCCTGACACTGTTTCCACTGTTTCCCCATCTATTTCCCATGAAGTGATGGGACCAGATGCCATGATCTTCATTTTCTGAATGTTGAGCTTTAAGCCAACTTTTTCACTCTCCTCTTTCACTTTCATCAAGAGGCTTTTTAGTTCTTCACTTTCTGCCATAAGGGTGGTGTCATCTGCATATCTGAGGTTATTGATACTTCTCCCAGCAATCTTGATTCCAGCTTGTGCTTCTTCCAGCCAAGTGTTTCTCATGATGTACTCTGCACAGAAGTTAAATAAGCAGGGTGACAATATACAGCTTGATGTACTCCTTTTCCTATTTGGAACCAGTCTGTTGTTCCGTGTCCAGTTCTAACTGTTGCTTCCTGGCCTGCATATAGGTTTCTCAAGAGGCCATTCAGGTGGGCTGGTATTCCCATTTCTTTCAGAATTTTCCAGTTTACTGTGATCCACACAATCAAAGGCTTTGGCATAGTCATAAAGCAGAAATAGATGTTTTTCTGGAACTCTCTTGCTTTTTCCACTCTTCCTATGCAAGTTCTTTTCATCCACAAGACATAGTTCAAGTCTAACATTCTGCTTGAAGCCTAATTGTTATAATCTTCACTAAACTCGATCCTCTGAATATTATACTCACTTTTGACCATATGATTCTGTTTAATTATTCCCTATTTTTTTCATGTGTTAGTCTTACCTGCCCATCCAACACTGATTTGTGTTGTTGTATGGCAGAAACCAACACAACATTGCAAGGCAATTATCTTCTGATTAAAAATTTTAAAAAACAAACCATCCAAAATCACTGCAGATCAACTCTTAGGAAAGGTAAACTACTGTGAGCTTTGGTGTTACTTCTTTCAACACTTTCTCCATGTGACCTTAAGCAGGTTCTTGAAACTGTGCTTGAGTTTCCTCATCTCTAAAACAGAGCTAACAGTACTAAGCACACTTAATTGTTGGGACATAGTAGATCATCAATAAATATTTGCTGATGGATGTTTCCTTAATGATTTGGAAAGCGTTTGTTTTTTTTTTTTTTAAACATTTCAGGATTATCATTATAAAAATCAGTTTCCATTGGCTAGCATTTTAGACCTAATGATAGGATAGTCAGGTGATTTAGCTAATGTTGCCTTAAATATAGATGTTTGAAAAAAAGAAGAAAAAAACCTTCTTAATATCTGTACTTGCTTTATCTGTGAATCTATCAATTTTTTTTAAGGCAGGCTAAAGAGGAATCTATTTGGGCTTTGATGAATGTTTCTACTCAAAATAAAGTGGAATTTACCAGATCCTCAGCTTATCCATTGAATATCTCTGCTTAAAATCCATAAAAGGCAAAGAAGACATGTTGAGAGCATCTGTTATAGGCAAGGGATATTTGTAGATACCTCAAACTTTTGAAACGCCACTCAAAGGAGGAGTGAGCAGTAAGACTGTAAATATCACCAAGTGAATATGATTAGCACAAGCCAAAAAATCACTCATCTTAGCTGTCCTTTCCCCTGGTGCAGTGCAGAATAGCATCTTGGGGATAATGATTCAGCTAGCTAGAAAATATAATATAAAAAATATAGAATGAAGGCCATCATCTTCCTTTTTTAAGGGAGTAGCCCAGACTTGCATAAATTGTTCTCATATATCAGTGGTCAAAATGTAGTCACACGGACACACTTAGTTGTGAGGGAAGATGGAAATGTAGTCTCTAACTAGGCAGTTTCGTGACCTCCTAAAAGTCCTGAGGTTCTCTTACCAAAAGAATGAAGAGATGTATTTGGAGTAATTAGCTGGCTCTAACACACTTCCTTAAAGACTAAGTACCATATTATGACCTTTGTCATGCCTTTGACCATCTAGGAGATTGAGACTGTATAAAACCACTGCAATGCAACTGGTAGAGATGACTGTGAAAGATTAATGGTACAGCATCAAAAAGAATCTTACGTTATTTTGTTTATTCAGTTTGGAGTAATATTGCCATTCAGTTCAGTCCAGTCTCTCAGTCGTGTCCGACTCTTTGTGACCCCATGGACTGCGGTACGCCAGGTTTCTTTGTCCATCACCAACTCCCAGAGCTTGCTCAAACTCAAGTTCATCGAGTTGGTGATGCCATCCAACTATCTCATCCTCTGTTGTCCCTTTCTCCTGCCTTCAGTCTTTCCCAGGATCAGGGTCTTTTCCAATGAGTCAGTATATATAATTATATGACGTACTCCTTTTCCTATTTAGAACCAGTCTGTTATTCCATGTCTCATTGGAAAAGACTCTGATGCTGGGAGGGATTGGGGGCAGGAAGAGAAGGGGACGACAAAGGATGAGATGGCTGGATGGCATCACCGACTTGATGGACATGAGTCTGAGTGAACTCCGGGAGTTGGTGATGGACAGGGAGGCCTGGCGTGCTGCAATTCATGGGGTCACAAAGAGTTGGATACGACTGAGCGACTGAACTGAACTGAACTGATTATGTTTTTGTATATCCTCTGCTAAGGGTACTCAATAAATAAGTGCTCAATAAATATTTAATAAATGAATACTGTTTCCTCATACAAAGAAGTAGCAAAAACTCTAAAACTAGGTAACTCTCCTTAAAGAATATATAATTTTATTGAAAACATACTTACCTCTTCTCCCTTCCTTAATCTTCCACCTAGCATTTTCAAGTTTTACTATGGGCCTGTAGTTATATATGTACAGTATATTACTAAAATGAATTATAATTAAAGCATTAATTTCCTTTTGGGAATGTATATCAAGAAATTAATCCAATATATATAAAAGGCTATTGTCATGCAATTGTCTATTAGAGCATAATTTATAAAAGTCAGAAGGGAGAGAAAGGGTAGACAGAAATATATAATAAATAAATATTCACTTGAAGAATTAAGTAGTTTTTTAATGGTTATATATGTTCTATTAGCATATGAAGTACCTAGAACATAATATTAAAAAAAAGCAGAACAAAAATACTGAATGTATACAATTAAAACTATGCAAATAAAGTTTATCTTAAAAAATCAGAAGTAAAAGCACCAAAAGAATAACAGAAACCACATGACAACAACATGATCATGTGTGGCTTTTTACTTTATCTTCCAGACTTTCTGCAGCACTGTTAAATTAGTAATAAGTGTTTTTAATTTACTATTTTTTAAATTACCTTTGGGAATGATCTTCAGCTATATTTTGAGGTAACTAGTTCAAGAAAAATGAGCTTAAAAATCAGGATATAAGTACTTCCCTTGTGATCCAGTGGTTAAGAATCTGCCTTCCAATGAGCAGATACAGCTTCTAACCATGGTCAGGGAACTAAGATCTCACATGGCTTGGGGCAACTAAGGCCACACCCTACTCAAGAGAAGCCCTCATTCCATAACAGAGTCCTTGCACTGCAACCCAGCTTCAGTTCAGTTCAGTTACTCCGTCATGTCCCACTCTTTGTGACCCCACGGACTGCAGCACACCAGCCATCCCTGTCCACCACCAACTCCTGGAGCTTGCTCAAACTCATGTCCATCGAGTCGGTGATACCATCCAACCATCTCATCTGTCATCCGTTTCTCCTCCTGCCTTCAATCTTTCCCAGCCTAGCCAATAAAAACAGGATAGAAGTTGAAATGTTCGTGTTTTCTTGCATTCAACACTATGCTAGGCACTATGGATACAGAGATGAACTGGATATGATCTCTACCTTTGAAGATTTTCAAATATATAAAGAAAATCCTGTCAAAAATATAGTTATGATATACTATTATGAATCCAATTATTAGTATGAATATGTGATGTGATTCTCAGAAAAGTGATTAATGCAGTTCACAAAAGAAGTGGCATTTTAACAGGGCTTTGAACGGTGACTGCTCATCTAAAAAAACTGAAAATAATAAAGAACAAGTAGGAGTTCATTATTGGAGAAGGAAATGGCAACCCACTCCAGTGTTCTTGCCTGGAGAATCCCAGGGACGGGGGAGCCTGGTGGGCTGCCGTCTATGGGATCGCAGATCGGACACGACTGAAGTGACTTTGCAGCAGCAGCAGCAGCAGCAGCAGGAGTTTATTAGGTAAGAAAAGGAAAACAAGCAGATAGATGGAATCTGAAAAGTCACAACATAGTAAGTAATAGGCATGGTGGCTGAAACGAAGGTAAATAAAAATGAAAAATAATATATTGAATGCTTACCATACACTGAGCATTTCAAATAAGTTATAGCTAATTAAACCCTCACAAAAATTCTAAGAGTTTAAAACCATTATTCTTATCATTATCAATATATTGACATGGAAACTATTCTTAGTAAAGTCAGGAAACTTGCCTGAGGAAATCACATGTGAAGTGGTAAAGATGGAATCTCCACTCAAGTCTGTGTGAGTCTCAAAGTTCTACCTTTATTCACCAACAATAACAATACTGAGGCAAGAAAGGACCTGAATGGTCCTATCAAGAAAGTTAGACTGAATTCCACAGAAAACTACAAATGCAAAATAATAAAAAATTCCTAAGGTATCAAGGGATGCTAGAGAGACTGGAAGACCAGTTGGAAGCATAATGTAGTGACTTTCTAAAGATGAATCAAGGAAATGAAAAGTGAATGGAGGAGAGTCAAGAGGGATTTCAGAAGTCGAACCACAGAACTTAGTGACCATGAAGAGGAGGAAGGAGTTCAAAGTTTATATTCTAGTGACTAAAAAGATAATAAATAAATTAACCAAAAAAAGTGAATAAGAAAGGCATAAGAAAAAAGAATAATGAATATTATTGGGGCAACTTGAGCTTAAGCTGGGATGTCAGCAGTACATCCCAAAGAGCATATTCTATAGGTATTTATAAGCACACAGAAATGTCTTCTAGAGTTTCTTCTGATGTTTTTACTCATCTGTTGAAATTCTACATTTTAGCAGAATTTCTTTTCACGTTCTTAATTGGTACAATTAATAGTTTAAAAATAAATTGTTTTGAAATAATAGAAATTCACCATTGATGTGCTATTTTCTTCTAAAAGAATACCAGACCACCTTACCCGCCTCCTAGGAAATCTGTATGCAGATCAAGAAGCAAGTTAGAACCAGACATGGAACAATGGACTGGTTCCAAATTGGGAAAGGAGTAGGTCAAGGCTGTATATTGTGACCCTGCTCATTTAACTTATATGCAGAGTGCATCGTGCGAAATGCTGGGCTGGATGAAGCATAAGCTGGAATCAAGATTGTAGGGAGAAATATCAATAACCTCAGATATGCAGATGATATCACCCTTACAGCAGAAAGAAAAGAGGAACTAAAGAGCCTCTTGATGAAAGTGAAAGAGGAGACTGTTCTATACATCTGTATCTCTTTCGCTGTCTCGCATACAGGGTTATCGTTACCATCTTTCTAAATTCCATATATATGTGTTAGTATACCATATTGGTGTTTTTCTTTCTGGCTTACTTCACTCTGTATAATAGGCTCCAGTTTCATCCACTTTATTAGAACTGATTCAAATGTATTCTTTTTAATGGCGGAGTAATACTCCATTGTGTATATGTACCACAGCTTTCTTATCCATTCATCTGCTGATGGACATCTAGGTTGCTTCCATGTCCTGGCTATTATAAACAGTGCTGCGATGAACATTGGGGTACATGTGTCTCTTTCAATTCTGGTTTCCTCGGTGTGTATCCCCAGCAGTGGGATTGCTGGGTCATAAGGCATTTCTATTTCCAGTTTTTTAAGGAATCTCCACACTGTTCTCCATAGTGGCTGTACTAGTTTGCATTCCCACCAACAGTGTAAGAGGGTTCCCTTTTCTCCACACCCTCTCCAGCATTTATTGCTTGTAGACTTTTGGATAGCAGCCATTCTGACTGGCGTGAAATGGTACCTCACTGTGCTTTTGATTTGCATTTCTCTGATAATGAGTGATGTTGAGCATCTTTTCATGTGTTTGTTAGCCATCTGTATGTCTTCTTTGGAGAAATGTCTCTTTAGTTCTTTGGCCCATTTTTTGATTGGGACGTTTATTTTTCCGGAATTGAGCTGGAGGCGTTGCATGGTAACGATAACCCTGTATGCGAGACAGCAAAAGAGACACAGATGTATAGAACAGTCTTTTTGACTCTGTGGGAGAGGGAGAGGGTGCGATGATTTGGGGGAATGGCATGGAAACATGTATAATATCATATAAGAAATGAATCACCAGTCAGGTTCAATACAGGATCCTTGGGGCTGGTGCACTGGGATGACCCGGAGGGATGGTATGGGGAGAGAGGTGGGAGGGGGGTTCAGGACGGGGAACACATGTACGCCCGTCGCGGATTCATGCTGACGTGTGGCAGAACCAACACAATATTGTAAAGTAATTAGCCTCCAATTAAAATAAATAAATTTTTTTAAAAAAATAAAGAAAGTGAAAGAGGAGAGTGAAAGAGCTGGCTTAAAACTCAACATTCAAAAAACAAAGATCATGGCATCCAGTCCCAATACTTCATGGCAAATAGATAAGGAAACAATAGAAACAGTTACAGACTTTATTTTCTTGGGCTCCAAAATCACTGAAGATAGTGATTGCAGACATGAAATTAAAAGATACTTGCTCCTTGTAGGAAAAGCTATGACAAACCTAAAAAGAATATTAAAAAGCAGAGTACTACTTTACCAACAAAGGTCCGTCTAGTCAAAGATATGTTTTTCCAGTAGTCATGTATAGATGTGAGAGTTGGACCATAAAGAAGGCTGACTGAAGAACTGATGCTTTTGAACTTTGGTGTTAGAAAAGACAATTGAGAGTCCACTGGACAGCAAGGAGATCAAACCAGTCAACCCTAAAGGAAATCAATCCTGAATATTCATTGGAAGGACTGATGCTGAAGCTGAAGCTCCAATACTTTGGCTACCTGATGAGAACTGACTCATTTTTCAAATGAGTGCTGGGAAAGACTGAAGACAGGAGGAGAAGGGGATGCCAGAGGATGATATGGTTGGATGGCATGACCAACTTGATGGACATGAGTTTGAGCAAGCTCCAGGAGTTGGTGATGGACAGGGAGGCCTGGCGTGCTGCAGTCCATGAGTTGCAAAGAGTTAGACACAACTGAGCAACTGAACTGAACTGAAAAGAATTCACACTTAAAGCAATTATTACAAATTTTAAAATACATACCAATGTTTAATAATTTAAAAATAATTTCCTCATATTTTCCTTAGCTATATTTGAAGTTTAAACAAACAAACAAAGAAAATAACTCAACTAGGAAAGGGAGAGATTTAGTTTAGCTCTTTGTGCAATGATGGTCTTTTTTTACTTGAAATCTCCAAAAAGTCTAATGTAATAGAGACATCTTTAATTGAACAACTTCGCTTTGCTGGAGCAGCCATGAAGAGACCCCTCATCCAAGCTAAGTGAAACCCAAGTAAAATGGTAGGAACTGAGAGAGGGGATCAGAGGGCAGACAGACTGAAACTACAATCACAGACAATATGGTCACATGGACCACGGCCTTGTCTAAGTCAATGAAAGTAAGCCATGCCATATGGGGCCATCCAAGACGGACGGGTCATAATAGAGAGGTCTGACAGAATGTGGTCCACTGGAGAAGGGAATGGCAAACCACTTCAGTATTCTTGCCTTGAGAACCCCATGAACAGTATGAAAAGGCAAAATGATAGGACACTGAAAGATGAACTCACCAGGTCAGTAGGTGCCCAATATACTACTGGAGATCAGTGGAGAAATAACTCTAGAAAGAATGAAGGGATGGAGCCCAAGCAAAAACAACACCCAGTTGTGAATGAGACTGGTGATAGAAGCAAGGTTCAATGCTGTAAAGAGCAATATTGCATAGGAACCTGGAATGTTAGGTCCAAGAATCAAGGCAAATTGGAAGTGGTCAAACAGGAGGTGACAAGAGTGAACATTGACATTCTAGGAAATCAGTGAACTAAGATGGACTGGAATGGGTGAATTTAACTCAGATGACCATTATATCTACTACTGTTGGCAGAAATCCCTTAGAAGAAATGGAGTAGCCATCATAGTCAACAAAAGAGTCCAAAATGCAGTGCTTGGATGCACTTTCAAAAATAATAGAATGATCTCTGTTCATTTCCAAGGCAAACCATTCGATATCACATGGTAATCCAAGTCTATACCCTGAACAGTAACACTGAAGAAGCTGAAGTTGAAAAGTTCTATGAAGACCTACAAGACCTTCTAGAACTAACACCCAAAAAAAGATGTCCTTTTCATGATAGGGGACTGGAATGCAAAAGTAGGAAGTCAAGAAACACTTGGAGTAACAGGTAAATTCGGCCTTGGAGTACAGAATGTAGCAGGGCAAAGGCTAATAGAAACAAACTGTAGAAATTTCTTTATGTAGCTCAGTTGGTAGCATTTCAGTTAATTGATCAATAAATATTTATTGATAACCCACCATATGAAAAGTACTTTGCCAGGAATTTACATTCTAAGGAAGATTTCTTCAGGATGATAGAACTAATAAAATGCATGATGTATCTAAATGTGTTGAGTTAAATGGGCAACTGGAAGAGTTTGGATTTAAATTAATAATAATTTCAAGAAGAGAAAAGAGCAAGATGAAGAACACAAAAGTTTTTCCAGAAAAGCAAAATCAATCTAATTTAGTATTTGGACCAGCTATAATAGTATTTACATAGTCAAAATTATATGAAATACTAAATATTATTATGATAAAAATTAACATGCTCACTATGTCAGAAAGATGGGCATGTGGGAAGGCCTACTATTTGAGGAGTTTGGGATGCCTTTCCTCTTCTCTAAATATCCTGCCTCAGGGACAACTTAGGTCTTCTCTCAGTTTTGATATGTGGCAGAGATGGAGGATGAGATATAAATCCTCATATTCTGTTACTGAAAGTCAATGCTCAAAATTTAAATATCAAGAAGAAATAATATAAACTTAAAAAATGACATCAATATAATGACAAAAGTTAAATGGGAAGAAGTTAAAAGGATGAAATGACCTAAAAGAACTATTTGACTCTTTAAGGTATATACATGTATAATTTGATAAAAAAGAAAACGAACAGCCATGACTTACACAGCATGGTGAATGTTTACGTGAAAGCATAACAAAACTTTTCCTAAATGTATTAAGAAAACATTTTTCTGGCATTGTAAAAGAAATGATTAAAGGGAAAGAGGGAAATCAGTTGGAAATCTATTCCCCTAGGTTAAAGGGAATGTAGTTAAGTCTTGAATCAAGCTATTGTCAATGAAACCAGAAGGAAAGGAGACAATTTAAAGAGAGTTTAAATATAGAAGCACAAGGACTTGGAGATATTTGATACAGATATGTAGAGGGGGTGTTTAGGATAATTCAGAGGCATGTTTAAGATAATTTGGAATTTTATAACCTAAGTTATAAAATTATAAAAAGAGCTGTTCTGTGCAGTCTTCTTAATCATTCACAATAACATATATTATTCTGTTCTGTTCAGTTCAGTTCAGTCGCTCAGTCGTGTCCGACTCTTTGTGACCCCATGAATCGCAGCACTCCAGGCCTCCCTGTCCATCACCAACTCCCGGAGTTCACTCAGACTCACGTCCATCGAGTCGGTGATGCCATCCAGCCATCTCATCCTCTGTCGTCCCCTTCTCCTCCTGCCCCCAATCCCTCCCAGCATCAGAGTCTTTTCCAATGAGTCAACTCTTTGCATGAGGTGGCCAAAGTACTGGGGATTCAAGTTTAGAATATACTTCTATTACTCTACAAAGAAAACTTATTATTACTTATATATTTATTTAAAGTTAGAATTACATAAACAAAATTTATGGTGTTACAGAAATGAAGCAGAAGGAAGAACTTAGGCATTACTCAAAGATTAGAGAGATTGATAATTTATTATATTTCAATTTTTCAATTTTCTGAACATAATTATATCCTGTTATTTTGCTCACCAAAGATCCACACAAACAAAGATTTGGGTAATTTAGTACCAGTAAGCTCTATCCATCGGAGAAGGCAATGGCACCCCACTCCAGTACTCTTGCCTGGAAAATCCCATGGATGGAGGAGCCTAATGGGCTGCAGTCCATGGGGTTGCTAAGAGTCGGGCATGACTGAGCGACTTCACTTTCACTTTTCACTTTCATGCATTGGAGAAGGAAATGGCAACCCACTCCAGTGTTCTTGCCTGGAGAATCCCAGGGACGGGGGAGCCTGGTGGGCTGCCGTCTATGGGGTCGCACAGAGTTGGACACGACTGAAGCGACTTAGCAGCAGCAGCAAGCTCTATCCATAGCACAGGCTTTGGGTTGAGCCACAGCTTTTTTTTTCTCTGAACTGATATTTTTCCCTTAATCATAAGAAGAAACAAATTATGAGAGCTAGTCAGATGGTTCAATGCTGAAGGAAATTGCTTTGGTGTACTCTAAAAAGAGGGGGAAAGCCAGGAAATCTGGAAAGTTTAGGCCATTTTACACATCCGATGTGTTGCACGTTGGCTGTGTGACTTGTTTGGTAACTTCCTGAAAAGCTATACAGGTTGACCATTTGAGTTTTAAATATAGTATGTGTGGCCTGAATTGGCTTCCACCAGCTGACCATCTTATTTCATGAAAATCAAATCAGTCACAATGCTAAATATCCTTTTAACTAAGTTATACTGTGCCTAAAACTGCCAGACAAGCAAATGACAAGAGAATAGAATTCTTAGGTTTAAAGATGTGTAAGTAATTACTGATTCATCAAAGAAGAAACTGTGTTCATAGCAGTGAAACTAAATAATCCTAAACATTCAGCTAACACCACAGCAAATGAGAGATGTGTTTAGAGATTTTTATGAAGAGGAAAATACTGTGGCACTTAACACTCTTGATAAGCTAAGGAGGCCATCCTCACCACAGGCACAACCAGGGTCTACCTCTTATCTCATGTTTCAAGGGCTTTAGAACTGTTAAGTGCCTTTCCTTCTAATATATTTATTTATTGGGAACTTAAACTATTTAAAAAGATAGAACTTTGTGGTACAGAATTTTTTCTGTAAGAAATATAATTTGTTACAAAACAATACTTTATTTTTACCATGTTTGGAAGTAAAGTTATCCCTGATTGAGCTTTTTGCTTTACTTTGTAGTCTTAACCTACAAAACTTTCTGCCCAGCTATTTTGAAACAAAAATATGAAGTTTTTGGTGTATGTAAAAGTGGAAGATTAGTATTTTTGAAATATAAGATGATAACTCAGTTCCTACATGACATATGTCTGTTCCAAAGTTACCTTCCTTTCTATTTGTTGGTCTAGACTAGTCTACTTGAAATTTGAATGCAAAATGAAACAATCCAAGATTGTTGAGAGAAGACATTCCAAACTTAAAATGGAAAGGGAGCAATAGTTCTTATTTCCACTCTATAAAAATCTAGATTCTATTTTTGTCATTTGTTCTTTAGAAATTAAGGTCTAATAAGGGTAACACTTAAATGGTAATATATTTACTTTCTATTCAGTTTCAAAAACGAAGATTCTGCTGAAACATTTGTGCTTCTAATTCTTCCTTCCTTGGCATATAATCAGCTTGCTGTTCTCCAAATGACATTTCGTTTCATGGCTTTGTTACATGCTAATAATTTTATTCATTTCACTGATATCCAGATTTAATAGCTTCCTTTGAGCCACAGTAATGTTTTAAGTGTTGTATCAAAATCTAAAATTAAACGAAACTATTTATTAATCTTGTAATATAATGTCATCATTTCTATTTCTGCCACAGACTGGTGTTCTTTTTCTTCTTTTATTCACTTTCCTCTATTTCATAATATTCTAAAGTAAGTCAAATTTGAATATACACAAATAGAATTTTTATAAACTACCTTTCTATCAGATCTGGGTAAGTGGCAACACCTAAGTAGAAGACACTGTTCATAATGTCATTCTGGTGAGGAATGAGGGAGGCGAAGGAACATATGGGAAATCTCTACACATGCCTCTATATATTTTCAAGTTAAATCAGTTTTTCAAAATGTTTTACATACTGAAAGTGTGTTTCCATATGCCATAAAATATGAATTTTAGATTTTTTATATAAAAATTTATATATCTGAAATGAGCTTCTTTATTCTGTAAGATTAACATGAAATTCTACACAGAGTAAAGATACAATGCATTTTCTAATACAAAAGGGAAATATTCAATGACACCTGACCCCTATAAGTCCTTTATGTGACATTAATAAAAATATATATTTTTTTAATTTTAAACATCAACCAGAACTAAATCTAATGGCTAGAACCTTAACAGTAACTATTTTCAATCACACTTGAGGGAAATATCTTTCCATATCTGTCTCTGATATGATTATATTAATAAACACACAGTCTTAGAAGCACCTTTAAAATTTTACCCAAGTTTTATCTTATTTGTGATTCTAATTTGGAGAATGGATGGTATTACATACACAACTAACTAACACAAAAACTTCAAAATTTCAAGTAGCTCTAATTTATAAAAAACATTCTGGAAAGGGAAAAACCATGGAGACAAAAGATCATTGGGTGCCAGGGGCTAGAGGAAGGGGATGATAAATAGGCAGAACACAAAGGATTTTTACAGCTGAGAAAACTTTTTATATGATATTATAATGATGATATATGTTATAATACTTTTATCCAAACTCACAGAATGTACAACACCAAGAATCAACCTTAAGATAAATTATGGACTCTGGGTGATTATGTCAATGTAGATTTGTTACTGGTAAAAAAAAAAAAATATATACACACACACACACACACACACACACACACATACATATATACATATATATACATATACAATTCTGGTGAGGAATGAGGGAAGGATGAGGGAGGCCAAGTGGCATATGAGAAGACTCTTCACCTTCTCTCAACTTTGCTGTAAACCTAAAACTGCTCTAAGAAAATTGTTTTAAGTCTTTAATAAAAAATGCATTTAAAACATATATTTAAAAGCAGCTTTTCAAGCTCAATTTCAAAACTTTGTAATAAATGCATGTGCTATATACCATGTTTCAGTCAGTTCGGTTCAGTCGCTCAGTCATGTCCGACTCTTTGTGACCCTATGAATCGCAGCACGCCAGGCCTCCCTGTCCATCACCAACTCCCGGAGTTCACTCAAACTCACGTCCATTGAGTCAGTGATGCCATCCAGCCATCTCATCCTCTGTCGTCCCCTTCTCCTCCTGTCCCCAATCCCTCCCAGCATCAGAGTCTTTTCCAATGAGTCAACTCTTCGCATGAGGTGGCCAAAGTACTGGAGTTTCAGCTTTAGCATCATTCCTTCCAAAGAAATCCCAGGGCTGATACCATGTTTATTTCCTATCAAATGCTGTATCATCCAGGTAGTCAGCACACAAGTTACTAAGAAAAGAGTATTTTCCTAGATTCCTTGTTATCCCCTACCTTCTACCAAATTCATTTCATCAAGTCCTACTACCTTTAAAATAAACTAATAGAAAAAGAGGTCAAATTTGTGGTTACCAGAGTAATAGGAGGAGGAATTATATGAAAGTGTTCAAAGATACAAATGTCTAGTCATAAGATAAATATTAGGGATATAATTACAATTCAATAAATATAATTAACCCTTCTATGTTATATGTGAAAGTTATTAAGAGAGTAAATCCTGAGAGCTCTCATCACAAGGAAAACCATTTTTCTATTTATTCAATTTTGCATCTATATGAGATGATAGATATTCACTAAACTTATTGTGGTAACCATCTCATGATGCATATAAGACAAATCATTACAGTACACTTTAAACTTACACAATGCTGTATGTCAATTATACCTCAATAAAACTGGGAGAAAAAAGTATATTTTGAAAACAAGTTTTAATATTTCTTAAATCTGTTCACTTTTTCTCAACCCTTTCAGTTCACTTCAGTTCAGTTCCAACTCTTTGCGACCCCATGAATCCCAGCACGCCAGGCCTCCCTGTCCATCACCAACTCCCGGAGTTCACTCAAACTCACCTCCATCGAGTCGGTGATGCCATCCAGCCATTTCATCCTCTGTCGTCCCCTTCTCCTCCTGCCCCCAATCCCTCTCAGCATCAGAGTCTTTTCCAATGAGTCAACTCTTCACATGAGGTGGCCAAAGTATTGGAGTTTCAGCTTTAGTATCAGTCCTTCCAATGAACACCCAGGACTGACCTTTAGGATGGATTGGTTGGATCTCCTTGCAGTCCAAGGGGCTTGCAAGAGTCTTCCCCAACACCACAGTTCAAAAGCAGCAATTCTTCAGTGCTCCACTTTCTTCACAGTCCAACTCTCACATCCATACATGACCACTGGAAAAACCACAGTCTTGACTAGATGGACCTTTATTGGCAAAGTAATGTCTCTGCTTTTGAATATGCTATCTAGGTTGGTCATAACTTTCCTTCCAAGGAGTAAGCGTCTTTTAATTTCATGGCTGCAGTCACCATCTGCAGTGATTTTGGAGCCCCAAAAAATAAAGTCTGACACTGTTTCCACTGTTTCCCCATCTATTTCCCATGAAGTGATGGGACCGGATGCCATGATCTTCATTTTCTGAATGTTGAGCTTTAAGCCAACTTTTTCACTCTCCTCTTTCACGTTCATCAAGAGGCTCTTTAGTTCCTCTTCACTTTCTGCCATAAGGGTGGTGTCATCTGCATATCTGAGGTTATTGATATTTCTCCCGGCAATCTTGATTCCAGTTTGTGCTTCATCCAGTCCAGTGTTTCTCATGATGTAGTCTGCATATAAATTAAATAAGCAGGGTGACAATATACAGCCTTGATGTACTCCTTTTCCTATTTGGAATCAGTCTGTTGTTCCATGTCCAGTTCTAACTGTTGCTTCCTGACCTGCATATAGGTTTCTCAAGAGGCAGGTCAGGTTGTCTGGTATTCCCATCTCTTTCAGAACTTTCCACAGTTTATTGTGATCCACACAGTCAAAGGCTTTGGCATAGTCAATAAAGCAGAAATAGATGTTTTTCTGGAACTCTCTTCTTTTTCCATGATCCAGCGGATGTTGGCAATTTGGTCTCTGGTTCCTCTGCCTTTTCTAAAACCAGCTTGAACAACTGGAAGTTCACGGTTCATGTATTGCTGAAGCCTGGCTTGGAGAATTTTGAGCATTACTTTACTAGGGGGTGAGATGAGTGCAATTGTGCGGTAGTTTGAGCATTCTTTGGCATTGCCTTTCTTTGGGATTGGAATGAAAACTGACCTTTTCCCGTCCTGTGGCCACTGCTGAGTTTTCCAGATTTGTTGTTATGTTGAATGCAGCACTTTCACAGCATCATCTTTCAGGATTTGAAATACCTCAACTGGAATTCCACGACCTCCACTAGCTTTGTTCATAGTGATGCTTTCTAAGGCCCACTTGATTTCGCATTCCAGGACGTCTGGCTCTAGGTGAGTCATCACACCATCGTGATTATCTGGGTCATGAAGATCTTTTTTGTACAGTTCTTCTGTGTATTCTTGCCACCTCTTCTTAATATCTTCTGCTTGTGTTAGGTCCATACCATTTCTGTCCTTTATCGAGCCCATCTTTGCATGAAATGTTCCCTTGGTATCTCTAATTTTCTTGAAGAGATCTCTAGTCTTTCCCATTCTGTTGTTTTCCTCTATTTCTTTGCACTGATCGCTGAGGAAGCTTTCTTATCTCTCCTTGCTATTCTATGGAACTCTGCATTCAGATGCTTATATATTTCCATTTCTCCTTTGCTTTTCACTTCTCTTTTCACAGCTATTTGTAAGGCCTCCTCAGACAGCCATTTTGCTTTTTTGCATTTCTTTTTCTTGGGGATGGTCTTGATCCCTGTCTCCTGTACAATGTCACGAACCTCATTCCATAGTTCATCAGGCACTCTATCAGATCTAGCCCCTTAAATCAGTTTCTCACTTCCACTGTATAATCATAAGGGATTTGATTTAGGTCATACCTGAATGATCGAGTGGTTTTCCCTACTTTCTTCAATTTAAGTCTGAATTTGGCAATAAGGTTCATGATCTGAGCCACAGTCAGCTCCTGGTCTTGTTTTTGCTGACTGTATAGAGCTTCTCCATCTTTGGCTGCAAAGAATATAATCAATCTGATTTTGGTGTTGACCATCTTGTGATGTCCATGTGTAGAGTCTTCTCTTGTGCTGTTGGAAAAGGGTGTTTGCTATGACCTGTGTGTTCTCTTGGCAAAACTCTATTAGCCTTTGCCCTGCTTCATTCTGTACTCCAAGGCCAAATTTGCCTATTACTCCAGGTGTTTCTTGACTTCCTACTTTTGCATTACAGTCCCCTATAATGAAAAGGACATCTTTTTGGGGTGTTAGTTCTAAAAGGCCTTGTAGGTCTTCATAGAACCATTCAACTTCAGCTTCTTCAGTATTACTGGTTGGGGCATAGGCTTGGATTACCTGAGGAGATATCCCTCGTCCAAGGTAATGAGCAGTGGCTGCGCTTTGCTGGAGCAGCCCATGAAAAGATACCCCACATCCAAGGTAAGAGAAACCCAAGTAAGATGGTAGGGGTTGCAAGAGGGCAGACACACTGAAACCATAATCACAGAAAACTAGCCAATCTGATCACATGGACCACAGCCTTGTCTAACTCAATGAAACTAAGCCATGCCATGTGGGGCCACCCAAGACAGACGGGTCATGTTGGATAAGTCTGACAGAATGTGGTCCACTGGAGAAGGGAAGGGCAAACTACTTCAGTATTCTTTCCTTGAGAACCCCAGGAACAGTATAAAAAGGCAAAATGATAGGATACTGAAAGAGGAACTCCCCAGATCGGTAAGTGCCCAATATGCTACTGGAGATCAGTGGAGAAATAACTCCAAAAGAAGGAAGGGATGGAGCCAAAGCAAAAACAATACCCAGTTGTGGATGTGACTGGTGATAGAAGCATGGTATGATGCTGTAAAGAGCAATATTGCACAGGAACCTGGAATGTTAGGTCCATGAATCAAGGCAAATTGGAAGTGGTCCAACAGGAGATGGCAAGAGTGAACATCGACATTTTAGGAATCAGTGAACTAAAATGGACTGGAATGGGTGAATTTAACTCAGATGACCATTATATCTACTACTCTGGGCAGGAATCCCTTAGAAGAAATTGAGTAGCCATCATGGTCAACAAAAGAGTCTGAAATGCAGTACTTGGATGCATTTTAAAAAATGACAGAATGATCTCTGTTCATTTCCAAGGCAAACCATCTCATCCCTTTAATCCTTACCATAGTTTCATTTTTTCTTACTTCAGCTAATCTGGCTACCTCCTTTTTCCACCAGCTCAAGGCTGTTTCAAGTACAACTACAGTGCCAATAAATAATGTTACTTCAACGTGGACAGTACTCTAGTAGACTCCCACCATTTACAATGGAATGGTGGAACAATTTTCCAGTGGGGAAACAATGGAATGGAAAAACAATTTTCCAATGGAGAAACAACGGACACAGTGACAGACTATTTTCTTCAGCTCCAAAATCACAGTGGATGATGACCGCAGCCATGAAATTAAAAGATGCTTCTTCCTTGGAAGGAAGCTATGACAAACCTAGACAGCGTATTAAAAAGCAGAGAAATTACTTTGTCAAAAAAGGTCTGTATAGTCAAAGCTATGGTTTTCCAGCAGTCATGTATGGATATGAGAGCTGGACAATAAAGCAAGGCCGAGTGCTGAAGAATTGATGCCTTCGAACTGTGGTGCTGGAGAAGACTCTTGAGAGTCCCTTGGACAGCAAGGAGATCAAACCAGTCAATCCTAAAGGAAATCAACCCTGAATATTCACTAGAAGGACTGATGCTGAAGCTAAAGCTCCAATATTTTGGCCACCTGATGCTAAGAGCCTACTCTTTGGAAAAGATCCTGATGCTGGGAAAGACTGAAGGCAGGAGGAGATGGGCATGACAGAGGATGAGATGGTTGGATGTCATCACTGACTCAATGGACATGAGTTTGAGCAAACTCCTGGAGATAGTGAAGGACAGGGAAGACTGCTGTGCTGCAGTTCATGAGGTCACAGTGTCGGATATGACTTAGTGACTGAACACCACCACCACCTTCTACATTTACCTCCATGCTCCAAAGTATGACATACAAAGCTCTCGTTAATCAAGGTACTTGCTGTTTCTCCTTCTTATGGGGGAAAGCTAATTCTACCACAGCCTACTTTTTATTCAGTAAGTATCTATTGAATTTTATTTTTCCAAGTATCTCCTTTAAATTACCTGTTATGTACTTTGCCCAATTTTCACTGATTTTTTAAATTCATAAATGTGTATTAATAAATATTTTTTCTTCACCTATTGAAAAACACTTATCAGCATTAGTACATTTTTATATAATAAATTCTTTAAAATTTAAGTCATCATGAATTTAAAATATGCTAGAATTTCTGTGATCCCCCAACTTTATCTAAACTTGTGGGTTTTGCTGGTAATACTGACTCACAATGGCTACCATAGGAAGAGATAGACTAAAGGAGAGATACAGTCTTCTCATATTCCAGAAGTGGGCTCCATTGATTCGTATACCTTATCACCTATTTTTGCTTTTCAACATTCATATTATGTTTATTTACCACCATCTTTAAATCATCAGTCTTTTTGTGGATCACCCCTTGGAGTGCCATCACCCTTTGGATCTTCAATACCCACCAGACTGTTTTTGACCTATAATCCACATCAGTCATGCATTGCAAGATCTTAGCCTGGTGCCTACTGTAGGCAAAATTCTACGCTAAGCCTAAGGGATGTGCTGTATGCCGTGCTAAGTTGCTTCTGTCATGTCCGACTCTGTGACCCCATGGACTGTAGCCTGCCAGGTTCCTTTGTCCAAGGGATTCTCCAGGTTAGAACACTGGAGTGGTTGCCAAGCCCTCCTCCAGGGGATCTTCCCAACCCAAGGATTGAATCCACGTCTCTTACATCTCCTGCATTGGCAGGCAGGTTCTTTACCACTTGCACCATCTGGTAAGCCCAAGCCTAAGGGATACCAGGAAAAAGTCAGAAAGATATCACACTAATAGCATAAATAAGTCTTGTGTTGACACAGAAAACAAGTTCCCTCAATTCCACAGAATGTGCCTCTTCTGGATGCTAGACCCAGGCCTGCAAGGCCTCTGCCAAGTCCAGTCACTTTTCTGAGATCTCTTTTTGGCTGACCTCTCTGCTACATCTAATGCAGAGCAATTTCTTATTAAAATCCTTCTTTCAATTTTTATTATACCATTCTCTTCTGATTCTCTTCTGACATCTCTGAACTAGAGAGATGGAATGCAGAAGAGGAAAAAGCATGAGCTTTATTACCAATCTTGCTTTGAATCATCATTGCTCTACCATTTACTGGTTAACTGTGGGCAAATTATTTATCTTTCTGAGTTGTAACTTTCTCATTTAAATTAGGTTGGGATTACTGTAAGTATGAAATGAGATAGTATGTAATATCATTCTTTCAATGGTTATTCCTCTGTAATTGTTGTATTTCCTTAGTTCTCCATCCTTTACTAGTTTTTCTTCTCCATACCCCAAATTTTAGTAAGCTTTAAACTTCAGTCCCTAACCTTCTGTTCTTTCTAAATTCTCTCTTTTCCTTAAGAATTATATAGAAGCCTATGCCTATATCAATTTCTGTTTGGTCATTCCCAAATGGTAATCTTCATGGGTTCATAAATGACTTTTAAGAAATCATGATATTAAAGTTAACAATGTTATCTGTTTCAGTATCTACTTTTTAATATGCTAATAACTTTTTAAAAATACCCATCAAAAATGAAATCTGGAGAGCCTGGGAGTGCAAGTGCTGTAAAAATGCACAGGGATTATCAGAAATCAGAGAAAGGGCCTCTATATATAGACACTGTCAGTTTACAACTCAGTAGAGCACTGTGGTCATCATGAAGGCATTAATCATTACTTAGTTTTAAATCATCAATTTTTGCTCCCTTATTACCTAATTTATACCCATAATCAGTCACCGGTTGAAGAAAGATAACATAAGAAATACTAAAATACACATTAATGAGATCAAATATAATACATGTGTAAATTTGCCTCAAAATGATCTTCAGATCCATTAGTTCAATCCATCTGATCAAAATTCTTTAAAAGTGTATTCGTGGGACTTCCCTGGTGGTCCAGCGGTTGGGAATCTGCCTGCCAATGCAGGGGACATGGACTCCATCCCTGGTCCAGGAGGATTCCTCATGCCATGGAGCAACCAGGCCCATGTACCACAACTACTGAGCCCATGCTCTAGAGCCCGTGAGCTGCAACTACAGAGCCTACATGCTGGAGCCTACATGCTGCAACAACTGAAGCTCGTGCACTCCAAGGCCTGCCTGCTGCAACTACTAAAGCCTGTGCACCTAGAGCTCATCCTTGCAACAAAAGAAGCCACTGCAATGAGAAGCCCCCACATGGCAATGAGAATAGCCCCTGCTCCTCACAACTAGAGAAAGCCCATGCACAGTAATGAAGACCCAGCACAGCCAAAAAACAAATAATTTTTTAAAAAGTACATTCATTTCTTATACATGAAAAAGCACTGCTAGTAAAATTAATTATGGCGATGATTATATCCAATTTGGCTTTAATTTAACTGGGAATAAAAACAACTGATATATGCTACATTTGTGGAGATATACTAACAGGTCAACCTTTTCTCAAGTAATCTCAAGAATAAAATAATTATGAAACCTTTTCACAAAATCACTTTGTTACATGCCATAGGAAAATCAGCAAACAAGTTTTTCAAGTTTTTCAATTCTTGAGTTTGCAAAATCATATACTATTGTGAAAGAGATCATTCGTCTGAAAAGGTTAGGAAATAATTATCTATATCAGTATCAGTGGCCCCAAAGTGTATTCCTCAAAGAACTTGCATAGAATTTTTAAATTTTAAGAATAATGCCTTTAATGTTTTAGAAAAAAAAAAATGATGCACATTTGGTTCAGGAAGAACACTGAAAATGACAAGAAGAAACTACAACATCTACCTATATTCCAGCACCCAAAAATAATCATTGCCAACTTTGATTGAATATTCATATAGGCAACCCACTCCAGTACCCTTGCCTGGAAAATCCCATGGATGGAGAAGCCTCGTAGGCTACAGTCCATGGGGTCGCAAAAAGTCGGACACAACTGAGTGACTTCATTTCACTTCACTTCACAGATATGTACAATTTGCAAAAGAATACTTCAGATGAGCAAATATAAATAATTTCAGGAAAAAATGGGATAATCATGATTTAAAATTAAATTTAACATTTTTTTAAATGGAAGGCAATACTGAAATTCATAAAAGTTTCACCTTCACAGAAGATATGGTTACTAAATAAAAGATCTCTCTAAAGGTAAGAAAAAAAATATAAAAATCTTTGATGTCACTTTCAAAACTATGTGTTTTGCCTTTATACTGTCTCTTTACAATGAAAAATTAAATACATTATCACATTTTTCCTTGCACCTAGTCTCCACCCTACACTAATTTTTGTTGATTTTTCTCTTTAGACCATCAAAGCTTATGTTTATATTTTGTTTGTTTTTATTTTGTAACAATAAGTTGCCTTAGCTCTATATTTATTTTTAAGTAGAAGTAATGAAGATATTGCATCATAGGTATTCAAAGATTAACTGAGGATTACATAGCAATTCCTTATAAATTGCAAACAGCTAGAGAAATATTGGTTCTAATATATTAATACTTCCCACCGTTCTTTCTGTATACTCACTTCTCTAAAACCTCATCGCAGCAAAAAAGACCTACTCAATGTGTCTCTAGAAGGTGGTTTCTCCTCTCTAACACTGATATATAAATTATTACCCCTATTACCCAATCGGAGAAAGCAATGGCACCCCACTCCAGTACTCCTGCCTGGAAAATCCTATGGACGGAGGAGCCTGGTAGGCTGCAGTCCATGGGGTCGCTAAGAGTCGGATACGACTGAGCGACTTCACTTTCCCTTTTCACTTTCATGCATTGGAGAAGGAAATGGCAACCCACTCCAGTGTTCTTGCCTGGAGAATCCCAGGGACGGGGGAGCCTGGTGGGCTGCCCTCTATGGGGTCGCACAGAATCGGACACGACTGAAGCAACTTAGCAGCAGCAGCAGCATTACCCAATGCTCCATCTAAAACTATCCATTTTTCAGTATCAAGACCAAGTCTTTCCCTTGGCCGGAAGTTTTTACAGAATTTTCCAATCTGCAGTAACATCTTCATCTGAAGCTGTAGGGCATTAACATACTAAGTCACTAGGCAATAAGAATTACTCTCACATTGTTCTATTGGACAGTTATTTGCTGTTTACATGAGAGCATTTTCATTCTTATTCATTGGCTTTCAAATTGAGTTATAAATTCCTTGAAGGCAAGATCTAAATATTAGATTATTGTCTCCATTTTCCCTTTTGTTCTATATATACTGGTAGCACAAATGTATCCATTTCATAAGCTTCCAGAAACCAGGGAATATAATTGTGTAACATAGCTGGGGTAAACATAAAGTTAAAAGTTAACTTAGTAGACATTTAACTAAACTATGCCTCAGGGACTGCTAGTGTTCAAAAAAAAAAAAAAAAAAAAAAGAATTACTTAAAATGAACATAATCTACAAATCTATAAATTATAATGAATACAATTACATATGTCGATATTAAGGAGTTAATTCTTGGTTCTTTATATTAAGAATCAATATTAAGAAGGTGTTTCTATGTTCTTAATATTAAAAAGGAACTTCTTGGGACATCTGAAGATAATCTTTATGAACTTCAAATATTACAGGCTCATGTGGTAGATATTTGGCTTCGGATAAATATATACTGACTTTAAAATGCAGTAGTTTTTTTTTTTTTAAAAGAAACCTTAGATATTAATGTTTACTTTTATTTTCTACTGTTTCTCTCATAAAAGTTGAGGGAAAATGTTTTTTAATTCACTGATTTAGGTTTTCACTTGTGTCAAGAAAAAGAAAACTTACAAAATGATACTGATGATAATTTTCTTTGACCAGAAGAAAATAAGCATCATTCTTATAGCTAATTTCCCATATTAAAATTCTAATTGAAAAGTACATGTCAACTGATAAGACATAATATTTTAGTTTTTAACTTTTTTGTTTTACCATTATTATTCAAGTTTATTACAATGCAAATACAGTCAATTATAGGTAGAGTAACTATGGCACATAACTGCTGTTAAATTTGGTGTTCTTGGAATATATGGGTCCAAGTAACAAGAAGCTACTACTTCATTGCCAAGAAGTCAAGTTTAATTTGCTTTCTTTTTCCCTCCCTCTTCAACTGGCTGAAATACAAGTTCCACTGCAAATGCAACAACCAGCAAACATAGATGCCATCATAAATACATAATGCTGCCAAGTAGGAAACCCTACATTGACGAATAACAGAACTCCCCATAGCAACTGGAAGATATTCTGGGCAGCATATTTAAAGTGTTGAAGCTATATTATAAATAAGATACATGCGTCTCTTGTAACTAAAAAATGTTAGTTTAAAAAAAAAACTGACATTTACTATAACTCAATGAGTAATTTTTCTGTCTGGCTCATTTTTTAGTGGGTTAAGAAATTTTATTAATATAAATCTTTCATTCTGAACTTCTGTAACCATAACTGCTATCAAGGAGACCCTGTGATGCCTTAAATAAAATTTGCTATACTCAATTAAAAAAAAAAAACCATGAAGAGATTTCAAACTTTGCTAATCAAATTCTTAGTCTGATAACCTAATCAGACTGCTAAAGTTTAGCAACTGAATAACTCTCCTCACTGATTTCAGTTAGCTTGGAGACAAAATGTGATAATAAAAACTGTTTATAAGAATCCTCTGTGGCAATAATATGTGTCAGAAATACATAGGGAAATGATATTGAAAGTAAGACCTCTATTCTGCAGGAATTTTTCCTCTGGATAAGGGTAGAAATCACCTGTACAAGGATGCTAATAAATCAAAGCAATATTTCACTAGAAAATCAGATCCCTTGTGAGAAGTTACAAGAAACATCATTTGCCTACAACTGCTTCAAATTCTAAACTTCCTAAAGCAAAAATTCCAAGCACTATCTACCAACAGACACAAAAGTTAGAAGAGAAAATGATCTTTTAAAGTAGAAATAAGATGGAGTCTCAAGACCTCTCAAAATAGCTTTGGTTTTAAATCCAAAATATTTTGTACTCAATTTCATGAAATCTTCCCCCATCACATTCACTATGAAATGTCAATGCTGAGGAGTGACATCATCAAGATAACAAATAAGACCTCAGAATCCATCTCCTCACAAAGATCAGCAATCAAACAGCTATCTGAATCATGGCTGAAGAACCAATAACCTTTGCAGCTGTAGAACATCCCCCACATTGCTCACCAAAGACCATATAATGACTGATATTATACTCCAGTTGTCCAAGTCACTGAGACAGTATTCCCTTCCCCAGGACCCAGAGCCACCACATGCATGCATACTTGGTGCCCTGAACCACTAGTCCTAGGGTCACAGAATAAAGTTAACTCTGGGAGAATTCAGAAGTGCACTTAAGAAATTTTAGCAACACAGTGGAACAAAACCCTGAGTACAGCCACACAAAAAGGAAAGGAAGAATAGCTCCATTTTGCCTCCCTCATTCCTCTGGGCTAGCACTACTCCTTGCCAGGAAGGAATTCCCCAGCTAGAAAGAATTCCCCTCACTGGGAAAGACAGAACACAATGAGTCATCAGTTTCCCCAGCCTTTCAAGGCACTGCATGAAGAATCCACTTTGGTTTCAGCCTACCCAGAGACCGACAAAGCTGAGAATACAGATATGGCTAGGAATAAGGAAGAGGGGCAAGGCGACCAGCAGCAGCCACACAGTGCAAGTGACCATGATTCCCAGTGATCTCCTCTAGAAGACCCTAGCAGATTTGGCCACTGAGGAAACAAGCACAAGCATAACAAAACCTCTTCAGATTTCACTTGGGTTAGCCCTACAGGTTTTCATGTTTACAGATGCCAAATGCCTGAGTATCTCTCCTCTGCCCTTCTTTCCTTCCTATCAGAGCCTGGGATCTGCACTGATAGCCTTGTCTTGTGGCTGCATGAGTACAAACACCAGCCTAGACCTCTATGGCTAACCCCCATTGTCACGTGCATGCTTGGGGTTAGCTTCTGTGCACTTGCACCTTCTAGCCTGATTCTCATCACCAACCTTTACTGCCATGCATGCACCCATGGCAAGACCCCACAGTCACAGGAGCACATGCTGACAGCCAGGGTTCCACAACTGCCAGTTTGCCCAGTTGGCCCTGGCACTTGCTGCTTGCCCTGGCCCCCACCACTACATGTGTGTCTGCAAGCAGCCCCTGTCATTACACAGGAACCTGCAGCTGGCCCCCAGACTCACATATCCTTGACTTCAGCCACCATCACTGTATGCCTTGGTCCCTAGTCATTTGACTTGGAAGCATGGCTGAAGAACCAATAACCTTTCCAGCTGTAGAACATTCCCCACATTGCTCACCAAAGACCACATAATGACTGATATTATAATCCAGCTGTTCAAGTCACTGAGACAGTATTCCCTTCCCCAGAACCCACAGTCACCACATGCATGCATATTTGGTGTCCTAACCACTAGACCTAGGGTCACATCCTGTGCCAACATGCCCCATCACACAAGTGAAGGTCTTTTCTTGCTGAAGTCAGTCCATAGTCTGGAAGAGGTGACTTCTTCCTCAAATGTACAGACACCTTTGCAAGGCTAGTGGCTTCATTAAGAATCAGCTAAACATGATACCACCAAAGAACACAATAATTTTCATTCAGTTCAGTTCAGTTCAGTCATTCAGCCGTGTCCAACTCTTTGAGACCCCATGAATCACAGCACGCCAGGTCTCCCTGTCCATCACCAACTCTTGGAGTTTCATTAAATGATGCCAAAGAAATAGAGATTCAAGAATGACCCGATAAAGAATTCAAAATAATTATTATAAAGAATTTTCAGGCAGCTATTAGAGAACACAGATTAATAATTATTGAAGTCAGGGAAATAATATAGGTACAAAACAAAAAGTTCAACAAAGAGATAGAAAACATGAACAAAAAAAGCAAAAATTTTGGAACTGGAGAGTACAGTGACCACATTGAAAAAGCCAATAAAAGCTTCACAAACAGACTGCACAAAATAAGAAGAAAGAAACAGTGAGTCCAAAGACACATCATTTGAAATGATCTAGTGAAAAAAGAAAAAAGAATGAAAAGGAATGAAGCAATCCTATGGGACTAATGACACACAATTAAGAGAAACAATATATGTATAATTGAAGCCCCAGAAAGAGAAAAGAGGGAGAAAGGGGTAGAAAGTTTATTTAAAGAAATAATGTCTGAGAATTTTCTAAACCTGAAGAGAGATTTAGACATCCAAATTCATTAAGTTAACAGGTCACCCCAAAATTTCAATCCAAAACAACCTTCTCCAAAGCACACTATAATAAAACTGTCTAAAATCAAAGAGAGAATTTTTAAAGCAACCAGAAGAAAAAAAATTACTCCCATAAAAGGGAACCCTGATAAGGTTATCAGTGGACTTCTCAAAAGAAACCTTGGAGGATGGGAGAGAGTAAGATGACAAATGCAAAGTGCTGAAAGAAAAAAAACTGCCAACCACAAATACTTTACCTGGCAAAACTGTCCAGAAATGGAGCAATGTAGGCAACATAATAAAGGTGAGATAAACACTTTTCCAAAAAACAAAAGCTGAGGGAGTTGATCATCACTAGACATGCCTTACAAGAAATGTTGAAAGGAGTTCTTCAACCTGAAATGAAAAGATCCTAATTAGTAATACAAAAACATGAAAATATATAACATATTGGTGATGTATATAGTATAGATTCAGAATACTCTAATACTATGATATGGTGTTGTGCCAACCATTTAACTCTACAATGAAAGTTAAAGGAAAAAATAGTAAACATAGCTATAGCTATTCCAATTTGTTAACAGATACACAATATAAAAAGATATAAATTGTGACATCAAAAAATAAAAATGTGGGGCAAGCAGAAAAAGGGTAGAGTTTTGTATACAGTCCAAATTAAGTTGTTATCTACTTAAAATAGACTGCTATATCCATTACAAGGTTTTATGTAAGCCTCAGGATAAACGCAAAACAAAAAACAATGAGGGATACACACAACATAAAGAGAAAGGGATCAAAGTATTGCTGCTGTTCAACTGCTCAGTCATGTCCAACTCTTTGGGACCCCATGGGATGCAGCATGCCAGGCTTCCATGTACTTCACCATCTCCCAGAGCTTGTCCATTATTGAGTCAGTGATGCCATCCAACCATCTCGTCCTCTGTCATCCCCTTCTCCTGCCTGAAGTCTTTCCTAGGATCAGGGTCTTTTCAGATGAGTCAGCTCTTTGCATCAGGTGACCAAAGTATTAGAGTTTCAGCCTCAGCATCAGTCCTTCCAATGAATATTCAGGACTTATTTCCTTTAGGATTGACTGGTTGGATCTTCTCACAGTCCAAGTGACTCTCAAGAGTCTTCTCCAACACCACAGTTCAAAAGCATCAATTCTTCGGCACTCAGCTTTCTTTATAGTCCAACTCTCACATCCATATATGACCACTGGAAAACCCACAGCTTTGTCTAGATGGACCTTTGTCGGCAAAATAATGTCTCTGCTTTTTAATATGCTGTCTAGGTTGGTCATAGCTTTTCTTCTAAGGAGCAAGTGTCTGTTAATTTCATGGCTGCAATCACCATCTACACTGATTTTGGAGCCCCCAAAAATAAAGTCTCTCACTATTTCCATTGCTTCTCCATCTATTTGCCATGAAATGATGGGACTGGTTGCCATATTCTTTGTTTTTTGAATGCTGGATTTTAAGCCAACTTTTTCACTTTCCTCTTTCACTTTCATCAAGAGGCTCTTTAGTTCTTCTTCACTTTCTGCCATAAAGGTGGTGTCATCTGCACATCTGAAGTTATTGCTATTTCTCCCAGCAATCTTGATTCCAACTTGTGCTTCATCCAGCCTGGAATTTTGCATGATGTACTCTGCATATAAGTTAAATAAGCAGGGTGACAATATACAGACTTGACATACTCCTTTCCCGATTTGGAATCTGTCTGTTGTCCCATGTCCGTTCTAACTGTTGCTTCTCAACCTGCATACAGGTTTCTCAGGAGACTGGTACTCCCATCTTTAAGAATTTTCCAGCATTTGTAGTGATCCACACAGTCAAAGGCTTTGGCATAGTCAATAAAGCAGATGTTTTTCTGGAACTCTTTAGCTTTTTTGATGATCCAACCGATATTGGCAATTTGATCTCTGGTTCCTCTGCCTTTTCTAAATCCAGCTTCAACATCTGGAAGTTCACAGTTCATGTACTGTTGAAGCTTGGCTTGAAGAATTTTAAGCATTACTTCGCTAGTGTGTGAGATGAGTGTAATTGTGTGATAATTTGAGCATTCTTTGGCATTGCCTTTCTTTGGGATTGGAATGAAAACTGACCTTTTCCAGTCCTGTGGCCACTGCTGAGTTTTCCAAATTTGCCGGCACATTGAGTGCAGCACTTTCAGTTTCATCTTTTAGGATTCGAAATAGGTCAACTGGAATTCCAATACCTCCACTAGCTTTGTTTGTAGTTATGCTTCCTAAGGCCCACTTGACTTTGCATTCCAAGATGTCTGGCTCTAGGTGAGTGATCACAACGTTGTGGTTTTCTGGGCCATGAAGATCTTTTTTGCATAGTTCTTTTGTATATTCTTGCCATCTCAACGTCTTCTGCTTCTGTTAGGTCCATACCTTTTCTGGCCTTTATTGTGCCCATCTTTGCCTGAAATGTTCTCTTTGTATCTCTAATTTTCTTGAAGAGAGCTCTTTTCTTTCCCATTCTATTGTTTTCCTTTATTTCTTTGTATTGATCATAGAGGAAGGCCTTTTTATCTCTCCTTGCTATTCTTTGGAACTCTGCATCAGGTGTATCTTTCCTTTTCTCTACTGCATACTTGTATAATGCTGTGAGAGTAAATCTTAAATGTTCTCACCACAACAAAAAAATACTAATTTTAAGAGGTTAAGGATGTGTTATTTAACCTTATTGTGTTAAATAGTTTGTAATATATACATGTATCTAATTATTACATTGTATATCTTAAATTTACACAATGTTATATGTCAGTTATATTTTAACAAAGTTGGGGGGGCAGGAAGCAAAAAAAAGAAATGTCAATGCTTTTTAACACTGCCTAGTTAAAAGAACCTATAGGCCTCTATATCTTACACAGTGTTTCCTCAATAAAGATATTTAGATCTATGGATAAATCTAAAAAATGCTTTCATATTTTTTTCACCAAGAAAAAAAGCATGTTTCATGTCTACCTGAAAAAAACACAAGAGGCCAAATAAAATTCTCTTTTATTTCACATTTTATCAGCATTTGGAAAATTTTACCTACTTGTATGTTTAAATCTCTAGCATCAGTCCTTACTCAATGTCTTCCACAATTATACTTAAAAATTCATTGAACACAAGATTAATGCTTATACTTATGTATATATTCCAAACTCATTATTTATATTATTTCTCAAATATTTCCATAATTATTTCTGTTGGTAGTAGCATGTTAAGATTACCTAATGTCATTGGATCAGGTTTTAAAAACTGTAACTCCTAAACTTGATTTGTTAACCATCTCAACAGGGCACATTATGCAAACTTCTTAATATGGAACTATTGAAAAATAGTCAATTTTACAGAAAGCAATATTAAGACAGTTACATATCAAAACAGAGTATATGAAAAATTCCACAATTATAATATTTAGCTTGATTTTGATAAAAATGTGCCTACGTTTTATAGTTTAAAATAATAAAACCAGTCTAGATGTTTTTACACTTTAAAAATTATAAAATTTACTCTAGGTGGCGTACTTCTATAAGCTTGCAGCAAGAAAAGACTACAATTGAAAATCATTTTTTGTTATTTCTAATCAGTGACTGTTAAATTCAAAAACTAGTCTAGTGATATTTGAGATTTGTTAGTAGAAAATTAAGTTTAAAGCTGCTTAGCTAAATTGGGATATAATTCATGACAGAAAATTTTGTATTATGATTCTCTTTAAACTGGTAAATATTTCCCTGTGTGAAAACTTTAGAGAAATCATATGCAGAAAAATGAAATATTTAGCAGTAAACACCTACATGAAAAAACAAACAATATTGTATCAAACTATTTTTATGTATTTAAAACTTGTTTTTTAAAACTTTCTCTCATTCTAATATTCATTATGATTGCATTTGTGCAAGCAGCAGAGTTCTGACTCTTGGGTGCCATTTGTGATGCAGCCACTTGTGATGTAAACATTTAGACCATATCTATTTCCCAACTGCCATTCGTTTTTATAAATCAGTGTATCTATCCTGTTACTTAAAGCTCTTGTTAGCAAGATCATTTTCATTTTTATCTGGAACCACACAACTTTGATTTCCCTCACGAGAACTGTAGTCATAATTCCAGTATTTTTAATAAAGTCAGACTAGGGGAGGGACACTGGGGAATTATCAACCAATGGAGCTGTGTTGTCTCCAGTTCTCTCTGTCATACTGAGTATGACACGTAGGCCAGTTTAGTGAAACTGGATCCAAAATCAGGTGTCATTTGAGGCCAACTCTTGAAATCACTCTATAGTTACCACTCTGGAGAGCTTCAAATCGATTTTTAAATTGATGTGATATTTTGGTACACATTGTTATTACCTAGAGTTTTTAAAGCACATGCTTTTTGAGAAACCTCAACTCTTTTAGTCATTCATCTGACAAATCGTATTTTTACACAATTCTTATCCATGTCATGCAATACTTACGTTGCCTAAAAAGGAATTAAAATTGCAATTAAAGGAGATTCTTAGTAGTTTATCTCTCCTTTGCTAGTAATAAACTCAGATTTCCTCAGTTATTATCTCTTTTCTATTTGGAAATGTTCATTACTATTTGGACATCTGCAAGTATGTATTTTCTTATTAAAGACTTATTCATCAAATTAGTCCAAGTTTGCTTTGGTGGCAGCATTTTGTTGAGGTAGTAGAATTTTTCCAGGGCTTAGACTTGAAAATGGTTTGTACATTCTTATTGTTTGTATTTTTATATTAAATAGTAGAGATGCAAATTACCTTATTGGAATTCCATCATGTGGCTTAAATGGTTTGTTACATTATGCTTCTAATTTAACTTGGGGCATCAAGATCTTTCTAATTAACTGTATTTTTACATTAAGAAACAATGAGTATAGAAGACTTGATTTATTCTTGCTTTCTACTGTGTCTACTGCAATGCAAAGCCCATACCTTCTACATCTCATTGTGATTATTACAATTGTGTGCAAAAGGAAATACAAATATATAAATGGAGAGAGATGTATACATGAACATCTGTGTCTATGTGTAGATTTCATGCTAAAAACTGTAATGCCAATAGTGGGCCAAAACAGATAGAGTCTCAGATCTCATAGAATTAAAGAACTACGGGGGGAGAAAATCACCTGAAAATATAATTAAAGTGACAAATGCTCCAAATATAAGGTATGTGATAATATAAAAGTATGACAAACCATTTTCTAGAAAGGCTAAACATTTGACATTTTAAAGTTGTTCAGCATAATCATCAGCACATAGAGTTATCAGTCCTATTTTAGCCAATCTAATAGGTATTCTTTACAGCTGCAATTTGCACTTCCTTATTAATAGCTAATTACATTGAACATGAACATCTTTTCACCTACCACCATTACAGTAGCCTCTTCGTTGAGGTGTCTGTTCTTCTACCCATTTTCTAATTGGGATTCTTTTCTTACTATGAACTTCTGCTTTATTGTCTATGCCAAATTGATTGTGTGGACCACAACAAACTCTGGAAAATTCTTATAGACGGTAACACCAGACCACCTGACCTGCCTCTTGAGAAATCTGTATGCAGGTCAGGAAGCAACAGTTAGAACTGGACATGGAACAACAGACTGGTTCCAAATAGGAAAAGGAGTACGTCAAGGCTGTATATTGTCACCCTGCTTATTTAATTTATATGCAGAGTACCTCATGAGAAACGCTGGGCTGGAAGAAGCACAAGCTGGAATCAAGATTGCCGGGAGAAATATCAATAACCTCAGATATGCAGATGACACCACCCTTATGGCAGAAAGCGAAAAAGAACTAAAGATCCTCCTGATGAAAGTGAAAGAGGAGAGTGAAAAACTCAACATTGGCTCAAAACTCAACATTCAGAAAACTGAGATCATGGCATCTGGTCCCATCACTTCATGGGAAATAGATGGGGAAACAGTGCAAACTGTGACAGACTCTATTTTCTTGGGCTCCAAAAATCACCGAAGATGGTGACTGCAGCCATGAAATTAAAAGACACTTGCTCCTTGGAAGAAAAGTAATAACCAACCTAGACAGCTTATTAAAAAGCAGAGACATTACTTTGCCGACAAAGGTCCATCTAGCCAATGCTACGGTTTTTCCAGTAGTCATGTATGGGTGTGAGACTTGGACATAAAGAAAGCTGAGGGCTGAAGAATTGATGCTTTTGAACTGTGGTGCTGGAGAAGACTCTTGAGAGTCCCTTGGACTGCAAGGAGATCCAACCAGTCCATCCTAAAGGAGATCAGTCCTGAATATTCATTGGAAGGACTGATGCTGAAGCTGAAACTCCAATACTCTGGCCACCTGATGTGAAGAACTGACTCATCTGAAAAGCCCCTGATGCTAGGAAAGATTGAAGGCAGGAGAAGGGGACAACAGAGGATAAGATGGTTGAATGACATCACCAACTCAATGGACAAGTTTGAGTAAACTCTGTGAGTTGGCTATGGACAGGGAGGCCTGGCGTGCTGCAGTCCATGGTGTTGCAAGGAGTCGGACATAACTGAGCAACTGAACTGAACTGATTGAATTTTGAAAGTTCTTTAGATACTCTGGACACAAGTCATTTACTGAATATATCTACAAACGTTTTCTGTCTGTGGCTTGTCTTTCCACTTAACAGGGTTCTTCTCAGAACAAAACATTTTTACTTTTTACAAGATCAATTTATTCATATTTTTCAAAAAGGATTATATCTAGCCACTTGAAGAATTCTGGCCTAACCTTGGGAGATCTAAGTTGAGGGATTTATTTTTTTTGCTATAAACTTCCAATTGTTCCAACACTATTTCAATTTTCCCAGCATAATTCCTCCTTAATTTGCCATACTGGTGTGAGTTTATTCTGGACTCCACATTTTGTTTCACTGCTGTATGTGTCTATCCCTCTGGATTTGCACACAATCAGTACCAATACTATACTCTCCTGATGGTGTGGTAGCTATGTAATAAACCTTGATATTTTGCAGTCTGATTCCTTCATCTTAAAAAATTGTATAGGCTGTTCTTGTTTCTCTGCCTTTTCAAATAAATTTTAGAAAGTCTATCTATCTACAAAGAATTCTGGGATTTTGATCAGATCAGTCGCTCAGTCGTGTCCAACTCTCTGCGTCCCCATGAATCGCAGCACGCCAGGCCTCCCCGTCCATCACCAACTCCCGGAGTTCACTCAGACTCACGTCCATCGACTCAGTGATGCCATCCAGCCATCTCATCCTCTGTCGTCCCCTTCTCCTCTTGCCCCCAATTCCTCCCAGCATCAGTCTTTTCCCACAGATCATTTGACGGACAGCTGACATCTTCACTATGTTGGAATATGGTACATCTCTCCATTTATTTAGCTCTTCTTTCATTAGCATTTATAGTTTTCAGCAAACATATCTCATTTTCTTAAATTTATACTTAATATTATATGTTTTTAGCAACTGTAAATGATGTTATTTATAGCATATAAAAATAAAAGTTTCATTGGCCTTGTATTATTTGGTGATCTTGCTAAACTCATTTATTAGTTCCAGGATGTTCTTGGAGAGTTCCAGGGATTTTACATGTAGACCATTAGGTTATCTGTAAATCTGAGCTTTACTTCTTCCTTTCCAGGCTGTATACTTTTTATGCCCTTCTCTTACTGCACCAGCTAAGTCATCAAGTACTGTATCAAACAGACATGGTAAATACATATCCTTCTTATTTCCAAATTAATGTTTAGATTTCATTACATACCATGCTACATACAAATTTTATACCTTTTTCATCATAAACGGGTGTTTAATTCTGTCAAATGGTTTTTTTGTATCAATATAATCACACGGCTTTTATTTTCTTCTTAGTATGATAAATTATGTTAACAAATTTTCAAATAGTAAAGCAAGAGCCTTGCATATCTGGGATAAACCCCACTTGGTTGTGTTAAAAACTCAAATGTCTTTTCATGGTGAATGGATTACCAGACTGTGATGCATCTATACAATGAAATATTACTTAAAAATAAAAACTACTGAGACATACAGCACTGATAGAGCTAAGGGAAACATACCCAGTGAAAGAAGCCAGTCTCAATATGTTACAAATTGTATGACTCCACTGACAAAACATTTTTACAGTGAGAAAATTATAGCAACAGAGAAAAAAAATCAGTGGATGGTAACTATTAGTGATAGATGAGGGTGTAGCATGTAACTATTAACAAGTAGCAAGGAGTTCCTTTGAGATATATATTCTATATCCTGATTGTGGTGATGGTAACATGAATCTACACATGAAACTACATAAAGAGGAAAAAAAAAAGGCAAGCATGTAAAAATTATGAGATCTGAATAAAATCTGTACCTGAGTTAACAGCAGTGCTGCAATGTCCATTTCTGGGTTTGACAATCTACTAAGGTTACATAAGATAATAGGAAGAAGCTTACCGGTACACAGGAACTCTGTATTGTTTTTGCAACTTCTTGTGAGTTTTAAAGTATTTTAAAAGACATTATTTAAAAATATACAGTAAGAAAAAAAAAAAGAGGGACATGACCTCTGAAAGATGAGTTCAGGGAAGGCTTTATTTCATACAGAGGGAACAAGTACCAAGTTTATGGAAGAAAGACGTGTAACAAGGCCATGGAATTTAAGTATAACTAAATCCAGAAATAAAGGGGAAGAGGAAAGTAGTTTACAATTAAGAAAATCTGAATCTTCCTTCTTGGTTCTGATTTCATATAGAACGTCAAAGGTCACATTTAAGGCATCAAATGGGAAATAACTGACGAGTTTTAAAGAGAGGAAGGGTAAAAAGTTATTATTAGTGATGTTTTGTCACATTCTAATTGTAGTGATGAACTGACTGGGGAAAGTGATGATGCTATCTAACTACTGTTGCAGTCCAGGAGTCAGATAATGGTAGCTTGGTCTAGGGTGCTCGTGGCAATAGAAATGGAGCAGAATGTATACACTTGAGATGAATCATAGAGCATAAGAGGAATGGAACATGGCTATGATTTAAAAGGCTGAAAATGTCCATTAGATTGGTGACATGGAACTAAACTATTTCAAAGGAATGATGTGGGGTGAAAGGGGGAGTTGGGGATGCCAGACTGGAGCAATTTAAGTATGGGAAAATAGACATGAGTTCAACAAGTGAGGAAATCTGGCAGTAAAAAAAAAAAAAAAACAAAACAGAGAGAAAGGAGTAGTAGCTGCAAGGGAATTGTGGAAATGAAGGAAGATGTTTTAAAAAGTGGTAGAAAATTGAGCATATTTTAGTGTTAATAGGAAAGAAACTAGCTGAAATAAAAAGAAAAAAGGTATAGTGAAGAAAAGAAAATAGTTTAAGGACAAATGTGAAGAAAAGAAATGAAGTTTTGGAGAAGTCAGGCTGCTCTTGCAGCAAAAGAAAGGGAGGCAAATTCATGAAACTAAAGTATGGCTGAAGTATAAAAAATGAGGAAGACACTGGTGGGAAACAGCTCAAAAATGAGTAGGGCTACTTTCTTCTACTCTAGGAGGAAAAGAGGTGAAGTTGCACACAAGAATATCTGATACAGTTTATGATCTTCTCTTTTTCTCTGTGAAATAGTAAGAGAGCTATGATAGCTAACTAGGGATACCTTAATAAAGTACACAGAGGACTGAGTGTCAAAAAAACAGAAATTTATTTCATCACAGTTCTAAAGGCCAGAAATCCAAGATCAGGGTGTCAGCAGAGCTGGTTTCTTCTGAGGAAACACTCTTTGGCTTGTAGATGGACATCTTCTCTTCGTCTTTCCATGGTGCCTCCTCTGTATGTTTGTGTCCTAATCTCTCCTTATAAAGATATCAATCATATTGGATTAGGGCTCAGCAATATGACTCAATTTTACTTCATGACCACTTTAAAGACTCAATCTCCAAATAAAGTCACATTCAGAGGCCCCAGGGATTAGAACTTCAAATATTAAATTGGGGTGGGGTGGGGAGAGACACAATTCAGCCTATAACAAGAGGTTACTTGCCAAGAATGAGAAGGGAGATAGGAGAAATTAGAAGTTCAAAGTGAGGAGGTTTGAAATAATTCTAAAACAGTTTGAAATACTTCTCACATTGACTATAAATGAATTATCTTTATTGGGTAATTTCCTTTACATTCAATTTAATCAAAAATGAAAGTCTGGCTTAATTATTCCATTAAAAAATTGTTTCACAAGTCAGAAAATCTGAATTCTAGTCCTTTCTCAGCCACCAAGCAATGCCCCTTGGGTACATCTGGCTCTCATCTTTATCAAAGAACAACCTATCACAGGCTAGACATATGCCTTGGAATATACTAGAAAGAGGATTGATTTGGGAACCCCTGACATCCTAATCCTATTTCCTCTTCTTTCACAGAAGAGCTTAATTTCTCAGAACCTTACTTCTTCATCCTAAAATCAAATACAACTAAATCTCTCTAATGTCCCTTCTAAACTCTACTATAGTTCTTTGAATGTAAGTGACGTTGCTTTGAGAATCAAGAGATTCTATAATTAAATGAAAAAAAATCTTCGAAATATGTGATTAAAAAATTGTATGCTTCTGGCATATTGAAACATTAATTCTCCATTTCAATTTTTTCTATATCTTCTTCTGTTCCCAAGTCAACGTTATTCTCATGATTAAAGATGTTCTAAATATGCCTTTTTCTCACCTCTGTTGGCTTAAATACTGGGTGTTGAGTTGGAACAAGATAATACTTCTTTTGTTATATGTAATTATCTACTTAACTTTCAATCATTAAATTCTGAAATAGCATCCCTCACATGTCTAAAATTAACAGTTCTGCATTTTAAAAAGAGCTTAATGGTGGATCATTAGTCAGAAACATATATGACTGAAGTAACAAAAAATACAAACAATGGCTTAATAATCAAGTTTATTTTTCTCATGTACTTAGTGCAGAAGCTGGCAATTACTCTTGTTGGTTCAGGTGTTCATCAATGCCATCAGGGACCCAGGGTCCCCATAATCTTTCTGTGGAACCATTTTTAGCTTTAATATTTCATATTTAATTAATTCTCATACTTGCGATTTCATGCTCGTAAGATTTGAAGTCTATAAATTATTACATATTAACAATATACTTAGCAAATTAAAGATTTCTGGAAAGAAGGTGTTAAAATTAGAAAAAAGTGAAACTAAAGGCTGACAGTTATAAGGGGCACTAAATTATTTATTACACAAATACTGCTGAAGTATACAGTACTCTAGTGTCTCACAGAAGGACATTAAAAGGAAAAAGGTAGTGGAATAATATGTGAGCACTATTTTCTTTATCTGAAATGGCTGATTATGTTGAAAATGGTGAATAAATTCATGGGCAAAAACAGTTTATCCTGTGATAACAAATATTAGTTAATAGGAAGTATCTTCATAAGGGAAGAGTTATTTCACATCTGCCCATTACCTATGGCAGAACAAAATGAAAAAAAAATGCAAAATGAAAGAATTAGACTAGATGTGGAGAACAATTTGCTAACAGAATAGCTCAAAAAATTAAAATGCTTATACTGACAATAGTTCTCTTCCTTCAGACTTCTACTTTATCAATTCTTCTATGATCTCTATTTGCCCTACTAAGCACAATAGCAAGCATACCAGTGTTTCTGTATTACATTGGCAAGTAATTAAAAATTAAGTGTATTTATATATGTAATATTTTGCCTATTTTAAAAACTGATTTATATTAAGTGTTTGAACTTAAAAGTTGGAATAAAGTGCTTTAACTTTCAAGTTCTATTTTATTGCAAAACACACCAAATACTACTAACAGTAGTGTAATGATTGTTCAAAAGAGAAAAAAGAAAGAAATTGTAATTATTACTAAGGAGGTAATGAGATACAAGAATTGTAAAATATTTGCTTCTACAAATAGTTTAGATTTTCTTATTTTTCCCTAATGGAAAATAATTAAGTCACTGAAACTCCTTTCATCCCTATTATCTATGCTTTCTAAATAGCCCTTTAAATACTTCAGTGTTGAAAGTTGGATAAATATAACTTTCATAAGGGTTAAATTTGACTATCATAGCATACATGAACCTTAAACCATTTTATAGGTAAAAAATCTCAATTATGTCCCATAGCAAAACAAAATTTCATAAAATGATAATGCTGAACTTTGGAGAATGATATACTTTAACCAAGATCTATCAGAATAACATTATAGCATATAAAATAATAGCACACCGGAATGTAGAGCAAAATTCAACCTGACACTATAAGAGAATGAAATAATTTACCAGAATTTTGCTTCTGTCAACTACATATGCTATGTATTTCCTACCACACACAAAAAAAGGAGTTAACTAGAAATTAAGCTTTAAAACAATATATTCACTATTTGAATATAACAAAAAGAATCTAGAATTTTCATATGCAAGTTTAATAAATCATCAGTTTATTTAACAAGGTTATTTATATATCAGATTGTGGTTTAAGAGCAGTTATATATGTGTGATATGAAAAGAATGATGTTTGATCTCTAAGAATCTTATTAAATCTCTTTTCCATGGGCTGTCCCCTTCTGCCTGCTTAGCACTAAATGCCATTTCTAGGTTTATATAATTGCATTCTTTACAACTGCCTTCTTAACAGAAAGTCAATATACAAATAACACCGGGCATCTAGCAAATAAGTCACAAACCAGTGAGCTCAATTTTGCAGTTGTGAAATGTAATGTTAAAGAGTTTTTGAAACCTTAAGACTGGGTGATCTGCAGTGTTTCCAACATGTCTTCAACTGCCTTGAGAGAGTATTTGGTTTCCTTCTTACTTCGACCTGCAAACTAATTTTTAAAAAATGCAATTAGGCTTAATTACAGTGGCAGGTACAAAATCACAATCTTACTTTCAAATTGTTAATGAGAGTTAACATTATTTTTATCACTAGCACAAAATCAAGTATGTTCTTTTTCTTCAGTAAAAAATAAACCCTGGGTTTTAAGAACATTTTCATTAAGGAGTCATCTTCAATTGAACTATAAAAATTTCCCTGTAAAATTGACCAGTTTAAATGTTTAAGTAGTATGATAATCTATAAAAACATATATTTGATTTTCAAACTATCCTACCTTTTCAGACCAAAAAACCTTTATGAAAGAAAAAGCATAATTTAGAAACAAAATTGTATTTGTGCAGGAGTGTGGACCATTTCTACTTGTGTGACCTCTAATCAAATTTTTAATTTCAAATAAAGATAAAATATAAATGTAAAGTACTGTTATTTAACATTTTAAAGTTGTAAGATTTCTCTAAAATTTTTTACAGTAGGTTTCAATTTTTAAAAAATTTTCCAGTTTTATTAGTTGACTAGATAACGTCACATTTCTATAGTGAAAAGCTATCAAATAAAACTCTATGCTATATGTTGAAGTAATATAAACATGTTTTAAAGAATGCATTTCTAGTTTATTAAGTCATAATTTATTTCATAATACCAAATTGGGAATGGATTTTACAATGAGAACAAAACATAGGGTATTAAATACTATCTTTGAATATTCAAGAAAATTCATGACTTACTAAAATTCAATAAATACGTAATCAGTGGGGAAAATACTGTTGAATACCCCATGCTGATTTCAAAATGTGTTTTCTAACTACACTGACAATTCCCATCATTTATCATTTGACTTAACACTATAGATTTACTAGATAAGCATGTTTCCTTGGACAGGTAGGGGAAGATTTATTATATCTATATTACCTATTTTTCCTCTGGTTAAAGTATTGATCAACATTTTCTACTAGCAACGTATAATATTTTCAAGTTAACATCCAAGCACTCAGTATACTTTCAAGTGACTGATCTTTCCTTCAGATATCAATGCTGTCTTAAGTACTTAGTACTTGATTTATGATGTGTTCCTTCTCTTTTGTAATTAACTTAATTTGGCAAACTTCATGTGACCTGTTGAGAAAGATTAAGTGATCAAGCACAGGTAACATCATAGAGGAAATAGGCTTCAGGAATTGCTAACCTACCTCTGACCTCCTCGACTGCAGTTTAACATGATCATTCTCCTAGTTCCTAAACCACTAGTGTCTGTAGTTGAATACTGATTTGACAGAGTAACTATTAATAAAAGAGATTTATAGAGGAAATGCCAGGGAAAGAAAAAAACTTCTCATAAGAATCAAGATCACTTTGCCTTTTATAAGACATTACTAATTTAAGGAATTCAAATGCTGAATATACAGGTCATAATTAGAAACTATGGCAATACCACATTTAAAAGTTTGCCCTTTCATAATTTCCCCTGGTGAGTAAAGGATGTGGAGTGTGCTTATTATTCCTATTACCCAGTTGATAGAGTCACTTTCACAAGAACAGAAAGCCTTTTCTTTTACCACTGCCTACCCAAAGTAAACAAGAATGGTCCTAATCAGATATATAAAGGTCTAATTTTAAGAAAAAGCATTCTGGGGGAGGTACAAAATAGGACACTAATTTTTTAAATGGAAAATAAAAATGAAAAAATTATGTAGTGCTGAAGTCATACCAAGTACTTTAACATATAGCATTTTTTTTGGTTTGTACTTAAATGTAATAAAAATAATAATAAACACAAATTTGTGATTTTTAAAATTAGCTTATTTTAGAAAACCACCTACAAAGACTGTCTATCAATGCTACTGACTTCTGCAATTCAGAATAAGCCAAACTGACTTATCTGTGTCAGAACAAATAAAAAGAAAGTTGGAAATATAAATCTATCACTCCAAATTTTACCTGACATGCAATTATTTTGTCTATTCTAGAATTATATGGCAATTTAACTGATTAAGCTGGAATCCTATTTTTCCCTCAAATCATGATTTAATTTTCTATTTCCCAAAAGGATAGTAACAGGATCACCTCAGTAATCATAAATTATATACGCACAGACAAATTTAACAGAGTACCAAAGAAGCATTTATCTGGAAAATTATTTTGAGTAGGTTAACATTAAAGTTTTTCATGAGCATTAATCAAACTTGCCTGCCTCTACTGAACATGCTAAACCAATTACCTAATTAAAGAACAAGTAGCAGCCATATTCTGTTTCATTAAGTAAAAACAAAGACAGAAAGGAGTTCTTAAGATCTCATTTTCTCTAATTTTTAAATGCCTAGAAAAACATTACAATAAGGAATACTTATTATATACTTTATACTTGTTTATATGCCTAGACACATCATAAAGTTCTCAATTAGATCCCAGAGATTTATATTACTAAAACATCAATCTCTGAAAGTCATATTGTAGTTTTCTACATTAATCACAAATTTTGCATTTTTTTCATAGATTTTTAAGTAAACTCTTTTTTCATCGTTTCCTGATGGGTCTTAAAGAAAACTCACCAGAAAGATCACTAAAATAATAAAACTTATCAAATTCAAAGGTAAATGATTTCTCCATTGTAATAACTAGGATAAGCTGGGCTAACATTCACAAATTCACATAATTTGTGGAAAATAATATGGGTGAACAAAGTAGTAAGATAAATAAAATGGAGCAGTGGATAGATGAATCTCCAAAACATGGTGAGTGAAAAAAGCCAGGAATGAAATACATAACCAATGATCTCATTTATATATAAAGTTCTGTTAAATCAGTGCTATTCTGCAGTATGGAATGGGGCTGACTGCAAGGTGGCAGAGGGGTACTTTCTTGGATGATGGAAACTGTACACCTTGAATGGGGCAGGGGTGAGAGAGAAGTATAATTTGTCAAAACTCAACTGTACATTTAAAATATTTTCATCTTATTGTATATAAATTATACCTCAATAAAGTAGATAAAAAGAAAAAGGCTAAATAAAACAGAAAGATGGAACTATGAGTCATACAAAAGTGTAATAAATTTCCAAATGACCACATATTTTTCTTCTCATTGAGAGGTGAAATATTATATCCCCTGAATCTGGGTTGACCACGTGACTTCTTTTGCTCAAAGGAATATTAGCAATATGTGACACAGGCAGATTTCAAAATGCCCTTGTGCAATGGAGTTCACCTGTTCACTGCTCCAGGAACCCTGAAACTTATTCATGTGAGTAAGTCCAAGTTAGCTTGCAAAGTGAGAAATATTTAATACAAGGCCCAGCATTCCCAGCTGACAGAGACCAGCCACCAGATATTTAACTGAGGCCATCAACCAACCACTGGCATGGGGCAGGAAAAAAAATAAAACCCACTGGAGACTAGCAGAATTACTCAACTGAGCCCAAGCCTACATGACACCTACAGATATAAGCAAATAAGTCATTATTTTAAAACAATATGATAGCAGAGGGCAATGGATACAAATAGTTATGAAATCTGATTCACAGAAAGAAAACCAAAACCTACTGTAGAAAAAGCACAGAGATGAAAGCTTAAAACGCACTGAAATATTTTACTCAAAACTCACTACTAGTATCTAGAGGCAAAATAAATTTTACACAGTAGGTGGTTCCTGCTGCTGCTGCTAAGTCGCTTCAGTCGAGTCCGACTCTGTGCGACACCACAGACAGCAGCGCACCAGGCTCTGCCGTCCCTGGGATTCTCCAGGCAAGAACACTGGAGTGGGTTGCCATTTCCTTCTCCATTGTGTGAAAGTGAAAAGTGAAAGTGAAGTCGCTCAGTCGCAACCAACTCATGGCCACCCCATGGACTGTAGCCCACCAGGCTCCTCCATCCATGGGATTTTCTAGGCAAGAGTACTGGAGTGGCTTGCCATTGTTGAGGGGTATTTTAGGCTGCTACACAGAAATCTGACATTATCAAATGAGAGATGTTATCTTCCTGGAGTAGTATCCGAGATGACAGAAACTGATAAACAGTCTTTATACTACCCTTTCCTGAGACAAGAAAAGGCAATTTGGAAAGGAAAGATGTGTAAAACACCACTGGGTATCATGGAGTTTAGTGCAAAAGTCAAAGACATGGAGAAAGACGGGGGAAAAATAAAACCCAAACAAAATGAAACTCTAAATTCAGTTACTATGGAGAGCTTTGGGCTTGAAACAGAAAACCAAGTGAAGGCAGGATGTCATCTTGCTCACATGAGAAAATAAACAAGAAGGGAATGGAAACAATAACTGCAGCTTCAGAAACATTTACACCTGATACTTCTCTATAAAGGCAGTACATCGTGGCCATTATGAACATCAAATTTGGAGTCAGACTGTCTCAGTTTGCCTTAATTTCCTCATTTGTAAAATAGGAAAAGTACCTATTTTACAATAAACTTTCTGTTTACTATTATGACTATTATGGTTGTTACTGCTAATGTAACTGAGATAAAGTGAACTTAGAGCATGCAATTAGTAAGCACAATACAGTGTGTGTAACTGTGATATGGTGAAACATATGTATCAAATCCTTTAATACTTAGAAAACTTTTATTATGCCCATCTTGCAGATGAAAAGCTAGGCCCAGAGATGGCATGTAATTTGTCCAAGGCCACATAACTAATAAATGTCAGAGAAAAACTCTGAAGCCAGAAGATACAGATCTAGCATCTGTGTTCTCTCTCAACTATTATAAGGTACTAGCTTCAACAGAATGGGACTCAATGACAGAAAACAGAGATAAAAATCCTGGAAAGCTGCACAGGAGGAAACTGACCCCTATTTTTACATCATACGTAAAAATCAATTCCAAAATGACTGTGGATCTTAATGTGAAAAGTAGAAGAAAAAAAACTCCAAAAACACACAAGATTATCTTTATGATCATTAGCAAATAATTTCTTAAACAGGATACAAAAAGCACAAACCATAAAGGAAATGATTATGTAGAAGATAATCTTCAGAACTTTTTTCATCAAAATCATTTGAGACTGACTGCAACAAAAGAGTTAAAAAGATATGCTACATTTTCCAGTGGTCATGTATGGATGTGAGAGTTGGGACTGTGAAGAAAGCTGAGCACCGAAGAATTGATGCTTTTGAACTGTGGTGTTGGAGAAGACTCTTGAGAGTCCCTTGGACTGCAAGGAGATCCAACCAGTTCATTCTGAAGGAGATCAGCCCTGGGTGTTCTTTGGAAGGAATGATGCTAAAGCTGAAACTCCAGTACTTTGGCCACCTCATATGAAGAGTTGACTCATTGGAAAAGACTCTGATGCTGGGAGGGATTGGGGGCAGGAGGAGAAGGGGACGACAGAGGATGAGATGGCTGGATGGCATCACTGATTCAATGCACATGAGTTTGGGTGAACTCCGGGAGTTGGTGATGGACAGGGAGGCCCGGCAAACTGTGATTCATGGGGTTGCAAAGAGTCGGACACAACTGAGTGACTGAATTGAACTGTTTGACACATATAAGGAACAAAAGGCCCATAAATCAAAACGCCAAAAAAAAAACAAGATAAAAAATCATAAACCAATGGAAAACATAGACTTCATAAAAGATATCCAAACAACCATAAAAATATGAAAAAGTATTCAACCTCACTGGTCATAAGGGAGATAAGAAATAAACTTGTACATATACTCCAAGAGATTTGCACAGCAGTATCAGTGCAGTGTCATTCATAATAGCCCCAAACAAGAAATAATCCAAATGCCTATCAACAGCTGACTAAATACAGTATGGTCATACAATAAACTACAATGAAAATGAATGAACTACACACTTAAAATAAATCTCATAAATAGTGAAATAGGCCAGACAAAATACGTACACAGTGTCTGATTCCACAAAGTTCAAAAAAAGCCAAGACTATGGGATTATAAATTCATACCTTTGAGAGGGACAGAAGCAGAATTTGAAAAAAGTTATCATAAAGGTTTGGGGTGATATAATGTTTCTATTTATTGTCTGGATACATTGACTTGTGTAATTCATTGGAATGTACCTTTGTGACTTGGGGTTTTTTTTCCTACGTATGTTATAATTTAATAAAAATTTATTTTAGAAATATAGTCATACCAGGTAAAAAAAAAAAGCACTGAGCAGCTAGTTGTTTCCCAAAAATATCTTAAAAACAATGATGTAGTTTGCATACTATTATTTTCATATTATCCAAGTCTTATTTTTAAATCACAAACTACCTCTCCCTCCCTGCATCATACTCCCCTGCCTAAGCCTACTCTGTGTGGAACCCCATTACAGATCTGAGCTATCTCAACCTCCATTTGAAGAAGCACAGCCTAGCTAATACTTATAAATATTCTGACTTGCAATATGCCAACAGTTTTACTATATATAAAAAAACTATACAAAGGTGACTAAATAGTGTTATTGAAGGGCAATAAATTGTTTTAAAGTTAAATTTGTTTTTCCTGTGGTTATGTATGAATGTAAGAGTTGGACTGTGAAGAAGGCTGAGCACCGAAGAATCGATGCTTTTGAACTGTGGTGTTGGAGAAGACTCTTGAGAGTCCCTTGGACTGCAAGGAGATCCAACCAGTCCATTCTGAAGGAGATCAGCCCTGGGATTTCTTTGGAGGGAATGATGCTAAAGCTGAAACTCCAGTACTTTGGCCACCTCATGCGAAGAGTTGACTCATTGGAAAAGACTCTGATGCTGGGAGGGATTGGGGGCAGGAGGAGAAGGGGACGACAGAGGATGAGATGGCTGGATGGCATCACTGACTCGATGGAAGTGAGTCTGAGTGAACTCTGGGAGTTGGTGATGGACAGGGAGGCCTGGCACGCTGCGATTCACGGGGTCGCGAAGAGTCAGACACGACTGAGCGACTGAACTGAAATTGTTTTAATCTCCCCAATCAAGAGTACAAAAACAAAGAACACCAAAACTAAACCAAAATAACAAGAAACAATTCCAAAAAAGACATCTTTAAAAAAAAAATATATATATATACGTGTGTGTGTGTATACATATAGCAATCCTTCAAAACCCTAAAAGGTTGTTATTAATATATTAATATTACTGATAGTAGTGGGACCTACAAAAGCTCAACAGCTATGTGGGAGGCACAAGAGGATGCAAAAGAGGACACCTTAGTATTCTATAAGCCACAGAAATGAAAAGAATATGAACTGCTGCTGCTGCTAAGTCACTTCAGTTGTGTCCAATTCTGTGCGACCCCATAGACGGCAGCCCCCCAGGCTCCCCTATCCCTGGGATTCTCCAGGCAAGAACACTGGAATGGGCTGCCATTTCCTTCTCCAATGCATGAAAGTGAAAAGTGAAAGTGAAGTTGCTCAGTCGTGTCCGACTCTTAGTGACCCCATGGACTGCAGTCCACCAGGCTCCTTGGTTCATGGGATTTTCCAGGCAAGAGTACTGGAGTGGGTTGCCATTGCCTTCTCCAGAATATGAACCGATGAATCAGCAAATGGTTTGTAAAATCAGGACAGTCTCAAAGCCTCCAAATCAAAGTATAAAAAAACTGCATGCAAATATGACACTAAACAAATCTATCAATAATGGCTTAAGACCTCAAAGTCCCTGAAATATCCAGCAAACACCCTCTTCCGGAAGGTAAAAAACTTCATACTGAAGGAAAACTTCTGAAACTGAAGGAAAACTTCTGAAACTGAAACCAAATTGAACAGGTCAGAAACACTGAAGTTAAGAGGGAGAGATGATCCAGATAAGGGGAGAAGGGGAAGCTGGGAGGTAGTAAAGCTCAGGGGGAGCAAATCCCAGGAGAAACAACAACAAAATGTAACATTTAAAACTGAGAACAACACCTCAAAATTCAAGACCTGAAGACCAACAGTGGTAGAGAAAGGCTGAAGCCAGAAATATCATTATGAACCAGACCTAGTTCTAAGAAAGACTGGATGTATACAAAGGTCATATGTGAGTTCTCTGTTTCAAAGAGAAAGTATATAAAGACCAAGCTGGGAAAATTATCCTGTCCTATCTCCAACTCCCCTTACACCATAAAAATAATCTCTTAATAGCCCAGAAAAACTATCTTATTTAAATGTAGAAAACAAAAAGAATATGCACTAACTCTATAAAAAATAACTATGAAAAAAAGAAGAGAATAAAACACGGGAAATGACAGAAATATTAATAAAAAAAAAAAAAGAGGAATAATATAGGAAGTGGGAAAGGAGATCCAGTAAACTTATAATTGGAAACCTGAAAAAGAAAACTTAAGCAATCAAGCAAAATAATTCAAAATAATTATTCTAAAAAAGCAACTTTTCTCAAATTAAGAGGAATGAATCCAAATATTAAAAAGGTTTACAGTATATTTGGGGAAACTGACCCAAGAATAACCAACCAAACGTTATTATAGTAAAATTACTGGATTTTAAAGATAAAAAATTCCTTTCAAAAACCAGACGATAAGTTCAAGTCACTTATTACAGAAAGAAAATCAGGATGGTATCAAACTTGCTTTGACAGCAATATTTTACCCTAAATAAATAAATAAAAACAGAACAACATGTTTAATACTTAGGTAAATGTATTTAATAGCCAAAGGATGTAAAGAAGTCAAACTGGCCTTCAAATATAGACTATAGATGGATAAATTACAAATATGCAAGATATAAGTAGAAGTGTTTTTCCATGAATCCTTCCTGAAGAATCTCCTAGGGATGAGCTTCAGAAAACTAAGAAACGTGTAGAGACATTTCAGGTAAGATCTGACTGGAAGCAGAGTACATAAATTTTGTTACGTAGTCTTGTTAGTTTACTTTTAGGCTTTCCTTCCTCCGTTTTTATTATTTGAGTTATCTCTGATGATAAATTCACATACCCAATCTGCCTCTGAAATGCATCATGCAATTTATTTACCCTTTCTGGATTTTTTGAATTACTTTTTATCTGCCAAATGCAGAATTGCTGAGATGATAAGGCTCTTTATGGGATCATAAAAGTAACAAATTCCTTTTGAGGAAAAAAATATGTGATCCTACCAGTTAATTTACATAGTTAAAACACATTTGCTAAAGACCCAAAAGTATAAAAGTTCAATGATAGATACCTGGCATTATAGCTTGTGGAAAAATAAACAACTAAGAAATACATTAACTGACCTATGGGACAATATAAAATTATCAGTACTAACCTGATAAGCTCTGTTTATTTGACTGGCTGCCCAACTAGCATATTTCATGTTGTCTTTTTTTGTTTTTGCACTTGCTTTTGGATTAGAAGCAATATGACTTGCAGACTAAAAGCAAACAAAAAAACATTAAAAACAATTTTATTCCTTTTATGTAGCCAAGACAATCAAAAGGTTGCAATGGGCTAATAATTAAGAGTTTTTTAAATTGTGCAGTTTTTAATGCAAAGTTGAATAAATTAGTGTTTACAAATGAAAACATATTTTCAAACAGAATAATCCAAAGAACTGATAGCTTAAATAACATTTAAAATTATTTTATTAGTTATCTACCACCACTCTGGAAGGTAAAATTTCATTATCACTTAAATAATACAGGATTTTATTGTTGTAATTTCTTATTACTGAATTACTTCAGTTTTTCTATTTCAGAATTATAGAATTACTATTAACATAAGGAACCTCAAAAACAATTTAATCCAACTTTCTACATTAACATGTGAAAAACAATGAAGTCCAAAAGGAGTAAACTGACTTAAAGTAAGTTAACAAAAGTCTTAGAAACAAAGAGATCACTTCCAATCTATTTCTGTTTTCACTATACCAACAGTTTCCAAACTGTGTTCCATAACCAATTAAACTCACCCTTTCCTTTTTAAAAACTGTATTTAAACAAAGGACTGGTACTTTGGGATCCATGAAAGAATCTGTAAAACCTCATAATCATATTCTAATTTTTAATTGTATGTATTTCTGGTAAGAGAAAGATTTAACTTTTATCTTATGCTTAAATATATCTTATGTCTTAAGAGGATCTGTTCATTGTGGTTTCTTTTAGACCTAGCCTATGCTATAAGCTTTTTCCTCCTGTCTTCTTCTGTGTCACTAAGGAATTTATATGCCAAAATCTGATTTTTAAACTTTTATGTCTTTAATGTTACCTTTTAGGTATGAATGTAAGCAAATGCAGTAGTTAAGAAAATGTCTCTGGAGTCAACTGCCTGAACTGGAATCCCAGCTCAATCTTTTAGTAGCTTGTGTTCAACCTTGGGCAAATTAATCAGAACACTCTGTGTCTTAATTTCACTTTCCATGAAATGGTAATATTAATAATAATGTACCTTCTCAAATAGTTGATGTGAGAATTTAATAATTTACAATAAGAAACAGAGCTCATAACAGAGCCTGACACATAAAGTACTATGTACTTTTACTATTTAATAATTCATTACCTATTTTTTAAAATTAGCATTTAATGTATTTGGTAAAAATAGACATTGCTACCATATTGTATCTACAAGCTACTATAACTGGCACTGGTAGCATCCAGAAGTAATTTTTTTGAAACTCCTTTTAACTGTTTTATAATTCTATCTTGCCATTTCTTTGCTGAAAATTATTTCATTTATGTTTCTTCCTGCCTCCATTTCTACAATCAATTCTTTTTCACTAGGCTCCAACAAAACATTCATCCAAAAGTCCATGAAAAAACTAAAATAAATTAAAATTTCAAAGAACTGGCCTATTAATGAAGTTTATTTTTATAGTCATTCTGACTGTAGAAAGGAGCTCATTTTATTTAATTTTGAAGTTCAGTAAATTCTTCCTCTACTTCCCATAGCTATTGTTAATTGACTTTTTCTAAGCTCATCATTTGGCATACATAAACATAAGAAATGTTTAATTACATGCCTGCCATAAATAATTTCCAAACTGTCTGTCTATACCATAAAAAAAAGTTTAAATTTGGCACTAGAAATTTTACTTCTAATATATCTTTTATTTAAAAATATATCAATTATAATTTAAGAAAATTAATACAATGTTGGGCATAAGCCCAAAAATAACAAAACAAGAAATACGTAACACAGCTTTGTATCTGCTACTATTTAATTTTACAAAGGCAGATTTAAATTCTGATAAAAGACAATTTACAGTGAAATGTCAAATAGCTAGGCTCTATTAACATTCAAAAATATAACTGCCTTATAACCTGTTGCTCATAATTAACAAGAGGAAAAACATCATATGCTTATCAATGAAATACAAAAAAAATGGAGAAGTGATAAACTTGGACAGGTAATGGACTTTAAATGACTTTTCATAAAATAACATTAAACATGTACCTCAACTCACCATGTAAAGTCCAAACAAAGCTCTCATATTTCTGTTGTTCAGTTTCAATGCTTGTGCAAAATACTTTCTTGAAAGTTCGAGATTTTCAAGTCCACCTTGGGTATATTTAACCTGTTAAAAATTACAGAGTGCTGAAATCTGTTTATTTTACTACTTTGAAATGTAGCATGCTTCATCATACCATAGGCATTAGTAACTGAAACAGATATTTCTGTAAACAAATGCAAGCTGTTAAAAGAATTCATCTTAAAGTTGTAGAGCTAATCTAAATTTTAAGTAAAACCTACCTCCTACGAACATCAAGATCACTGAGTAGTTTTTAAAATTAAAAACTGTTGCCAATATAAAAAAGCCAGCCTTGCAAATGCTTTACAGCTTTATATTTTCTATTACTATACTAGCATTATAAACATAGAATTCATACTAACTTGTCCTTTCCTAGTTCCACTGACATTCCTTAACAATGAAGTCCTTTTAACCTTATAGGAGTCAACTGTATTGCTATTCTTAACAGTTAAGTTCCCAAAATAATGACCTTAATATAAGTTTCCTAAAATATGGATGTAAAAGTCATAATCATTGTAAATGCCTTAAAAGCCATTAAATGGTGATAACTGTGACATAATTCATAATTTGAAAAGAATATACTACACAATCAAAAAATACAATTAAAAAAGAATTTCACTTTTAAATAAGGGCATTTAATTGAAAAATCAGTATTTCCATTACAATATTAACAATTTAAAACTTTTACTTTCACTAATCAATTTTCATAATATGTCTTAAATATTTATATACTTGCTTGACATTAAGGACATATTCTTAGTTCCATATAATATACAACACCAACAAAAATAAAATCACATACAACTAGTTTTTGGAAACACTTACTTCGGCATACTGCTGACAGTATAAGTGGTTGTAAGGATTAGTCATCATAAGCTCCTCTAAACAAAAGGCTGCTTTAGCATAGCTGAAAAACACCAATTTTAAAAGTCATAAATAGTATGTCAGTTACACCTTAAAATGATTTTAAAACAATTTTAGTGATATTATCCATTTTATTCCAAAAATAATTTAAAGTTTTATTAATAAAGTACTTATCTTGAATTTGTAAATACAAATAATATCACTTTTTAAATTTTTTTTAATATCACTTTTTTTTTAATGAAATGGATAAACAGAAGCTTAAATCCTGAAGCAGTCTATGATCAAAAGACATTACATTTTAAAAACTGGGTCACTACAATGACATTCAAACATTATTAACAACATAGTCTTCAAGATCCTGGATCAGTTTATACATAAAATAAGTTCCAGAAATTCACTGATAATTTAATATTCAAATAGCTAAAGTATGATGAAGAAATAAACATTTTATTAGATATTATCTATTCATTAAAAATCTTTCACAGACATTACCAACCTATTCAAGTTAGTGGTGTTGATATGCACTCTACTACTACTTAATCATGTGGCAGAGAAACAAAATCTTTACTAAAACACCTAAAGAAAAAATTGCCACAAAGAGCTCTGGAAAAATAGCTTTATCCTGGTGCTGCTGCTGCTGCTAAGTCGCTTCAGTCGTGTCTGACTCTGTGCGACCCCATAGATGGCAGCCCACCAGGCTCCCCCGTCCCTGGGATTCTGCAGGCAAGAACACTGGAGTGGGTTGCTTTATCTTACATGACTATAATTTATCCCTTAATGTATTTTATATGTTTAGGTCATGTAAATATCCTTATTATTTAAAGGAAATCCTAAAGAACACAGGTATTATAAGATTTAGTCCCAGTGAGGAAGTGATGACATTGTAACAGATAAAAGGATACTAAAATTAATTTTGACATTTGTCAATATAAAAAGGTACCTATTTTACACTAATGTCTGATATATTCACTTTTCAAAATATGTAGGCTGTTTTTTCACATGTGCAAAACTAATAATAGCTAACTGTTTTTATGTGTTTATTATGTATCATGTATTTCTCTGGCTGTTACAAATATTAACTCATTTAATTCCACCAATACCTTAGGAAATAAGCAGAAAACCTATACTCTTAACTACTAAGCATACTGCCTATATGCACTACACACTACAATGAAAAATTGTGGTGGTGATGGTAGTTAAGAATATGTCAATGGTAACATAAAAAGGGATACAGCAATCAAACCCAAAGGGCCAAAGGAACCAAAAACACCCTCCCCAAATGATCTCCCCAAATCATAGCATTTTAGATTAAAGATCTTATTCAAAGATAATTCTCATGAAAGATCACATTGCTATTTAACCCGTTTCATTTTTATGCCCCAAATCTAGTATTAGTTCTTAATGTATGATAACTATACAATCACTGAACAAACAACTGAATAAACGTCTAGAACAAAAGTATCGTGACTATCAATCTGATATTTATTGATCACTGTATAGAAGAGGAAGTCTACCTTAAACACTCAAGTTCATCAAAAAGATAATTCCCTTCTAAATGTGTTCCTTTAACTAGGGTACACCAAAAATTCATATTAACGCTAAGAATAAATGTTCTCAGAGACTTAAACGGTTGAGCAAAATTGTGACTCTTGATTCTTACATAGCATTAAGTAACATAAAATGAGTATACAGGAGTTTTTAATGAAAAAGTATTGCCAAGATATTTTTGTTAAAAATTATTTAGTATTAACATCACATACAAGGAGGGGATACCCTCCCCCAGTTTTACAAAATGTAAAATCAAATAAATTTTGCAGATAAAGTATAGAATGAAATAAACTCAGAGCTGGAAGGAGCAAGAAATGGCCTAATCCAGTTTTTCTCAGGCAGCAGTGCCCAAGAGTACTGAGCCAGAAGAAAGTGATTTTAGTGATGACTATTTTCAAAATTCTCCCAAGGATGGTATATATCATCCAGATGGCATTGACCATCCCAAATACTTATATTAATTTATTATATACAACAACTCAATGAAATTAAGATTTAGAGAAGTAAAATAATGAGAATCCATTTAAAATAGAATAACCACTGTTATTACTACATTAGAGTCAGTAACTAAAGTGTTTGTGAAGTTCTTCTGTTCCACACAAAAGCATATGTATAGGCTACAGTATTTGCTCCTAGACTGCTTTATCAGTATTATGATTTTTTCCTTACAAGATCTTGATAATTCCCTTTGTTAAAGAATCTTACAGTAAAGCTGGAGCTACAATAATGACATTCATAATTAACTTTAAAAACTGCTCCTTGCTGATAGCCAGTTTTAACAACAAATTACATTAAAAAAAAAAAATTCAGTATCTTTGTTCAAAATACACAATTATGTTTATAATGTACTGTTGGGATTAAGGCAAAAATTATAACTAATTTTTTATATTTAGAAAAGTGTCTCAATATGATCAACCAGTGTGATCTATACCAGTGGAATAACTGTATTGAGAATTTATAAATCAGAAGCAAATTTAAATAAAAGCAACTTAAAGATATTAAAAATGTATGTGGCAGAAATTTATATCCCCTTTTCTCTATAAAAACACTGAACAGACTGAGATTAACATCCTACTGTGGAAATCTTTTTTGAGTAAAAAAGTCTAGATCTAGATTAGCAATCTGCCTGTGATTTACTATAACTATTAATATGCAGAAAAGAATGTCAAAATGTTAAATGTATCAAGCAATTCCTAATTTGCTACATTTTTGCCACTGTGTGCACAAAACTGTGGTAAACTGATATCTGACAATAACTTACCACTTCTACCAAAAACATCCTACTTACCACAATGACTTGCTGAAACAAATTAAATGAATTAAGTGAACATTCTAATTTTCAAATAGCTTCAAAACATATTAACATATTTATTTTCACTCACCCTAAATCTAAAATTTTCCTTCTAAATGTTCAATTGGAAAAAATAAACAATCATTTTGTAAGTAACTAGCTTCAAGATCAAAAGGAGCTTTGTAACACAAGACAAAAGGATATGCAGAACATAAGTATCATTTCCCATAAAAAGAAATTACTTTTCAGATGTTGTTCTGTCTTTGTATCTCTTGACTTCTGGTGATTCTTCCAAGATTCTATCCAACAATATCTCAATAAACTCTTTTGAGACCCAAAACAAAGCAAAACTGAATGTGGCTATTATAAGATGAAGCAAATAATAAATTTAGTGATAGGTTAAAAATACAGTATAACCTATTTAAGAACTATCAAAATATTTCAAATACATCCAAAAAAGTAAAACTGATAAAGAAGTAGAACAAAAAAGAGAATATATTTATATGGTTCTTAGAGGATAGAAAACCTGAAAGCAATATAAATTGATATATCTAGCCATCTAAAAATATAAAGTTTCCATAAGTTAAAAAAAATCAGTATTAGCTCATATCATTTATATAAAGAGCTCCTAAAAAAAGTGTAACCAATTTTCAGCTATTAAAATCTGCAAAGATTAAAAAGAACAATAGCACCCACTGTTGTTACGGGGACACTCGAATAACTCTGCTGTGAGAGTAAATTAATACTACCTTTCTAGTGAACACCTAGGAACAATTTATCAAAATCACTAAAAAACGCATATATCATTTAATCAAGTAATTCTACTTTGAGGAATTTAGCCCAAGGAAACAACTAAAAATAAAGACAACCATTACATGTATGTATAACTGAATCACTATGCTATATAGCTGAAACTAACACTGTAAATCAACTATACTTCAGTTAAAAACAAAACAATGCTGAGTTTCCAATTCATGAATTTGGTATTATTTATGTGCTCTTTAATTTTTTTAATTAATGTTTTGTAGTCTTCAGCACACAATTTACATTAAAAAAATATATATGTTCCAAAGTGTTTTATGCTATTATGAATGCTTTCTTTTAATTTAAAACTACAACTGTTTGTTGCCAGTATTTACAAATATGATTTTTATATAAGTGATATCTTATCTGCAGGTTTACTATACTGATTAGTTCTAGTGACTTTTTTGTAGAATCTGTAGAATTTTCTAAATTGGCAATCATGTAATCTATAAATAACATTTTACTTCTTAAAAACAAATAGAATAAAATGAAGATAGTACAGCATTACTATATTTTACTAGGAAATTAGTTAGGAATACCAGGGTTAATTAATAAGATGGAATAATATTAAAATCACATTGTAGAATATTTTCTGTGATAAGGAATTTTTGATAGTATATAACTAAGTCAAAATTGCAAGCTACAAAAGATTAATTGTTTCTTTTTATTTCAAGGGATATTGAAGGGAAAAAATCAAATATAAACTGTAGTTAATTTAGGATGATGCAATTACACATGATTTTTGTCTTTGTCTTTATTCTTTATTGGGTTTTCCAAATTTTCTGTATTAGGTACTTCTTTAAAGAAAAAATTTCCTTGAGGCTTTGAAATTTCTATAAATGGGTTTAATCACAAAATCTTCAAAAGGCACAAAAATATAAATAACTACCATCTGCTTTAGGAACAGATTAAAACCACTGTTAATTTTTTTTTACTGCACTCCAAAAATTCAGTTCATGTTATTTAAATGGTTAGATATCACCACTGACTCAATGGACATGAATTTGAGCAAACTCTGGGAAATAGTGGAGGACAGAGGAGCCTGGCGTGATGCAGTCCATGGGGTCTCAAGAGTCAGACGTGACTTACCAACTGAACTTATCAACAACAATACTTTATAAATGTTGACTTTAAAACAATGAAAAGTAGAAACATGACCATTTAACCAAATACACTACCACTCTTATATATATAAGAGAAATCTAAGTACATTTACACAAATGATCATATAAACATCCCCATATGTATACTTAACATGATTCAGGAAATAACTTCCTATTAAAAAACAAAGAACATCTGATAGCTAGCATATATAACAGAACTGAAAAATGGTTCCCAGAACACAGTACACATTCATTAAATGACAGCTATTACTTTTATTTTGGCTCCCACTTTTATTAGAATTATACATATAACTACCTTAACTCTTCATTTTACATACACATATAGCCCTGAACAAAGGCAACAGACAAGTGTCTTCATTTGATTTTATTTCCTGTGTCAGCTATTTTGTACTACGAGAATGAGGTTAAGTATCCTAGTATTCATGCACAATAAGAATACGCGCATGAGAATCTGATTCTATTCTCTCAAAAGGGATGAAAGAAACAATCTGATATACTTCAGACTCAGAACTAAGGGGGAAAAAAAAAAACCTGCCTCCAGATAGAGGTTAGCATTAATGCTGTGATATTAGAAAACTTGCACTAAGACTGGGCTAATCCTCTCACACTGGGATTTCCTCCTGTCACTGCAGCAATAAAAAAAAAGCTAACAAAAACATTAAATATCCAATAAGCAAGTTCCTACAACATGCAACATTCTTGATTATTCTTGGTTTTTAACCCAGGCAACAGAATGCTTCTACTTTGGAAGAGTTGATTCTCTTCATGCTAAGGCTAATAAATGCATACAATTGACAGAATTTTTAAACAGCAGGGAATATAATACTCTTTGTATATAAGAACAATTTAAATTCTAAAAATTCACAATTTTCATTCACTATAAATAACCTTAGCTCAGCAAATACATGCCTTTCTAATTTCAAAGAATGCCATCTGGATTTAAAAGAAAACTTACTTCCCAAATAAAAATAATTTAGCAAAACACAACTGACCTACTTAAAACAATTCACATATTATAACCAACAAACTGTCAATTTGTTTTTTTATTTATTTTGTTAATTTGACACAATTCACATCTTCTCACCAATCCTTCAGAAACTACTATAACTCCTGAACTTACACAGTGATGAAAATTGCATTTCCTAGCAAAATTTTATGTGTTTAATGACTTACTCATGTTCATTGATATAAAGTTCTGCAAGTTCATGCCAGGCTTCTTGGTCTCCAACAAATCTGGTGAGAGTAAAGAGAAAAAAAAAAATAAATGTGTAGATATTCTGTAAATGAACAGCATGGAAGCAAAAAGGAAATCAAATGCAAATTCCATTTTAATTAAAAAAGATTTATCAGAATAACAAAACACAATCCTCTTGTAAGACACTCACTGTTCCAGATACTCATTCAGTTCCCGAATGGCCTCCACATTTTTCCCCTGGGCTTTTCGAATGGCAATCTTACGCTTTCTTGCAGCCTGTGGGTTGACATTAATAAAGGATTAGGCCTTCATGATTCCCTGGGTTTTTGTAAAGAAGGTAATTTGACTGTGCAAATTATTATCTCAATGCCAATGAAATTCCATTGTAGAACTACTGCTTAGTGGGAGTTTATAAACATACCCCATGACATCCCACTGGGGAGTTCAAACATTCCTCTAACAATCACATGTGCTTTACTTTTGATGTATACAATATATGCATCATTTCATTCAAATAAATAACCATCCAGATTCTGATAATTACAAGCCAGCAGGGAATCTTAATCTTTATCCAGCCTAAAGTCCTTTACTCTGTCTCATTCATAAGATCTGTATCTTAAGAGATAGAGGGATAGTGGAGATTAGAAAATAATCTTACTGTGGCCACTTGAATGTCATTATACAAATATGGCCTCTAATAACTTTTTTCACAATTTTAAGAGAAAAATCTAGCTAAAAGTCTTTCAAAAAATAAAATGGGTTCTGAAAGAAATATTTTTATAATATACAAAACATTTAAAACTTGCATCTTAAAGCTTTTCAAATATAAATAGAAAAATAAATGCCACTTATTTACACATTAATCAAACACATAATGAACATCTGTTGTTTGCCAGGTACTGCGCTAGACAGTGAAAATAAGAATAAAAAAAGGAACAGATAATTCCTTTTGGGAGTTAAGTCTAATAACAGAAAGATACGTCAAATAAAAAGACAATGATAGAGGTACCTAGGATGTTGTGACAACATAGAAGAGATCCTAACATAGCCTGAGGGGAAGAGGTGGAAAGACAGCAAAAAGGTTCCAGATGTGATACCTGAACTGAAATACAAAATGCAAGCAGACATAAAGAAAGCAGAAGAGAAAACTATATGGAGGGAGGACATTGAATATTAGGAAGAACTCAGGAGCAAAGGCAGCATTGTGTATAATCAAGACTTTATGTTTGGGGCCACAGTGAACAATCAGAGACTGGAGGGTGCTGTGTGAATTATTAAATTTACATCCCCTTTATCTCTGTTTAATGAAGAAGGCTAAAGAATAAAACACACTATAATTAGGGCTAAATTAGGCTTATTAATTATGAACATGACTGTCATTCTTTTAAAAAACACACACTCCACAAGATATAGACAAGGAAAGTAAAATGAATGAAGCCTCCTTAGATCAAAAGAGCTATCTGTCCTGGGGTGGAAAGGTGGACTTTCTGAAAAACTGAAAGTAAAAAAACATCAGATAAAATTAATAAGAGACTTCCAATAAATAAAACCAAGAGCCATATTTATAATAATAGTGATAATAATATTTTGGTAATGAAAAAAAACACATCTGTTAAAAATATATATCCTTGATTACATGGCTCATATTGAAGGCCTACCACAATGCCTGCCACACAGTAAGCAATATTTTTTTAAATAATTTTACTATTTACAACAATGAAAGGACCATAATAAATACACTCAAATTCATAAAGAATTCAGAAGGAAAGTAAAAGTGAAGCTCTAAAAGTAACTTGCCCCAGTCCTTGCATCTTTGCCAGTTAAAATGATTTTGAACAGATGCAGTGAAACCTGTTGAAAATACTGCATTCAAATTCCATAAATAAGAGACAAAAAGTCAAGCTACAAACATGAATAGGAACCAGTACTTCTATAGTCACAGTAAGAGATGTGGTATGAACTCTGTAATGGATACCATTATTCACAAATGAGTTTCATTTTTTAAAAAATACATCTAATACTAACTTTTTCTCAGTGATTTGACAACAGAATCATGTCTCTCCTGTTGAACACACACCAAAGTTTTAGGACACAGCATTTTGTCGAATACTGTTTACAAAGAATTACTAGTGTTTCATAGATAATTAATATTTTAAAATGCCTTTAAAACAAAATAAAAAACCCTTTCATAAACGGAAAACAGGTTTAAACAACCTAAATGCATCAAGAGAGGAAATATGAGAAGTAGGGATCTCAAATTTCTCATTACCATTCTAGATTCATTGATCAGAGTTCCTGATAAAAACTGAGATATTGCAAATTAATTTATTACTATTATTTTGAACAACAGATATTGGTAGTAGGTGGAATCCAATTTTAAAATAATGTAAAACACAAAAAAATGGTATTAACTTTTTAATCTTCTATTTTAAAAACTAAAGAATTTTCCACCTTACAAACACCTCAGTGAAATACAAGCAAAGATTTAAAATATAAGGTTTTATTAATCAATTTGGGAAACATGCTCCCAAATCTCTACTATATAAGCAATATATTGCTAAACCACTCTAAACCTAAGATACAGTATCCTATCTCCTAGTATTCTAAGGTTAAAAGCAAACTTTTAAGTAGTAACTATTCAACTATGTAAAATCAGTCTTCTTAATGAAACTACACATGACACTTTAAAGAAAAACCTACATGGCAAATCAGCATCATACAGGCAACAATATATCATTAATTCACACACAATAGTCCTTCTACAGAAAAATAATATAACATTTTGGAAAACAAAAAACTTCACTTATCAAGATCATTTAAAAAGACTACTAAGCAGGGATTTCACTTCCAGCCAAGATGGAGTAACAGGGAGCAGTTTTATCCTCTTGCCTGAAAATGCCAACTGTAACTATATATAAGTATATATGTAACAACTATTTTTAAGGCAGAGGACAAAAGGCAAAAAAAAAGAGAGAGAGATTCCTGACAGGCAGAAACGAACAAGGTGAGCCCTATTTTTATTGCCCTGGTTCAACTGCTTTGAGAGTTTCAAGGGTGCCGTGCAACAAAAGAAAACCAGGTTGAGCCCAGATGAATCAATGAGTTCAGAAAGCACTCGAGTCCAAGAAGATCAACACGCTAGAGTTCATGGGGCAGAGTACAAGAAAAGAAAGAAAAATATATAAGACTCTAAAGAGATTTCCCTTGAATCTCAAGGGTTCCCCTTAAGTACTCAGTACTTATGTACTGATGGGTGCATGTTTATGAGAATACTGATCCCCTCGAGTAGTGATTAGTACTGATCAGTACTGATCAGTGCATGTGTACGAGGAAACTTCAAATGCCAAGAAAATATCTAAGAGAAACATTTAGTGGGAAAAGTGCCCCAGAGCTCACACAAGGCTGGGAACAGTGTCTTTCTACCAGCCAGACTGGAAAATGCCATGATTCCTGCTGCTGCTGCTGCTAAGTCACTTCAGTCGTGTCCAACTCTGTGCGACCCCATAGACGTCAGCCCATCAGACTCTCCTGCCCCTGGGATTCTCCAGGCAAGAACACTGGAGTAGGTTGCCATTTCCTTCTTCAATGCATGAAAGTGAAAAAGGGAAAGTGAAGTCACTCAGTCATGTCCGACTCTTAGCGACCCCATGGACTGCAGCCTACCAGGCTCCTCCATCCATGGGATTTTCCAGGCAAGAGTACTGGAGTGGGGTGCCATTGCCTTCTCCGCCATGATTCCTAGGACAGTGGATAGAGTACTAAGATAGACCTATTGAGGAATAATTAGTCCCAGGATAAACGATGTTCTGGGCCTGTCTCACAAAGACCCAAAAGGATAAAACTGCTTGTAATTTAATTATGTACTACAAGAAAGAATATTTACATATATTCATATATATATGAATATAAAAATCAGAAGGGGCAAAGAAAACTTTAGACGATGATTCTGTTCACTATCTTAATTGTGGTGATGGTTTCACAGGTGTATATAATTGTCAAAATTTATTAAATTATACACTTTAAATATGTGCAGTCTATTCTACATAAATTATATGCCCAAAGTTTAAATAATAGCATTAGACTAAACATTGAGTCTTAAGTGTTTATCAATTTCCATTTATATTTCTTTCTCACATCTTATGAAATATGCCAATGTTTTGAATTCTTCTGAATTTCTTCTTTAGATCAATCTTTAAGTCAAAAATGAAAAGTGCTCCACATTTTACAAGCGATTTTAATAATGGAGCCAGGATTTCTATTATAAATATGAAACGCCAAAAAGTTCTTATGATCATAAATTTGTTACATACCTCTGTACCATTATCTACTATGCTGCTGCTGCTAAGTTGCTTCAGTCATGTCCGACTCTGTGCGACCCCATAGACGGCAGCCCACCAGGCTCCCCCATCCCTGGGACTCTCCAGGAAAGAACACTGGAGTGGGTTGCCATTTCCTTCTCCAATACATGAAAATGAAAAGGGAAAGTGAAGTCGCTCAGTCGTGTCCAACTCTTCGCGACCCCATGTACTGAAGCCTACCAGGCTCCTCCATCCATGGGATTTTCCAGGCAAGAGTACTGGACTGGGGTACCATTGCCTTCTCTGATTATCTACTATAGTTAGCTATCAATTTTTTCCTGAAAGACATGTTACACCTTCAAAAAAAAAAAAAATAGGCCACACAGGACGAGAACCTAGAAAAGGATTAAAGGACTAAGGTCTACCAGTAAGTACAATGCAGAGCAACCCCTTCCCCAGATGTTGAGACCCAGAAAGACCACTGGCCAACAGAGGGAAAGGAGAATTCCAGGTTCTTTTGCTTCCAAGGCTTATGCCATGACCCTGGGAAATATGGCCTTCTAAAAGCATCTTCACGCTTGGCACAGAGGCAATTATATCTAATTCCAAAATAAGGGGCATGGCATAAGCCTTAGAGGCAGTGGTCTTTCTGGGTCTCAACATCTGGGGTAGAGGGAATTCTAGTTTGTACTTTACCAGTAAGCCACCTTAGATCCCCATAATTTCTAGCCTAAGACAGAACCGTCTCCAAATTACATAATTCATCTCTTTTAACCCCTTTCAAACCATCTCCCACATTACTGGCAGTTATCTTTAAAACAAAAAATCTGGTGGTACTTTGCCAATCAAATTTGACTTCACTCCCCATCTTCTAAGAATTAAAATTCTGTTATACTCAATATCAGGTAATAACCTATAAAGGAATAATCTACAAAAAAGCTCAACTTACTATTCTGATACCTGAAACAAAAAGAACATTGCAAATCAACCACAATTAAAACAAGAAGAAATCAAAAAGAGACATAAAAACTTTATTGATAATGCAGAAAAAATATTCTGAAGTGTAACACCAGGTTGTTCACAAATGTTGAACTTCTTGTACTGCCAATCACTCAGGACAATGAGCCAACTAAAAGGTATAAAATATTGCCCCTTAAAGCCCTAGTCTTCCTCAGTGGTGAAGAAGGGGTAGGTTAAACTTATGCAGAGTGCTAGAACCATGCTGTCTTCAATAAGACTAGAAATGAAATTTCATGAAATAACTGCATTAAAGAAGGCAGTTCAAAAAGAGAAATAAAAATGGCCTTTTAAGCATATTAAAAGATACTCAGACTCTCTCATAATGCAAATTATATATTTAACTAATTACACTGAAAGTGAAAGTGAAGTCGCTCAGTCTTGTCGGACTCTTTGCGACCCCACGGACTGTAGCCTACCAGGCTCCCCAGTCCATGGAATTTTCCAGGCAAGAGTACTGGAATGGGTTGCCATTTCCTTCTCCAGGGGATATTCCCAACTCAGGGATCGAACCCGGGTCTCCCGCACTGCAGGCAGACACTTTACCGTCTGAGCCACCATTGGCAAAAATTAAAAATGAAAAAAAGCTGATAATACACCATGTGGGAGGATACTGGGAAAGAGGCACTCTCATATACCATGTAAGTGAGTATAGATAACTAAAAAGCTTTTGTGGAGGGAAATTAGGCAGTATCTGTTAACTTTTAAGATACATGGACCTCCTGACTCAGATTTCACTTCTAGGAATCTATTCTACAAATGACACGCACTTCAACACTGCTTCTGGGAGGAATGCATCAGATACCAAAGGGACTTAATTAGTTCAAGAAAGTTTTTCATCAAAATAAGGATTATACATCCTTATACTACAATGCTATGCAGCAACTTAAAGGATGAGATAAAGGATGTGCTAACATAGATGACTTAGGTAGAGTTTGGGGCTTCCCAGGGAGCTCAAGGATAAGGAATCCACCTACCAATGCAGGAGATGCAAGAGACACAGTTTAGCAGGGGTGGGAGGGAGGGAAGGGAGAGATAAAAAAAAAAACAAAAAAAAAAAAACAAAGAAGAGACACAGGTTCAATCCCAGGTTGGGAAGATCCCCTGGAAAAACAAAGGGCAACCCACTCTAATATTCTTGCCTGAAAAATGCTATGGACAGAGGAGCTGGACACAACTGAACACTTTTACATAAAAGGTAGAGTATGTCACCATCTGCATTTCCAACCATTCTCCCTATTAAAAGGGGCACACACACATACACACACATGCATACAGACCTATTTGTGTGTGCATGAGAAAAAATTTCTGGAAAAATTCTTAAGAAACATTTGCCTAAGTGAAGGAGGGCATGAGATCTGGGATCGGAGGACTTATTTTTCAACATATATGTTAGTATTGTTTGTAATTTTTAATATGCGTACATATTACTTTTTTCAAAAGGGCATTTCACAATTTTTAAAAAACAGATGAGATGACCCATTTTAGCAACCTCCCTAAATCTGAAACTTCCACTTCAATCACTTTTTTCTTTTCTCCCAAGGTAAGTCTTGTACTTTAATAACCCTAAGGCTTACTTGTTACATGATGGAATATGATGTCTTTCCCCAGCCCGTCATCTGTCTTAATTATGCCATGCTCAACCATCAAGGCCTACAAGGCTCAGAAATACTGCAGCAAATCACCAAAGAATCAGGATTTAGTAAGTCTATTTCAAGGTCTATAATCTGTTAAGTATATCATGCTATCTTTCTAAACCAAAGTCAAGGATAATGTCTAAATCATCCTTCTAGTCTCTATACCAAGCACATAGCAAGCACTCAACAAATATTTTTTGAAATAATAATGAATGCATATGAGAGGGAAAGAGAGCTCCTTAAAACTTTAATAAATAACCTCATTTTAATACTGGATATCCAGGATACAGGAGCACAGGATCGATGAAAGAGTCATAAAGTCAGTGTTAAACAATCCAAAACCCTGCAGTATAAAAGCTTGAATTTTAACTATGGATATAACCATGAAACTTCTACACAGTAACATTACTGTTTCAGTTCAGTTCAGTCACTCAGTCGGATCTGACTCTTTGTGACCCCATGGACTGCAGCATGTTAGGCCTCCCTGTCCATAGTCAACTCCCGGATTTTACTCAGACTCATGTCCATTGAGTCGGTGATGTCATTCAGCCATCTCATCCTCTGTCGTCCCCTTTCCCAACATCAGGATCTTTTCAAATGAGTCAGTTCTTTGTATCAGGGGGCCAAAGTATTAGAGTTTCAGCTTCAGCATCAATCCTTCCAATGAATATTGGAATACTGGAATAAAGGAAATCAGTCCTGATTTTCAGGAAAAATCAGGAAAATCATCCTGATTTTCCTCGGATGGACTAGTTGGATCTCCTTGCAGTCCAAGGGACTCTCAAGAGTCTTCTCCAACACCACAGTTCAAAAGCATTGATTCTTCGGCGCTCAGCTTTCTTTATAGTCCAATTCTCACATCCATACCTGACTACTGGAAAAACCAGAGCTTTGACTAGACGGACCTTTGTCAGCAAAGTAATGTACCTGTGTTTTAATATGCTTTTTAGGTTGTTCATAACCTTTTTTCCAAGGAGCAAGAGTCTTTTAATTTCATGGCTGCAATCACCATCTGCAGTGATTTTGGAGCCCAAGAACATGACGTCTGTCACTGTTTCCACTGTTTCCCCATCTATTTGCCATAAAGTGATGGAACCGGATACCATGATCTTAGTTTTCTAAATGCTGAGCTTTAAGCCAACTTTTTCACTCTCCTCTTTCACTTTCATCAAGAGGATCTTTATTTCCTCTTCACTTTCTGCCATAAGGGTGGTGTCATCTGCATATCTGAGGTTACTGATATTTCTCCCAGTGTTGATTCCAGCTTGTGCTTCATCCAGCCCAGCTTTTCTCATGATGTACTTTGCGTATAAGTTAAATAAGCAGGGTGACAATATACAGCCTTGAAGTTTTCCTTTCCTTATCCTGAACCAGTCTGTTGTTCCATGTCCAGTTCTAACTGTTGCTTCCTGACCAGCATACAGGTTTCTCAAGAGGCAGGTCAGGTGGTCTGGTAGTCCCCTCTCCTTACAAATTTTCCAGAGTTTGTTGTGATTCACACAGTCAAAGGCTTTGGCATAGTCAATAAAGCAGAAGTTGACATTTTTCTGGAACTCTTTTGCTTTTTTGATGATCCAACGGATGTTGGCAATTTGATCTCTGGTTCCTCTGCCTTTTCTAAATCCAGCTTCAACATCTGGAAGTTCATGGTTCACATACTGCTTAAGCCTGGCTTCAGAGAATTTTGAAGAGAATTTTGGAGAATTTTGAGCATTACTTTACTAGAGTATGAGATGAGTGCAACTGTGCTGTAGTTTGAGCATTCTTTGGCATTGCCTTTCTTTGGGATTAGAATGAAAACGGACCTTTTCCATTCCTATGGTCAATGCTGAGTTTTCCAAATTTGCTGGTATATTGAGTGCTGCACTTTCAGAGCTTCATCTTTTAGGATCTGAAATAGCTCCACTGGAATTCCATCACCTCCACTAGCTTTGTTTATAGTGATGCTTCCTAAGGCCCATTTGATTTCACACTGCAGGATGTCTGGCTCTAGGTGAGTGATCACACCATCGTGATTATCTGGGTTGTGAAGATCTTTTTTGTATAATTCTTCTGTGTATTCTTGCCACCTCTTCTTAATATCTTCTGCTTCTGTTAGGTCCATACCATTTCTGTCCTTTATTGTGCCAATCTTTGCATAAAAAAGTTCCCTTGGTATCTCTAATTTTCTTGAAGAGATCTCTAGTCTTTCCCATTCTGTTGTTTTCCTCTATTTCTTTGCATTGATCACTCAGGAAGGCTTTCTTATCTCTCCTTGCTATTCCTTGGAACTCTGCATTCAAATGGGTATATCTTTCCTTTTTTCCTTTGCCTTTTGCTTCTCTTCTATTCACAGATATTTGTAAGGCCTCCTCAGACAACCATTTTGCCTTTTTGCATTTCTTTTCCTTGGGGATGGTCTTGATCCCTGCCTCCTGTACAATGTCATGAACCTCCGTCCATAGTTCTTCAGGCACTCTGTTTGTACTGTTTAATGTAAGTAAAGTCTTCCCCTACCAGACTTCATTAGTTCTAGGTCTTATATGGCTTTGTTTTTCTCCCTTAATGTCTACCACAGTGCTTTCTATGGATATGGTAACAGAAATACTGTCTTTATTTTTAGTAACACCAACCCTTTGGTGGCTCCTGACAGATATTCAAATAAATATTTCTAGAAGGACAGAAGGGACTGAGAGAAGATTAGATAAAAATAACATTTGATGAAAGAATAATACATCTAACAAAGCTGAATTCAGTCACTTTGTTCTAAAATGTTTACCTAACAACCAAATGATTTAGTTACTACCCCCTCAGATAATCTATGAGGGGAGCCAAGTCATAAAACATGGTAAGTACTACAAAGACAGGATAATATTTAGTTACATATTATCTTAGACCCTGTAGTGAAGTAATTTCTTTAAAATATGCCCAACTTAAACTGACACAGAAATATTTGACTTCTAATTCTAAAAAATACATTACAAACTACCAATTTTTAAACTAGCATGAGAAAATTACATGAAACAAGTTTTTCAGAAATCTGGTATCATATTTTCAATATATGGCTGCAAAAAAAAAAATGAATACCTTTAAAACTGTGGTGAAATCTTACAGCTGAAATAAGTACATGAGAAAATCTTCAGGAAACGAAAAATGGTGCTTTTTATAAGGGATTATTTTATTAAAACAGAGAGCAACGTATTAGGATAAATAAAATTAAAAGATTATTAAATTTTTTCAATTTCAACTTTTTAGATATTTGGAATATCTAAATTAACTGCTTTTTAATAACACATAGGCTTGCAGCTGTCAAAACTTTTCTCTGAATTTCTATATTCTGAGAATCCTTACCATTTAAATATCTACATAACACCTAGGAAGTTACCAGAGAAAATTTCCCTACGGTGGGATTATATTAAAAGAAATAATCTAAGCCATTATACCAATAAACTAAAATGTTCTCAATATTAAAAAAAATTTTTTTTCACCAGGATATTTTTAGAATACGTCTTACTACCAAAAAGCCTTTCATTAATTAATTCCATACATTAATTACTGAGATGACATCTTTCATTCTTCAATAAGAGAACTAAAATATAACTACCCAAACAAGACAAGTTAGTATTTAATAAACTTGAAAATATTACAGAAACTATAAGTTCTGACAGGTGTTTGTTCTTATAAGCACATAAAATTTATTCTATCTAAATTTCAACTAGCTGCTTTCTAATAAGAGATCTTGTAAGTCAAATTTAACTGAAGAGTTAAAACCTACTTTTTTTAAAGTGACCCATCATGAGATATTTCAAATAACAAAATAAAATGTTTCCATGTGTATTTTTTCCATTATTTCTAAAATAATTTCACTTCTTAACACAGAATTAACTGATCTTTAGGACAACCAGCTAACTTACAGTGTTAGTTGGGTCTTCTTGTAAAATTCGATCATATAGCTGAATAGCATCATCGTATCTATTTAAAAAGAAAAAGAAATATCAAGAATCATTACCTTAAAATTTAATGACAAATAGTAAATACAGAAAAGATTAACCTGGGAAGACTTTATATGTATTTACAATTACTACTAAGCATCTTCTGATCTTCACATAACAGTAAGTTTGATACAATGTCATTTTCTAAGCAAAAAAAAAAAAAATCATAAATAAAATATTTATAGAAAAACTTACTTCAAAAACATACTGATTCGACTTGGTCTAAATACAAAGGTAAAAACTACAGCTCAAAGAGATACCTATGTGGTCCTAGTTACACCTAGAATTACAGCAAATAAAGTATTTTTTTAAGTTTAATTTTAACAAATATTTTCACAAGGAAATGATCTAAGTATTTTCTAAGTCATGCCTGATTTTTTCGTGACCCCATGGACTGTAGACTGCCAGGCTCCTCTGTCCATGGGATTTCCCAGTCAAGAATATTGGAGTGGGTTGCCATTTCCTTCTGCAGGGGATCTTCCCAACTCAAGGATCACATTAATGCTTCACAGGGGTATTCTTTACTACTGAGCCACCTGAGAAGCCCCAATCTAAGTGTTAATTCTCCTCTAATAAATATTTATGAGAGTTTTTCTTAGTTGAGCTGGTAAAGTTCAATTCATTAAGCACCTATTAAGGAATTCCCTGGTGGCTCAGTCGGTAAAGAATCTGCCTGCCGTGCAGGAGACCTGGGTTGGATCCCTGGGTGGGGAAGATCCCCTGGAGAAGGAAATGGCAACCCACTCTGGTCTTGCCTGGAAAATCCCACGCACATGGACAGAGGAGCCCAGTGGGCTATAGCCCATGGGATCACAAGAGTTGGACATGATTTAGTGACTAAACCAAGTATGTACACATAATATACTCTGCTGGGTTACAACCTCGAATCAGTTCAGTTCAGTTCAGTCATTCAGTCGTTTCCAACTCTTTGTGACCCCATGGGCTGCAGCATGCCAGAGTTCCCTGTCCATCACCAACTCCTGGAGATTGATCAAACTCATGTCCATCGAGTCGGTGATGCCATCCAACCATCTCATCCTCTGTCGTCCCCTTCTCCTGCCTTCAATCTTTCCCAGGATCAGGGTCTTTTCCAATGAGTCAGTTCTTCACATTAGGTGGCCAAAGTACTGGAGCTTCAGCTTCAGCATCAGTCTTTCCAATGAATATTTAGGACTGATATCTTTTAAGATTGACTGGTTTGATCTCCTTGCAGTCTAGGGACTCAAGAGTCTTTTCCAACACCATAGTTCACAATCTCACATGGGTAACAACAAATTTATCAAATGAAAAAATAATCAAATATGACAGGATAAAACTAAGAAGCCAAGATTAACATTGTATGATAGTGAATGAAAAGGAGTGATACATCAGATATCACATAAAGCACTTTATCTAACAATACACTCCTATATATGGTAATCTTATTTGGACTACAAGGATATAGCTAAGTGATTCTGAAATTCCTTCCTAATCATATCCATAACCTCCAACTCCCTTCCAATCAATTGCTTCACTTCCAGATAGAGATCTTTAGAGAAAGCAAAAATCTATGTTTAAAAATTTTATAGCAGTGTTTATAAAACTAGGGACAGAAGATATACTCTTGTGATCTATTCTTAAGTTCTCTATGATAATTTTTTAAGTTTTTCTCTTAATGATACTCAAGACATAGAATATTCTATATCATCACATGACATGTCCTTTAATCGAACACTGCCCCACAATTTTAATGATCAAGCCTGTATTTGTCATTACGGTCATGCCAACAGATAAGAATATTTTAACTAATGGTAGCAGACTACTGAGAAAATTAAAAGCAGACTTAATTTGTAAATATGATTATACCATGCAAAGGCCAAACAGCATCACTACATCCTAAATTAATCAGAGTTAGCAATAGCTCAGAAAAAGAAAATCACTTTGGAAATCAAATACATGATAATATTTGATTATAGGTATGCTAGCCTCACAAGAATCTGCAACTACAGAAACAGAAAATAAAATCATTAAATAATAATAAAACAAAACAATAAAGTATATAAACAAGGGCAAAAATTAATGCTAAAAAGCACTGGTTCTCACAAGACAAAGTACATGAGAATCACCTGGGGATCTTTTCCCAGGTATATAACCTCTGGGAAACATACTGGAAATGACAGAGGAAAATAGGAAACCATTCATTTCATTAATACAATGATACTAATAATGTGAATTCTTAGGATTTTCTAGTCTTTTTGGTATTTTATTAGAAAACTTACATTGTCTTTACAGTTTGAAAACTATATACATAAGGCATTAAGATGTTCAAGCTGGTTTTAGAAAAGGCAGAGGAACCAGAGATCAAATTGCCAACAACTGCTGGATCATCGAAAAAGCAAGAGAGTTCCAGAAAAACATCTATTTCTGCTTTATTGACTATGCCAAAGCCTTTGACTGTGTGGATCACAATAAACTGTGAAAAATTCTGAAAGAGATGGGAATACCAGACCACCTGACCTGCACCTTGAGAAACCTGTATGCAGGTCAGCAAGCAACAGTTAGAACTGGACATGGAACAACAGACTGGTTCCAAACAGGAAAAGGAGTACGTCAAGGCTGTATATTGTCACCCTGCTTATTTAACTTACATGCAGAGTGCGTCATGAGAAACGCTGGGCTGGAAGAAGCACAAGCTGGAATCAAGGTTGCCGGGAGAAATATCAATAACCTCAGATATGCAGATGACACCATCCTTATGGCAGAAAGGGAAGAGGAACTCAAAAGCCTCTTGATGAAAGTGAAAGTGGAGAGTGAAAAAGTTGGCTTAAAGCTCAACATTCAGAAAACGAAGATCATGGCATCTGGTCCCATCACTTCATGGGAAATAGATGGGGAAACAGTGGAAACAGTGTCAGACTTTATTTTTGGGGGCTCCAAAATCACTGCAGATGGTGACTGCAGCCATGAAATTAAAAGACACTTACTCCTTGGAAGGAAAGTTATGACCAACCTAGATAGCATATTCAAAAGCAGAGACATTACTTTGCCAAAAAAGGTCCATCTAGTCAAGGATATGGTTTTTCCAGTGGTCATGTATGGATGAGAGTTGGACTGTGAAGAAAGCTGAGCGCCGAAGAATTGATGCTTTTGAACTGTGGTGTTGGAGAAGACTCTTGAGAGTTCCTTGGACTGCAGGGAGATCAAACCAGTCCATTCTGAAGGAGATCAGCCCTGGGATTTCTATGGAAGGAATGACACTAAAGCTGAAACTCCAGTACTTTGGCCACCTCATGTGAAGAGTTGACTCATTGGAAAAGACTCTGATGCTGGGAGGGATTTCGGGCAGGAGGAAAACGGGATGACAGAGGATGAGATGGCTGGATGGCATCACTGACTCGATGGACATGAGTCTGAGTGAACTCCGGGAGTTGGTGATGGACAGGGAGGCCTGGCGTGCTGCGATTCATGGGGTTGCAAAGAGTTGGACATGACTACTCATGGACATGACTACTGAACCTGCAATACTATTTTATTTGATTTATCCATGCCCTTTGCTTAGAAGATCCAAAGATAGTAGAATACACATAGATAAAACAGATAAGCCAAAAGCCAAGGAATAAAAGGGTTAAGAAAAACTGTATCAATAAATCTTGCAAGAAAAAAAATACAAGTGAAGTACAAGTAAACCCTGTCTCACCTAAAGCACCAAGCTATAAAGGTAAGAAACAACAATCTGACTATAAAATGAATATAAAAACTTAAGAGACTCAGAACAGACAAAATAATCTTTAAAAAAAAAGGACAAAGTTGAAGGACACATTTTCCAATTTTAGAACTACTACAAAGCTACAATATCCTTATTGGATTCAATACAGTGTGGTATATAATAAACATATATATTGATGGAACACAACTCAAAGCCCAGAAATAAACAATCACATAATTAATACTCAACTGATGTAATTGCCCAAGACAATTCAATGGGGAATGTAGTTTTTTCTGGTGCTAGGACAACCAGATATCTACAAAAGAAAGAATAAAGTTGGACATCTGCTTCATATCATAAAAAATATTAACTCAAAATGGGTCAATGATCACAATGTAAAAACCCAAACTATAAAACACTTAGAAGAAAATAGGTGTAATTTTTGTGACCTTGAATTAGGCAATGGTTTCTAGAAATAACACCCAAATGATAAGCAACAAAAGAAAAAATGAATTTAACTTTTAAAAAATCAAAACATTTTGTAATCAAAGGACATCACTGAACAAGTGACAGACAAGCCATGTAATGCAAGAAAATTTTTGCAAATCAAATATATGTGATAAAAGACCTGTATCTAGACTATATATAAAGAACTCTTACAACTAAATAATAAAAAGACATAAATTAATCCAATTTAAAAACAGAAAATGTGAACAGACGTTTCTCCAAAGAACATATATAAATGTCCAACAACAGCATGAAAAGATGCTCAGATTTCTGGTTCCTGGTCTGGCACATAAAGACTGGAAATCATCACTCCTATACTCACAAGAAAAAGCTAAACATAATGAACCAACTACTCTTAGATTCATCAGACAATTAAACTTACAGGGAAAGCCACTGCATCCAAAACTGCCAGACAGGTGAAGACAATTAACACTTATGCCATCAAAAGCTGTTACAACTAACAAATTCAGTGAAGTTGCAGGATACAAAATCAATATACAAAAATCTGTTGTGTTTCAATACACTAATAATCTTATCGGAAAGAGAAATTAAGAAAACAATCCCATTTATAACTGCATAAAAATTAATAAAATACCTAGAAATAATTTAATCAGAATTGAAAGCCCTATATATTGCAAATTTAAGATACTTATGAAAGAAACTGACACAAATAAATGAGACACAAATAAATGAGATGATATCTCATGCTCAAGAACTGGAAAAATATTGGTAAAATATCCACAGTACCCAAAGAAATCTATAGATTCTGTGCAATTCTTAAGATTCCAATGGCATTTCACAAAGAAATAGAACAAAACAATCCTAAAATTTGTATAGAATCACAAAAGATCTCAAATAGCCAAAGCAATCATGAGCAAGAAAAACAAAGATAAAGGGATCAAGCTCTCTGATTTCAGACTATATTACAAAACTATAGTAATCAAAACAATATGGTACTGACATAAACAGACACATAGATCAATGGGACAGAACAGAGAGCCCACACATATATGGTCAATTAGTTTACAACAAAGGAGCTAAGAATATACAATAGGAAAAAAACACTCTCTTCAATAAATGATGTTGGAAAACTAGACAGCTGAGTGAAACTGGATCTCTGTCTTTATACCACATAGAAAAACTCAAACTGGATTAAAGAGCTGAACAGAAGATTCAAAACCATAAACCCCCAGAAGAAAACATAAATAGTAAGCTCCCTGACATCAGTATTGGTGATTTTTTGAATTTTACACTAAAAGCAAAGTCAACAAAAGCAAAAATAAACAAGTGGGACTACATCAAACTAAAAAGCTTCTGCACAGCAAAGGAAAACATTGACACAATGAAAAGGCAACCTATGGAATGGGAGAAAACATTTGCAAATCATATCTAATAAGATGTTAATAGCCAAAATATTATAAGAACTTATATAATTCAACAGCAAAAATAAAAAAGCAATCTAAGTAAAAAGGAGCAGAGGAATTGAATATACATTTTCCTAAAGAAGACACACAAATACATGAAAAGGTACTCAACATCAGTAATCAGGGAAGTGAAAATTAAAACCACAATGTTATATCATCTCATACCTGTTAGAATGACTATTATCAAAAACACAAAACACACCAAGTCTTGGCAAGGATGTGGAAAAAAGGGAACTGGACTGTAGATGGAATGTAAATTGACACAGTCACTATGGAAAACAGTATAAAGGTTCCTCAAAAAATTAACATAGAACTACCATTTTTTTAAAGTCAATTCCAATTTAGGGTATTCACTCAAAGGAAATAAAATCACTAACTTGAAAAGATATCTGAAGCCCCATGTTCACTGCAGCATTATTTACACTAGCCAAGGCTTGGAAATAACAGAAGTGTTTATCAACAGATAAATAGATAAAGAAGTTTGACCCTTGAACAATACACAGATCAGGAAAGCCTACATCACAGTTGAAATTCCATAAATAATACATAATAACTTAAACGTAGGTTTAAAAACCAAATCTACATCAAGTTGAAATTCCGTATATATATATATATATAACTTAGAATAGGCCCTCCATATACTTGGTCCTTCCTTATTCAAGATTCTACATACAGATTCAACAACTACAGACTGTGCAGCACTGTAATATTTACTATCAATAAAAAATTATGTGTTAAGTGGATCCACATGATTCAAACCCATGCTGTTCAAAGATTAACTGTATATATTAATACAATATAATATTAGCCATAAAAAGGAAAGAAATTCTGCCATTTAAGACAACCTGGATGAACCTTAAGGGCGTTATGCTAAGTGTAGTAAGTCAAACCAAGAAAGATACTGTGTGATCTCACCTACATATAGAATCAAAGAGAACATGAACTCATAGATACATAGAACAGATTAGTGGTTGTCAGAGGAGGGGATGGGGAGTGGGAGAAACGGGTGAAGGTGGTCAAAAGGTACAAACTTCCAGTTATAAAATAAATTAAGTCTGGGACATAATACAACATGGTTTATTATAGCTAACAATACTGTGTTGTATAATTAAAAGTTGCTAACAGAGTAAATCTTAAACATTCTTATAAGAAAATAAAAATTTATAACTATGATGATGGATGTTCAACTCATTATGGTAATCATTTCACAATATACATACACATTTATCAAATAATTATGCTATACACCTGAAACTAATATAATGTTATATATCAATTATGGGCTTCCCTGGTGACTCAGCAGGTAAAGAATCTGCCTGCAATGCAGGAGACCTGTGTTCCATCCCTGGGTTGGGAAGATCCCCTGGAGAAGGGCATGGCAACCCACTCCAGATTCAAACATGACTGAGCATATTTTCCCCTTAGTCTTAGTCCCTATATAAATTATATCTCAATTAAAAAAAAATATATATATATATATAATAACTTCTATATTTTGAGTGCCTGTGAGGGTACTATACATATATCATTACTAATTCTCAAAACAACCCTGACAAGCTGGTAATATTCTTGTTTTATAGAGGAATAAGACTGAAAAAACTTGAAGAAGTTAAATAATTTTCCAGGTCAATAGATAATAAATCCTTAGAAATAGGATATGAAGCCAGTTCTTACTCCAAAGCACGATGCCATTCCACGAGGCCAAAGATGATAAATGGATTCAAGTCATATGTCAAATTCTATCTAAGAGTAATAACTTGGAGGATTGATGCTGAGAAGTACTCTGACACTGTTCTGAAGCTGAGTAGCAAAAGATCTTGCATAATTAATGATGCTGCCACTGCTGCAGGAGGACCTAAATTTAAGACCCCATGTTTGCCATTTGAAAACAGGATCACACTATTTGTAAGATTCAGTTACCTCTCCATGGCTTCAAATCTCATGCCCGTTAGTCTCTTGACTCTGTGACTTCCAGGGAACTGTCTTCTCAACTCCTGAAGACAAAACTAAAAAAGAAAAAAATTATAAAAAGACTTGACGGACAGTAATTACACTACATATACTAAATGATCTACACGGAATGCCTTTCATAGTCTTCAGTGTGTCTTCTTAAATAATTTCATTACTGAGATCTAATGACATAAATGAAATTAATCAGTAATGAAAAATGGAGTGAAAGAACAACTGTGAATTTACAGTGAGGACAACAGTGAGTTCTCAGAAACTAGTCAAACTCTTAACTAAATGAGATTATGGGATCCACTAATAACTCTTTGAATACTATCATATCACTCCTCCTTAAAAACTGCTTCCATAATGAATCAAGCCCATCTTAACTAACTACAACAGTTTACTGGCCTTTTCTTCCTAACTACTGCATAAGCAGTCTCTAGATAAAAATTAAGCTCTTTGGTAGTACACTGAAGTCTCGATCAATAATTATTAACACTTTAATTTTGCCTTGTTCAAATCATATATTAATCAATCACCTTGTCAGAATACATGTCCTGATTTAAGGCCATAAAATACAGACACAGTATCAATGGAGTACCAATCTTCTTTCGGCAGATATTCATAATTCACCCATCAACTCAACTAAACAAATAATCAAATATTTATTGAGCATGAGGTATTATAAGAGTCTTAGAAATGTTAAGGATGATAAAAATGATCCTTTCTAGTGCCCCAAAACATGTGATTAAAAATGCATTTAACTAATGAACATATTATTAATCATAAGAAAATAAGTTTTAATATTATTTGGCAGTATAGCTTCAAAGTCTGTGTCTGTAAATTCTATAATAAAAATATTCAAGTTAATTAAAACTGAAAATGATGTTTAGTTAGTTCTCTGATATCATGCAAAACTCATAGTACTAGTTCAGTCAAGCTAACTGTGCTGAAATTCTGAACCATTAAAAAAAATACTGTTACAAAAAAAGTTATCTACTCACTTAATCTCCTACTTTATCAAATGGCATTTTGCTATAGAAAAAATAATTTCAAAATCTCCTGCAAAAAATAAGCTGCCACCTCTTTGGTATTCAAAAGACTATGTCTCATAGGTTTTAAAGGTAATACAAAGCTTTTGTGGAATATTTTTTATCATGGGCAACTCCACCAGAATAAATGTACTGCTAACATAAATTACAATGAAAAGGACAATGCCAATTAGACTTGTATATGTTATCCAGGTATTTCTACTCTCTGGTATTGTTTTTTTGTACTTCTTCTTGGCTTATGAGGAAGCAGCATGAAGGAGCACTAAAGAGGTCAGGATTACAAAACAGAAACCACTGCTTCCTGATTTATACAATAAATACAGTGATACTATGAAACAAGTCAAATTAAGAAATAATTATATAGATCAAATAAAGCATGCAAAATAAAAATAAAAATGATGTAAAGCATCTAGAATAGTGCCTAGCATATGAGTATTTAAAAATATAGCTATTATTTTTCTTTAAAATTAATTAAAATTAAATTACAACTTACTTTCATAATGCATTAGGCCTCACTTAAATACCCCATGGAAAAGAAATGCAAAAAAGCAAAATGGCTGTCTGGGGAGGCCTTACAAATAGCTGTGAAAAGAAGAGAAGCAAAAAGCAAAGGAGAAAAGGAAAGATATAAACATCTGAATGCAGAGTTCCAAAGAATAGCAAGAGACAAGAAAGCCTTCTTCAGTGATCAATGCAAAGAAATAGAGGAAAACAACAGAATGGGAAAGACTAGAGATCTCTTCAAGAAAATCAGAGATACCAAAGGAACATTTCATGCAAAGATGGGCTCGATAAAGGACAGAAATGGTATGGACCTAACAGAAGCAAAAGATATTAAGAAGAGACGGCAAGAATACACAGAAGAATTGTACAAAAAAGATCTTCACGACCCAGATAATCACGATGGTGTGATCACTCACCTAGAGCCAGACATCCTGGAATGTGATGTCAAGTGGGCCTTAGAAAGCATCACTACGAACAAAGCTAGTGGAGGTCGTGGAATTCCAGTTGAGTTATTCCAAATCCTGACAGATGATGATGTGAAAGTGCTACACACAATATGCCAGCAAATTTGGAAAACTCAGCAGTGGCCACAGGACTGGAAAAGGTCAGTTTTCATTCCAATCCCAAAGAAAGGTAATGCCAAAGAACACTCAAACTACCGCACAATTGCACTCATCTCACACGCTAGTAAAGTAATGCTCAAAATTCTCCAAGCCAGGCTTCAGCAATATGTGAACCGTGAACCTCCTGATGTTCAAGCTGGTTTTAGAAAAGGCAGAGGAACCAGAGATCAAACTGCCAACATCCGCTGGATCACGGAAAAAGCCAAAGAGTTCCAGAAAAGCATCTATTTCTGCTTTATTGCCTATGCCAAAGCCTTTGACTGTGTGCATCACAATAAACTGTGGAAAATTCTGAAAGAGATGGGAATACCAGACCACCTGATCTGCCTCTTGAGAAATCTGTATGCAGGTCAGGAAGCAACAGTTAGAACTGGACATGGAACAGACTGGTTCCAAATAGGAAAAGGAGTACGTCAAGGCTGTATATTGTCACTCTACTTATTTAACTTATATGCAGAGTACATCATGAGAAATGCTGGACTGGAAGAAGCACAAGCTGGAATCAAGATTGCCGGGAGAAATATCAATCACCTCAGATAGGCAGATGACACCACCCTTATGGCAGAAAGGGAAGAGGAACTAAAAAACCTCTTGATGAAAGTGAAAGTGGAGAGTGAAAAAGTTGGCTTAAAGCTCACCATTCAAAAAATGAAGATCATGGCATCTGGTCCCATCACTTCATGGGAAATAGATGGGGAAACAGTGGAAACAGTGTCAGACTTTATTTTTGGGGGCTCCAAAATCACTGCAGATGGTGACTGCAGCCATGAAATTAAAAGACGCTTACTCCTTGGAAGGAAAGTTATGACCAACCTAGATAGCATATTCAAAAGCAGAGATATTACTTTGCCAACAAAGGTTCATCTAGTCAAGGCTATGGTTTTTCCTGTGGTCATGTATGGATGTGAGAGTTGGACTGTGAAGAAGGCTGAGCACCAAAGAATTGATGCTTTTGAACTGTGGTGTTGGAGAAGACTCTTGAGAATCCCTTGGACTGCAAGGAGATCAAACCAGTCCATTCTGAAGATCAGCCCTGGGATTTCTTTGGAAGGAATGAATGCAAAGCTGAAACTCCAGTACTTTGGCCACCTCATGCGAGGAGTTGACTCATTGGAAAAGACTCTGATGCTGGGAGGGATTGGGGGCAGGAGGAGAAGGGGACGACAGAGGATGAGATGGCTGGATGGCATCACTGACTCGATGGACGTGAGTCTGAGTGAACTCCGGGAGTTGGTGATGGACAGGGAGGCCTGGCGTGCTGCGATTCATGGGGTCGCAAAGAGTCAGACACGACTGAGCAACTGATCTGATCTGATCTGATGAGTATTTTCTGTCATGTTATGTACATGTTGCTGCTGCTGCTACTAAGTCGCTTCAGTCGTGTCTGACTCTGTGCGACCCATAGATGGCAGCCCACCAGACTTCCTGTTCCTGGGATTCTCCAGGCAAGAACATTGGAGTAGGTTGTCATATCCTTCTCCAATGCATAAAAGGGAAAAGTGAAAGTGAAGTCGCTCAGTTGTGTCCGACTCTAGCGACCCCATGGACTGCAGCCTACCAGGCTCCTCCGTCCATGGGATTTTCCAGGGAAGAGTACTGGAGTGGGGTGCCATTGCCTTCTCCGTCTGTACATGTTAGGATTTTCTAATAATTTTAAGATATACATTTAAAATATCAAAACAACATTTAATGTTATGTACAACATAAGCCATTTAACAACCCAAAAGACAAATTTGTTTTAAACCATATGTTTAACTCTATAATATAGTATAAACCACCTATTAAGTAAACTACCTTCACCAACTAATTTAACCTCTTCAGTGAAACTGGGATACTAAATGTCTACTTTTCAGGATTGCTAAAAAGATACAAAAACATAATGTGTCCCAAAGTACCTAATCCGTCCTACCAACTCAAGACTAGCACTAAAAAACAGCTACAGAAAGCATTCACTACAAGCCACGTACTGCTTATACATACTTTGTGAAGGAAATTAAATATAAAATAAAATATACTCACCAATGCCAAGTCATCCCGACCATAGTCGAGGGCTGCAATCATCACCTGTTCGTATATGATCCAAACTAAATACACAAACAGGAAAAAACTGAATTTAATATAAAAATCTCACAACAGAAATTATATAATGAATTTTTCTTGCTTCTGATATTTTAAAGAACATTATTTACAACTGAAAAGTGATTTATTATATTACATCTGGAATTAAGGAAAAAGCATCCTGAAATTTTTAGCAATGCATAATATTTTAATATCTTACCAGGTTAAAAAAAAATGTCAATTATTTAATAACTTTCCTGTTTTAAAAGATTCATTATGAAATACATTTTTGATCTGCCCAGGACTACAGCCTTGTGAGCTTTAAAACAAAAATGCCTATTTAATAGCTTCACTACTACCAATAATTATAAGTCCCTCTAAAAATAAAAGTTATCATTCAGACTTCCTGAGAAGTATTTTAAACATTAATAAATCATGGATTGATATTAAGAGCAGAAAAATCATAATGACAGGATTAAAAAAAAACTAAACTGTAAATGAAACATGTGCTGAGCATGAACATAATAGATTTAAAAACTTACTATCATCTCCAAGCTTAGAAGCATATTCACTAATTAATTCCTCTCCAACTTCCACAATTTGCTCACTATTTCGTGAGTTTTCTTCTCTCCATTTTCTCATTTTATCTCTCATTTCTGAAAAAAATAAGCTTGCAATTATATATACAAATATTTGATTAATGTCAAACCAATTGACAAGATGAAATCAACTTTCACCTTGTGTAAAGAAAATACACTCACACTAATGTAAAATCTGTGGTGTCTCAAATTTCATAAAGTGGAAAATCAATTTAACAAGAGCAACAGATCCTTTAGAAGATTGAAAATGCAACTGATATTACAGCTATCTTTACTATATGGCATTGATCTGCTACAAAGATCCTCTATCCGTTCAGGCAACTATGGATCATGATTTTTTGAGGTTACAATGTTCGGAATTTGACAAAAGCTAAGGATTATTTTTTCAGAAAACTGAATATTACACACCGAACTCTCAAAAAATTCAAAGTGCTCCACTGACTCAAGAATATAAAATTTTCATAATAAGGGTATCATATTAGGCTATCAGCACTGAAGGAACATTTATCACAAAACTCCCTTAAAACATTACTACAACAGTCCATATAACATACAAAATACACAATTACATAAGGAAATCAACACAGAAAAATTAAGACAAAGGAAATTTTTGCTTATATATAAAGAATAAAACGAATAATGTAAAGTAAGGTCAAAGGCACTAGCAAACAACGAAAGTTGAGAGAACAACTTTGCATGTTATATTACGATAGGGAACTCTGGAATTTCAAAGAACAGCATTTTGATAAAAGCAGAAATTATAACTGGGGGTGGGAGAGTACCTAATCAGAAAAAAAGATCCCTTTTTTATATAGTCAAGGTAGAATGAACTGTCCAATTCACCAGGTACATACATGCTTTCTACTCTTACCTCTGAAAAATCTTACATATTCATATAAAGTTACCTTCTTCCTTCTACTGACACACGTTGTATAGTTTTAAATAGCTGATTTGAGTTGTTATTGAATGTTACTGAATACATGAGTTAAATTATCAATAACAATATGCTATTCTTCTAGAGAATAAATAAAAGAGAAGCACGTGGGATTTTCACTACTTTTATATGTACAGTTCAAAGTCTACAAAAGAAAACAAAAATAATCATAAGATAATAATAGACCCTACCTGAATTTACAAAAAAATGGTCTTATTAACAAGCGGAGACATTACTTTGCCAACAAAGGTCCCTCTAGTCAAGGCTATGGTTTTTCCAGTAGTCATGTATGGATGTGAGAGTTGGACTATAAAGAAAGCTGAGGGCCAAAGAATTGATGCTTTTGAACTGTGATTTTGGAGAAGACTCTTGAGAGTCCCTTGCACTGCAAGGAGATCCAACCAATCCATTCTAAAGGAAATCAGTCCTGTACATTCATTGGAAGGACTGATGCTGAAGCTAAAACTCCAATACTTTGGCCACCTGACGCAAAGAACCCATTCATTTGAAAAGACCCTGATGCTTCAAAAGATTGAAGGCAGGAGGAAATGGGGACGACAGAAGATGAGATGGTTGGACGGCATCACCGACATGATGGACATGAGTTTGAGTGAACTCCGGGAGTTTGTGATGGACAGGAAGGCCTGGTGTGCTGCGATTCATGGGGTCGCAAAGAGTCGGACACAACTGAGCGACTGAACTGAATGACTGAATGTGCTAAGGGACTGGGAAATTGCCCAACACACCTAGATTAGGGGAGAGGGCAAAGGAAAGGAAAGCAGTTTCTACAGGACATTGCAAAATGGAGCTCAGGTTAATTCTTCATTTATGTAACCCATTACAGGGGTGGGGAACATGTTTCTCTGTCAAAGACTTCTCCTAGAGACCCTAAAAAAAAAAAAAAAATCTGAAGCTTCAGTCACCGGAAGAGGAAAAATTAAGAGAGCAGGGTAAAATAGGGAAGAACAAACCTGACTCCATATTTGATCTGTTCTGTTTAGTTTAACCTTTGTATTCTATTGCTTTTTTTACAAGTTAAGAATGCTGCATAATGGGAACAGTGCCTGGTGCAAAGTACTGAAATATATGTTTAATATGTCATTTAGCATATAGACTAATACAGTAATTAGAGCTAGGTGTAGATGATTACCCACAGAAGACATTAAATCTTTTTCAAGCTCTTTGAAGCTGATGAAACCTCTGAACCAACTTTTTCCAGAAATATGTACATGTTTAAAAACACACTTAGGGATGTTCAAGTGGGAGGGGCCATGGGTAAACCTATGGCTGTTTCACGTTGATATCTGGTAGAAACCAATCCTTCAATTAAAAACAAATACATTTAAAAAAAATAAATAAAGAGAAAACACACACACACACACATTCAATTTTGCATATAATTTCAGGACATTCACAGACCACATAACATCTATGTCTGCATCAGTCAGGAGTCTATTGAACTCAGGATTCATCATCACCAATAACAGATTAATAAGAGGGCTAAGGAAAGGACCACTGAGGACATCAAAAATTAAGGAGCAAACGAATGTAGAGAATGCAGCAAAGTTCTGAAAAATAATAAGAGAGCCTAATGCTATTAAGAAACCAACAAAAGAATTTTTCAGAGGGAATGATCTGCAATGACAAATGTAATAGATGTACAAAACAGATACATTAGACTGGGCATTAGATCTCTCTAGAAATTTTACTGAACTAATAGAGTACTGAAACCAATTTGTGGTTGTTTGACTGAATAAAGAGAAGTAGAGACAGTGAGAATATACAACTAAAATCCACTCATTTTCAATAAATTATTTTTTCAAATACTCATTCAATGCCAATTATAGGCCAGGCTTTGTGCTAGGCATCCTACCCATACTCTGCCCAAACCCCCTATTCTCAAGAGACCTGACTTGACTACACCCGCCTTCAACTCTCTTTCCCACCTGCAAATTCCTCTATATATTTAATAATAAACATCAGTAACTTTCAACTGGCTGAATAAATAAACCATATACCTACTTTTTTTACAGAGCCCAATAAAGACTAAGAGTTTTAGTATGTCTTTTATAAATATGTGATAAATTTTCCTATTACAAGAATCACACTAGTCTTTGAACTAACAATTTCCATTACTTAAATTAATGATGGTATTCAATGGAATTCTTAAAAGACACAGGTCAACTGACACTCCCTCCTGCAAAAAATTGAAACAAAAAACTATCCCTGAGGGTCCTCCCATCACCCTCTTGTTACCCTAAGTCTCTGAAAGAAAAATCTATAATATTCTTTTCCTATAAGTGCCCTAAAATACAATTTTAATTCTACTCATTAATTATAAATGAGCAAACGGAATACTGTTAAGTGAGTTGTCTAAGATACTAAAAAAATCATTCCAACACTAAAAAAATGACTTATAGTCTTTCTTTGTGATGATTTGTTAACATTCTTATATATATGTATGTGTATATATATAATTTAGCCACACCAGGTTAGTTGCATCATGCAGAATCTTCTTTTTTTTTAAGTTGGGTATGCAGGATCTTTGGGGCTTTTTTTTTCTTTTGGTCGTGGCTTGTGGAATCTTTAGACGCAGCATGCTCACCCTTAGATGAAGCTCATCAACAGTTCCCTGATCAGAGATCAAATCTGGATCCATGGCATTGGGATCACAGAGTCTTAGCCACTGGACCACCAGGGAAGTCCCTAATGTTCATTTTTAATCCTACTAATAATTCATTTAGTCAACAGATTACTGAGTTCCTCCAGTATGTCACCCTCTAGAACAAGAAAGGCCTGGGCCTTCTCTTCATTCTAGGAGAGACAAAATTTTTAAATGTAACACAATTGGGTAAGTATTTCAATAGTATGAGGATACATAGTTAAAAGACCAAGGGTAAATTTTGTTGCTTTTTTGTTGTCTTTTTCTTTTAAACTTTGGTGTGGGGATAGGAATGGGAGGGGATGGGGAGTGGGGGCGGGAAGGCTGTCTGAAGTATGAATGTGACTTTTGAGCAGAATTCTAAGAAATCAGATAGAGTATAATAGGTAGAGTATAAGACTAGAAGAAGGAGGTAAGAACACTTTCATCAGAAGGAATAGCTTATGTCCAGTCTTAAGACAAGAGGAGCATGGCACATAGGGAATTCAACAAAAACCAGCATGGCCAGATCAAAGAGTAACAGGGGAGAGTGAAGTGAAGTGAAGTGAAATGAAGTCGCTCAGTCTTGTCCGGCTCTTTGCGACCCCATGGACTGTAGCCCACCAGGCTCCTCGGTCCATGGGATTTTCCAGGCATGAATACTGGAGTGGGGTGCCATTTCGTCTGCAGGGGATCTTCCTGACCCAGGGATCAAACCCGGGTCTCCTGCATTGTAGGCAGACACTTTACCGTCCAAGCTACCAGGGAACTGGGAGAGTAGCTTAAGATAAAGCTGGAGACACAGGCAGGAGCCAGATCATTTTTTTTATATGTTATTTAATAGTTTAAAAGCACTTCAACATATTTTTTCCCTTTTGTTCCTCAACAAACCTGTGAAGTAATTATTTACTCATCTAAGTAATTATGTCACTCATCTTTACAATATCCAGAGTGTAAGGTCTAAGCTACTCAGTTAAATCATCTCGATTGCATCTACTCGTTTCCTATGCGTCTACACATGATATTATCATCTAAGAAATTTATGTTGAACATACCTTCAAAATAGCACTTTCAAAAAAACCATGAACTATTTGAAACATTTTTTAAAAGCATTAAAAATAATAGCCACATAGCTACTGAAAAGAATATATCCTGACACAGCCTTTTTAAACTACGTTTTTACAAGTCTATCTTTCTCCATCAGATTATGAGGTCCCTAAAGGTAGGGACTGTGTGTTACTTAATTTGGTATCGTCAAGATCTAGCATTAAGAACATAATACTTTAATAGATTGCCCAGTACAGGTAGGAACACGGTGGTTCACAGTATGCTAGAGGCCACAAAACCAATAATAAATCACTGAATTAGTTCCAGAATAAAGGAATTTTGCCATTTAACATTATTATTCACAACTTTCAATATTGGAGAGATTTACTAGACACTGAACAACCAATACAACTCTCAGGCCACGTGTCATTAGGTGTTAATAAAATATTTTAAATAAATAACATCATTTAAATATCCCAACAAACAAGCTACTGAAGTCTACTGTAAAACGCTGGATATATAAACTTCAATTACACAAATTCCATGCCTTAGAGAAACTCAAGGTTCTTTTCTTAAGCATGCACGCCTCCCACTCAAGATTTTAAGGGAAAATCTCTTTCAGAATTGGTTCAAAGTTTGCTTCCAAATTTAAACACAAACTCCACCTCATTAAACGAGAACTTATTTCACCTTCAGAAAAGGAATTACTGGCAGGGAATAAGAAGTAAGTTGGGTCGTGTGTGTAAATTCGTCTTGAGGGGAGTGGGACAGGGGATCACTTTAAAAGGGGGGAAATCAGAAACCCAGTTTTGAAGAGAGAAGGGAATGTAAACTGGCAGGGGAAAGAATCAGATATGTTTACGGGTTTTCCAAACACTTTACTACACAGAGTTGTTACCCCTTACAGAGTATTTGAAGGACCTTTACAGGCCCTGGATTTCTCGGCTGTAAAGACGCTTCAGCGGGCAGCTATCCCGCCTCCTCCGCGCCGCCCAGCAGCCACAGGAAAAGTGTGACAGCCGCAGATCCCGGTTGCCTTGTAGAGGAAGCTGCCCTTGGCCGCTGGGTGGGCGCAGTGGTAGGCCGGTTGGTCAGTCAGTCTACCGACCCAAGCGGTGAGGACCACCGCAGACTCCAGTCAGAGGCCGAACCAAGGAAGGGGTCAGCCTCCACCTCCACCTCAGCCAACTACCTCAGCTATCACCTCAGCTCGGCCGGACTAGAGCCGAAGAGAGATCGGAGAATCCAGGTCTCCGAGGGCAGCAGGTACTCCCGAACCGCTTCCTGCGGCTTTCGGTCTCTCCGCGGCCACCCCGCCCGCAGTTACCTTCCCAAGTGACATCGTACAGCTCTGACACCTTCGCCATCTTCTCAGAACCTGGAGGTGGCTGGGTGAGGGGGCGGGGAGACGTGGTCACGCGACACGATACCAAGCAGTGGCGAATTACGACACCAGTTCTCATTGGCCGAGGGAGCGAAGGGGGCGGGATCCGTTGCGCACGTGCACGCGGCTCTAACTAAGGGCAGTCGGGGAACTGGGCGGAGCGAGCTGGGCGGCGCGCGGCGCGCTGGGACTGTGAGGACACCTCGGCGGAGCCGCTGGAGCCGGCTTGGCTTGAGGTGTGTGTTTTACCATGACTTAACAAAAGCTGGGTTGTTTTCTTGGTTTTTGTTTTTTATGTATGCCATCTCCGGTTTTTCATTTTTTTCTACATGGGTGCTTCATTCTCTGCTCACTCCCTAATCAGTAACTTATTCTCTTCATGACCTGCTGCAGTGCAGCATTCTGCTCGAATCTCTCATCTGTGCCCAACTTTACTCCTTCAGTGAAGGGATTTGCCTTCGATTTCTTTTTTAATGTTCGGCAAAACTGATACACTTCAAAAAATGTTCTTTAAATCTGTTTGAGGAACTAAGCAGGGTTCTGTGTTTGTACATTATGCCCCTATGGCCGAGGACTTAATGTTCACACGAAGGGCATCGTGCCGCGCTAAACCCTTAGTTAACGCTCCCCGTGCGTCACTGTCTGCTTGCCACTCTAGTTTTGAAACTCCATAGAAGCAGTCGATATAATGATTATAAGGAAATATGAATGAATATACAAATCAAATGAGACCTTCACAGCCCCTGCACTTCGCTCCTTCTCTTTAATCGCATGGGGGAACCTCCAGGCTAATTGATTTCAGGAAACCTTGGAACCTGGAGCTGGGGGGGGGGGGGGGGAATGTCTGCATTGGAAGCAAAATAATTGAGGGTCATAAGCGTATATTTGGGCTTCCCTGGTGACTCAGACCGTTAAAGCGTTTGCGTGCAATGCAAGAGACCCGGGTTGCATCCCTGGGTCAGGAAGATCCCCTGGAGAAGGGAATAGCAACCCACTACAGTATTCTCGCCTGGAGAAGCCCATGGACAGAGGAGACTGGCAGGCAACAGTCCGTGGGGTCGCGAAGAGTCAGACACGACTAAGTGACTAGCACTTATGAGATAAGCGTATGTTTAGTATTTGAACCAATGAAAACATAAAAATGTAAAGGAGAAATATGTAGAGAAGAAAGAAGGCTAGAAATCTCTGCATGAAAGATATAATTGAAGGCCAGTGAAGAAGAAACAGTCAAGATATGAGAAAAAAGGAAAACAGAGTCCTATCCCATATGCCAAAGGAATAGAGTTAAAAAAAAAAAAAAAAAAAAACACCTGTCACTGGCACCAGCTCAAGGGAAATTGCAAAAGGATAGAAAAGACTACTAAATTTATAAACTTCGTTTAAATTCTGAATGAGATTCACTCTCTGCAGACCAGACCTTTTAAAAAAGGCTTCATTTGAAAAATTAAGAAATTCCAGGCTCCATCATTTAGTAGCTGCTTGACTTTCAATGTATGTATTTTTGAATATGAGAGTTGCTCAGATATAAAGAGAGGCTACTCATCAATATAAAAAGAAAATATCTACTTGTTATCAAAATTAAGAGATACTGCATGACACTCAGGGAAGTAACAGTCCTGTGGCTATAAATAGTATCTATATACTGATGCCCAAATGTACAAATCCAGCAGTCCTTACTTCTGCCCCAAAACCCAATTCTACTTTCTTGACATATCCACTTAGATAACTAGTATGTATCTCAAATTTAACATCTCCCAAACAGAAGTCTGTGTTCCTGCCATCATGGCCCCCATCAGAATTGGTGAAACATCCACCCGGTGTCACAAACTAAAATTCTAGCAACCCTTTATATCAAATCTGTTAGCAGATCCTGTATTGTGTTTTTCCAAATCCATCTATTTTTTGTTTTTTGTCTCCACCGTTACTACCTTAATTGATGCTAAGATCATCTCTCACCTGAATGAGTGTCATAGTCTCCTAACCTCCTTAGCTTCATTCTTGCTGTATAAATCTATTTTCTATGCAGTAGTCCTCCTGGTCTTTTAAAAGAAAAACAAACAAACAAACAAACAAAAACACAAAAAGTCCTTTGCTTACCGTTTTCAAATGGCTCCCTGCCAGCAACAAAAATATACTCTATAAACACTTTACCATGGTTTACAGGGTTTTACTCAATGCAGCTCCCTCCTACATCTCTTCCTTCATATCTTACTATTCTCTTTTCAGTAGATCCCAACCATTTTCATCTATTTCTATTTCTCAAACATGTCAAATTCCTATCTGCTTTGGGTCTGGCATTTACCCAGAGGGCATGAAAGCCCAAAGAGTTGTCTTTGAATGACGTACAGTGGGTATAACAAAACCCTGATGCTGGGAAAGATTGAAGGCAGGAGGAGAAGGGGATGACTGAAGATGAAATGGTTGGATGGCATCACCGACTTGATGGACATGAGTTTGAGCAAGCTCCGGGAGTTGGTGATGGACAGGGAAGCCTGGCGTGTTGCAGTCCATGCAAGTCACAAAAAGTCGAACATGACTGAGCAACTGAACTGATAAGAACATCTAATTGAGGGATAAATATTTTCCACTCCCTTTAACTAAATGCCCTTGTAGCCAGCTACTGTTGTCTGTCAGTCAATAAACTATGTGACATGAGGTTAAAAGAAATCAGTAGAGTTCTTGAGCTGTAAACTAGAATAATTTCATTTTAGATTTATAAGGAACTTGTGATTCTTTTGGAAACCATATGTCAAACATTTTTGCCTGGATCTTACATTAAGGAATACATTTTACATCACACAGTATGCATATAGATATTTAAAACTGAAACAGCATTTGCACACTAGCTTTTTAATGTGTCTTGTCATATATTGGGGCTTCCCAGGTGGCTCAGTGGTTAAGAACCCGCCTGCCAATGCAGGAGACAAAAGAGACGCTGGTTTGATACCTAGATCGGGAAGATCCCCTGAAGGAGGGCATGACAATCCACTCCAGTATTCCTGCCTGGAGAATCCCATGGACAGAGGAGCTTGGCAGGCCACAGTCCATAGGGTCACAATGAGTTGGACACGGCTGAAGTAACTTCGTCTAGTCAAGGCTATGGTTTTCCCTGTGGTCATGTATGGATGTGAGAGTTGAACTGTGAAGAAGGCTGAGCACCAAAGAATTGATGCTTTTGAACTGTGGTGTTGGAGAAGACTCTTGAGAGCCGCTTGGACTGCAAGGAGATCCAACCAGTCCATTCTGAAGGAGATCAGCCCTGGGATTTCTTTGGAAGGAATGATACTAAAGCTGAAACTCCAGTACTTTGGCCACCTCATGCGAAGAGTTGACTTATTGGAAAAGACTCTGATGCTGGGAGGGATTGGGGGCAGGAGGAGAAGGGGACGACAGAGGATGAGATGGCTGGATGGCATCACTGACTCGATGGATGTGAGTCTGGGTGAACTCCTGGAGTTGGTGATGGACAGGGAGGCCTGGCATGCTGCGATTCATGGGGTCGCAAAGAGTCAGACACGACTGAGCGACTGAACTGAACTGAACTGAAGTAACTTAGCAGGAATGCAAGTCCTCTATATTTTCTATTCAAATTGAATAAATTCCATTTTATTTTATAAAAATATTTGTTATGACCCAGTAATATGGTAAGGACCCATATTTTGAAAATCACTAATGGACATTGTTCATGTTTCTTAATCTGAGGTCCTGAAATTAAATTATTTGCTCAAGTTCTTGCTATTGCTGCTGCTGCTAAGTCACTTCAGTCGTGTCCAACTCTGTGCGACCCCATAGACGGCAGCCCACCAGGCTCCACCATCCCTGGGATTCTCCAGGCAAGAATGCTGGAGTGGGTTGCCATTTCCTTCTCCGAAGCATGAAAGTGAAAAGTGAAAGTGAAGTCGCTCAGTTGTGTCCGACTCTGTGCGACCCCATGGACTGCAGCCCACCAGGCTCCTCCATCCACAGGATTCTCCAGGAAAGAGTACTGGAGTGGGGTTCCATTGCCTTCTCCCTAGTAAATAACAAAGATGAGAAATTCATAGGGAGGAGATGAGTCGTTTGGCTCATAGATGAAAGGTGAAATATTTACAGGAAAAAATGTTTGTCACCAGTAGTACTCTCTAAAGTGAGGAAAGTGACTTTTTATACTTTAGGACATCTCAGATGTCCAATAAAACTTGCTTTCCTCAGACATACTTGGGAGAACACTGCATGTCAGTAACAAAACTTCCATATTCTTTTTTAACATTTTATAATGTAATTATAAAATAAATAAAAAGAAATATCTTCTATAGATAAAACCATAATCTTGGAAACATGAACATTAAGCATACTTTCTATAAATCTACCTTTACAAATGTTTTCCAAGTTGTACCTTTCATCTTCCCATTCCTTTGAAAAAGTTTTCATTCATGCATATTAAACATTTTAATCCAGTTTATCTGATTGAACAGCTGCCCTGTATTGGTAACAAATATCAGGAAACTATCCAAGCAGACAAATATTAGATTATGCCATGTCCAACACCATGGGAAGTACTGTTTCATTTAATGATTTCAAGAGCAGAAGAAAAAGGGACATGGATGTGATCTATTACATGCTTTTTAAGATATGAACCTATATATGATTTTCATTTTTTTCCTACAAAATCATGTTTGAATAGTTAGAATATCAACACAATAGAATGAGTTAGGGTTAGAAAGGAATAACTTTGAATAAGCTCACATTTTCTTTGAGATAGGATAAGCTTTGATTATTTATCAAGCCAAATTGCCCCACAGAGTGCTTTAGAGGGCTTCTTTTTTATGGTCATGGTTTGCTTAGTTAATGTTTTCAGACATTATGAAAGACTAAAGCAACTTCTTAAATTTAATAAGTTTTGTGACATTTATAAAATGTACATTAACAGGACAAAGCATAATACCATTGTAATTCATTTTTGCAGTATTCAACATAGTCATCAGATCTTTTATTTAGAATCTATTATCTGCTTTGTTCTGTCTTAAAGTGAGTTCAAATATTCGACATCATATTGAAGCATAGTTTATAACCTCGATTTACTACTCTGACAATTATCTATCAAAGTAAATTAGTCTTAATGCAACTCTCATATAAAATTTATTGTAGCTTTTAAATTCTGTTCTAATTAGTGAATAATAACCACAATCCCTTTGTATTTAAGGGAAAATACTACTTGTTTCATCTTGACAGTAGATTCTTACTGTAACATGTTCACAGTTGGAAGAAAGTTTTCCATAGAGTTTTATTTACCAAATCCAGATTACTATAGAGTTGTTTTAGGAACCTTCTGAGCCTTGTTTTTTATTACATTTTTTGAAAGTTATGTAATTTAATACATTCCCACAAAACCCAAGAGCCTATGCCTTCTTTATTGGCACAACCACAGCATTTAGACACCCCTGGTTTTTCCAAGTTTGCCATCATTTACAATATATATGCTTTAAAATTTTCCAGCCATTCATTTCACATATAATTACATTATTAAAACAAACAAACAAACAAAGGAGAATCTCTGGGAAACATTTCCAGTGAAATCACTTTGGTCCTTTCACAGTAGAATTCACAGACTGATAATTACCCCTTTGTGCCATGGTTGTAAGAATGAAGAGCAAAGCACATCCAGAAAGAGTACACACAGAATTTCTCCCACATGGGCAATAAATTAGAGCTATTTCTTTTTGAGATTTATAACTATACTTAAAAGTCCACTTTTTCATACAATATTTATTTAATTTCCCCAAAGTGCATTTTCAGTTCTGCTATACACATACATCTGTGCATATGTAACAGTTCTTTTGCAAAAATGTGTTTTTGTAAATATTCCTTTGGGTATCAAACATCTGGGAGTCTCTATGTACTATCACTGTGACCTGGGTGTCTCTGGAGCCCATCTAGACTCCACTTTCTACAATAGAACTATAACTGAATTCTTTACTTGAAAAATATTCTTGAGAGTATTTTTCACTAAACAAAAGTCACACAAAAATATACTGAATATTAACTTATACATTTTTATAGTAACATATCTTGTTGCAGATGTAATTTTCATTTTTCACCCATCCCTCTGTTTGGTGGTTTGGTAGCATCACTTTAGCCACAAGTGGCTAAGTTATTTGCTCAAACCTGTCTCTTACCCTTGCCACTAAGCCACAAGGTCATCTTTACTGGCCATCTTTTGCTTTTTAAGATCATGCTGACCAGTCTTGGCTTAAGTTGGCTTTTAACCACATTGGACATAATGTGGCCCTATTTCAGATCATAAATCATGTGCTTTTTTTTTTCATATAGGAGGGTTTATTTAGTCAAATTCATGGATTTATGTAAGAAAGAGACTGGTTTCCTGGCAGAACATCTCTAAGAAAAATGACCACTCTAAATCCATTCCGCCAACCTGTCCAGCACCACCTCATTCCTGAGGAAACAGCATAATGTCAACTTTTTAAAACTTTATGTAACATAATTTTCTAAATTGTACTTACAATTTTTTATATTAAAACTGTGAAGTAAGGAACAATATAAGTATGCTCCCAAAGCTGCCATTTAGTTCAGATTGTTCCCACCTGACTAGAAATTCTCTCAGCATTATAATATTTAGCTTCCTCTGTTCATCATGTTTCTATCATTATTTCTTTTGCATCTTTTAATAATCGGCTTGAACATTTGTCATGTGGGTGGGGTGGGAGCAGGGACAGGCAAAGCAGGAATGATTTCATCTGATGCAATTTTTCTAGCAATAGCAAGATTATGGAATATTAAATATAACCTCAATCTAATCATGAGAAAACATCAATCAAACCCAAACTGAGAGCCGTTCTATAAAAAATCACAGATAGTGCTCATCAGGGATTGGCAGTGGCATTACATATAGCTCTTCTGAACTTTTAGACAAATTATTGATTTTAAGCACTCACTGTTAGATTCTAATGTCATATACTTAGTGGAATTAAGGGTATAGATTTAGGTTTATGTAAGAATCCCCAAAGTAGTTTTATTTTTACTTATAAATTGTATATACCATGCCATATAGGATGTGGAGCTCCTTTACATTCTAGGTAATAGCAGCAGATTCTTTGCTAACATACATGTACATCGCTCTTTTCTACAGAACTTGCTGAGTTTTTATCCCAGGTGGAGGTATATAAATTAAGTAATTTGAACAAGTTATTTTAACTTCATTGAACACTAGTTTCCTCATATGTTAAATGAGCATAATAATATTTGATAATGAATGAGGATTTTCCCTGATGGCTCAGTGATAAAGAAACCGCCTGCAGTGCAGGAGACCTGGCTTCAATCCCTGGGTTGGGAGGAAAAGGGAATGGCTACCTACTCCAATATTCTTGCCTGGAGAATCCCATGACAGAGGAGTGTGGAAGGCTGCAGTCCATGGGGTCACAGAGTCAGACACTACTGAGTGACTAACACACACACAAGTAATAAAAAATTCTCATGCAACTCTAGCATATGGCATCATAATACTCTTAGTGTTATATACAAGTCATTGAGTACTTATATATGAGGCACTATACATTTGTAGGTTGCTCTTTGTAGATTATTACATTTAATTCTTACAACAATCCCACGTTACAGATGAAAGAACAGTTAGGGTAGGTTGAATAACTTCCCCAAACACTTGTCATTCACACAATAGGTTCTTAGTTATTAGTAGCTCTGTCATTTGGGGCCTCTGAGAAGCAGATGATGGCATGAGAATGCAAGAGATTTACTAGGGGAAACTCTGTGTAAAAGATAAAAGGGGAAGAAAACAAGATTGGGTATGGAATGCTTTCAGATCATGATGCATATCTGATACCTGCCAAAGGAGAGTAGGAAGCAGAATTGGACAGAAAGTCTCAAAGAGTCTCATGATTTATGTCTGACTAAGTATCAGCCAACTCAATGAGAAAAGCTCCTGAGCAAAGATTACCCATTACAATAGTCTTATGGGGCTTCCCAGTGGCGCTAGTGCTAAAGAATCTGCCTACCAATGCAAGAGACACCCTGTATGCGAGACAGCAAAAGAAACACAGATGTGTAGAACAGTCTTTTGGACTCTGTGGGAGAGGGCAAGGGTGGGATGGTTTGGGAGAATGGCATTGAAACATGTATATTATCATATGTGGAACAAATCGCCAGTCCAGGTTCAATGCATGAGACAGGGTGCTCAGGACTGGTGCACTGAGATGACCCTGAGGGATGGGATGGGGTGGGAAGTGGAATGGGATGGGGAGGGAGGTGGGATGGGATGGGGAGGGAGGTGGGAGGGGGGTTCAGGATGGGAACACATGTACACCCATGGCGGATTCATGTCAATATATGGCAAAACCAATACAATATTGTAAAGTAAAAAAATAAATAATAAAAACAATAATTAAAAAAAAATAAACTGATGAGATACCTTTGAAAAAAAAAAAAAAAAGAGAGATGCAGGCTCAGTCCCTGGGTCAGGAAAATCCTCTGGAGGAGGGCATGGTAACCCAGTCTAGTATTCTTGCCTGGAGAATCCCATGGACAGAGGAGCCTGGCAGACTACAGTCCATAGGGTTGTAAAGAGCTGGACATGACTAAAGCAACTTAGCACACATTAATTTACAGTGGGCAAAATAGCCAGGCCTTAGGACCCCTAAATGTTCAGTCATTGGCTGGAGGCTGCCTGGAAGGGCATCGCCTCAACTCAGAAGCTGAGATAAATCCTGAAGCCTTTGATAGCTAGAGGCTGCCAGCTCCCTACCCTTCTTGCAGCTGAATAGCAAGTTCTTTCTTGAAAATTCTAACTGCACCTCCATAACTGCCACAGTAACCATTATTATCCTTCTTCTTCCATTCTGGATGTGAGCTTCCATTTTTGGTGAGAGGTAGGGGTGTGTGTTCACTTGTAGTAATAGCTAGACTCAGAAGCTACTTGACATACATAGCTCAGAAGCTGTTAAAAAGCTATTTGACATATGAAAATTTTATTTCAAGTCCACAAAATGTCTTTTACTAGTAATTTATTAATGGCTCAGCAATGGTTACCTTATGTTGAAGAAAAGACATGGTGAAATATATCCAACCCACAGAGGCTTGAAATTTTACTTGTTTTTTTATGAGATGCAAATCAGGAATTACTCACTGTTTTATTGGGTTGGGAATTATTAATGCTGCTACCTTTGAGAAATTATCTAGAACTTCATATTTATTTTTACTCAGATTCCAAATATATCCAAGTAACTCAGAATTTTTAAACATCTTCCCAAGAATAATAGTATAACTCTCAAAACTGGCAGCATTTCTAAAATTCTATAATTCAAGATCTCCATGAAATACTAGAAAATTCCAAAGACATTGACTGAAATCCTTTTTGATAATTCACTGAGTAACTGCCATACTATATCATTGATGATTGTTTGTTAATAAACTTAAGCAAAACTATAATTTCTCAGTACTTGTCCTCCAAACAGATAATCGATTACAGGTCTGAAATACGAATAGGGCATGAATCCAACAACCCTCACTGTCATGCCACTCTTCCTTCTGAATGCTGAGGCAGCCCTAGTTAGTATCTGCCTGGCTGCACAGGTGCCCTTCTAGGTACAACATTACGTGTGTTTCACATTCCAGGCTGCCAGAAGGACTGATAAAGTGAAATCACTACCTAATGGGAAGAGGCAGATTGCTTCCCAGATTCACATTCTGAATAGCAAAATTATTGAAGGATTTTACATTTTAAAGAAATAATTAAAGCAATAAAGGAGTGGTGAACAAAGGAGACTTTGTTAGTTATTTTCAGGGAACAGTTACATGGGACACAGTAGCCATAAATCTCAGTACACAAATTCACGTGTGCAAGGACAAAATACGCATTCTTATAAAACTCAGTTTTTATTCTTGGAAGAAGAGCGAAATTTAATCTCAGGTTGGAGTTTGTCCTGCACTTCTCTGACTCCGACTCTTTGTCACTCAGTTAGGTCTGACTCTTCGCCACCCTTTGGACTGTAGCCCACCAGGTTCCTCTGTCCATGGTATTTTTCAGGAGAGGATACTGGAATGAATTGCCATTTCCTTCTGCAAGGGATCTTCCCTACCCCGGGATTGAACCTTCATTTCCTATGTCTCTTGCATTGCAGGCAGATTCTTTACCTGCTGAGCCATTGGAGAAGCCCTGCACTTTTGCCTCCTCCTTTTTCAAGGCTACTCTGACTCATATGAAAGTGATTTGCAAAATATTTAACAACCCACAGGGCAAGGTCACCAACTGTGGTTCAGTTCAGTTCAGTTCAGTCGCTCAGTCGTGTCCGACTCTTTGTGACCCCATGGACTACAGCACACCAGGCCTCCCTGTCCATCACCAACTCCCAGCGTTCACTCAAACTCATGTCCATCGTGTCGGTGATGCCATCCAACCATCTCATCCTCTGTCGTCCCCTTCTCCTCCCAACTTCAATCTTTCCTAGCATCAGGGTCTTTTCAAATGAGCCAGTTCTTCGCATCAGGTGGCCAAATTATTGGAATTTCAGCTTCAGCAGCAGTCCTTCCAATGAATATTCAGGACTGATTTCCTTTAGGATGGACTGGTTGATCTCCTTGCAGTCCAAGGGACTCTCAAGAGTCTTCTCCAACACCACAGTTCATAAGGATCAATTCTTCAGCCCTCAGCTTTCTTTATAATCCAACTCTCACATCCATACATGACTACTAAAAAAACCATAGCCTTGACTAGATGGACCTTTGCTGACAAAGTAATGTCTCTGCTTTTTAATATGCTGTCTAGGTTGGTCATAACTTTCCAACTGTGGTAGGAGCCTTCAAGATGGCCCCCAATTATTTTTACTCCTGGTCAGTATACCCTGTGTAGTCTCTTCCACAGTGATAGGGATGACCTGTGTCATCAGTTGGTTATTTCAGAGATGATAGAGTGTGACTTTGCAGGCGAAGTCATAAAAGACCTTGTAGCTTCTGCCTTGCTCTCTCTTAGGTCACTCATTATGGGTAAGGTGGATGCTGTGTCGCTGCAGACATTCGAGCAGTTTCACAGAGAGGTCCACATGGTAAGGAACTGAGGCCCCCTGCAACTTGCCAACCATATGAGTGACATACCTTAGGACTGGTCCTCCTGCCCCAGTCAAGACTGTAGACCCAGCTGACATAATAACTACAAACTCATGATATACCGTGAGCTAGCGCAGCTCAGCTAAGCTGCTTCCTAATTCCTGATTCACAGAAACTCTAAGATAAAAAATCATTATTATTGCTGTAAGCTGCCAATTTTTGGAGTACAGTGTGCTATGACGTGAGATAACTAATACATCAACCAGTTAGAAAGGATGCAGATGCCAGGTTTAGTGCTTATGAAGCATCCTGGAGGTTCCTCGGCCATCCCAGGCGAGTCCTTAGGGAGGATAAGTGATTCTGGGTGAATGACTATGAACAAAAACAAGGTACTTTGATAATTTATCAGCCATTACAGCCATACAAGTTATATATGAGTCACGCTTATGTAGTCTCAAGGCATAGGGAAGTCTGCCTCGTTTTCCAGTTAGCAATACAGCCCTTGTTTCTCTCCACAAATGCCTGTGGTTCTCCTGGCTACTTGTGGATCCCATGGCTGGATATATGGCTTCCTCCCCTGGAACCACCAAACTCTGCTTTAATCAGCTCCCCTCAAGTATTTTCTTCCTATCTACCACTCCTGCCCCAGCCCTGCAAGAGCAATATTTTAGTCTCAGGGGAAGTTCCCCCCACACCCCCAGTGCTCTGTTCCCTAGGGACTGTCTTACTTGTGGTTTATCCAGAAGCACCTATATATATCCTCTTCGATGGGTTTTGAAAACCAAAGCCAGAATCTGAGGTTCCTGCTGTCCCAGTTTTCTCCCCAGACACTTTCTCCTTCTGAGACAGGTTCAGGATCTATAGGAGAGTGAGAAAAGTTTCACTCTCAGAGACACAAACTCACAAACTCTCAGCGACAGAAACTGAGAAAAGAATAGCACTTCTTACCTCAAAAATGTCCCACTACCTTACCTCCAGAGAAGTTAATATCTGGCTGCTGAGGAACTGTGGTACTGACTTGGACATGATTATTTCAGCAAAGTTCAACAGATTCTAATTATAGCCATTTGCTTTAATTCCCTGGTGATAAAACAGCTCCTTGGTTTGCTTTTCCAGGTACCTAGATACCTTGAAGGACATACTTTGCTCACAAAGTCAGTATGCACTATTCATATTTTATATCTCTTTCCTAGAGAAATCCTTGCCTGACTTCTCCAGATCGGGAGTAGGTGCCCTGCTCTTAGGCTCCGGTATTCCTGGCACTTCTGTCTCCCTGAAAGCACTTATCGCACTCCCCTACAATCATTGTTTGTGTCTAAGCTCTGTTTGACACCTGTGTGTCATGTTCATGATCTGTCCCCAGAAACTCAATAAATATTTATGGAAAATAAACTCTATTTAAAAAGTGCTCACCAATATGGGGCTTTATAAACCAGAAAAATTTCAAGAGAAAATATAAGGGGACCAAAATATGTTTGACAACTTTTTATTTTACTGAGTACATTAAAAGTAACAACCATAATTTAGCTTCACATCATTTCATCTTAAAATTGCCATTTTATTACTTAGGGAATATTAAGGATTCACTGAAGTGGTGTTGGAGAAGACTCTTTAGAGTCCCTTGGACTGCAAGGAGATCCAACCAGTCCATTCTAAAGGAGATCAGTCCGGATGTTCTTTGGAAGGAATGATGCTAAAGATGAAACTTCAGTACTTTGGCCACCTCATGCGAAGAGTTGACTCATTGAAAAAGACTGATGCTGGGAGGGATTGGGGGCAGGAGGAGAAGGGGACGACAGAGGATGAGATGGCTGGATGGCATCACTGACTCGATGGATGTGAGTCTGAGTGAACTCCAGGAGTTGGTGATGGACAGGGAGGCCTGGCGTGCTGCGATTCATGGGGTCACCAAGAGTCAGACACGACTGACTACTGTAATTTTGTTTATTTAAAAAAAAATATGCTTGAGGAAGGGTTGCTCCAGTCTGATCTAAGAAGAAAAATAATATTATAGTTGAAGTATCACATGACACAAAACCTTTCTGGCAAAGTTATTTTGGTTATAGCTCTTGCCTCATCAATTCAGCAAAATTCATTTTAGTTAAATTTTACAGTAAAGCAGAGCAAATGTATTACTAGTGTCTTATTTCACAAATCACAAAATTTCTTCATCTAATTGACAAAATAGTGAATATATAAAGAGCATTTTCATTGGAACAGGAGCAGAAGGTACTATTAGCTGTGTAAATAGATATGATAGCAACAGAAGGCAAAGACAATAAAGACAACACAGAAGCAGTGTTCCTATTTTAAGTTTCACTTATTTTGAGAACCCATGGGATAAACTACAGCAGGCTTTGGGAAAGCAGAGCCATTAAAATTAGGAGATGGAAAAGATTAAATCAATGATGATGTAATCTAGACCCTTGATGACACAGGAAGACTCCCTTAAAGATCTTTCCTACATGCTGTCTGTTGTAATGCTTCAAGCCAAGAGAAATTCCTGAGTCTGAATTCTGTGTTCACAAATCTGTGCTTTCTCTTTATTTTTATTTTACTTGGTATCATAACTTCCTTGTTGTCCTTAGAAGAAAAAGAAAGGGGGTCTTGATAATCTAGCTTTAGTCCATTTTTTTCTTATAATCTAAACTGAAAGCAAAAGCATGTTATTTTCTATTATAAAACAATTTTACAGATAAATTTCACAGCTAAACTCCAGCCTCTCAATAAAATAGTAGATCAAACAATATCCATATGCAGTAATTAAAATTAGTAAACTCATGAATTACAGATCTCTGAACTCAGTAAACTCTCAAGAGGAATTATGATTTTTGTTTGTGTTTTCTGCCTCATTGGAATTCTTTGAAAATAAAAGACTCTAGTACATTTAACTCTGGTTTGAAATGTATAACATATTAAATTAAACTTGTGAAAGCTAATCTATTTTAATGTATTGGTTGCCCCAGTTGTAATACCACTACAATAATTTAAAGAATAAATTCCTTTTATAGCTAGAAATGGAATTTATGATTTTTACCCTTAATCTAGCCTGATTCAATATGAGTATAGGACATAAGATGGATTTGCACTATACATTTAAAACAATGGAAAATACTCTTGCAGGTGTTCATTTCGTTCATAGATAGCCAGTAAAACCTTAAACAATTAATTTTGAACAAGTTTCCCATTCAAAAAATGCTAGAAAATGAAAAACAAAATGATGTTGATATATTTTGAGGAGTGTTAATGATAACAGTTAAATATTTTTGAAATATCAGGAGCTAAGTTTGGCTTATCACTTATAAAGCTAGTTATAACTGGCAGCATAATATCAATGAGTAGATACTTCAGTGTCAACACAGACAAGATTATCATCCTGAGCTGCATGCTAAGCGCAATTAACTGAAAAACAAAAGTTCAACCAGAGTACACTGGTGTGATTTTAAGAGTTCTTTTCCAAAGCTTCAAATTACAGTCATGTAAGAGCAGTTATATGAAGTTAAGTTAGATAAGCAATTTTTTCTCATGTCAAAAGATTAAGAATGTTTTAATTTAAGGAAGAAAATTGTGTATTACTCAATAAAATATAAAACTCTTTTCTGGAATATTTAGGTGCTATAGCTTCTGAAACATATCTGAGTACCAGTGGCCAAAGCTACAAGGACACATAGGTTTTTTGTTTGTTTGCTTTTTATGAGTAATGGACATGTTTATTATTTTTATTGCAGTGATTTCACAAGTGTGAATGTCAAAACTATTCAAATGTTGCATTTTACCTGCATTCAGTTTATTGTATTACAAATGAATATCTCAATTAGGCTGGCTAAAAATGGAATAATCTAAGAACTACATGAAATTATTTTTATTCTTCTTGAGGACACATAGGTTTTTGAAGAAATTGTCACTAAAGAATAGACAGCCAAGTGAAATTGTAACCATACAAATAAAGATCTGAATATATATATATGACACAAATATAAGGACATGCCATGTCTCACAAGTACTTCCTCTCCAAAAAGAACTTTACTAAATAGTTATTGTTTTTTTTTTTTTTGTAGTCAATCTACTAAAACACTAATATTCCTTGGAATCCTATAACTTTGACTTGATTTCTGTCTTTACCAATTATTAATAATATGACTTTGTGTAAGTCTTGATATCTCATTTGATAGAAAATAATAATACCTTAGAGATTAAAAAATTAAGTGTGAAAATTGCTGTGAAAGCATAACACAATACCTGACACATGAGCAAAATAAATTTTAAGTGCTTGAAAATAATCACTGTAATGAAGTCATCATTTCATGGACTATTTCTGTTTTTTCCATTCATCATTCAGCTCTAGTACAGGATGATGTAGCAAGCTGTGTAATATTTCCTTAGTAACAGTTAAATAGAAGCCTGATGTAGACTTGAAAATAGTATCTTGGAAGAAGCCAAGGTAATTTGTATTTGTTACATTTTTATCTACACTTTACTAATCCATCCAGTTTAAATTTGTAAAATCATTAGACAGTTGTCTTGAATTTTTACTGAGATAACCAAGAAGCCCAAATGGTTTCTTAAATTTATAAAATAAGCAACCACCTACTTGAAATCACCTTATCTAGGAAGATGTGGAAGGCAATGAGATTATAATGACATTGGTCTCACATCTCTTCCCACCATAGCCTAAAACTGCACCTCTTTAATCCATAAAAACACTGCTGATAAACCCTACTAACATACAGAATTTTTTCTGTCTCTCTTCTCTTTGGAATTTCTCCTTGATGTCCTTAGGGAAAAAAAGCTAAGACAGTACCATTTAACATAATTTTAATTTTGTTTTATTTTCTCCAGCCTTAAAAGGAAATGAAAGCAATGATCAAGAAATGAACATATGAGATATTTTTATGGGGGCTCATATAATGCTGGGAGAAGGCAATGGCACCCCACTGCAGTACTCTTGCCTGGAAAATCCCATGGATGGAGGAGCCTGGTAGGCTGCAGTCCATGGGGTCGCTAAACGACTGAGCGACTTCACTTTCACTTTTCACTTTCATGCTTTGGAGGAGGAAATCGCAACCCACTCCAGTGTTCTTGCCTGAAGAATCCCAGGGACGGCGGGGCCTGGTCCGTCTATGGGGTCGCACAGAGTCGGACACGACTGAAGTGACTTAGCAGCAGCAGTAGCAGCATATAATGCTAATTCAAATTGCTTATGTTTTAAAACCCAATGTATTCCTTCTTGCCCATCACTCATCATCTTAACTCTGTTCCTTTTAACTTACCTACATAGGAATAAAATAGATGGGCATATAAGAATTAGTTTCCCCTAGTTAAAAACAAAATGTAATTTTTAATCCTTTGATAATAAACAAAGCAACAATAGACTGGACAGTAACTTTTGGAAAACTTTTCCTGTGACACAGAGTTTATTCTCGTACCACAGTCATAATGAAAATCCTCAAGTAACAACTGAGATTGTAAGATAATCATATTAGCCTAAAATACTGGTCAATTGTGGAAATGTCTCTAAGAGTGAAAATAGGACTAAGAAGGTTTCCTTTAACTCCCCTAATTTAGAATTCTGATGTGCACGTGTGAAAAAAAATATTCAAGAATGAGACAAGAGACATACATTTCTCTTTGCACCTTTCACACTTCACCATGTCATTCGGGATCCCTGTCAATCACTCCAGCTTACTGAGTGTTTTATTTGGAGGAACTGGGCTCGGATGGAAAGAAGCCTTTTGAGTTCTTATCAAGAGAGCTGAAACATCTACAAAGGACTAGGCAGGAGATAAGAGCTTAGAAGTCACTGTTTTTGAAAAATAAGGTAGTTTCTTGTTTCTATTTAAGACATGAATTTTTTAAACAAGATGGTAGTCCTGATATATTCATTATTTATAACATTTAGGTTATTTATTGATAAGTCAACAAAAGTATTTGTAACATCTAAATAATTTACTAATATCATCTTATTTGCTCCAGTTTATGAATCATAAGAAAGAGTACACACGTATATTTTATTTAGCCTAAATAAAACAAATGCCAAATATTGTCTCCTTTAATACTGAAATATAAATTTCCTTTCATATTCTTTACCTCAGGGTGTTACCAGAGTCAGGATCCTAGAGTAAAGTATACTCAGGGAGATTATATCTTATGTAAAAAACATAAAAGGAGTAAAAAGGATATTATCCTAGTTTTTTTACTTGATTAATAAAAACAGTAAAGAGGCTTGGAATATGCATCTGAGTTATTTCTGTCATTTGGATGGTACTGCAGCACACTGGAACTGCTTGAACTGCAGGCAAGATTTTTGGACTGAAAGGAGATATTCTAAAATCTAGAAAGTATTGTTTAATATGTATAAAAATAAAATATGTACAAAAAACAAAAAGGAGTTAACTTGCTTTTAAAATAATGAACTCATAAGTCAAATATAAAATATGAACCCAAGAAAAGTAATAGTAATAAATGGGCAAAAGCTTTTTTCTGTGAACAGTATATATTTTTACTTCTCTCTTGTTCCTATTTGTTGTTCCTATGAGTTGTTTGTATTCCTAAGGGCAATGCCTGCATTTGGTCAGTAGATTCCATGCCCTTTCTTCAACTCAGCCTATCATTCCAGCAATTCTTTCTTCTTCATCATTACCTCTCTTTTTTTTTACGGCTGTAAGTACAAAACATGTTGTAATTTCTCATCAGACTTTCCCTCTAATATCTGTTAATCAAGGATGCAAGTGACCTTCACCTTTCTAAGGTCAGTGGTTCATTTTCAGTCCACATTTTATTTGAGCAGCATTTTAAACCATGGCTTCCGAAACTCACTCTTGGTTTTTCTCCTTCCCTACTGGCTTCTTCTTCTCAAATTCCTTTATTTGATCCTTCATATCTGTTGACCTAGCAATGTTTGAATGCACCAAAGCTGAGTTATTGAACATTTTCTCTGTTATCTCATACACATACATAGCTTTAGACGCCGTGTATCTGTTGGTGGCTTCTGTTTGTATCTCCCCTCCTGTATCTCCTCTCTGACTTCAGAGTCATATATCTAACTACCTACTTGACATCTTTAATAGCATGTCTAAAAATCATCTCATACTTGATGTAATTAAAATTGAACTCCTGTTATTACTTTCTTCAATCTCCATCCAAGATAACATCTCCCATTATCTGTCCTTTCTCTAATAGCAACTCCATCCTTTCAGGTGTTCAAACCAAAAATTCTTATAGTCTTTCTTTAGTACCCCACATCCAACCTGTCAACAAATCTTGTTGGCTTTGCCTTTGAAATATATCTAGACTTTAACCATTTCTCACTACATCTATCTCTTACCTGGGTTATTGCAACTTGCTCCTCACTGGTTCCTGCTTAACCCCTTGCTCTCTTGTAGTCAATATAAAAGTTCAAATGGGCCTTTTAAAAGATAAATTGATCACATCATTTCTTTGCTCAAGCATCCTCCAACAGCTTCTGTATGATTATAAAGAGAAGACCTTACAGCAAGCTGTTCTTCTAAAACCTTTCTATTCTAATTGCTTAGTAATCCTCCATCCCTCTGCTCTAGCCCCAAAGGCCTTCTTAGTCTGGTCTCTTGTTCATGAAACCTGCTAGAAAATGATACCCTCTCAAGCTTTTGAACTTGCTTTTCATTCTGCCTAAAAAGATCTTCTCCCTGCATCCCCCCACCTTCCCACCATGTCTATATCCCCCTCACCCCTGCTTTTCCCAACCACTGTGTGGCTTGTCCCTTCTGTTTTAGGTCGTTGCTTCAATGTCACCTTCCTAGTGAGACCTTCCCCATGACCCTGTTATACAGAATACTGTACCTCTCCCTCCACCCGGCTCTAGATAATTAGTATACTTCTGCTCTGTTATTCCATAGCATTTCTAATCATCCACTGTGATGAATAGTTTTTCTTATTTAGTTCTGTATTCTCCGACACCCTTCACTAGAATATAAGCCCAGAAAGGAGGGATTATTGTCTGTTTTGTTCATGCTTGTGTCCTCACATCTTGAAGAGTTCCTGGTAGACCCTTAATAAGTTTTAAAATAAATCAATATACTCTTTATTTTTTCCTGTTCATGGCTAGATTTTAAATAACCATAATAGATGGGAAAACAGTGGAAACAGTGTCAGACTTTATTTTTTTGGGCTCCAAAATCACTGCAGATGGTGATTGCAGCCATGAAATTAAAAGACACTTACTCCTTGGAAGGAAAGTTATGACCAACCTAGATAGCATATCCAAAAGCAGAGACATTACTTTGCCAACAAAGGTCCGTCTAGTCAAGGCTATGGTTTTTCCAGTGGTCATGTATGGATGTGAGAGTTGGACTATAAAGAAAGCTGAGCACTGAAGAATTGATGCTTTTGAACTGTGGTGTTGGAGAAGACTCTTGAGAGTCCCTTTGACTGCAAGGAGATCCAACCAGTTCATTCTGAAGGAGATCAGTCCTGGGTGTTCTTTGGAAGGAGTGATGCTAAAGCTGAAACTCCAGTACTTTGGCCACCTCATGCAAAGACTTGACTCATTGGGAAAGACTCTGATGCTGGGAGGGATTGGGGGCAGGAGGAGAAGGGGACGACAGAGGATGAGATGGCTGGATGGCATCACCGACTCAATGGACATGAGTTTGAGTGAACTTCGGGAGTGATGGACAGGGAGGCCTGGCATGCTGCAATTCATGGGGTTGCAAAGAGTTGACATGACTGAGCGACTGAACTGAACTGAACTGAAGTCTACTTTTATTTTGATAAAATTATTTATTTGTATTTTTCTTTCTATTACCCATAATCTAGTCATAGATTTTCTTTTTAATCTTAAGATAATAGATTTTCTTAAGGAGAACAAAATCATTTGGTCACTGTGGATGGTTATTGAAGCTCTTTGGACCTTAGTTTCTTTATCTATAATTGAATTAGTCAAAGTCAGATTGTAAATCCAGCTTTTTTAAAAAATCAATATTCAATTTGTATATCACAGCACTTGGAAGGTTCATATTTAGTTTTTTGTGCAATATACCTGAAAATCAGTCACTTTCACTAGGAATCATTTTCCACAAAAGAAAAATTCCTTCAGTAGTTTGGAAGGGACAGAGGAGACAGGGAGTTCAGGCTGGATGCCTTTGTTTTGCTGGAAAACTAGGAGGTGAGGTCTTCAACTGAAAATAAGAAGGGCAAGAATAGGAATGTGCATTTGGAAACAATGGAAAATATTTAAAATAATGAGTTGAACAGTAAGGTGGATAATTTACTGAGTTCCTTCGTTAAATGTATACAAATCCTTTTCAAGGTAAAATCTATTAAAATAGCAATAGAAAATTATAGTAGTTCTTTATAAGAAAAAATACAAGTAAAATATTTTTAAAGATTTAATGAAATTGTACATCTAAGTAACGTTGATAATACTAAAGAGTTTCCTTTTTTTATTATTAAATATCTTAAAATTTTTGACATAGTTAGGTATCCAAAAATACAGATACTGAGATTTTAATCTTACAGAATCTTTCATATGTTTTGACCATTACAACTTTAGAAGGTATTTTACTTTCTGGTCTTTGGAAATGATTATAGTTTCTTGAAATTCTATTAAAAGAATTCTCTCATCTGCCTATTCCCCAAATCTGAAATTATGAACATTTAATTCTCTAGTATTCTAATCATTTCATTTGCTAAGCAGTTTTTGAGACTCTTGTCTTTTGCATACTGCAGGAAATTGTAGTAAGTAATAATGTGTAAATATTGTTTTGTGGATCATGCTAGTAATTTGAAAAGGATCTTTATTTGAGACTAAAATGTTTTGTTAACAAAACCCCGGAAGAATCACTCCTTCAACTTCACTCTCAACATCCGCTGTCTTCAAATAATATCAAATCTACCTTCTGGATACTTCTATCTTGTCTTTTTTCCATGTGCATTACCATTAGCAAGTTCACTTCCCAGCTTTTTCCCACCTAAGACACCAAAAGGGCCTCCTAACTGGTTTCTCTGTTTTAGTCTTAACTTTCCAATCACCTGCACAGATGACTTGCCTATCTCCCACATTTATTTCTGAGCAACCTATGGGCAAGAATATGTCTTTGAACTCTGTATTCTCAACAGCTCTTGCAGTATCTAATAGCAAACATCATTTAAATCCAAAACACTTTTCTTCTGGGAACTATTCTATTTCGTGTCTCTGAGGGTAGTACTAAAACACAGGAAGATTTGAGTCTCTATTAGGATTTGAATCCTATTAGTCTCTTTAATGGAGAAGGCAATGGCACCCCCCTCCAGTGTTCTTGCCTGGAGAATCCCAGGGACAGGGGAGCCTGATGGGCTGCCGTCTATGGGGTCGCACAGAGTCGGACACAACTGAAGCGACTTAGCAGCAGCAGCGGTGGCAGTCTCTTTAATAGAATGAAAGTAAAGTGAAAGTGAAAGTCGCTCAGTTATGTCCGACTCTTTGCAACCTCATGGACTATAGTATAGCCCATGGATGGAGTGTACAGTCCATGGAATTCTCCAGCCCAGAATACTGGAGTGGGTAGCCTTTCCCTTCTCCAGGGCATCTTCCCAACCCAGGGATTGAACCCAGGTCTCCCACATTGCAGTCAGATATTTTACCAGCTAAGCCACAAAGGAAGCCACTCCAAGAATCTTCTCCAGGGGATCTTCCCAACCTAGGAATCGAACCAGGGTCTCCTGCATTGCAGAAGGATTCTTTACCAACTAAGCTGTGATGTTTTGTCTCTATTATGGCTGTAGTCCTCAAAATTTCTTTTAAGAAAGTTTCCTTCATTTCTATAACTATAAAAATATATAACTATTTATAAAACATAAGTATATTTATTTATTTTTTTGTTGTTTTTATTTTATTTTATTTACACATGCCTTTTTTTTTTATTTTATTTTATTTTTAAACTTTACAAAATTGTATTAGTTTTGCCAAATATCAAAATGAATCCGCCACAGGTATACATGTGTTCCCCATCCTGAACCCTCCTCCCTCCTCCCTCCCCATACCATCCCACTGGGTCGTCCCAGTGCACTAGCCCCAAGCATCCAGTATCGTCCATCGAACCTGGACTGGCAACTCGTTTCATACATGATATTTTACATGTTTCAATGCCATTCTCCCAAATCTTCCCACCCTCTCCCTCTCCCACAGAGTCCATAAGACCGTTCTATACATCAGTGTCTCTTTTGCTGTCTCATACACAGGGTTATTGTTACCATCTTTCTAAATTCCACATATATGCGTTAGTATACTGTATTGGTGTTTTTCTTTCTGGCTTACTTCACTCTGTATAATAGGCTCCAGTTTCATCCACCTCATTAGAACTGATTCAAATGTATTCTTTTTAATGGCTGAGTAATACTCCATTGTGTATATGTACCACAGCTTTCTTATCCATTCATCTGCTGATGGACATCTAGGTTGCTTTCATGTCCTGGCTATTATAAATTATATATTTATATATTCTAAATATACTTATGTATAAAACATAAGTACAATTAGAATATATAAATATATATCTCATATATACATTGTAGAGCATAATAACAACTTCTATAGGATGAAAAAAGAAATGTTGCAAAATATTTTCAGTAAAAAATAATCTTAGAAAACTTAAAAGTTAAAAAATATGTAAACCAATTTCTTACAAAAGTAGGTCTGAGAGAGTTTTTGCTTGAGTTAAATTCATTAAGTTTTAATGTACTTGCAGTAAAATTTACCCTTTTTTAATGTATAATTCTGGAGAAGGCGATGGCACCCCACTCCAGTACTCTTGCCTGGAAAATCCCATGGATGGAGGAGCCTGGTAGGCTGCAGTCCATGGGGTCACTAAGAGTCGGACACGACTGAGGGACTTCACTTTCCCTTTTCACTTTCATGCATTGGAGAAGGAAATGGCAACCCACTCCAGTGTTCTTGCCTGGAGAATCCCAGGGACAGGGGAGCCTGGTGGGCTGCCGTCTATGGGGTCGCACAGAATTGGACATGACTGAAGCGACTTAGCAGCAGCAGCAGCAATGTATAATTTTACAAGTTTTGACAAATGTATGCAGTTTCTAACCACTCTGTGGCAAGATATAGGAAATTTTCCAGGATACCTATCATCAAAGAGACCACAAATAACAAATGTTGCTGAGAAGAGGGAACCCTAGTATACTGTTTGTGGGAATGTAAATCGGTATAGCCATTATGGAAAATAGTATAGAGATTCCTCAAAAACTAAAGCTAGAGCTACCATGTGATTCAGCAATTCCATTCTTAAGTATATATTCGAAGAAAATGAGAACAGTAACCTAAAAAGTACGTTGGCCAAAAAATTTGGGTTGGCCAAAAAGTTTGTTCAGGTTGGCCAGAAAGGTTTTTTTCATGTTGGAAAAACCCAAACAAACTTTTTGGCCAACCCAATACATGCACCCCAATATCCATAGCAGCATTATTTATAATACCCAAGATATAGAAAAACCTAAGTCTCCATTAACAAATGAATGGGTAAAGAAGATATGTCATACATATACACACATACATATACACACATGGGAATATTACTCAACCATAATAAGGAATGAAGTTTACCATTTGCAACATTGATGGACCTGGGGAGTATTATGCTTAGTGAAATAAGTCAGGGAAAGACAAATGCTGTATCAGATCAGATCAGTCGCTCAGTCGTGTGACTCTTTGCGACCCCATGAATCGCAGCACTCCAGGCCTCCCTGTCCATCACCAACTCCAGGAGTTCACCCAGACTCACATCCATCGACTCAGTGATGCCATCCAGCCATCTCATCCTCTGTCGTCCCCTTCTCCTCCTGCCCCCAATCCCTCCCAGCATCAGAGTCTTTTCCAATGAGTCAACTCTTCGCATGAGGTGGCCAAAGTACTGGAGTTTCAGCTTTAGCATCATTCCTTCCAAAGAAATCCCAGGGCTGATCTCCTTCAGAATGGACTGGTTGGATCTCCTTGCAGTCCAAGGGACTCTCAAGAGTCTTCTCCAACACCACAGTTCAAAAGCATCAATTCTTCAGCGCTCAGCCTTCTTCACAGTCCAACTCTCACATCCATACATGACCACAGGAAAAACCATAGCCTTGACTAGATGAACCTTTGTTGGCAAAGTAATGTCTCTGCTTTTGAATATGCTGTCTAGGTTGGTCATAACTTTCCTTCCAAGGAGTAAGCGTCTTTGAATTTCATGGCTGCAGTCACCATCTGTAGTGATTTTGGAGCCCAGAAGAATAAAGTCTGACACTGTTTCCAATGTTTCCCCATCTATTTCCCATGAAGTGATGGGACCAGATGCCATGATCTTCATTTTCTGAATGTTGAGCTTTAAGCCAACTTTTTCACTCTCCACTTTCACTTTCATCAAGAGGCTTTTGAGTTCCTCTTCACTTTCTGCCATAAGGGTGGTGTCATCTGCATATCTGAGGTTATTGATATTTCTCCCAGCAATCTTGATTCCAGCTTGTGTTCCTTCCAGTCCAGTGTTTTTCATGATGTACTCTGCATATAAGTTAAATAAACAGGGTGACAATATACAGCCTTGACGAACTCCTTTTCTTATTTGGAACCAGTCTGTTGTTCCATGTCCAGTTCTAACTGTTGCTTGCTGACCTGCATACAGATTTCTCAAGAGGCAGATCAGGTGGTCTGGTATTCCCATCTCTTTCAGAATTTTCCACAGTTTATTGTGATCCACACAGTCAAAGGCTTTGGCATAGTCAATAAAGCAGAAATAGATGTTTTTCTGGAACTCTCTTGCTTTTTCCATGATCCAGCGGATGTTGGCAATTTGATCTCTGGTTCCTCTGCCTTTTCTAAAACCAGCTTGAACATCAGGAAGTTCACGGTTCACATATTGCTGAAGCCTGGCTTGGAGAATTTTGAGCATTACTTTACTAGCGTGTGAGATGAGTGCAATTGTGCGGTAGTTTGAGCATTCTTTGGCATTGCCTTTCTTTGGGGTTGGAATGAAAACTGACCTTTTCCAGTCCTGTGGCCACTGCTGAGTTTTCCAAATTTGCTGGCATATTGAGTGCAGCACTTTCACAGCATCATCTTTCAGGATTTGGAATAGCTCAACTGGAATTCCATCACCTCCACTAGCTTTGTTTGTAGTGATGCTTTCTAAGGCCCACTTGACTTCACATTCCAGGATGTCTGGCTCTAGGTCAGTGATCGCACCATCGTGATTATCTGGGTCATGAAGATCTTTTTTGTACAGTTCTTCTGTGTATTCTTGCCATCTCTTCTTAATATCTTCTGCTTCTGTTAGGTCCATACCATTTCTGTCCTTTATCGAGCTCATCTTTGCATGAAATGTTCCTTTGGTACCTCTGATTTTCTTGAAGAGATCTCTAGTCTTTCCCATTCTGTTGTTTTCCTCTATTTCTTTGCATTGATCGCTGAAGAAGGCTTTCTTATCTCTCCTTGCTATTCTTTGGAACTCTGCTTTCAGATGTTTATATCTTTCCTTTTCTCCTTTGCTTTTCGCTTCTCTTCTTTTCACAGCTATTTGTAAGGCCTCCCCAGACAGCTATTTTGATTTTTTGCATTTTTTTTCCATGGGGATGGTCTTGATCCCTGTCTCCTGTACAATGTCACGAACCTCATTCCATAGTTCATCAGGCACTCTATCTATGATATTGCTTAAATATGGAATATAAAAAATAAACAAATAGATGTAACAAAACAAATGAGCTTACACATACGGAGAACAAACTAGTAGCTACCAGTGGAAAGATGGAAAGGGGATTAAGAGGCACAAACTACCATGTATAAACTAAATAAGCTACAAGGATACATTGTATAGCACAAGGAATATAGCTGATATTTTATAACAGTTTTAAATGAAGTATAATCTATAAAAATTTTGTATCACTATGGTGTATACCTGAAGCTAATTTAGTATTATAAATTAACTATACTTCAATTTAAAATTTTTTAAAGATTTAGGACATTTTTATAACTCCAAAAAGTTCTTCCATCTGTTTTTGCAGTCATTACCTTTCCCCCCAGCCCCAGCCCTTGGTAAACACTGCTCTGATTTCTGTCCATAATTTTCCCCTTTTCAGAAAAGAACTTCTTATAACCAGACAGTTTCTAATTTTTTGTATCTGATTTCTTTTACCTAACTTAACTTTTTGAGATTCATCTTGATGTTGCATGTATCATTCATGTATTTAATTCTTTTTTACTGTTGAGTTAATTTAAATTGCATAAATGTGCCACAGCTTATTTATCCTTTCAGTGAGTGTGGCTTGTTTACAATTTTTATAGCATTAGGAATAACACTGCTCTGAATATTTGTGAATAGTCTTTGAGAGACATTGCTCTGTGATATGTTAACTGTTTGAAAGACTATATAGCCTTTTCAAGCAATTGAAAACAATTGAAAATTCAATTTCCCCACTGGATTTCCTTGGCACATTTGTCAAAATTTGACTATTCTGAAATTTGTTTATATGTTTATCTTAGGCCAGTGCCACACTGATTACTATTGTTTTATAGCTCTATAATCTTGAAATCAACTCATTTGAGTCCCAGGTTTTATTCTTTTCCAGAATGATTTTGGATATTCTGGATCCTTTGCATTTTTCATAACAATTTTTACATCAGCCTGTTAATTCTAAAGAAAAGTCTGTTGAGATTTGGTTGGAATTTTGTTTCATCTAGAAATAAACTTTGGGAAAACAGACATCTTAACAATATTGAGCTTCCAATCCATGAATTTGGTATTATCTGGGTGTTCTTTAGCTTTTTAAATTAATGTCTTGTGGTTTATGTTTTTAAAAGATATATCCCAAAGTGTTTTATGTTTTTATGCTATTGTAAATGGTTTCTTTGAATTTAAAGTTGCAATTGCTTGTGGTTAGTATTTAGAAATATAGTATGGTATCTGCAGATCTACTATACTTACTTATTAATTCTAGTGATGTTTTTGTAGACTTTGTAGGATTTTTCTAAGTTGACAATCATGTCATCTATGAATAAAGAGTTTTACTTCTTCCTGATCTGTATTAATTATATTTATTTTTTGTTTTGTTTTGTTTCATTGGCTGGAATCTTGAGGACAGTGTTGAACGGAAATAGTGAAGGGAACATCGTTACCTTGATAGATCATAATCTTAGAGAACATTCACTCTTTCACCATTAAATATAATAGATAACTCTAGGTTTTTTGTAAATTCCCCTTATCAGTTTGAAGCAGTCTCCTTCCGTTCTTAGTTTGCTGAGAGATCTTATCATGACTGGATGTTGAATTTTGCCAAATTATTTTTCCATAGCTATTGAAAAGATCATATTGGTTTATTTTTCAGCCCATTAATGTTGTTAATTCTCATATCCTTTATAAGGTATGTTAAATCTACAAGAGGAACAACAATACAGATTTTGACCACAGAGCCTTCTTTTTCATTGAATACTTTTAAGAACTAATGATCTATAGAACATACTGGGAAATGCTCATATAGAAACTATATGTATAGCATGAACATAATCCTTTTTAGACCCACAGGATTATTAATAATAGGTAACCAAGATAATGTAGAGAATACACTTAGCTTAATGCTGAGCACATAAGTGCTCTAGAGATATTCAAACATTAAAAACTAATTCAAATATTAAATTGAACATGAATTCTACATTTATTATATGCTTACTTTTTCAGAGTCACTGTTACTGATATTACAAATATTAACATAAAAATTAGGATGACTTATTTAAAACATGACTAAGTTACTTTGAGTTTCTCTTACCCAATAAGGAAAATGGTATATATTCTGTCAAAATTATAAAGAACAGTTGTTTTCACAGCTTAGATTCACCAGATTTTAACCTTACCCTGCAGAGAAGCCTGACTGAATTTAAAGGTATTCCTGAACACCAACACAGGTTGAAAATAGCTTTTATGAAATTCCTCCCATGTGTCTATCATTCACTTAAGAAGGTTTCAACTATATGGGAAGTCTCAGAGAACAATATGGATTTTAAGGGTGACTTGTTCCAAAGAGAATGCAAACATTTCTTTGGACTCATGGAAAGCAGGTTATAATTGTTGAAAACACATATACACACAAAAGTCAATGCGTATATTTTATTTTTGACTTGGAGAGTCCCAAATGTATTGTCTGTGCTAATGTTATATAATTTATTGATCAATCACAGACTGAGTTTTAATTTGCCTAGTGTGATAGGGCCTGTTCCTTTTAGTATAAAAATTCTCAGGAAAGGGGAACCAGACAATCGCAAGTCACAACTGTCAAATTGTCTTTCCTGTTACAAGTGTTGCTTTATAACTTGAATAATTATAAGGATTAGATGATTTGCTATCCCTGGGCTAATAGTTTCCTCACATTTCAGAACAGCAGTTTATAATGATGCTTATATGTTAGTTTGATATTGCGTGTTTTTAAAAGAGTCTGCAGGTCTAGACTGGAGTTTATTTTTTAAGTGAGTGGTAGTGATGTTCTGCGGAAAAGGCAATGGCACCCCACTCCAGTACTCTTGCCTGGAAAATCCCATGGATGGAGGAGCCTGGTAGGCTGCAGTCCATGGTGTCGCTGAGTCGGACACAACTGAGCGACTTCCCTTTCACTTTTCACTTTCATGCTTTGGAGAAGGAAATAGCAACCCACTGCATTATTCTTGCCTGGAGAATCCCAGGGACAGGGGAGCCTGGTGGGCTGCCGTCTATGGCGTCGCACAGAGTCGGACACGACTGAAGCGACGCAGCAGCAGCAGCAGCAGTAATGTTCTGTATCCCAAACAGAAGGGCATGTGTTTCTATCTCTGAGCAGGAGTAATTGGGTACCAGGAAGGAGTCATACAGCCTTTGCTATTTGGAAGGGAGGGAGGGTAGTGTTGAGGAGGAATATTCATCAGGCTTTCACCCCCTAGTCTGGGAATGCATAAGGAAAAGTTTATCTTGATCACTAAACAGCCATGTAGTTGGTAGAATTCTGCCTCGGAGTGATCATAAAGGCCTGGAGACTAGCCTTAAAATTATGAAACCTAGGTTCAAGTCCTACTAATGCCACTTATTTTAGAAATTTTACTAATTTCTCTGAGCTTTATCATTTGTAAAATTCTCATCTTCATCAATTTCAACTCATAGTTTTATGGTAAAACAATAACAGTGACCTGCAAAATATTTTATAAACTATAACTCACTATAATATTGCTACCTCTTGCTCAAATGCAAGAACTTTGAAATAATTGCTATGGTAATTCTTAATATTCAAAAAAAGGAAAAGGGGCAAATTGGTTTTTTTTTTTTTAGTTTTTTTTAATCCATGATCTGTAACTGACTATAACCCTATTTCTTTGAAATATGTGTCAATATTTTCTGAGTTACATAGTTGATGTTATGAATCTATAACTTCTAACATTGTTATTTTTATCCTTGTGGTTATTAACACTTATAACCTAGCTCATATGTGCTGCTGCTGCTAAGTTGCTTCAGTCCTGTCTGACTCTGTGCAACCCCATAGACAGCAGCCCATCAGTCTCCCCTGTCCCTGGGATTCTCTAGGCAAGAATACTGGAGTGGGTTGCCATTTCCTTCTCCAATGCATGAAAGTGCAAAGTGAAAGGAAAGTCGCTCAGTCGTGTCCAACTCTTAGCGACTCCATGGACTGCAGCCCAGCAAGCTCCTCTGTCCATGGGATTTTCCAGGCAAGAGTACTGGAGTGGGGTGCCATTGCCTTCTCCGAGCTCATATGTGAGTCTCCCCAATTCTTGAAATATTTATTTAATGGCTTGTGATCATGATTTCAGTTAATTCTTTAAAAAACACAAGAAGAAAGAATTGGAATTGGTAAATTAGAAACCTCTCATTTAGAAAAATATCTATTTTTTCATATATTTCAATGTCATCTTTGGTCTTTCATTCATTTGTAGCCACCTAAATGCAGGTCACAAATGAGTTTATCTAAAACAAATATTAAAAGTAATTATTAACACTTCAACCTAATCACTGCTATAGTTGTGATACTCTTTTTTATTTCTCACACAATATATTCAATAAACATCTTTTTAAGTCTTTTATTTTTCTGTGTAATTATAGTGTATTTCTTTTGGCATCTTATTTGAATCCTAAGAATATCCTAATATACATTCAGCAGCCTTTCAAAACATTATTCCCTATGGACGTCTTAGAGATAGAGCTTTTTGACTTGTTTTTAAATGTTAGTTTCCAAGTGCCAATATACTACTCTATGCCTGATTTCATTTATGAATATAAAATTCATAATTCTGTATTCATCTGATTTCTAGGTAAATTCTTTTATAGTATTGCTATGTTTTTAAAGGTATGGTCATCAGAACATTTCCATTGACTTCATGAGCATTGATCCTTTTTACTAAATCAAGAACTGTTTAAGTAGGGTTCTCCTGTATTTGTAAATATTATCTTAAGCAGATACATTGCCAATCTCTTAAAATAGAGAACTACTTTTTGACTATCATGTTATAGTTATATATAACTATATAGTTATATATAGAATATAGTTATATATAGTATACAGTTATATATAGTATATCATTATATACTGGCATACAAAATTTCATATTTTTATCGCATAGTCATGTGGATTTTAAAATTTAATTAATAAAATTTAATTAAATGAGAGTACTGATGTATATTAATGTTTTTGATAATTCATCTAATCAGTGAGATAGTCTTAGACAAATGTTTTTGCTTTTATTATGCCTTATTAAAATGGTTAATGGTTACTATAAGACATATGCCAACATTCATCAACATTAATAGATATCTCACATAATTTCATTTCCTTTTGGTAAATGTGGCCACTCTTCTTTCACTCTATATAAGCTTTAAGTTCTTTTTCCTATTTCATCAACATTAAGATCATAGTCAATTTCAGGGTTCTTACATTTTTCCTCCATTCTTTCATTCTCCAAATAGAAATTCCAAGGTAAAGAAAGTAGGTTTACTTTTAACTTTGTCCACTCAGAAAGAGACATTGGTCACAAATATTAAGCAATTTAATCAAAATCACTTCCCTGGTGGGTCAAACAGTTAAAAGCATCTGCCTGCAATGATGGAGACCTGGGTTCGATGCCTTGGTCAGGAAGATCCCCTGGAGAAGGCAATGGCACCCCACTCCAGTACTCTTGCCTGGAAAATCCCATGGACGGAGATGCCTGGTAGGCTACAGTCTGTGGGGTCACAAAAGTTGGACATGACTGAGCAACTTCACTTAATCAAAATCACCATACATCATCAGTATAAGACATGTTATAGGTATTATACAGGCTTAGAAATTTTAAGTAATAACTAATATAGCTAATAAATAGCAGAATTGGTACCCAAAGCCAGGTCATTAGACTCCTAGACCTAGGCTTGAAGTGTCCCCTTAACCTCTCGAAAAAGAACCTTTATTCTTTTTTCATCACTTATGTAATAATGTTCATTTGTAAATCTCAGAAATTAAAAAGGCAAGAAAAGAAAAGAAATAACAGTAAATCATAAGGATTGTTAATATCATGGTATAAAAAAGTGTGAAAGTGTTAGTCATGTCCAACTCTTAGCAACTCCATGGACTATAGACTGCCAGACTCCTTTGTCCATGGGATTTCCCAGGCAAGAATACTGGCATGGGTAGCCATTCCCTTCTCCAGGGGATCTTCCCAGTCCAGGGATTGAACCCAGGTAAAGCAGATTCTTTACCATCTGGAAGTATATATCATGGTATATACTCTTCCTGATCTGAGCTGCCCAGCATGGTACCAACTATCCATTTGTGGTATTTAAAATTAAATAAAGTTAAAAATTCAGTTTCTCAATTGGACTAGTTACACTTCAAGTTCTCATCAGTCACAAGCAGCCAGAGACTATTGTATTGGTCAGCAGAGATTCAAAACATTTTCTTCACCGTGGACCATTCATACACAGGGCTGTAAATGTAGACTTTTCTCATGCTTGACAAAGTACATGTACCCACATGTACACAGAGGTATATGTTCACATATAAACTCCTGTTTTTAAAATGCAAATGGATCATACTATATATAATGTTTACAATCTGACTTTTTTCATCTAACACATATAAATATTTCCCATGTTAATACATGTAATATGCATAATAATTTTGAAGTATGAATTGTTTACTGTAGCTATATGCCATAATTTATTTAATCAAGTTCTTCTATTTTGTACTTTTAGATGATAGCATGTTTTAATATGATATACAGTCTACAATGAACATTCTTGTATATGCAGATTTATTGTTGTCGTTCAGTTGCTAAGTCATGTCTGACTCGTTACAACCCCATGGACTACAGCTGGCCAGACTTCCCAGTTCTTCACTATCTCCTGGAGTTTGCTCAGATTCATGTCCATTGAATCGATGATGCTATCTAACCATCTCATCCTCTACTGCCCCCTTCTCCTCCTGCCTTGAATCTTTCCCAGAATCAAGGTCTTTTCTAATGAGCTGGCTCTTTACATCAGGTGACCAAAGTATTGGAGCTTCAGCTTCAGCATTAGTCCTTCCAATGAATATTCAGAGTTGATTTTCTTTAGGATTGACTGGTTTGATCTGCTTGCTGTCCAAGGGATTCTCAAGAGTTTTCTCCAGCACCACAGTTCAAAAGCATCAATTCTTCAGCATTCAGCCTTCTTTATGGTCCAAGTCTAACATCCATACATGACTACTGGAAGAACCATAGCCTTGACTATACAGACCTTTGTCAGCAAAGTAATGTCTCTGCTTTTTAATACGCTGTCTAGGTTTGTCATAACTTCCCTTCCAAGGAACAAGCGTTTTTCAATTTCATGACTGCAGTCACCATCAGCAGTGATTTTGGAACCCAAGTAAATTAAGTCTGTCACTTCTTCCACTTTTTCCCCTCTATTTGCCATGAAGTGATAAGACCAGATGCCATGATCTTAGTTTTTTGAACGTTGAGTTTTAAGCCAGCTTTTTCACTCTCCTCTTTCACTCTCATCAAGAGGCTCTTTAGTTCCTCTTCACTTTCTGCCATTAGAGTGATATCATCTGTATATCTTAGGTTGTTGATATTTCTCCCAGCAATCTTGATTCCAGCTTGTGATTCTTCCAGTCCAGCATTTCACATGATGTACTCTGCATATACGTTAAATAAACAGGGTGACAATATACAGCCTTGTCATACTCCTTTCCCAATTTTGAACCAGTCAGTTGTTCCATGTAAAGTTCTACTGTTGCTTCTTGACCCACATATAGATTTCTCAGGAAACAGGTCAGGTGGTCTGTATTCCCATCTGTTTAAGAATTTTCCACAGTTTGTTGTGATCCACACGGTCAAAGGCTTTAGCATAGTCAATGAAGCAGAAGTAGATGTTTTTCTAGAGTTCCCTTGCTTCTCCATGATCCAAGAAATGTTGGCAATTTGATCTCTGGTTCCTCTGCCTTTTCTAAACCCAGCTTGCACATCTGGAAGTTCTCGGTTCATGTACTGCTAAAGCCTAGCTTGAAGGAGTTTGAGCCTAACTTTATGCAACTTTACACTTTTATATAATTATTTCTTTAGGATAAATATCTAGAAGGGGAAATTTTTAGATAGAAAAAAAATGTAAAATTTTAAGGCATTTGCTATGAAGACCAAAGTGACCTCCAGGGAAAAAAAATGTAGCTATATAAGTATTCCCTAGTAGTGTGAGAAGTCACCTGTTACTCCCTAGCCTTACTAACATAGCTTCTAGTTTGTTTTTTAAGTTCATGAAGACTTCATTTACCTCTTTTTGACCCATCAGTCTCCTCATAAGTTTTATATTTAAGAAGGAGGACACCACCTAAATAAGTTGCATGGAGAAAAGAGTATGAACTAATCTGGAAAAAGTTGAAATGAGTTTTAAAATATATATATATATATATATATATATATATATATATATAAATAATCATGTGAATTAATAAAGTAAATTAAATTATATATATATATATATAAATCCCCACACATGTTAACATTTGTAATTAGCAAAACTTTCACTTAATACTTTTTAATAGGCATGTTATTATTTTCTGCAAAACATCTTAATTATGACAAATTTGCCACTACACAAACAATTTTAAAACCACAATAATACATTCCAGGGTGTGTTATGCTGGGAAATTGCCATTCTGGGAAGAATGAAGTCACTTGGCCTTTAGGTTGGTGCGTCAGAATATGCTCAAGGAAAGTAATATTTAATGAGAAAGCATGTATTACAATAGTCACTTCACTGTAATTAATTAAATTTTAGCTCCAATAACACCTACTTATGGGGGATTTTACTAGTCATTAAATTTATTTTCTTTTAAAGTACCAAAACTTAAAAAAAAATACCATAAGCTATAAAACAAACCAGAAACAAAGTTTTTTTTTCCTAATTGTGGTAGAATCTGACCAGCTGGTTCCAGTTCCCATGCCTGGCAACTGATGATCTCTGCCCTCTGAGCTCATACATTCTCAGATTCTGTGTTTTATATCCATCCTATCATATGACCATAAGCAGTACGACTTCAGTACATTACATTAGCTCAAATTAGTTTCTCAGATGATCTAATCGTCACTCTAAAGCCCTGAGGGAATGGAATGCAAGACAGGTAAAGGTTGATGAGAAAATAGAGACGAAGGGCCATTAAAGGACAGACCTCTATAGCAGGAGTGGAGGTTATTGGGATGGAGAAGGAGGGGGGTGGGTATCAAAAGACAAATAAACATTTCTACATTAAACTGGCCCACTTTGTGAAGATTCAGTTGAAAAGCATTATAGTTTTGTTGACATTTAGTTTGGGAAGTTTTGGGGAGAAGGTAAGATTTAGGGGAGCTTTGATGCAGAAAAGAAACACCAAGGTGAGAAAGAGAAAGTGTTTTATAAAGAAAGGAAAAAGATCCTAATTGATAAAATTACTTAGTTTGCTGATATGTTACTTTCTAGGACCAAAGGTGAAATTCAGCATTTTACCAAAATAGATTTGTTGTTCAGAGATTTAAGCTGAATCACTCTCCTTGGTGATTAGTAACTTAATCTCCAGAGTTGGTTTCTGATATCAATAGCAATGTTAGACAAATTATAAAGGATTCCAGAAATGGTAGTTATTGATTCAACATGTATTTTTAAAAGCCTCTGTACAATAAATGATTAGTAGCTGTCTTGTAAGGTAGAAGGTATACATTACGCTTTAGGACACAGGTTTAAAATTTATCATTTCTTCGACTTATGGTGTATATTATTGTTCTCGTTCCATTTGTGCTAACCTGTTATCTAAGTATAACACATAAAGCAACCCTGGAAGGCTAACTAATTTTTCCATGTGTACTTAATTAGTGTGATTTGTAGAAGTTCCCACAGTGAATGTGATGTACTTTTAAGTCATGCAATCTCTCAGAGGGAAGGAGTCATAACAACATGCAATTGAGAATAATTGGAATATGATTTTGTGTTCTTATAATAATAACACCATTAAGTATATGATGAGGACATTAACATTAGATTCAGAATGTAATAAGGGTATATTACCCTTCTCAGTAATAAATCACTTAGAGAAATTTTAATTTATAAAGTTTAATGCTTGAGAACAGCATATGAATTCTCCTCTTGAGCTCTTTTTTAAACATTTAAGGTAACAGTGTGCCTGATAAAGTTCTTTTGGGAAAATAAATTTTACCTGTAATTTAAAATTCTACAAATCCATAATTTTATCTCAATATGTTTATAAAAAATTACCCCTACAGAAACCTTTGTTTCTTTAGAAGGAATTGAAAGTAATTGAGAAAAATTTAACCCATCTTTATCTCCTTAACCAGTTTTGAATTGGCAGTTGATTTCCTCATGAGACTGAGTAATTTAAGTAGTTTTAAAGAACAAAAGTACCAGTACTTTTGTATGTATTATAGGAGAAGGGGTTAGAAATGGGATAGCCTTAAAATCTTCAGAGAGGGGAAGAGGCCTAAATAATTTTAAACAAAGAATGGAGGTTGTTACCTAGATATTAATGAAAACAAGTGAATACTGAGTTTATTATGTGTTAGACACTGTTTTAAGTGCTGTATATGTTTTAACTGCTTTAATCCTCAAGAGACTGTGAAATAGGAAATATCATCTTTATTTTACAGCAGAGAAGCTAGGGCATGTGGCTCAAAGGCTCTCAACTGGTAGACAGGGAAGATAAAAGTCAATCCCAGAAAGTCTCTGAGTCTCTATTAGAGGTGGTGATGGGGGGTTGGCCCCCACTTAATTCTGATTTATACTTTCAACAATTCTTCTTTTTGTACAACAACAAATATTTTTCAATCTATAATATTTTATTTTAAAACTGTCATATATGGGTAAATTAAAACTCCTTCAAAACTTTAGGAAAATAAATTTTTCTCCTCAAAAACCCATTTTTTCTTATTTTTATTTTGAATTTTTAAAATTTAAAAGTGAACGTGTTAGTCATGTCTGACCCTTTGCAACCCCATAGACTGTAGCCCGCCAGGTTCCTCTTTCCATGGGGTTTCCCAAGAAAGAATACTGGAGTGGGTAGCCATTCACCTCTCCAAGGGATCTTCCTGACCCAGGGATCACACCCAGGTCTCTTGCATTCCAGGCAGATTCTTTATCATCTGAGGAACTACTAATTTATTTTCTGTATCTGCAAGTCTGCTTTCCTTTTGTTATATTCCTGTTTGTCGTACCTTTTTTCAATTCCAAATGTGATATCATACAGTATTTGTTTTTCTCTGTCTGACTTATTTCACTTAGCATAATGCCCTCCAACTCCATCCATGTTGCTGCAAATGCCAAAATTTCATTCTTTTTTATGACTCAGTGTATTCCTGTGTGTGTGTGTGTGTGTGTGTGTGTGTGTGTACACATATCTCTATCTGTTCATCTATTTTTTATATTATTTATGTATTTTTGGCTTCACTGGGTCTTTGTTGCGATGACGGCTTTCCTCTGTTGTGGCAAGTGGGGGCTGATCTCTAGCTGCAGTGCGCTGGCTTCTCAGCGCAGTGGCCTTCCTTGTTGCAGAGTATGGGCCCTGGGGCACATGGGCCTCAGTAGCCGCAGCATGTGCGCTTAGTAGTTGTGGTCCCAGACTCTGTAGAGCACAGGCTCAATAGTTGCGGCGCACAGACTTTGTTGCTCAGTGGCATGTTGGATTGTCCCAGATCAGGGATTGAATGCATGTCTCCTGCTTTGGCAGGTTAATTCTTTATCACTGAGTCACCAGGGAAGCTTCTATCCATTCATCTTTTGATGGACACTTAGGTTGCTTCCATATCTTGGCTATTGTAAATAATACTGCTGTTAATATTGAGATGAATGTTATCTGTCTGAATGTTTGTTTTGTTCTGCTTTTTTTTTCAGTTATATACCCAGAAATGGAATTGCCAGATCATATAGTAGTTCCATTTTTAGTTTTTTGAGAAACTGTCATACTGCTTTCTACAGTGGCTGTACCAGTTTACGTTCCTACCAACAGTATAGGAGGGAGGGTTACCTTTTCTCCACATCCTGGCCAACATTTGTTATTTGTGTTCTTTTTGATAGCCATTTTGATAGATATGAGGTTTTATCTTATTGTGACTTTTATTTGCATTTTTCTCATGCTTAGCGATGTTGAGCATCTTTTCATATACCTGTTGGCCATCTGCATTTCCTCTTTGGGAAAATGTCTACTCAGTTCTTCTTCTCATTTTTTAATCAGATTGTTTGTTATTTTTTTGCTGAGTTGTATGAGCTATTTATGTATGTTGAATATTAGTCACTTATCAGTCACATAGTGAAAGTGTTAGTCATTCAGGCATGTCCAACTTTTTGCAATCCTTTGGACTGTAGCCCACCAGGCTCCTCTGTCTATGGAATTCTTCAGGCAAGAATACTGAAGAATAGTGAAGTGAAGTGAAGTTCAGTCGCTCAGTCGTGTCCAACTCTTTGCAAACCCATGGACTGCAGCATGCCAGACCTCCCTGTCCATCACCAACTCCCGGAGTTTACCCATACTCATGTCCATTGAGTTGGTGATGCCATCCAACCATTTCATCTTCTGCCATACCCTTCTCCTCCTGCCTTCAATCTTTCCTACTGCAGATCTTTCCCACTCCAGTGGGTATCCATTCCCTTCTCCAGGGAATCTTCCCGACCCAGAGATTGAACCTGGATCTCCTGCATTGCAGACAGATTCTTTACCATCTGAGCCACCAGGGGCGGCCAAAAGTGTACCTGTCTTCTATACCATTTGCAAATATTTTCTCCCAATCAATAAGCTGTCTTTTTTAAAAACCCCTTTCTTTTAAAATCAAAAGGCTTTAGGACTTCCCTGGTAGTCCAGTGGTTGAGAATCTGCCTTCCAATGCAGGACATGCAGGTCTGATCCCTAGTCAAGGAACTAGGATCCCACATACCTTGGGGAAACTAAGCCCACATGCCCCAGTGAATATCCCTAGTGATTCAACTAAGACCCCTCACAGCCAAATAAATAAATACCAAATGGCTTCATGTTTCCTAGCTGCTGTTGCTGAAGTCAGCAGAACCCTGACTCTATCTTTTTCTTACATTCACACAGTAGCAACCCTAATCCTTCCTTAGAGAATGGAGGACTCTGGCTAAAAAGGGAATAGGACACAACTAGGAATGGTGGGAGAACAGAAGCACGTTTATAGATTTCAAAATATTTAAAAATGAAGATAGTTTCAGATGGTCATTAGCACTAAGATGAAAAAAAGGTAGGCAAGGACAAAAGCAAATGGGAAAAGAGAATGTTAGGAAGGTGGTCAAAGACAGCCTCTAAGAGGGTGGTCTTTGCTCCTAGACCCAAGGTTGAAGGTAAGCAGCACAGGTGAACACCTATGGGAAAAGCAGAGCAGTCCAGGAGCTAGTGTAAAGGCCTATAAAGAGCTAAAGATTTAGTTCCTGCAAGGAAGAAAAAGAAAACCAGAATAACTATGAGTGATGAGAGAGGACATGAAGAATTAGAAAGAAATCATCAGGCCTTTTAGACCATGGTAAAGAATTTGAATTTTAATCTTAAGAGAAATGAAAGCCACTGAAGAAATTTAGCCAGAAAATAAGTATGATCTCATTCACATTTTTAAAATGTAATCTGGTGGAGAATAGGTTCTAAAAATGGGCATGTAACATCTAAGTGGAGATGTAAAAGGTGGTTGGAGAGTGGGTGAGTGGTATGTGACATACGGAGGTAGGATTATCTAGGGGTAGAGCCTAGACTGAAAAGAAGACAATCCTGGACCAATTTCTGGAGCTATCTGAACTCAAAAGAGCTTGGGTAGAAAAGCAGAAGCTAGGGAGATCAAGCAAAACTTAGACTCTTCCTGGCCAGCCAAGACTTAATTGTCATAGAGCATGGAGTGTAGATGCCTACAACTTTTGAACTTTCATGCTCTTCTCGTCTGTTATTATTAAATGTGACTTTGCCAATATGAGATTTTTGAGTTTGTGTTTTTTCTTATGAAAAACTGAACAAACGTGGATTGAATTGAATTAATGGTATTAGCAAGCAGATTTTGGCCAGTACAAATCAGTATATATTAAGGAATGCAAGTATTAAGGATGTAGGGCTACAGTAAATATTCAGTGCCTTTTTCAGTGTCCAAATCTTGAACATAATGATTCTAACATTAAAGGCATACATTATATCAGGCAGAAGTTAATGAATTCAGTTATTCTTGGTGTCAAGTAATAATATTTTGTATCTTAGAAGATATAGACTATCCACAATATAACCACGGTCTTTCTAAAAAGAGACTGTGTAGTAAGCCTGGTTGTCCAATTAACCCAGTCCACCCAAACTTTAACTTTTTCCTTCAAGCTATATTTTATTACTTTGAAAAAGTTTATTGTTTTAAAGTTAGTCTTAATGTGGGATAAACTGTATCACAGAAAACACAAGCACACAAATAGAAAAAGTATTTTCATTTGACGCGTTAATATCAGCATAGAAAAAGCAATATCCTGCCTCATTTTTTGAATTTCATTATCAAATTAAGCTGAATAAAAAGTTCCAAATTTTCTTCAGGCAACATTTTTTGTTTTCTGAAGCAGCAGTTTTCACTTAATACAAAATTACTCTGTGGCAAATGCCCAGATTTTGTATTAGGACATGTAATTTTCCAGAAGACATGTCAAATCCTATTGCTGTCCCTTTAATATGGATTGATTGGATTCAGTGTCAGAGTTCTATTAAGAACATCTGAAATGAAGAATGCCTTGAAAAGTGGGTGCATCAGTGGTAACATTAATATTTTGTTTCAGGGAAGGGAGCGATTTTTGCTAAAGCTGCACATTTCTCTGGGCTTGAATGAATTAGATAGAATTTCAGACTGAGTGATGAAGTACAAACACTTGCATTCAGATTCTTTGTTATTTTACACATATATACATGGCTGTCAAGGGAGTTTCTGGTTCCTTGTGATATTCATTAGCTTTGGGGTCTCTTAAATCATCTAGCTGTAACCTAGAGCAATAGATGTATACATCCAATTCCAACACCTCCAGGTCATCCTACATCTCCCTTGGGTCACATCTGTCAGAGTTAGTCTGTGAGCCTTGTGAACCTGGAATCTTGTCTTCTTCAGGGCTGAATTAACAACTGTATTGTTTTTACTGTTCCTGATTACATTTTCATTTTATACTGGAAGATTCTTTCTCCTTTTTGTGTAAAGTTTTTCAAGACTGGATCCTAAATCTAAAACAACCCATAATATTTACCTTTTTAAGTCATAGACTAAATAAAATGACCACTATATTTTGCCATAAGTTAAACTTGAATCAGATTTCTAGCTGCTGTGGTCACAGTTTATAACTATACTCATCTACAACTTAAAATTTCTTTATCTCTTCTCTTTTTCATCAGGATCAGATGAAGAAGTTGGTTTTCCGTTTTTTAGACATGAAACATTGAGACTAAAAAAAAATGTATCTCCCTCTGTGTTGCACTGCCTCTTTTTTTTTTTTTTTCCACCTACCAAATTTCTTGTAAATACCGTATCTTCTGTAAGGAGATACAGTGTTTTCTATGGTGCTAGATTGATTATTTATTTAATATCAAGTATTTATTGAGCCTCTACTCTGCCAAACACTGCACTAGACCTTGGGGATTGTAAAGAGAACTGTCGACAGGTTAGATTGATCTCCTCTTGAATCTTGTTAATTCATGAGGGAAACAGACAGATGGTCAATTACATTCTAGGTTGGTAAATGCTATGATAGTGGAAGTATAGGTTCTAGGCGAATATATGGAGGGAATTTTCTCTTTAACAATCTCTTCTCTCCTGTGGGATCATATTCCATCTGAATAATTCTGCTTAATTTTTTAAGGAAATTTCGATAGCTCTACTACATCATTTGCTAAATACCCACCATTTCTTTTCTATAATAACTTTGCTTTTATACATAAGTTTGCTTTCATTAGACCCCAACTTAGCATGTCAGTCTTTTAAAGTCTCTTCTGTAAGCATACTGAGTTTTTCCATGTACAGATTCATTAATGTGGAACACTTTGCTCTGCACCAACTGCCAAGTGACACAATGCTATTATTTTTCAAATGTCTTCATAAGGAGCTAATACTTTGCTGAGTTTTTCTTTTGACTCTGAGCAGCCTTTTCCAAAATGCCATGAGATAGCAGTGTTCCAGAGGTAAATATAAATATCAGGCTCACCAAGGAATTACTCCACAGTTCTGAACCATTATGTCTGATGTTCCTCATTATTTACCATCAGTATATCCCAATTTGTAGCCCAGTAAGCAGAGGCACAATACTCATATTTATCCCTATGATCTCTTTATCTCAGAGCACTTGGGAAATGAATAGGTATTTAGGGTTGTATTAAACTCCTTCAGGGTAACACCTGATATAGGTTCCAGACTATTTTTGCTAATGACATCATTACTTTTTCATATCATTAATTTCTTTTTTAAGCTGCCATTTAACAAATCATTTTCTGTATCAAGTACTTTTACAAACATTGTCCTAGCAACCATGCTATTTAGGTATATTTGTATCCATATATTTTAGAAAAAGAAAGTGAGGTTCAGATTGATTTATAACTTGTCATTCAGCTAGTAAGTGGCAGAGAGAAACCAAGCTGTGATTCCAGGTCCCTGGACTCTTTTGCAGTAGACCATACCACCTCCCTGCATTAAGTAATTTCAGATTTGCCCAGACCCTGAGACCACTGGAACCAAGGCTTGCAATAAATGTGTTATGTGTCCTCTTTTCCCAATGGCTGGGGTATTTAATTAACATTTTACCTACTTGAAGTCAGAATACCCAAAATGCAATCTTGGATACTTGTACTGAGTATATTCTTTAACCTCCATCATGGATTTTAATGAATGACCCAGCTTGCCAGTCTTCTTTCTGGTCTTCTTCCCTTCATTGCCACCCACTTAGAACTACATATCTGACTCTCACAATACTGACTACTGATTATATCAGCACATCCATGACACCAGCCACCATACCTCACCTTCAATATTAGGCTCACTGAATACCACTGAATCATACCCAAGCCCAAGTTGCCATGTTTAAGCTTAATTTAGTTCCATCAAATCTGCCTCTGTTAATGGGATTGAAATCTTGATTGCAATATGTTTCTTCTTGCACTGTGTCCAGAATTTACAGGACGTAAGCATAGTATTTGAGCGACACACATCTCAGAGTTTATTCTGTCTGACTCTTGATGCAGCCTCACCCTCTCTCCCCTCTCCCATTGCTCTTGTTTACTGCAGTCAACTACATGCCAGCTGGATATCAGTTTGAGAAATGAACTTCACCAAGACAGCTGTCAATACACTGATACTAAATCAATGATGCCAGTAGTTAGGTTGGCATTGCTCTAATTTCAAATTGGCCTGAAAAATCTCATTCTTTCTCAAATTTTGCTCAAAGTGTCAAGTTTTCTATTTTTTTCCTTCTTTTAACTATTACTCTCCATCAGAAATTGTCATATATTTTATTGACAATGTAGCTGTTTTGTTTTTTTTTTTCATAGAACTTGAATTTCTAAAGAGGAAGGGGAAGACAAATACATAGCAACCACTATAATATCCATGTGATTTCATTTCCTAGCTACTCTCAGTTCTTGAAGAAAGTTTCAGTTTCACTGATGAGGCAATAAAGTTAAGGGAAAAAATGGGACTATACTAAATATGTCACTAAGAATTAGAGTTTCTCAAATAAAATTCCCTTGCAACTGCAGAAGGGCAGCCCCCTGCCCTGCTGCCCATGTTTTAGACCAGTGAATTATTGGTTTTCATAATGAACTGGAGTTCAGTGGGTCTGGACAGACTCTGCCAGCTGTGAGGCAATGTTTAAGTTAAAATATCTGTTTTGGAGACTGGGAATGCTGAAACATAGGTAAAGAAAATAAATGTCTTGAGGGACATTCACTTATAGAGAGCATATTTGTCCCAGATGAATACCTTGCTAGCCTAGAGAAATCCAGAGATTAAACCTCTGAGGCAGCAGCTGAAGAATAGAGTAATGGAAGTGATGAAAACAAAAGGGAGAAGGGAGAGGCATAATTGGGACACACAAGGCGTTGTGGGGTTTTGAGAGGAATCCCTAGGTAAGAAGCTGCATAGTGGGCTCTGTTCATGTATTCAACATGTAATCATACCTATTATGTGCCAGGCACCTATGCTCAACAATAACAATGTATGGAGAAGGCAATGGCACCCCACTCCAGTACTCTTGCCTGGAGAATCCCGTGGATGGAGGAGCCTGGTAGGCTGCAGTCCATGGGGTTGGAAAGAGTCGGATACGACTGAGCAACTTCACTTTCACTTTTCACTTTCATGCATTGGAGAAGGAAGTGGCAACCCACTCCAGGGTTCTTGCCTGGAGAATCCCAGGGACAGGGGAGCCTGGTGGGCTTCCGTCTATGGGGTCACACAGAGTCGGACACGACTGAAGTGACTTAGCAGCAGCAGCAGCAGCAATAACTAGTACAGGAACATATGATAAAGAAGGAAATAACACACTTTAAAGCGTACAGTATTAGGGGTTATACAGTACAGTGGTCTCGCAAAGGAATAAGTGACTTTTTATTGGGGACATCACAGAAGAGCATCTCCTGTGCTGATAGGTGACATTGTTGACTTCTGATCTGGTTGAATATCAACATATAAAAGATGGCAGAGGGGAAAGAAGGAAAAAATCCCAGGTCCGTGACAATTGCTTTGAGCTGCTAAATTTATAACTTTGGAACAACCTGCCTCTGGACATCTTAAAAACTGAAATAATAAGGCTGAGTTTACTGCCTAAATGAAGGACATATGGCAAAGAAAGGGGTTGAGGCTTACTTATTGAACTGGTTGATGTATATGGTGGTGGTGGTTTAGTCACTAAGTCATGTCTGACTCTTGTGACCCCATGGACTGTAGCCTGCCAGGCTCTTCTGTCCATGGGGTTCTTCAGGCAAAAATACTGGAGTGCGTTGCCATTTCCTTATCCAGGGGATCTTCCCGACCCAGGAATTGAACCCAGGTCCCCTGCATTGCAGGTGGATTTTTTACTGACTGAGCTATGAGGGAGACTGATGTGCATGATATATGATAACTTCTCAACTGTTTTATTACCTGTTCTCTTGATGACATTAATTAATGAATTCTACATGAATAGCACTTTGCCAACAAAGGTCCTTAAAATCAAAGGTATGGTTTTTCCAGTAGGGATGTAAGAGTTGGTCCATAAAGAAGGCTAAGTGCTGAAGAATTGATGATTTTGAATTGTGATGCTGGAGAAAACTCTTGAGAGTCCCTTGGACTGCAAGGAGCTCAAACCAGTCAGTCTTAAAGGAAATCAATGCTGAATATTCATTGGAAGGACTGTTGTTGAAGCTAAAGCTCCAATACTTTGGCCACCTGATGTGAAGAGCCAACTCATTGGAAAAGACCCTGATGCTGGGAAAGATTGAAGGCAAATGGAGAAGGGGGTGGCAGATGATGAGATGGTTAGATAGCATCACTGACTAAGTGGACATGAATCTGAGCAAACTCCAGGAGATAGTGAAGTACAGGGGAGCCTGGTGTGATATAATCCTTGGGGTTGCAAAGAGTTAAACACCATTTAGTTACTGAACAACAACAAAAACATAAATAGACATAATGGAAATTTTTGCCTGACTTCAAATATTGATTGTCTTCTGATACTGCCCTCTCCCCATTTCTAGAGTTGTAACACAGGACAGAATGGCTTCCTAGATCACAATGAACTTAATATGTTGTTTGCACCTCTCTGTTGGCTTGGATTCTCTGGTTTCAGCCTCCATCCCAATCCTAGCTTCTTCTCCCATGCTAGTTTACATAGTTGAAGTCATAGCATAATTTACTCCAACTCTTACCCTGTGGAGATAAGTATGGATTTGGAGTAGGATGTGAAGTCTCCAGGGAGAGAATGTCACAATATTTTTAAAGTCTAGACTTTCTGAGTTCTGAAAGTAGAGTGTACAAGTTTTAGATTGTAAAGGGCTGGGATTCTAAACCTACTATCTTTTTGACAACCATTATCTTTTAGAAATGAAATAAACTTGAATATTTGTGAGAGAAAGCCTGTAGATTGTAGAGGAATTTCTTGAAGGAAGACACTGAGAGGAAGGAGTCAACAAAACATGAAAGAAAGAGTCCCAAGAGTCATAAAGCAGGGACCCATATCCCTGCTTTTCAAGTCAAGAAAAGACCTAGACTTATGGGACAGTGGTAGAACCACTGTGAGGGGCATAGTTCTACTGCCAGGAAGCCATGTTATCCCCAGAGAGCCTAGATTAGACTAGAACCTGAGGACCAGCTCACCTGGAAAGGCTTCCCATCCAGTAGAAATGCATTTGCTTAGCTTCCTAAATTTGGGGAATACACATTTTCAAACATGAACTGTGAACTTCCAGATGTTCAAGCTGGATTTAGAAAAGGCAGAGGAAGCAGAGATCAAATTGCAAACATCCACTGGATCATCAAAAAAGCAAGAGAGTTCCAGAAAAACATCTACTTCTGCTTTTTTGACTATGCCAAAGCCTTTGACTGTGTGTGTCACAACAAACTGTGGAAAATTCTGAAAGAGATGGGAAGATCAGACCACCTTACCTGCTTCCTGAGAAATCCATATGCAGATCAAGAAACAACAGTTAGAACCGGACATGGAACAACAGACTGCTTCCAGATTGGGAAAGGAGTACGTCAAGGCTGTATATTGTCACCCTGCTTATGAAACTTATATGCAGAGTACATTATGTGAAATGCAGGGCTGGATGAAGCACAAGCTGGAATCAAGACTGCTGGGAGAAATATAAATTATCTCAGATATGCAGAGACATTAATTTACCAACAAAGGTCCATCTAGTCAAAGCTATGATTTTTCCAGTAGTCATGTATGGATGTGAGAGTTGGACTATAAAGAAAGCTGAGGGCTGAAGAATTGATGCTTTTGAACTGTGGTGTTGGAGAAGACTCTTGAGAGTCCCTTGGACTGCAAGGAGATCAGACCAGTCAATCCTAAAGGAAATCAGTCCTGAATATTCATTGGAAGGACTGATGCTAAAGCTGAAACTCCAATACTTTGGCCACCTGATGCGAAGAACTGACTCATTTGAAAAGACCCTGATGCTGGGAAAGATTGAAGGCAGGAGATGGGGACAACAGAGGATAAGCTGGTTGTATGACATCAGCGACGTGATGGACATGAGTTTGAGGAACCTCCGGGAGTTGGTGATGGACAGGGAAGCCTGGTGTGCTGCAGTCCATGGAGTCACAAAGAGTTGGACATGACTGAGTGACTGAACTGACTGACTGAGAAGTACACCTCAAGGCTCAGCAGTTCCTTGTTAGGTATATCATAAAGAAACTCTCGAATATGTACACAAGAGTGTTGCACAGGAATGTTCACAGCAAGATTGTCTGAAACAGAGGAAAATTGCAAATTACATAAATTTGAGCAATAGAAAAATGGATAAACTGAACTATACAGGCAGCCTTTTGTGTCCACAGAAGATTGAATATATTTGAGAAATTTTTTTTAGAAAGCTTCAAAAAAACAAAACTTGAATTTCTGGTGTGCTCGGGTTTCCCAGTTGGCTCAGTGGTAAAAAAAAATCCACCTGCCAATGCAGGAGACATGGGTTTGATCCCTGGGTCAGAAAGATCCCTTAGAGAAATAAATGGCAACCCACTCTTGTATTCTTGCCTGGGAAATCCAATGGACAGAGGAGCCTGGCAGGTTACAGTCTATGAGGTCACAAAAGTGTTGGACATGATTTTGCAACTGAACAATAGTAAGCAACCATTTACATTGTATTTACAGCTATTTACATGTATTTACATTGTATTTACAATGTATTTACATCGTATGAGCTATGACAAGCAATCTAGACTTGTCATGTTAGGTATGACAAGCAATCTAGACTCCCATAAAAGTACATGGGAGCATGTAGTCTCAGGTTATATGCAAATATTATGACATTTTATATAAAGCACTTGAATATATTCAAATAGTGGCTATATACATAGTTGGATAAAGAGGATTGAAATTTGGGAGGATAAACAGAGAGCTTGAACTTATAATGTTTTACTTCTTTAAAAAAAATCTTAAGCAAAATAGGAAAATATTGCTTAAGCAAGCTAAGGGGTGGTTGTATAATATTTGTGAATGAAAAATGTTGCCTGCCTTATCAGTAAACAAATGATGTTGCAGTCATCAAGCTCATTATTGCCACCCCCAACAGTGAGCCCTGAGGGAACTCATGTTGGAAACCAACAGGCTGCCCACTACCAAGCTCGCAGCCACTCAGCCACTCACAGTGGTACACCCTGATGGGCCTCAGTATACTGACTCTAGATACCTAAAGTGAAAGTGTGAAAGTTGCTCAATCGTGTCCGATTCTTTGTGACCCCATGTACAATACAGTCCATGGAATTTTCTAGGCCAGAATACTGGAGTGGGTAGCCTTTAGCTTCTCCAGGGCATCTTCCCAAGCCAGGGATGAAACCCAAATCTCCTGCATTGCAGATGGATTCTTTACCAGCTGAGCCACAAGGGAAGCCCCTAGATACCTAAAGTTCATATCAAAGGAATAATTTCAATGAGCCCAGACTGTTGTATCTTCCTGTACATGGAAAAGTGCTAAATTCATTAACTTGCTGCTGCTACTGCTGCTAAGTCGCTTCAGTCGTGTCCGACTCCGTGCAACCCCATAGACGGCAGCCCACCAAGCTCCTCCATCCCTGGGATTCTCCAGGCAAGAACACTGGAGTGGGTTGCCATTTCCTTTTCCAATGCATGAAAGTGAAAAGTGAAAGTGAAGTCTCTCAGTCATGTCTGATTCTTCATGACCCCATGGACTGCAGCCCACCAAGCTCCTCCGTCCATGGGATTTTCCAGGCAAGAGTACTGGAGTGGGTTGCCATTGCCTTCTCCACATTAACTTGAGATACCTGGTTTTCTTTAATGGCATTTTTTTTTTTTTTTTTTTATGTTCCAACTACCTGATCTTTGTTGCAAAAATCTCTGTATAGCCTAACTCCTCCTTTACCTCTTTGGAGATGTCCCCAGCAGTCCTTCTTATATCTAAGACGCTGCTTCCTGGGCTTGAAGTCCTCAGAAAGTCTGTCAAATGAAACATAATTCTCAATTTGTTGACATATTCCTAATTGTTCTTTATGCTTGTAATCTATGTTTTAAAGGCATGTTCTTTATAGAAGTGGTTGATAATTCTAGTGGCAGTCAGGAGGTATGAATGCTAGAGGCCTTTCAGAGGGGCTCTGGCACTTGAGACTCATGACCCCTTCAAAGTGGGTGGCTGCTATCCAGCCCCAGTTATCTGTTGCCAAGTGGGAACTCAGACTTTGTGTTGCCATATCTAATTTTTCCAGAGACATCAATAATCTGAATTTTTTAATGTGAAATGTCTTGATTTTTAAAAGTTGGCAACTAAATTCAAATTAACTAAACAAAGTAAAATGAAGCACTAGGAGGGTCCAAACCAAAGGGGAAAAAATTGGCTGTGTATTGGATTCAACCCCACAGGTTACTAGTCTGCCACCACCTCTGCTGTGGGCTCTTATACTGTAATCTATTTGTGTGGCAAACGTAGGCAAAATATTGTAAAATCTTTTATTGTGAAATATGTTATTCATATGAAGAAGATGAAAATGTTCCAGGGCTCTGCAGAAAATGTGTACTAACCAGACTCCCTGGATCCCTGCAGAGAGGAACTTTGGCTGTGCTAAGGGTGATTCTTAGCTTCTTGTACACTTTATAGTCTGCAAATCCTTCACTATGAGGACCTCAAAAGAGAAGCAAGAGTTTTCCATTGATTTCAAGACTGTGTCAGCAAATGCCAGACCCAGCAGGCCCTTTCTATTGTATGTTGAGTCTCCAAACAGCTGTAAATAGTTTGTGCCAAGATCTCTAGGAGTATGACAAACAAATAGTATTTTACATACCCCAGGAGGCCAATTAAAGCTAGGAGACCAAAGATCACAATCTCTGAATAGTTACCACACCTCTCAGGGCTGATGGCCATGTTGCTGATTTTTTTTTTTTTCCCTAATCTCTCCTCATCATATCCGTAGATTTTGGTTTAATTTTTAACAGAGTGTTTTGAACTGGATATCATTTTAAAAGAAACTATTGCCTAGATGTCTAGTCCGTACATTTTCTTATCAACATGTTCTCATGTGAGTGAGTTATGTACCTTCTTCTTATAGATTACCCAGTCCATTGAAGAGTTGGATCAGTGTATTCTTTGGACAGAGGCTGCAGTTATTGAAACCTCCTCAAAAGTGCTGAAAAAACTTTGTTATAGAAAAAACATTTGTGAAGCCATTTATGGGGATAAATCATGCAACTTAATTCACCAGATAATCATTCCCTCTTAAAGGAACTTGATTCTGTTTCTGTATTAACAAGTCTCTAATATTTTTAAACTCTATCACAGTATTCTTGTCTTTAGATTCATATAGTAACATTTTGTAATGTATTATTAGCTATATGGAGTTGCAACAGCCAAGTGGGGATAAAATGAACTAATGATTATATGATGTTCTCATGCACATTTATATCACTGACAGATACTATGATACCTTAGAGACAATTGGTGTAAAGGGACATCCACGACAAATTGGGAGTGTGTTATACTAAAAGCAGGAGTGGGTAAAAGAAAATGAAGAATACTGATGTAGAATCCTGCCAAATGGAAAGTAATTACAAAACTAAGGATGAACCTAACAATGTTTAGTCTGTGAATAAAAGTTTTTATTTTTGGCTATTATACACAATGAAAGGTAATCAAATTCTTTGAATTTTTTAAAGAACTAAGTTCTCAAATTGACTACTTGCATTATTTCCAAATCAGTATGGTTTTTCATTCCTTTGTTTTATATACAATTTTTACCTACATTTTTATCAATTTAAACATTTTTTGCTGAGTAAGTCTCTTGGAGATCAGCTGGATGTAGAACTTTAAAAATGACAGAGTTGGAAGATATCTTACAGGATAAGAAAAATTTTTTCTCTCACATATATATGTTGTTAACTTAAAAAATCATCACAACCTAAGAGCTGAAAGTTATGTTTTATTTGGTGGGAATTTTTAGGACACCAGGCTAAGAGACAGCATCTCAAGAAGCCCTGAGTGAACTTTTCTGAAGAGATGGGGAAAGGAGTGAGGTTACATAGAAATTTACAACAAAAGGCAGGTAGTCTGAACATCAGTATGGGAAGATGCAAGAGTCCACGCTCACTGAAATCATTCCTTTTATATGCATCTCAGCTGTCTGGGGCCAGTATCATGTGTTTTTCACATCCTCCCCCACCTCCCCCTAGCTCCTCAGTGCTCACCACAGGGAGTGGCTTCAGCCTCATGGCTGCCAGATAGCAGGTACTGTTCTTCCTGGGCACCGTCAGGGCTCAGAAATTCACATTTGAGGGGCTGGAATTGCTGCTGACTGTGACATCCTTGTTTACTGATATGACAGGAAATACTCCATTTCTCAATGTAATTCATACTAGACAGGGATTCTTGGCCAATCTATTTTTTAAAAACACAAACATAACAAACAAAAAATATCTGTACATATGTTGAGAGACTGTGGAAAAAACATGGAATATAGTTAGGAGTGGAAACACTAACCTAGATCATTCAGGGAAAATAAACAAAGCACCACTGAGGAAAAGGACCTATCAACACATATTAAATTCCCTTTATACAGTTTTATAGACCTGTTCTTTGTTCTGTTGTTTAGAAGAAAAAAACAATAAGTCCTCACCTCCTTTTGCTATTTTTTGAAATGATGAAGATTTATCAGACCGGTAATAATTCAGCTCTGTGTTGTTCAGTTCAGTTCAGTTCAGTTCAGTTGCTCAGTCGTGTCCGACTCTTTGCGACCCCATGAATCGCAGCACGCCAGGCCTCCCTGTCCATCACCATCTCCCGGAGTTCACTCAAACTCACGTCCATCGGGTCGGTGATGCCATCCAGCCATCTCATCCTCTGTCGTCCCCTTCTCCTTCTGCCCCCAATCCCTCCCAGCATCAGAGTCTTTTCCAATGAGTCAACTCTTCCCATGAGGTGGCCAAAATACTGGAGTTTCAGCTTTAGCATCATTCCTTCCAAAGAACACCCTGGGCTGATCTCCTTTAGAATGGACTGGTTGGATCTCCTTGCAGTCCAAGGGACTCTCAGGAGTCTTCTCCAACACCACAGTTCAAAAGCTATGTTGTTAGTCAGGCCTTATCACAAAGGAGCCTTAAAAGGAAACTCAGCCACCCTCTTTTGCCTTGTTAATGCCTTTCACTCTTCTTCCTTGCAAACAGAACTACAATTTTGAGTAGCAGTCCCCTAGCACCAGGCCCAGGGGATAATTTCTTATTAGTCTCTACAAGGAATCTTATTCTTTATTGGCCTACAAGTGAGCATTGCAACCAGTTCAGGAAAATGAGACATAAAGAGAATCTCCTTGGGCAAAAATGAGTCTATTTTCTGCCTGTCTTCTTCCTTGCTGCTTTGAATACTCTCATGTAATGCTATAGCCATGTGATTGTGGACAGAGTTGAGGGCACAGCAACCAAAAGAATTCCAGAAACATTGACTAGCATCCTGATATCGTTGAGCATCTGAGGGAACTGCCTAATCTCCAGATTTCTTATTAAGTGAGAAAACAAACTTCTGTGTGTTAGACCACTCTAACTTGGCATAAAACTTACAGCTAAAAGCATTTTAACTAATGCGTTCAGCATGAATAATTATGCTAAAAAAAAAACCCAGAAACAATAAATAACAAATGTTGATTGAGTCATTATGTACTGAGCCCTATTTTTTCCATTCATATTTTCATTTATGCCTCACAATAATCCTATGAGGTTTACTGTCATTATCTTCATTTATCAATAGGGATGGTGAGATATGAAAAAATTCAAGATATGACTGGTAAGTGGTAGAATTAGGTGCTTATACTCCAGCAGTTTTGTTTTATGGGATTGCCATTTTCAGATTTTTATAGATCAGCTTTTTAAAAATTACCTGTATTTGAACTCAGGTAAAGAAAATGATTGTAGATGAAATTTGTCAAAAAAGAATGATCTCAGGTAATGAAATCTAATGGAAGCATCACAATGTGTTTGGTAGTTGTTGCTCATTCCAGTCTGTGTTTGTTTTGTATTATTGCTGAAACAATGCTGTGATTGTACAGGTTTGGGACTTCATTGTTAATTTTTGGTATAATATTTTAAGGCAATGGCACCCCACTCCAGTACTCTTGCCTGGAAAATCCCATGGACGGAGAAGCCTGGTAGGCTGCAGTCCATGGGGTCGCTGAGGGTCGGACACGACTGAGCGACTTCACTCTCACTTTTCATTTTCATGCATTGGAGAAGGAAATGGCAACCCACTCCAGTGTTCTTGCCTGGAGAATCCCAGGGACCTGGGGAGCCTGATGGGCTGCCGTCTATGGGGTCGCACAGAGTCAGACACGACTGAAGTGACTTAGCAGCAGCAGCAGCCTTGTATTCAGGAGCACTGTTAGGGGAAGCACAATGACTGAAACCACCCACCCTGGCCAGGCACCATAGTAACCATTTGTATGAGTTGTTTTACGACAGGAGGTCCTGGTAAGGAACACAGAACTAATAAGCCACCACCAACCAGAAGAGTTCAAGAAAGGTAAAAGGAGATACCACATGTCTAACCACCTCCCAGAATCCTTCTCACTGACATCCATATTGGCTGAACAAGGTGTGTACCACCAGGAAGGACTCTGTCATAATGATTGGCTAAAGACAACCTGGAAACTAACCCCATCACCATAAAACCCAAGACTGTAAGACACGTGGCAGAGCAGTTCTCCTGGGTCTCCTTACCCTACTGCTCTCCGCCCGGGTGTCCTTTCCCAATAAAATCTCTTGCTTTGTCAGCACATGTGTCTCCTCGGACAATTCATTTCTGAGTGTTAGACAAGAGCCCAGTTTCAGACCCTGGAAGGGGTCCCTTTTCCTGCAACAACACTAAATCTTAGTAAAGCACAGATACATGGAAATCTTTCACACATTCAATGTGTAAGGAAAAAGAGCTATTATTTTAACAAAAAATGATACCAGATTATCTCAAATACAAGTTAAGGGGAGGACTGACAAAACACTAAGTTAACTAACACTGGTGTCCGATCAATGGATTTTTCTTTTGCTTGTAGCTAGCAAGCAGGAAGCAAGGAAATGTTGGTTTTTTCAATACCAAGCATATGAATAGCAGCCACCACCAATGGGGGCCACCACCAATGGGGAGTGGAGGGTGGAAATTGCATACTTGGGGAATAGAATTTAGTACCCAAACTGATTCTCTGTGTGCTTCCAATGGGTCTTATAAGAAACCCAAAATTTAAAGACATGATGCAAAACCACATATTGGGCAATCATTCATGCATAGTCTTTTGAATGCATCAGCAAATATATTTCTATCAGGAACATAAAATTTATAAACTGTAGTTTTCTTTTTTCTTTAATGGTTCATGTACTAAGTTCAATTTATTTTGGCTTTCCCTAGAGTATTTGCTTTTAAAATTCATAAAATTCCTGCCCCATTCTTGTGTTTAGACCTCATCAGTACTTTGATAATAAGATGGTGTATTTCCAGACTGGGTTTTATTTCATTTTGGCTTAAATATTTCCTCTTTATAGAACTGAGTTTATTAAAAATAATTTTTCTTTTATTAAAATATCATGGGGAAAAAGAGAGAGAGGAAAAAGTTTGAAGGGGATGTGTCCTTTTATAAAAATATTGATAAAACAGTCAAGCTCTAGCTTAACGTTGACTGGAAAAAAAAACACACAATGTAAAAGCTGTGAGTTGAGTTTTATTCAGTGTCTTACTCAGGACCATATCACAGGAGATAGCTTCTCAGATTGTTCTGAAGAACTTGTCCAAAAAGGTGCAGAAGAAGCCAGGATATTTATGTGATTTTGACTAAGGAGTGCATATAATCCAACATACATCTTTGTAGAAAGTTAGTGCTGGCCATGAGGAACAGATATCTCAGTTACTAATTTTACTGCTTTTCTGAGTATGGAAAGATGCAAGAATCTGAGTTCATAAAAAGTTTCCTGAAATACATATAATTATCTAGGGGCCTGTTTGTCTGTTTTGCCAAAGCTCAGAGGGGCTTTATCCTGTTCTTTGTCCTGAATTCAGTGAGTACAGTAGCCAGTACTGCTGCTGCTGCTGCTGCTAAGTCGCTTCAGTTGTGTCCGACTCTGTGTGACTCTATAGACGGCAGCACACCAGGCTCCGCCATCCCTAGGATTCTCCAGGCAAGAACACTGGAGTGGGTTGGCCAGTGACCTAATCCTTATAGAACAGGTTGGTGAGTGGCATTCTGTTTTACATTAACTTCTTTTGGAATGTATATGAATTTTTTGAAAAATTTTAAAAACATCTTGGAGTACCAAAGCCATACTCATTAATATCTTAAAATGAAAGCTGTAATAATTCTAAGTATATGATCCAGTTTTTAAGTGAATTTATCTATTCAGAAGGGATATTGGCAATATTTGAAATAGGTCAGATTTGTCTTCTCTCTTTCCCTCTAAGGTTTGGATTTGTTGTAGTAAAATGGAAAGCCTATGGTCTTTTGGACAAGGTTCTTAACATATCTGAGTCTACTTTTCTCATTGAAAATAAAAAGGGGTCCTATAGTCTCAGAGTTTTTGTGATAATTGTTTGAGATAATGTCGTGAAGCAACGTTCTAAACTTTTTTTTTTAATCCAATTCCCCTATGTCATTAAAGCTTAGTTATCTTGTGTCCTTGTTAAGGGAGTCACTGTGACTAGTTATCTGTCATAGTTATTTGTGTATTAAGTTATTCTAGCAAAAGGAAAGAAGAGCAGCTGATTTAAACCTGAAAAGCCCAAATTTTTGCCAGCCTTCTAGGGTAATCGTTAATATTCTCAGCTCCCTCCTGTGTAGACACGAAATTGAGGCCCCTCCACAATGTCCAGGTATTTCTAAGATGGTGTAGGCATGGGAGAGGCTTGTAGGATCTGATCATCTCTCACTCCCGGGCCCAATCTTTACTCACTGCCTTGCCTCTGTGACCTTCTTTTTTGGCCTGTGTATCTTCAGGCCCCTGTTCATTTCCCAAAGCTCAACTAACAAAGGACTTGGGTAAATAGCAGTTTGCTTAATTAAACAGAACATTTTGGGGAGGAGAAATATGTCCAACATAGAAAAGGAAAAATAAAATTAATCATTAGACAACTGTTTTCAACTGTGCTGTCTCTCATCTTAGACTATTTCTCACTCTTTCTTCTCTTCTACTGTACTCTTCTACTCCCGGTCCAGAACCCCCAAAACCTCTGGTCTGTACTCCTGTGCCCAACAGTTGAAAGTTTCTGTTAATACATTATGCAGAGCAATTTTTCTTCTTTTTATCCCCCTTTTTCTCCTTCCAAACTATGCCTAAGGACCCTGCCTTCACTTTAAAATATTAAGGTATTTTCCTAAATAGAAGAACAGTATAGAGAACTAAGCAGAAGCATTGAAATTAGAGTTTACCTTCAAAATGGCATAAAGCACTATGCAGATTGCTTCCATGGCTTATTACATTTAACCTTCACAACAGCCTGTGAGATGGGTACTATTATCCTAATTTTACAGAAGAGGAACCTGAGGTCAAATTTATATTTGCTCACTTGTTTCTATTCTCTTAATATTTTTCCAAGGAAGAGAATTTTCATATACAGGACATTTAATTTTTTTTAATTTAAGTTTAAATGATTGTGGGCACTCGGTTGCTTCACTTGTTGTTTCTTTGCGACCCCATGGACTGTAGTCCACCAGGTTCCTCTGTCCACAGGATTTTCCCAGCAAGAATCCTGGAGTAGATTACCATACCCTCCTCCAAGGAATCTTTCCAACTCAGGGATCAAACCCAGGTCTCCTGTGTCTCCTGAATTTGCAGGCAGATTCTTTACTGCTGAGCCAAGGGGAGGGCTTTTTGATCTAAAAGCTTGAGCTGAGGTCCCAGCTAATAAAAAACAGAAAGAATCAGTCCCATTAATGGGAAATAATTGGAATAAAATTTTGGTGTGTGTACATGTTTGGATTTTTTTGTATGTGTTTAGCTTTCTCTACCCTTCAATGATTTCACAGATATACTGTAGCCTTGGATAATATTTATCCCCCTTATATATTTGATCTTATCCCTCATTCTGCTTATTATTTTTATTCATTATAGTCTCTATTCAACTGTGGATTGCCACAGCTTTGGAGGAAATTTACTTCTCTGTTTTTGTATCTGACAAGGAATTCATGAATCTTTGTCAAATATGCATAATTAGTTTATAATGGTACCAGCATTGTTACTTCTTTCTTGCTTTTTGGCATTCTCAAATTATTTGGGTTTTTGTTTATTGTTTTTAAAATATTTGGGAAAATTCAACATGATTTTGTGGCATGATGACAAAGAACTGGGAATGTTGTGTTCCGATCTTATTACTCTCCTCAAATTCCTACGGGACCTTAGACAATTTGAAAAATTTTTCTTAGTCTGAGACTTCATTTTCAATTGGGGAAGCTGCCTAGCTCCATAAGGATACAGAATACATTAAATAAGAGATGATTTTAAAGGGATTTTAAAGATGATTTAACAAACATTTTACTATACAAAATTAAAAGATATATATAGCAGTAGTATGTGTTCTGCTTATGAATTGCTGCATGTGAATGCTCTTGATTAAACAATGTAAGAGGACTCTCCAAGTAATCTTAGTCACAAGAAAACTCTAATCATCAAAAAATGAAGGAATCTTTTTCCTTTCATCAGTTATTTTGTTGTTGTTGTTTAGTTGCTCAGTCATGTCCGGCTCCTTGCAACCTCATGAACTGCAGCACGCCAGGTTTCTTTGTCCTTCACAATCTCCCGGAGTTTGCTCAAACTCATGTCCATTAAGTCAGTGATGCCATCCAACCGTCTCATCCTCTATCGCTTCCTTCTCCTCCTGCCCTCAATCTTTCCTGGCATCAGTTATTCATACACATAATAAAAGAGCTAAATTGTTCTGCAGTCACAATGGAAAATTTATTATGAAAAACAGTACTTTTAGAGACTATATTTGTTATTTACTTCCATATCTTTGAAAATATATGATTGATATGCTGGGCCTGAGGTTGCAGCTCTCTTTTCTCTACCCATCCCATCATACACACACTTGCTTCCCATCCCCTATCCTTCCACTACAGTTGAAGCACAATGTTCGTTAGATTCAGTGTTCACATTAGTATAACTTTCTAAGTGCTATACAAATCTGTGCCATTGAAAAGACTAGGATCACTTCAACTTTAACTAATCTTTACATTTTTCCTGGAGGTTAATATTGCCTCATTTTTTTTAAATTTTAGTTTTTAACATATTTATCATAAATTTAAATTCAAACCTTGAGCTGCTTGCCAATTGTCTGAATCTCTACTTAAGAATTCAGGTATGGCCTTCACTGGTGGTCTGGAAGGTTAAGAATCTGCCTTCCAGTACAGGGGATGTAGGTTCAATCCCTAGTTAGAGGACTAAGATATCACAGATGAGAGGTAACTAAGCCCACTCAACACAACTACTGAGCCATTGCCCTCTGGAGCCCATGAACTGCAACAGAGAAACCTATGCACCACAACAAAGAACCCATGTGCCGCAACGAAGACCTAAACTGCAGTCGATAAATAAATAATAAAAAATATTTTAAAAAAAGAATGTAGATACATCAGTTATTCTATTAATCTTGTCTTCTTGAAAAAAAAAATCACTCCTGGAGCCCCTGGGCTACTCTTAACTGGGCTGTTTACATCCATGAAGGTGATTTCCTTCACCTCACCTCTTTCCAAATCCCCTCTTTTTCCTTCACTCTCATAAAGCTTTTCTCCAGTAGTTTCCTGACTAAGGGAAAAGGAAGTGACAACCCATTTCAATATTCCTACCTGGAAAATTCCATGGACAGGGGAGCCTGGCAGACTGCAGTCCATGAGGTCCCAAAGAGTCAGACATGACTGAGCATGCACACAAGGTACATGAAAGGAAATTTTTTGAGAATTGGCATGTCTTTAAATGTCTTTATTTCATTCTCACTGTAGTAACAGTTTGTATAATAATTCTCCAGTTGAAGTCATTTTGCTTCAGAGGATTGCAGACATTGTTCCATTATCTATATCCCAGTGTTTATGTTGAGAATTCCAATGCCTTTCTGATTTCCGCTCTTTTGTTTGTGACCTGTTCTTCTGGCTTTGGAGGTTGTTGGATCTTTCCCTTATCTCTAGGCTTCTGAATTTCACTGAGATTTGTCTTTGTGTGATGTCTTTCCATTTGTTGTGCTGGATGATTTTTAAGCTTTTTTTTTTTTCAGAATGATTTTTTCTTCCTCTGTGTTCCTGTTCTTTCTTTCTAGAACTTTGGAAAGACTAAGTGGTAAAATCACTAGGATCTAAAGTTAGACTGCCCGGGATTGAACCCTAGACTTTCTACTTGTTAGCAGTGTGACTATTTGGGGGCTCAATCTTCCAACTAAGATAACTTGTTTTTGATCTGTTGGACTGTAGTTTCATTCTTTTTCTCTTCACCTGCCAATTCTTTGTCATTTTGCTACACTTCATAGGAGATTTTCTCAACTGTATCTTCCACCTATTTTTTTTTTTAACCTACCATCATATTTTTAATTTTCAGGAACTTTTGCATATTTTACCCCCTCAGGATATTAATGATTTTTTGTCAAGTTTTCTTCATATTGTATAACCTCTGTTTCCTCCAAAATGTTGTTTTCCCCCTCTTTTATCTTTATATTTCATGTTCTATGTTAAAGCCTTTCCTTAAATGTCCAATATTCATGATTAACTGTTTATAGGTAAGGATAGAGGACTGAGACACTTATTTGAAGATAATGATCAAACATGGACTCCACAAAAAGATAATTTGGCTAGGACATTAATTGATTCTCTCCAAATTTCAGAATCTTTATATATGTATATGCATTTTGGAACAACCGTTTCCCCTGAAGAGACTCCTACAGTATCCTCTCTGGAAGATAAAGGCATTCCACGAGTCAAATGAGCAGAAAGGACTAGACATCTCAGAATCCTACTTTCAGTAAAGTACCCCTTAATCAACGGTCCAGCATCTGCCAGTCCTGTTGTATTATCCCTTCCAAGCAGTAAACCCCCAGTTTTGTGTTGGAATTAAGAAGGGCAAGTTGGCAGCTACATAGAGAAAATGCACTGCTGCTGCTAAGTTGCATCAGTCCTATCCGACTCTGCGCAACCCCATAGACGGCAGCCCACCAGGCTTCCCCATCCCTGGGATTCTCCAGGCAAGAACACTGGAGTGGGTTGCCATTTCCTTCTCCAATGCATGAAAGTGAAAAGTGAAAGTGAAGTAGTGTCCAACTCTTAGCGACCCCATGGACTGCAGCCTACCAGGCTCCTCCATCCATGGGATTTTCCAGGCAGGAGTACTGGAGTGGGGTGCCATTGCCTTCTCCGAGAGGATTCTGTGAAGTAAACTAAATTCTTTCTTTACTGCTCCCACTGCAGGCTTAGAATATAACTTACTCAAGTATCCTAAATCATTATCAATTTTCCATATGCTTTCCAACTCTCAAACTTCTGTGTATTTTCCCTCTTCTGTTTCCCCATACCCTTTTGGGTTTATTTCCTTTCAGTCAGTTCAGTTCAGTCGCTCAGTTGTGTCCGACTCTTTGCGACCCCATGAATCGCAGCTCGCCAGGCCTCCCTGTCCATCACCAACTCCCAGAGTTCACTCAAACTCACGTCCATCGAGTCAGTGATGCCATCCAGCCATCTCATCCTCTGTCGTCCCCTTCTCCTCCTGCCCCCAATCCCTCCCAGCATCAGAGTCTTTTCCAATGAGTCAACTCTTCACATGAGGTGGCCAAAGTATTGGAGTTTCAGCTTCAGTATCAGTTATTTCCTTTAAAAATCCATTTTCTACACTAAATTCAAAAGGGTACATGAATCTCAATATTCATACAGCATTATTTACAATTGCCAAGATATATGGAGGCTATCTATGTCCATCAACAGACGAAAGGATGAAAAAGATGGGATATATATAATGAAATACTTGTTTAATTGCTAAGTTGTGTCCAACTCTCTGCGACTCTATGGACTGTAGCCTTCTAGGCTTCTCTGTCCATGGGATTTCCCAGGCAAGAATACTGGAGTGGGTTGCCATTTCCTTCTTTAGGGGATCTTCACAACTCAGGGATCAAATCTGCATCTCTTGCAACTTCTTCATTGGCAGGAAGATTCTTTGCCACTGAGCCACCTTGGAAGCTCTATAATGGAATACTACTCAGCCATAAAAATAATGAAAATTTGCCATTTACAGCAACATGGATGGACTTGGAGGACCTTAGGCCCTGCAAGTAAAATAACTGAAATAAGTCAGACAGAGAAAGACAGATGCTGAATCGTATCACTTATACGTGAAATCTAAAAAATATGACAAACTAATCAATATAACAGAAAAGAAGCAGACTCACAGATATAGAGAACAGCCTACTGGTTGCCAGTTTCAGGGGTGATATAGGGGTGGGTACAAGGGGTACAAGGGGTGGGTGATATAGGGAGGTACAAGCTATTAGGTGTAAGATAGGCTCAAGGATGTACTTTACAACATGGTTAATATTGGTAATATTTTGTAATAGATGTAAATAGAAAGTAACTTTTCAAATGGAATAAAAATTAAATGAAAAAAATTGAGACACTAAAAATAAAATTTTTAAAAATCCATTTTCTGATTTTTTCTTGTTGAGGCTTGGGGCGGGAGTAAAATTGGATATGTGTTAAATTATCCATTTTTACCTAGAAGTTGCAAAGCAGAGATTTCACTGGGTACCAATCTATCTAGACCCACTCAAGAGAGAGATTATTTCTCAATTCCTCAGAAAAATCTCATGAAAATTAAGGATTTTTTTTTTAATTAAGAAATTTGATAGAGGTTTGTCCCCCTCCCAACCGTGGTACTGCTGTCTACAGAAGTCATCAAATTGAAAAATTCCTGTGACTCTTCAGACTTAGAAAATTATTTCTTGATACTTAAGCATTTTATACTGCAAAAGTTTATACATTCAGTGAATGGGAGGAAAGAAGGTGCAACTTAATCATTGTCCCATCTTCTCTACTTCTTACTAACCTTTTGTTTTGCAACAAAACAAATAAGAGAATGGAGATTCTGGTTGTGGGAAATGGAAAAAAAAAAAAAGAGCCCAATTAAGCATGGACAAGTCGAGAGATGAACAGAATCCTTATGATAGTGAGTTCCATCTCCAGTTCAGTTCTTCCTTGAGTTCTTGATTTATCTTTATATCCTTTCTAGTAACATGTATCAATAAATTATTATTTGTTTCCTTAAAATCATTTGTTTATGATTCCATGTCTTACTACTGAAAAAGCCCTGACTTATTTCATTAAAGAATCGACAAATTTACCAGTATTAGGAACATAGAAACGATTTTCATCAACATAACTAGCATAGAATTTTTTTAATTGCATAAGGAATTATAGAGGAATTTTATTTCTACTTCTAGAAAAGAAAATAAACCCTAAATACAATCATAACGTTCAGGGCATGTCTAAGTAGAAAAATACACATGAATAAAGATATTTTCTTTCTTAACTTTTTTCCCTTATTCAACTCCCAGTGAATTTAATTTAGTGAATGGAGTTTCTCAAGATTAAATTTTTCTAGAACACTTTTCTTAAAGTTTGGTGCCTGCTTCTCCTTACTGTTTGGCAGATATCAACATAATTTGATACAAAATAATTAAATTCATAATTATTACTCCAGTAAAGCTTATCCTTCATATTATATTGGGTGACTATGATAGATAATATCTATCCTTCTAAATACATAATTTTAAAATACATTTTATGTACTATTACTTTTAAGATTCAGAAAGTCTTATACCTAAAATGCAGTCCCCATTTCTAATAATAAAATTGTTCCTAGTTATATAATGCCATAAATGAGTAAAAGGACAGAGTCCCAAGGGTTATGGCTACTTGAGTAGCTGAACAAATTGAAAATCACTGTCTTAAAAACTCTATTTTCAATTTTTTAGAACTTAGCACTCAATTGTAGCTTAATAGCTGCAACACACATAACTACCTATCCAGCAACATCTCAAACTACATCATTGCTTGTCTTACCTTATCTTTACCTTTTCAACACTCAAAATATAACTTATTACTTTGTCCTTTCTCACCTTTGTCCCCTTTCTCTTCTTATGCTCCTGGTTCTTATGAAAAGCTTTCTATTTATAACCAATTTCAAGATCCCTTAAAGCTGGATAGTGATCATTTACAGTTTCATCAAAATTAGTCATTAAAATTTTTTGTAAGCTATTTAGTTTAGAACCCTCTAAGAGTACTAAATCTTCATTAGAAATCAAATTAAAATATGACCAAATCATCAATTTAATACTTCCCTTAAAGTAGGAAAATACAGTTTCACAATAAGTGTAAGAACTACTTGCGTTCACCTTTTGAAGATTAGGGAGGTTTGTGACATTGTACAGGAGACAGGGATCAAGACCATCCCCATGGAAAAGAAATGCAAAAAAGCAAAATTGCTGTCTGGGGAGGCCTTACAAATAGCTGTGAAAAGAAGAGAAGCAAAAAGCAAAGGAGAAAAGGAAAGATGTAAGCATCTGATGCAGAGTTCCATAGAATAGCAAGGAGAGATAAGAAAGCCTTCTTCAGCGATCAATGCAAAGAAATAGAGGAAAACAACAGAATGGGAAAGACTAGAGATCTCTTCAGGAAAATTAGATATACCAAGGGAACATTTAATGCAAAGATGGGCTCAATAAAGGACAGAAATGGTATGGACCTAACAGAAGCAGAAGATATTAAGAAAAGGTGACAAGAATACACAAAAGAACTGTACAAAAAAGATCTTCACGACCCAGATAATTACAATGGTGTGATCACTCACCTAGAGCCAGACATCCTGGAATGTGAAGTCAAGTGGGCCTTAGGAAGCATCACTACAAACAAAGCTAGTGGAGGTGATGGAACTCCAGTTGAGCTATTTCAAATCCTAAAAGATGATGCTGTGAAAGTGCTGCACTCAATATGCCAGCAAATTTGGAAAACTCAGCAGTGGCCACAGGACTGGAAAAGGTCAGTTTTCATTCCAATCCCAAGGAAAGGCAATGCCAAAGAATGCTCAAACTACCGCACAATTGCACTCATTTCACACGCTAGTAAAGTAATGCTCAAAATTCTCCAAGCCAGGCTTCAGCAATATGTGAACCATGAATTTCCAGATGTTTAAGCTGGTTTTAGAAAAGGCAGAGGAACCAGAGATCAAATTGCCAACATCCGCTGGATCATGGAAAAAGCAAGAGAGTTCCAGAAAAGCATCTATTTCTGCTTTATTGACTATGCCAAAACCTTTGACTGTGTGGATCACAATAAACTGTGGAAAATTCTGAAAGAGATGGGAATACCAGACCACCTGACCTGCCTCTTGAGAAACCTATATGCAGGTCAGGAAGCAACAGTTAGAACTGGACATGGAACAACAGACTGGTTCCAAATAGGAAAAGGAGTTCATCAAGGCTGTATATTGTCACCCTGCTTATTTAACTTATATGCAGAGTACATCATGAGAAACGCTGGACTGGAAGAAACACAAGCTGGAATCAAGATTGCCGGGAGAAATATCAATCACCTCATATATGCAGATGACACCACCCTTATGGCAGAAAGTGAAGAGGAACTCAAAAGCCTCTTGATGAAAGTGAAAGAGGAGAGTGAAAAAGTTGGCTTAAAGCTCAACATTCAGAAAACTGAGATCATGGCATCCGGTCCCATCACTTCATGGGAAATAGATGGGGAAACAGTGGAAACAGTGTCAGACTTTATTTTGGGGGGCTCCAAAATCACTGCAGATGGTGACTGCAGCCATGAAATTAAAAGACACTTACTCCTTGGAAGGAAAGTTATGACCAACCTAGATCGCATATTCAAAAGCAGAGACATTACTTTGTCAACAAAGGTTCGTCTAGTCAAGGCTATGGTTTTTCCAGTGGTCATGTATGGATGTGAGAGTTGGACTGTGAAGAAGGCTGAGCGCCGAAGAATTGATGCTTTTGAACTGTGGTGTTGGAGAAGACTCCTGAGAGTCCCTTGGACTGCAAGGAGATCCAACCAGTCCATTCTGAAGGAGATCAGCCCTGGGATTTCTTTGGAAGGAATGATGCTAAAGCTGAAACTCAAGTACTTTGGCCACCTCATGCAAAGAGTTGACTCATTGGAAAAGACTCTGATGCTGGGAGGGATTGGGGGCAGGAGGAGAAGGGGACGACAGAAGATGAGATGGCTGGATGGCATCACCAACTCGATGTACATGAGTCTGAGTGAACTCCAGGAGATGGTGATGGACAGGGAGGCCTGGCGTGCTGCTATTCATGGGGTCACAAACAGTCGGACACAACTGAGCGACTGAACTGAACTGAATCTTCAAGCAGTCATTATTTGGTTTTATTTAACCTCCAATATGCATCACTTTTATCCTCTTAACCTATCTCTCTGCTTATGCTAGAGGCCCCAGTATTCGATATGGAGGGAAAGGGCCATGATATACGTAAGCACACCAGAGGGGTTACTTTTTATCTCATGCAAAAGAGAAGAGAATGTTCTATTTGAATCTGAATGTACTTTCACTTCCTCTCCCCTCACTATTGCAGAAGGTGGGGGGGGGGGGGTGGAAACGGATTAAGTAATTAGTTTCTGTGTATTACTCCTATTCATGTCTTGTTCCTATAGCTGCCCTACAGCATCTCAGCTGAGAAACCTGATTTAGTATCTTATAGATGGAATGAAGCTCAGTTTTTGGTTTCTCAAGTTGATCTTCAAGGAATTGGAACATCTGGAAGTCCATCAAAGTCTTCAACTTCATGCTTCAAAAAGTTGTCAACCTCATAAGCAAGTGGTGTTCACTAGGCACCACTCTACCATTGACCCTTCAGCTTCTGGAACAGGAGCAAAGGAAATAGGAGTGGATATATGGCAGCCTGTCCAGCAAAGCTACTGTTGTATAAACATGATTTAACACAGGCAAAAAAAAAAAACCCTCCTAGATTATTAAGGTACACGTTTTTTCACTTTACACTGATTGTAACAACTGGCTTTTCTGTCTCTGAAAAGAAATAAACTAGTAAGAACTTGTCAAATGCTATCATTGATTGAGCATGCCACTTGTAGAATGTGTTTGTGCAGGAGAATTTGCTCTTTCCATATGGTTTAAATTATTGGCAAAGTAAAGCTAAACAAGTGCATTTTGAAAGTATGGTGTGAATGACTTCCATTTTGGTTATTTATAGCTGTCCACAGCTATCAGTGTTTTTATTTTAAAATTATTAGAGCAATTATAGGACAGGTGGTGTGTATTGAGCTCGAAAATATGACTAAGAATGATTCCCATAGTAAAGACTATATACAAAAGTAGCTTTGTTATTCTTAGTATTTCATTTTATCCAAGGATCTTGATATAGTCTTTGTCCCTGGAGAAATTCCCATCTCTTTCTTATTACTTGAATGTTTTTTCTATTTAAAAAAATGAAATTAGATGAGAATATTAAATATATAGTAAATATATATGTAAAAATATTGTAAGAGAGGAGGCAGTATTTGCAAGTAGGTACTGTTTATCTAGAAAACCCAGTAAAAGCAAGTTAAAATAATGAGAAACAATTAAAATTCCCTAAATGTACTAGTTAATAAAACAAAGAAATCATTAACTTTCCTAGCACACCAAAAATTAGCTGGAGATTATAGAGAAAGAAAAGATACAATTTACAATAGAAATTAATAATAAAAAATCTAACAACAAGTTTTATTAAAAAGACAAAGAAAAATTAAAGTTCTATTGAAGATGTCAATATATAAGAAGACATAACATTTTCTTTCACAGAAAGGTTCATTATTGTAGTTATATCAAATATCTAAGTTAATTTATAAATCCACTTTGATTCTAATTATAGGATGATTTTGTGAAATGTAAAGAAGTAATTCAAAAATTTTCATGGCAGATGATTGATTGGATGCATCAAATTATTGAGAAAAATTTGAGAGAAAAGAGTAACGAAGTGAGACATCCCTGTTAAATATTAAAACATAAACTTAAAGTAATTAAAATAGTATGATACTAGAATAGGAATGAAAAGATCAGTGGAACAGATCAGACACTAAAGATAGATGCAAGTACATTTGAGAATTTAGCATAATTTGTAGAAGAAAGACTAAATAGTCAATAAATGGTGTCGAGATGACTGGCTAGCCATTTGGAAAATAATTAAGCTAGATTCCTACCACACTCATTACACTAAAATAAATTCCAGATGAATCAAAAATATTTAAACTAAAACCATAAAAGTAAAAAACTCAGATGACTGTTTTTAATAAAATTGAAATAGGAAAGGCTTTTAAAAAGTGACACGAGACCCAGAATTCAGAAGGAAAAGACTGATAATTTTGACTACATAGAAATGAGAGTTTTCTTTGTATTTAAATACATCCATAAAGCCAAAAGATACAAACTGGAAAAAATGAGCATGACAAATATAGTTGAAAAAGGACTAATTTATTTAATATATATATTTTAAATTCATAATTTGAAGGTTCATAAAAAAACAAATAAAAACTAAATAGAAAAAGACTCAAAGTGGCTGGCCTCAGAAAATAAAACACTAATCATATAAACCTATGAGAAGACACTGAACCTCACCCATAATTTTTAAAACTGCAAAATAAAGGAGAGTGGTACAAATATCTATAAATAGGTAATAAGCAATGATTACAGTTTGATAATACTAAGTATTAAAACTTCCATGTGCACACAGACGAAGATGGAAAAATGATATTGTTGATGAAGTTTTTTTAGACAGAGAATGTTACAGTACTTTTTTTGAAAGGCAGTTGGCATTATTTATCTGAACATAAATTTCCATTGATCTAGCAATTGCATTTTAGCAATTTAGACAACAGATAGACTTATGTGCATGTTAAAATTTATGTGTAAGCAGAATTTACATTCAACCAGTGGACAATGTTATAGCTATGCTAGTTGTTACAACACAAAAACTCTTCTGTAAATGATTGCCACACTAAGATCCTAGAGTTCCTCACCCAATACGTTAGCCAGCTTCAGTGGAGTTCTTTGTGATCCAGCAACAAAGGATCAATGCCTAGTCTAGCAGGGGACCACTACAGTCTCCATCCACATTGATGTTCAGATCCATTTTTGTTGGTCAATGTCCATGACATAAAGAGTATTAAATATTTTCAACACTACCTCTGTGAGTAGGGTGTTCATTGTAATTTGCTTGAAAATATCTAAATACTCATTAAGATCACTGTCTTTTTAAATAGAACCCTTAATATGAACTTTATATGAAGTTACCTCAACTTTTCAAAACACAGCACATCTACAATATTTCATTTCTCTCTGTTTTCCTATTCCCTTCATGCTCTATGTGGAAACTGACTTTTTTTCTTCCTCTTTTGCTTCACACTAGCTTTTCCCTTTCAATTGCTCTGTTCTCTAGTCTTTCGACATTTTTAGATTGTCTTTTAGCTTGTTTCAATTCCAGCTCTTGATCTTGGTTTCAATGTTGGTTTTAATTAACTCCTTATAAATCAAGGTGTTAACCCTTACCCACTATAGGTCATGCCACTTGAAATAGTATTTCAGTAATAGAGGTGGATTTGCATTGATCCATTCACACTACAACAGAGTCCTCACTGTGACTAATGATACAAAGGGTCAAGGTGACTGGGGTTAGTGGTTATAGCATCAGTGGTTAAAGAACAGATCAAATTTAACAATCCTATATAGAGACATTGGAGTGACCCTGTATTTTGACATAATGCTTTCTAATCTGATACTTTAAAGATATTGCTATCAAAAATTACTTTTTTCTGAAATTATACCAGATTTAGTTCTACTTTTCCTTGCCAGATGAGTTTAAATGGTTAGCACGTTTGCATGAGTGTGTGTGCATGTATTGGATGTGATTACAAAGGTGGATGTGACTGCTTAAGATGTATACATTTTGCATTTTGTATTTAGATTTCAGAAAATACATGTTCTAAAATCAAAGAATTGAGAAACAGAGAAGTGATGGTCACATGAAGTGTAGCTGAGTCATGTTAATAGTGAAATACAAGAATGTAGTATTACTGGGTTCCCACAACTGTAGAGTTCTATAGTAACAATTCAATATCTCTTGCTGCTGAGTTCCCCACTCATTCAGAGACTTGGTTGTGTAGCTTTTTCTTATATACTATAACATCTATCATTATAATATGAGCACTTTACTTGAGCTAGTTTTTGTTCCTTGCTACAAAATATATCTGGAAAATGTAATTGTTTCCATAAAAATTCCTAAATACAGGTTTGTTTTGTGATGATTCTGTTTGGGATTCTTGCTGATTTTATTCACTTTGTCAGGATATGTATGTAGTCGGTACATAAAGGGCTATGGTGAGATGTCCCCAAAAATTGAACATAAAGTTTTCTTTGAAGGAAAGAATAATAATACATAACCATTGAAGTATAGATGTAGGCCACACTAAAGAGAAACAATTAGATGCAAAGTAGGGTAAATATGTGACTGAGGACATTTTTCAAACCTTTCAAAAAAGGTAAACCCACAGACATACTCCAGTTATAGAAAGGATGACTTAAGAGAGTGACAATTGAATGAAGATAATATATTGAATAATAATGCTAACATATCTTCCCCACTATCGTAGGTGGGGTGGGAATTCCCCAAAGGCTCTCTTTAATATACTGGACTGACCAAGAAGTTCATTTGGGCATTTCATATTGTGAATGAACTTTTCAGCCAAGCCAATATTATATCCTGACAGTGGATATGGGTTTGTTGGCCATCATAGAATATTTTCCTTCACTTTGACTCATAATTTCAAAACAACAATTTTATTATTATGATTATGTTTCTTATGTAGATTTTTCCATTAGGGAAAAAATACAATGGTCAGATGATAAATAGTATTCCAGAGCACTTGATCATTATGTGCTGTGCACTAAGTTGCTTCAGTCATGTCTGCACTTTGTGACCCTATGGACATTACACTTATCATTAAAAATTATGAAATGGATTTCTGGGTTGTACATCATTCTCTTGTAGTCTGGTTAGCAGGAGGTTTGCTGAGCCTTATCTTTTTCTTCTTAATTAGCTCTCTTGTTTTCTGGAAATTATTTAAGAGTAATTTCCTGAAAAGAGTGTACTGAAAAATTTTACCTTGAATATTTAAACATGTCTTTATTATGTGATCATACTTGATTGAAATATTGGTCAGGTACAAAATTCTTGATTGAAAATAATTTTACTCTTTATTTTGCATGCCTATTATATTCTTTATGCCTATTACATTATATTAGCTTTCAGTATGGCTACTGGGAAGTCTGACACCATTCTGATTCCTGATTCTTAGATGAGACCTGTTTTGTTTGATGTTTTTTTCAGTGGTAGCTTTTGGATCTTTCTAGGCACTGCATAGTCATTCTATAGCTTTTCAAGAGAGGTGTTTTGAGACACATCCTATCCATAAACAAACTGAGACTCAAGGAAATTAAATAAATTTCTCAATCATAGAAAAACTAGAATATGCCAGAAGTATATTCAAACACAATCTAATCCAAGAGCGTATGTATTTTATGTGCTTTACATTACACTCTAACCGTTAATTTGCAGAGTTCCAAAGAATAGCAAGGAGAGATTTTTAAAAAAGCCTTCATATGTGATCAATGCAAAGAAATAGAGGAAAACAACAGAATGGGAAAGAGTAGGGATCTCTTCAAGAAAATTAGAGATACCAAGGGAACATTCCATGCAAAATGGGCTCGATAAGGACAGAAATGGTAGGGACCTAACAGAAACAGAAGATATTAAGAAGAGGTGGCAAGAATACACAGAAGAACTATACAAAAAAAGATCTTCATGACCCAGATAATCACCATGGTGTGATCACTCACATAGAGTCAGATATCCTGGAATGTGAAGTCAAGTAGGCCTTAGGAAGCATCACTACAAACAAAGGTGGTGGAGATGATGGAATTCCAGTTGAGCTATTTCAAATCCTGAAAGATGATGCTGTGAAAGTGTTGCACTCAATATTTCAGCAAATTTGGAAGACTCAGCAGTGGCCACAGGACTGGAAAAGGTCAGTTTTCATTCCAATCCCAAAGAAAGGCAATGCCAAGGAATACTCAAACTCCTGCACAATTGCACTCATCTCACATGCTAGTAAAGTAATGCTCAAAATTCTCCAAGCCAGGCTTCAGCAATATGTGAACCATGAATTTCCAGATGTTTAAGCTGGTTTTAGAAAAGGCAGAGGAACCAGAGATCAAATTGCCAACATCCGCTGGATCATGGAAAAAGCAAGAGAGTTCCAGAAAAACATCTATTTCTGCTTTATCGACTATGCCAAAACCTTTGACTGTGTGGATCACAATAAACTGTGGAAAATTCTGAAAGAGATGGGAATACCAGACCACCTGACCTGCCTCTTGAGAAACCTATATGCAGGTCAGGAAGCAACAGTTAGAACTGGACATGGAACAACAGACTGGTTCCAAATAGGAAAAGGAGTTCATCAAGGCTGTATATTGTCACCCTGCTTATTTAACTTCTATGCAGAGTACATCATGAGAAACGCTGGACTGGAAGAAACACAAGCTGGAATCAAGATTGCCGGGAGAAATATCAATAACCTCAGATATGCAGATGACACCACCCTTATGGCAGAAAGTGAAGAGGAACTAAAGAGCCTCTTGATGAAAGTGAAAGAGGAGAGTGAAAAAGTTGGCTTAAAGCTCAACATTCAGAAAACTGAGATCATGGCATCCGGTCCCATCACTTCATGGGAAATAGATGGGGAAACAGTGGAAACAGTGTCAGACTTTATTTTGGGGGGCTCCAAAATCACTGCAGATGGTGATTGCAGCCATGAAATTAAAAGATGCTTACTCCTTGGAAGGAAAGTTATGACCAACCTAGACAGCGTATTAAAAAGCAGAGATATTACTTTGCCAACAAATGTCCATCTAGTCAAGGCTATGGTTTTTCCAGTGGTCATATATGGTTTGTGAGAGTTGGGCTGTGAAGAAAGCTGAGTGCCAAAGAATTGATGCTTTTGAACTGTGGTGTTGGAGAAGACTCTTGAGAGTCCCTTGGACTGCAAGGAGATCCAACCAGTCCATCCTAAAGGTGATGAGTCCTAGATGTTCATTGGAAGGACTGATGCTGAAGCTGTAACTCCAATACTTTGGCCACCTGATGCGAAGAGTGGACTCATTGGAAAAGACCCTGATGCTGAGAAAGATTGAGGGCAGGAGGAGAAGGGGACGACAGAGGATGAGATAGTTGGATGGCATCACCAGCTCAATGGACATGAGTTTGGGCAAGCTCTGGGAGATGGATGAAGGACTGGGAAGCCTGGCGTGCTGCAGTCCATGGGGTCCCAAAGAGTCCCCATGACTCAGACGTGACTGAGCAACAATAACAGTTAATACTTTAAGGTTTATGGAAAGTGGGAGTTCAGTTAGACTTTTCTTTTTTTTCTAATTGTTTTTCTGAAGAATTATACTGATTCACAGTGTGACTGCTAAAATACCATTTTTTATTCTTGTGGAAGGTGAAGGATAAATCCAAATTATTATAGATAAAATAATTTTATTAGTTACTTAAGGATTGTTGTCACATTAAAATATATAGGACTGTGTACATCAAGATAAATAAACCAATTTCAAATTTCTTACATATTTCAAAATCACAGTCAATACACATTTAATGCATCTATTCCAGTTTGATTCTCTTCAACACATGTTCTAATTTCTTCTCACACAAGACAGCTTTCTTATTTTAATGTGCTCCAGGATGATTAACATCTTGATATCAGTGTCTGTCTCCTAAAGTGTTGCAAATGTGGCTTGTCTTTTATAAGGTGTGCTAAATGTGTCTTCCATTTCTTTGGGTTGTTTTTGTTAAATCTATGATAACTTCTCTAAAGGCCTCATTCCAAAAAGCAACTGGTTCAGTGACTATTACATTTATACATAAAGAAGTTTTATTATAGCAAGATGTAATGCGATACTTTTATAGATGTCAAAGCACAGAGGTTGAATTTTATTTGCAACACAAATGCTTAAATAACATGCCAGTTACATTTTACTGGAGGCTGTTCTTATCACCAAATTATATACATTAGGCTCTTATGTACTATGCAAAATAAATATGAAATGAAATCCCTTTCCTCTATAATTCTTAGGCCAGAAAAAGTAAAATATAAACAAAAGATATGTAATATGTAAAATATGATGTTCAAGGCAAATATAAATCAGTATGCAAATCCAAACCTAGCAGGTGGTATCCACTCATCTTTTACCACCATAGTTTCACAACATTCACTTAATCTTTTTATATTTGATTCTGTATAGACACAACATATACTTTACACTAGAAAAAGGAGAATTTGGACTTCTATATTACCCATTATAGATGTCTCAATCTTGCCAACCTCCCCCAGAATATGTCATGCAACACACATACACATGCAAATAAAGCAAGTGTAAAGAGTTTATTAGTTCTGCTCTATTTGCCCTGATTTTCAGGAAAAAAAAAATTCAAATTTGGTTTCTTAGGGGAGAAAGTTCTTTAATATATCCTATGCCAAAGGATGTTTTATGGGATGGTAACAGCCATCAGAAGAAACCAATAAATTGGGGAAGGGTTCCATAGCCAAACTGGTTAAAATCTCATTTTTTTTTTCTTTTTCTGCTACATAGTATTGAAGACTTTAATATGCTGTGATATACTCATTATAATCTCTATAATGAGAATGACATATTTTATTAAAAGTTCCAAGATTAATTTGGAGAAACTTTTTAAATTATTTTTGCCTGCGCTGGGTCTCCTGTGGAGGTACGGATCAGTAGTGGTCTGCCACAGGGACAGGAGCTCTGGGTGCAGCAGACTTGGATTTGGCATAAGCCCTCTTGTAAGAGGTCATCACTAACCCCACTATAGAGCTGCCAGAACTTACACAGGACTGGGAAATAGACTCTTGGAGGGCACAAACAGAACCTTGTGCCTAGGGCCCAGGAGAAAGGAGCAGTGACTCCACAAGAAACTGACCAGACTTGCCTGTGAGTGTCCAGGAGTCTCCAGTGGAGGTGTGGGTCAGTGCTGGCCTCCTGCAGGGTTTGGGGCACTGAGTATAGCAGTACATGCATGGGATCTTTTGAAGGAGGTCACCATGATCTTCATTACCTCCACCATAGTTTGAAAGTGAAAGTGAAGTCTCTCAGTCCTTTCCAACTCTTTGCGACCCCATGGACTGTAGCCTATCAGGCTCCTCCATCCGTGGGATTTTCCATTGCAGGCAGATGCTTTACCATCTGCGCCACCAGGGAAGCCCAATAGTTTGGCCAACATCGTTTGTGAAGTCACTCAGTCGTGTCCAACTCTTTGCGACCCCATGGACTGTAGCCTACCAGGCTCCTCTGTCCATGGGATTTTCCAGGCAATAGTACTGGAGTGGATTGCCATTTCCTTCTCCAGGGGAATCTTCCCGACCGAGGGATCGATCCCCAGTCTCCCTCATTGTAGACAGACGCTTTACCGCCTGAGCCTCCATAGATTGGCCCCAGGTAAATTGCAGGGAGGGAACACAGCACCACCCATCAACAGAAAATTGGATTAAAGATTTACTGAGAATGGCCCTTCAGAATAAGACCCAGTTTCCCCCTCAGTCAGTCTCTCCCATAAAGAAGCTTCAATAAGCCTCTTATCCTTCTGCAAAAGAGGACAGACAGACTGAAAACCACAATCACAGAAAACTAACCAATCTGATCACATGGACCATAGCCTTGTCTAACTCAATGAAACTATGAGCCATGCCATGTAAGGCCACCCAAGACGGATGGGTCATGATGGAGAGTTCTGACTAAATGTGGTCCACTGGAGAAGGGAATGGCAAACCACTTCGGTATTCTTTCCTTGAGAACCTCATGAACAGTATGAAAAGACAAAAAGATAGGACACAGAAAGATGAACTTCCCAGGTCAGTAGGTGCCCAATATGCTACTGGAGATCAGTGGAGAAATAACTCCAGAAAGAATGAAGAGATGGAGCCAGAGCAAAAACAACACCCAGCTGTGGATATGACTGGTGATGGAAGCAAGGTCCGATGCTGTAAAGAGCAATACTGCATAGGAACCTGGAATCTTAGGTCTATGAATCAAGGCAAATTGGAAGGGATCAAACAGGAGATGGCAAGAGTGAACATCGACATTTTAGGAAGCAGCTAACTAAAATGGACTGGAACGGGTGAATTTAACTCAGATAACCATTATATCTACTATTGTGGGCAGGAATCTCTTAGAAGAAATGGAGTAGCCATCATAGTCAACAAAAGAATCTGAAATGCAGTACCTGGATGCAATCTCAAAAACGACAGAATGATCTCTGTTCATTTCCAAGGCAAACCATTCAATATCACAGTAATCCAAGTCTATGCCCCGACCAGTAACGCTGAAGAAGCTGCAGTTGAACAATTCTATGAAGATCTACAAGACCTGCTAGAACAAAGACCCAAAAAAAATGTCCTTTTCATTATAGGGGAGTGGAATGCAAAAGTAGGAAGTCAAGAAACTCCTGAGTAACAGGCAAATTTGGCCATGGAGTACAGAATGAAGCCAGGCAAAGGCTAATAGAGTTTTGCCAAGAGAACACACTGGACACAGCAAACACCCCCTTCCTACAACACAAGAGAAGACTCTATAATGGACATCACCATATGGTCAACACTGAAATCGGATTGATTGTATTCTTTGCAGCCAAAGATGGAGAAGCTCTATACAGTCAGCAAAAACAAGACTAGGAGCTAACCGTGGCTCAGATCATGACCTCCTTGTTGTCAAATTCAGACTTAAATTGAAGAAAGTAGGGAAAACCACACGACCATTCAGGTATGACCTAAATCAAATCCCTTATCATTATACAGTGGAAGTGGGAAACAGATTTAAGGGATTAGAGATGATAGTGCCTGATGAACTATGGACGGTGGTTTGTGACATTGTACAGAGGACAGGGATCAAGACCATCCCCAAGAAAAAGAAATGCAAAAAGGCAAAATGGCTGTCTGAGGAGGCCTTACAAATAGCTGTGAAAAGAATAGAAGTGAAAAGCAAAGGAGAAAAGGAAAGATATACCCATTTGAATGCAGCGTTCCAAAAATAGCAAGAGAGATTTTTAAAAAAAGTCTTCCTCAGTGATTAGTGTAAAGAAATAGAGGAAAACAACAGAATGGGAAAGACTAGAGATCTCGTCCAGAAAATTAGAGATACCAAAGAAACATTTCATGCAAAGATGGGCTCGATAAAGGACAGAAATGGTATGGACCAAACAGAAGCAGAAGATATTAAGAAGTGGCAAGAATACGTTCGTCTAATCAAGGCTATGGTTTTTCCTGTGGTCATGTATGGATGTGAGAGTTGGACTGTGAAGAGGGCTGAGTGCCAAAGAATTGATGCTTTTGAACTGTGGAGTTGGAGGAGACTCTTGAGAGTCCCTTGGACTGCAAGGAGATCCAACCAGTCCATTCTGAAGGAGATCAGCCCTGGGATTTCTTTGGAAGGAATGATGCTAAAGCTGAAACTCCAGTACTTTGGCCATCTCATGCGAAGAGTTGACTCATTGGAAAAGACTCCGATGCTGGGAGGGATTGGGGGCAGGAGGAGAAGGGGACGACAGAGGATGAGATGGCTGGATGGCATCACTGACTCGATGGACGTGAGTCTGAGTGAACTCCAGGAGTTGGTGATGGACAGGGAGGCCTGGCATGCTGCGATTCATGGGGTCACAAGGAGTCGGACATGACTGAACGACTGATCTGATCTGATACAAAAAAGATCTTCACGACCCTGATAACCACGATGGTGTGATCACTCACGTAGAGCCAGACATCCTGGAATGTTAAGTTGAATGGGTGTTAGGAAGCATCACTACAAATAAAGCTAGTGGAGGTGATGGAATTCCAGTTGAGCTATTTCAAATCCTGAAAGATGATGCTGTGAAAGTGCTGCACTCAATATGTCAGCAAATTTGAAAACTCAGCAGTGGACACAAGACTAGAAAGGTGAGTTTTCATTTCAATCCCAAAGAAAGGCAATGCCAAAAAATACTCAAAATACTGCACAATTGCACTCATCTCATACCCTAGTAAAATAATGCTCAAAATTCTCCAAGCAAGGCTTCAGCAACACGTGAACTGGAAACTTCTAGATGTTAAAACTGGTTTTAGAAAAGGCAGAGGAACCAGAGATCAAATTGCCAACATCTGCTGGATCATGGAAAAAGCAAGAGAGTTCCAGAAAAATATCTATTTCTGCTTTATTAACTATGCCAAAGTCTTTGACTGTGTGGATCACAATAAACTGTGGAAAATTCTGAAAGAAATGGGAATACCAGACCACCTGACCTGCCTCTTGAGAAACCTATATGCAGGTCAGGAAGCAACAGTTAGAACTGGACATGGAACAACAGACTGGGTTCAAACTGGTAAACGAGTCCATCAAGGCTGTATATTATCACTCAGCTTATTTAACTTATATGCAGAGTACATCATGAGAAACTCTGGACTGGATGAAGCACAAGCTGAAATCAAGATTGCCAGGAGAAGTATCAATAACCTCAGATATGCAGATGACACTACCCTTATGGCAGAAAGTGAAGAGGAACTCAAAAGCCTCTTGATGAAAATGAAAGAGGAGAGTGAAAAAGTTGGCTTAGAGCTCAACATTCAGAAAACGAAGATCATGGCCTCCTGTCCCATCACCTCATGGGAAATAGATGGGGAAACAGTGGAAACAGTGTCAGACTTTATTTTTTGGGGCTCCAAAATTACTGCAGATGGAGATTGCAGCCAAGAAATTAAAAGATGCTTACTCCTTGGAAAGAAAGTTATAACCAACCTAGATAGCATATTCAAAAGCAGAGACATTACTTTGCCAACAAAGGTCCGCCTAGCCAAGGCTATGGTTTTTCCAGTAGTCATGTATGGATGTGAGTTCAGTTCAGTTCAGTTCAGTCGCTCAGTCGTGTTCAACTCTTTGCAACCCCATGAATTGCAGCACGCCAGGCCTCCCTGTCCATAACCAGCTCCCAGAGTTCACTCAAACTCATGTCCATCGAGTTCGTGATGCCATCCAGCCATCTCATCCTCTGTCGTCCCCTTCTCCTCCTGCCCCCAATCCCTCCCAGCATCAGAGTCTTTTCCAATGAGTCAGTTCTTTGCATGAGGTGGCCAAAGTACTGGAGTTTTGCTTCAGCATCATTCCTTCCAAAGAAATCCCAGGGCTGATCACCTTAGAATGGACTATTTGGATCTCCTTGCAGTCCAAGGGACTCTCAAGAGTCTCCTCCAACTCCACAGTTCAAAAGCATCAATTCTTCGGTGCTCAGCCTTCTTCACAGTCCAAATTTCACATCTATACATGACCACTGGAAAAACCATAGCCTTTACTAGATGGACCTTTGTTGACAAATTAATGTCTCTGCTTTTTAATATGCTATCTAGGTTGGTCATAACTTTCTTTCCAAGGAGTAAGCATCTTTTAATTTCGTGGCTGCAATCACCATCTGCAGTGATTTTGAAGCCCCAAAAAATAAAGTCTGACACTGTTTCCACTCTTTCCCCATGTATTCCTATGAAGTGATGGGACCAGATGCCATGATCTTCATTTTCTGAATGTTGAGCTCTAAGCCAACTTTTTCACTCTCCTCTTTCACTTTTATCAAGAGGCTTTTTAGTTCCTCTTCACTTTCACCATAAGGGTGGTGTCATCTGCATATCTGAGATTATTGATATTTCTCCTGGCAATCTTGATTCCAGCTTGTGCTTCATCCAGTCCAGTGTTTCTCATGATGTACTGCATATAAGTACTGCATATAAATAAGTAGAGTGAAAATATACAGCCTTTACATACTCCTTTTCCTATTTGGAACCAGTCTGTTGTTCCATGTCCAGTTCTAACTGTTGCTTCCTGACCTGCATATAGGTTTCTCAAGAGGCAGGTCAGGTGGTCTGGTATTCCCATCTCTTTCAGAATTTTCCACAGTTTATTGTGATCCACACAGTCAAAGGCTTTAGCACAGTCAATAAAGCAGAAGTAGATGTTTTTCTGGAACTTTCTTGCTTTTTCCATGATCCAGCAGATGTTGGCAATTTGATCTCTGGTTCCTCTGCCTTTTCTAAAACCAGCTTGAACATCTGGAAGTTCCCAATTCATGTATTTCTGAAGCCTGGCTTGGAGATTTTTGAACATTACTTTACTAGCATGTGAGCTGAGTGCAATTATGCAGTAATTTGAGTAGTCTTTGGCATTGCCTTTCCTTGGGATTGGAATGAAAACTGACCTTTTCCAGTCCTGTGTCCACTGCTGTGTTTTCCAAATTTGCTGACATATTGAGTGCAGCACTTTCACAGCATCATCTTTCAGGATTGATGTACAATACATAGATTAGATTATTAGTGCAATGCAGCTATTATGTAATACTGCAATGGTGAATATTAATATTATGCATTTTTAAAAATCCACAGAAACAACACAAAGAATGAAGCCTAGTGTAAATCATGACTTTTCATTAGTAATAATGTATTGGTTCATGAATTTATAACAAATGTATTGCTGTTGTGAAAGCTGTTAATAATAGGGAAAACTGTATACAGAGTAGGAGGCAGGGAGAGAAGGTAGATGCAAATTCTGACTTTTTGCTCAAGTTTTCTGTAAACCAAAACTGCTCTAAAAAGTAGAATCAATTCTAGTTTGAAGACCACTAATTTTGGGGGATTGCATTTTAATAAGGACTAGCCATTTCTTGGCCATTTGTTTTAAAAAAATAGTGAACATAGCTTGAGTTAGGGGCATACATCTCTGAGAGACAATAATAGTTTATGTTATAGATGTCATTTATAATAAACTATTTATTTTCCATATCACTCATTTTCTAAACAGAAGACTCTTCTTGAATGGACCATGAATATAACTTTGAGGCCCCCTTTATGTTAGTACTAACTATACAACTTCTTTAAAATTGCCTTTTCTTCTCACAGTTTCTCTTAAATCACTTCAAATATATAATGGGAAATGCTTTCAGGTTTTTTGTCAAAATTAACGCACCCTTTGCCCTCCGTTTATGAGGTTTGTGACGGTACTTTAAGGGAATGCACCCACCAATTCTGGGATGTATGCCCTGGGAGATTAGCTGGTGGTAGACTCCTTATTCAGAGAAAGAAATGGCACCCGACTCCAGTACTCTTGCCTGGAGAATCCCAGGGATTGGGGAGCCTGGTGGGCTGCCGTCTATGGAGTCGCACAGAGTCGGACACGACTGAAGGGACTTAGCAGCAGCAGCAGCAGCAGCAGGCTCCTTATTATACATACTCAAGCAGCCTATGATTGGCCTGAAATTTTTGCATTATTTTTTACCACTTGAATGCAAAGGGGCAGAGGAAAATCCCTCAAACTCCTGAAATTGCTATTTCCAAGTGTTCTAATGAAATTTCAACAACTGAGTTTGACCAACTTATTGAAACCCTGCAGCTCAAGCTGACTCTAAACCTGTCTTCAATCAAGTTGACCACAACATGCACTCAGGAAAGAAGTAGGCATTTGCTGTTATGTCCCTTCTTATCAGTACAAAATGCTATTCTATTTTATAATTCCCCACAACTCTCACCAGCCCCAACTTCCTCTTTCACACCTCCCAACCCGTTGCCAACCAAAATATTGTGATCCTATATTTTTCAGGAAGATAAATCACAGGAATGAAATTTTTCAATGAGGACTTTTATCGGAACAACATTGGCAGGCAGATTCTTTACCCTGAGCCACCAGAGACGTGAGTTCAATCCCTGATCAGGAAGATCCCCTAGAGGAGGACATGGCAACCCACTCCAGTATTCTTGCCTGGAGAATCCCATGGACAGAGGAGGCTGGCAGGCTACAGTCCAAATTACAGTGGCAATTTTTTTTAGCATATTCACAGCATTGTTCACCCATAACCACAATCTAGTTTTAGAATATTTTCATCATCACTAAAAGAAACCCTGTACTCACTAGCATTCTCCTCTATACCACCCACCTCCACATTCAGTTCACATAAACTGAACTGAACCACCAGTCAACTTTCTGTCTCTATAAATTTGCCTATTCTGAACATTTTATATGAATGTAATCATGCAATATATGGGCTTTTGTGATTGCTTTTCATCACTTAGCATATTGTAGCATGTTCAGTAGTTAATTTCATTTTATAAGAAATTGCATGTTATGAAATATCAAATTTTATTTATCATTTCATCAGTTGAGGGACATTTAGGTTATAAACTTTTTGGCTATTAAAAGAAATGCTGCTTTGAATATTTGTATACAAGTTTTTGTCAGAGTGTTTGTTAATTTGGGGGGGTAAATACTTAGTAGAATCACTGCATCATATGGTAATTCTTTGTTTATTTTAGGAAATGCCAAATTTTTTCCCAAAGAGGCAGTACCATTTTACATTTCCACCAGCAAAGTAGGAAGGCTCCACTGTCTCCACATTCAATCTTTTTTATACATTCAGTTCAGTTCAGTCACTCAGTCGTGTCCGACTCTTTGCGACCCCATGAGTCGCAGTACGCCAGGCCTCCCTGTCCATCACCAACTCCCGGAGTTCACTCAAACTCACGTCCATCGAGTCAGTGATGCCATCCAGCCATTTCATCCTCTGTCGTCCCCTTCTCCTCCTGCCCCCAATCCCTCCCAGCTTCAAAGTCTTTTCCAATGAGTCAACTCTTCGCATCAGATGGCCAAAGTATTGGAGTTTCAGCTTCAGCATCATTCCTTCCAAAGAATACTCAAGACTGATCTCCTTTAGGATGGACTGGTTGGATCTCCTTGCAGTCCAAGGGACTCTCAAGAGTCTTCTCCAACACCACAGTTCAAAAGCATCAATTCTTCGGTGCTCAGCTTTCTTCACAGTCCAACTCTCACATCCATACATGACCACTGGAAAAACCATAGCCTTGACTAGATGGACCTTTGTTGGCAAAGTAATGTCTCTGCTTTTGAATATGCCATTTAGTTTAGTCATAACTTTCCTTCCAAGGAGTAAGCGTCTTTTAATTTCATGGCTGCAATCACCATCTGCAGTGATTTTGGAGCCCGAAAAAATAGTCTGACACTGTTTCCACTGTTTCCCCATCTATTTCTCATGAAGTGATACAACTTTCTCAAAAACAAAAAGACATGAGGAAGGAAGGAAGAGAGAAGGGGAGGGAAGGAGAAAAGGAAGGAAGGAAAGAAGGAAGGAGGGGGGACTTCCTTGGAGGTCCAGTGGTTAAGACTGTGCTTCTAATGCACAGAGCCCAGATTCAATCCTGGTTCAGGAACAAAGATCCCACATGCCCCACGATATGGCCAACAGTTTAAAAAAAAGGAAAAAACAACAACCCTTAAAAAAAAAAGAAGGGTGGGAAGAAAGGAGGAAGGGAGTGAGAGGGAAGGAGAGACAGAGGAAATAAGTCAGCTAATGCTTTCCTGCTGATAAGGTCATTCTAATGATGGACTAGACCTTTGGAGTTAGGTATTATGAAAATAAAGTCTAAACTGCACTAACATTTTCTTCCCTACATTATCAGCCATTTTGCCTCTGAAATCATGATCTAAATATTTTTATGATATATGAAAAAATATAAAAATGCAAGAAACAAAACGGTGTTTATGTATTCACACATATTTTCATACAGGCATGCAAAGTAAAGATTATGGAAAAAAATACACTAGGGTTGTAATAACTGCCATCTCTAGAAATCAAAATTGCACATCGATTTTTTTCCTCCTCATTTTGCTTATCTATAACTGTCTTTGTAAAAACAGTACACATGTGCAGCTTTTTTGCTTTGAGAAGAAAATATGATCCTTCTGTCAGTGGGCCCCATAGCCCACTGGTTCTCAACCTGGCTGAACATTAGAATCACAAAAGGAGCTTTTAAGAAAAATACCAATGTCTTGACCTGCTTCCTGAGAAATTCATACTCAGGTCATCTGGGATGATTCCAATGTATAGACAGAGTAAGGACAACACCCTGTACCTTCAGTTCTCTGCTATCTCATTTGTTGAGTTTTGCTGGAGGGAAAAAAGCTTTCCTACAGGCTGACAGTCTCCTGGTGTGAGCTTAGCTGAGGCTATTTTATTTATGGTTTTCAAGGTATTATGTTTACTGAGTTACATCTGGAGAAGCTTCCTTAGTATCAAGAGGCTACTTCAAGAAACATGTGAAGAGGTGTCCCAAACTTTCTTCTGGCAAGTGTCATGGGAAGATCAGCAACTTAAATGCTGAAATGAAACCATCTGGCACTTAAGGAGTTTTATACACATAGTAAGGTGCAATTTTTAAGCCACTCTTCAAAATAAAGCTGTCTTTGCTTAATGAATAGTAATATTTAGACAGTGATTTGTCATGCAGTCCTCTGCTGCGTGGTAACAAGAGATGCATTGAAGTGGTCTGGGGATGGGAGAGAGAAGATGAAAGTAAACACCTAAGGCTTCAGTAAGAGTATGCATCACTGAATATTCTGTATATGTTGCCTTTTGCTTTTTATGTACAGTAGGCAGTTGGAGAGAAATTCTGTCCATTAAAATTCTTGATACTGATATCTATCATAAACTAACATACTTTTTGAATGAAGAACAAAGTAGTAAGGTTTCTGGATGAATAATGGGGCAGTGTGACTATATGTGTCTGATACATTCAAAAACTAGGGATATTTGATGTTCCTGTCAGAAGGATCTACTCCTAAAGCATCTAAAGCCTTTTGGGTTAAAAAATTGAAAGCATACATTCCTTGATAAATCTTACTCTTAGCTCCTGTCTGGTTTCTGTTTGGTCGGAGAAACCAGGTGTAAGAAACCAGTGTAAGAAAACAGGTAAAGAGAATGGTTATCTTTTTTTGTGACAAGGGGAGAAAGTGCTACTGAATTTAAACAGCTCTGTCATGAATGTCAGTTATTTTCAGAAAAATTATTTTTGACTTTTCATCCACAAACCAATTTTAATGTTTCAAGGTACATAGTAGTTATGTGGGGAAAACAGCGACAAATGACATTATTCAGGCCTTCAAATTCTATGATCCAGAAGAAAAAATGCAAGTCCTTAAAAAATTATTAAGCAAAGTAGAATTTTTTTTAAAAAATCATGAAAATGATCTACAGTTCTGTAAAATTTCTAAGAATAAAGAGAGCACTTTGGATGTTGAAGATGTTTAATGCTTTTCTTGCATGATATCAAAGCTGAATTTTCTCCCACCTTTTAGAAAGTGGTACCAGCTTTCAAATGAACCTGTGATCCTTTCAAATTAAATTGCAAGAGTTTTGTTTATCCTTTTCCCTCACTGCATTGTTTACAATTATTATTTCTATATGATAAATGTCAGCAGTGTTTCAGTGTTTTGATGTTTTGGCTCCTCCTAAAAATAGCCAAATTACCTGTAAATTTAGAATGTTAATTTGTAATCACATTGGACATTCATATCAGAGAAGTTGCAAGATCTCTCTCTTCATCTGCATATCTCAGGTTGTTGCTGTTTCTTCTCCTTTGGAAGAGAACTTATTTTGGGAAGTTTAAACTTCTTTTTTTTAATGCCATATTAATAACTATCAATCATATTTTATCCATAGTTTACTTTTATTAAACAATATAACTTACAATACTATATTAGCTTCAGATGTATAGCATAGTGATTCAATATTTTTATACATTATGAAAGAAAGTTAAAGTGAAGTCGCTCAGTCCGACTCTTTGCGACCCCATGGACGGTAGCCTACCAGGCTCCACCATCCATGGGATTTTCCAGGCAAGAATACTGGAGTGGGCTGCCATTTCCTTCCCCAGCGGACCTTCCCAACCCAGGGATCGAACCCAGGTCTCCTGCATTGCAGACAGACGCTTTATCGTCTGAGCCGCCAGGGAAGCCCTACATTATGAAATGATCACAATATGATCATTTAAATGATCACAATAGTTTCCATATGTCACCATACAAAGTTATTTCAATATTATTAACTATATTTCCTATGCTGTATATTACTGAAATTTAAATTTTTAATGTTTAAACATAATAATAATGATGTTTATCATTTATTAAGCTCTTTCACTTTGCTCCTTCTTCTGTGTTTATATTGCTGTAAGTGTATTAATTTATTTAATATTAAAAAAAATCCTATGTATAATTTTTCTTGTACGTCCCAGGTGGCTCAGTGGTAAAGATTCCACCTCCAATGCAAGAGACACAGGAGATGCAGGTTTGATCCCTGGGTCAGAAATCCTCTGGAAGAGGAAATGGCAACTCATTCCAATATTCTTGACTGGAAAAATCCCATGGACAGAGGAGCCTGGTGAGCTACAGGCCCGCAAAGAGTCAGACACAACTAAGCCACTGAGCACACATGCATGTACGCTTCATCGTTACTATAATTCCTGAAAATGCACATAATACCTTGTTTTTATTGACTTAAACTACAACAAGCAATGAAAAGACCCAGACCTGAGAGTGGTTGTTTCCTCTATTGCAATGATTGAGTTTATTCCCATCCTCACCTCGTTCTTTGAAAGATATCTCTCGACTAAGTTTGTGAGCTATACATTCTGTTTCTATTCGTCTAGGGTTGTTGTTCAGTCATTAAGTCATGTCCAACTCCTTGTGACCCTGTGCACTGCAGCACATCAGGCTTCCCTGTCCTTTACTGTCTCCTGGAGTTTGCTCAGATTCATGTCCATTGAGTTAGTGATGCTATATAACCATCTCATCCTCTGCCGCCCTCTTCTTTTGCCTTTAGTCTTTGCCAAGATCAGGGTCTTTTCCAGGAGTCAGCTCTTTGCATCAGGTGGCCAAAGTATTGGAGCTTCAGCTTCAGCATCAGTCCTTTGCTGAATGAATATTTAGAGTTGATTTCCTTTAGGATTGATGATTTGATCTCCTTGCTGTCCAAGAGGCTATTAAGGGTCTTCTCCAGCACCACAATTCAAAAGCATCAATTCTCCATGCTCAGTCTTCTCTATAGTCCAATGTTATGATCTTTATGGTCTAGCTCTGTACATGAGTACTGGAAAAACCATAGCTTTAACTATGTGGACCTTTATCAGCAAATACACTGCCTAGGTTTCTCGTTCCAAGGAGAAAGAATCTTTTAATTTTATGGCTGCAGTCACCCTCTGCAGTGATTTTGGGGCCCAAGAAAATAAAATCTGTCACTGCTTCCGCTTTTTCCCCTTCTATTTGCCATGAAGGGATGGGACTGGATGCCATAATCTTAGTTTTTTTGTTTGTTTTTAATTTATTTATTTTTAAATTGAAGGATAATTGCTTTGCAGGATTTTGTTGTTTTCTGTCAAACCTCAACATGAATCAGCCATAGGTATACATATATCCCCTCCCTTTTGAACCACCCACCCATCTCTCCCCATCCCACCCCTCTAGGTTTATACAGAGCCCCTGTTTGAGTTTCCTGAGCCATACAGCAAATTCTGTTGAGTTTTAAGCCTGCTTTTTCACTCTCTTCTTTCACCTTCATCAAGAGACTCTTTAGTTCCTCTTCGCTTTCTGCCATTATGGTGGTATCATCTGCATATCTCAGGTTGTTGATTTTTCTCCCAGCAGTCTTGACTCCAGCTTGTGATTCATCCAGCCCAGCATTTCATGTGATGTTCTCTGAATATAAATTAAATTTTTGGAACCAACCCATTGTTCCATGTCCAATTCTAACGATTGCTACTTGACCTGCATACAGGTTTCTCAGGAGACAGATAAAGGTGTCTTGTACTCCCATCTCTTTAAGAATTTTCCAGTTTGTTGTGATCCACACAATCAAAGACTTTAACATTGTTGATGAAGTAGAAGTAGATTTTTTTTTCTGGAACTCCCTTGCTTTCTCAATGACCCAATAAATGTTGGCAATCTGATTTCTGGTTCCTCTGCCTTTTCTAAACCCAGTTTGTACATCTGGAAGTTCTCAATTCATGTACTGCTGAAGCCTAGCTTGAAGGATTTTGAGCATAACCTTACTAGCATATAAAACGAGCATTACTCTTAAGTAGTAGCATATACATAATCTAGTAAGTTTTGAGATGAATCAATAATTCTATCCTTCTCTTAAAATAAGGCAAGAACCTTATTCTTTTATATTAATATGTTATTTTTTAGTCTATTTTAAACAAACTAGTTTTCACATGGTTCTATTAGTTTTAAACATTGCAACCTAGAATTATCAAAAAGCATTTGACTTTTTTTTGTTGTTTGTCTATTTTTGTTTGTCTACACCCTTTCCTTTTATATTCAGTTTCCTTCTTGCCAAAGTATATTTTTTGGTACCATTTTAGTAAGGATCTGTAAATATCACTTGTATCAATCTTTGTACAACTTAAAACTTTTTTAATTTTTAAAATTTAATTATTGATATTCTAAATTTTCACCATGGTTATTTAAGTGTCGATTTTTGGTACGTCACTCAGAAATGTCTACTTTTTAAGTATGAACATTCATGGTTTCGTTCATTTTCAGAGTATTGCATCACTCCCAATCTCTCATTCTGATGGGATTTATTAGGTTTATTATACATATATCAGAAATTCTCATTCTATCATCCATTCATCTTTTATTTTTGTAATAAATGTATTTATTTACCAATGAATTTGTAGTTAACTAATTGAGAAATACAGTACCATATAACATATATATATATATACATTGTTTCCTTCCTTTCCTTATATATATTTATATATGTATTCATTATATACATACATATATAATACACATATGTATTATATTCCTTATATGTGTGTGTGTGTGTGTATATATATGTATGTATGTATGTATGTCTTACTGTATTTTAAGTGAATTTCTTAAATTTCTTTCTAGATCATTTTCAAATTTCCTAATTACCTCTTTATGTTTCATATACTGGATTGTTCACATGTTGAGCTTTTCCTTTCAATTGCAGTATTTTTCATTTCAGGGATTTCTACTTTAGTCTTTTTCAAAACTGCATCTTCCTTTTTAGGAGATGCTGTCCTTATAATTTTTATTTTTTCCTTATTTATTTCTTTGAACATTTAAAACAAACTTGTTTTTACATGGTTCTATTAGTTTTAACATGTGGGTTCTCCTGTTTATTGACATTCCTGGCTCTCAGAAAGTCTTCTCTCAAAGTGCTTCAAATCTTGACTGAATCTAACTTCAGATTGTTTTCAAAGGATGTGTCATGGTTCAGGATTGTGAAGTCATTATTGTGGGTGGTTTTACATCTACCTCTGCCAATCCATGGGATTGGCAGTTTAAACTGCCAACCAGTTTTAACAGTGATTTCTTGACTTCAAATTCTTTTGCCAAACATAATATGTGAATTCAACCCCTACTCCCATATAGTATCAGTTTTGCTTTCTCCCTGATGATTAATTTTCAACCATGAACTAGGACAAGCAATCCATTTTTCTTACCAAATTCCCAGTCCAGTGGAAGAACTTTCTCTAATCCCTTCAAGGCTCCTGCTTTAATGCTGAGCATGCACCTATAGCTCCCCACACCCACAGGCCTGGAAGCCCCTGCTTTTCCCCAAACTCTCTCCTCTTGGGTGAAAACCTCAGTGACTTAGAATATCCAGGTCCCATAGCTGCATGGCCCATTTGGCTTTAGCTCCCATTCATTGCTCTGGCTTCAGATTGACTGTTCGTTTCATGTGGTTTTTCTTTTTTGTTTTCAAGCATAAATATGGATATATATGTTTTCATGGTTGTTATGTTCCATTCAACAGTGCTAGATTTGAAGCAAAGGGGAGGGAGAAGTTAATCAGCCGTAATGACTGAGCCAGAGACTCCGGTTTCATCTAATTTGACTTTTTCTGTATCTTCAGTTTGCTTACTTTTTCCCCCTATTAAATAAACCAACAGGTCACATAGTCTGTCTTGAATATGTAGCCTTATATCCTGTTGCTCTGTCTTCACGTGTCATGGGTGTCAGAGATGGCAAACTCCTAGAGGACAAGTGCTGCACTCCATGCCGACATGCATTAGCATCACTGGAAGATGAAAATAAATTTAGTATCCACAGTAGTTCCAAGGATTCCATTTGCAGGGAAATTATCCAAGTTGGCAACTTTCTTTTTGGCAACTCTATCTCATAGATTCAGACTCAAAGTGCAGCTTTCTTTTTGGTTTGGCAGTGGTCATTAGTGTCTTCATATTATTTCTCTGCTTCTTAAGAATAAACACAACGTTTTGCTCCCACTTTTGCTTACTGTGACCAAATCTCATGAAACTGGAGGGCCCTTGGGCACTAGCCACAGTCATTTGCTGCAGTTGCTTGACTTAATTCTTCGTCAAATGTCACTCTCAAACCTGAAATACAATAATGAGAATTTTTGTGTGTATGTAGAGAGGAGGGCTAAAATTATGAACTATAAAACCAGAGTGACAGGAATGTGCTAGGAGAAATGTTCAAAACACTGATGTGATTTATGAACATGTGGCAAACAGATGTGGTGGAGTAATAGGGACCCCCATCTCCTTTTATAAATTTGGATCATATTTGTGTCTCTCCTGAATCCCCCCATCCCTAGGTTCATAATATGCTTTATTAAAATTCTCTCCAGGGCATATGGATGATTAATAATTGTTGATGACAGAAATTTGGTTTTGGTAAGCTGCACAGTGAAAGATAAATACAACGGGGCTATTTTAACCTCTGTATATTAAGCTTATTAGAGTGACGCTTCTCTGTAAGATGGCCTGTGTTGAGATTGTGTGTGATTTATGGAAATGTCGCCAATGACCCTGGTTCTGGAAAAACTCTTAAAATCTCTTTTGTTGTAATCATCACTTGAGTTTCAGTTGTCACCAGGGAAAATCATTTTGGGAAAAAAACATAATCAAGAACAGCTAAAATATGCTTCAAATAACATAAATATTGGGTAGCTATCTAGGAATAAAAATACAAAGAAAGCTCTGAGATGGATGTTGGAAATAGAAATCTGTTTGTAACTAATTCTGAATGTGGTGTGGAAGAGAAGCAAATGGATAGGGAAACAATGGAATATTGGCTTTTGAGTCTCTTCCCAAATCTGACATGTCTGAAACCTTTAGATAAGCCTTTTAATTCTTACTAGCTTTGTTAAGAGAGCAAGTACTCTGCACTTAGTGTCTGTAATACAGTTTGAAATACTTTCAATAAAACAAAAAATTTTAGTAGATGTTGCATCTATATGGCAAGAAACTCAAGCAGTACAAATGTGTTTATAGTGAAGAATTAGTTTTTCTTTCATCCTTCTCAAGACCTCAGTTTTGCATGTCTAGAAGCAACTCTTACTGTTTGAAGTTATTTAATAAAAGTCCTAATGTTATAAGCCAGTCTTTCAAATAGGAATATTGAAATTTACCACAAATTGAATTTAGCATCCTGTACTACTCACAGTGAATTATTAGTTATTTGTAAAGCTGATATTTATAGCAAGATCATATAATTCTCACCTCACTCAAGTGATATGTTGAAGAAACAACATAGATAAAATAGAAAGTTTCAAAATAAAGCAAATAATGTTAGAGACCTGACGATTACTGATTTGGTGAATTTTTGTTTTAAGCTAGGCCTTTGTCAGGGGGAACTAAAAGATCAGACAGCTGAAACTCTTGGTTTACAACTTCCAAAAACCCTCTGTTTCTCCCATCCAAGAACATGGCTAGCAGTTGTCTGGAAGTTACAAAGAATAATGGCTAGATCAGGGCCTCCTACAAAGTGTTACAAGAATCAGCATGGGGTAAATCTGTGCTTACCTTGTCGGGCTAAAGGAGAAAAAGAATCAAGAACCCCCATGCTTTACTTCATGCCCTCATTTTTCATTCAATTAGGGTAAATTATAAAAACAGTAACAAAAACTAAAACACACATGGTAGCAATATCCTAATGTGTTTGAGAAATAATGCAGAAGATGGGCTTAACCACCTCAAAAAAATTGGGAACTATTCAGGGGTCTAAATGGAAGTCTGGTATTTTGATTACCTAGACAAGTTTCCTTCAGCTCTGTTCACATCATCAGTTTCCCTCTCACTTCTATCAGTAATGACTAGTAACTCAGTTTTATACCTGTTTCTTAGAGAATGCATAAGAAAGATTCTGCCAAAAAAGAAAAAGAAAAAATGAGTGCTGTTGCATTTTTTGTGTCTTTAGAGGGTTTTATCCTCAGTCTGAAACTGGGTTAAGACATTTAGACTTGAATAACTGGAAAGAGTCTTGGTTCTTTTCTAAACTGAAGTGCCTTGGTAGTTGACAATTGAAGAATGATTTATAATTCCTAGAGCACTTTGTGGGTTTACTTTTAAAACCAGTTCTTAATATTCAAGCTATTTGGAAGTTAGAACTTGAATAATAACTGGTTATTTCTAAAATGTGGAATTTGTCCAGTTTTGAGTAAATATCCAAACTGACATGTTTTCAAAAATGTAAATTACCATATGCAATTGTCCTGGGAACCAATGGAAAAGCAGTAGGGTTTTTCCCTCTAAATTATAAAATAATTCAAAATCGTTAGAAAATTAAAAACTAAAGAGAGCAGATTTTCCTGTGCAGATGTTTTAGTCCTGACACAGTCCCCATTCCCTGTAGTGTGGCCTTACAGTAACAACATATGCCGCTAGGTTTTACCAGCACACATCTTGAGAATGAAGGAGGGAGCCACAGCATCTTGTGTATCTTTTCAGAAATAAAGCTAGTATTCTGTTAATCCAGATTTTCAAAAATGAATTCAAATATCCTCGTATTCCATCAGTATAACAAATTTTAATTACCCTAGCAATAACACCAGCTCAATCTGTGACTCCTGCCGGGGTCCAGCCCCGGCTGATCCAGGGTATTCGAAGGAGAGACGGTGTAGGCGACCTATTTATTTAAATATTTATCAAAGATATAAAGAGTAATAGAATGAGGATAGCTCAGTAGGAAAATTCAGTGGAGAAAAGAGGCTGAGTAGCTTGGTTTACGTGGGAGACCAATAAAACTTCAAGACATGAAGTTTGCACCACTTACGTAGGCCGCAGGCATCCTTCCATTCTCCCGAAGGAGAGGAGGACACTGAGGCCTCCCCAGTCGGATCTTAGAAGCCCGGCATAATTAGTAAGCATGGCGGGCTCTGCGCTCCAGATGGAGACTCATCCATAATTTGAGAGAGAGAGCGACATGGGGGGACCAAGTTTCGGTGAACAAGGCCCGCACTTTATTTTCCAAAGTAGTTTTTATACCTTAAGTTATGCATAGAGGATAATGGGGGAAGGGGTGGAGTCATGCAAGGACAGCAGTTCCTGGTCCTAATCGAAGCCAGGCTTTCAAACTTATCATATGCAAAAGTTCAGGTGATTTACATCATCTTCTGGCCCGTTAACATTTTAAGAAACTTATTTTTCTCTAAAGGTGATTATTCCAAAGTCAGGCACCAGCCTCCAAAAAGGCATTGGACAAAGCTGCATTCCTATAGGGCAAAGCTGCATTCCAAAGGGCTCAGTCAAGAAAAGAATTAACTCAAGGGTCCAAGGTTACAAACATTGAGGCTACTACTTACATTTCTATACACGCATTATATCAATCAATACACTGCCAAGGACACAGTAGGTAAGGAGTATGGAGACTTGGCAGCAAACATTGGCCCAATAAGTGAAAAACCCTTCACCAATACAATTTCTAATCAATCTTTTAACTACTCAAAGGAATCTGTGTTTAGACAGTTTAGAACATCTCCTGCCTCTCACAGTTGGGAGGCTCTGAACAATCACACGTGGCCGGAAAAACCTATTCAGGCAGGCTAGAGGATTTCCAAAGAAGTTTGTAGGTTGAAACACTGTCACACCCAGGAATTATTAACTGGAGCTCTAAGCTAACTCTTTTTTCAGAGAGAGGTAGTGGGGGACAGCCCCCCGTAAAGTCAGAGGTGTAGGTGAGAGCACAAAGCAGAAAGTAGGCAGACTCTGGTTTTGGGGGTAGATGCTCAAGAATTTCCAGGGGGACTCCTGAGGCTCCATCCCGCCTTTGTGTATGCCGAGCCTCCTTCCTCATGACCTTTGCCATGGGCGGAGTGCCTCACACTGGCTCCCGGCAGTGATAGAATTCTAGTTGAGCTATTCCAGATCCTGAAAGATGATGCTGTGGAAAGTGCTGCACCCAATACGCAATATGCACTCAATATGTAATATGCCGGCTCCCGGCAGACTCCTCTTAGTTAACATAAGCATAACAGTGCATGCCTCTTGTTTATCTTTCTTGAAATTAGTAAGTGTTGAAGATATGTGTAAGTTGAAATAGCATTTTAATTAGTGAGCAGAAACAACCAGATAATTGAGAACTTGAAAACTGGGTTTATATGTCATCTAATGGTCTAATCTTGTTACCTACAACACTGCTAAGTTAAAACCTCTATTCATTCTATTGTTGATTGAGCAAATGGTTATTTATACCTGCTATGTGTTAAACATCTTGGTAGGAGCTGAGTGTTCAAAGATTTAAAACCAAGTAGATACAGAAAATGAAATAATAACAACAACGACAAGAACAAAACCCACTATCCTTGACTTTTAGTAGTTCATATTGTAGAAACAAAAATAAAACCGCCTAGTATAAACCGTATACAATATGATGCTATAATAGAGCTATGTACAAAATTGTATGTAAATACAGGGAAGGAAGCACTTGGTATCTCTAAAGAAGTTAGAAAGAAGTCATGACTGTGTTTCATGTTGATGTTTTCAAGTGTGAGAAAATGATGCTCACAATGAGGGATGTTAGCAAGAATTCAGAACTGGGAACTGAAATATGTGGGAACAGATATTGATAAGGAGGCTTGGGTTCATATTACAGAATGTTCTTAATATTATGTTAATAAATTTACTTATATTCACTGTAAATAATGAAGTCTTTTAGGATTTAAGTCTTTTAAGAGGGACTGACAAGACCAGATTTGGATTTGTACAATCCACTCAGAAGTGTAAACAATAAATTCTGGGGAACAAGACTCTAACAAGGAAAACAAACAGGAGGCTATTGAAAACATGAAAGCCTGAACCAAGAAAACCACATGGGGACGAAGAAGAAGGGGATGGAGATTAAATTCCTCAACCCCAAGACATGAATTTTGTATGTTCATCCCTGTGTCCATCAATGCCCCTCCCTCAAGCTTTCCTCTGCACTGTTCCCATATTCTACAAATTTACCATTTAAATCCTTTAAAAATTATGATATATTACAGGCATACAGAGGCTATAAGGACTACTGTAACAAACACCTGTGAAACCACTACCCTATTTAGGAAATAAAGCATTAAAGCTGGTGAAGACTTCTGGGTGACTCTCCATGTTGACATATGTAGCTTTAGTTCTTTGATTTTTATTGCTTAGTGGTGCTTTACTGTATAAATCTACCAAGATTTATTCATTCATCTCTTGTAAATAGACCTCAAGAATGTTTCCAGTTTTTGCTGTTACATGCAATGCTGCTATAAAAATTATTGTTTTATCACCTTCTATACATGTGTGACGGAGAAGGCAATGGCACCCCACTCCAGTACTCTTGCCTGGAAAATCCCAGGGGCGGAGGAGCCTGATAGGCTGCTGTCCATGGGGTCGCAAAGAGTCGGACACGACTGAGCAACTTCACTCTCACTCTTCACTTTCATGCGTTGGAAAAGGAAATGGCAACCCACTCCAGTGTTCTTGCCTGGAGAATCCCAAGGACGGGGGAGCCTGGTGGGCTGCCATCTATGGGGTCGCACAGAATCAGACACAACTGAAGCGACTTAGCAGCAGCAGCAGCATACATGTGTGAGGTTTTCTAAGTATGAACTCAGGAGCATAATTCCTGTCAGTGTGCCTTTTCAACTTCATTGGGTATTAACACTTTGTTCTCCAAAGTGATTATACCCATTGCATTCTCACCAGCAAATTTTAACATTAAAAAAAAAAAAAAACCTCTTGGTGTTTCACAACTTCACCAATATTCAGTATTGTCAGACTTTCACATTGTTGCCAGATTGTGTCAGGCCATTTAAGCCATTGAGGATTCTTTGACTTTTGCTGTAAATGAGATGGGAAGCCACTGGAGGATTTTGAGTGGAAGGATGAAATGATCTGACTAAGTTGGATCATTCTGGCCACTGGGTTGGGAAGTGATTATAAGGAGGTAAAGGGATGGAACCTATCAGCAGACTGGTTAAGTTGCTGTTGCAATAATCTATTCAAAATATGATGGAGGATTAAACTAAGGTACTGGCAGTGGAACAGTGAGAACAGAAAGCATATCTAAAGTCTAGATGTGTTTAGAAAGTGGCAACATTTTGAAAGTAAAGACAATGGATTTACTGTTAGTCTATGAGAGACTCTAAGGTTTTTGGTTTTGAAAGTAAAGACAATGAATTTACTGTTAGTCTATGAGAAAATCTAAGGTTTTAGACTGAAAGGATCTAGTTGCTGTTTACTAAGATGGGGAGAAATGCTGGAAGAACAGGTTTAGAGGAAAGATCAGAAATCAGCTTTGGGCTTTGTATATTTGAGAAGACTATTAGATGTCCAGTTGAAGATAGGAAAGTCTAGCATTAATACAGTAGTTCAAAACTAGAGTATAAATTTTGAAGCCTTTATCATACAAATAGTATTTAAAGTCCTGAGGCTCGAAGAGGTCACCAAAAGAGTAATTAATCAGAAAGGAAAAAAGCTCCATGGACTGAGCCCCATATTTAATGGGCGATAAGGAGAAATCAGCAAAAAAGGCAGGAAACAGAGGAGGAAAGCCAAAAGAAGGTCTGTGCCAGAAATCTAGTAAAATGCGTCCCCTATTGTGGATAGATCAAGTAGGTTGAGAACTGATATCTGGTCATGAATTTAGCAAAGTGAAAGTCATTGCTGACTTCTCAACAGAAGTTTCAGTGGAGGGGTGTGGATGACAGCTCAACTAGAATATGTTATGAGAGGACAAAGGAGTATTATTTTTGTATTATTTTTGCTATAAAGGGAATTAGGGAAATAGGGCTTTACCTAAATGATGGAGTGGGGCCAAAAAAGGGGCTTTTTTAATATTGGGACATTAATTAGCATATTTATGTGTTTGTGGGAATGATCCCAAAAAGAAGTAAAAAATGATAATGCAATAGCCAGAAGAGACATTCTGGAGCGATATCCTTGAGTAGGTGGAAGGAGATAGAACTAGTGGACAAGTAAAAGGAGTATGGATAGTTATTTCATCAGTTGTGGCCAAGGGGAAGACAAAATAAATAGGCATGGATGTGGATTGAGGGATAGAAGTGGTGGTGAGAGTGCATAGAATTGATGGTTCTCAGTGAAATAGGAAATAAGCATCAGCTGAGAGTGTAGAAGTGGGAAAGGTGATAGACGTTTTAGTAGAGAGGGTAAAGGATGGAATAGTGATCTGGGAGAAACAGACTTGAAATTATTCTTTCTGATTTTTAATATGTCTTTGAATATTTCACTAAACTGATCTTAAACATGATCATGTCACTGTACTCGGAACTTTCCAATAGGTATATGTCTTGCTCAGGGTCAAGGTTCCTCATGCTTCCTACAAGGCTGTACACTATCTGTACCCAAATTGCCTCTCTAAACTCACCTACAGCTGATTTCTCCCTCACTCACACCATCAAGGCAAGAAATTATGTCTGTTTTGCTCACTACTATATCCTCAACACTTAGAATAGTACCTAGGACATAATAGGTACTCTAAAATCAGTTAAATATATTAAGTGGCAGCATTTTAGTGGTAAACCAAGAAGAATATAAGAAAAGTCATCCAAATTACAGTCTTTTTCTAAACTTGTTGGCTTTGTTGGGATATATGGGTAAACCTGTGTTTTGTTGTGTTATTAACTGGGACAATTTGGGGCCTGACAAATGTTGTACTATTTAAATTCCACTGAAACTTACATATTATCTTTCACTCAAAAAATTTGAAAGTTATCAGTTCAGGACAGTTTTATCCTATAATGTCTGCATGTCATGTAGTTTATATTTAGGCATCAGTTCAGTTCAGTTCAGTCGCTCAGTCGTGTCCGACTCTTTGCGACCCCATGAGTCACAGCACGCCAGGCCTCCCTGTCCATCACCAACTCCCGGAGTTCACTCAGACTCACATCCATCAAGTCAGTGATGCCATCCAGCCATCTCATCCTCTGTCATCCCCTTCTCCTCCCACCTTCAATCTTTCCCAGAATCAGGGTCTTTTCCAATTAGTCAGTTCTTCGAATCAGGTGGCCAAAGTATTGGAGTTTCAGCTTTAGCATCATTCCCTCCAAAGAAATCCCAGGGATGATCTCCTTCAGAATGGACTGGTTGGATCTCCTTGCAGTCCAAGGGACTCTCAAGAGTCTTCTCCAACACCACAGTTCAAAAGCATCAATTCTTCGGCGCTCAGCCTTCTTCACAGTCCAAATTTCACATCTATACATGACCACTGGAAAAACCATAGCCTTTACTAGACGGACCTTTGCTGGCAAAGTAATGTCTCTGCTTTTGAATATGCTATCTAGGTTGATCATAACTTTCCTTCCAAGGAGCAAGCATCTTTTACTTTCATGGCTGCAGTCACCATCTGCAGTGATTTTGGAGCCCCCAAAAATAAAGTCTGACACTGTTTCCCCATCTATTTCCCATGAAGTGAAGGGACCGGATGCCATGATCTTCGTTTTCTGAATGTTGAGCTTCAAGCCAACTTTTTCACTCTGCTCTTTCCCCTTCATCAAGAGGCTTTTTAGTTCCTCTTCACTTTCTGCCATAAGGGTGGTGTCATCTGCATATCTGAGGTTATTGATATTTCTCCTGGCAATCTTGATTCCAGCTTGTGCTTCTTCCAGCCCAGCGTTTCTTATGATGTACTCTGCATATAAGTTAAATAAGCAGGGTGACAATATACAGCCTTGACGTACTCCTTTTCCTATTTGGAACCAGTCTGTTGTTCCATGTCCAGTTCTAACTGTTGCTTCCTGAGCTGCATAGGCTAACATAATCTAACCCCATTCAATGCAACAAACACAGCCAAAGTAGATAAAAGTATGAAATTTGCTATTAGGAACATCGTTGAATCGGGTTTTTTTTGTTGTTGTTTTCACATTTCATGATCCTCCCATTATGAGACTACTAGGAGAAAATTCTTCTTAGTCCTAGACTGAGGAATAGTGCTTTTATCGTTATTTTATGAATATTGCAAATCATGTTACTGATTTTGTTCCTTTCTTTTCCTTGGCAATTAGGACACTTAGAGTCAAACATATGCATTGTTTTCTCTATTTTTTATTTTTTTAACTTTTAATTTTATATTGGAGTATATCTAATTAACAGTGTTGTGATAGTTCAGGTGACAGCAAAGGGACTCATCCATACATATGCAGGTATCCATTCCTCTCCAAACTCCCCTCCCATCCAGACTTGTATGCCTTGTTTTTATCAAGTGCTTGTGAGTGGTGGACTCATGTCTTCTCCTTCTATAATTAAATATAACTGCATAAATAACCAGATACTCAAAAAGTGGATCATGCATGCTCAGTGATTCAATTCTGCATACCTGATATCTAAAAGAGAAAACAAAGTTAATGTTTAAAAGATGATCCAGCAATCCCACTGCTGGGCATACACATTGAGGAAACCAGAAGGGAAAGAGACACGTGTACCCCAATGTTCATCACAGCACTGTTTATAATAGCCAGGACATGGAAGCAACCTAGATGTCCATCAGCAGATGAATGGATAAGAAAGCGGTGGTACATATACACAATGGAGTATTACTCAGCCATTAAAAAGAATACATTTGAATCAGTTCTAATGAGGTGGATGAAACTGGAGCCTATTATACAGAGTGAAGTAAGCCAGAAAGAAAAACACCAATACAGTATACTCACGCATATATATGGAATTTAGAAAGATGGTAACAATAACCCTGTATACGAGACAGCAAAAGAGACACTGATGTATAGAACAGTCTTTTGAACTCTGGGAGAGGCAGAGGGTGGGATGATTTGGGAGAAGGGCATTGAAATATGTATAATATCATGTATGAAATGAGTCGCCAGTCCAGGTTTGATGCACGATACTGGATGCTTGGGGCTAGTGCACTGGGACGACCCAGAGGAATGGTATGGGGAGGGAGGAGGGAGGAGGGTTCAGGATGGGGAACACATGTATGCCTGTGGCGGATTCATTTCGATATATGGCAGAACCAATACAATATTGTAAAGTTTAAAAATAAAATAAAATTAAAATAAATAAATAAATAAAAGATGCGTTTCTTCTGCAGAAATGTACACAACTTCTAAAATGCATCCGGAGTGCTAACGTTGGTAACCTTAAGTTTGTCTTCTATACCTGTGTCTCTTTTTCTGTTTTTGTAAATATATGCATTTCTACCATTTTTTTTAGATTCCACATATAACAGATATCACATGATTCTTGTCTTTCCCTGTCTGACCTACTTCTCTCAGTTGTAGAGTTTTTATTTTGTTTTGTGTGATTGTGTTAATAGGATACTTCAGGCATTAGGCAAGCTTTTTTTCTTTTTAAACACCCCTAGATGATATTCTATTTGGAGATCCAGTAAAGCTAGGGAAGTTCAAGTGACAGAAGAAATTTTTCGTTCCCAAACTATCTGTACTACTCTAACAAATAACCCCAAATTAAAAAAAAAGTTTGCCATAACCTATAAGAACATTGCCTTCACACATGGTTATCAATGTGTGCTGTTAGCTCCACTAGATGTATGACTCAGTGATCCAAGTCTGTGTATCTGATGTCGAAAAGAAAAGCCTAGTAATAATTTTTATTTTATTTTTTTTTATTTTTAAACTTTACAAAATTGTATTAGTTTTGCCAAATATCAAAATAAATCCACCACAGGTATACATGTGTTCCCCATCCTGAACCCTCCTCCCTCCTCCCTCCCCATACCATCCCTCTGGGTCGTCCCAGTGCACTAGCCCCAAGCATCCAGTATCGTGCATCGAACCTGGACTGGCAACTCATTTCATACATGATATTTTACATGTTTCAATGCCATTCTCCCAAATCTTCCCACCCTCTCCCTCTCCCACAGAGTCCATAAGACTGTTCTATACATCAGTGTCTCTTTTGCTGTCTCATACACAGGGTTATTGTTACCATCTTTCTAAATTCCATATATATGCGTGAGTATACTGTATTGGTGTTTTTCTTTCTGGCTTACTTTACTCTGTATAATAGGCTCCAGTTTCATCCACCTCATTAGAACTGATTCAAATGTATTCTTTTTAATGGCTGAGTAATACTCCATTGTGTATATGTACCACCGCTTTCTTATCCATTCATCTGCTGATGGACATCTAGGTTGCTTCCATGTCCTGGCTATTATAAACAGTGCTGTGATGAACATTGGGGTACACGTGTCTCTTTCCCTTCTGGTTTCCTCAATGTGTATGCCCAGCAGTGGGATTGCTGGATCATAAGGCAGTTCTATTTCCAGTTTTTTAAGGAATCGCCACACTGTTCTCCATAGTGGCTGTACTAGTTTGCATTCCCACCAACAGTGTAAGAGGGTTCCCTTTTCTCCACACCCTCTCCAGCATTTATTACTTGTAGACTTTTGGATCGCAGCCATTCTGAGTGGTGTGAAATGGTATCTCATAGTGGTTTTGATTTGTATTTCTCTGATAATGAGTGATGTTGAGCATCTTTTCATGTGTTTGTTAGCCATCTGTATGTCTTCTTTGGAGAAATGTCTATTTAGTTTTTTGGCCCATTTTTGATTGGGTCATTTATTTTTCTGGAGTTGAGCTGTAGGAGTTGCTTGTATATTTTTGAGATCAGTTGTTTGTCAGTTGCTTCATTTGCTATTATTTTCTCCCATTCTGAAGGCTGTCTTTTCACCTTGCTAATAGTTTCCTTTGATGTGCAGAAGCTTTTAAGGTTAATTAGGTCCCATTTGTTTATTTTTGCTTTTATTTCCAATATTCTGGGAGGTGGGTCATAGAGGATCCTGCTGTGATGTATGTCAGAGAGTGTTTTGCCTATGTTCTCCTCCAGGAGTTTTATAGTTTCTGGTCTTACGTTGAGATCTTTAATCCATTTTGAGTTTATTTTTGTGTATGGTGTTAGAAAGTGTTCTAGTTTCATTCTTTTACAAGTGGTTGACCAGAGTTCCCAGCACCACTTGTTAAAGAGATTGTCTTTAATCCATTGTATATTCTTGCCTCCTTTGTCAAAGATAAGGTGTTCATATGTGCGTGGATTTATCTCTGGGCTTTCTATTTTGTTCCATTGATCTATATTTCTGTCTTTGTGCCAGTACCATACTGTCTTGATAACTGTGGCTTTGTAGTAGAGCCTGAAGTCAGGTAGGTTGATTCCTCCAGTTCCATTCTTCTTTCTCAAGATCGCTTTGGCTATTTGAGGTTTTTTGTATTTCCATACAAATTGTGAAATTATTTGTTCTACCTCTGTGAAGAATACTGTTGGTAGCTTGATAGGGATTGCATTGAATCTATAGATTGCTTTGGGTAGTATACTCATTTTCACTATATTGATTCTTCCAATCCATGAACATGGTATATTTCTCCATCTGTTAGTGTCCTCTTTGATTTCTTTCACCAGTGTTTTATAGTTTTCTATATATAGGTCTTTAGTTTCTTTAGGTAGATATATTCCTAAGTATTTTATTCTTTCCGTTGCAATGGTGAATGGAATTGTTTCCTTAATTTCTCTTTCTGTTTTCTCATTATTAGTGTATAGGAATGCAAGGGATTTCTGTGTGTTGATTTTATATCCTGCAACTTTACTATAGTCATTGATTAGTTCTAGTAATTTTCTGGTGGAGTCTTTAGGGTTTTCTATGTAGAGGATCATGTCATCTGCAAATAGTGAGAGTTTTACTTCTTCTTTTCCAATTTGGATTCCTTTTATTTCTTTTTCTGCTCTGATTGCTGTGGCCAAAACTTCCAAAACTATGTTGAATAGTAATGGTGAAAGTGGGCACCCTTGTCTTGTTCCTGACTTTAGAGGAAATGCTTTCAATTTTTCACCATTGAGGATAATGTTTGCTGTGGGTTTGTCATATATAGCTTTTATTATGTTGAGGTATGTTCCTTCTATTCCTGCTTTCTGGAGAGTTTTTATCATAAATGGATGTTGAATTTTGTCAAAGGCATCTTTTCTGACCACAATTCAGTAAGATTAGATCTCAATTACAGGAGAAAAACTATTAAAAATTCCAACATATGGAGGCTGGACAACACGCTGCTGAATAACCAACAAATCACAGAAGAAATCAAAATTTGCATAGAAACAAATGAAAATGAAAACATAACAACCCAAAACCTGTGGGACACTGTAAAAGCAGTCCTAAGGGGAAAGTTCATAGCAATACAGGCATACCTCAAGAAACAAGAAAAAAGTCAAATAAATAACCTAACTCTACACCTAAAGCAACTAGAAAAGGAAGAAATGAAGAACCCCAGGGTTAGTAGAAGGAAAGAAATCTTAAAAATTAGAGCAGAAATAAATGCAAAAGAAACAAAAGAGACCATAGCAAAAATCAACAAAACCAAAAGCTGGTTCTTTGAAAGGATAAATAAAATTGACAAACCATTAGCCAGACTCATCAAGAAACAAAGGGAGAAAAATCAAATCAATAAAATCAGAAATGAAAATGTAGAGATCACAACGGACAACACAGAAATACAAAGGATCATAAGAGACTACTATCAGCAATTATATGCCAATAAAATGGAAAACATAGAAGAAATGGACAAATTCTTAGAAAAGTACAACTTTCCAAAACTGGACCAGGAAGAAATAGAAAATCTTAACAGACCCATCACAAGCATGGAAATTGAAACTGTAATCAAAAATCTTCCAGCAAACAAAAGCCCAGGTCCAGATGGCTTCACAGCTGAATTCTACCAAAAATTTAGAAAAGAGCTAACACCTATCCTGCTCAAACTCTTCCAGAAAATTGCAGAGGAAGGTAAACTTCCAAACTCATTCTATGAGGCCACCATCACCCTAATACCAAAACCTGACAAAGATCCCACAAAAAAAATAATTTTTTTTTTAAATGCATCTCTCCTACAGGAAATGTGCACTGCTTCTAAAATGCATTCTGAGTGCTAACCTTAGTTGTTGCTCCATCTTATTTGCACCACTACCTTATTCTCTTAAAACCAATTTGATTCCCTTATTTAATTTTTGTATTGAGTTATAGTTGATTTACAAAATTATATTAGTTTCAGGTATACAACATAATTCAAAAATTGTATAGATCATATTCCATTTAAAGTTATAAAATACTGGCTATATCCCTTGTGCTGTACAATATATCCCTGTAGCTTACTTATACAGAGAAGCCTGGCAGGTTACAGTCCATGGGTCGCAAAAGAGCTGGACAAGACTTAGTGACTAAAGGACAATGACTTCTTAAGCTCCTCTTGCCCCTCCTTTCCTCCCGCTCACATTACCAAATTGCCTTAGAGGCTCTCCACAAATGTTTTAGCTCAGCCTCTGACATAAATTTTATCTGTGTCATGCCACTAAGCTGCAGAATGTGATTTGTGTGGAAATGATTCTCTAAGTCGATATTTTAATCATATTCACCTCCTATTTCACCAAGGTTCTTCTTAGGAACAAGGACTACAGTCAGGTGTATTCTCTGTCATTTTAGAACTGAAACTCAATTTAGGAGAACTTTAAGGTGAATATATTTGTTAAAAAAAAAAAAAAAAGTAATGTCTGTCCTTAGAAGAAGACTTAAATTGATCGAGCATAGAGACTATAATAACAAAAACACTAATAAAGTGTTTACTTGTGTCAGGTGCTGCCCTCAGCATTTTATAGGTATTAATTACTTCAATCTTTACAACAGTCCTGTAAGGCAAGTACTATTACTATCCCCCATTTAGCAATGAGGAAATTATGACATGCTCAAAGTCCCATAACCTGTAACTGAAATACCTAGGACTCATACTAAGGGAGTCTGACTCTACAGTTTGGGGTTCTTAACCATTCCATTGTTGTTGAGTTGCTTGGTCATGTCCAACTCTTTGTGACCCCATGGACTGCAGCATGCCAGGTTTCCCTGTTCTTCACTATCTCCTGGAGTTTGCTCAAACTCATGTCTACTGAGTCAATGATGCCACCCAACCATCTCATCCTCTGTCACCCCCTTCTCCTCCAGCCTTCAATCTTTCCCAGCATCAGGGTCTTTTCCAGTGAGTCAGTTCTTTGAATAAGGTGGCCAAAGTATTGGAGCTTCAGCTTCAGCATCAGTCCTTCCAATGAATATATAGGGTTGATCTCCTTTATCATCGACTGGTTAGGTCTCCTTGCTGTCCAAGGGAGTCTCAAGAGTCTTCTCCTGCACCACAATTCAAAGCATCAATTTTTTGTCACTCAGTCTTTAAGCTCCAGGTTTCACATCTGTACACGACTACTGCAAAGACCATAGCTTTTTACTATATAGACCTTTGTCAGCAAAGTGATGTCTTTGCTTTAATATGATGTCTAGCTTTGTCATAGCTTTCCTTCCAAGAAGCAAACATCTTCTAATTTCATGGCTGCAGTTTAGACTCAAGTAAACTTTTGTTGGATGGATGGATAGGTGAATTAAAGAATGAAATGATGGTTAAATTTAGTGGGTTTATTTTTTAGATGTTTCTTTTTCTTTTAAAATGTTTATTTATTTATTTAGCTGTGCCAGGTCTTAATAGTATCATGTGGGATCTTCAGTCTTTGTTCTTGCAGCACACAAACTCTTAGGGATGTAGTTTTCTGACTAGTGCTGGAACCCAGGACCCCTACACTGGGAGGGTGGAATCTTAGCCAGTGAACCACAGGAGGATTTGTTTCTTGATACATTGTTTTGTTGAACTGGAAACATTTGTGTAGGTGAGTTTTAAATTAATGTCTAGAGATCCAGATAAACACACAAAAAATCTCTATACCTGCATGAGTGAATGTGCATATTTATGCGTATGGTCTTGTTTAATATTGGAAGGTTTGCACACTTGAGTTTTTGAGGTAATTTGAATTTGAAACAATTAACAGCATCTTTTCAGGACTCTTTTGGGGAATTGGAACTAAAATTTGGCCTAGCAATCATATAACAACTAAGAAGGAAATTGGGGTAAACAATTTAAAAGCCTCCAGAGAGTAAACAGAGAATGTGGATTAAAAATAAATTATTTCACTTTGCTAACTAATTGAATATTTTTGGAAATAAGACTTAAATTCTGGTGAAGTCATGCCTTGATAGAAGACTTTGTGTATAGGGCTGCTCTATCAGAGTTCATAGACCCATTTGCCAAAGGTATCTAGTAGTACACGGCACTGCACACAGGCTCAGGAGTTGTGGCTTGAGGACCCTAGAGTAAGCAAGCTTCAGTAGTTGCAGCTCCCGGGCTCTAACGCACATGCTCAATAGTTGCAGCACACAAGCTTAGTTGCTCTGTAGCATGTGGAATCTTCCCAGACCAGGGATTGAACCCATGCCCTCTGCATTGACAGGCAAATTCCTATCCACTGAATCCCATGGATGGAGGAGCCTGGTAAGCTGCAGTCCATGGGGTCGCTAAGAGTCGGACACGACTGCACGACTTCACTTTTACTTTTCACTTTCATGCGTTGAAGAAGGAAATGGCAACCCACTCCAGTGTTCTTGCCTGGAGAATCCCAGGGACGGACGGGCTGCCGTCTATGGGGTCGCACAGAGTTGGACACGACTGAAGCAACTTAGCAGCAGCAGCAGCAGCACCACCAGGGAAGTCCTCAAATCCATCACTTTTATTTTTCAAAGACAGACTATTGTAAAGCAGCAACACTATTGCAGACTATTATAAAGCAGCAACACTGTTGTAATAGTATGTCTTTGAAAAATAAAAGTGATGGATTTGAGGACTTCCCTGGTGGTGCAGTGGATAGGAATTTGCCTGTCAATGCAGAGGGCATGGGTTCAATCCCTGGTCTGGGAAGATTCCACATTGTACAGAGCAACTAAGCTTGTGTGCTACAACTATTGAGCATGTGTGTTAGAGCCAGGGAGCCGCAACTACTGAAGCTTGCTTACTCTAGGGTCCCCAAGCCACAACTCCTGAGCCTGTGTGCTACAATCACAGAAGCCTGCTCACCCTACAGCCTGTACACTGCCACTACTGAGCTTCAGTGCGGCAGTTAATGAAGCCCACACGCCTAGAGCCTGTACTTCACAATAAGAGAAGCCATGGCAATCTCTTCACAAGATGGCCTGCTCATAACAATAAAGAGTAGCCCCCACTCACTGCCACTAGAGAAAGCCCTCACAAAGAAATGAAGACCCAGGGCAGCCAAAAATAAAAAATAAATAGATAAATAAGTAAATATACAAATTTTTTTTAATTGATGGACTTGATATTTTGAAAAGCTGAGAAATCAGTTGGGCTCTTTTGTTTCTAACTAATAGTGCTTTCCAAGTTGAGGGAGCAGTAGATTTTTTAAAAATATATGATGTATGTGTTTCCTTAAAACCCATTATCTACATTATCATTGTACAATGTCTTTATAACCTTGCAGGGCAGCACAAGTTAGACATTCGGTTCAGTTTAGTTCAGTCACCCAGTCGTGTCCGACTCTCTGCAACCCCATGGACTGCAGCATGCCAGGCCTCCCTGTTTATCACCAACTCCCAGAATTTACCCAAACCCATGTCCAGTGAGTCGGTGATACCATCCAGCCATCTCACCCTCTGTCATCCCCTTCTCCTTCTGCCCTCAATCTTGCCCAGCATCAGGGCCTTTTCAAATGAGTCAGCTCTTCACATCAGGTGGCCAAAGTATTGGAGTTTCAGCTTTAACATCAGTCCTACCAATGAACACCCAGGACTGATCTCCTTTAGGATGGATTGGTTGGATCTCCTTGCAGTCCAAGGGACTCTCAAGAGTCTTCTCCAACACCACAGTTCAAAAGCATCAATTCTTTGGTGCTCAGTTTTCTTTATAGTCCAACTTTCACATCCATACATGACTACTGGAAAAACCATAGCCTTGACTAGATGGATCTTTGTTGACAAAGTAATGTCTCTATTTTTTAATATGCTGTGTAGGTTGGTCATAACTTTCCTTCCAAGGAGTAAGTGTCTTTTAATTTCATGGCTGCAATCACCATCTGCAGTGAATTTGGAGCCCCAAAAAATAAAGTCAGCCACTGTTTCCACTGTTTCTCCATCTATTTGCCATGAAGTGATGGGACCAGATACCATGATCGTAGTTTTCTGACTATTGAGCTTTAAGCCAATTTTTCACTGTCCTCTTTCACTTTCATCAAGAGGCTCTTTAGTTCTTCATCACTTTCTGCCATAGGGTGGTGTCATCTGTATATCTGAGGTTATTGATATTTCTCCCAGCAATCTTGATTCCAGCTTGTGCTTCTTCCAGCCCAGCGTTTCTCACGATGTACTCTGCATATAAGTTAAATAAACAGGGTGACAATATACAGCCTTAACATACTTCTTTTCCTATATGGAACCAGTCTGTTGTTCCATGTCCAGTTCTAACTGTTGCTTCCTGACCTGCATACAGGTTTCTCAAGAGGCAGGTCAGGTGGTCTGGTATTCCCATCTCTTTCAGAATTTTCCACAGTTTATTGTGATCTACTCAGTCAAAGGCTTTGGCATAGTTAATAAAGCAGAAATAGATGTTTTTCTGGAACTCTCTCACTTTTTTGATGATCCAGTGGATGTTGACAATTTGATCTCTGGTTCCTCTGCCTTTTCTAAAACCAGCTTGAACATCTGGAAGTTCACAGTTCACATATTGTTGAAGCCTGGCTTGCAGAATTTTGAGCATGACTTGACTAGCGTGTGAGATGAGCGCAATTGTGCGGTATTTTCAACATTCTTTGACATTTCCTTTCTTTGGGATTAGAGTGAAAACTGACCTTTTCCAGTCCTGTGGCCACTGCTGAGTTTTCCAAATTTGCTGACATATTGAGTGCAGCACTTTCACAGCATCATCTTTCAGCATTATCTTTGAAATAACTCAACTGGAATTCCATCACCTGCACTAGCTTTGTTCATAGTGATGCTTCCTAAGGCCCACTTGACTTCACATTCCAGGATGTCTGGCTCTAGGTGAGTGATCACACCAACGTGATTATCTGGTTTGTGAAGATCTTTTTTGTACAGTTCTTCT